>NC_083230.1:69589619-70839619 GCF_032191835.1 Heteronotia binoei | reverse complement strand
TTATCTTTTCAAAAGGCACTCCTGAAAATTGGTTGCGAATGGCACTGACATCTCCTGCTGCCTTTATATATCCATCTCTGTTTTAAAAAAACACACAAAACCCCCAGTCATCTCAAATGTGACAGACAACATTAACTAACAACTAGTTATAACAATGTGAATCATTTTAAAAAGCCAATTTTAAACCCCAACTGTTATTACAGTAAAAGGATCAATATTTTTATTTGCTTTACACAGACCATCCTATATTCTCTTGTAATTTGAGCTACATGAACATGGAAAGAAAAATGACCCATTGGTAGATCATGCTGGATAGTCCACTTTCTCCAGAAAGAGCAAATCCTAAGCAGCTGCCCCATCCAGGAAACGCACTTACTTGCCAATCACCACACTGGCGTTTTCTAAGACTGCCAGATTTTGCATGCCAGACTCTAGGAGATATTTCTCGCCTTTGGTACAGACAAGCACCAGCTGCTGGGCTCCTTCAAGGAGGAGTTCATACTGGTCAGCCATGTCACTTCCCAGACACAACAAGTGGAGAGAACTAAACAAACTCAGGAGAAACGCTCCGGGCTTCAGCAGGGAGGGAAGAGAGGCTCAGCTGCTGCCAAGTCAGAGGCTCTCTCTCAGTTGGCTGCATTCACCCAGGGCAAACATAACATTTATTACTCTTTTATCCCTTGTAAACTCCTCAGACAAATGTATAAAAAGGAGGACATGCTGCACGATGGGGCATGTTCTGTCTGTGAAACCTAAAACCACAGTCCTAGGCACACTTCCTCAGGAATCAGGCCCACTGTGACCCAGAAGGGTCAATTACTTATAGTGTTAATTACTTATATGTCAATTAATTATAGCACAGGATCAAGTTGCACAAAGGAAATTACCTGTGAACATTTTTTTAAAAGCTGGGGGGGCTTTTAAAAAAGTAATTGGGCACCCTTTCCCATCCATTGCAGGACTTGCTGCTTCTCAGAAGCTTTCTGGGGTAGGGGCAAAAGCTGGAGGCTCTGAAAGTGGCTAAGTCAAGGCAGTAGAACTCTAGAACTTTGGAGTCAAGAAAGAACTGTACCTTGCATGAAAGCAGAGGGCGTTCCTTCCACTTGCCTCTCTCCCAAACTGGCACTTTGCAGCCAACAGCTCCATCTGCCCCCCCCCCCAACCCATTCCATATGGCTTCCTCCACTTCCCACTACTCCACCTCTCTCCTCTCCACCTGCTGCTTTTGCTGCTGCAGTGCACTGTGCCCTGCTCAGTTCTGGCTGCTGCTATTGATGCTTTGGCACCTTAGCCATGGCAGAGAGAGAGAGAAGAAGAAGAAGATGATACTGGATTTATATCCCGCCCTCCACTCTGAAGAGTCTCAGAGCGGCTCACAATCTCCTTTACCTTCCTCCCCCACAACAGACACCCTGTGAGGTGGGTGGGGCTAGAGAGGGCTCTCACAGCAGCTGCCCTTTCAAGGACAACCTCTGCCAGAGCTATGGCTGACCCAAGGCCATGCTAGCAGGTGCAAGCGGAGGAGTGGGGAATCAAACCCAGTTCTCCCAGATAAGAGTCCGCACACTTAGCCACTACACCAAACTTAACCACTACACCAAGAGAGAAGCAGGCTGCCACCTGGAAGTCAGGGGGCCCTGGCTAGAAGTCAAGGGGCAGTGCCCCCACAGGCTCCCTGTAACTACAGGCCTGAATCCTATTGAAGTTTGTGGGATTTACCTTGCTTTTTCCCATAAACACCAGAATGAGGGGTCATTTATGAAGCTGATCCACAGTAGATTCTGAACAGACAAAAGAAAGCACTTCTTCACACAACACCTAACTAATTAATAACATTTGCTGCTACATGAAGTTGCAATGGCCACTGGTTTAGACAACTTTAAAAGAGGAGTAGGCAAATTCAGGGCAAAAAATAGGTCTATCATTTTTAAAGTATTCTGTTCATAGTCATTAGAGCATTGGACTAGGCATGGTTTAAATCCTCACTTGCCATTAAGCTAACTGATCATTTCCTCTCAGGTAATCTACCTCATGGGATAGTTATGAGGATGAAATGAAGAAGGGAAGAATGCTGTCTTGAGCTCTTTGAAGGAATGATGTGATGAAAACATAAATATACAAATCAGGCTTAGTGTAATAAGTCACACAACAGTTAGTTGCTGGGGCAGTAGCAGGTCAGGGAAATTGTCTTCATTTCCTGTTTGTGGCCTTTCTGATACATCTGGCTGGCAACCACAGGAGACAGGATGCTGGATGAGACAACTTCAATATGACTGAAGAATTGCTTGTAGGATTGGGCATCTATTTTTAAATCAGAACACAAGTAACATTTTACTACAAAACACAGAAAGGGTTGGGTTAGAAATACACTGTCTTCTTGAAATGGTTTCCCTTCCATACAAGGGAGAAACCAATAGTTTTCGAGACTGTTACCATAATTCTTATACAAACTTATATTCATTTCCCCAGTGTTCTTAGGGCAGAGCATCAAATCCAGTCTGCAGTGGTGTTTTTAGTCCTCACTAAAATAAAATATATCCTTCTCTCTGCTTGGCAAACTACCTACCAGTTTCAAGCCAAAATGATCTGTTGAACATGGTTCTTCCATAAATCTGACCAGCATTTGCTTTCTCACAGGGAGGAAAGAGCTGAGCAGGCATCTGCTTCTGTTTATACTCTGGACAATATTTTCCCTTTTTCTATTACCCTCAAGCTCATGAGTGCATACATGTATTGATTAATCTATTATAACTGCAGCCCCTTTCCAGACAGGAAATGTCAAGAGGTGAATGGTTACGGTATACGCAACAATTTGTGGATCCGCTGTAAAACTCCCAATATTAAAATTCTCACTCTTTCCCGTTCTAACCAGGAATGCATAACCGGCATCCCTATACACAGTTAGGCGCGACTGAGTTCACTGTATTTAGGCCACAATCCCTACAAGACTTGCTTGCTTAACAGCAGGCATCTCAATAAATACAGAGGATCGGGAAGCAAGCTTTTCTCTCATGAGCTCAGAGACTTGTTTAAATATTCACAAGACCGACAAGCCTCCGTCCAGCAGCTTCACGGCTTCTTCAGAACCGAGCGTGTAACGGAGAAGCATCAAGTATTGTCAACAGAAGAAAGCGGAGAAGAGGGCTCGCGTTGCAAAGGTAGAGCGCGCGCGGATTTTTCTTCTAGTCTCGCGCCCTCGAGCTGCCGTCGTCAGCTGCCTTCAACTGACTCCTTGCAGTAAGGCGTCAGCATCTGGGGAGGCGCCGTTGCTCCAGTGGCTCCCGCATGCCTTTGACAAGTCTGTCCCATTGCTCGAGCGCTTTCCTAGGTAGGGAGAACCAGAGACGAACAATATAAACCGGACTGTATCTCGGCTTAGAGGCTGCTTCTGTGTTCTGCGTTGGCTGCTGGGGGTGGGGGAGGGTCTTTGCTAAATCCCTAAAGCAATAGACGCGATCTCGTCCAACCCAGTCGACCTAATTGCCCTTTGTGTAAATTGGCTGTGCTGACCCAGACGGGAGGAAAAGGAATTCTGCACATGCTCAAGGCGTCGTCTGTTCTAGGGATTAGAGTAGCCGTTGGGAAAAGGTTTTGCTCTGTTAACTTTTGTTTACATTATCTTAGTCGTGAAAAGTTATATTCCACTCTCTCTAATTTCAAAGTTTTTTTTTAATAAATAGAATCCTTTGGATAAGAAAAAACTATGAAATATTTTATCGTTTGGAACAAGTGAAATGCTTTTTAAAAATGAGGCTGTGGGTTGAAAAGTTGATGTTAAAAGTTATGAAAAATATAAATTAAAAAAATAAAATGAGACTGTTCATTAATAAAGAATTTTATGTAAGAATCTAAAACAATACATTCTCAAGAATATATGTATTATTTAAACATGTCTAATCTTGTCCACAATTAATATGCTCTATATTTTGTATATGATAATGTACTACTGGACAGGGTGTTTTAAATACTTCTAGTTTAATTGCGTATCAGATATGCTGCTAGACCTTCCATGACTGAATCTATTTGAGCCCAAATAATGCACAGGATTGGACAAAGATCAGCCCAGACAAGACCAAGGAGAGCACCTGAGCTGCAGGGGGCTGCTGAGAGTGCTGCGACCATTCCTTGACAAACATGATCTCGTCTCAGTGATCCATGCTCTGATTATATCCAGGCTAGATTATTGTAAGGGAGCTGCCTTTAAAGACTGTCCAGACATTTCAGTTAGTTTAAAATGCTGAGATCATAGTACTGCTGTGCAGTCCTGTAGAGGCTGCCCATCTGTTTCTTAGCATAATATAGAATGCTGGTTCTAATCTTTAAGGCCCTATCTGGCTTGGGGCTGGGAGTACTTGAAGGACATCCTCTTCCCATACTGTCGTTCTAGCCAGTTAAGATCCTCTTCCAGAATACTGCTTTCTGTGCCCAAGCCTGCAGAGGTGAGGTAAAGGGTGACGAGAGACAGGGCTTTCTCAGTGGTGGTACCTTGCCTTCGAGATTTGCTTGCTTCCTGCCTTGCTGTCTGTTAGGCACCATGCCAAAACATATTTCCCTATTCTTTTCAAAACACAGGTAAAATGCATGTAACAAAAGTGTTTTTTAAAAAAAACTCATGATGTCTGCTTTTTAAAAAACTCATCATGTCTGGTTTCTCCATTTATCTGCTGAGCAACTCCAGGTACACACTGTAAAACCAAATTTTACATGCTGAGAAGACCTATGCAGCTTTGAGTGTTACTGTTTAATCTACAAAGTGCCCAATTTTTTATCTTGGCTCAGAACTTAAATATTATTTTAATTTTTCTTGTTATTTTCTTTCTCTGTTTTGCTAGGTCTAAGGAGAGTTTTACAGTGTGGAAGATGGCAACATTTTTATCACAGCCTTATGCTTCATGTTTGGGATCAGAAAAGAATAGTGGTAACCATGTGTTTTTGTATAATCATAGCAAATGTAAATGATGTGTGCCACCAAAGTCAAGAAAGTCCATATTTGGAATCTGCCACGGAATGAGGAGCATGAGGCAGGCAGTACTGGATTCTGTAGTTGTAACTGTGCATTGATTGAAACATACCTTGGTAAACTGTCCACATGTGGAGAAAGCATGGTTCTCAGCCATGAGGCTACAGATTGTCTCAGTTGCTCCGGATGCTTCCATATACATGTGCTACATCTTAGCCATGAAATGCTGTGGAACTAGAGTACCCATGATTAGTACAACCTTCAAAACTCAGGGAAGCTGAACCTTCTGAGACTGACAGATTCTTCTCTGTTCCCCAGGATAATTTGACAGCTATGAGGGCTAGGGCCTGATATAGCCTTAGCAGTGGTAGTGGGGAGCTTTGGATTGGATGTGACCGCAAAACCAAGGGGATTAGACTAGTGACACACATAGTTTTTCTTCAGATTTAAAAGGGGTGTGATTGAGCCATTGTTAGCTATGTGAGTGCTCTTCCCACTATCATACCTGATCACAAGTACGGCAGAGGGAATTGGGGGGAGGCAGGGGGTGATGTTTTAAAAAAGAGTCTATATGATTAGAGGTAACAGTAGTACATTGTTGGTTCATATTCACAGAAAACCACTGCAGAATTGTTTACTAATCTGTTAGCCCCCACCTCTCAGACTTTAGAAAGGCAGAAGGCTGGGCTGTAGCTTAATATAAAGATGAACAGAACTCTCTTAAGAGATCCTTGGAACATATTGTGGGAAAGATAGGATCAGGCAAGTTTTTCTGTTGACTTGGGTGAATTTAAAAGCTATTCTGTTTCCTACCTGCAGCAGTAATTTGCAGCTGGATTGCCATGTCTATGTAGGGTAATCTTGTTTTGAGGGATTGCTGCAGTGCAATACCTAGTGATGTGCAAATTCTGCCTCAGTCAAAACCCTTGGGCAGCTCATACAGATCAGAAGGCTTTTTGTCTTGTCCTCTGGAATGAAGAGATTATCACACAGTAGAGCTGTGCTGCTAAGCAGCTTCTGTGTTTCTCAGGTGTATTTACCAACCAGTGGACAACTCCAGTGTATTTACCTAGCTCAGTCAAACTGGGGGAGTACCACTTGGTTTTTTGGCACCCTGTAGGTTGGGTAATTTCCCTTTATATTTGCACCAGCTCTGGCATGGTCATTAAACCAGTTCCAGACTGCAATGTAGACAAATCCTATGGATTTTCTTTGTGTGCACCTTTGTTAAATATTCCTCTTATTCTTCCAGTTTGGCAAAGCAACTGCTAACTGTAATCTTGATAGAATCACTGCAAAAGTTATTAAAGGAATGTCTGTGTGTGTGTAACAGAGTCCACAAGCCATTTTTAAAGCTTCCTCAATGTTGTAAAGGTGGCTGCAAATAAGAGTTTTACTACTTCAGGGTGTGTGTGGTGAGGGGAACTATGGGTTTGGTCCAAGCTTCCACAAAGAGTGAAAATTTGTAGAAGTGTATCTTTCCTACCTTTCCCTTTTCCCAGCAGTTTCTAGCACACACCACAGAGTTGGTGCTGTAAGGAACAGGTGACCTCTCAAACAGTATGCCATGTGGTACCGGGAGGGGGGCTGCAGCTCCAAAGGGAATCAACTGAAATTGCACCTCCTCTCATTGTTGTGTGAGTAGAGCTTGCTGTTGAGAGAAGTGAAGCTATAGAAATACCTGCTTCTGTGATTTTGCTCTGTTAGTAGAATCTCGTATAAATGTATAATCTAGAGCAGAGGTCTACAATGTGGTGCCCACCAAGTGCATTTTAGAAAGTGGGTTGAGCCAGATGGGGCTTCTGCCCAACAGGACTTCTGATTGGCTCTGGAGAGCAGATTGAGCAGATTAAAATAACATTGTTTCAGCGACAGCTGTCACCACACAGCGTTGGTTATATTCTCTTTCTCACTTTCTCTCATTAGCCCTCTTCTCCCCTGCACTTGAGCTTCTATGTGTGTAGTTCTGCCCCCCATGGTGGCCATTTTGTTGTTGGTACCACTGCTTACAACAGCCATTTTGTGGTTGTACCCATCATCTGATCTTAGAATTCCAGAGATGCTCATAGACACTAAAAGGTTGGGGAGCCCTGCTAGACTATAGCTAGATGTTTATGTAGTGAAATGGTGTGTGCCACTCAGAGACTGGAGACCTCTCTGTTCTCTAGTATAAAAAGGGGGTTGTTTTTCAGGCCTATAAGGTGCATTTCTTTCCCCTTATCCCATGATAATGGGAAGAAAGAAAGACAGCTTCAAGGCTTACAATGGACTTTTGATCCTGGGGAGTTACCAATATAAAGATATCTGGTTTAGCAGGCTTTTTCCAACCCCAAGGCTTTGTATGTGTTTTTACACCTATATTGTTTAATGCTTGTAGAATGGGGAAAGCTCACTTAAGTTGATTAAATTCAAGTGTGTCACTTCAAACTGACAAATAATTTTAAGGTGAAGTTTGCCATTTAAAAGTTTTCCGGATTATAGTTTTGGTAGCAATCTAGAGCTGCTTTTAAATCTTAAACGCTATTAGAAAATAATGTATTTCTTATTTTTGCTTTATTTTAAGATAATAAACGAATAAGTCCATTTAGGCATCTGGACAGTGAAATCTATTTTTATAGAGATATAGAGTGTACAGAAAAAGAAAAGGTATGTGTAGCTATCTGATCATGATACACATTAACATAATTTTGTTCATAGTTGATTAAGACCTTTTAAGTCAGTTTTAAAAATGTTAAAAAAATGTCAGTTTAAAAAATTAACAAAACAAGCAAAGTAGAGAAATTTCTTCAGAATATACTTCCAAACAATTGCTAATGTAATAGCAAAGAATAATTTTTGTCTTTTAACAAAAAATAAGCTACCAGAAATCCCTTCCCTCCCCCCCCCCCCCCAAATATTTCTGTTGGTTGGTTGCATGTTCATGTTGAACATACATCACTTTAAAAAATATGTCCTCGGTGCAATTATCATCTACTTTGGATAAAATATACCACATATTCAGAATAGTGAGTAAAACTCTGGTTCCTAAATAACCTCTTCTTCCTTAACAAATATGATGGCTGGCACACAGATGGTGGGGATTTTAAGTTGAATCCAATCAAACAATATAGATCACATTTGAAAGATTATGTTGTTTTTTACTACAGCCAAGAAGGTTTTGTTATCATGCCATTTGTAGTTTTTCTAAGTGATGAAGGGATAACAAACCCTTCCTCACATAGAAAAACATCTGTGAATTTTTGACTGAGATAGATCTACATATAGACCACTGTGACATGTTTTTGAAACAATTTATGAACCTTCTCTGTGCATATCTTCTTGAAACATTGTTTGCTTTTTCCTCTGATGCTGAAATGGTGGTTTGTTTGAAAGGTGCACATAATCATTTGTTCTCTAGATCTCTGTCTTAGCTAATTATCTTCATGTGTTAATCCTTACGGTGTGGTCAAAGAAGTTGAGGTTGCTGTCCTCTTATATTTCTTTATCAAAACATTTCTGTCTCACCTTTCCTCTTGGTTCAAGGCAAATTACAATAACAGATAAAACATCCCCAGCTAAAACTAAAAATAAAATAAAAAGGTAAAAGGTGAAGGTGTGCAAGTACCCAGTCGTTACCGACCCATGAGGTGACATCACATCACAATGTTTTCTTGGCAGACTTTTTACAGGGTGGTTTGCCATTGCCTTCCTGCAAATCCCTCTCCCCTTTAAAAGATGCCTGCCATTTCACCCCCCCCCCCCAAAAAGAGCATACAGGCAGGCCTTGCAGCACCTCCTGAAGATCTCCAAAGAGCTCCCCCCACTTCAGAGAGTTAATTCCAAAGAACTACAACCATGATGGAAAAGGCCTGAGCTCTAGGCAATGCTACGTGGGCCACCCTAAGAAGTGGAATAGCCAACAAATGGTTGCCTAATGCTCAGGTACAGTATGTTCATTGCTTATCTCAAAGGAATATAGTTTTCTAAGATGATACTGGAGAGCACATGCTTAAGTGACCATCTACTAAAGGTATAGTCACTGCACCTGCTAATGTGATTACTTGAGTAGATTTTAAATATGTGTATTTAAAAAGGTAAGTGTTGTTCCCCTACATATTTCATAAATTTGAAGCCTAAATTTGATTAGAAGTGGGGGGGAGCTAAGAGCTGGATCCAAAACATGCACTTCAATTTCAGGTTAGATCAGCTCAACATTGTTTGAAGGTGTATGAAAAGAGTACAATTTCATCAAGAGCAAGGTCTCGAAAAACTATACGACATCTGGAACATGCTATTGAAAGAGATACAGAAACAATAGAAAAAATTCCCAGTCTAAACTGGGCTCTCGCTTTTGCACAGTGTAAGTATGTTCAGTTAAAAAATTATCAGAGTGCCTTTGTGCTAAAGTTGAATATTGGTAGGATCTCTTAGCACTTAGTGGTTAAAGTGTTATATAGCTTTGAACAGGAGTTAAGCTATAAATTTAAATTCAGAAGTAGACTTATGGCTTGCAATAATGTATCTTTTCATCATTATATAGATCGCTGGGTCAGTTCAGCCATCAGGCCAAACCGTGGCTTGTGTAAACCATAGCTGAGAACCCTGCATATGCTTTGAGCTTCCAAATAATGAGGAAAACCATGGCTGGAGTTGCTTGTCTGCTTTCACATCCTGGCTGCTTAGCCCTCCTGTCTTTGAGTGCTGCAGCTTCCAAAGACAAACAACTGTAGTTTATCAATTCATATATTATATCAGTTGGTTCAAATTGATGGAAAGATAGCTAGAGCACTGTTAGCAAAAACAAACAAACAATAAACTCCCCAAAAACCTTGTGCCAAATCAAAAAGCACTCTGTAAAGCCCATTTTAAGGCCAATGAGCTGGCAATGATTGTATCTATCATAGTATTGAAGTAATCTTGTCCAGCAAAACTATTTAAGGTCTTAATGTCTCAGTCTCATGATTTGGAAATTACCTGAGACAATTTTGCTCATTTCATTACTGATAAAATCTTTCTCATCTGGTCTGTCTTAGATGCCAGTTTAGCTGTCGATCCTGTGCTTGGGATATCAGTGGCAACCTCTTATCAGAGTTCTATAGATAACATCAAGTTGGTTTCTCTCAATTAATTTAGTAGAGTTCTTGGAGTTTGAAGGCTTCTTCCTGGATCATTGCCCTCTTGGCTATTAAAACCCTGCTGAGTGAAAGAGCTAAAACCTTTGGGAAGATTATTAAGAAGATTATTAATTTGTCTGTCTTACAAGAAAGCTGTGCAAGATGCAAATGGCAAGATGTCATAGCCATGTTGCACATTGCATTGGTTAGACCACACCTGGAGTATTGTGTGCAGTTCTGGAGGTTTCACTTCAAAAAGGATTGGATGGAATGGAGTGGGTGCAGAGTAGAGCGACAAGGATGATCTGGGGCCTGGAGGCCAAGCTCTATGAGGAAAGGCTTGAGGGACTTAGGAATGTTCAGTCTGGAGAAGAGGAGGCTGAGTGGGGACAGGATTGCTCTCTTTAAGTATTAGAAGGGCTGTCACTTAGAGGGAGCAGGGAACTCCTTCCTGTTGGCAGCAGAGGATAGGACTCACAAGAATGGGTTTAAATTAAAGGTGAGAAAATACTGGCTGGGTATTAGGAAAAACTTTTTTACAGTAAGAGTTGTTCAACAATGGAATCAGCTACCTAGGGAGGTGGTGAGCTCCCCCTCGCTGGCAGTTTTTGAGAAGCGGCTGGACAAACACTTGTCAGGCATGCTCCAGGCTGATCCTGAATTGAGCAGGGGGTTAGACTAAATGGGCTAAATGGCCCCTTCCAACTCTGTGATTCTAAGTCTTGTGTGTGTTATGTATGAAATCTGTAAAATTATTAATCTGTTTAATATAGTTAATTCAACGGTTACGTCCTCACAGCTTAGTCACTGCTGTCTGAAAGAAGGTGGAATATGGATGTTTTTAATAAAAACAAATCAGTAAACCATAAACTGTAAACTCACAGACCATTATTTCTGCTTCTAGTTTTCCAGATAAGTACAAACATGATTTTTCAGTTCCGATATTGTCCCAAATCATGAGTAAGATTCGTAATCACAGTTTAATATGGTCTAGATCAGGGGTCCCCAACCACCAGGCTGCAGACCAGCACCAGTCCATGGCCTGCTAGCAACTGGGTCATGGAGCAAGGCAGAGGTTCTGCACCACCCCTGCCCACCCAGGACCTGGACAGATGAAAGAGGCAGTGTAGCCTCACTCGGAGGCAGAGAAGTAGCCTCAGAACAATGTAGAGTAGCCCCGCCACCCCTTCCACTGGCCTGGGACCTGGGCGGACAAAAGAGATGGTGTGGCCTTGCTCCAAGGCTGCCTCCTTGCAGGGGAGGCGGCCTTTGAGTGAGGCCATGTTGCCTCTTTCATCCATCCGGATCCTGGGCTGGCGGAAGGGGCAGCGCTGCTGCAACCTTGCCTACCCTTCATTTATAGACCCCCACTGATCAGCTGATTGGCAGGGGTCTTAAAATGGGTGGAGGGCGCAAAAAAATCAGTGCTACCCCCCCCCCCCCCCCCAGTCCATGGAGAAATTGTATTTCATGAAACCGGTTCCTGGTGCCAAAAAGGTTGGGAGCCACTGGTCTAGATTAAGCCAGTATATAAAAGATCCCATTCAGTCAGTCTCTGGGGAAAAATATCTTTCCAGTGTGATTGTCAGTCTCATAATTCCTTGAATATAAATATAATTTCTTTAAACCTACAAACTGCAGAGTTTTAAGAAATAAAACTAACAATTCTAATTTTTTTTTAAGTTTGTCAAAGTGATAAGCAGTCTATAGCAGATTACATCAATGAACAGAAGGAGCTGTTTCTTTTGGAGGTAGGCTTTAGTTCTTTTAACTATTATTTTTAATGAAAGGAAAAGAGGTGGTCCTAAATACATAAAGAGAGAAATGCATAAAACAGAGTTTGCATTGTAAGGTCTGTCCCCTGCAGCAAGGTAACCAGGTTTATTGTATAAATTGTCCACATTCATGCTTTGTACTGAAGTTTAAAAGCTGCCTTCTCCAGTCATGAAAGGGCATAATAGTAACACAACAAAAGCAACAGGCGTATCTACATCTACAAAATAATTATTGTCTTGTGACCCATCTGTAGTTGCAATGAGTTCCTGAATGTAGTAAGGGGAGAAGAGTAGTGGATCCTTGATCAGGTACACAGAAAAATCTTGAGATTTTTTTGGAGGGGGAGGTGAGGGAAAGAGGTCTCATGTTGGGTTTGAAAAATTAGGAAAATCATTGCTCTTTATACATACAGTTAAGAGTATTTTGAAGACCTGTATTGGAGTGTTTTTGAACAATTTTGGGAGGCATTCTGAGCTGCAGTTGGTGTGGGGCAAGATTGTGCTTCACATTCAGAAATCATCCCATCCCTGGAAACACTGTGGTGAATCTGAGCTGTCAGTAGGTAAGGGGCTGTGTGCAGGTGCAAAGCGGAGGAACCTGACATAGATTTCTTAGTAGTATGTTAATGATTGTGTGATCTTTTAAAATGCCAAATAGAAAGCAGGTGTATGTAATTTAACCAATGTAATTCTAACCAACGTCGCATTTATATCTGTATTACAAAAATACAGATATAGCCAACATACTTATGGGACTGCCTCTTCCTGTATTTACCCTAGATAGCTTTACACTCTGCAGAACAACATCTCCTGGCAGTCCCCAGCCCAAAAGACATCTCCTTAGACTCAGCCAGGGCTTTGTCTTCCCTGGCTCTGGCCTGGTGGACCATGCTCCCAATTGAAATCAGGGCTCTGTGGAATTTATTACAATTCCACAGGGTCTGTAAAACTGATCTGTTGCACCAGGCCATTGGTTGAGGCAGCAGTAGGGTTGCAAAGTCCAATTTAAGAAATATCTGGGAACTTTGGGGGTGGAGCCAAGATCAAGGCTGTGACAAGCATAATTGATCTCCAAAGGGAGTTCTGGCCATCGCATTTAAAGGGACAACAGACCTTTTCGATGCCTTCCTTCCATAGGAAATAATGGATAGGGGGCACCTTCTTTTGGGACTCATAGAATTGGACCCCCTGGTCCAATAGTTTTGAAACTTGGGGGATATTTTGGGAAGAGGTACTAGATGCTGTACTGAAAATTTGGTGCCTCTAATTCAAAAAACAGCCCCCCCAGAGCCCCAGATACCTGCGGATCAATTATCCATTATTTTCTATAGGAATAAATCTCCATAGGGAATAATAGAGTTCCCAGCAGACATTTCCCTCCTCTCCCCCTGCTTTCTGATGACCCTGAAGCGGGGGGGGGGGGCTCCAAATCGGGGAATCCCCTGCCGCCACCTGGGGATTGGCAACCCTAGGCAGCAGTTGTCCAACCATCTCTGCCTCCCCTGCTCACACTGCTGCAGTTCTCACAGTGCTCGCTATGTAATTTGCCCTGCTTAGAGACCAACACGGCATCACCTCAGGAGGCACTATGAATCTGCCTGTCAGTCCAATCAAATAGTGCCATCTATTTGATTGGACTGAAACTTGTATTTAAATTTTATTTTAATGTTAATTTGTTTAATCTGTTTGTTTGTACTTACTCTTAATGTTTTATTGTTATTATGTTGTTGACTGGACCCATCCTAAGCCCATTTGTGAGGGAGTGCAGGATAGAAGTCAAATAAATCAAATCAAATTAAGAACTGCTTGAAGCTGTGTATGAAAGTGTCTAAAAAGTAGTTGACATTTTGTTCTGATATTAATGTGTGTATTTTTAAAAAAATGTATTTAGAAGAAATTTTAGACCATGATATTTCCTGATTTGGATAGGGGCCAGACTTAGGGTTGCCAGTCCATGTTCCGGTGGGGGTTCCCTGGTTTCCAGGGCTTCTCCCCACCACCAGCCACCTGGCCATAGGGAGAAACCCTGCCCCCAAACAGTGACGTCACTGCATGATGTATCTGCCACAATGGTTTCACCTGAAAGTGTCGTCATCATGTCGGGGATGTCACATGGTGGCACTCTGGTTTGAGGGCGAAACTCTATGGTTTGAAGCCAGTTTTACCCAAAAACCAGAGCATTGCCCTTGTTGCTTAAGGGGTATTTATTTATTTATTTCATTCTATTTATAGCCCACCCTTTCCCAAAATGGGCTCTAAGTGGGTAGCAACAATCAATAATACAAAGTTAAAATCAGATTCATATGATAAAACAATATAACAATATCAGCTCCTTGAGTGGCACATTTGTGATACGCAGGGTATACATTTGTAAATAAATAAATACAGCTTCTCTGAGTCTGAATCTTAATATTCAGGTACCACAGCTAATATGTAGCAAGCGCCAGCACTCTGTTTTATTAAAGAAAACAGGATTTTTGGCACTGCTGCTAAGGCTGAGATAAGACTGATCAGTTATCATCAAGTCCTTGATACAGTAATCCAAGAGATAAATGATCTGCCCTCACATAGCCTGACTTAGTATTTCACTTGAATATTAATATTGTTTTGTATATGATTTTTTTAAAATTGGTTTGTGTTCTCAGTACAGAGTAAAAGTGAAACAATGTACTATGACACAGCTGGAGAAACTGGCAGCAAAAGAAGAGCGAAGGGCCAAAATTGCTGAAATGAAACTGGAAGAAGATACACTTGCATTTGAAGAGTTTCTCAGAGAGAATGATAGAAGTTCTGTAGATGCCCTTAAAATGTTAGACATTGTTACAATTTTTGCTATTGTCATTTTGATTCAGTATATGTACAGTGCTCACAGAGACATGATGGGGTTGATTTTCATGAAACAGAGAGTTCACAGAATGGAGACTTCTCCAGACTCAGCCTATGAGCTCTGTAACAGTCATATCTTAGTTGCATATTTTCCTCTGTTCCTTCTGTGTGCTGTTCCTACCCCAAACTGGACCATGGCACTCTGAAGAAGGAGTTTTAGTCATCCTTGTCATAGGTTTCCTGGAGGCTAGCCACCTGCCCACACACAGGAATTTTCCACCTGCAACACAATTTCCCACCTGCTCTGCTCAGTGGGGAGCACACATACCGTGTGGTTTGCAAAGCCCCCACCACCCTGTCAGCCAGCTTGGAGAAGGCATTCCTTTCTTTAAATCACTTCTCCAAGCCAAGCCAGCTGGCAGCTTCGAAAATGCATTTGAAGTTAAAGTTGCTTTCTTTCCACCTCTCTCCCATCTTCCTTCTTTCCTTCCAGTTTGGTGTAGCAGTTAAGTGTGTGGACTCTTATCTGGGAGAACCGGGTTTGATTCCCCACTCCTCCACTTGAACCTGCTGGAATGGCCTTGGGTTAACCACAGTTCTGGCAGAGGTTGTCCTTGAAAGGGCAGCTGCTGTGAGAGCCCTCTCAGCCCTACCCACCTCACAGGATTTCAGTTGTGGGGGGAGAAAATATAGATTGTAAGCCGCTCTGAGTCTCTAATTCAGAAAGAAGGGTGGGGTATAAATCTGCAATTCTTCCTTCCTTCCCTCAGACATCTGACATTCATGTCTTGTCTGGCTCTCAAAACATCTGATATTTATTCTGTGTGGCTCTTATGTTTAGCAAGTTTGGCCACCCCTGGCATAGAATATGGACCTAGATATAAACTCTCCCAAGTGTAGATTGATATCTGAAGTAAATTAACATGCACCAGGTGACTTTCTTTTAAAAATGTGAACAAAAACATTTATTCAGAATAGAACATATGGGTTTAAGTAAATATTAACAATCATCCAAGCACTATGAAATGCTAAGTTTCAAATCTTGCATGTCCAAGGAAAAGCTTCTCTCATGCAGGTTTATACAGCATTCAGCTGCAACTAGAAGTCTCAATGTCTTCTATAACAAAACAGATCACTATAGCATTATAGTGGTGTAGCCATATGAAATGAAACGGCTGATTAGAAAAACAACTGAAACCTCCGGGCAGGAGGGCAGGGCAAGGCAGCTACAGGGAAACCTGCCCATGTGGAAGTCCCAATACTACTGCGCTTAATACTCCCTCTAAGCTGTGGCATCTTCTGAGCAAAAAGCATTAAAGTTGTGAGCCACTTAGCTTAAATTAGTTTGCTCTGGGGCCATTTTTTCTGAACTAAGACAAAAATGTGTGAGCCGGAGGCTAAATTAACTCAACTTAGAGGGAACGCAGACTGCACTGCAACAGTAGTGGGGAAATCACACAAGCTGGTCCCCATATGGAAAACATCTTTGATGCTGACAGAATAATGGGACTCTTTTTCATGAGAGAATTTTAAAGGCATTCTAGCTGCCTGATTAATAATCATATGGTGTAAGTATACAAAATTTCTATAGGCTTCTGAATCTTTTGGTTTGGAAAATGAATAGGGTGGGGGCTGAAGAGAGAAAAAGGCTGTGTACCCCCTTCCAATATCATAACACACCTGTTTTTCAGGGGAACAGAAAAATGTTTTCTGTCCCTACACACACACATAAACAAAGTTAATAACAAATGTGTTATTTTAGAGCAACTCAGGAAACAAAATCTAAACTGGAACTGACATCTGAGGTGAATGCAGCAATGAATGAGGTGTTCGCAACTAAAAGGTGAGTTTTTTGGTTTGCTTTTTTTGTGATCCAGATTTGTTTTTTTGCCATCCCAACACCTTGGATCCTCTTCTCTGTGCCTTCATCTACAGAAGAGAGGGCCAAATTGCATGTTAGTTGTAACACCAGTCAGTTAGGTATTCTCTAGCTCATGACTGTAGTACTTGGAGTGCCACAAAAAGACAGAAATGGTACCTCCCTGTGAACATTTCAGCTTGGGAAAATTGCATAAGATGGAAGACTGAAACTCCTCTTCCCCCATTGAGCTCCAGTCCGGAGGCTGGGTCCTGGGACTCGGGAATGTTAGTTCCCTGCCATCATGTCTGTCTCCAAATGGAATGCAGACCTCTTTGTTTTTACCTTGCAAGCTGCTGCAAGTGGGTCTCTGGAAAACTGGCTTCCCCTAAATTTATAGGGGAAAGGTTATTTCCCAAATTGACTCTCATTGTGCCAGTTTTAGCTTTGGTTTTAGCTTCACTCTTCTTGTACAATGGTCTCTCGTGATGGTCTTCAGTCTTTATAGAGCTGGAACCCCTGTTTATCCACTCCCAACTGTAGCCTGTAACATCACAGGCAAGTAATATTAAAAGCAGAAGACAGAATTTTGACTTTACTAGCGTTGAGGCCAGGGCTGCAGACCGAGAGCAGCAGGTCCAGGAAAAGTAAGCAAAGGAGACAAAAACAAGCCAAGAATCAGAGCCTTGGAGGAATCCTCTCCATTGATGGGGTCTTCTCTATGCTGTCCTCCGTGTCATCTCAGCATGCAAACTAAAAACACAGAAGGCATAGCAACCTAGGTCTCTGTGTAATTACAGTAGCAGCTGGTCCTTTGAAATAGCAGCCAAAATGGTGCCTCTAGGGGGCTTGTAGTCCAGCAGGTTGGACTCTAATTACCGGATGGTCCTGACAACCACTCAGTGCAACTTGTTAAATAGCCCCCATTGCAAGGATACTGTAAGCTTTTAGAGGGCTCTGATGAAACCACTTCTTTCTCTCGTTTTCCTTTTTCTATTGATGATCAACAGCAGTCAGTATTCTTTAACTCTTGGTGGGCAAAGAGCATGCTTGGCTCTTGTTGCACCATTTTATTTTTTTAAACCTACAAACTAATATTTTTTTCAATAACAGAGACATTCCTGCGAGTATGCACAAACTACTATTTGTGGCTGTCCCAATTTCACTGGCCTATTGATGTGCAGGGATCAAGTTTGTTGTCTCATAGAATGATGTGAGGAATGGTCAGCAGCAGAAGTTTGTGGAATTAAAATACCCAAATTGTTTGTCAATTGTTAATTTTAACATTTGCAGTGACATTGCAATCACTGAAGAAATTCTGAGGCAGTATTTATCTTATGAAACATTTTTGATGAGCATTTCTCCTCAAGACTGGCAAGAAAAGCAACTGGAAAAAAGAGGGAAAATGAAACCAGAGAAGAGAAGAATGTCAAAACCTTTACTTCCTCGTCATGAAAAACTTGATCCAAGATCACAGCGCTGTTATGCACTGGGCCGCAAGTTAAGTAAGTATCTTTTTTAAAAAGGTGTGTGTGTGGGGGGGAGGACAGTCCATAGAACTAGTTTTCACTGTAGCCCTGTCTTTGCCTCCTCATCCAATTAGTGTCATCCTAAGCACAGTTAGACCCTTCCAAGCCATTGACTTAAATGAACTTGGAAGGGTATAATTTTGTTTATGATTGCACTAATTACCTATTAAAATAAGGATGGTGGACAGGTAGTTTCATATGAGTACAAATCTTACTATGCACTATCCCTGCTCCTACATATTGAGAAGACTTCTTCAACATATCAGTTAACGAAGCTGGAATGACACCCAGATTTATGGCACTTCACACCTATGACATGTCTGCTTTTTATCACCCTCCACTGTTGTTACAGCCCAGTTAACAATACTAACAAACAAACACAGACCCCACTCTGTGATTCTTTTAATCTGCTAAAAACATTCCCATGACTCTACATTCCAACTCACTGCCCACTTTCTCTATATTTAAAGATGGCTTACCATTCCAATTTGTCTGAAGTCTGCTTAGAACATACAAAAGCTTACATTCTGAATAAAACTTAGTTGGTCTTAAAGGTGCATCTTGTCTACTGCTTTGTTCCATAACAGTACAGTTACAGATACAATTGAGCGGCAGCACATCAAGTGAAATGTTCTCCTGCTTAGCTTCTGAGATCTGGCTATATGAAAAGATTGTGTGCAGCTGCTGCTTCTCCCTATATTGTCCAGCCTACCAATTAAGATTTGCCTCACAAGGCCTGCTCTTTGTGCCCCTGCCTTCAGAGGCAAGGTGGTTGGCAACTAGAGATAGGTTTTCCAGTAGTGGCATACCGCTTATGAAATGCTTTTCTCCTTGAGGCTTGCCTGGCACTTTTGTTGCTTTCTTTTAAGCCTCAGGCCCAAATAGGCTTGCCAATCCCCAGGTCCCAGCAGGGGTTCTTCAGTTTTCCCAGGCTCCTTCCCACCCCCAGTCAGCTGGCCGGTGGGGGGAAGCCCCACGGACCATGTGCCTTTTCACCTCCAGAGGCTTCAGTCTCTGATTGAAAGGCTTCCTCTTGGGATGGTGTGTCTGTTACTTTGAAGAAGTTGGCAGCAACTCATGAGTAGAGAGGCCAATCCCTTGCTTCAGAGTTGCCAGAAAGGAGGGGGGGGAGGGAAACTTCTGCTGAACACTTCATTATTCCCTATGTGGAGATTGATTCTCATAGGGTATAATGGAGAATTGATATGGAGGTATCAGGGGCTCTGCAGGGGCTGTTTTTTGAAGTAAAGGCACCAAATTTTCAGTATAGTATCTAGTGCCTCTCCCCAAAATACCCCCAAGTTTCAAAATGATTGGACCAGGGGGTCCAATTCTATGAGCCCCAAAAGAAGGTGCCCCTATCCTTCATTATTTCCTATGGAAGGAAGGCATTTTAAAAAGTGTGCTGTCCCTTTAAATGTGATGGCCAGAACTCCCTTGGAGGTCAATTATGCTTGTCACACCCTTGCTCCTGGCTCTGCCCCAATGTCTCCTGGCTCCACCCCCAAAGTCCCCAGATATTTCTTGAATTGGACTTGGCAACCCTAGGCCCAAACATTTCTGTTCTCTCAGGATTTTAATTAAGGAATTGATTTTTTTAAAATACTAATTTAGTCTTGAGCATCCTGAATAGCCCAATCTTGTCAGAGTTTGGAAGCTAAATAGGGCTGACCACAGTTAATGCTTGCATGAGAGACCACCAATGAAGTCTGGGGTTGCTATGCAAAAGGAGACATTGACAAACCACCTCTGTTTATCTCTGTCCTTGAAAACCTCTATGGTCCTGGGGTCACCATGAGTTGGTTGCGAGTCACTCACACACAATCATTATTAATTATTTTAGTAGGGGAGGGACGGTGGCTCAGTGGTAGAGCATCTGCTTGGTAAGCAGAAGGTCCCAGGTTCAGTCCCCGGCATCTCCAAAAAAGGGTCCAGGCAAAATGGTGTGAAAAACCTCAGCTTGAGACCCTGGAGAGCCGCTGCCAGTCTGAGAAGACAATACTGACTTTGATGGACCAAGGGTCTGATTCAGTATAAGGCAGCTTCATATGTTCATATTAAGTAGTGCATTTTTTGTGATCTACATTTTTATGCTGGGATGGATTTTTAAAACATTTAATATTTTTCAGTGTTTTATTTTGTAAGCTTGGGAGAAGATATAAAATTTTCTAAACATTATTGTAAAAAAGCAAGTATGTTAAGAATTATTAGGAAAGAGAAAAAATAAAATTGGATTGTAGTATCTTTATGCAAGTCTATGGTACAGCCATATTTAAAATTCTGGCCTGGATAGCCCAGGCAGGCCTGACTGCATCAGAAATCAGAAGCTAAGCAGCTCTAGCTAGTATTTGGATGGGAGACCACCAAGGAATACCAGGGTTGTGACGTGGAGGTAGAAAATCTCTCTCGCATTGAAAACCCTGTGACTTGATGGCCAAAAAAAGAAGTTAGTACAGCCCTATTTAAAATATTGAGAACAATTCTAGCCATACCACATCAGAAAATATTGTACTGTAAAATATACAGAAAATGAGATGATGATGATGAAGAGGAGGAGGAGACTAGTACATTTACCTGCAGGAAAAGGCTAACATTTGATGCTCTTTAGTTGGTAAAATGATTACTAAGGGGAAACATAATTTTTTGTGTAGTATGAACAAAACAAGAATTGCTTTGCCTCTTCCATGATAAAAGAATTTGGGGATACCTGGATAAACTGATCAGAAGTAGTATTGCAATATATTGTATTATGTTAACCTTTTAATCTTAATATTTTCTTAGATTGGAGATATTTTGTCTAAAACATGATGCTGTTTAATAGATGTTGATATTTGAACTTGTTCAGCAGTAGGTTTAGGACATACAAAGGAAAATACTTCACACAACACATAACTTAGTAATTTTCTACCCCAAGCTGTGTTAGCTACTAGTTTTTAAAAGGGACTGGACAAAGTTTGAGGGTAAAGCTATTCATGGATGTTAAATATGATTGCTAAAGGAAGTCACTAGGTTCAGAGGCAATAGGGCACTGAATATCAGTTGCTGGGGGCAAAAATTGGAGGGCGTTTTTGTCCCTCTTGTGAGTTTTCTGGATGCATTCCAGTTGGTCACTATAGTCCACTTCCTCCCATACTGTCCAGATTGCCAGTTAAGAGCCTATTTCTAAGTTCTGTTCTCCATGCCCTACATCTTAAGAGGTGATGTGGCAAGCCAACCAGAGATGGGGCTTTTTTAGTGGTGGCCTTTGGAGTACTTTCCCTGTTGAAAATTTCTTGGCACTTACCATTTCTGTTCATCCAGGCTTTTAACTGTAGGAGTTGCATCTTCTTTGACTATTTTTAATGACCTGAAGACTCTTTTATGAATATCATTTTAGTCCGCTTAATATAGTGTTTGTAGTTGGGTTTTAATGACTTTTTAGTGGTTTATCTGTTCTGTCTTTCATGACTTATCTATTCTTATGCTGTTATATTTATAAACTTATTTGTTTAAAAAATGTGAGCTACCTTGACCAGGTCACTAGAGAAGGCAGCGTATATAATTTCTAAATAAATTTATTTTATATAATGTATATCCCGCCTTTCTGCCCTCATAAGCGCCACCAAGGCAGCTAACAAGTTAAAACCAACAAAAGCACATCATTAAAACAAAACATGCAACTGCTGGATTGACCTTGGGTTGGTCATAACTCTCAGAGCAGTTCTGCTCAAGAGCAGTTCTTTAAGAGCTCTCTCAGCCTCACTTACCTCACAGGGTTTCTGTTGTGGGGAATGGAAGGGAAAGGATATTATAAGCCACTCTGAGACTCCAGATAGTGAAGGGTAGGATATAAATCCAATCTCTTCTCTTCTTCCCTGGAGAAAGAGTTCCAGACTAGAATGCTGGACTAGATGGACTTTTGGTCTGAAGTAACATGTTCATAGTGACTGTTTGGCTTGGATCCAGTAATGCACAAGCAGAAATATAAATGGACTTAGCACAGTTCCTCTGGTGAAATAACTAGCACTCTCTTCCCTATATTTTTATAGTGCCCAGAAATTTTCTTGCATTTCCACTTGTGCAAGAGCAGAACTTTTGAGCTGGATTCAACCATTTATGTTGTTTGAATTGTATCTTTAGGCAAAGGCATACCTGCTCCAGAAAGTCCATATGGAAAGAATGTATTAAATAGAAAACCATCTTCATTAATGGATCAGGACCACAAAAAGAAACTTTCAGTAAGCTCAGGTAAGGAAAGGGTGGCTGTTTGGTAGAAGGCAGCCATATCAGGCTAATGCCTTTACCAGAAGTTCCAGCTGAAAGATTTTTGCTGTAATGGAGCAAGGGCTGGGCTTCAACTACAAGTGGTCTCCACAGTATCTGTTTGATGTGGTCAGGAAGGTCCAAGGAGATAAATCCCAATAAAGTTCCTTTGCAGTAAATATATATAGCTTGGAATCCATTGATAGGCTGTGAGTGTACAAAAAAAAAAGGATGAACATGCCTACTGGACTTTTGGCTTCTTTACTTTATTAAGCAGCAGAACCCTGTCACTGAAATCACACACACCTCTTCATTACTGTTTGGCTCTCTCCCCACTTCCCCGGTGCCCATTATCAAGATTTCAATAGGCATGTTTCTGCTTACCAGGCAGCAGAGAAGAAAACACCATCTTTTTGTCTGTACTTGATACTAGCTCATATTACTCAGTTATGCACACTGCAGTCCCATGCAGAGATTCTCCAGAGAAAACTGCATAGGATTTCCCTGGCAGTCCCACAGTTTCATTCTAGCACAGCTGCCATATATCCCAGGAGCGGCCCATCACTCATTCATTGCCATTATCTAACTTCATGTGATTTTGCCCATGCAGGTCTGCTAAGCCTTGGCCTCAGCTTTTCACACCTCAAACAGGGCTGATGGTGAACTAGAAACTGGGTAAAGCCTGCATCTTCAAACACTTAGCCTTTGTAGGTTCTGACTCACAGTAGGTGACATGTGCCAGGGGTGGGGGGAGGGGAGAAAAAGAAAGAAGCGCCTCCCTGTCAGCTGGCACCTCATATTCTCCTGTTATCTAAAATTCCAAAGAGGGACCATCAGTCTCACACAGTGAAGATCTTATTTCTTGTGCAGAATCATAGGACTCCATCGTATTTGCTGAATTATGGTAGCATATGATGCCTCTTTTTTTTAATTTCAACTACTATGTTCAAAGTAACTGACTATAGGTTTTTTAGAAGTGGATCAAAAGGAGACACGAGCCGAAGACCATCCTTGTTAGAAAGGAGAAGATCTGTATTAAGGTACAGTTCAAAGGTTAATTTCTTTATCAAGAGTTATCCACTAGATCAGTTTTACAAAAAAAATTCAAAAAATAGGTTGAACAGGTAAAGACAAATAAACGACCAAAAATAATAAGTTATATTTACAACTTCTGTGAAAGATGTTAGTAATGGAGAAATGAGAGACAATGAGGACTGTGGCTTGACCAGCTACATTTTTACAGAGGTAGAAATAGCTCAGACAGTTGGCATCTGCAAAACCAGCCAGTTGCAACTCTGAATGTTAGTTCTATGGCTTCTGGTTCTTGCTTTCAAGCTGGAGCTTCTGTTAAGAAACAAAATTAGCAACCATGAAGGTCTGCAGTGTGCATCATCAGCTTTACTGATGTATAGAAAACCTAAAGTTACTGTATTTGTGTTAAGAATAGCAGACCATGTTAAAATTCTTCCAGTGCTTGACCAGTAATGTTTATTGATGCAGTTTCTTGTAACTAAAGTATTTGGCACTAGTTTACAAAAATATTTGCTTTCCTTTGACATGAAGCATTAATTTGTTTATAGTTGAGATGTAAATCTGAATTAAATTATTGCCTGCTCTAACAGCTGTGCAAGTGAAAAAACCACTTCTTCAGATGAGGACTTTTCCTTGGAAGATATACCAAGTGATGTGGTAATTATATTTGTTGTAATTATGATATAGCTGTTTTAAAAGGTCTTTTTCCTTTTAATTCAGTGGTTATACATTTATAGAACCTCTGCACTCAAACTTGTGGGCCATGTGGATCCTGTGACCTCAGCACCAGATTTTTAGAGGTTTCCCTACTGTTGGGGGAAGCAGGAAGAATCTGCTTTTCAGCAACCTCCCTACAGTCAGTCTACGGAACTATAGTGTGTTTTACCCTTTGCTAATGTCAGTTTTGTTTTTACATGGTACAAACTCCAGTTAAAATGTACACCCAATCTTGGTACACTTCTGGAAATTATGGGTAGAAAAAAATTATGGAGGAAGAATATCTAAGTATCATTTCCTTGTACTGGGTTGAGGATATACACTCTTTATCAACAATATGTGCATTTGACACCCAGAAACTGGAATAAAAGGGCTTGTTTTATAGATCCCTGCATTCAGGCTAAAAATAAATCATAGTATTTGAAGGAAACATTAGCAATGATGAGGCACATTTTGTTGGATTTCCAGAAAATCTAAGCTAATTGGAAAAACAATAACCCAGTTCCTGCTTTCATTGTTGCTCATCTTTGTCATGGTGATTGTTGTAAAATAAGGGAAACTCCATCTTTCTTCCAAACACATTTTACAACATTCCCAGGAAATACACTAAGGAAACTTATCTTCTGAATAATACATGAACTGCCACTGATTTGGCTAATACATATTTTTGCTGATGAAAGAATTTGCAAGGCAAGTGCATATGGTGCAATCCTAAAAATGTTTGGCTTTTTAGATTCCAACCCCCCCCCCCCCCCCCAGTACTGTCCCTTAACAGAGCTGCAGCCATGTTGATAAGATTCTTTCTTCTGCATAAGGAGCCAGAGATATATTTCAAAGACCCAGAAGAGTTACTTCAGATGTTCAGATATCTTGAAGAACAAAATCTTACACTATTTCAAAACATTCAGGACTTAGTTGGAACAATGGAAGATTGTCGACAGAGGGAAAGAATTGTTAGAGAGCAAATGTAAGTTACCTAAAACAATACAAGATGAAAGAGCAAATGCTGAAAGTCTTCATCTTATGCTCCCCCCTTCCTCATATAGGGTTGAACAAATGATGACAGAAAGTATGTGTATCCATCTGTGGATTTTTTAAAAGAGCACCTAGTAGCAAAGCACCCAGTTCAGATTAGAGCTGTGGTATTTGAGAAGGGGAATTAATCTCCTTTGCCCCCTAGAAGCTATTTGTTCCACTAATAAAGGTGCCAATATGGTACACATTTACCCTGCAAGACATTATGATAACAAATCTACTGTGACCTTCAGACATGTGGTAGGGCTGATAGCCGATACGTAGGAATATTTAAGCTAAGTGTCAAGCATGTGATAGCCAGTGTACAGAAAAGTAACATCATCTCTCTAGAGAAGTTGTATTTATGTTACATAAAGAGGACAGGACAATGTAAACAGGATCACAGTTTAACTGTTGCAGAAGAAGAGGTCTGGAGAAGGTAATGGATGAGGACCAAAAAGCTGAAGCTCCATCCAGCTATGGCTGAGCCACAGTTTGCTGGTGATAGAACTAATCATGGGAGAAGTCATTCTGTTCTGGATGGGGTTACTGTCCCCTGGAAGGAGCAGATGCACAATTTAAGGGTGTCACTTGATCTGACCATCAGTTGATAGCTGTTTTCCTGTTACAGCAGCTCCAAAAGTTCCTTAAGAAATGTGATTTGGCTGCAGCAGTCTATGTTCTTATCCAGGTTAGATTAGAGAAATACAGTCCCCTGGAGTTTCAGTTGGCACAAAAATGCAGTGGCTCAGTTACTCTCAAGAGTGGGGTACAAGAGACCATATCACATGTGCTGAAAGAACTTCACTGACTATTGTTGGTTATTATCTTAAAAACAAAGAGGGTTGGGGCAGAAAATCTGAAGGACTTAACCTTTGCTCTGTGTGACCACCGTCTATGGAGATGAAAGGTGGCAACCAGAGACAAAGCCTTTTGAGTGGCAGCACCTCAGGTGAAATGTGCTCCAGCATGAAGCTTGCCTGGTACCCATTCTTAACATCAGTCATCTTCAACATGCATACGACACATGGAAGGGGCAAGTGCATAGTCTAGGGCTGCCAGGTGAGCACTGATGCCCAGTAGGAGGTTTAGGGGCTGGGGCTATGCAAATAGCTGGCATTGTAATGTCATCAAGTGCAAAGCTCTGGAATTGCCCCTGGACTGTTTTTACCATAGGTTGGGTAGAATCCTAGATTGTGGTGCTCGTGCTGTTTTTTCCCCCCAGGGGGCAACTGGAACTGAAGGATGGGAGGCCTCCTACTATAGTGGAGACCTAGCCACCCTGCTGCAGTCTGTGGGGGACATGGTGGATATGCTCTTTTAAGGGGAGTGATGTCCAGATCACCCACCTCTATATCACTGCTGGCATCAGATAAGCCATGCGGTTTGTCTTTGGGGTACAAATGTTGCTGGGGCAGAACAAGTAATGGAAGAGGGGCTCATGGAAGGTAACGTCCCCTATTCCATGATGAGGAACGGAAGATTCTATTCACTTACCGTGAAGTCTTCCTTCTCTGTGGTCCCAGAGTGGTCCAGTCCTCACTCTTGGGGATCACAGCTCCTCCTCTTCTATTGCAGGGCTTAACAAACTTGACCCAAAGGGGAGGTGCTTGATCCTCAGAAGTCAGTTCTTCTTTCAGCTATCCTACCTCCCTAATAATAACTCCCAGAACAATAGGAGAGAACATCTCTCGGGAGAACAAAAACAGTCCCCTCCCTCCAGAGCTTATCCTGAACCCTTACTCAAGGGGCTCTAGTGAGGGACCCAGTAACCAACACAGTGCCCACCTCCAACTCCGCAGTCCCAGGACAAAGCTGATACCCCCCCCTGACACAACTGGGTGGGTAGGACTGGACCTCTCCGGGACCACAGAGAAGGAAGACTTCACGGTAAGTGAATAGAATCTTCCGTTCTCCAGTGGTCCCAGGAGTGGGCCAGTCCTCACTCTTGGGACATAAAAAAGCCGAGTCCCTGGGTGGGCACTTCAGCTTTGTCCCGAGACCACGTGTTGGAGCACCTTCCTACCGAACGCAGCCTCAGCCGAGGCCGCCTTATCAATCCTATAGTGCTTAGTGAAGGAGTGAACCGACTTCCAAGTTGCCGCCTTACACACTACCTCCAGAGAAGGAAAAGCCCTATAGGCCACTGAAGTGGCTGTTCCCCTGAGGGAATGAGCCGTCACTCCCACTGGGGGCTCCAAACCTTTTGCCTTGTAGGCCTCACAGATGCACCCCCTAATCTACCTACTAATGGTGGAGGCTGACACCTTGCGTCCATTGTTTGAAACCCTAAAGGAGACAAACAAAGAGTCAGATTGACGGAACCCCTTAGTCCTGTCCAAATAGAAACTAAGGGCTCTACGGACATTCAAACAGTGCCACAACTTCTCTGTCTCATGGACTGGATTAGGGCAGAAAGAAGGAAGCACAATGTCCTCCGCCCTATGAAAGCGTGAATTTACCTTCGGAATGAATGCAGGATCGGTGCGAAGCACTACTTTGTCCTGATGGAAAACGCAGAGATCCTTATGAATCGAAAGAGCCTGAAGCTCCGACACTCTGTGCGCCGAGGTGATGCCCACTAAGAACGCCACCTTAAAGGTCAGCAACTTGAGGCTACACGATGCCATAGGCTCAAAAGGCTTGCCACATAGTGCCTTCAGCACCAAGTTTAGATTCCAAGACGGGAACCTATGCACCTGTGGTGGATTAACCAAGGTCACCCCCTTTAGGAACCTCCTGATATGCGGGTGTGTGGAAATAGACTTGCCCTTCCTAGACCCTCTAACCGCTGCTATGGCTGCCACTTGTCTACGCAGCGTGCTAGTGCTAAGGCCTTCTTCTAGCCCCTCCTGCAGAAAAGACAGTATGACAGCAACTGAGACATGTAAAGGGTCTTGCCCCTTATTTGCACACCAGGTATGAAAAACCTGCCAGGTAACATTATAGCTCCTGTTAGTGGAGCTCTTCCTCGAAGACAACATGGTGTCTACCACCTTAGTAGAATAACCCAAACTAATCAACTGCTGCCGCTCAATCTCCAAGCAGTGAGCTGCAGCATTTCTGGTCGTGGATGATGCAGTTTGCCTTGCACTAGTAGATTCCCCCTCAACGGAATTCGCCACGGTTCCAATATCGACAGACTTTGAAGTTCCTGGAACCAGACTCTCCTGGGCCAAAAGGGGGCCACCACAATCACTTCCGCTTTCTGCTCCCAGACCCTCTGCAGAAATCTCTGGATGATCTGGAACGGAGGAAAAGCGTATAATAGAGTTCTTGGCCAGTCCGAGTTCAGAGCGTCGACCGCCGTCGCCCCTCTGCTTCTTGTTCTTGAGAAATACTGAGGCACTTGGTGATTGTCATCCGAAGCAAAGAGATCCACTCCCGGCGTCCCGAATCTTTGGCAGATCTCTCGAAACATCTCGTGATGAAGAGACCATTCCGACAGGTCCAGTGATTGCCAACTCAGCCAGTCCGCTACCACATTGTCCTTTCCTACCACATGGATGGCTCTGATGGATTGAAGATGGACTTCCGCCCATCTGAACAGGACCTGAGCTTCGTCCTGAAGCTTCCGGTACCTGGTGCCTCCTTGACGATTCACATAGGCCTTTGCCATCATGTTGTCTGTTTGGATCAGGACATGAGTCCCTGTCAGTCTTTTTTCCATCTGAAGCATGGCCAGTCGTATGGCTCTCAATTCCAGAAGATTTATACTTTCTTCGGCCTCTTGGATGTTCCACTGACCCTGTGTTACCGCTCCGGCCATGTGCGCTCCCCAGCCAAAAAGGCTTGCATCTATGGTCAACACCACCCTTTTGGGTTCCCGCAATTGCTGTCCCAAGGAAAAACGATCGGGAGTCTGCCACCACTCGAGATCTTTCAACAGATTGGCTGGTAATGTCAGTGAAATCGGGCTTTTGGTACTTATCTGCTTCTGGAAGGGTAAAAGGAATTTCTGGAGTGGCCTCGTGTGGAACCGTGCCCACTGAACTATGTCCTGGCACGAAACCATCATTCCCAACAACTTTGCCAGTAGCATCAGCTTGACTCGCTTCCGTTGCTGGACTTCCAAAATCAGCTGCAAGATCTTTGACTGTCTTTCTGGGGTCAGAAAAACCCTGTCCAAGCTGGAGTTGATCTGAACCCCTAGGTGTGTCAGAGACTGGGAAGGTTGAAGCCAGCTCTTCTGAACGTTTATCACGAACCCGTGCAATCTGAGGGTTTTTATGGTCAAATCTAGGTCTTGTTTCATCTGCTCCGCCAACGGGGCCTTGACCAGAATGTCATCCAGATACGGAAACAGAGAGACCCCCTGTAACCGGAGGACCGCCATGAGAGTGACTAAGACTTTCGTGAACACTCTTGGTGAAGACTTTAAGCCAAAAGGCAGAGCTCTGTACTGGTAATGACGCCCGTCGTAGGAGAAGCGAAGAAACCTGCGGTGTCCCTTGGTGATAGGGATATGCAGGTAGGCCTCCGACAGATCTATGGAGGCCATGAAGTCTCCCCTTTGAACAGCCAGTAGTATGGACCTCAGAGTCTCCATTCGAAACTTCTTTGTAACTACCGACTTGTTCACCCACTTCAAATCCAGTATAGCCCGAATGTCTCCGTTCTTTTTGGGGACTACAAAGAAGACTGAATATGTGCCTTGAAATTTTTCTTGTCACCGGGACCGATTCGATGGCTCCTATCTGAACCAGATGGTCGATGGCCATCAGCAATGTACGATGTTTCTCGAGGGATTGAGATCTCTGTACTTCCAGGAAACGGTGTCGTGGAGGCGAATAAAATTCTAGGGAGTAACCGTTGGTAACTGTGTCCAAAACCCATCTGTCTGAAACCGTTTGATGCCATACATGGGAGAATCTTTGAAGCCGTCCCCCTATCCGACTGAGGTCCAATGGACCCGCCCAGTCATGCTGAGGTAGACTTCTTCTGTCCTTTGATTGGTTGACTTTGTTTCCCACCGAAGGAAGCTCTGCCGTCTCTGGCCTTTGGTTGCCACTTTGTTCTGTATTGCTTGAAGGAGGTTTGTCTTGAGTCTCTCCTATTTCCACGAAAGGACTGGAACCTCTGCCTCGTTCTGTTATCACGTCTCTTGGAGGGCAGGACTTTTTTCTTATTTCTGTCCTCTATAAGATATCTGTCTAGGCCTTCCCCAAAGAACGAGGCCCCTTTAAAAGGAACTGCAGCCACTTTTGCTCTAGCTGAGGGATCTGCATCCCAATTATGTAGCCAGGTATTCCGTCTGGCCGTGACGCTAGAGGCCATAGCCCTAGCAGAGAGTTGAACTGCTTCAAGGGTCGAGTCTGATGCAAAGGCCGTGGCTAGCGTAATTTTTTTAAGTGAGTCCTTAGCATCCCTAGGCAGATCCTCCCTCTTAGCTAGGTCAGAGAGCCACATGTATGAAGCCCTACAGAAAAGAGACGTGGTAGCTGACACTTTTAAAGCACTAGCAGAGGCTTCAAAATCGCAACGTAAGGCCTGCTCTATGCGCTTGTCTGTCGGATCCCTTGGCATCCTATCCGCATCCATTGGTAGTATGGAATTAGAGGCCAGACTGTTGACCGGGTCATCTACCACTGGTAACTTCAGTCTCTTGGTCGCCTCTGGGATGAAGGAGAAGAACTTAGAGAAGTTTGACGACACCGTCTTAGGCTTGGCTGGATGTTCCCACTGAGATCTGATTATCGAGAAAAACCCTGAGGACAAGGGGACCTGTAGGGGTTTTGAACCCGACTTGGGGATAATATCCTCCATTGCAACAGGAAACTCAGCATCCTCCTCATCCTTAGATTTTGGAGTATACTGTATCTGCAATGTCCTAATCACTTTTGGAAGCAGGCGTGGATACACGTCTGCTGGAAACAGTTTGGAATGCGTAGAGGCCACCCCCTCCTCTTCCTCAGAAAGTTCTCCTGTGTCAGGTGACGAAGAGCCATCAGACAAGTCAGAATCCTCTTCTTCTTGATCAGAGGGAACTGAATGCGAATCTAACCTACTGCGCTTAAGAGGCCTCGAGGGAAAACTTTCCTTTTCCTTATCTACCTCTCTGTGTTTTTGTTTGGCTGCCCTCTTAAGTGGAGGGGTTGGGGTGGCTGCAGAGGCTGCTTGAACCTCTTTTTTGACCAGCTCTTGAATCCAAGAAAGAAGATTAGACTTAGCTTCATCTGCTGAAATATCAGCCTGATGATCTCCTGTCCCTTCTTCCTGTGCTGGTGAATCAGCCAACTCCAACTCACATGTGCCCTCCTCCAACATTGCTCCCATAGGAAATCTAGTGGAAGCAGCCATCTTAGAATGAGTGGCCCTATAGAAACACAAGAAGCATAGGTAAAATGATTGCCATTCCCGCCAAAAACCTCCCCCCCCCGCTTCACCAGCATTAACTGGTTTTAACTCCCTTTCCCTTTCCAGGGGGCCATATCCACCAGGGCCACCCCTCCTGAGTGCAGAAGCAAACAGGGGAGACAGAGGGAAGAAGGGAATGAGGGGAGGAGGGGGGGGGGCTGAATAAAGGCATCTGGATCCCAGAGTCCTTCAACGCCCCTTGGGCTTGTGCCACTGGGAAAAAAAGGGGCTCTGGGAAGGTCTGCAGACCTCCTCTCCCCCTGGGAACTCCCTAAGGGTCCCCCCCCTTCGCAGAAAGCTTACCACCGCTTCTTATTCCCTTCCTGGGAACTACCGCGTCGACCGCGCTACCTTAGGCGCTTTGGGAGGGCAGCGTGAAATTCACGAGTCCTCTCCCTTTTGCCCAGTTCCTCTTTGCGTCTTCCCTTTAACTTGCTGCTCCGCAGGCCCCCAGGGTTACCGGAGTGCCTTTGCAGGGAGCTGATGGGGAAGATGAATCCACAGCCCTCGGCACGTTCGTCGGACCAGGAAGAGGCTGGCAGAACAAACAGGCGCGTATGCGTGCCTCACCAGGGAGGCTACTCCAGCGCTTTGATCTAGCGCGGGAGGGATTCCCCCCCCCCCTTTTCACCCAGAGAAGAAAAACAGCGGCTTGTCCTTTTCTCCCTGCCAGGAGATTTCTTTTGTCACTGACTCCAGGTACTCTTTCTTGAATTTTCTTTCCTTTTCTTTCTTTTTTTTAACTTTCAGGTCAAGAGCCTCAAAGGGGCTCTAAAGCACGTCCTGCTTAGATGGCAGGGCTAAACAAACTGACTTCTGAGGATCAAGCACCTCCCCTTCGGGTCAAGTTTGTTAAGCCCTGCAATAGAAGAGGAGGAGCTGTGATCCCCAAGAGTGAGGACTGGACCACTCCTGGGACCACTGGAGAAAACTTTTTCTAATCAAGATATGCTTCTCTAAGTCATCTTGCTGTCAATCTGCTTATGAAACTAATCACTTCAATTTCTCCAGGTGTTAGCCAGATACAGCTATGCCTGCACAAGCTCTTTCATGCATAGCCTCCACAGACTAGTTCCCCATTAAGAGGGAATTCTCTTTTCAGTTTGTCTGTAGAGTATACAAAATGCTTACCAAACTTACAGCAAGCTGCCTGTGAAGTTAAGACCATCCAAAAATATAGCCATAATAAGTTATATAACTGTCTACAGAATTATGAAACTTGTTTTATAAATTGAGTTGTTGTTTTTTTGGCAGGGAACAAAAAATAAAAAGCCTAATGGATGAAAAAGATGCTATTATAGCTGCTTGCAAAAAGGAAGAGGAAAAATGTGATGAACTGGCATTAAAAGCCAAAGTATTTTGTGCAGGACAGTATAATCCAGCAGCCATGGTAACTTGTTGCTGTGTAAACTATAACAATAAACTAAGTCTCTCTTAAAAAAAAAAAAAAAGCTACACTAATATCTTAGGTAGGGGCATGACAATTTCTGAGCTAGATCCGGACTAACATATTCTGTAGATGCTAGAACTCCGCCTTCTCCTACTTCCCCCTCCTATCAGCAGCCCAGAATGCCCTTCTCCATCCTGTTCCTGCCACAGAAGAGGAAATCATGCTCTGCATGCAGAAGTCATTGCACTTGTGGAAATGTTACCTGGCTCCAAGCCTTGTCGATTTGATATTTAAGAGTGAAGAATTTACTGTTGCTGAAGCACTATTTTTTTTTTTGGGGGGGGGGGGTACTGACATGAGAAAAGAATAGCTGCGGAGGATGGCTCAGGGGATGTCAGTAGTGGTGTCAGTAGATGTAGCACCCACAGGCTAAAGAGTGATGATGGTAAATTATGATGGTATAACTATATTAGGAAAACCCAGTTTTACACATCCTCTTAAGAGAATGTGATAGCCAACTAGCTCTGCTTTAAGTATACAACCCTCTACCTCTGAGATCTAAGCTTATACCCATTTGCTGCAGTGGAATGGATATGATCACATTTAGGTAACAATATGCAGTTACAAATGCTTTTAATCTTTAAATTATGTACAGTGGGGGAAAGGTCTATTTTGAATTAAACAGCATTTGTTCATGTCCCACAATCCTAGGATATTAGCAGATAAAGTTCTGCACCAACAATCCCAACATCTACTTCACAAACCATGTTCAAATGCCACAAATCAGTTTTCAGAATTGCAAATATTTAGATTTGTAAGTTTTAAATAAAAGTATTCTTGAAATAAAGATAACTGAAGCTAAAGTACAGAAATTGCCTTTCAGTCATCAGTGGGCTATTGGATCCCAATGTACATAGAAAACATCTGGCAGTTTTCCTGTTGCACCACTTTGCTACTTTAAGTACATACCTCAGATTCAAACGTGTATTTTGAAATTACTTTAGTAAGTAGGTCAAGAAGATAGTACCAATGGGGCTGAGGGTAAACATGTAAAGTATATTCAATAGCCTTAAGCATTTCAAGCTTTTGAAAAGAAAAATGTAGTGAAGCATTCTTTGCAGTGATACCATTATGGAGTTCTTGCAGGTCTGTCTCATTATCTTACTGGCACTGTATATCAGAGGATATTCTACAGGAGCTACATAATCACACTAGTGCATTAGAAGCATCTCATCTCTAAAATGCAGTTTACTTTTTATATGGCATGTAAAAAACAGAAGACTCAGAAAGTCTAAAGGAATTATTGCATAAAAAGGCTCTCTCTACTATTATGAACTTTTTCCTGGGTGGGGGGGGGGAGAACTATTTGAGGACATTTTATTTTAGGACATATCCTAATAGTTTATTGTGGGCTTTGGTAGGAATTTAACATAACCATTTGCTGTACCTTATAGACATTATTTTTTAATCATAAGGATAAAATTTTGGATACGCTTAATAAAAAAGTAGCACAAGTATACAAAGTTTGTGGCGAAGAATCTGAAGTATCCAGCCTGCCTACCTTCCAAATGCTGAAAGTAATAGAAATTAGAGTTTCACAATTGTGTGAGATGTTGGAAGCTGTTCCACATGAATACCTTGATGTTATTGAAGCCACTGAGAAGCTAAGGGTGAAAGAAAGACGGCAAAGGTAAGCAAACAACTAGTAACTAATAAAGTCTTTCAGACATATATTGTGACAATTGAACATGGATTTAAATGTAGGTCTCTGAAGTACCACCATTATTTCTGGACCATTCTGGGACTTATAGAGCAGGTAGGTAGGATACCACTTCAGTGAGTGTTTTATGTCAACTACATATTCTTCATAAATTACTATCAGTTCTGTTGATTTTATGAGATTTTTTTAAAGTCTAAAATCTACCCTTGTGCTACCTTTCTGGAGAAATCCTTTGCATAACATTTCTTGATACTCTGCCCCTTAGTGCCACAATATAATCACAGTAAAATACGAAAACACCAAACAGAAAGTGTGGGAGATGGAAAAGCCAAGTTTTCTTCAGGTAATATAGAAATGATGTCTCCTAATTGCCCAAACTGTTTTCTTTAATTCTTCAAGATTACGTGAAGAGAAATTGGAAGAACTGAAGAAAGCTCAGGAAGAAAGACTGAAGCTTGCTCTGAAAAGAGCAATTGCAGCTCCAAAGAAAAGGGTTAGTTGTAGTGAACTTAAAAAATTTATTCAGCTATCAATTTTAAACCCGTGTTGCTATTGCCCTGCACTTATTTTTGCAGAGTGGTAAAGCTGCAGTACTGCAGTCTGAACTCTCTGCTCACAACCTGAGTTCGATCCCGGTGGAAGCTGGTTTCAGGTAGACGGCTCCGGTTGACTCAGCCTTCCTTCCGAGGTCGGTAAAATGAGTACCCAGCTTGCTGGGGGGAAAGTGTAGATGACTGGGGAAGGCAATGGCAAACCACCCTGTAAAAAGTCTGCCATGAAAACGTTGTGAAAGCAACGTAACCCCAGAGTTAAAAACGACTGGTGTTTGCACAGGGGACTACCTTTACTTTTTTAAAATTCAACTGACTAATGCACACTAATTGCAGTCACATATGCCAGACGTTATGCACGCATGCTCTTCCACTATAACAAAATAATTCTTAACACCTTTAACTGTGTTGCTGTTCTTGGACCACTGGACAATCTTGCCTCAGGCACTGCATAATAGTCTAGTAGCAGGGGAAAACTAGCAAGGAAAAACTAGCTGTATCTTGAGTCTGGTTTATCATCCAGAATTCATTCAAATTGTGATTAAAAGAAGTTATATTTGTGCTGCATGACAATTTAGCTAACATATGTAGAATACCTTTCCTTCAGATGAGAAGTAAACACATGAAGGAGCATGACTTTCACTGAAGAGTACAGAAATATATGTGGGATTCCCAACACATTTCAGCAAAAGTGGTGCTCCTTCATGTGTCTACTTCTCATCTGAAAGGAAGATATTAAAATTATTAAAATTTATTAAGATTTACACAAAGGGCAGTTTGTGTGACTTGTACTCTGGAACAAATGCAGTGGAATATATGCTCAAAACTTAGCTGAATGGAAGAATTACTTTACCAAACGTGAACAAAATATAAGTCATTTTAGACAAAATATAACTTGAATGAATTAAGGTGTGCCACTTCAGTTACTAGCCTTTAGTAGCCTACAATAAAAACACACTGTAGCAATTTTAGACACAGCTCTATCTGAACCAAAATAATTTGAAACTCTGTCTGCAAGCACTATTCAATGACACCATGAGCGAGTTTTGTTAGAACCTGTTGCCAAACAAAATGATGATCTCTTTGAGTAAACAAGATGGGTTTGAAGTTGCAATGCTAAATTCACCAGACAGTCAGTCCCACTGAATTCAACAAAACTTGCACATCAGCAAACAGTTATGGTTATACTTTCAGAAAACATGGTAATGCCTTGAATGATCCCAAGAATTCATGTAACTATTGAAGTTTTATATAACAGATTTTGGAAGAACGTAAGAAATTCAGAATTTAATAAGATTTGTGTTTATATTTTCCTTCATTTTTAGATGGGTAGAAAACTGATGTATCGCTCACAACCTCCAGAGACTAAACAGGGAAAGGAACAAGCTGCAAAGGACACTACAAGAGTTGAAGATGATTACTTTTTCAATTGAACTTCATAACATGACATTCCTTTTAGAGATAGGGCCTTACGTTGCAGTAGTGCTTGTAGCTATATATCATAAGTAATCTGTGATGGAGAAATCTCATCCATTTTGCTTTAAAAACTAAAAATTCTTAACCTAACATAAGCATTTTAAATTTAAAAACAGTCAAATGGAATCTTTATTTCATAGTGAATATTTTCCTTCAACAAAATAACTTTCTTAACCACCAGATACAGTATGCAGGCTCATTTACAAATGTACCACAGAACCCAAATATGACATATATTGTAATTTAAAAAAAAAAAAGACTGAGCACTTTTTAAAAAAAGTTTCCAAAAAATAGTTTATTCTCTCATTTCTCCATCTTCTTCCTCCTCCTCCACACCCCTTATATAAAGGACATTATTACACCTGAAAATCAAAACAGAAGTTATTTTTGATATGATTAGCATAAACATATGTGGTTTATATTTTCTAAAACTAATTTACATATCCTACTATTTCCTCTAATAAGCCATTTTGTTTGTAAGTATAAGGTAAATACAAGTTTTCTGTCACTGCAGCTGTGTTTAATTTACTGGTACTACAAATAAAGGTTATCTTTGTTCATTGTATACTTCTTTATTTAATGTAAACAATTTCCAATTGCAATAACAGAACTATTATTATACAAGAAGAGAAATAATGAAGCAGCACTTTATACCAATTTCTCAGATTATTTTGAGGCTTGGTATTATCCTAACCCTAAGGCATTATGTTCATAGTATCAAAAAGAGGTCAGATGGTTTTATACCAAGTATTGTAGCTGGAAGATTTTAGCACACTGTAAATATCTGCTTCAGTATAAAGTTACAACATACTAATATTATACATACCTTATCAGAACTTCACCAAGGTGTCCAGATAATGCACCATCAATATATTCTTCTGTATTTGCAAGCTTTAACAAGGAAAACAAACCAAAAATTAAGAAAGATTATAGGGATCTATGTATTCCCATAAAAATAAGCTTCTGGTATAAAATGCCTTTAACATCAATATAAAATCAAACACTTAACATTTCTTACTTAAAATGTGCATCATATTAGCCCAATTAATATTGGGCTATTATTGGGTTGAATCATATAGTAGCACAAGCATAAAGTACAGGCAGATTATTTCCTGTCTCTCTCTTTCACCAGCATCCTCCTAAAAATGCTCTGGTGAAGTTTAGGGGACAAAATACATCATGGTGGGCAGATGCAACAAGGATGTTTTCTTTCATTTTAAGGATTCATTGCTTCATAAAACTGATAATCGTTTGTGATTATCAGTTTTATGACTATTGCTAATACAACACAAGGTAAGCTCAGCAGTTTTATGTTTTTCAGGTGATTATCCCTAGGAGTTTTGTGAGCAAGTATGCTTTAACTGGGAGCAAAGCAGTAAAAAAACAAATACATATAAATATAAATATCAACAATTTAGAAAATGAAGTTATGAATTCAACTGATTGGATCTGCAGGTCATATCAAAACCAAAGCTAAATTTCTTATTGATGTGTATCACCTTCCATTGTGGAAGACATACTGTGACCACACATATGATATGGAATGATCAAACAAGTTATCGTTCACAGGCCTGTGATGCGGTACCTTACTGCAGGGGTCCCCAACCCTTGGGCCATTGACTGGTACTGGTCTGTAGCCTGTTAGCAACTGGGCCATGAGTTGTATAATTATTTAATTATATATTACAATGAAATAGTAATAATAGTAACAATAATACGACATTGGATTTATATCCTGCCCTCCACTCCAAATCTGAGTGGCTTACAATCTCTGCAAGAGCTATGCCTGACCCAAGGCCATTCCAGCGGCTGCAAGTGGAGGAGCAGGGAATCAAACCTGGTTCTCCCAGCTAAGAGTCCACACACTTAAACACTACAACAAACTAATTTTTAAAAAGTGCACAATTGTATCATCCTGAAACCATTGCTCCCCGACCCCCCCCCCCCCGGTCCATGGAAAAATTGTCTTCCACAAAACTGGTCCCTCGTGCCAAAAAGGTTGGGGATCACTGCCCTAGAGATTTCTGCAGCTGAGTATTAATATCCATTGAAGTAGATGAGTAGACAACTATAGCATATCACACACATGTCTTTGGCTGGACTAAAATTAGCATGTCAATATTTTTGTAGTTCCTTTGGGTCCCCCCTAAAAGTAAACAATGTATTACTGTATTTAATTTTTACAAATATTATTCCAATAAAAATCAATTTTTCTATAAAGCCTTGACTTTGTTCAGACACTTAAACCATACTTGATTTGGCGCACAGTCCATGATCAAATATTTCAATTCAAGTATTTGAAAATGTCAGATCTTTGTTAGATATAAGTTTTTAACTGAAAGCTTGGAACTCCCTTGAAACACAAAAATGTAAAGGCACTCACAGCATACCCTTCTCAGATACCTGAACTCAAAATATATAATTTATGTGTGGAAAAAAAGGATATTCCATAAGCAAATGCATACTAACTGCCATAACCAACTGTGTGAGTATATTTGAGTTCCAGGCCTGTGGTCAATAAGTTGCATCAAACAAAGATCTGACAATTTTAAGAAAAAAAATATCAAGGTTGAAGTTATAAACAAGTTTTATGAATATTTATGAATGGGATGAAACACTGAATAGGGGCAAAACACTAACACTAATCCTCACCTTTCTTTGTGATAAATTGAAATTACAAATAACTGAATATGAAAGACCATTTTCAACATTTTAAACAACAGTGTCTAAATTAAAACTTCTGAACTAGAACTTGCTCAATAACATGATCACTACCTTACAAAAAGATCCATTCATACATAAATGGGGAGCACACAGAAAACGACAGGGAGGGATAATAGCCTGGCCTGCTCCAGTCTTACTAACAAGGGTCGCACATGCACAGATCAGTAGGTGAAGGATGGTTTTGGGGGTGGGGGCAAGACTTTGAGCGTCAATATCGAGGAATGGAAAACCCTTGGCTCAAACTTCGGTTCAGATTCTCTCTGCAAGGATGCTGGCTGTCTACCTCACAGGATTGTAGTGAGAATAAAACTGGGTAAAAATTACCACACGCGCTGCCATCAGTTCCTTGGAGGGCAGACATGACAATAATGTGATAGGTGCATGCATAGTGACTACCGCGTTGCAAACTCCATTAAGAAGGTACAAAAGCCCAGCCCCGCAAAACAGCCCTTGACCGATAAGCGCCGGCCTCTAAAGAGCGACACTGCACTAACGGTGGTTAAGTCCTCTTCCTTTCTCTTACCTGCATATTCATGTAGCCGTCGACGGAGACAAGGTAGCCCTTGTATTCCATGCCCCACTTCAGCTTCACCATCACAGGCTTCCCAGTCAGCCCGTTGAGGAAGGGCTTTGGATTGAGAGGCAAACTCTGCACGAGGTGGAACCAGACAAGAACGCATGAAACGCAGGCAACACCCTATTCCAGCGCCCCCACCCCCAGACGCCGCGCCACAGGTGCACCCCTATGACCCACGCCCCAACTCACCATGGCAACCCGACCCTGCAGGAGGCAGCCGCAACAACAAAAATTACCCGCCGGGCAGCACGTGTGCCCGCCAGAGGTCCAAAGGAAAAGGCCAGGAAGTGACGTTAAGCTATCAACTTCCGCCAGACTGTTGCCGATTCCCCGCTAACCTTTCACCTTCATGGAATTATTTTTCTCGCGGCCGCTCTAGTGATTTAGAAAAACGCCTATTCTATCTCTATCGTCCCTGCTGAAAGCGCCAATTGGAACGCAAAGCTCTGATTGGGGAATTACTCAAGGAAAGGCGTGGCATGGATGGGGCGGCTCTCGCAGGCGATGGGCTGACAGCGTTGTAAACGTTAGGTATAAAGTGCTTAATTATGTCAGGTGCTTTTCGTAGGTTAATGCTCAGAAGAGAGGATAGTTTCTATATGCAAGGAAACGGAGAGATCAGAAGAAACGATACTTGGTTATTTTGCAATCTGTGGCTCCCTTTTGGCACCTAGAAAACGGAACTTCTGATTTATAATAACCGAAAATTAAATCGCTCATCTTTTGAAAATGAGCCTTAGAAAGTGATGACCAGCATTCCTCTTACTAACCCAGGACGGCCTTTGTGCCTTGTTGAGGTGAAGGAAGATGTCTATGGAGGCCCCGGGCAAATGAACCGGGGGGGGGGGGGGGGGCGGAGATTAAATCCTCTAGTAAGCGACCGTTTTGTTGTTTTCCAGTGGTGATACCGCAAATGAAAAGGATTACACTAATACAAACCCTTTCCAGCGAATCTAGAATAGGGATTTGCTATTAAACACCCACCACGCCACGCACGGTATTATAATTAAAAGCTGTGATTTTTAAAAATTATTCATAGGTAGCTTTTCCAGCTCTCCAGAACAACTCATGGCAGCTTGCAAAGAATCTGAGTCACAGATAGCAATAAACATTTTCAGAAGCTGGGAAAAACAGCTTTTCCTCAAAACAATAACCTTGCTAATAATTAACATGTTAATCTAAAAACAGTTTCCTATGGACTGTAATACAGCGCCATCTGGAATGCTTTGGGGGTGGGGGTGAGACAGACCTTTCACGTCATTTTAGGGAAGATATTCTGTAACACTGCAGCCACCACCTGAAAGTTTTTACATGGGAGCACTAGGGTTGCCAACTGGACTGGGAAGTTCCAGGGGAGGAGGTGGGGCTTGATGAATGGAAGAAGCTCAGTAGAGATGTAACGTCATAGAGTCCAACCTCCAAAGCTTCCATTTTATCCAGGGAAATTGATCTCTGTAGCCTGGATATCAGTTGTAATCAGAACTCTAGGGAGAACACGTGGAGAAAAATGATCCCTGGTCACCAGCAGTGTTCCCTCTAAGCTGAATTAGTGTGAGCTAGCTCACAGATTTTTAGCCTCTAGCTCACACATTTTTGTCTTAGTTTAGGAAGGATGACCCCAGAGCACACTGATTTATGCAGTAGCTCACAACTTTAATGCCAGCAGCTCACAAGGTAGAATTTTTGCTCACAAGATTCTGCAGCTTAGAGGAAACACTGGTCACCAGTAATATGGAATTCAAAATTATACCATCTCATTCTGCCCAGAGGTGTCGAACTCATTTGTTATGAGGGGCAGATCTGGCATAAATGAGACTTTGTCAGGCTGGGCCATGTGTGTCAGAAAATGTAATGCCAGGTAGCACAGATATAAACTTTATAAAGGACTCAGACAAACACAAAGATCTTTTAAAAATTTAAAATAAAATATGCTTAAAAGCTTAGCAGTCTTGCAATATTTTGTTTATTTACCAGTTTCTGATAACTGACACTTCTTGATCTGAATCATTGCATCAAAAACTGGAGATGATGTCTGAGCTGTAGCAATCTTGAGTATGTTGCCCAGATGTTGTTCAGGTGTGTATCTGTAAGTTGCAAATCTCCTTTTGATTTATTGACATTTATTACAGAAATCTTGTGGTCAATGCTTTGAGCCTAAGACCCAAGGGAAAACATGAAATGTCTGGGGGTTGCAAGCTTTTGTGCATAAGTTGCTTCATATGCTGGCCAGCCAACGAAGAAAATTGAGGCTGTGCGATTGAGCAAGCCTGGCAAAGCAAGCTGTGATGCAGAAGGAAGCAGATGACAGTGAGTTGCTTGCAGGCCTGATAGGAGCTCTCTGGGGGCCTGGTTTGGCCCTCAGGCCACACTTTTGACACTCTTGGGTAGATGGCTTTTTTAATACACTTACCTTGCGTGTTGAACATCAGCACAGAGTAATTGAACTACTAGATGGGAGCACTGATAGATGAACGAGCTGTGATACTGCTTTTGCATTTAAATAGACGTGTGGAAAATGTACAGGACAAAGTTCTCTATTGTGTAAGTATCAGGCCAGTAGCTTTTTAATAAGATGCATGTTGCCTCTCCAACTAAATCTTTCAGCTTTTCAGGATGTGGTTGATCTGAGAGGGAAACAAGCAAACCATCTGCGACAGCTGAGAATACTAGGTAAAATTTGTTGTTCAGTCGCACAGTCGAGTCCGACTCTTTGTGACCCCACACCCAAAGTCATGCCACATGTCTTCTATCATCCTCTGAAGTCTGCTCAAAATAGTTAAAATAGGCTTCACTATACCTGTTTCATTGTGTCTGTTAGAAAGAATGTTAATTCTCATGCCTTTGTAGAATAACATCTTTTCGGTAGGTAAGCATGCCAGGCTCGATCACATGGTTTTCCACATGGATGTAAAGAGATCTCTTAGAAGATGCATCTTAATCATATAACTAATGAGTTCCTCAAGAAAGCACCAATTATATTAAATACATTGTGTTAAATAATCCTAGCAGTCTGTGTATAGACTGCAATTTTATCAGTACTTCAGTTAGCTATAATACATTTATTATTAATTTATAAAATAAATATCTGTGCTAGATAGCATTTTTTAACTCTTTCTGGCCTTTGGTACCACCCTCTGCAGATTTTGACTAGGTTGACCACTTTTCCAAGGGGAACTGAGAAGTCTACGCCCCTTGCTATGCCACAAACACATGGAATGACATAAAGGCTAACTACTACAAGATGATAACCATTAGCCTTGATTGTCTTTTTAATATGATGTAATGAAGGAACCTCCATGTTCAGTATACCACTTACTGGAGGAAACAAAGGGGTGTGTTTGCCATGAGGGATGGGCATGAACTGGTTCATGAGCCAAAATTCAGCATGAATGGCCTTGTTTGGAGCCCCAAAACTGATGTTTACCAGACTTTTGTCTGATTCAGTTCAACTGTTCAGGCCATTTAAACCTAACAGCTTTGCAGCTCACCTGTGGGGTTTAAATGGCTTTGAGCCATTTCAGCAGTGGGTTTCATTTTCCCCTGCTTGGAGGCATAAAATGGCAGCTTTGGAGGATGGATTCTGTAGCATCATATCCCTACTGACCTCCATCCTCACCCGTCCTGCTATTAGATTGACAGCCGTTTAAACCTAACAGTGTGTGTGTGTGGGGGGGGGTCCACGCATCAGCTGTTAGGTTTAAATGACTGTCACGGATTAAACCCATCATTTTGCTCCCCCCCACACACTTCAAAGCAGGGGGAAGTGAAACTGATGGATTAAATGGCTGCCAGCCATTTAAGCCTTTCCAGACAATCCTGCCTTTTCTTTTGGCTGTGGCCTGCCATGGCTGTGAGAAAAGGGGGCTTGAACTGCCTGGTTTGGTTCAGGGCATTTTTGGCTCAGTTCAGGGTTTGGTTCAGGAACTGCCCCAAACCCTGAACCAAACTGGAATCTACTCAGGGCATTTTCCAGCACCTCTGAAAGAGGCTGTGGTCCGCCCTCTACTGAAGAAACCAACCTTAGACCCGGCCGAATTGACACACTATCGGCCGGTTTCGAATTTACCCTTTTTGGGTAAACTCATTGAGAGGGCAGTGGCGTTGCAGTTGCAGAGTTTTCTGGAGGATGCTTCCGTTCTCGACTCCCATCAGTCTGGTTTCCGTCCGGGTCATGGGACGGAGACGGTGCTGGTCGCTCTGATGGATGACCTCCAGCGGCATCTGGATCGAGGCGGCTCGGTGGTGCTGGTGCTGTTGGACCTATTGGTGGCATTCGATACGGTCAACCACCGGCTGCTGACTTGCTGTCTCGCCGATGCGGGGATTCAGGGGTTGGCCTTACAGTGGCTCTCCTCGTTCCTTGATGTTTGGAGACAAAGGGTGGCAATTGGGGGTGAGCTGTCCCAGAGGCATGCGCTGGATTGTGGGGTGCCTCAGGGGGCAGTTCTTTCCCCAATGTTATTTAATATTTACATGCGCCCCCTTGCTCAGATTGCCCGGAAGCATGGGCTGGGTTGCCACCAGTACGCTGATGACACCCAGCTCTATCTACTCATGGACGGCCGGCCCGACTGTGTCCCAGAAAACCTGGACTGGGCATTACAAGCCGTGGCTAGATGGCTCAAGCTGAGTAGGCTGAAACTAAATCCAGCGAAGACAGAGATCCTTTGCTTGGGTCGCCATGGTCTGGGGGGGGGAAATTCCCCTTCCAGCCCTTGATGGTGTGCCACTGACAATGGTGCACAGGGTCAAGAGCTTGGGGGTACTACTTGAGCCTGCCTTAACTATGGAGGCCCAGGTAGCAGCCACTGCTAAGTCCACATTTTTTCATCTTAGGCGGGCGAGGCAGTTGGCTCCCTTCCTGGAGCGGGACGATCTAGCAACAGTGATCCATGCAACGGTCACCTCAAGGTTGGATTACTGTAATGCCCTCTACATGGGGCTGCCCCTGTGCCGAACCCGGAAGTTGCAGCTAGTGCAGAATGCCGCCGCTCGGCTGTTATTAGGGCTTCCTGGACAGGAGCACATTCAGCTGGGCCTTCGGGGACTGCAATGGCTGCCAATAATATACCGAGTCCGGTACAAGGTGCTGGTTATTACCTTTAAAGCCCTATATGGTCTAGGACCTGCCTACCTTAGGGACCGTCTCTTCCCATATGTTCCCCAGAGAGTACTGCGATCTGGCTCCCAAAATCTCGTAATCCCCGGGCCAAAGGAGGCCCGGTTGAAGTCAGCCAGGGACAGTGCCTTCTCAATAACAGCCCCTTGCTGGTGGAACCAGTTACCGGAAGAGGTCAGGGCCCTGCGGGATATTGGACAATTCCACAGGGCCTGTAAGACAGTCCTCTTCCGGTTGGCCTATAACTGACCAGCACCAAAACTACCAAAATACTGAAGGAAGTTTATAGATAGCACACTGTTGGATTGATGTACTGATTTTCTAACGTTTTTTAATGTTTTTAATGTCTTAATTATGTAAATTGTTATTGTATTTAAAATTCAAATTTTATTGTTAGAACCTCTGTGTTGTAAGCCGCCCTGAGCCCGCTTCGGTGGGGAAGGGTGGGATATAAATCAAATCAAATCAAATAAATAAATATTTGTCACCATCATGCCCTGCTTACATTCTTTCTGGAGGCATCCAGCCAGTCAATGATAGATGCAGAAAGCATGGTTGGATTGATGTTTGCTCTGATCCAAGTCAAACCAATTTTTACATTTTTATGAAGAGATTCTGTACCATTGCTTTTCCTCCACTCCACATCTTCAAAAAAGTCTGATGTGCTACACGGGTTGGAATTTGCAGGACGGGGGGGGGGGGGGGGGGGGCGGGGAGATGGGATTCCCCTGGAAGTATATGGTCCCTCACTGGTTTGAAGTTTATTTCTAAATGTCTCTGACATCTTTTTTTCACTCAAGACAGCTACTTTATATTTGTATCATGCCTTTTTCTTCTAGAGATCTCTTACGCAGCAGGTGACTAGATTAATAACTGCATACCTTCAGAAGGGTTGCTTATTAATGTGCCTTTGAACCTTATTATTCTTTTCAAATAAATGGCTCATGGGCCTGGCCCATAACACTACTGTACACCAGTAAATCCATACCTACCAAGAGATGCCATGAGCCCCCCAAATAAGATTTTTCTGAGCTTCCCTCATATCACCAGCTCTAACTCAAACATCTTGTGAAAACAGATCATATGATTTCCCCAAACCATGGATCTTCCAGTGACCAGGCTCCTAGAATTTTCTCTCCCTAGTCCCACTTCTTACACTTGGCCAAGACTACTCAACAATATCAAAATGGCTCAGATTTCCTTCTCCAATTTTTTGGTACAGCATGCCAAATTCCAGTCAGAATCATTTTTAGGAATAATTGGGAAATGTTCTGATGCTTGAAATGTCAGTATTATCTTCATCTTAGAAATGTATATTCTTAGCATATAGGTTGCATGTGTATGTTTTAACCACCAGATGGCAGAAAATAGTTATCTCAGGCTAACGTACATACACACACACAAACACACACACCAGAATAGACTCAGGGTGCAAAAGCAGGAAGAAAGTCCCGCTGGCCTGCACTCTCAGAATCTTTGAGAGGCACAGGTGGGGGAGATCTTTTTCCTGCTTTTGCACCACAGGTTGAAAAAGCAGGAAGGAAGCCCTGCTCTCCACGGACACATCGCCTGTCAAGATCAGCTGTGGACTTTTGTTGTGGTATTCAAGACCTTGTCTCCATCTGGTGGCATAGGTCTTGAAGGGGGGAATTGTGAGAAAAATACTCCTAATTCCAGAACATTGTAGTCAACTGTTTGGTTGCCAGGGTGCCTGGAGACTCAACTCACACACATCTGCCAGGAGACTCAACTCACACACATCTGCCAGGAGAATGTGGGTTTTGTCTACCAGACTGTCTACCAGTCTACTTGTCTACCAGTTAGTATGAGTACTAACAGCCACAATGTTGCAGCAGCATTCCATGTCTCTCGAGGAGGGCTAACCAGGAGAACAGATGGTTTCCAGTTGCTCCGTGCGATCCCCATCTCGGCCGTTGTAGCGGAAGAAGTTGCGCCGCCAGGAACTGTCCAGGCAAGCGGTTTCCAGCCTTGACCATAGAATCCATTTTGGGAGGCTAACACCACCAGCAGCTATCTTCCTGCAGTGCCAGACTCCATCACAGCAAAGTGGGAGGCTCACGTACTCAACAGATGTCACCTATGCATAAAGCCATCAAGCTTATCTCAGGCATGGATCCTGCCAGACTGCCTAAGCCTTGCCCAATGGAACCCAAGACAAAGACTGGTGCCAGTAGAGGGATGAAGAGGAGGAAGAACATCTTCACCTAGAGCCAAGTGTCTTTGTATAAAAACCGGGTGTTACCTTAGGTAGCAATTTGGCCATCTATTGTCACCTTTTAGATAAGTTTGATAGTTTTAATCACCCCCACCTCAATCATTTCTCCCATTCTTTCCCTTAATGGTCATCCTGGAGCCTCCCCCTTGGCCCATTGTTACCTGGAAGTCCAATCAGGTAACCAGGGCCAAGCCTGCTCATTGGCCAGGTAAGGGCATCCAATCAGATGCCCCCAATAAACTGGCTATTGGCTACTGCACAAGTCCAGCCCTTATGGTCATTGCGGAGCCTCCCCTTTTTCTGAGGTCATGTACCAGCTGACCACTGTCATCCGCCCCTGTACGTCCCATCCCCTAAGGGCTCGAGGTAGTCCTTATAACCTGTGGTCCAGCTCCCCACAGGTGTGCATCTAGCAGTGTCCCTACCCTGCTGTTTAGATAGTCTAAAACACTCAAAAATCAATTTGAAAACACAGTATCCAATGGGCCAAAGGCTACTTCCTCAAATACTATGATGCGGAGGCAACAGACTTTGGCAACATTGTTTGGCATACAGTATTTTAAAACACAAGGTTACAATCATTGATATAAAAGGGTGATTTCATAAAATCATTGCTGCTATTTAAGCCATATAAATAACAAGAGTTGATTGGTAAAACACACACAATTATGACAACAATTGATCAGAAAAGGACACAATTACATTAGAATTCATGGTTACAAGATGAATTCATACTATTTCCCTATGACTAGTCTAATACATTTGTTTCCTAGTCACTATTTAACCTTGAGTCTTCTGCTTCTTCTTCTCCCCCCTTTCTCACAGGGGAGGGCTGGAAGCATCCTTTTTTTCCTTTTGTACACACACAGAATGGTCAGCTGAAGTGCCTGAATTGTTGAGATGGTACCAAGATGAAAAACAAGAAAACATTTTTATTTAAAAAAAAGAATTCAAAGCTGACTATTCACGAGAACTTTTTAATGTTCATTTTCTACATGTATATTAACGTTGCTTATTAATTGCACATGTGTGTCTCAGTTTACTTATCTGAATAAATTAACAAAGACTTGAAGGGTAAAATCCATTTGTCCTTTTGCTGGTATAATTGCAAAAAGTGATTTGTACTATTTCTTGAAAGTTATTTTTGTACTGCCAGGTTGTGTAAGGCTGAATACTTTAGCACATGTGCTTTGTATGGATAATGTAAAACGCATGATTTCTTCTTATGTTGGCGATTCTCTTTCTTTCATAAAAGTAATATAAAATGTACTAAATAATGTGATTTTAAGAGCAAGCTTTGTACTTAAATTTTCTGTGTATGGAAAAGCTTCATTTGTATGCACCACTAACAAAAGCAGAAATTATGCAGGGATTCTAAAGGAAAGCCCCTTAAAATATAGGACTCTAAACACCACGGAATATGCAGAGAGAGAAAACACATCTTCAGTTATCAGCAATTTTCTTTGGTTTTGAAAAAAATATTGTTTTTTTCATATTTTGACATTAATTAATTGGCACTGAAAGCCATTTGTATGAGGAATCAAATGTTATTGTTATACTGTTAGAGAGGAAGAAGAACATCAGCAATGTTCTGAAGGAATTTGGAAACTCCACTTTCGCATCAATGTTTTCTCAACCGAAACTCAAAGCTGGCTTCAAATCACAGGAATTGCTCAAGAGCAGAGTTCATGCCAAGGGAGATTAAAAGTATGGCTGCAAAAACAGTATCCTTAGGGGAGCTTATTTAGGACAATCCCAAATCTAATACACATTGTAGTGGAATGTGCCCAGATTTTAAAATCCTGTGGCTATGGCAGTATGATCCACAATCTACACGCTGAAACAGTGACATTGTTTTTAAAGAACTTTGTTGGAGAAAAGAAGAAAAGAAAATTAAAAGATGCTGTAAGGGTATGGTTGTCAGCTCTATTTAACAGAATAGCTAAATTCTTGGTTTCTAGAGCTATTGTTATAGCCAATACTACTATGACTACTATTACTATGGCTGTACCCATAACACTGGCATTAGCCTGTGGTATTAGCATAGTGGGACTACAGGATTTATCCCCTCCCCCCCAAATTCAGAGGCAGTGAACCTTTCAATAACAAATAGATAGAACATGGGAGATGGGGTTGCCAGAAGGGATCAGTGGGGAACGGGAGAGGACTTACTGGGAACAGCAGGGTCCACAACACTGCCTACATGACCTGGAAGTGACATCATTATATCTGAGATGTCAAGTGATATTCTGGTATTTGGGTAAAAACTCTGTGGTAAATTTGGCTTCTGCTGTAGAGTTTTTGTCCAAATACCACAGTCCCACCCCAATGTAGTGACGTATACACAGTGCTGGCCTGAGGACGCATTGCGCCCTAGGCAGGCTTCCAGCCCACTGTCCCCCCTGCCGCTGCCCACCGGCCCTTGCAGCACTGCAATGTGGCGCCACACTCCATCCCCCCCACACACAATGAGACTCAGCAAAACTCCCCCCCACCATAGGTCCCCCGCCACTGCCCGCCTTCCCTTTCCACAGCGCTGCAATGAAGCTGTGCTCCGTCGCCCCCCCAGAATGCAAGTCCTATTGATTTTGATGCAGCTGGCATGCCATCTGATGCTTTGAAGCCCACACGGGAGAAGGCTTCTCCCCTCTCCTTCCCAGAACCAGGCTTCAAAGCATCAGATGGTGTGCCAGCCACATCGAAGCTGGTAGGGCCCAGCCTCAGTGTGGTGCGTTCGGGGGGGATGGAGCACAGCTCTATTGCAGCACCGAGGGAGGGAAGGTGGGCGGTGGCAGGGAGGTGCGACAGGGGTAGGTAGGCATGCAAACTAGGTGGTTGTCATGGAGGGGGGAGCCCAATTTGGTGCCCCCTCCTCCCAGCGCCCTAGGCAACTGACTAGTTTGCCTAGTGGGCGAGCCAGCCCTGCATATACATGTCACTGCATGTTGGATGGATCTCCCTCTTTTGGGGTGTAAGTCACTCCCCACAGGTCAGCTGTTTGGCAGCAGGAAGGTGGGGCCTGGCAGTGTGGGATCCCTGCTTCTACTGAGGGGTCTGGCAACACTAATGGGATGGGTAGTGCCTAGGTTTCAATTTGGTATAGGACTATTCAGTTCAGGAGGATGCAAGGAATAAATTGAAATAAGTCTGAAGAAGTGACGAGTGACTCATGAAAGAACATACCCTACCACAAATTTTGTTACTCTTCAAGACGCTATTAGATGCTTGCTCCTTTCTACTGCTATTAGAAACCACAACATTCAAAAACCAATGGGGAAACACTTTAACCTTCCAGGACATTCAATTGCTGACCTAACGGTGGCAATTCTCTTACAAAGGAATTTCAAAGGGAGATTAGAGAGACTGCTGAATTGCAATTGATAATGAAGCTCAAGGCAATGAATCCTCCTAGACAGAACTGAAACATATGTTTCTTCTTTCATTATTAATGCCTGCTATTGTCATTTTGCGTCTGAAATCACATCACTCTCTCCAAGATATGACAGAGGGACTCACACTCTAATCAGTGCTGGCCCAAGGGCACATAGCGCCCTAGGCAGGCTTCCTGCCCACCACCCGCCTGCCACTGCCCCTGGCCCTCACAGCACTGCAATGCAGCACTGCGCTCCATCACCCCACGCAACAAGGCTCTGCTCCCTCCCTGTCACGGCCCCCCCTGCCACCAGCCTTCCCTCCCTCCCTGGTGCTCCATCACCCCTCCCGAACGCACCACCCTGAGGCCACGCCCTACCGGCTTCGATGCGGCCAGCACGCCATCTGATGCTTTGAAGTCCCCGGGGAAGAAGGCTTCTCCTCCCTCCTTCCTGGAACCGGAAGTGAGGGACTGAAGCCCTCTCCCACACAGGCTTCAAAACATCAGATGGTATGCTGACCACATTGAAGCCGGTAAAGCCCAGCCTTGGTGCAGCGCATTTGGGGGGGACAGAGTGCAGCCGCATTGAAGCGCCGAGGAAGGGAAGGCGGGCAGTGGTGGGGGGCATGGCGGGGAGGCAGACAGGCAAACTAGGTGGAAGCCCCCTCCTCCCGGCACCCTAGGCAATCGCCTAGGTTGCCTAGTGGGAAAGCTGGCCCTGATTCTAATCTCTCTGTATTTGAAGAAGTGAGCAGTAACTAATGAAAGCTCATGCCCTGCCACAAAACGTGTTAGCAATTAAGGTGCTGCTGGACTCTTGTTCCCTTCCACTAATAAAGGATGCAAGCTGAACTGTTGGTTTCTCCTCCCCCCCCCCCCCCCCACACACACACACAATCTGTAAGAAATGGAAAGCTCTCTCTCTCTCTCTGGCTTGCTCCCTCTGGCTCTTCCCCCCCACCCCATCCCGAAGAAGTGTGCAGACACACAAAAGCTTATATTTGAAATAAAACATTGTTGGTCTTAAACAGAGGACTCTATTCCCCCCCCCCCCCTAGATTGCTCTCTGCTTCTTTCCCTCTTTCTCTCTCTGAAGAAAAAGTGTGCTTGCACACAAAAACTTATACCAGGAACAAAATGTTGTTGGTCTTAAACAAGGGACTCCTCTCTCTCTCTCCCCCGCCCTCTCTCTCTGAAGAAGAAGCAATGTGCTTGCACACAAAAGCTTATACCTGGCATTAAACATTGTAGCTCTGCTGTCATAGGATGCTATTCTGTCTCTCTCTCTCTCTCTCTGGCTCTTTCCCCTCCCCTCCCTCTCCAGAGAAGGGGAAGGAGCCTTCAGCTAGTTGAAGGAAGACTTTCTTTCTATCCTCTATGAAGGAGGAAATAGAGATTGGGCAAAAGGAACTGCGATGCAAAAAACAGAAAGTAGGAAGCAGCAAAGGGTCAGTTGCTTGGTGGGATGAATAGGACACCTACAGGGGCTAGATACAGCCTGCAGAACATATGCCTGACACCCCTGGTATAGAGGGTAAAATGTGGGACATTATAGGAATATAAAAGTTGTGTTATTGGGTGTGACTTCCCCTCGGGCATCCAGTGTGGTGGGCTGAAATCATGCTGCTTACAGAATGTTGGCACTTTTCTTGCACATGCCTCAGTATCGTATCTTTCAGCAGTTCCAGCATCAAGATCATTTCAAACTGCCAGCCCTGCCTCTGGCAACTGACACAAAAATATTACCAAACTCTTTGAAATGATTTTATATCCTTGATTGACACTGTGGGCTGAAATAGCCCAGACTGTAGCCTGTTCACTCTGTGCAAGGGAAGGGGGCATGGAGGAGATGGGTAGCCAAGAAAGGACTCTAGAGAGGCTAACCATTGCAATCAGTGGGAGCAGATCATGCACTGAATATCTGAAAACTTATACCAGCTTAATTGCACCAGGCTGCAAAGGAATTCTTCATTCTGGGCTGTGGCTCTTATTGTTGCTACATTATTAGGGTTTGTAGAATCTTTCGGGATCAAGTGCCGTGTTCTACTGGAGAAAGTTTTCCTTCCAGACGTTTCGTTCTCAGCTGCGGAGAACATCCTCAGTGGTGTTGCAGCCGGAGCAGGCGCTCAGACCACAGCAGCCAAGAAGGTCTGAGCGCCTGCTCTGGCTGCAACGCCACTGAGGATGTTCTCCGCAGCTGAGAACGAAACGTCTGGAAGGAAAACTTTCTCCAGTAGAACACGGCACTTGATCCCGAAAGATTCTACAAACCCTAATGATGTTACCAGCCGTGAAAACCTGAATTCTTTGTTGCTACATTGTTTGATTCTGAGATAGACCCAGGCCTCAGATTTAGCAGGAGCTCACAGGAGCACAGCTCCTGAACCTTTCTGAGGGTTCCCCCTCCTTCTCCCTATCTTGTCCATTGAATTGTAGGCTCAGCTGCATAACAATCCCTGGATGAGTTCCACCACCTATTTTTCTACAAAACGACCCCTGGACAGACCCCTCAGAATTCTCAGATTAGCTGCCCCCAAAGAGGCCAGGGGGAGAAAAGGCAGCATGGTATAGCCCAATCTCTGACACCATGTAGTGTTCCCCTTTGGCTGTGGGTTCCCAGGCTAGAGTACTCATTCAGGCACCTGTTCTCAGGTCCATTCAACACAGTCAAGCTGGCTCAAAACATCTAACATTTATTTGCACGGAGATATAGACAAAAACACAGTGTGAACAGGCTAATGAGCCAATTAGTAATTGACACTCCTTTTGGTTTACAAAATCAGCCATAAAAATCTTACCAGCTGAATAAACTATTAGAAACCTCTGCTCTGTATAATTATTTACCAATGATACCCAATTTCTCGATGAACTAGAACAGTAACCAAAGGTTACAAATAATATTACATAAATAATAATACAAGAAACAGAAATGGTCAATCTCTTTTCAAACACTATATACTGTGATTATCTCATAAATAATCAATACTCAAAATAATTATGAATACACAGTAACAAAGAATGGAATATTGAAAAAACAGTTATGAAATCTCTGACTTAATGACATTTGCTGTACTCTGTTGTTGCTATAAAGTAGAGGTTCTTGAACCTTTTCAACAAATCTGAATTCAACTTGGAAAAAAACTGGGTAAAATCAACATAATGTACAGATTTAATTCTGTAATCATGTCATCTCAGGACTGAGGTTCAGGATATGAAACTTGTAGATCAAAACTGCAGAAGAAAATTCACACATACCTTTGCTTGTCAAAATGAATATGACTCAAAGAATGTTTTTAGTATTTGCAAAGGCATACTTTCACAGTGTTTATGGGCTTCCAGTGAATTAACAGCTTGGCTTCCAACCAGCTGTGAATTATAAAAGCCATTAGATGTATTTGCTAAAGACTGCAAAGTGAAACTCAAGTTTTTGCAAGCAGAGTCTAATTCTGTTGACATGATGCTTGTCAGATCTAGTACTATTAGTAAAAATCTTGCAGTTCATTCCAGATAGAGATAGTGAGAAATTGCTAACATCCTTGCATATGAACATTACACACCTGGCAACTCATGAATTATGATGGTTCTACAAGATTTGATGAAAGCAGACAGGATGGTACTCTATAATGGTTAAGCAGTTAAGCAGTTATATCCTTCTGTTCTACCCAGTTGATCAAATTGGCTTACCAAATTACACTGTATTAAAATGAACCCACCAAGCCCAATTTAAAATAGATTTAATTGATAAGAGATGTAGTGTAATGTAGTTCCCTCTAAGCTGCATGACAGTGGTGCTGGTGAACAAAATGTTAACAGGTAGCTCACAAATTCTCAGTCCACAAGAAATTTTTATCATCCATTGGAAACAGTGGAGGATGGGGGCACCTCCTTCTGGGCCCAAAGAACTGGACCCCCTGCTCCAATCTTTTTTAGATTTGGGAAGGTTTTTGAGGAGAGGCACCAGCAGCTATGCTGTAAATTTGGTGTCTCTACCTAAAAAAACCCAGCCGCCCCCCCAAGCCCCAGATACCCCCAGATCAATTCCCCATACGCAACAATTAAGCTGGAATTTGTTTAACAAAGTAGGAGTCAAGTGCATCTTTAAGACCAACAAAGTTTTATTCAGAATATAAGCTTTTGTGTGCTCTAAGCACACTTCATCAGACAATGCACACCCCTGTTATGCTTTTCAATATGATTTACATTTCAGTATGATTTATAAGTTGCCTTGAGTAATAGGGAAAAGTGGGATATAAATATTTGAATAAATAAGTAGTTTGGGCAGGTTGATAACATTTAAGCAACTTCCTGTTTGTTCGGTTAAGCAGGGTTCTGACAGTGATTGTTCTTCCTTTGTTATACTTAACCTGTAATGCTGGTTGTCATATTTCACTAAAAAACCCAAAGTAGACTGCGAAAGACTCCCCTCCCCCCAGTTCTGGCTCTAAGGCTCAGCACAGGTACAGGTGCAAGGCCAGGTTTAACAATATAGTGGACTAGAGTGGGTAGACCTGTTCTTCAGAGGCCAGGTCTCCCAATATAATGGAAATTAGGGCTGTCAAGCTCCCAGGCTAGGTGGGGGTTCTCCCATTCAGGAGGTCCCCAACCTGCCGGCTGCATTGGGCTAGTGGGGGGATCCCCTCCTGATGTCACCAGTGCAATGTTGTCACTCACAAGTGATGTCATCATGCTGACAGTGTCGCACACTGGCCACTCTAGGAGCTTCCAGGAAAACTCTATGGTTTTCCTGGATGCTCTAGCAATTTGGGAGGGAAAATTGCTAGAGTGTCTGGGGTTTTCCCGGAAGCTCCTAGAGCAGCTGGTGCATGATGTCACCAGCACAATGATGTCACTTGCAAGTGACGTCATCATGCCATCATGCATCTTGTAAATGCATGCAAGAAAAGTCCCCTGTCGGAGGTTGTGGGAGACTTGCCAACGCTAATGGAAAGGGGTGGGTAGACCTGTTCTCCAAAGGACAGGTCTACCACTATAGTGGAAAGGGGTTTTAATTATTCTTAAAATATAGTGTAAATATAATTTAAAAGAATTTATTCTGACATTTTTACAAGGAAATAATAGTCTAAAACAGTGTTTCCCAACCTTTTTGATGTATTTATTTATTTTGTTTTATTTATATCCCACCCTCCCCACCAAAACAGGCTCAGGGCAGTACCCTTGACCTCGCTCTTCATATCTCATAGTACTCTTGAGGAAAACAACTATTTTTTTTAAAAAAAAATGATTTACTTTCTAGTTACGTGAGAGACATAATAGTTTATTGCTGTTAAGTTTCTGTTTATTCATTAATTAATGATGTGAAAATGAATGTAATTTAAACTAATTAAATTAATACAAAATAGTGTGATATTTTAAAATTCTTCAAAGCACAAAATAGATGCAAGTCCCAACAGTAATTTTAAGAAACTGTTCTGAATGTGATTTATAAACGTCCACCAAACTGCAACACAAAAATTTTCAGTGTCAGAACTGATGCTAGCCTGGAATGTGCAACTTGTGAATGTAAGCTTTTGTATGCTAAAAGCACACTTCATCAGACAGGATGGGTTCATTCAAATATGACTGGCAGCAGAAGAAAGCATATTTTTAACTTAATGCTTCTTCTAGCCAGTGTAGTCTTTAGATTCAACGTTCCAATCTGTGTTCTTAAAATCAATATGAGTAGCATGTAGGAAAAAACAGGTTAACAATGCAATCCTAAATGGAGTTTCATCCTTCTAAATTCATCAATGTCAGTGGATTTAGGGTGTGACTCTGCTTAACACAGTATAGTTAGCCCTTGATTAGGTACATTACAACTTTGCAGCCATTCATCCAAGAGTGTAGCAAAACTATAGGATCTTAGCGTACAGCTATGTAAATAAAAAAACTGCTAAGAGACACCATGAATTTTAAACAACAAAACAGTGTAATGTAGAGGTCAGTGGTGTTCTGACAAAGTTTGCACGTAGAACTTCAAATAGACAAGAGCATATAGCAAAAAGACATTCACAGAAGACAATTCAAAAACAGCCTTTCCAGGGAGTAACAATATTCCAGTATTTAGTTTGTGGAACTAAAAGAAGCCCTTCCAAAGATGTCTTTTCTAGATATCAAGACGTTTCATCCATCTTTCTTCAGTTTGGAGGCTTATTTATCACTGGAACCCAATCTTTACAATACATTCACAGGAGACCAACAAGGTTCAGAACATGTTTGTTAGATTTCCAGCAGTGCTGCCAGCCTCGCGTGTATGATTTTTGTGAAACAAGCAAACAAAACCAAGTCAATAAAATCTATTTATTAAAACTTGGATTGTAGGTAAAAAAAAGTTAGTGCATCTGATGTAATGGTTCTAGTGGAGGTCTTTAAATTGGGGAAACCTAGTCCCAAATCCTTGTTCTCCAGAAAATTCACAATAATCTTGGGCCAGTTACACATTCTCAGTCTATGAAACCTCACAAAATTCTTGTGAAGATCAAATGGGAGCAAATCACCCTGATTTCCATGAAAGTGATGGAATTTTGAGAAACAACACAAAAGTTTTTAGAGCCTGCAACATGGGTGGCCAAATGCCAAAAAGTCTGGTTCCAACAGTTCTGTGAAGAGATGCCACAGTGATGCCAGTTAGGTTAAAAGGAAGAAGAAGATGATTTTGGATTTATATCCCGCCCTAAACTCTGAATCTCAGAGTCTCAGAGCGGTCACAATATCCTGTACCTTCCCCCCCACGACAAACACCTTGTGAGGTAGGTGGGGCTGAGAGTGCTTTTACAGCAGCTGCCCTTTCAAGGACAGCTTCTATGAAAGCTATGGCTGACCCAAGGCCATCTCAGCAGGTGCAAGTGGAGGAGTGGGGAATCAAACCCGGTTCTCCCAGGTAAGAGTCTGCGCACTTAACTACTACATCAAACTGGCTTTCAAGGAGGAGGCTATTGGATGGAGATTCATACTCAGTAGTCATGGCATAATCTGTGCTTTGTCTGCTAGTTTGTGTAGTTATCATATAATCACAATGGCAGTTGCCCAGAGATAAATCAGAATCAACAGCATTTTCCGTCCATTCATCCAAACTGGCTTACTGCATCCTAGCTTTTGTAGGTGGTTGCCTATGACAACTCAGGTCACAAGACAGGCAATTAATTTCTAAACTGCCACAGTATCTACTACTGTTAGACAGCCCAACTGCATATTGCTGCTGATTTGTTATTCTAATTACAAATGTGCAGGCATTTATGCCAAAGGGGGAGGGGGAACCTGAAGAACTGGAAAGGAGATATTATCTTTAAGCTGTTTTGCCATTAGGAAGGGTAGGGTTGCCAGATCCTGTCTCCTCCCTGGTGGGGGCCTTTGAGCAGCATACCTGGAGGGGGCAAAGACATCCTCAAAGTGATGACATCACACAGAAGTGATGTCATCATGTTGGGGATGCAGCCCCATGGAAGGTGCCCTCAGCACCAGGTTGCAAGGACCATTTAAAGGGAATCTTCCCTATAAATAGTTTTTGCTAGCTTAGGCACAGGCACCCCACTAGGGTTGCCAACCCCCAGGTGAGGGCAGGGGATCCCCCGGTTTGGAGACCCTCCCCCCGCTTCAGGGTCATCAGAAAGCTGGGGGGAGGTGAGGGAAATGTCTGCTGGGAACTCTCTTATTCCCTATAGAGATTTATTCCCATAGAAAATAATGGCTAATTGACCCGCGGGTATCTGGGGCTCTGGGGGGGGGGCTGTGTTTTGAGGTAGAGGCACCGAATTTTCAGTACAACATCTAGTGCCTCTCCCCAAAATATCCCCCAAGTTTCAAAACGATTGGACCAGGGGGTCCAATTCTATGAGCCCCAAAAGAAGATGCCCCTATCCATCATTTCCTATGGAAGGAAGGCATTGAAAAGGTGTGCCCGTCCCTTTAAATGTGATGGCCAGAACTCCCTTGGAGTTCAATTATGCTTGTCATAGCCTTGATCTTGGCTCCACCCCCAAAGTCTCCTGGCTCCACCCCCAAAGTCCCCAGATATTTCTTAAATTGGACTTGGCAACCCTACACCCCACGTACTTGAACATTGCACATGGCTCCCACTCTCCAAAAAACCATTTAAAGGATCTCTCTGAGTGCTTTTTTTGAGCAGGGGCTGCATTTGTCTGAACAAGTGGCAAATTTGGCATTTGGGCTTCAGGCGTGTGAGGCCCCCACCCCTCAGTACCCCCAGACCAGAGCCAACTGGCCTGGCAATGGTTGCTCTGAGGCACAGCCAGGTGTGCACTCTACTCATGCTGTGGGCTCCCTCTAAGGCCGAACTTTGGCTTCAACAATAGTTGTCAAGACTGGCAGGACCGGAGAAAGAGGGAGGGGAGAAAGCAAAACAAAGAAGAGAGTTGGATCCCACACAAATCAGAGGCAGGCTGGACTGCTCGCTGGTGAGCGGACTCCCAAGAGAGAAGGGAGCCCTGCTGCTGCAAGAGAGAAGCCACCTACTGTCGCTGGCCCCGCTCACCCCCCCACCCTCATCCACTCAGACCTATTTCTTTCTCAGAAGAAATGCCCTCATTTTGGCCCAGGCTTATAACAATAGAGTGATTATCAGACATCCTCACATTTTGACATGTTACTGGTTTCTCACGCTCATGTTACCCAGATCAAAGGTTTGTTCAATTTGTTAATTTTACTATTCTTTCATTGGATTTGTACCATTTTGCATTCTAAATCTCTGCCTACCAGCTATATGTAGCTTTGCTCACTGTACCTGATTCCTCATCTGATGAAGTAGAGCACACGAAAGCTTACATTCTGAATAAAACTTTGTTGGTCTTAAAGGTGCAACTTGACTCCTACTTTGTTCTACTGCTTCAGACCAACACGGCTGCCCACTTGGATCTATCAACCATAAAATAAGTAGCAGTTGTCTAGGATTGTATAGGAATTGAGGATACTTTATTATTGAGCTCAAACATGACCTGGAATCTCTCTTAGATTTTTGAATTCAGATTGGCTTTTTGTAATTGAATATCAGGAGAATAATTTGCAGTGATTCTTAACCTTTAATGTACTGCTGCACTCCAAGCACCATAATGCATAGGGTCTTATTCAGTCAAAATAAGCACACTGAATCTTACTGATTTTAATGGATCACTTCAGTGAGTGCTTATATTTCCTGCCGAAATCAAAGAAAAGAGCTTCACTTTTGGCAGGACTCTGTTATGCCATGGCATCTTACCAAGTCATTTGTTTACATTGTTCTCCAGTTCTGTAATTGTAGTCCTAATGCATTATTTATTGGAAACTAGGGATGCCAACCTCCAGGTGGGACCTGGGGATTCCCCAGAATTACAGCTCATCTTCAGACTACAGTGATCAGTTCCCCTGGAGAAATGGATACTTTGGAGGACAGACTCTATGGCACTGTAGCCTACTGAAGCCCCTGTCCTCCCCAGGCTCCACCCCAAAATCTCCAGGACTTTTCCAACATTTATCTGGCAACCCTACCCTCCATCCCTCACCAGAAGCCAGGGAAGACAACCCTTGCTTCTTAGGGTTGTACTGACAAGGGGAGGGCACAGAAGGCAGCTGGGATGCAGTTTACAGGAAGTGTACATGCACACGAATGCTCATGTCTTAAATGAATTTCATTGCAAACACATATGCTACACTGTTACAGAACAGCGCAATATCACAACAATTGACATAATGCAAAGCAGGCCTGAACAGCTTGTGATACCCCCATACCCCACCCCAGGCCACATAACAGCCTACCAAGATCTCACTAACTATCTAGTTTGATGGAATAATTGTGAATGCAAAAACATGGTTTAGCATCTCACAAGCTTCAGTAAGGTCCACTAAAGCCAGTAGGCTTAGAAAGGTGTAACTCTGTTTAGGATTGCAGTGTTGCAGCTTGCATTCAGCTGCCTCACGTTTTGCAAGCCTGTTCTAAAGCAAGAGCTCTATAGACTATTGACTTCATGATGGCACTGAGGATGTGGAATCCAGGCTTCTACTACCCAAAGAATCCTGAATGGATACGATGGAGGATGATGGCTGCTTGTACTGACAAGGAACTATGGAAAATAGAAAGTATGGCCTGATCTCATAAAGCCAGCTGCTTCTGTTTCTATAGAGGCAGGGTGATAGAGGTGGAGAGGGCCCCTTTGGTATGCTGATTCCCAGGACCTTCCTCCCCAAACACCAGGTGGATTGCATTGGCCTTTGAATCCATAATGCACATTCCAACCAACCCATTTATAAACGTGTCAATCAGGATAACTTTCTTGGCTCAGCCAAATGTAGACACTTTCACTTGGGAATAATGGTACAGCCATAATGTTTTATTTGTGCTCAAACTGGATTACACAAGAATGGCACTCTGCCTGGCCTGATATTATTATATCAAGAGGACATTCCTTTCCCCTCCAAAGCTTAAGATCTGTCAAAGAAACCTAATTCCAATGGTGCTGCCAACCGGCAGACTGGGAGAAACACTGGTGGTTTTCTTGGAAAATGCTATGAATAGTGGTTGTTTCATACTAAAGCAGGAGTTGGGGGGGGGTGGTTTACAAAACTCCTCTCTCAACATCCTCATGTTTTAGTTTGCTAAATCCCAGTGTTTGAAAACAGTGTCACATGATTAGCAACACACATCAGAGTTTGCTAAAATCAACACAAAGGTTTCTTCTGAGTTCAATGGATTTTCGATTAAGAATCTGAGTAGTCCTATCCGTAGCACAACAAAGAACAAATGGCAGTTTCAATGGCCACTGAAAACTGACACTTAGCAAAATTACTTTCAAGGGGTCATAGCTGCTCCTGCGGTAGAAAAAAAAAGAGGTTACCAGGAATAATTTGCTTCTATATGGCTCGTACACATGTGGTTTACAGTCATATCAGCTAGAAAAAGGATCTGGAAGATATTGAGGGATGGGCAATCCACACATCCTCATCTGCAGAACTGACTAGTTACGTACAACTATCTGGTCACTTAATTCAGGGCAGCTCCAGGCTTTGGGAGTCTTTCAGCTAGTTACCATCACATGTGACAATTGCCTCCCTCCCACCCAGGCCGGCATTTGGGAGTCAGCGAGGTAGGTGGCCGCCTGGGGTGCCACCTTGCAACAGTGGTGGGGGCAGGCGCCCCATCCCCATCCCTGCTCACACAGACCCCCTTGGTGCCTGCCCAGCTCCCTTTGAAGTGGGAGAGGGCTGGGCAAGGCTGGGGCAGATTGAGCCACTTCAAAGAGAGCTGGGAAAGAGGCTGCTTCCTTCTTTCTTGCGAAGAAAGAAGGAGACGGAGAGCCAGTTTGGTGTAGTGGTTAAGTGTGCGGACTCTTATTTGGGAGAACCGGGTTTGATTCCCCACTCCTCCACTTGCACCTGCTGGAATGGCCTTGGGTCAGCCATAGCTCTGGCAGAGGTTGTCCTTGAACGGACAGCTGCTGTGAGAGCCCTCTCCAGCCCCATCCACCTCACAGGGTGTCTGTTGTGGGGGAGGAAGGTAAAGGAGATTGTGAGCCGCTCTGAGACTCTTTGGAGTGGAGGGCGGGATATAAATCCAATATCTTCTTCTTCTTCTTGGCTCGCTCTGAAGCCAGAGAGGGCTGGGCAAGGCTGGGGCGGGACAGGCTGAGCTGAGCTGCACGTTCTTGAAGAAAGAACACATAGCTCGGCCCACCCTGCCCCTTGCCTGGCCCTCTCCACTTCAAAGGGAGCCGGGAAAGAGGCTGCCTCCTTCTTTCTTTGCAAGGGGCAAGCTGAGTGTTCGCATGAAGTTCATGCAGCCCAATGATGTCACTTCTGGACATTATTGGACTGCATGCGCTTTGTACCTGGGGAGTGGGGGTTTCTGTCTGGGGTGCCAGAATCCCTAGTGCTGGGCAGTGTTCCCTCTAAGCTGAATTATCTAGCTCACAGTTTTTTAACCTCCAGCTCACACATTTTTGTCTTAGCTCAGAAAAAATGACCCCAGAGCGCAAATATTTATGCAGTAGCTCACAATTTTAAGGCTCACAACTTTAATGCCAGTAGCTCACAAAGTAGAATTTTTGCTCACAAGACTCTGCAGCTTAGAGGGAACATTGGTGCTGGGCCTGCTCCCACCTAGGGTTGCCAAGTCCAATTCAAGAAATATCTGGGGACTTTGGGGGTGGAGCCAGGAGACTTTGAAGGTGGAGCCAGGAGACATTGGGGGTGGAGCCAGGAGCAAGGTTGTGACAAGCACAATTGAACTCCAAGGGAGTTCTGGCCATCACGTTTCAAGGGACTGAACACTTTTTAAATGCCTTCCTTCCATAGGAAATAATGGATAGGGGCACCTTCTTTTGGGGCTCATAGAATTGGACCCCCTGGTCCAAACTTTTTGAAACATGGGAGGTATTTTGGGGAGAGGCACTAGATACTATACTGAAAATTTGGTGCCTCTATCTCAAAAAACAGCCCCTCCAGAGCCCCTGATACCCACGGCCCAGTTCCCCATCATTCCCTATGGGAATCGTTCATGGAGGTACATGATGGCTCTGGGGGCGGGGCTTCCCCCGCCGGCCAGCTGGCTGGGGGAGGGGGGAAGCCTGTAAAACCGGGGGATCCCCCTCTGGGACCTGGGGATTGGGAAGCCTACTCCCACCTTCCCTCACAAGGACACATGAACATGCTATATACTGAGTCATTGATCTATTGAGGTAAAAGTGCTTTACTCTGGCATTGGCTTTCCAGGGTCTTAGATGGAAGTCTTTCATGTCACTTGCTACCTGATTCTTTTTAACTGGAGATGGCAGGAATTTAACCTAGAACCTACTGCATCTAACGGACACACTCTATCACTGGGTAATGGACTGATTGATGCTACTAGGGAAAATGCACCACTTGCTTGCCTACTCTTTTTAGAGAGTCAGTGTGGTGTAGTGGTTAAGAGCCACAGGCTCTAATCTGGAGAACTGGGCTTAATTCCCCACTCCTCCACATGAAGCCTGCTGGGTGACCTTGGTCCAATCACAGTTCTTTCAAAACTCTTTCAGTCCCATCTATAGGGTTGTCAAGTCCAATTCAAGAAATATCTGGGGATTTTGGGGGTGGAGCCAGGAGAAATTGGGGGCGGAGCCAGCAGCAAGGGTGTGACAAGCATAATTGAACTCCAAGTGAGTTCTGGCCATCACATTTAAAGGGACAGCACACCTTTTAAAATGCCTTCCTTCCATAGAAAATAATTAAGGATAGGGGCACTTTCATTTGGGGCACATAGAATTGGACCCTCTGGTCCAATCATTTTGAAACTTGGTAGGTACTTTGGGGAGAGGCACTAGATGCTATACTGAAAATTTGGCTCCTCTACCTCAAAAAACAGCCCCCCCATAGCCCCCGATACCCACGGATCAATTCCCCATCATTCCCTGTGGGAATCGTTCATGGAGGTGCATAATGGCTGTAGGGGTGGGGCTTCCCCCACCGGCCAGCTGATTGGGGGAGGGGGGAAGCCTGTAAAACCGGGGGATCCCCTGCTGGGACCTGGGGATTGGGAAGCTTACCCATCTACCTCACAGGGTGCTGATTATGTGGGCCCAGGACCAGGCCCCTGGGTCCCGCACTGGCAGTGAGGGCGGCACAGCAAGGGAAGAGCCTCCCAGTGCACCGCATGCCGCCCCACTGTTCTCACTTTCCCTGGGTCTGTTCTTCAGAAGCACAGACTCAGGGAAGGCAAAAGCAGCAGAGTGGCACATGTGCACCTTCCCAAGGCAGTGTGCCTTCCCGAGTAGCCAGGCAGTGAATGTGCAGTGCATTCCATGAAGCCTACCTTCCAGGCAAGAGTGGGCCACAGCAGTGCGTGCACTCATCAGAGCCTGCCTTTCCCAAGGGGGAAGCATGGATCCAGGGAAGCACAGACCCTAGGCCCCCAGGCTTTTTAGTGGTGGTTAGGGCAGCATGGCAAGGGAGGCTCCAAGCACCTCCCAGTGCACTGTGTGCTGCCCCACTTCTCTTGCCTTCCCGGGTCTGCACTTTGGAAGCACAGACCCGGGGAAGGCAAAAGCCGCTGGGCAGCACATGCAGCTGCATTCGCCTTCCCTGGGTCTGTGCTTGGAGCCTCCCTTGCTGCTCTGCCCTCACCAACACAGGGGCGCCCAGGTGCCTCTGGACTGTGCTTTCTCAGGTCTGTGCTTCCCCTTAGGGGAAGGCAGGCTCTAAGGAGTGCATGTGTCATTGCGGCCTGCACTGCCCAGTTGTTCTCACCTTCCCCAGGGAAGGTGAAAGCGGTTGGGAGGTACATGTGCAATGTGCTCCATGGAAGTTGCCTTCCAAGGAGCGCACATGCTGCTGCCACCCACCGCTCTCACCTTCCTGGGAGTGGTGGGGTGGCATGGGTGCTCCAAGGTGTTCGTGGCAAGGCCAGCCCACCTCCATGGCCAAGTGGCATCTTAAGCAGATGCCCGCCTGGCCTACTTGGAAGTGCTGGCCCTGTGGTTATGGGAAGAGGAATATGTATGTTCAAGAAAAAAGTTGGAGGAGTGTGTGTGTGTGTGAGAGAGAGAGAGAGAATGAGAGAAAAAGAGAGAGAGAATGAGAGAGAGAATGAGAGAGCACAGAAAATATTACCTTGCAGAAGATATTACCTTGCCTAAACAGGGATCTGTCTGAGAAAATGCCAAGCATCTAGAAAGTCAACAGCTTTCAGACTTGCATGGAGAGTGAGGTCTTGAGTTCCTATAATATAGTGGGTTATACAATTCTAAGCACATATACAACAGTTCCTGTGAGAACTGTTATTTCTAATGAGACATAAACAAAGCATGTGCAATGGGAAACACACTTTTATTTCATAACATTAACAGAAGGATCAGAAAATGTCATTTCCATCTATAGTTGCCATATCTTGGAAGGTTAGTTTTTGCAGAGACAGTATTTTCTAACTAAAATAAGAAAGAATCTAAACAGGCGCTGAGGACATCACAGCTAGATACCCATTTAATAATGGATGTTGAATCTTGTAACACAAGCATGAAGCAGCCTCTGAATTATGTGATTAGCAGAAATGTCCCTCTGAGCTGTTCGTTCCATAGCAGTCCACTCTGGAATTAATTACCTATTTATATTCTCAGGCACTTGGCTCCTGATACTATGCAGGGATAGAATATTGAGCTAAATGGACAATTTTATATGCCTTTCTTATCTAGTTATTCCAAGAAGGAAATAAAAGGAAAGAAGAAAACTTAATCATGGTGATCAAAAAATGAAAAAATTAGGAATCATCTAGATATTTAATAGGCTTATCCTGTTAAAAGGATTGTAATCTTGATGGTAAGGAAAATCCTTAATAACATTCGCAAGAGATGAGATCACAAAACATCTGGAGATATATGAGCTGAACAGAGAGTTGTCATCAGGGTTTCAAAAGGGATAAATTTAGCCTGAGAAATTTAGTGGAATGTGTAGGGTGAAGATAGGGTGAAACAATGGGGCTTGTCAATTTGAAAGAACATCACGGCTGTGTCATGAAGATGGTTTTTATCTGTTTAGATATCACATCCACATTAAAGAACCACATATACCATATAGCATGAGACTAACACACATGACCCTCAGTTCCTCTGAGGAAAGTTGAAGGACATTTTTTGTCATTTCACTTTCCCATATAAAAAATGGACTTGGTGTTATGAAAATTCCATGGAATCTGCAGCCCCAGTTGCACACATTGTGATGGTAAAGCAATTGGGTAGGGAAATAATGCATGCCCTGACCTGGATGGTCCATGCTAGCCCAATCTCATCAGATCTCAGAAGCTAAGCAGGGTTGGTCTTGATTAGCAGTTGGATAGGAGACCACCAAAGAAGTCAAAGATTGCTACGCTGAGGCAAGCAATGGCAAATCACCTCTGTTCATCTCTTGCCTTGAAAACCCTACAGGGTTGCCATAATAAGTCAGCTGCAACTTGATGGCACTAGGGCATATGAAAAAGAATGGAAAATAAACAGAGAAGCTATGTACCAAGGCAAATTAGGAATGCAGGTAACTATAAGTAAATAATCTAAAAGAAATGCCCATTGATGTTAATGAAAACACCCCCCCTAGCATCAACATATTTGGGATCCAACTCTAATATGGGGGACAGGGGGACATCTTCTTTATGATCTCCAGTCTGCATTAGATTTCCAAGAAGGATGTGCTGCAGAACATGGGCTTCATTCTTGCTTTCTTCTAGAGTACAGTATAAAGTGCATCTGCAGATTATCAAGGAGAAGCTGACTTTACAAGGTACAGTGCGTTCCATGCAGACTGTACTACTCTCATTCATGGGCATCAGCATCTATCTGCCAAGAATTGGTAATCAGCCATAAACAACAAATCACTCTGGCTAGTACTGCATAGTTGTTATACTGGGGTCAGTTTCTAGAGGAAGTGGTAAAAACTGTTCCAGTCTGACAGCTGGCAGGAGATCACTTAATTCTCCTTATTTTGTCTGTTACACAGAGCAACCTAGAAATCAAGGAGAAGAGTTCTAGGTTATCTTTCTCTCTGATATAATAATTTAAAATATGCATGATCTTTCTCCTTTGTGTAAATTTAATCCATGCAGATCTCCACCTACAGACTAAAGTGGTGTATTCCAGGAATGGTTTTACCAACTGATTAGCTGTTAATGTGAATTAGACCTAAACTGAATGACTCTGTCTAATATAATAAAGCACAGGACAGAGTGTGTGTTCTTTTTAAAGGCGATAAAGTCTCATATGCACATTACACAGAAGCAAGAGTAGAGGCACGAGGAAGTGTCTAGTCTCCCATGGCTTCTAAAGCATGATCTTGATGTGATATGGGAAGGCAAAAGCTCCATCTCGTGCTACTTTCCACTCACTGAGCATTTCATTTTAAAGGTGCTGAAGCCAGTTTAAAGGACATGCTGTCCCAGTTTCTACACTTGGCAGAAAAGTCTGTCCTTGTGCATATTTAAAGTAATCATCAATATTGCAAATCACCGTCACTTCTGTCTTGCTTTGCATTTTCATAAGTCTTCTACATTCACTTTGTTGAATGGGCACCAAAAACCCTTTCACCCTGGAGTAGCCCTGCAGTTCTCAAGAGTACTTTTGAACAGGAGTTTTCCTGAACATCTGGCAAACCATAATTGTAGAACTTTCCTCCGAGTTTTCAAACTCCTCCTCAAAGCCCTGTCCCACATTTCATTGTTTGCTTGCAAGAGCACTGATTCAGAAAGTCACTAGGTGCACTGCTCAGAGGAACATAAGCATGTGCTCTCCTCTGAGTAGGGCATCTCCACTGCTCCAGATTGTTGGCAGCTCTGCCCACTTTGCCTTCCTCCTCCTGGAATAAAAGCCCAGTTCCAACCATACCCAAAGCAAAGCCTGTTTTGTGTGGTTGGGGTGTGTGTGCAACAGCAGTGCCTTGACTGGGTTTCAAACCCCACCACCACCTATGACCGGGCAATCTTGAGAGACAGCTGAATTGAACCTCCAGCCTCTGGAAGGGATGTGAGCCAGCAGGCTTTTTTCCTTCTTTTGCAAATATGGAAGTAAAACTCCGCAAAAGGTGAGGAGCAATTTTTTAAATGTTAAAGCATTTTGAATTATGCAAGTTTGTAGCAGGCGGATTCAGTGCTCACTAGATCTGGAGCAAAGCTGAATGGATAAAGCACCAAAGTCCCAAACTGCACATGCTTGTACCTTGCCAGAATCATATTTACATCAGTCCTAAGAAATAATCTAAACAGGCACTGAGAACATTTGTTTGTTCACACATTTATGTGCCACCTATCCTGTTTGAGATGTCTGCTTGAGGAGGCTTACACAACTAATAAAACAAAACATAAAGACATAAGCATCTATGAGTGTGCTATAGTACATTTTTAACAAACTGGTAAATCTGTGAAAGATTTTTAAAAAACTTTTTGATATAACATGATTTTTTTTTTCAAATGAGGTTTTACTGGCATAAAAATATAAATTATTTTAATTAAATAAATTAATTTTCAAGATGCCATGTGACATTAACTGAATTGTGTCAAACATTTTCTCTCAAGATTTGTTATCAATCAGAAGAAGTCTATGGACACTGCAGTTCTGTATTTACCTCCTTCCAAAATCTCTGTAATAATGACAAATACTGGATTTTGGCTCCTGAACTCCTCCTGTTCCTCCTCCTTCATAAGGGGCTACATACAGAGAAATTCCTCCCCCCCATCAAGTCATAACTGACTTATGACAACCCCATAGGGTTTTGAAAGCAAGAGATATTCAGAGGTCGTTTGACATTGTCTGCCTCTGTGCAGCAACCTTAGACTTCCATGGTGGTCTCCCATCCAAGTACTAACCAGGGCTGACCCTGCTTTAAAGTAGGGTTGCCAACCCCCAGGTAGTGGCTGGAGATCTCCCAGGATTACAGTTGTTCTCCAGGTGATATAGATTAGTTCACCTGGAGAAAATGACTGCTTTGGAAGATGGACTCTATGTCATTATAATCCATTGAAGTCCCTCCACTCCTCAAACCCCCCTTCCTCAGGCTCCACCCACAAAATCTCCAGGTATTTCTCAACCTGGAGCTGGAAGCCCTACTTGCAATGGCAAAGGCCTAGTAGTTGCCCTTGAATTGACATGGGCCAGAGAGGACTGATATTAGAAATATGGTTCATCTATTTTAGCTTTGATTGGGGTGTAGAGAAGGTAAAATGACCCCTCTTAATATCAGTTCATCAGCATCTCCTGAAACGTTGGTCTTCTGCTCTGGAGATCTACCTGCTGGATCACAAGCCCCTATAGAAAAGCCATATGTTTCTGCGACAGGTACACAACATGTGTTTGTTGGAGCCACTGCTGCTTGCACCCACACTGAGAAGAACAGCAGGAGAGCAAGATAATGTCACAGCAGCAGAGCTGAACTTCTGAATATCTTGCTTGCTGTATTGGAACATTCCATATTCTGACTAGAGAATGCAGTGGTAATTTATTCTTGTGGTAATTTATTCTGAATATTTTGCAAAATTTAAAATAAAGAGCTTAAAAAACATTTTAGCACAGACAATCTCATCCTTGCCTTTCCTCTATTCCTCTAGCACCCCTACTATGACCCCACATACCCCATCCTACCATCTTCTTTACCTTCTCTATCTGTGCCCTGCCATTGCCTGGCCTGAGTACCTTCCAGTCCACAAGTCAGTCCTCCAGTATTATACATGGGATTGCAGTATGGGGCTTCCCTCCCAACCAGTGAGATCCTAACCCTAACTCCACTTCTTCACACCAAGAAACTCCGATGCCATCTGACTGCACCATGTGATTTCCTGCCACCTGGAGGTTAATCATGCTACTTAAGTGGCTGCACACACATTTTGCAGTAGAGCCAATAGTGGCCCCAAAGAGTGCTTTAAAGAAGAGAAAACAGCAAAGGGAAGCATTTCTGTCCATTTCCCCTAATCACAGGGGGGGAAGGAAACACGTAAGCCTGGGAGTCAGAAAACTTTCATTAAACATCTGATTCAAAGTCCTTGTGTCATCACACAACAAAAATTAGGATTTTCTAGTAAGTCATGAAATAAATAATGCAAAACATACCAGTGGAGGAGATGCTGCTGCAACAGGACTCCCACCTCTGAGTTGGAAAATTTCTGAAGATTTGGAGATGGAACCTGATGAGGGAAGAATTTGGGGGAGGGAGGGATCTCAAGGGCTGTGATGCCATACAGCCCACCATCTAAAGTTGCCATTTTCTCAAAGTGAACTAATTTCTGTAGTTTGGAGATCAGTTGAAGTTCTGAGAGAGCTCCAGTCCAGACCTGGAGCTTCCCAGCCTTATACTGGAGATATCGTACCACTTCTTCTTTGATCTTCCATGATGCTCCAGAAAATGGTGGGAAACATCCAGTTCTAAAAAACATTTTGCTCAATAACCAGTACATGAAAAACATTCCATTTTCATTTCTGCATGTTCTGAAGGGAGATGATTAAGTACTTCTTGTAAAAATGCATGTCAGCTGAAGCCAGTACTAACAGTTAGAGTATCTGTTCTTAGAAATGCATTCCAAGACTGGATTTAAGAGTGAGGCATAGGAAAGAGGATGTGGCTCAGTGGGAGAGCACATACTTTGTATGCAAGAGGTCCCAGGTTCAATCCCTGTTGTCTCCACTTAGAGGATATCAGTTGTCAGGAAAGATCCAGGAGAACTGCTTTACAAAGAGTCAGACCAGTGGTGCGCTTAGGTCATCACTGTCATTCAGAATAGACAATACTGAGCTAAGGGGATCTGTGTACTGATAAAGCAGCTTCAAAAGTTTCAGAGTTTTGTTTCTCTAGTCACTTGCCAGGCTGCTTTCTGCCTGACCTTAGAAGTTCTTTGACTATCAATGCAGCATTGTGCTGATGTGCCAAATTTACTCTTCAGCACATGAAAACACCACATAATTGTTGCACATTCCTGAGTCACTAAAATTATTTGACATTTGGATTCATGCCTTAAAGCACAAAGTAAAGCATGTTAATAATTGCTCTGAAGAGAATGGTCTGTTGTGCTTTAGTGCCTGCCATATTATTTAATTGCTTTGTATTCTTTTGAGATAATTTCTTTCACACAGCCCTGAAACTCTTTCATTTTTTTGATAAAAAGAAGGGGAAACCTGGAGGGTAGGCAGGGGTGAAGAGGCAGAGATGATGTTACAGAACATTGCAGGATAACACAATGGAAGATAAACAGGGATATGTATAAAATCACTATACACTCTCTAGGGCTTTCCAGACATGGTGGTTCTCCAGGGTGGGCTGCACATCTGGGTCTGTAACAATCTAAGGTTGCCATGTCTTACCTGGCTGCTGATATATTTAAGGATTACAGCATGTAGAATGTGAGTACAAAAGAAAATTAGCTGTAATGACATCTCAATAAATTCTAGAATTTATTGAGATGCTATTACACCCTGGCAGGGGGACTTTCCTCACATGTGCAAAGTATGCACTGCCCAATGATGTCACCCAGAAGTGATGTAATCATGCTGGGCATGTTGCACAGGGACACGCTAGCATTTTGATATAAACTCTATGGTGCCAAAGAGTTTTATACCAAAATGCTAGAGCATTCCCCATGCTATGTGCTTGGAACAATTACATCACTTCTGGTTAACGTCATTGTGCCGGACATGCCAGGTACCAATGGAGCTCTTCAGGGGCAGGGCTCTCCCTGCTGAGCAATCCTGTGCCAGTGGGATGGAGGCCCCAAAATCACAGAAATCTCTGCCCCTAGCGAGAGGTTGGGCACCCTATAGCAACCAGTGTGACTGAGCCACAGTGAATGCAGAACCAGACAGGGGAGACTGGCAGATTAAATTGGTTCATGCTGAGTGGCCCCTGAAGTGCTGCAAATAGGCTTGCCAATCCCCAGGTCCCAGCGGGAGTTCTTCCGCTTTCCCAGGCTCCTTCCCGCCCCCAGTCAGCTGGCCAGTGGGGGAAGCCCCTCCCCCAGAGGACCATGTGCCTTTCGACCTCCGGAGGCTTGAGTCTCCGATTGAAAGGCTTCCTCTTGGGATGGTGTGTCTGTGTTACTTTGAAGAAGTTGGCAGCAACTCGTGAGTAAAGAGGCCAATCCCTCACTTCAGAGTCACCAGAAACGGGGGGGGGGGAGGAAACATCTGCTGAGCACTTCATTATTCCCTATGTGGAGATCGATTCTCATAGGATATAATGGGGAATTGATCTGGAGGTTTCAGGGGCTCTGGGGGAGCTGTTTTTTGAGGTAAAGGGACCAAATTTTCCATATAGTATCTAGTGCATCTCCCAAAAGTACCCCCCCAAGTTTCCAAACGATTGGACCAGGAGGTCCAATTCTATGAGCCCCAAAAGAAGGTGCCCCTATCCTTCATTATTTCCTATGGAAGGAAGACATTTAAAAAGGTGTGTTGTCCCTTTAAATGTGATGGCCAGAACTCCCTTGGAGTTCAATTATGCTTGTCACACCCTTGTTCCTGGCTCTGCCCCCAATGTCTCCTGGCTCCACCCCCAAAGTCCCCAGATATTTCTTGAATTGTACTTGGCAACCCTAGCTGCAAACTAGTACCTAAGGAGACACTCTGGCCCGTTGTGTCTCTACTGGGTGCTGGTTCTCCTGTTACCTCCTCCTGCACCATCACTGCTGTGACTCAGGAAAAGGCAAGGAGTAAGCCAACATTTGGGTTGCCAGATCTGTGTTGGAAAATACCTGGGGTGGATCCAGGAGAGGTCAGGGTTAGGGGAGGGGAGAGATCTCAGCATGGTACAATGCCATAGAGTCCATTCTTCAAAGCAGCCATGTTCTCCAGGGTCTCTACTAGCTGGAGACCAGTTGTTAAAGAGGGAGATTTCCAGGCCCCTCCTGGAGACTGGCAATCCAAGCCAACCTGCACTGGTGGCACCACTGTGTGAAGCTGAGTTGAGTGGCCCCTGCAGCCACCAGCAGAACTAAAGAACTATTATGCTTTCTCCTGGCTGTCAGCAGCCCTCTAAGATGACAGTCCAACAGGAACTTGTCCTGTAAGTTTAATGGCCAGTCTACCCCTGAGAAGCAGATCTTCCAAGAACAAATAATGTTGCCTTCCAGCAGGCTTTGCCACAGCACATGGATTCTCAGCCTGGGGAAGGGATAACCTTGTTTGACCAGAAACTGTAGGGAGATAAAACTGTTTTTGAAGCCCAGCTATGAACATAGCACTCTGTCTCTCATGAAAAAAACAGTGGATAATATTGATAGAAGTTGTAACAATATTTCCTAATATTACTATGTCCTTATCGTTAATGTGTCTTTATTGTTTTCTAAAAGTTCAAAACTTTACAAATAGTGCCAAAAGGTGGGCAATTGCTAGGCAGCTCCCAAAAACTCCATAAATCAGGCAGGTGTTGCACCTCCCATACGAAAGGACCAAAATTAAACCTCCCTCCAGGGTAGCTATTCCAATTGCCCCTGGGCTAAATCCCATCCTCATACCACCAGCAAAATTGGGAGAACTAAGTAAGCTATAGCCATAAGAGACTGCAAAGGAATTCTTGGCATTCTTTATTCAGAGTATATGCCCATAGAAATTCTTTGATCAGACGCACTATTTAAAATGACCCAAATGACTACTTCAGTTAACTAACTGTGTGCACTCAGAGGGTAATTAATAACAAAAGGTTATGACTGAAAGCAACAGTTGTAATGTATTGTTTGCAATTTCGTTACTTCAAATGGGAGTTACAGCTCTTCTAAGATCCTCCCTCAAATGCCATTCTCCAAACATAAAACTTACCGTCAAAAGAATTAGTGCAAGCAAGTATCCCAGGATCAGCAAACAACTCTGTTACTTAGTCAACATCCTCAGGACACCAAGACAATGCAGATCTATGCAGATTTGATTACTGTTTTTAAATCCTGTCCAGGAGTTTGTAGCCTGAACTAACTCCTTCAAACAAATCTCCATATTACCTTTTTACGCAATTTAGTACATTATGGCACAATCCTAAACATGAGTACTCCTCAGATACAAATTCCATTATGTTTAGTGAGCCTTATTTATCTTGTAAGAATGTTTATGATTGCAGTTTTATAAAATCAGGTATTGAAAGCTGTGAAAAGGAATTATTTAGTAACATCTGCAACTAGGGATGGGCATAGAATTGGAAAATTGTGGTTCATGTTCATTCGATTGCCCAAACCAGAGGTTCAGTTTGTTTCATTATTTGTATGGTGGTGGTGAAACATCAGCTCTTTATTGATTACATAGTAAGACTAAGCATAAGACTGAAGACTGGGTCCTCCGGACCAACTTATATACACATCAGGGTTTCCACGCAAACACTCTATTGGTCCATTCGAACTAGTAGGGGCCCATGATTGGAGCGAGGTAGCAGGAATTAGGATCCTTCTGCCCATTGTTCCCAAGTCCCCAAGCTCTTGTCATCTGGCTCCAATAAGCCAGGCAGGAACACCCTATTCAGTTCTCTCATGAGTCCATATACATAACAGTTTGCTTTATTCCAGACTCACTGGGAGTCTTCAGCAGGCTCTCCTCCACCCATCCTCCAAGTTTGGCAAAGATTTGATTTGGAATGTCTGAGTTATAGCCTCCCAAAACAGGTGCCCCCAGGAAAGCTTAGCTTCAGCTCTCATAACAAACTGTTCTCTGTGCTGCAAAGTGGAAGCTGCGGAATGGGTGCCTGCTCCCATAGAGCAGAATGGGAACTCTGTGATTGGCTCCCAGAGCTGCCAATCAAGCTATGAACAACTGCTATGGGTGTTTCTAGGGCTCCCAGAAGTCCACCTCCAGCGTTTAGGAATTGATTGAATCAGTGCCAGGCTGTCTGGGGAAACAAACCGCAAAAAGGAACCAAATGAACCACCAAAGTTCATTTTTCAGTTTGGGCATGACGTGATCACTGAATTGGTTTGGAACAAACCACAAATCGGCCCAATTCATACATGAATTATGGTTCATAGTTCACTTTGTGGCCATCCCTATCTGCAACCTTATCAAACTGAAACTTTCAGTGATCATAATTTATTCTAAATATGTGATCACAAGAAAGTGAAATGTGTTTTAGATTAAATTTGATTGAACTGAGTGAGATTTGCTTCCAAGTAAGCATGTGTCAGACTACTCTGCACAGTTAACACACTTAATTTCCTCTTGATTGCTCCTGACATTTCTTCATACTTTTCAAGACATTGTTGGCAATCGTTGTTAAAAATCCTGTTAGGGGCTGACTGAAATTCAAGGAAAAATTGTCCCTGTTTTGCTTTAAAATGATGTTTCTGTTTAGGCAGAGTTATATGAAGTACTGTACTGAATAATTTATTTCAGAGCTCAGCCTTTTCAAAACCGTTCTATTTACACACATTCTGAAATAAAGCTGAACATGCCTGGACGTAAAGTAGGCTGGCACTTAAATTCATTGCCTAAAGCTTCTGTGGGTTACCACCCTCATCGAAAAAATTTGTTTATGGTGTCTGTTGCTTCCAGACAACCTGCTTGAACAGGGCCTTGGTTCTTTTATCCATGAAAGGTACTTCTGAATGTAGTCTAGCAGCACATTCTTGCCTTCTCTAGCATGGAAAGCAATCTTGATGGACCAGTGTAACCTTGTACTCATCAAACACAACTAAATTGTACATACACATGTGCATCCACTTGCCTGCCTTTCTTCCTGTGCAGGGAGGGAGGGAGGGAGGGAGGGAGGAAGGAAGGAAGGAAGGAAGGAAGGAAGGAAGGAAGGAAGGAAGGAAGGAAGGAAGGAAGGAAGGAAGGAAGGAAGGAAGGAAGGAAGGAAGGAAGGAAGGAAGGAAGGAAGGAACCACAGCATTACTGCTGCCACCAACTCTTCCAGTACAGCCACTTCAGCCTTATCTCCTTGGTGGGGTGGAACAGCAATGCCTGGAGAGAAGGAAAGGCAAAGCAGCACTGCTCCTCCTCGCAGCAACAACTGCCTTGTTGTCTGTCCAACTTCTCCCCTGGCTGTCCATGGTTTCCAGGACCATCCACCTTCTTCCATTAGCTCTCCCCTGCCACCACCAGCTGGCCAGCCCTGCTTGTCTCTCCCTGCCTGCCATTTCTTCTTGGTCACTGGTGGCCACCTTCACCACGCTCACACACCCTAGCAGTGCTTTCTGGGGTTGTGAGATCTCTTTTGCTATAATGTTGTCTCTATAAGTACAAATGATTCTTCTCTAGTGTGAGGATTCCTGCAATACTACCCTACACACACACAATTTTTCCAGTGTTTGATATTTTCCTACAAACCAGGGATACTTAACTAGCTGGAAGAAAGTCACTGAGGTCACCAAGACTACTTCACTGTAATGATGCTTAGGGTTAAGTAATGAGACTGCTTAGTCTTGAGACATTAGTCTTGCAGGGCAAGTGAAGCACTTAAGAATTTGGAGGTGGCACCAGTATTGCCTGCTCTAAATGTATAGAAAATAATGGCATTTCATGGAGATAGAAACACAAAGAGCATTATGAAAAACAGCCAAATGTTGCTGCTTCTACTCTGTTGCTGGACATGTTCTTCAGCCCAAAGCATATATCAGAAGAGGATAGTAATTGCTAAGATCCTTACAATCCATTGTTCTAGTCTACAAGAGAGAAATTTATATCCATCTCCTTTCTCCAGTTCTCGTAAAAGATTTACAACATTTTATCTTGGATAACTCAAATATCATACCAGTGAAGCTATTTAGACTTTGAACTCATAGTCCATGAAAAGATTCTGCTGTGTAATATGTCTGCTCTGCTCTAAACTGCATTTCTGATATACTACATAGTAATAAAACCTTTTTTTAAAGGAACTGATGTAAAATAAAAAGATTAGATTCAGTGAAAGGAGAGAAATATTTTTCAGAAATGAAATTGATATATTGATTATTGCAACAGATAACTTTGATTTTGAACTTACAGAATAATGCACATTGGATATTTTTGTTTTTATTATCTATGATAATACAAAGATTCTTGCACAACCACAGTGAAGATTCAGTGACCCTCACAATTGCCAATAGCCCTCTGATATGTAGGCTGCAGACTGAAGAATGCTTTCCAGGAAGGAAGTCCAAATGACTACAATGAGACTTCATTCTGAGTAGATCTGCTTAGGATTGCTCTTGTAGTGGTTACCCCTTGTTAATATCCTGCTTGGGATGCTGCTTTGATTTAAACAGCATATACATATTTTAATTAATAAAAAAAATTAGTGAGGATGGCTAGTGAGAGGTATGTGACATATTTTACAGCATAGTGTAACTAAAGAAACCACAGAAAAGCACTATGATACGTTTGCCAGCAGCAGTGTGAATGAAATCTGACAAATTGGTGACAAATACAGCACATGGGTATTGTTGGGCCAGTGTCACAAGACCCTTTTGATTCATCTGAAGTACTAACCTTAAGATTTTCTTTTTAAAATCTTTGGATACCTCAAAGTATTTTCATTTTCACTGTTTACATTGGGAGTTTGGCTTGTTCACTCCCCTAACTGACACTAGATGTCACTTTATCTCACTAATGGACAATGATGAACAAGTCCTAAATATTTTGATACAGGTTTTTTTTTCAATTTAGCATATTATTTGTTTGATTTTTGTTTGTTATTTGGCCAGTTATGTTTGCTTCACAGAGATATTAGCACTGGGATAAAAAATTATCTTCAGGAATAATAGCACAAAACTCTTTTAGTGAATAAAGAGATGGTTCAACACTGTTTTACGCCTCCATTCTCAGTAACACCCAGCAGTTGCTATTTTTTTTAAAGGCTAAGGGGGTCCAACATCCAGAGTCTAAATAATTTAGTATATTACAGAAAGAAGAACCATTACTTCACAGCACATAATGGAGAATGTGTGGATTATTCTCTAATTCCATGTCATCCCCCATTACTGATTTTTTTCCCTTGATGATACATAGATATTATGATTGTCTTCTGTTTTCATGGTTACAATACTAACATCAGTTGGCTTCCAGTTATATTAAATCCACTGTGATAGTCCAGCATGAAAATCTTTGCCTACAAAAACTCATGGTTGATGTTCAAGCATTTCCATTTTGCTTCTTAATTTGTAGGGTTCTCAAGGTATCTGAGAAAGAACTGAGTTACTCACTGAGGGCATGGGTTGTTACAGGTGAACCTACTCCTTCTCTCTGGCTAAGATTAAGGCCCTTGGCTTGTGCCTGCCCTGCTCTCTGGCCACAATTCAGAAGGGGAAGGGTTTTACAGCTCCCAGCTCCTCCTCCTTTTGCCCACTCCCCTCCAATGCAGCTTGGACAGAGCAGTCAAGTCTCCTCATTGTCCAGGCTCTTTCCCCTTTCATACAGAGCACCAGGACTTTTTTTGTAGCAGGAACTTCTTTGCATATTAGGCCACACACCCCTGAAGTAGCCAATCCTCCAAGAGCTTACAGGGCCTACTGTAAGCTCTTGAAGAATTGACTACATCAGGGGTGTGTCCTAATATGCAAAGGAGTTCCTGTTAAAAAAAAAAAAAGCCCCGCAGAGCACATTCTATCCTGCTTATAGCATTTTCTAACCTCTCACAAGAACTCTGGCAAGATTTTGAGCATTCCCCTTCCAGAGGCTATGGGATGACCCTGCTCCTACCATTGCCACCAATCAGCTGTTGAGGCACCATGGTTCTATAAACCTCCCTCTCTGTGATGTTCTTCTGTGAATCAGAGAAGCCACCAGTTTGAGGAGGGGGGTAAATCCCTATCCCTCGGCAGCACTATTCTTTATTCACTGTTCTAATAAGGAAGTGATCACCTTGAATCATTTTTTTCAGTAATTAACTCACATGAAAAAAATCACAAAACTAAATTCTCCATATATGTGATGAATAAGTGTGGTGTGGTCTCTGTTTATTTTATGGTTCTTAGACAATTTACAATCCGTTATGACAAGATAAAACAAAAACTTTGGCAGGGAAAAAGCTTCACAAATCAAGCAGAAACTGATTTATTGGGAAAGGAAAAGTCTGAGGTCCTTATACAAATGAGAAGGGAGTGCCTGGCAAAAATATAGAAAACCTAAAGGTTATTTCACCACACATTTTACTGCATATTGCACCTAGTTCTAAAATCCTCTTTACCACTTGGCAGGATAATATACATGGCTAAAGTTCCCCATGATTAATTCACTCCAAGACAGATTTGTTACATATGTGATTTTGGCCATAAAACTTATGCTTGGATCTCTCCTGCCACCACCAGTTGGTCAGCCCTGCTTGCCTCTCCCTGCCTGCCATTTCTTCTTGGCTATTTTGGTGAGCACCTTCACCACCCCCATATGCATGGAAAGATTAACAGACTTAATGCAGCTCTACTTGTGCAAGATCTTGTGCAACACCTTGTGTTTTCCTCCTTATATAGTGTTCAGAAACTGGTTGCACAAGATCTCATTCAAGGAGTAACACAAGTGGGGGCAAGCAGCTATCATGGTCTTTTTCTACCATTTCTACTTGCTCAAGAGCTCTAGCCCAAGTTGAACTTTTGCACTAGATCCAATCCTTGGTGTTTTTGATTCTCAAAAATTATGGTTTGTAATAGGAGGGTTAATATCTTACTTCAAAGCCATAAGAGTTTGAATATAGATATTCAACTGTAAAGCATCAAAGTGCAACCCTATGCGGTTACTCCAGCCTAAGCTTATTGATTCCTATGATCTTAGGCTGGAGAGATTCTGCATCGTAGTGCACCACAAATGAAAGTGCCATCCAGTTTCACTGATAAATCAGATCACTGACATCTTATTTGGAAAACAAATGTATTTCATTAAAATCAAGCACCACAAAGCTTTGAGGATCAGGGTACCAGAGTAATTTTCTATTGCTCCAGTACTAGGTAGGCATGTTACTGCTGTGCCATTCTTAATGCCTAATGTAGAACTGAGTTTCAGATTCTGAGGAGAACGTAAGAAAGACATTGGCAGAAAGAAACTAAAACACATGACACTACTTCAGGAATCCAAGAGCATCTGAATAATTGAACCCCATGCAGTCTTCTTGTTAAACTATAACAAGCATACCAATAAATAAAAAAGTGATCTTTGAACGGTTTTGTAGTTAAAAAATAAACTTCACTGTTCACATTTGTCATGCCCTTGGCTCCCCTAGCCCTGGGGAAAAGGAGGTAGAATAGAGGTGCCACCCTAAGCATGCCAAAAGCACTGCAGTGGGGAAGAAGGAGGCACCCTGTGGGTCTGCAGGGTAGGAGCAGAAAGGAGGAAAGATAGGGCATCCAGAAGAAAAAGAAAAGTTGGTTTTTATACCCCACTTTTCTTTACCCTCAGGCATCTCAAAGTGGCTTACAATCTCCTTCTCTTCCTTCCCCCACAACAGGCACCTTGTTAGATATGTGGTGGGGCTAAGAATCTGAATAAAAGCAAACTGTGTAAAGGTGTAAACCTGAAAGGCTGCACAGTGGCTTAACCTCAGAAACTGACATATGATAAAATATATAACAAAGAAAATGTTGTGATGGTGCCCACTGCTCTTTTTCTGAGTTATGCTATCTGGACCCACCTTTTATTCAGTAAGCAAGTAATCTTTATTACCAAAGAGACAGTTGATCACATACTATTACACTGTCCTTTACTATAATGACACATGTTCTCAATATATTACACTAATTTTAATAAGTTCCTCAGGAAGATCAGAGCACTTCCACATTTCCCTCCTTATTTCAGACTTTTCTAAAGAAATAATTTATAGGGTAACAAAATTCTGTACAATGGCAATATGAAAACAGATGGTTAAGTCTTTAACCATTAATTGAATGTGTGTGAGAATTTTGGAATCTTTGATTATAATGGCAAATCAAAATCCTTTGTGTTGGTCTTGGTATTGCATGTGGCAGTTTTTATTGTTTTTATTAATACTGTTCAAAATGATTGGTATTGCGGCAGGGGGCCAAGAAGGAAATATTGGGGAGAGTATCTAGATGTATGGAAAAGGATGTATTAGGATGCAAGGATCAATGGAGACAGGCCTATAAAGACATGTCTGAACTTGCCTAGTTATTGGCTCATCACAGCTTGCTATAATGAAATACTTTAGCTTGAGCTTTAAGCAGAAGCTGGAAAGTAGGTGCAAAAATAACTGTAATGCAAAAGAAGAATAAACAGGAACAGAGAAGTTAACACAAACGAAACCAGCAACGGTTTGCGGTCAAACACCGGTGAAGCACAGATGGTGATGGTTTGTGGTTAGGGTTCCACACTAAAGGGAACTAAGAGCTGGTCGGGTGTAGTACTGAAGGTCTTCGGTGTTTTAATGTCATCAGTTTCCTCAGTTCCGTAAATATAATGTCTATGCAAATGTAGAAAGTATATAGGGCCTGCGTGCCCCGATGTTCTTTGCTCAGATGCCCATCCTGGTCTGAGCCCGCACGTGTGTATCAAATAAAAGCTTGGCTGTTTTCCTGACTTCGCCTCAAGCCTCCTTTGTCATTGCACCTGCTTTAATTGACAGAGCGGGCTCTTCCTGCTACAGTATCAAAATAAAACAAGTAAGAGTGAGTACTATCAATAACTCTTGGAAAGAAACACATACTCCTTCACATCTTTCACCACCATATAGATTTCCATGAGTTATCTTTTTTGATTAAACAATTTAAGGATCATATCCTTTGATATGGAAGCCAGAGCAAAAATCTAGAATTAGTTCCATTGGTTACTTTTACGTTGTAATTCTCTATAAGAAATAAGCAAAACAGAACAAATAATTGCTGTTTGATTTATGGAATGTAATTTTGTTCTTTTAAATGGAGGTTGTGATATGCATACTGAAAGATATCTGGACAATGGCCAGGGATTAGAGCTAATCTGTCAAATTGTACCCTGATTCAAGGTCAGTTTAAAATGTTTCCCATTCTTTCTTGAACTAATCAACTAGAAAAGGGGGGGCTACATTTTTGAAAAGGCAAAGACACAAGCAGAATATGCCATTAGCTATTTGCATGGAAATTTGGGTATAGCCATGGAAGTCATTTTTCACAATCACTCACATTGTCATTTCCTGCAGCAGGGTAAGAAAATGTTATTTGTGTGTGGGGGGGGGGGAACGGGGAGATTAACAAGGCATGATATATGAAAGGCCTGACTTCAGATGCCACATTAAATGCACTTCACGTGTTTCTGATCCCTTTGAAAACAGATACAGGGGTTGAGCAGGGGTTTCAACCGCAAACATAAATGATGTATTGAACGTGCACTCTTGTATCCTGATATTTTAATTTCCAAGGCAGATGAGTTGTTATATCCTTTTATAGGCCATTTCAGAAACAAGTGCAGGGACTAGAGCTAGAATTCAAACTTAAAAAGCAGAATATTCTCTTAAATTGCATGTAGCAAAATTACATTCAGGGGTAATTACACTCAGATTCAGTAATGATCATGTTACAAACAAGCAAATCAGATTTTCTGATAAGTGAAGAGAAAAATTGGTAGGTGAGGGGATTTTCTTTAAAAAAAATTATCCTCCCACATGAACTGTCCTTTGCAAATGACCCCCTGGTCATTCTTAAACATTTCCCCCTAGCTAAGTTCCAAAAATGGAAATAAACCTCCCTGGAAGGAAGAAATGGCCTCAGGGACATTTACATGGTGAAAAAGCAGGTACGTAGTTAACCCCAGTTCATGTTATCTTGGCAAATGCAAATTCAGGGACATGGGGCTTTTCTGCACCAGTGGTTTTTGTTGGTTCATATTACTAAATGCCTCTATTTTTATTTTTGAATGCATTTTCTTCTATTTAGTGTTCTCTTCAATTTCTCCTCACTTTCCCCCCACTTTTTTGGGGGGGAGCACTTTTATGGTGATATTTTTCAAACCATTTCAGAGTTGGCTTTCACTTCACAAGCAAAATATTCTATCTGCTTTTTCCCCCTCCACCCCTTGAAATACCCATCCTTTATCCACTCCCTCTCCTATCTTTTTTCACCTTCCCTCCCTTCACAGGTTACCATCTTTTTAAAAAAAGATTGAAGCTCTGGTGATAAATCATGAAATTATATATTAGTGTTAAAACACTGAAGGTCAGCCACCTCTGATGCGGTGGGAGGGTGCTTTTGTGGGGGTGGTGGAGCAGATTCAGTCAACAGTTTTGTCCACCATCAGCCATGTGATTTCCAAGTATTTCATAAGGGAAAATAAAGCAAATTAATGAGACTGATAACGTAAGTGATTTCCCTGTTTGTGTCACTGGGTGGAAAAATGTCTCCACAACTGTATGGACTCAGGCTGAGTATTCTCTCGCAAGGTTTCCCTTGCTTTCAACTTGTATTATGTGGTTTCATTGTGTGTGCTTTATTTCCCTTGCCCCATGTTTTCCGTTTCCTACTACAGCAAATGGTGCCTCATTAAGTTGAGGTGGAGGCATTTTGACAGTCTCTGGATGCCTACATCAGAAAGGTGCTTGAACCACATGGACCTTAAATTTACATCACAGTTGTGCTCAGCTTAGCACATTAGCACTAGAGCTAATGGTGTGAATTTACATGATGGTGTGAATTTACATGAGAGGCGAGATTAGTTGGCAATACTGTGCAGCTGCACTACAGCACTTGTGCAAAATAATAATAAAAAATCCCTTCTGCCACCACCCACCAGCACATCACAAGTGACATCCCCACTCCATTTAGGAAAATACGTTAATGTTATATGTATAGAATAAATAAAGGTAAAGGTAGTCCCCTGTGCAAGCACCAATCGTTTTCGACTCTGGGGTGACGTTGCTTTCACAACGTTTTCACGGCAGACTTATTACGGGGTGGTTTGCCATTGCCTTCCCCAGTCATCTACAATACTACAATACACCACTTGAAATAAAACAAAAATCCGGAGAAAAAAGAATGGTTTAAAAATGCAAGTACAGAATCCAAATCCAAGCTTCACAACTCAACTTCTTTGAAAATCTGGGGCAAGCTGTGCATGTGGAAAAGCTCATAGTTTTGACAAAACAACATGCAGTTCTGTCTTCAGAAATATAATCCTCAAATGCTGAATGCCTCATGCTTTTTTCTGCACAACCTAAATGAACTTAAATGCTAGGGGAAAATCTGTTCATCATGGGATAAAAGCTTTATGAAATGTATAATTATCTCACGTTTAATTTACCTTAAATCTTGACATGTCTGTTCTCAGCAGAGCGCAATTATGGAGCAGGAGGACATGAATATTTATTATAAATTACTGTAAAAGCACTGAACAATTATGCAATTTTAAAGCACTAGATTATTTTAGGATTCCCCCCCCCCCCCGCTTTCTCTCGGGGAGCTGGACACAATTGGATCCATCATTGACATGGTTGCTATCTTTTGGCACTTGGCTTAAAACAGCTTTCAAAACAGTCACTGTGATTATAGACAGTTACAATAATTTTCTGTTTATGAGTTGTGCCCTCTCATAACCTTATCATCTATATGATTATAATAATTTAACATTTGCTCTAACTTGTTTGATTATCTCCATTTCTGTGGCAGGGAAAGCAGCTAGCATGGTATCTATTCATTTAATTTTCGGTGCAATATAGCAAAAACTGTTCATTTTCTTCCTTTACTGTCATTTTCCTTAAACCCCAAAGCATGTACAGTATGTGCCTGTGTCTGGACAGGAGCTTTTCGTCAGAGATCTACTTATCTAGTCTCCTTATTAGCTACTGTTTTTGACAATTTTGGTCATGTACCGTAGATTATCATATCTGTAAGGAGCCTGGTTCTACTGTATGAAGTCAGCAAGTTGGTACTTTTAAAACATTTACAACCATGTGGCTTCCACATGTCAGTCATAAAACTTCCTTTTTACAGTGGCAGTCATTCACAAATACATTATAGCAAATGCCCTTTTGTTTACACTCTGTCACTCTAGAGCTGAAATACATGCAAAGAAAACATTGGATAGGCAAATGTAAATTGCTTAATATACCACATGTTTTCAGTGGATGGGCTGTGGCTCAGTGGCAGAGCATCTGCTTGACTTGTTGAGGGTTTCAGGTTTCAATCCTGAGCATCTCCAGTTTAAAAAATACATAATAGGTGATGTGAAAGACATCTACCTAAGAACCTGAGAGCTGCTACCAGTCAGAGTAGACAATATTGACCTTGATGGGCCAATAGTCTGGTTCCATAAGCAGCAGCTTCATGTGTTCAGAATGTGTAGTTTTCATGTTATCTTTCATTTTAATACTATACCATTTCACACATTTTGAGAACTGTTAATTTCAGGCACAAACCATAATTGGCTTTCAATAGCTTTTATTCCCTGGAAATCAGCTCTGTCTCTTCAGTCACCTAAAGGCAAATCATATGTAGAAGCTTGAATTGCCATGATGCTGCATGATCATTTCATTCTGTGTTGGTCAACCATGACCAACACATGGAGAGTGTTTTTGATTGCTTCCCACGGTTACTGTCTCTTTCTAGTAAGTTGTTTGTGGGAATCAGCTCAAAGCTTGATTTGGGAAATGTCCTCTGCCTCATAGCAAACCTTTTGGAGGGAAATTTGTGTTTGTCAAAATGGATAAAATCTTGTGACCCATGTAATGAACCACTGTGTACTAGTAGATGCCATGTCAGTCCTTTTGTGTGTTCATAAAATGGTTTTCGAGTATGGAAAATATGGCTAGGAAGAGGGCTAGATTATGGCCTAGAACAACACTGTAACTATTTAGCTAAATAACAGTTTGGGCAAAAAGAACTACTGTGATTTTTTAAAAATAAGACTGGTAAACTCAAGCATTAAATGGAACCATGAATGACACTGTAGAACCAGAATGCCATAATCCCCTTGCCCCAAAATCTGTTCATTGCTTTTGTTCCAGAGTACAGTTTGGAACTTTGTGGGGGGAAGAACCCAAACCCTACAATGTCAAGACAGTTTAGGAAGATGTATAAGGCCAATGGAGCTATGGAGATAAAATGGCTGGAGTTATTTGGTGTTTTTTTTTAATTGTCAGATATTTCTGTAATAGAGGCAGAACAAGAGACAGAATAGGGAGACAGAACAAGTCATGCCTGACGAAGTTGTGACAAGAGATCAGGGGAGATGTTTGGAGGCTGGACTGGAATGGAATTCAAATATAGGTGACAGAGCAATGGGTGAGAGAATCAGGCAGCTGGGATTACTGTTATAAGGGGAAGTTATAAGGGGAAGTGAGGGAAAGAATCTAGGAGACAGCTGGAAAGGAAAGGACATCAGGCAGAGGAGAAGAGGCTGTGTAAGGTGTTTGGTGGGACACAGAGAAGATGCCCCCCCCCCCGCAACTAGCCCCTGCGAAATGGAGAGCTCTGTCAAGGGGGGGGGGCAAGAAAGGGAGAGGATGGTAGGGCAGGAGGCAAGGTGAGAGGGGTGTGGGCCAGAGCCGCAGAGCAATCCTTCCTCTCCTTTGCTGGCTGTCTGTCAGGCTGAGGCACCTTCGCGTGCCGCGAAGTGACAGCGGGAATAAGTCAGTGGTTTTGAGGAATGCTGTGAAGCGAGCGGCGGGCGCGGCGAGCCGGGCGGCAGATTGCTGCTGCCGGGCAAGCCTCCTCCGGTTTCCCTTCGGCCGCCCTCGTCCTCCTCGAAGGCAGGAGGCGGGTTCACGCTGAGGGAGATATGAGGGTGGCGCTGGGCGGGACCGGTCTGGCGGGGAGAGAAGACATGCAAGGCGCTCTCGCTTCCCCGCCGCCTCTTTCTCCCGCAGGGGGGTGGGGAGCAGCCTGGCGTTTCCTCGTCATCGTCGTCCTCCTCCTCCTCCTCTTCAGGCTGCCGCTGCAGTACTGCTAGCCGCCGCCGCCGCCGCCGCCACTCCCTCCTCAGGACTGTCGCAGGGGGTAGGAGACAAGCCGGGTCGGCGCCTCTTCCAGCTGCACCTGACCGGCGGCGGCGGCGGCGGCGGCAGAGGGCGGCAGCGAGGGCGCCTCGGCAGCAAGGAACTTCGAGGAGCGACGGAGATGCTCGCCTCGTGGGGGCTGGCGGCTGGGCTCGGCTGCACGGGTCCCCCGGCGGGCGCTCCACGGGAACTGGAGGCGCAAGCGGCTCCCCGCCGTCCTTAAGCGGAAGGCTGCCCGCGCAGGGGCTCCATGCCCTTTGCCCGGGAGCTCCGCCATGGGGAGCCCGCTCTGGCTGCTCCTCGCGTGGCTGGGCTGCTCGGCGGTAGTTGCAGGTGGGTTGTTAGACGCGCGTCCTCCGCAGGCATCCTTTCTCGCCCTGGAGGGAGGGGGGGAGCCGGGCGGGCCGAGGAGCAGAGAGTGACCCGGCCGGCAAGCAGGGATGCAAGCGGGGGGTGGGAAGACGCGCCGGCGGCTGCCTGGTCCGGAGGGAACCCAGGAGCTCTCCCCCCACTCCCGGGGAAAACGCCTCTGAGCCGCAGAAGAGAATTCTCGGACGAGCCTACCTGACAGGGCTGTTGCCAGGACAAGATGGAGGAGAGGGGCACGGGGTAAGCTGCTTTGCGTCCCCACAGGCAAGAAAGGCAGGGTCTCCTTGAGGCATAAAAATAAAATATCTTAACCTTCGCTCCGTTGCGGGCTCTTGGGCGATTTCCTAAGCAAACTCAAGTCCAGGGCGACGGAGACAAAAAGACAAACTTGGAAACGGGGCCAGTGAAGAAGAAGGGAGAGAGAAGACCCCGCCTCCCCCCCGTGAGTTGCATACACACGTCGCCTTCTCACGGGGACGCCAGTTCTGCTCATGTCATAGCATAAGCCTTGAGAACGAAAATGGAAGGGCATCATCAAATACTTATTAATGTATTTATTGCCCACCTTTTTCATTGCAACTCAAGGCAGGTAGAGTGATCAGCACCCGCGAACTGTGCCTTTGTAATTCTTTCCCAGGATGCCACTGAAATAATGGCCATACAGCTGGTATTTCATTCAACCAAAGAGAGGGACTTGAACAGCACAAATAATATTTAGTTTTGTATAATGAGTTATTCAAGGTAAGTGCCTAAAGTGTCATGGGAGGGTGTTTGTTTTTTTAAAGCTAACTGTATAGACCACTTAAAACATAATGGCAAGGGGGCATTCCTGTCCCCCTGAGCCTGGGGGGAAGCTGGACATCTACATTTACTTATGAACATATGAAGCTGCCTTATACTGAATCAGACCGTTGGTCCATCAAAGTCAGTATTGTCTTCTCAGACTGGCAGCGGCCCTCCAGGGTCTCAAGCTGAGGTTTTTCACACCTATTTGCCTGGACCCTTTTTTGGAGATGCCGGGGATTGAACCTGGGACCTTTTGCTTCCCAAGCAGATGCTCTACCACTATGCCACCATCCCTCCCACTACTTGCTTACTGAAAATATTATATCACACCTTATCTCCTTAGATTTAAACCAACTAACAAAGCAACAGCAAGTTGCAAACACATAATATACAATATAGCAATCAATCAGAGAAAAAGCATATGCAAGATAAAAACAGTACAGTCAGCTCTTGACTGCTGCCATTGTAGTAACCAAGCAAAAGAGCTTAAAGATCTATAAGGAGATAAGCACCTGGGATGGACTGACACCTCTGTCTGCACCATTGCCCTTCTGATGAAAGAATGCACTCCCTACTGTTAGTAGGGCTAAAGGAAGAAAATCCAAGGCAGAAAGATAATGTTCATATTGACCCCTTTGGGGAACAGATATATTTAGTGACATTTCAGAATGCCTTTCCCATTTTCCCAAATCCCATGTTATATAAACAATTAAAATAATGTTTATACTTGGGATATTTTCACTTTAAAACATTTTAAAACAAACTTCTTTACTACCTTAATATGAATACCATTGATGGAATTTGTAAAATTGTTCATGAACACTGCAAAGACAGGTATATTATGGCTGAAAAAATGCTTCAGCAGGAAGCTTATGATATACCCCTGAATGTTTTAGAGGTGAGTCACACTCTACCATGTGCACTCTTGTCCATTACTACAGTTTTTTGTTCTGTGGCATGCATAGTATAGGCTGGGAGCTAGTGTGCAGTTAGCCATAAATATTAAATGAGAGAGCGAAGGAAAGGAATAATACATTTCTGAGAATGGAAAATGCCTTTAATGTTCTTGTGTCTGATAGCAGAAAATACTACGAATACAAATGGCAACCATGATACAAACCAACAATCAACAGGCTAAAGTACACAGATTGCTAGAACCAACATTATGGACAATAAAACAGCAACAATAAAACAATCAATCAGAAGGTCAAGGACACAGAACAAGCCAGTGAAAAGCTCTATAAGGCAATCATTAAAGCTTTAGTAAATAAAAAAATGTTCACCAGCTATTTGAAAGATTGTAAATATGGCCCTAGGCACACCTCTGTGATGAAGATGTTCCAAAGGCTTGAAATCACGATAGAAAAGGTCCTACTTCCATTCCTACTTTCTCTCTATGGGAAGGCACACACAAAGCAGAGTCCTCTGGGAAAGATGTTAATCTTTGGGATTCTAAAATATTAAGATCACACTTTAGTGGTAGATTGAAAGTGCACATTTTCAAACTTTCTTCTAGATATTTGGTTTCAAAAACAAAACCTGGGGTTCTCAGAAAGCTAAAATCTGCTTCAGATCACATACTGTGTCGTGCATGTTCACATTTACAAAATATACAGAACTTTCTTATAAAATATAAAGATAATTAAATATTTTGTATGTGTTTTAAAAAGACATTTTAAAGCCAAATTTTTAAAAAGGATTTGCTCTAAAACATACTAAAAGAAATTGTAGCAGTAAACATTAATCTGAGGAGTTTTAGCAGGTAACTTGACAATGTTGCATAATGCAGCTGAAAAATCTTAAGAGAGCAGCCAGCATATAAATTAAAGCCAATCCATTATAAACATACCTAATAAAACACATCATAATAACCCTTCTCAAAAGATATGTCCAGATTAGTTAATGTTTGTACTGTACTTTGAAAAGGCCTACATGTTATTATGTGACTTTTACAGTTATATTTGTTTGTTTTTGTTGGAATGAGTGCACTCTATGCATTTGAATACCCTGACTTTGATAACCCAGGCTAGCCTGATCTTGTCAGATCCCAGAAGCTAAGCAAGGTTGCCTTGGTCCACTAAGGAATATCAGAGTCACTATGCAAAGGCAGGCAATGGCAATCCACCTCTGAATGTCTCTTGCCTAGAAAACCTTATGAGGTCATCATCATAAATTGGCTTTAACTGGATGGGGGGGGCAGTATTTCAGCTAGATGAGTCCATTTCACCCTTCAATCTAAAACACACTTTTATTATATTATATACATTTATTTCAACATTATGTTGTATATTCATATTCTCTAACACATTTTATTTTGTGATTCCTTTTCTTTTTTTCTTTTTAGGATTTTTATGTGTGTGTGTGTGTGTATGCGCGCACGCACCTGGAAATCATGCCAACCTCTGGTGACTGACCCCTACTGCGGGGAAGGAGGGTATTCAGAGAGGTGGCTAAATACAACCTGTCCTGTCCTCCCAACTACTGGTATTCCAAGGAGGTCTCCTGTCCAAGTACTTGCCAGAGTCAACCCTGCTTAGCTTCTGAGATCTGATGAGATCAGCCTTGCTGAGGCTATCCAGGTCAGGGCTTGTGGTTCCTTTTCCATGGAAAAGGTCCACATTATCCCTCTAGAAAAAACATCATAGTGTGAGTTGCTGCAGCTAAAATTCTTCAGAGTTCATCTCCTTCCTAGTTCAGTTTTTTAGCCAGGAATGGATGCATCTTTTGTCCCTGTGCATAATCTGTAAGACACCATAGTTTGTGAAGATTCCCCACATGGAAAGCAGGAAGGCCCTCCCCCACATAAAAGGAGGAAATGCACATTATACCATATGAGTATGCTTTGTAGTGTTCTTGAGGATCCCATTTAAACCAGATTTAAAATAATGCTGTTTTAATGTGGTTTAAAGATGAGTCTGTGGCAGAGTGGGTGCATGGACATTCCATTCATTGTTAGTATGCCAAAGAGACAGAATTAAATACGTTCAAATTGGTGAGAGGCAGCACGCTTCTTTTGCATTGTAAATGGCTGAGGTGCGCTGTAGTATCACCATGTGGTTCCATAGAGAAGGGGACAGCATGGGAAATTGGATGGTGGTTTCAGGGCCAAGTGGGGATGCAGAGAAATAATCTCCTGCACTTTTGTGCAGGTGCCATGGGAAAAAGAGGGGGGACAAGCTGCTGCCCCTGTTTCTGCTTGTTGATGCCGCTGTGGCAAGGGCATATATTTACTCCCCATCCCCACCCCATGCGGATGCAGCCTAACTGCTCAATTTCTGAGCAAGGAACGCGTGCATCCTTGCTTATATGCATAAACTCTAAGGCACCATGACTGTGCATAAACACTTAAAGAACTATACTGTGCACAGCCTGTCTTTTCATTCTCTTTGGCTGCTGAGCATGTGAAAATGCAGGATGGGGACCTGCAAGGAGATGCAGGGGGATATCATTTTCCTCTCCCCGACTTTTTCCTTTCCCTAAAAGTCCCCATAGCCTCTCCTCTTTCCCTCCTTCCTTGTCTTCCCACCTATCAGTCATCCTAGCTTTAACTGCCCCCATCTTTCCTCCCCCTGTAGCCTCTGCCAGGGAAAACTATGATCCAGTGGTGTGGTGCTGGCCTAGTTGTACAGATTGGGCCTAGTTGTACAGAGCTGGCCATTGAGCTGGCCCCATGGTACCACCAACCAGACTGGGCCCAATTGTGTGGTGAGGAATTTGCAAGGACTTGTGGGGGGCATCTCACTTTCCCCTGTATCCTCTCCCCCAAAGTATTTCTTCTTCCCCTCCTAGGGATGCCAGCATCCAAATGGGACCTGGAGATCTCCTGGAATTACAGCTGATCTCCAGACTTTACAAATCAGTTTTCCTGGAGAAAATGGATGCTTTGGAGTGTGGACTGCAAGGCACTGTTCCCTACTGAAGTATCTGTCCTCATGCTTCACCCCCAAATCTCCAAGAATTTCCCAACTTGAAGCTGGCAATCCCTGCTGGTGGCAAGGGGAGAACTAGCAACCCTATTCCCTCCTTCTGGCAACCTCTATATCCTCACCTTTCCCTGCTTTCTTCTCTCCTTGTCCCTGTGCATAATCTGTAAGACACCATAGTTTGTGAAGATTCCCCACATGGAAAGCAGGAAGGCCCTCCCCACAAGCAAATTTTTATCTGCTTCGTATCTTCAGCTATATCTATTATTTACTTATACATCATCATTCCCCACAATAGGGGCCCAAAATAGTGTACATTTTCTCCCCTCTATTTTATCCTCACAACAATCCTATGAGGTAGGTTAGGTTGAGTGTGTGTGACTGGCCCAAGGTCATCCAGCAAACTACCATGGCCAAATGGGAATTTGAATCTGGGTCTTCCAGATCCTAATCAGAAACTTTAATCACAATACCACATGGACTTTTGTAGGGTGGCTGTTGTTGAACAGTGTCAAGAAGCTGGGCCTGGGTTAGTCAAATGAGTTGCATGGTGACAAACACCTTTCCTGAGTCTCCATACCCAGATGCAGCAAAACTATGAATGCCAAACTGGAGGCAGCAGCAGAGAAAGGCCTCAGTCACTTGTCTGGTCCTCCAGGCCAACTGGTTGCCCACTTTGTGAAACAGTATGCTGTGCCAGATGGACCACTGGACTGATCCAGCAGGTTCTTCTTATGTTCTTTTGAGTCTTCAACTTGATATTTAATTCCAAATACTTTGTGGAGTGAGTATTTGAAACTTAATTTGAAATCCACATTTCCTAGGAGCAGCACTGTGTGAGGCACATTTACACCAGCAGGACACTGTATGTGATTTGTCATTTGTCTCTTATGACTCCCATGGATGCAAACTAGATTTACAGATGACTTGAGGGTATCAAAATTTTGAGTAGTTTTTTACTAACATATACATGTTAGAACAAAACATTTGCTCTAGTGTGTTAACATTTCAATATCAACTGTGTGAGGTATTCCATGATCTTGACATATCCAAATGCTTAATGTAATAGAATTTTTTTTTGCATATATATTTTTAAAAAGCTTTTTCGCTTCCATCCTAACCTGGGCATCACATCATAAACAATGGAGTTTAAGAGCTGACATCATATTGTGACTGAGCTGAGAATCTAATATTGACTCTTCCATGAACTCACTAGGGGGCCTCCATAATCCATCTGCAGTACAGGGATGATGATAACTCACCTACCTTACAGTGACGCTGTAGAGATACTGAATATTAAGAGCAAAGCAGCATGGAATAAGAAGACCCTTTCAATCAGTATTGGTGAACAGGATTCCATTGGTATTCCATTGATGAACAGTATTCCATTGGTGAACAGGATGGCCCATTGTCAAATATGAGAGGAGGAATTAATGGGACTAAGATTTGCCTTTTCAGTATTCCACTTGCAGTGGACTGCTAGACAATGGGTGGAGGCAGCCTAGTTGGCATCAGCTACTAACTTGTTTAAAACACATCTCCTTTCTTCACCCATTCTGGTTGAATCAAAATTTAACTTGCTTTCTTGTTTAGAAGTTATTACAAAGTCAGACCTTTAATTAGGGATTGGGCACTGTAGCTTGATATTAGTTTATGGAACATGATTTATATTAAATCTGTTTTAATTGTTAAAACATTTTTCTTACTTAGGACTGAGCAATGTTGTTGGAGTTGGGTCCCACTGCGAGACAGCATGCAATCCTCGGATGGGAAATTTAGGGCACGGACGAAAATTGTGGACAAATACAAAATGCGGGGGAAATGCCACAGAGTTTTACTGTTCCTACAGTGAGAATGTAGACCTCATATGCAAATGGCCCAAATGCAACAAATGCAACTCGATGCATGCCCATCTGGCTCACCCTCCCTCTGCCATGGTTGACTCTTCTTTTCGTTTGCCGCACACATGGTGGCAGTCAGCACAGGGGGTACATCGGGAGAAGATCCAACTGAACTTGGAAGCTGAGTTTTATTTCACTCATTTAATCATGGTATTCAGGTCACCAAGACCAGCAGCTATGGTCTTGGAGAGATCTCAGGATTTTGGAAAAACATGGATACCTTACAAATATTTTTCCACTAACTGCTCAGCAATGTTTGGATTGGAGGATGATGTAATCAAGAAAGGAGCTATTTGCACTTCTAGATACTCCAGTCACTTCCCCTGCACTGGAGGAGAGGTGAGTTAATTAAGATATCAAAGACCTACAATTAACTAAAAGCTGACTTGATGTAGATTTACCAGCCTCAGCATCTATCTTTGTTACAATAAGAGCAACACCACATTTCAAAATTATTTTAGGTTTAAGAAATGTTACGGCACTATAGTTATATCTTAATTTTCTATGACTTAGTAATTTCCCTATATTTAATTATGTTGCACTTTGCTGTTGTCAAAGCTAGAGAGTAACTAGTTGCTAAAGCTTTGTTTATCTGTTACATTTTAGCATACAATACTCCTTTATTTGGAAGCCTTGGGGACAATGTGCCCTTTTCTTTTTGTGTTTGTGGATGCTAAAGAGAACATAGTTTGTTGTGCATTTTGTTACAGCTCTGTATTAGTGGCACCCATTTGCCTTTATATTAATGAACAAGAAGAAAATCTGTAGACAAGCAGACTACTTTTCTTGCTTTATGCATCAACTAGAGAGACAAACAAACCTTGGTAAGTGGGCACAGCTGCAAAGCTGTACATATCAGACTCAGATCCATGGTGCCCTGGCTGGTCTAGTTAGGCCAGGTCTTTTCTGAGGTCTCATGCCCATACCATACTCCATTATCTGTCACAGTCTAGCAATAGATAGAGGCAGCCATGCTGAGATCTAAATAATCCCAGCTCAGTGGAGGAAAGAGGCATTATACAGACATGCTGTTGATGACTATTTTTCTTCTGAAGATCAAAATGTAGCTCAGTTTAGATCAAGAAAATGGCATGATGGGAAATAGTTAACTGGAAATAGCAGTTTCTTTTGCCTCCTGAATATGTCTTTTTTAAAATCAGTCACAGAGCTCCTGGTTTACTGTTAGTTTGGTCTTGATGCAGCAACAATCTTACTGTGACTAGAGCAGACAAAAGGGAAGATGCTTTGGTTGAGGGACTTTTCTGAAATGAGAGAGTGAGTTCATGAGTCCACATTACTTTTTTTTTTAATTTCTTTTTACTCCAAGTCTCTTCCAGTTACTTTGCACAGAAGCTATGAACATAAAAGCACTCATGCGTCAGGTTCTCTCCACATGCTTAAGAAGCCAAAGTTTCCTACTGCATTGAGAAAGTCCTACACACATACTCTAATAAAACATAGACTTTATTAATATCTTCCATGCATAGGTTGGATGAAGACAACATCTGCAATCTCACTTCCTCTTACCCTGTTAAGCACAATCAGATCTATGCAAAATGCTGCATAGATCTGGGTGAAGAGTAAGCCCTATTCTAGTTTAGGTGTAGGTGCATAGAGATCAACCTGATCTTAATGTTAGAAATACAATTAACTAAAAGAAGCCACTAGAAACATTAAACTCAGGACTACAAGCTAAACAAATTAGACACCTTGGGATAGAAAAGAGGGAGGCAGCAAGATTAAAGCTCAGACATCTCACTTCACGGAACAATTATTCCATACCACACACTGGGATGGTACCAACCATATAACATGGTAGTGAAGCAGTCCTATGCAGATTGATGGAAAAGTGCAGGCTTAGCATATGAGGTTTAAAATCTGGTGATAAACTCTCAGAAGAAAGTTTAGGAAGATTATTGTTGTTGTTCAGTCGCACAGTCGAGTCTCACTCTTTGCAACCCCATGGACAAAGTCACGCCAGGCCCTCCTGTCTTCCACCATCCTCCGAATACATGTCCACAAATGACTGCAACAGTACAGTGCTTTTAACAATCAGACATGCACATGGCCCACTCACTCCATTCAGGTAGTAGCCTGCATGAACAATATTCATAGGCATTTATTCATTTAAAATGTTTATAAGCTCCACTTTCTTCCAGCACAGCTGAAATTCAATGTGGGTAAGAAATTACTCAATAATTATTAAAAATCACTAAAACACTCTTAAAAATAAATAGAACTGCCAACCCCTTTGCCAAGTGTCCCTCAATACAGTACTGTCTTGCAGACACTCCTAAAGAAGGTAAGCAAGATGGGCATCTGTCATAGCTCATTCAGATCATTATTCCAGAGCAGAGAGGCAGCAACTGAAAAAGCCTAGACCTGGGAAGGAGCCAAATGCATCCTGGTTACAGACAGCAGACAAAAGGCATAGTTAGGCAGAGTGAATTTGCCATATGCATATATATCTGGAAAGGCAGTCCTTTAAGTATATGGGTCCCAGGCTATGAAGGATTCCAAAGGTAAGACCATCACTTTGAGTTAGATCTAGAATTAGTGGCTAACCAGTGAAATGAACTCATAATAGGTATAATATGCTCCCTACGGTGAGCCAGATGGGCTGCTGTATTCTGCCCCAGTTGGAGTTCCTGGGTTGTTTTCAAGGGCAACCCATAGACCACATTATGGGTTGAGCCTCAGGGTTACTTTAGAGGAGCGGGGGGGGGGGGGGGGAGATGGGGCAAACCTGCCTTGGGGATCCTTTTTGGGTAGAAAGATAGCATAAAATTGTTTTAAATAAATTACTAAAGAATACATCCCATCACTCTAAGGGCACCTCTGCATAGTCTTACACTGGTTTTACATATTTCTAGAGCTATACTCAAGTGGTTTCTGAGTTTGTCACCATTCTAGCTTATATTGTACCTGTGGAGGCAGAGAGGGATAAAGTGGGGAGCTAATTGTTTAGGGCTTTCCATTTACTTTAATTGGCATGCTTAAAGTTATGCCATGTGTTTTGGTGTAGGCATAACATTACACTATGTTTAGGGGTGAAAAGATACCTTTGAATTAACACAATCCATTCCTCTCTGTGAACTCCTATTCTGGCCATTTCCCCCTCTGTGTTGGCAGAATCCTGATGAAGAAATATCAGTACAATGCTGTGCTCTGCTGATGTAGCAACAACTGAGTATACTCTAAATATTATTTAGCACCAAATTCTGACAAGTGGTTTGTTTTCTTTCTGCACCAGCATATGCAAATTTGCCCTGGTGGGCATGTCAGGTGTATCATCATGCTAATAGCTGAGCAGTAGTTGTAAATGTTTCAACATTATTTCACATTATTAACATATGTAGAATGCAGGGTCTTGGAGATTAGACAGTTGGAACTGGAATTGGAATTGGAGATCAGGCAGATAGCATATTAATGTTGGCTTCCTTTTAACAGAACTTCTATTTATTTGCAAAGTAATAGCCAAAATTTTCTGGTAACCAGATGGCAGGACTACACATTTTGCAAACATGCTATTTAATTTATCACAGCATGCTACACTTCAGCAATTACTCTTAACTGTCCAAAGCAACAAGTATTCCCACATTAGTAACACCAGAGGTTAATGAGTTGTTTTGAATTATGGAAGGCTTATTTATAGTAGTGCTTAATTTCCAACAATAATTTCAGTTGAAACAGCAATTTAAACTGTAGTTATCACAGGGTATTTATTTTTAAAATGGTCTTATGCAGTAGTATTTCTGTGTTCTGTATCACATGTGGCAAGTATTCAAAAATTAATATTAAATGCAATGATGAATTAAATGGTGCAACTATTAGCTCAAGCACTAAATAAAAATCCATAGCTGAGGCTGGATTTCAAGCTTAAGGTAATAACAGTAAATAGGCTTGCTAGTCTCAGTGAGGGGATCCCCTGGTTTTGCAGGCTTCTTCCCACCACCAGCCAGCTGGCTGACAGGGGAAAGCTCCACTCCAACAGCCACCATGTGCCTTTAAAATTGTGCAGGCTTAAAGAAGCCTGCAAACTGCCTGTGTTTTGGACTGTGTATGTGTCTTTAAATCTGAGCAAGAGGAATGCTAAATGGGGCAAGTGGGCAGAGCCATGTGGACCTTCCCCATGAGTGTGTGAAACATGTGAGAAAGGAAAAGAAGCAAGCAGAGTTCCTCTGTTTGGAGGAAAACTCCACCCCCTGGGCTGCTCTGCTTTTGTTTTCCTGTTGGTCTGAAGAAGTTGGTTGAAATGCAGCAGATGGTTACATTCAGCAACTCTTGTGAGTAAATTACCCTAGTGATATCACAAAAGTATGTGCATATTAACTGTGCTTATTTTGGCTGCTTTGTGAGAGTGTGTGTGTGCACGTTCACTTTCATTTAGTGAAAGTGCAGCTGCTGAGGTGAGGAAATGAAGACTATTCAGGGGAACTGTTCTGCTGTAATATTTATTTTTAAGGGAATGGGAAAATCTCCTAGCTCCACTCCCAAAGCAGGGTTGCCAGTCTCCAGGTGGGGGTAGGGGATCCCCTGGTATGGAGGCCCTCCCCCCACTTCAGAGTCATCAGGAACTGGGGGGGGGGGGAGGGAAATGTCTGCTGGGCACTCCATTATTCCCTATGGAGACCGATTCCCATAGGATATAATGGGGATCAAAGCACTAAGGATGTCATAGGCTTGACTCCTTCACTTGGGGACAAAGCAGTCCAGAATTAGACCTTACATATGAGCTCTGGAGACTTCATATTTACATCTCCTTTTACACATCTATAAAAAGAACATTAATATCTGAACACATTTTAGTGTTCTTTGAAATACTCATGTGAGACATATAACAGAACCATATGTATTTAATCTAATCAAATACTTATGGGATTGAGATATTAATTTAATTATTTTAATTGTAGCAAGAAAAATAGCATCAGGTGACTTACTATGCAACATCCTCTTAAGAGAAATTTTGTCTCCTTTTGTATATAAAAAAGTTGATCAACAATGGTGGATTAGATAATGGTGCTGTTGAAATGCATATTCACTGCTCCAGAATTTGTAGCTTCACTCACAAAAGTTACAGGAACTGTCAGTATTTTAAAATACTATTGAGGTGTGTAGCAGTTTGTCTCCAGTGATGCTTTAGCACATCTCATCAAAGGCACTCTGTGTACACTGAATTCTGGAAGCAGAGAATCCCTACTGCACAAAGGCACAATCACTGGTACACTCATATTACTGAAATTCGCATTCCTTCTGCATCTTTCTCTCATTCTCTCTCTTTTGAAAATTTTTTATCCCCTCCTCTTCTGTTTCCTGACATAGATAAGGCAGGCAGTATCCCTACCCTTCTCAGGCCAGTCCAATCCATAGGAGAGGCACTCTAAGATAGCATAGGAAGGAAAGGTGCAGGAAGGCGAAGCCTTGGCCCAGAATTAAACCATTCCTGTTACTCACATCCAGCAGAACTAGGATCATTTTTACAGGGTTTTAAAGGAAACCAGGGCTGCCCTGCCCACAGGAAACCCTTTAAAAGGCAGGAAGCAGAGTAACCAAGGAGGACAGGTCTGACCTCTACCTTGCAGGAGAGGAGTGCAGTAGAGCAATCTAGAGAAGGGCCAGAGTGAAACAGAAACCACCCCCCTCCCCCGTTTTCCCCCAGCAACCGAGGCTTTGTCTGCAGCCTGCTGGAAAAGTGTTCTGTGGAAAGTGCAGCAGCTCTGGGCTCTTTTCCTTGAGAGCTGGAGACTGACCATGAAATACATCTTGTTCATTAATGTTATATATTTATAAATATTAAACAAGAATAATAAAATGTAAACTTCATTCAGTGTTAACTAAAGTGAAATTCCTGCATGGGGAGGGGACTGATGAAGAAGCATGGGGATAGTTTTGCAAGTAGATCCCCAGAATTACAGTAAATTTAGAAGCTGGTCCCCAAATGTACAGTAAGTCCATCAGTAGTGACTCCTACTTCAAAAGGGAATCACTGTTTTAGCCATATGCTCTGTGCATTAAAAGTGAGGGCGTATTGTTCATATTTCATTGGACTAATATATTTGTATGTTAATTCTTCATATATTTCTTAGGTCTGACCTGTACTTTTTCAATATAAAAATAGTAAGTTTTCAACAGATTTTGTATTCTTAATGTGTGTCTTCTGTCTTTTCAAACTGCTTATGTGCTTAGTTCACTGTATATTTGTAGATGCATCCTGGTAGCAATTAGTTTGTTTGGTTATGAGCTTGTCAGGAGACCATGGTTAATCTAAATTATGCCTTGTTAATTTCCTGCCTCTGGCCATTTCTGTTAAAAGACTTTTGATCCTGACAACTAGACAAAGAGGCTTGTGTTACAGAGTTGTGGCAAGTAGAACTATTATGATGTTGTAATTATATTTATTTCAAGAGAACTATTACTGTAAGAGAGTATCTGATTTTCTGGTGTGGTATAACAGCTTCTGACAGAATATTTTCTTCATGGGAGGCTTATTGTTAACTGCTGATTTGGAGGATAATATGATGCAGATCAAGTTCAGGCATTACAGTTTCAGCCTGAAATAATGTAAGAGATCTCCAGAAGCAACAATATTGATATTATTAATATTATTTTGGCAGCTACCATGTTTAAACGGGAGTAAGAAGAGCTGCACTGCACCGAAAAAGCTGAACTTCAAATAATGAGTGATAAATAGGATATGCCCTGTCCTGGATAACCCAGGCTAGCCTGATCTTGTCACACCTAGAAGCTAAGCAGGGTCCATCCTGGCCAATATTTGGATGGGGAACCTCCAAGGAATACAAGGGTTGCTATGCAGAGGCAGGCAATGGCAAACCACCTTGCAATGTCTCTTTTTGAAAACCCTGTTGGGTTGCCATAAGTTGGTAGTAACTTTGCCATTAAACAAACACACACACAAACACGGATTAAGGCCCATTGTGGGGGAAAATACAATGGCCTCTAGAAAGAGGCTCTGGGCAAGTGCCCCCCACCCTTGCTGTCTTTCCAGCCACCCACCCAAGTGAAGGCATTCATTCCACCCACACTTGGTGTCTTTCCCCCTCCAACTACCATCCACCCCAACCACATCTTCCTCTCAACTACCCCCACACCCTTGGCACTACTCCCCCCACCCATGACATTCACTCAACCCATGATTGCTGTCTTCCCACCCCACCCTTTAAAGCTGATATCTACCAGCTGGAGATCAGTTGTAAAAGCAAGAGATCTCCAGGCCCCACCTGGAGACTGGCAACCATAGTCCACCCAGCAAAATAGTCATTTTCTCCAGGGGAGCTGATCTCTGCCATCAGGACAGCAGTTGTAATTCTGATTGATCTCCAGCCCTTGCCTAGAGATTGGCGACAATGGCTCCCCAGAAGGAAATGGCTGGTTGGCTGCTGCTGAACAGTAGCAAGCAGCTGTGCATAGGGCAGGAAACCTCCAGGTGAAGCCTGAAGATTTCCTGGTATCACAACTGAACTCTAGCTTTCCCTCTGACTTCAGCTTTCCATCGCCTCCCACTTCCCTGCATCCTCTGCCTAGGAAAAGGACGGTCTTTCTCGATTGGAGACCAAAGCAGCTTACATCATTCTCCTCTCTCCCTTTTGATCTGCACAACAACCCTGTGAGGTAGGTTAGGCTGAAAGTATGTGAGTGGTCCAAAATCAAACAGCTTCCACAGCAAGAACATGGGTCTGGCCGACCCTGCTCTGAAGTGCTGACTGACTCATCACAGTGACTGTCATAGGGCGGGGCTACTGCTGAACAGGAGCAAGCAGCCAGGCCTAGTTAAGTCATGGCAGTCAGGTGGCATCAGGTCACCCAGAGGGCGCTACCAGGACTAGGGTAGGAAAGCTCTAGGTGGAAACTGAAGATATCCTGGCATCACAACTGAACTCTAGACAACAGAGCTCTCTCCCCCCAGAGAAAATAACTGCTTTGGAGTTCAGGCCTCTCCCCTCCCCAAACCCTGCCTTCCTCAAACTCCACCACAAAATCTCCAGGTATTTCCCACCAACCTGGAACTGACAGTCCTAGTCAGGACTAGTTCTAATGAGTTCTTCCACAAAGGCCAAAAGAGGCCTTGAAAAGGTCTCTCCCCCCCCTTTTTTTTAACTGAGAAAATCAAACTTGGTTGCTTTTTAGAGAAGCAAGGTTAGTTGCCTAGCAACAGCCACTGCCTAGCAGTTTCCCCAGAGGCCCAATCCTTGTCTGTCCTGGGGCCAGCAGTGGGCAGGGGAGAGCAGAGTCAGCCAGTGCCATGCAAGCTCATTTGACTGATGGTTTGATGGGCCAAAGGTTTCTGGAGCACACTCTAACCAATGGGAGAGCACCATTCAACCAATACCACTGCATTTTTATTATTAAGGATAGGGCCTGGTCTCTTTTACAGCTGGTCATCTTATTTACCTTATTTGAAACAGAATTATAGCAGAGGTGCTGCAAGCCTGTGAGGACAATTCTATTTAAAAAGAGAAATAAGTATAGTCATATTGTTTCCCAATCCTCACTGGGAGTGTGTAACTCATTGCCAGTTTTTAAATTCTCCTGTTTGGCATTCTGATCATAGTAATTTAATTCATACATGACTTCAATGGAAATTATTTTCATGTACATTTAATTAGAGTCAGAGGACCATGCCATCATCTGATTAAGGTAGTGTTTTATCTTAACCAAAGTAAACTTAAACTGGATATCTTATCTACATCAAGGAAGGGCACATGGCTGGTATGTCTTCTCCTTTGCTCATAGCAGTTGGTAGGAGAAGGGGAAATCTCAGCTGAAGCTGTAGCCAGGCATAATAGAAAGATATCTGGCTGCTCAATTGTCTTCCTCACTGATGACAGTTAAAATTTCTCATATATCAAAGCTGGGAAAGAATGCTGAGTCCTTGGGAAACAGCTGCCAGATGAACCACTGTTCAAACTCAGCAAAGAACAGTTTCATATATATTCAAGACTGATTCAAAGAAGATTTAAGCTTTTATCTCTTCTGACTTTCTGGTATATGTGTATCTTTTTAATAAACAGATTACAGTCTCTTTTACCAGCTAAATGATAGACACTCATGTTATTGAAAGCATCTCATTTTAGACAAAGGTTAGTATATACAAGTCAACAATCATGCCATGTAGTTTGAAAAAACAAAAGAATAAATACTACATTGCACCTAGCCAGAGAAACCCAGGTAGGCACAACTCAAGTATCCAAACTGGGACTTCAGCCAAGATGCTTGGAATAATAGGTTTACTCTCGTGGAAAGTGCCTTGGAATGTTTAATGGACACAAGAAACCAGGCTATTGGTTCTGCATCTCATCACAAACATGTTGCTTGGGAACTGGTTCAGTTGCCAGGAAAAATGCCATGCTTATTGCCATGCTCATTGACCTGCAAAAGAAATTCCTGCAACACCTTATTTCATTTTGAGAGGGCCTTTAACCTAACCTTGCATAGGTTTCAAGATCTAATCTACTTATGGATAGCCTGTACTGATTTTGTACATGAACACTTCTGTTGAGGTCACTCACTTTCTTGCTGATGCTGTACTGGCAAGCCCATGCATGGACAAGAGGTAGCTCATCTGACCTCTTGTGGTGATAGAGAGCCAGTCTCTTTCTCTTTTGTTCACTCCCAATCATGAATGCATCTAGGGAGAACACTAGTCACAGGGGAAAGATCTATATCTGCTTAACCTCACAAGAACACAGTTTATACCACTGTTCCTTCCATCAAACAGTATGGAGCCAGTGCTAGCAGGAAAGTTCTCAATGGGCTGCTGCTACCCTGGAGGACTGTAGATAGGTATGAGCAAACTGAGTCGAAGTAGTGTTGGCAGCCCTGCAGTGGCCACTCAGCAGCGATGACAGGTCAAGCCAACACCTGTCATCATTACTGGTTGCCTGAGTCTGAGCTGAGCGGCCCCTGTGGGTCTGCCAGTGCTGCAGGCTCAGAAACCTGGCTTGCTCCCAATCTACCTGTGTGTGTTTGCCATTCAGAGGCAGGATCTTGATGCCAACAGTGCTACTATATTTTCCTGTGCACATTTAACAGTTGTGTGAGAGGCAGAAATTCAACAAATTTGGCATAGAATCACAGACAATATGAACTTATTTCTACTCACCATACAGTGGTTAAAGACACAGAGCTTTTGTCGGAGAGAAAAAGTAGCAACACTAGATGAAAACAGATGGACACAATTCAATTTTCTGAACATCCATTTATGTATTCATTTTTTTATTTAACCCCCTCATCCTGCGTGTTTAAAGCTAGGAATAAGAGTTTAATAAAAATATAATGCATTTTTTTCATATGTTGAATTAATATTTCATTATGGAGAAAAAAATCCCCAAATTTCTTTGTTTTAAAATCTCCTTTCTTTTAACTCTCTTGGGAATACAAGATCAAGCATATATAAATGCAGTCTTTGTTTCTTTGCCACAAATCTTTGTAGATAGAGACAGGATACCCACATTTAAAAGCAAAATCTTCATTTCAATGAGCTCTTTAATCATGAGCTTTTCTTTTCAAAGAAGCTACACGGTACAGCATGGGAAAAGCAATAAATACTGTTATCCTGAACTATGGAGAAACCTTTTGGTCCATCAGCAAGAAAGATGATATTTAAATTCTCTCCCCTCAGGCAAGTTTCCTCCTTCCCTGAAGATTTATGTCCTTGGACTTGGCATGCCTTCACTACTTGTTGATGTATGTCAGATCAACAAAGCTTGAACTTCATCCCAAAACTAAGCCAAAGAGAGAGAGAAAGCAAGAGCAAGTGAGCTGCAGAAGCAAAGTCATTAGAAAAACTGGCTGACTCCCCAGAACCACAGAACAAGCCCCTACATCTGTGTGTAACACACACCAGCAAAGGCCTGCAGCTTTAAAAATGCATGTCTAGTTCTATGTCACCTTAAAAACTGACTTGTCTATGAGTTTTCAGAGGCCAGACCCCACTTATACAACATTTGTATAATATATTGCCCATATTTTGTTATTTGTGCAGATGTGAAGGATACCTTCTAAGAAGGCTATTAGAATGCACATTTTTGCACATTCTTTAGGGTTTGCCTTCTCACCCAGATAAACACGCCCCGTGGGTCTGGGGAAAAAAGCAGGCCGCTTCTTTTCAGGCGGTCAAGGACATCCTGGTTTCCAATGCAGTGCTCCACCATTTTGTTGAGTCCCTTCCAGTGATTCTAGCCTGTGACACTTCCCTGTACAGGGTTGGCGCCGTCCTGGGGCACCAACTTCCGGACGGGACGGAAGTCCCTGTGGCCTGTTACTCTAGGACCCTGACCCCCACAGAGCGAAACTATGCCCAAATAGACAAGGAGGCGTTGGCAATCATGGCAGGTGTGTACAAATTCAACTACTACCTCTACGGCAGGCATTTCACAATTGCCACAGACCACAAGCCGCTGCTGGGCCTCCTCGCCCCGGACCGCAAATCCTGTCACAGCGAGGTGGAACCAGTTCCTCAACTCGTACACGTATAAGCTAGTACACCGCCCTGGTAAAGCAATGGGACATGCAGACTCACTCAGCCGCCTTCCACTGCCCTCGATGGACCCCGGCCCAGCCCCCACCCACCACATGATGCTACTGGAGACTCTACCAGAGAGGGCTCTCCACACCACTGAGGTAGCTCGGGCCACGGGCAGAGACCACATCCTCGCACGCATTTTCGACTGGGTGGGAAGGGGGTGGCCCATGGGCAAACTGGACGCTGATTTCAGGGCATTTGCATCCGGGAAGAACTGTCCATACACAAGGGGTGCGTTCTCTGGGGTAGCAGGGTGGTGGTCTCTCCTCCACTTCGGAAACAAGTGCTCGAAGCCTTGCACGAGACACACCCGGGGATGGTGCGTATGAAGGCCCTGACACATAGTTATATATTGTGGATGGATGAAGAGATAGAGGGGTGGGTTAAAAGGTGCGTACCCTGCCAAGAGTCCCAGCCAGATCCGCCCAGTGCCCCCATCCACCGCTGGGAGTCCAATCATGTGCCACAGTCCCAGCTACACCTAGACTTCACGGGGCCATACCAGGGCCAAATATTCTTTATCTTGGTGGATGCCTACACAAAGTGGTTGGAGGTGATTCCCGTAGCTTCAACCTCCAACACAGACACAGTCAGAGCCCTACAGAGGGTCTTTTGCACCCACGGGATCCCCGAGACCTTAGTCACGGACAACGGGATCGCTTTTACCTCCTGGGACTTCCAGGAGTTCCTGAATAGGTACCTCATTCAGCACATATGGTCCGCTCCCTTCCATCCAGCCACCAATGGCCAAGCAGAGCGCATGATGCGCACCACCAAGGAGGCCCTGGGTCGCATAGTACAGGGGGATTGGGACCACCGCCTTGCAGCCTTCCTATTTGGGAACCGAATCACCCCCAACCCAGTCACCAGTTTAAGCCCAGCAGAGCTGCTCATGGGGAGGAAGTCGACCTCTAGGCTAAATAGGTTGCATCCAGACCGGGCCCCAGACCTCCGCAGTTCCCCTGAGACAAGAGAAGCCGCTGGGGGGTTCTTTCCTGGGGATCCGGTCTACACGAATAACTTTGCAAGCGAACGGGAGTGGTTACCAGCCCGGGTGCTGAGGGTCACTGGGTCCCACTCTTACGAGGTCTCGTCTGAGGGGGGCCAGATCCTGAGAAGGCACATTGATCAGCTGCCTCGCCACACCGTGCCGGAAAAACAGGCAGAGACCGGGGGAGCAGGTAGCGGGGTAATAGCGGTAACACCACCAGAGGCCATCCAGCCAGTGCCAGCCACGCCGGCTCTGTGGGCGGAGGAGCCTAGCAGCGGCTGGAGCAACCCCTCCCCCATGGGGGTGCAAGGAGAGGTCCTGGAGCAGGCACTGGACAGCACTCTCCTAGCTACACCCCACAACGAGGAAGCAGCAGCCCCCACAGCCACAGCAGCCGTTCCAGTTCCCCAAATAAAACCTAGGAGGTTGAGTAGGGAACGAAGGGCACTGGCTTACTTGAAAGACTATGTTCCTTGAACTAGGGGGGGAGGAGTGTTGTGTCTTGCAATTCGGTCCCTGAATTGCAACGGCACGTGCGTGCACGCAGAGGTGACCAGTGGGAGACCGCAGTTCACCAGATGTAAGGACGTAAATACACTCCACCTATGAAGATCTGTGGCGGGAAGTTTAACTGGCCAGGATTGGACCTGGCCAGGCAAGAGGGTTGTTCTGGGAGATGTATATAATCGGGGACCCGGCCCCACCATGTTCTCTTTGTGATGTACTCGCCAATAAAGCATGTTGCCTACTACAAGTCTTGTAACTCAGTACATTACGTAGCATAAGTAGTGCTACATTTCATCCCTGCATAATGGTGGTGTGTGTGTGTGTTACAGCATTGCTATGAGGGCGAAATTCTGTTGGATATTATTTCAAAAATCAGGGAGAGGCAGTTCTTGGACAGTTCTTGGACAAAGGGGGGGAATTTTGCATTGTGCTCAAATTTAGGATTGCTGTGGCCACTATTCAGCCATGCAAGGCAAAATAGGTTGTGGCTCAATAAAGTGCTATTCTAAAGAGCCCCCTATATGGATGTAAACTTCTCTGCTTGACTAATGCACTCCAGGAAGTAGTTGTTTTGGGAGACTGATTGACTTTCATGGTTTGTCTTGCATAGGTTACTGCTGTTAGCTGTATCTGTCATTTTGGCTATTGATGTGCATCTATAGGAACAGTATGTGAAAAAAAAATTAAGGAACCGCTCCTCTGCCTCACAGCCCACTCTTCTGTAAAAAGCAATACAACCTCAAAAGCAAGTGAACTGGGGATTTCTGGGTCAGGTGTTGGAAACAAAAGTTGGATCCTGGACAAAGATAGCTTCCATGAATAAAAGTCCATTACCTCTCATAATATTTGCTTTTTAAACATTTTTTTTTTAAACCTAGAGGAAGTCTAGGTGTAGCTTAGTGAGACACAAGTGGCAGCTGTTGGAGTTGTGTCTTTTGTCCTACTGGACTGAGCAGAAATCTACCTTAATAGACAAAAAATGAATAATCTTAGTAAACAATTAAAAGTATACTTTCTGATTTCCATCCAATGTATCCATTATGGCAACTGTTTAACAATTTATCTGTAAATACTCTGTGTGTCTCATGATTTCTTACTCTGTAGCTTTTGCACTCATACGAAATGAAAGCTGAAGTGCACAAAGCGACTTTATAAACATCAGTAACACTTTTCAGTACAAAGGGAGAGGCATCTGTCACCTAGAATCCACTTCATCTGATAGCCAGACAAAGATACTGTATAGCAGAAGAGGACTCTAAGCAACAGTAGTGGTCCACTTATAGCTTAATAAACTTCCTGTGTCTTGTTAATAATTTACAGTTTCTGACAAGAAGTCTTCTGTTACAAAAGGCATACTGTATACAAGTTATTAGATTGATGTGATTTAAGATTTAAGGATATGCACTTAACACACACACACCCCCAATCATCTCAAATAAATATATTTTTAATTTGCAGCATTTTTAATTGTAGCATGGGAAAAGTTTATAGGTGTTGTATTGCTGTTTTACTTACATTAGCAAAATATTCAAAATAAATTTGTAGTAACAGTACATTTCAAATTCAAAAGGCCTAAAACTAGGTACTTTAAACTGTTGACATTAACTCCACCCTATATTTGGGTGGAGCAGGATTGTGGGATATTTTCTGAGATAATGTCAAAATTCACCAAAATGAACTGATACATGTACACTGATGCAGTGGATCAATGAGTAGTTCCTGGATAGTCCATGGTTCAAGTTTGCCCATGGTTGATGGCCGTGATCTCTCTCACATGCACACACTTTCCAACTGTAGGCCAAACAGATCCAAGTTGTATTAATATGCATTGCTTGCCAAATAAGATGTCTGGGCCCTACAGCCAAACGAAAGAAATAATATTTTCAAAGTTCATCAATATGTTACATCAGAAATTAATATAGCAATGTGTTAAGATTGTATGTATCAAAAACTGAGGGCCAAATTAGACAGAAGAGCATTCTTGCGGCTGCCTCAAGGATGCCATACTGTTTTAAAGTCATTTTAAAATACCATGCATGTTCTTGTTCCCCCACTGGTGCTTTTTCAAGTGTCAAAACAGGTTGGGGGAGTAGCACTTGAAAAGGTGGGGGGCATAAGACTGTCATGCTGAGCCCTCTTGGAATTTATATAATAATAGTAGCAATACCTTCATAGCAGCCACCAAGTTCAGCCCTGAAAGATAAAAAAAACATTAGATTCACTTTCAATCAAAAACCGTGTTGCCGGTAAAAGGAACATGAGGCAAACCCAAAGAACTGAAATTTCTGCAGCTTTGCGTTGCTCTTTTACTGACCCTTGTTGTTACCTTGGAAGGAAAAGGATCTAATCATTTCAAACACTGAAACACAATGTTGTTACCATTGTTGATTTGCCTCCTTACTTGGAAGACCAAGGGTACTTGCTGGTCTGTACTGTCCAGGGATTCTCTGGTTATTTTTGAGCTATAGGGGATTCTGCCTGAAATGAGGCACTCTAGCTTGAGTCCTATATGATTCAACCAGAGAGTAATGAGAAAGGAACATGCTGATGTAGCCCAGCAGGACCCCAGCTATATAGATCCCTCTCCTACCTTTTCCAGTTGGAGATCTGATGGGGGGGGGGGTCAAATCAGTATATGACAGCACTCATGAGGCTTGGCAAGCAAATGTGAAATTGCTTCAAGAAGAAAAAAAACATTCAGTGTGTTATGGTTTTCAAGGTAATAAACATTTATTATAAACTCAACAACTGCACAGCTAGAGGTAAAACTGAATCATAATCGCTATGAACATAGCAACATTTACAGAGACAGGATCTTGAGTGCCCTTCAGAAAGGGTACTCAGAACAAAGGTGAATCCTGGCAAACAGTGCCCTGTAACACAAGTAAAAGAGAAAGTCCAAAATGTTAACTTAATGGATGTGCAGGGCTGCTTCTTCTCCATATGCTCTTCAGTAGCTTTTACTGCTGCTTTCTTTCTCCGCCTTACTAAGAAATTAGAACAAAGTTCAAGTCTAGTAGTACCTTTAAGACCAACGAAGTTTTATTCAAAGTATAAGCTTTCAAGTGTATGCACACTTCTTCAGATACAGTGAAATGGAAGTTACCAGTCCATACATATAGGTAGAGGGCAAGCAGCAAATTGGCATACAGCAGAATAAAGGTGTTTAACAGATGCAAGAACCAAACTGGAACAACAAGCTTAATTTATATAGTCAGCATTTGTTTGGGTTTAATTATGGGGACAAACATAGTAAAGGAAATGCTGAAAGCAATTAACTGAGATCCAGCTATATGCTCCATCCGTCTCCTCAAGCATGGAGACAACAGTTCAGCATTCTCTTCTTTGATGTAGTGTGACTAGCAGTGCAGTCTTATCTCCTCTGTCCCCAGACCAGAGAAATACTTTCCACCAGTCTACCACTCCAGATTACATTCTACTGTTAATTACATTACAATTTCCTATTCCTGTCCACTATTCCAAATAAGAAATAAAAAGAATTTATAGCCCTTCTACGGGATCGGTGAGAATACAGATGTAAGGACTAAATGATGTTAGCATATGCACTGAGATAAGAAACTAATATCCCTGTTAAGAAATTAGCAGTTATCTTAAACTGTAAGAGTCTAGGTCCTTTCTCTTCTGTTGCAAGCCAGACTGATTGAGGGGGTGGAGGTCTTGCAGTGTGTAATACAGGAACAACTTTATTAACTGCCCATGCTCTGTAACCTTTTTCTCCCTGGGTCCTTTGATAGAAATAAAATATATTAAAAAGAAAATGGCATGGATTATACTGACATTAAGAGCTAACTGAGCAAAACAGGTATGAATATGAACCTAGGGTTCTGAGCAGGGTTGCTGGGTCTATGTTGGAAAATACCTAGAGACTTTGGGGATGGACCTGGGAGAGCATGGTTTAGAGAGGGGAGAGGCTTCAGTATGGAACAGTGGCACAGAATCCAACTTCAAAGCAGCCATTTTCTCCAGGGGAGATCCAATGCCAGATTCAGACCATGAGGTGCAACAGAATTTAATCTGTGAATCCAATAGCACTCCTAAGAGCAGCCTCTCTCCAACCTTGGAAGTTGGAGTCCTTGGCTTGCGCAGATCCCACAATGTTTTCCTACTGTGATGGCAAGATGTACGGTATATTTTATTATTCCACTGCAGATTCTTAAATAAAAGTTGAAAGCAGTTGGCTACTGGGGCAGCCTTCCCATTATGGAAATGTTCCCCATGGGAGTACATGTGTTTTAACCCCCTTCTTAATGTACAGCTTCTTCAAATCAATGAAATTGCGCGCTGCAAATTTCCATAACACTTACCTGGGAGTAATTGGTTTTAACTTTTACATCCCACTGAAAATAGAACTGAGTTGGTTCAATAAAATATTATACTTGTGCTTTTCAAACAAGAATAATAATGGTTATAAACTCATCAGCACACTGGGTACTTTCCAAAAGAAAACTATGCATTCAATAGCTAGAGTGAGTAGTAGCAAATAGTTGAGGTCTGAGCACTGTTCTGCCTGTTCTTGTTGATTTACTCAAAGCTCTTCAAAATCAAGTATATTCTCTGCACATGTATAAAATGAAAACAAGATGCAGAAAAGGGAGTGGAAAGCAGAATTCACTACAATAAGAACATGACATGGTCAATTTTAATTTGCTTTGAAATGACTAGGCAGCATGCACATGAACCACTAGCAATTTTGGAAGGGATAGGTGCCCTAGTGGCATCACTGAACAACAAATTTGTGTATATAATAGACAGGGCTTTGTTTGTAGAAAAACCTCAGCAGGAACTCATTTGCATATTAGGTCACACTCTGTGATGTCATCATTACACCAGCAGGAACTCATTTGAATACTAGGCCACACCCCCTGACACCAAGCCAGCCGGAACTGTGTTCCTGCTAAAAAAAAAGTCCTGATAATAAATCATTGGCTCCCAAACCTTGAACCAAAAGGACTTTGTTTTTTGTTGTGAACCTTTTGTTCTTCCTGCCTAGCTTGAACCTTCCTGACTCATCAATCAATTCTGCTGTACTGGACTCAAAACCTACTGCAAGAACAGTCAAGAGGCGCAGTAACATTATCATACACATTTTAGATTTGTTGGACTATGGAATAATAGAAAGCCTATTTAGCTGCTAAGTTTTTGGTTTGTTTGTTTCATATGCTTGCCCTTTTCACTCCGGAATATTTGGTTTTGTTAAGTTTTTGCAATGTTAAAGTCTTGTTTGTGGTGGGGCGGAATGCACTGTAATTAGTAATTTCTATGCATATATACAAAATCCTAATTTCTCCCTGTTAACTCGAAGCTCAAGCAAAACTCATCCTGGATTCATCCCCATGAAAACTGAGACCAATTTCGCATTCACCTCACGCCACTCTCAAGTTCGTCTTCTCAGAACGGTTTCCTTCTGATTTCACACTATCTGCCCCGGGGCTGCAGCAAGTGTCGGAATTTTTGTGCAGCAAACAGAAACTGGTTTTTAGCGGTTTCTGTTTTCTGCACGAAAACACCAACACTTGCTGCAGTCCTGGGGCAGACAGTGTGAAATTGGAAGGAAGCCCCACTGAAAAGACGAATGTGAGAGTGGCATAAGGTGAATGGGAAATAGGTCTGACTGATAGGGTGAGACCAAAATAGTTGTAACCATTTAAGGAGACTGCCACTGAAACGCAACATCAACATTGCTTGTATATACTACTATTACGGTTTATTGGCATTCAGAGTCTTCTTAGACATTGTGTTTAAAAAAAAAACCTTTTGCTGTCCTGTGAGCAGTAGGTGGTTAATGATCTACCCTAATTTTCTTCTTCCCTCTAGTAATATCCAACAACTGAATGTTTTAACTGTGTCAAGCTGCATGCGCAGTGTTGCTCTGCCTTGCCAGCTTAGGCTTCCCAAACCTCCCGCTCTGGCGGGAGACTTCTGGGTTCGCAGCCTCATCTCCCACTCTTCAAAACTCTGGAAGCGGGGGTGGGGGTGGAGGGGGGGAGAACATACCTTTAGGCTTCATGTTGTAGAGCTCCTGAGCCGTTTGCAAAATGTCTGCCCCTTTAAGTAGGGTGACCATAATGTCTGAAGGCCAGCCAGGGAAACGTTGGGGGGGGGGAAGGTAGGGGTGCGCGCGCGCAAAGCGCGTGCGCCGCCGGAAACAGGAAGTGACGCCACTTCCGGTGACGGCATGCCACCACAGGAAACAGGAAGTGACATCACTTCCGGTGACATCATCTCCCCGCGTCACCTGCCGGAAATGGGAAGTGACATCACTTCCTGTGACATCATTTCCCCCAAATGACATCATTTCCCCCAAATGCCACTGCCGGAAACAGGAAGTGACTTCACAGCACTTCCTGTGACATCCCCAAAAATCCCCCAAATATCACCGCCGGAAACAATTTTGTTCTGAAATCCTGTATATACTTCATCAGTATATGGGATAAGGCACTTTCTCAACTGTGCTGCATAATGCAGCCTATTTATTTTGTCCTGTTTGCTCTGTTGGCTCTATCTGCGCCACCTTCATCACTTTCGGGGTGTGGATCCCCCAGTGGGGTGGTCTCCCGACTCCCTCCGCCGGCTGTTTCTGATAGCCCTGCGCCCCCTCTTTCATTTGATATGTGTCCCGTGCGGGTGCCACCCTCCCGCCGGGAGATGCCGCAAAATGAGCCCCCTTGAGGCTTATGGCGGCGGGGCTCGGGGGAAGCGAGCTAGACTGCTGTTCTTTTGAGGGGTTATAGAGTGTTTCGAGCCCGTCCCTGTGGCATCGGTCCCATCCCCTAGCGTAGGCACAGGCACCCCACTAGGGTTGCCAATCCCCAGGTGAGGGCAGGGGATCCCCCGGTTTGGAGACCCCCCGCTTCAGGGTCATCAGAAAGAGGGGGGAGGGGAGGGAAATGTCCGCTGGGAACTCTATTATTCCCTATGGAGATTTATTCCCATAGAAAATCATGGAGAATTGATCCGCGGGTATCTGGGGCTCTGGGGGGGCTGTTTTTTGGGGTAGAGGCACCAAATTTTCATTATAGCATCTAGTGCCTCACCCCAAAATACCCCCCAAGTTTAAAAACGATTGGAACAGGGGGTCCAATTCTATGAGCCCCAAAAGAAGGTGCCCCTATCCTTCATGATTTCCTATGGAAGGAAGGAATTGAAAAGGTGTGCCGTCCCTTTAAATGTGATGGCCAGAACTCCCTTTGGAGTTCAATTATGCTTGTCACAGCCTTGATCTTGGCTCCACCCCTAATGTCTCCTGGATCCACCCCCCAAAGTCTCCTGGATCCACCCCCAAAGTCCCCAGATATTTCTTGAATTGGACTTGGCAACCCTATGCCAGCTGCTTTCATTAAGCCTCCAAAAGTAATATCTAATATCTAGTTTATCATTGCCTGTTTTGCAACTATCTAGAAGATATCTGGTGTAAATAATATTGATCCGAAACATAAGGCTAAAGAGAAGCCATATACATATCGATCAGTTTGGTTTTGTGTGTGTGTTTTTAATTCAATGTACAATTGCAGGAACTACAAAAACCATCACTTGTGAAAATGGCCAACTTTGATAACAGCACTGTAAGTATGAAATGGGCTTGCCTAGATAGCTGTGGCCTAAGGCAGGCAAGGTAATGAACTCAGTTGCAAGTGACGTTGTGAGTTCCATGAATCAGGTGTGCAGGAATTGCTGCTCCTTCTACACACATATGCACACCTGTCGTCTGGAGGATGACATTTCCTCTGAGTTCTGATGGGTTCTTGAGCCGATTATGCCCAAGCATAATTTATCTGGACTTGGTATAAACTTATCCTCATCTAGGCTTCCCAATCCATAGGTCCCAGTGGGGGATCCCCTGGTTTTACAAGTTTCCCTCCACCCCCAGCCAGCTGGCCAGCTGGGGGAAGCCCCGCTCCCACAGTCACCATGTACCTCTAGAGCTCTGGCAGGTTTAGAAACTTGACAAATAGGTCCGTTTTTATAATGTGTGCCTTTAAAGTTGAGCAGGAAACAGGAAGCACTTCATGGGGAAGGGTCAGCAGCAGTTTTGTCAGAGCACAGGTCCTCCATTAGTTTCATTTTTGTTTTCAGAGCAAGTAAAATTGTGGAGGAATCAGACCCAGTAAGTGTGTGTGTAACGGGGGGGGGGGGGGCAGGGGATTCCTCGGTTTGGAGGCCCTCCCCGTGCTTTAGAAAGCTTTAGAAAGTGGGGGGGGGGAGGGAAATGTCTACTGGACACTCTATTATTCCCTATGGAGAACAATTCCCATAGGGAATAATGGAGAATTGATCCACAGGTATCTGGGGCTCTGGGAGGATGTTCTTTGAGGTAGAGGCACCAAATTCACAGCATAGCATCTGACGCCTCTCCTCAAAACACCGTCCAAGTTTCAAAAGAATTGGACCAGGGGGGCCAATTCTATGAGCCCCCAAAGAAGGTGCCCCTATCCATTATTTCTAATGGAGGGAAGGCATTAAGAACATAAGAGAAGCCATGTTGTATCAGGCCAATGGCCACTCTTTATCACACAGTGGCCAATAATTTTTATATACACACACACACACACACACACACACATATATATATACACATTGTGGCTAATAGCCACTGATGGACCTCTGCTCCATATTTTTATCTAACCCCCTCTTGAAGCTGGCTGTGCCTGTAGCCGCCTCCGCCTCCTGTGGCAGTGAATTCCACATGTTAATCACCCTTTGGGTGAAGAAGTACCTCCTTTTATCCATTCTAACCCGACTGCTCAGCAATTTCATTCATTGAATGCCCACGAGTTCTTGTATTGTGAAAAAGGGAGAAAAGTACTTCTTTCTCTACCTTCTCCGTCCCATGCATAATCTTGTAAACCTCTGGTAAACCACAATGCAAGAACTCGTGGGCATTCAATGAAATTGCTGAGCAGTCGGGTTAGAACGGATAAAAGGAGGTACTTCTTCACCCAAAGGGTGATTAACATGTGGAATTCACTGCCACAGGAAGTGGTGGCGGTTACAGGCATAGCCAGATTCAAGAGGGGGTTAGATAAAAATATGGAGCAGAGGTCCATCAGTGGCTCTTAGCCACAGTGTATATATACATTGAAAAGATGTGCAGTTCCTTTCAATGTGATGGCCAGAACTCCCTTTGGAGTTCAATTGTACTTGTTCCAACTTTGCTCATGATTCCATCCCCAATGTCTCCTGACCCCACCCCCAAAGTCTCCTGGCTCCACCCCCAAAGCCCCCAGATATTTCTTGAATTGGACCTCATTCCTGATCTTACCCCATATATACTATCTGTTGAAATGGGAAAGAAAATTTCCTACTGGTTTTCTGAAATATTACAGTTAATGTATTAATAGTAATAGGTGAGCAGACTGCCCTCCCCCCAGTAACATTTCCCCTATGCTCACACTCAGCCTTCAAAAACAAGCAGAATGAAGAACCTATCTCCTTACAATAAGCTCCCACTAAAAAACTTCTAAAGCCATTAAAGACTATTTTTGAAAAAATTTGGCCAAAACACCAACTTCCACTGAGTTATCAAGTTCAGCCAAACTACAGTGCCAAACCTATCCACAGACCTGGATGGACAAGTGTTCTGGACAGCATGGAATGCTGGATGGTAACCAAGGTGGCTGGAGAAACCTTACAAGGTGTAGTCAGAAGGAATAAACTATGGGATTGGGGGGGAAAGTGACCCATAGTGTTATGTAACTAGAAAATGGCAAGGCTAAGAACAAGACAGGACTGGGAACAGATAATATAGAACGATGCTTGCTTTGGTTCTGCCATGCACTTGTGCCTTTAAAAGTTTTATGATGCAATGTGTGGCTCTTCTAATTCACTACCGTACATCTCTGTGAAGGGTTAAATGCACACAGGAGTTCTGGCATAAGGACGTTTATAACCATTGCTTGATTTATGTGGGAAAGGTGAAATAAAATTCATAAGCCCCACCCTGCTGACTTCACCCTTGAACAGAGTTAGGGATGCTTGGGTCTCTTTTGTAACTTTCCAAAATCACTAGCTAAAGGGTGAAACAAATTTCTGCTTCCCTGTCATTTGAGCAATGGTGGCAATGCTATAGAGGGCCTAGGAGGAAGCTGGGCTATTAACAGTGGTCCTGTGTTACTATCTTCCCCTCCAAGCCCTATACCTGTGCGGCTGTGCCCAAAACAAACAAGATAAGGAGTTGAGGCTTTTCCTCCTAGGGACATAAGGCGATCAATAAAGCTTTATCTGCTTAAACTCTACACTGTGAGAGACGTGGATGTCACTACTGCTGGAAGTGGAGGACTGTACAATGTTTCTTTGCACAGACCACAACAGTGCTTCAGAGAAGCAGTAGAGCTACCAAGGCTAGAAAGGTCACCCAGAATTCTACTCTTAGGTGCTCCTTCCCTCCAACTAACCTTCTCCTAATCTCTCCAATATCTCTCCATCCCTGATAGCTAGAACCTTTTATTCTACCTTTCGTAATCACCATGGAGTTTCTTCACAATAAAGGACTTATATTTTTTTTTAAAGCAACAAATCTCATGTGGCCTTTGTTCCATAAAAAACATCCTGATTCTACAGTGCAAATCAAGCTGTAAGCTAACAAGCATAACTAAAGGAGAAATAGCAAAGTGAGAAGGTATCCTGGACACAGCCTCTATTGCCTTCTTATTTCTTTGGATACATTCCTCAGATGTGACACAAAACATACATAAATGTGATAGCTATTTACAGTTCCAGAATTTATCTCATCCTATATCAAGTTGTTCAGGGTGAGGTGTCATGACTTTAAGACGTTTCAAAATTGCAGTTCATTGTGATCAGGTGAGTCCAAGAAACAGGACAAATGGATTTTAATCTAGAAAACTAAGCAGCCAAAGCACTGGACAGCAAATGATCTTTGCCCTGTAACGATAAATCCAGTATTTATGTCAAGCACGGTTTTGATCTAGTTTTACTGTATTCTATTGTACATTATTTTTATTGTTTGTAATGGCCATTGGCCCTATGCAATAAACCTGATCTGAATCTGTCAAGCAGTAACCATATGTTTGACTGAAAAAATGCCTGCAGGCCAGAACACTAAAAAGCTCTTGTTTCCCTAGTATTAGTTAATTTCTCTACAATTTCTCTACAAGTCTGACAAAAGAAAGAACAAAGAAAGTTATGATGCTATTTTTGTTTATCTTTTATCAAAAGAAGCCATAGTGCTGGGTTTTATTGGGAAATTCTCAGCCTGTATTTTCCATCATCCTCTACAAAAGGAAATGAATGTCTAAAATTTGGATGCCATCCAAGCAGTTTTCTTTCATATCTGAAGGCATCTCATGTTCATAAAGCCACTAAAAAGTCATTGTGGTCAGGACTGTACAGCATTTAAATAGGTGTAAACAGAAAAAGCCTAAGGAAGTACACAACTCCCAGCAATATGATTTCTTTGGGTTTGTGTTCAGACCTGCCTGATAGAGATCCCCACCCCAGATAAGTATTGAAGGTTTTGTGTGTGATAGAAAGAGAAATAAAAGGCTTTTAAAATGTGTTACTAATTATTTAGACTCCCCATCAAAAGCTCAACATTTTGACTTAGGGTAAACACAATGCATGAGCTATGTCTTGCTGCCTTTTCTAGCCTAACTTTCCTTCTATTTCCAGGTTAATTGTCCTTTTAAAAAACCCTACATACCTAAGATGTTGCCAATCCATAACAGAGGTGTCTGATTTCATTATACACCTAGGAAGGAATAGTTGATGGTGTTATTGTCTTATTTTTTTACTTTGAGCTTTAAAAACCCATAGATGTTTCCTTCTGCCTTGGATACAGGCCCTGAGACATTTAATTGTGGTTGTCTCCAGCACACTGGTCACTACCACAGCTGGCATGTTGACAGAGTGCACAGAGCATACTACTTCCATTCATGTTTGAAATGTAAATTTTCTAAATCTTTCTGTTCCCTCACAATTCTTCCCAACCCCAACTGCCCCAGTCTAAGTGAAATCTGGCAGTTCTGAAAAAGAGCCAAGTCTTGGCCAGGAGAGAAATCTAGCTAAAACAAATGTAGGAGATGAGAAAATACAGTGGGTTGGACTTGATGACCTTGAAGTCAACATCATTAATCTGTGGCTCCCCAGAAGTCACAAAAGGGACAGTCCATTGAAATGGTGGAATCAAGTTTCAGGTTATTATTCCCAAGCAATGAAATTAATAACAGAGAAGGCTTTTGACAAAGGTCACATTATCAAGGCTTTGTACAGATGTAAGATCTCTTACTTTAAAACAGGAGTCCCCATCGTGGTGCCTGTGGATGCCATGGGGCCTGCCAATTGGTTTTAGAAAGTGAACAGAGTTAAATGGGGGCTTCTGCCTTTTATTGGCCATTGGAGAATTGATTTGCTGTGCAGATTTTTTAAAATGTTGCTTTAGCAGTAGCTGCTACCACAGTACAAGCATCTTCACTGCCTGACTGAATATAAGTTGAGTGTATGCAAAATTTAAAATGTTCGTTTTAAAAGGTATCCTGTTAAACAGAACTTCTGCCTGAAATGCTGAAGATTTACTATTAGAATCATGTATAACTTATAGATTCATGAAATCACAGAGTTGGAAGGGACCATACAGGCCATTTAATCCAACCCCCTGTTCAATGCAAGATCAGCCTAGAGCATCCCTGACAAGGGTTTGTACAGCTGCTACTTAAAGACTGCCAGTGAGGGGGAGCTCATTACCTCCCTAGTAGCTGATTCCGCTGCTGAACAACTCTTACTGTAAAAAAGTTCTTCCAGCCAGTACCTTCCCACCCTTAATTTAGACCCATTATTGTGAGTCCTATCCTCTGCTGCCAACAGGAACAGCTCCCTGCCCTCCTCTAAGTGACAGCCCTTCAAATACTTAAAGAGAGCAATCATGTTCCCCTCCCACAACCTCCTTTTACCCAGACTGAATATTCCCAAGTCCCTCAGCCCTTCCTTTCAGGCCTTGGTCTCCAGGCCCCTGATCATCTTTGTCGCTCTCCTCTGCACCCGTCCATATCCTTTTTGAAGTGAGGCCTCCAGAACTGCACACAATATTCCAAGTGTAGCCTGACCAACTTAACTCCCTGTCAGTTTGTGTTTGGCTCCACCTCTTGCAGCAGCCATTTTGTGGTTGGCTTCACCTCTGTGACAGCCATTTTGTGGTTGCATCCTATGGCAGAATTCCAAAGGTGCTCACAGAGAAGGTTGGGGACCCCTGCTTTACAAAGAGAGAATAAAAAATAGGCTAGTCCAGGGGTGGCCAAACTGTAGCTCGGGAGCCACATGTGGCTCTTTAATACATATTGTGTGGCTCTCAAGGTCCCCACCACCCCATTGACCAGCTTTGAGAAGGCATTTCCCTCTTTAAATCAGTGATCTAAGTCAAGCCAGCCAGAGGCTTGGAGAATGCATTTAAAGTTAAAGTTGCTTTCTTTCCTCCTCCACCTGTTTCCTTCCTTCCTGCTTCCAAACATCTCGATGTTCATGTCTTGCGGCTCTCAAATATCTGACTTTAATTCTATGTGGCTCTTATACCACCCTTTATTTAATGATCCCAGAAAGAGATTTCTCTTTGGCCTCCTTAGTGGAATCACTACATTAATGAATTCTGAAAGGCTCTATTATTTATTGTCTGACTTTGTGGTAGTAGCTGGAAGAATAAGAGCTAAACATGTGCAATCTGTTTCTGTTTCCTGCAGAGTTGACCATTTAATGTAAATTCTCTGTAATATGCTAAACATGTATCTAGAAGTAGAAAAGAACAAGAGTCCAGTAGCACTTTAAAGACTAACATTTGTAGCAGGTTATGAGCTTTTGTGAATCACTGCTCACTTCTTCAGATACAAATGGACTTCTGCTCTTTTCTACTGCTACAGACAATCACGGCTACCAATCTTGATTTGTCTTAATGTTTTTAGCAGTTTCCCTATCCTGGTTTGTTAGTTAACTGATGTAATATTTATGTATAAATTATTTTTTCTGTGAATTCCTTTTGTAAATATGGTACTGTGATGGCTTATATGGGGCATTCACACCTCACTAGATAATGCATTTTATCAAGATTTTTGCTATTCTTACACAGTAAAAATCTGAATGTAAAACACATTATTTAGTGTGGTGCGAATGCATTCATAGTTTAAGTAACTACATTGAACTTGAATTCAGCTGGGCAGCCATGTTGGTCTGAAGCTTATTTGCTGTTTCCCTATGTACAGGCATCTGCCTATATCTATATGAAACATTCACTTCCATTTCTATGTATCTGAGGAAGTGTGCTTGCACATGAAACCATATATCGTGAATAAACTTTTGTTGTCTTAAAAGTGCCACTAGACTCAACATTTGTTATATTGAATTTGCTCAGAAATAAGAAGCAAATTCTTTAAATTCTAAAATTAGAAATGTCGGACTCATAAACTTACTTAAAGCTGTCACCAAAATAGTACTAGACTCCAAGTTCACCTGGAGTCATCTCATCTGGGAGCCCTAGGTTCTAATCCCAACTCAGCCATGGAGACCTGTTAGTATTCCTAGAGCAAGTTTATTATGGTAAACTATGGATTTTGTCTGTCATAAATTTCAGGTGTATTTCAAGGACAAAAAGGCCAGGGCCAGATCTAGGGGGGGCAGAAGGGGGTGCTTGCCCCGGGCACTGACAGTGGGGGGGCGCCAAATTTTGTATGGAGTCCATTGTATTCTATGGGACCATAAGATAGAATGGCCCATAAGGGGGCACCATTTTTTAATTTTGCTCCCCCTCGAAAAACATGTAGATCCGGTCCTGGAAAAGGCCCACAGTGCCATCAGGAATAGAACCAGCAGAATGGTCTACTTTAAACCAAATTATGAAGTCTTTCCAAGTTTTACAATAAAGTTCATTGCAAAATTTCATGTGCAGTAGATGAATGTTCAGTTGGATCTGCCCTCGCTTGGAGCATCAGCTGCTGATTGCCAATAAACTGGTAGAGTTAAACATTCTTGTGCACAGGTAACCTTGAAGCTCCCCTGCTGTACAATAAAGGGATCAAGTGGATGACTATTATATCTTTTTATTGATCGACAACTTTGTGGATAGGGGAAAATAAAGTTTGTCTGTCAGAACTGTATGGCAGTTTGTACTCTTAGAAAACTATACACTGTACAGCCTCAAAGACTGGACACCATTGTTTGTTTGTTTACTTTACTCATTGACAACCTTTCTCACTGAGAATCAAGACAAATAATTCCAGTGGGGTAGTTGTGTTAGTCTGTTGTAGAAAAACAAAACAGAAGTCCAGCAGCACCGTAAAGACTTGCATTCCAATATGAACTTTTGTGAGACTGAGCTCTCTTCTTTAGATACAATAGAAGAAAGATTTCACCTACTGTATGTGAAAAAGTGAATTCTGTTCCATACTGGAATAAGTGTTACTCTTTAAGGTGCCACTGGGTTTATTTTGTTTAGAGGCAGATTACACAGTGTAAATTGATGCAGTCAACAGAATGAGTTTTCTAATAAGCAGTTAAATAGGATGAGGATTATAGAAATTTGAAACAAAGCATGAAGTAGGAATCTTATTGCCACTTCTTTCTTCTTATACTTTTATTTTTATACTCTACTTTTCTTCCCCAGTGGGAACTAGGGTTGCCAGGTCCAGGTTGGGAAATTTATGGAGATTTTAGAGGTGGAGCTTGGGAAGGATTGTATTTATTGCTGGGGCTTTTTTTGTAGCAGGAACTCCTTTGTATATTAGGCCACACCCCCAATGTAGCTAGGCTTCCCAACCCTCCTGCCCTGGCGGGGGACCCCAGGATTTCCACCCTCTTCCCCCGCTCCCCCAAAAAACGGAAGCGGGGGGAGGGGGTGGAAACGGCGCCGGGGAGCATGGCCAGCCGCCGCATCCCGGAGCCAGCGAGGCCGCCACGCCGCTGCTGCCCCCTCCCCTCCCACCGCAGCTGCTCCTCTGAGATGAACCCAGGCTGAGCCCATCTCAGAGGAGCAGCCAAGAGGTGGCAGCAGCGCAGGGGAGGGCGAGGCAGGCCAGGAGCATGGCGAGCCGTGAATCCGGGCCCTTCTAGGACCCGGACTCGCGGCTCGCCACGCCCCCAGCCCGCCTCCACCCCCCCCTCCGCTTCCACCCCAGAGGCGGAGCGGGCGAGGCGGCAGCGGCGTGGCGGCCTCTTCTCCGCTCGCCGTGGCTGCCTGAGCCCATCTTGGAGGAGCAACCACGGCGAGCAGAGAAGAGGCGTCAGCTGCGCAGGGGCGGCTCGCCGTTTCCCCCCCTCCCCCCTAGCTCCACCCCATTGTCTCCTGGCTCCACCCCCAAAGTCCCCAGGTATTTTGAGGGTTGGTCTTGGGAACCCTAAATGTAGCCAATCCTCCAAGAGTTTACAGTAGGCCCTGTAAGAATAGCCCTGTAAGCTCTTGGAGGATTGGCTACATCAGGGGTGTGTGGCCTAATATGGAAATGAATTCTTGCTACAACCCCCCCCCCCTGTTTATTGCTATAAAGTCCACTTACCAAAGCAGCCATTTCCTCTAGGGAAACTGATCTCTACCAAAAACCACTACACCAAACTGGCTCTCAAATGTAGTTCTCTCAGATCCCAGTCAGACACATGCTGGCTGTCATGTCTTTCATTCAGAGGTGCTTCCTCAACAGCACTCGTAGCCCTTTCCAGGTAGAATCAGATTCTAAAATCCTTGCCATGTCCTATTATTCCCCAAAGGTGCAGTCTCTTCAATAAATGAGCTATCCAGAGCTTGGTGAAGTTTTGGTGTCTGGTCTTACATTATGGCAGCAGCTCCGTGGAGAATTTTGTTTGCATCACTCTTTATTGTGTACTTACTTAGCCTTCTTTTTTAACAGGTCATATACCGAGCTTTGTCTCCACCTTTTTCTGCTGATGATCCTTACAGCCCTGAAGCTCAGGCACAGCTGAAGATCACTAATCTTCGAGTACAACTGCTTAAACAACAATCTTGCCCTTGTCATAGCAATGACCTGAATGCAAAACTTCCACAGTTAACCTACTATGCTGTTTATGATTTCATTGTAAAGGGGAGTTGCTTTTGTAATGGCCATGCAGACCAGTGTGTGCCCATCAAAGGATTCAGGCCCGTCAAAGGTGCAGGAGTCTTCCATGTGGTAAGTGCAAGTCAGATGAGCTGTTTCCAGCATCTAAGGTGATAAGATCAATATTGCAAAAATAAGAAACATTGTCAAGCCTGCTGTTTATTTCTGGGTATTAATATCCTGAAGTAAGAGAAGCTTGTAATTTTCTTTAGGATTTATGATGTTCTGGACAAAGGGGCAATAAACAATATGAGATTTGTCATAATTTGAGGATAATCTAGAAAATGTACCTAATCAGACAAGAGAGACCTGCACTAGTTTAATGTGAAGTCTAATGTGAACATAAACAAATGTAGTCCATACTTTTAAAACGTGCTGAAGTATAATCTTTTAAACAGAAGCTGCAGGATTCAACAGTGTGGTACCTTGCTTCCTTATATAGCTTCTATTTTCTAAATGTGCCTTAAATTGCCTAGGAAGTTTCCAATTTATATGTCAAGACCATGTCGTAACAATTTAGGGTTGCCAACCCCCATTTGGGGCAGGGGATCCCCCAGTTTGGAGGCCCTCAAGGGCATCAGAAAGGGGAGGAGGAAATGTCTGCTAGGCACTCCATTATACCCAATGGAGACTGATATAATAAATCAATCCATGGGTTCTGGGGGCAGATTTTTGAGGTAAAGGCACTCGATTTTCAGCATAGCATCTGGTGCCTCTTCTCAAAACACCTTCATTATTTCTTAATGGAGGGAAGGCATTTAAAAGGCGTGCAGTTCTTTTAAATGTGATGGCTAGAACTTCCTTTGGAATTTGATCTTGCTTGTCACAACCTTGTTCCTAGCTCCACCCCCAAAGTCCCCATTTATTTCTTGAGTTGGACTTGGCCACCCTAGAACAACTGCAAAACTATAACATGAGATATATGTATATTTCTCCTTCTGCAAATCATACATCATAAAAACAATCTGTTAAACATTCTGCTTCAAAGTTTTAGCTATTCTATAAGCAAAAGAAAACACCTTTCTTTACAATGCACATGTTTCTGCTTAGCAAGTAACAGTATAGTGGGTTTTTGGGCGGGGGGGCGCATTAGCTGATTGATTCTTTCTTAAAAATAAATTGTCCAGATACTTTGTTCTTATGCTTGGGTATTCAAAAGCTTAGAAGTGGTTATCAAGTTTCAGTAGGGTTGCCAAGTCTAATTCAGAAAATATCTGGGGACTTTGGGGTGGAGCCAGGAGACTTTGAGGGTGGAGCCAGGAGACTTTGGGGGTGGAGCCAGACATTCTCATTTCCAAAATAAATGCATAAAAATACAGTAGTGCAGTTCACCTGAATAGTCATCATTTCTTCATCCCCCAATAGATGCAATTCTAGTAAATGAAAGTGTAAACACACAAAAAGCAGCCAAAATGCACAGAGTTTGCAAGCTCACATTTTTGTGATCTCCCTGGGGCTTTCCTCACAGGAACTGCTGTTCTTCAGGCTAACATAGGCAAATAAAAAGAGAGAGTGGTGGAGTTTTCCTCCATCCCATAAACAGGCTTCTATACAAAGACTGAAAACAATGCAAAACAAGCACAGAGACAGACACACACTATTACTGCCTCCCCTACAAAGACTTCTGAAAAGTACTCTCCCCACCCCCTCTCTCTCACTGGGTCTGGTTCCTCCACAACAACATCTGAAAATTACAGGGGCTACACTCTCTCTCTCTCTCTCTCTCTCACACACACACACTCTTACTTGCACTGAAATGAAAGCAAAACAAACGGAGTGACTCTGTTCCCAGAGGCTGCTGCTGACCCTTCCCCATGAAGTACTTCCTGCTTAACTTTAAAGGCGCGCACACACACACACACATTCCCTCCACTGGTCATTTTCTATACACCTGATTCCCTCCACTGGAACTGGGCAACAGGGCTACTGGTACATCATGCACAAGTATATAAACTGCACTTTGGACCTTAGTATAACTACAGTAAATAGCGAGCAAGCTATTGCCTGTAGCTACAGACAAGACTAACAGTGCAATCCCATGCAGAGTTACACCAATCTAAGCCCAGTGCTAGGATTCCACTGTAAATTCATTACAGTTTTATCTCTATACCTAAACACTGGATAAACATGGAGTAGACAGTCACTAGATAATTGGAAGCATTATTCTGTGAATAGCTAATCCATGGTAATCCATTTTACATAATGTGACACTGTACAATAAAAGGTTTTTATACTGAAAGTAAGAATGGAGCCTGCCTGCATGTCAAAGGTGGATCCATAATTTTCCCCAGGTAAATAAACAATGAAAGGACATCTAATAAATGTGGTTTACAAATGTTTTATGTACTTGCTTACCAAATGTGTTTGTAAGGCACAACTATTCAATAAGACCAAATTTAAAAGTCCACTTATTTAATTCAACAGACTGCATAGTATAGTTAGGCTGAAGAAGTGTTCTACCAGGCTTCAAGATTTTCCAACCGAGGCTGGCCCATATATGTTCTTTCCTTGGGCCACCCCAACAGTACCTGTCAGGCACACACCATCAATTTTGGTTGGCTCTCCCTTCCCACCCCGTCCTCCCCACTTTATTTGAAGGAGGGATGGATTCATTATCAATGCAAAGTGAAAATGTTCTGCTTTCATTTCTTATCAACAACAAAATCAGTTTAGGAGCCCAAAATACTGATGTACAAAGGTGTTTGTTATAAAGGGAATTTGGAAAGGCTAATAGAAAAGTTGGCTTTAAAGAGAAATATATAACACAATTTTATTGGTAAGCAGGTCTGTTACAACTTGGCTCTATGCTGGAAAACATGTAACCAAAGTTAAACTCTAACACCCAGCATGAAAAGACAGCATGCTCCTCCTTTGCCAAACTACCTGTTTGGAATATACAGATATGAATGTCTGCAACAACTCAGTGGATAATAGAAACCCATGAGGTTGGATCCAAAGGCAATTTCCTCTAGTGTAAAGAACCTTCTACTGATATAAGAGACTCTTCCCCTGATGGCAGAGGTGTTTATCCAACTTCCTGCTTCTCTTTCCTGCTGTGGTCCACCGATTCCTCTGATATTTTGTTCTTCAGGAACAGGAAGCAAAGTGGGGGTCTGCAGTGGGAGGGAGGCATTGGCAAAAAGTCACCATCCCATCTCCCCCAACCAGAGGCGGTGTTTAGTTGAAAGAATTCTTCTTGCATTAAGAAGAATGCTCCTTGCTCTGTGGAAGAGCTTTACTATTAGCATGGCAACTCTATGAACTCTAATACATGGTAATTAGTGGAAATTAGAGTTCTGTTTCAGACAATGTTTCCTGATTATGCCAAGAACACTGTGCACCATGTAAGATGCTATCACCATTCATATTTCACAGGAAGTGTAACAGAAAGAATAGACACCAAAAAAGTGTTAACAGCTGATCCAGCTCAAGCCAAACTCAAGTGCAGTGCTGTTAAGGGTTACTGTAGCATAAGATTTGAGGCTACAAAAACTATATGGATAGAACATAAGGGAGTGCACTCCACAGATCACTTTACTCGTATGTTGATGAATGGTGGTTTGACTAGTGAAACTAAATTAATAATTTGCTTCAAAATAGGACAAGAGTGTACAGAACAGGTTAATGGAAAAGTGGTATGGAATTTCATATACACATAATCACTTGATTAAAATATAGTTAACATTTATTTGACCAAAATGCACACAACCTATATTTTGTACAGCTTCCCTGTAGTAAATGTTTACCTGCTATATCAGATTTTGCATGGCTATGTAACGAAAGACTGCTTTTTGATTTACAGTTCCCGCTCTTGTACTATATTTTGCTTATTTGTGTTATGAAGGCTTTTCTCTCTATGTGTTCCTATAACATCTACCATCATGGTCACTTTAGTGTCGTACTGACAACATTCTGCAGTGCAAATAGAAGTCAAGCAAGAAAAAAGCAGATAATCTAGCCTGCAAGTGGCTGGTTATTTCTCTACACTCACATTGTGAAGTATTTCTCTCTCTCACACACACACACCAAGCAACTTGAAAAGAAGTAATTGACTATATTATTTCAGGAACACAAAGACAGTGGAAGAGGAAACATGCCCTAGTAACTGTCCGTGTGTGAAAATTAGTCACTCATTTATCTTACACAAGTCATCTTTTGTAGCACTGTGTGCAATTGTATAGCATAATGAGTGACATTATGCAGGAGTTGTCAGAAGGAAAGTAGTCAAGTGAAGTAAAATGGAAAGAGTTAATGACAGAAAGAAGAATAATGTGACAAAAGATTCTGGTTAAATGAAGTTGCTTGAATCAGTTTGCAAATAGTGAAACATCTTGGGAAATGTATCTGTTCAGCAGTCTCCCATAAAAATTCAAAACAGCAGGGCTTGAAAGGAATGAGGGTAAATGGAAATGACTAGAAATTCTCATTTTAAAGTTGCTGCTACAATTCAGTCTTCAAATCACATTCTGACTGTAAGTCAAACCAAGTCTATGTAAATGATAAACACTCTAGTACAAAATTTCACTCCATACATCAGAAACTTCTTCTTACTGACTTTGATTTTTCCAGTTTCTTTATTCACTACAGCTGTTTTCTTATTGCTTGTACATGAATTGTAAAGCCTGAACAGCCATATTGGGTGCTTTTACAAAGTGACTGTTTGCAAGTGGATTTTGCTATTCTTACACAGTAAAAATCCAATTGCCAAGCATGTTATTTAGTATGTGTAAATGTCATTGTATGGCCAGCACTAACATATATGATGCATGGCTCACCAATAAGCACCAAATATTTCTTTATATTAAATTCAGACTTTTAAAAATGAGAATTTTAACTTATTTAAAAATGAGAATTTTAAGCACTGGTCCATTTAGTTCACTGTCTATCCTGACTAATGGCAGCTTTATCTGGCAGAGAAAAGTCTTTCACCACCTGCTACCTGTGATCCTTTAACTCAAGGATGCCAGGGACGGAACCTGGGAACCTTCTGCATGTAAAACATATGTTCTCCTTTAACCAGAGTCCAACAGGCTGCCATGAAATGGGCTGATTCAGCTTGAGACTGCAGCACATGTGAAGCACATGTGAAGAAGGAGCTTCAATTCCCCTCCCCCAACATTTTTGTGACCTAAAACTGCTTCAGGGCAGGGGCGTAGACTTTTCAGGTTCTGGGGGGGGGGCGCTAGGGCCCAACCAGAGGCATTTGATCCACTGAAATCATAGGGAGGAGCCAGTGACATCACAGGGAGGGGCCTCCATTATCACTACCTATGAATTTATGGAGAAGCTCCCTCCCCATAAATTTAGGGAGCACCCCCCCCCCAACAATGCCCATGGGCCAGGCCAAAGGTGGGAGTTGCCCAGTGGTTATAGTGGTATCTCAGAGGTCTCTTGCTGTGTCTTGTTTTTGAAATTCACTTTTAGAATAGTCACTTTAAGATCTGCAAATATACATATCATGTACTCATAGAATTGGATCTCTTGGTCCAATGTTTTTGAAACTTGGATGGTATTTTGAAGAGAGGCACCAGATGCTATGCTGAATATTTGGTGCCTCTGCCTCAAAAACCAGCCCCTCCAGAGCTCCAGATACCCACAGATCAATTCACCATTATACCCTATGGAAATCAATCTCCATAAGGAATAATGGAGTGTCCAGCAGACATTTCCCTTCCCCCTGCTGTTTTCTGATGAACCTGATGCAGGGGGAGGGCTTCCAAACTGAGGGATACCCTGCCCCCAACTGGGGATTGGCAACCCTATGCCTAGGTGGTGAACAATTGTCAATACACACCTACTTGACCAAGTCTTTAAGAGTGCAGTCATTTTGAGAAGAAAAAAAAGGCTTGCTGGGGCCATTAATTTTCAAATGGATCTGGTTCAGTATCCACTTAAATGAATGTAAACAATCACAGGCTTGAAGAAGACACAAAATATCTATCTGCCAAAAGAACCCCCAAATACTATAGCAATATGTATGCAACATAGCAATACAGTGTTATTCCTCCCCCCAATCATTAACTAGTTGAACAAAGTTTGAGTCCAGTAACACCTTTAAGACAAAGTTTTATTCTGTTTTAGTTCAATTAGCATTTCTAAGAATGCTGGGGTTGTAAAGTCATTAACACCACTAACTTCTTTGCAGCCCAGAGGGAAAATCACACATGGACTCTACCACCCCATTCATGCCTTTGAAGATAATGATCTCTCCTCCTTAAAAATTTAAATTGGAAGCCCCCAAGTCCTGCGTTGCTTGCCCCGAGGGGGCTTAGCCCCTGCTGGGAAAATCCAGGAGGGGCTCAAACCCTGGAGCCCCCGCGTAGTTTACACCTATACCTCAGGGAGCTGTTATTTGTCCTGTTGAGGAATGTAAGCTACATACTACACACAGATTTTCCAGAGGGGCAAACAGTAGCTCCATGGAGCTGGTTTTAGTCTGGCATGGGAGACAGAGATGAAGTCATATCATGTCCATACACCCTTAGGGGTCTTATCTCAGTTGGACCCCTGCATGCCTGTGAAGCACACAGCTCCAAGTGCACTCCCAGCCGCATGCATGGAACTTCCTGCCATGTAATAAATAAATAAAGGCTTATTTTTGCATTTGTTTGTTTAAAACTGTTATAATATCTACCATTTTCTCAGGTAATTAAGACCTAAGGCAACAACAATAAAATCAGCCTAATATAACATTATTAACACAACAAAGTTTAAAGAAAACTCATAAAAACCTCAAAAATAAAATTTCAGCTGAGACTCCTGTTCTTCAAGACACCTCAGAAAAACTTATTTTGGGTAGCCAAAGACTCTTTCTTTTTCAAGCAAAGGCTCTTTCTTTATTAAAATTTCAATGTCAGTGTGTCTGTCTGGGTCCCTTTGGTCTTTCTTCACCTATTGTTTGGTCCTCCCTGTAAGAACAGTGGCCCAGTCCATGTCAGCAACTTATTTCTTTTTTCAGTACAAGCCACAACACTTGAGCTGTGACCATACAATCATTTAACTAGAAGGGATCAAAAGCCCACCTATTTGCTAGTTCCCCAGATAGCCAATTATGACTATACTGTAAAAGTGAGAGAGGTTTTTACAGAACAAATAGCTTCAAGCAACTGAGCCAGAGCAGATGTTGCAGGAACAGGCAAAAAGTTCCAAGGATTACAGAACCTGATCTTGCTTGGGATTTTTTTTTTCTGGATGCTAAATATGGTAAGCAGCCAGACTGAAACGTTTCATGCTATAAAGATCATCACATGATAATCCCACTAGTAATTTAGTCTGAGCAAACAGGCTCAATGCTTCTTTAAAATCCATTGTAAATATAAGAGCAAGGGATATGTCCAATAAAGTTTCTCTTAAAATATTCTAACAACAGCCAGCTTATAACTTGACAAGTGTGTTTTACTCTTTATATGATCTGACATTGTTTTATGGCTGCCCACACTTTCTTAGTAAGAGTTGTTTTCTCTGGAGTTCTAATACAAACTAAGGAGTTCAATGTGGAGCTATTGCATTGTTTATATTCTTGCCTTATAGGCAAGACACTCCTGGAATAATTATAGTTAACTTATCAGGGCAAAATATGTGACCAGTTTTGACAGGAAAACATGTCTATAGGACTCTCAAAAGCAACTCATTGTAAATACTGTTTAATATATATGGGAAAATACCTGAAAACCATTTTGACCCTCCAAATTCAGTAACTTAACAATGCCTAATTAATAAGGCAATTCATGACTGGCATTTTATCATCATTCCTTCTAATAGGAAACTTGATGGTGGAATGCCTGTCATTCAAGCAGTGAAATGTGACCACTCACTTACAAGGTGGAAATTTCTGTATATTCAGGAAACTCTAAAGGTCCACAGAAAAATACTACTTGGCAAATTAAAGAAAGAAGCAACCCTCCCCCCCCCCCCTTCCTTCCAGTCTGATATGCACAGTGTACTCAATGCCTTAACATGGAATGTTAAAGGCAGTTGTACATCAGTTAAGGGTAGACCTCCTGGGTTCTGGCCACTGTGTGACAGTGTTGGACTGGATGGGCCACTGGCCTAAGAACATAAGAGAAGCCATGTTGGATCAGGCCAATGGCCCATCCAATCCAACACTGTGTCACACAGTGGCCAAAAAAATTACACACACACACACATATATATATATACTGATCCAACATGGCTTCTCTTATGTTCTTATTTCCAACTAGTATGCAGTGAAGACAAAAAAAAACTTGCAGAACCATTTGTCACTACATAATATAATATTCTACTATCTGAAAACAGGGTTAAATTTGAGAGAGGCTAATAACTGTATCAAAAAACACAAAATGGACATAGGTGATTTAATTTAGAAAAAAAATGGTGTACGTTTAAGTACAAATGCTTGGAATTAATTGGATCAAACATACAGAAGTTGATATTACTACGACAGCTACTGCTACTTGTGCTCCTTCTAATATTTTTAGAGAGATCTGTGTTGGTCTGCAACAGAACATCTCGATTTGAGTTCAGGAGCACCTTAGCGACCAACAAGGTTTTGAGCATTTAAACTTTCAAGAGTCAAAGCTCCTTGAAGACACTGAAGGGAGCCTTCACTCTCACAACCTTATCCTCTTTTAAAATTTAAAATTTTAGGAATTTCCATTTTCCCCCAAAGCCAATTGTTTTATGTCCAAAACAACATTTAGGGATCTTGATGAGTGCCAAGCATCCATCTGTGGATTATGAAACAATCCAGCTCTCCTGTATACATCACAGATTATTGCAACACTGAAAACTACATCTTATGAAGAAGCCATTATCTGCAGTTGAAATGAGCTGCTTTATCTCCCATACCATTTTTGATATGTAGGATAATCAGTCTCCAAATGTCTGATTACTGAGACATCATGCATTCCATGTGCCATAGACATTTGACCCCTGCTGTGGTCAAACCAATTAAAATGGTGCTGCACCATAATACTTTACAATACTATTTCAAACAATATACACAGTGAAATACCATTCCAAGATGCTCCACCAATAACGTTACCATTTCTTTATCTTGGTCTGTCAGAACACTTACTTCATAAGGACATCCTAAAGAATACTTTTTACTGGAGACTGGAAAACATAAGAACTAAGAAGTGCATGTTTTCTGATTAGAAACTAACGCAACAATCCGTTTCTGAACTGCTCCTATGTTGCATACACTGAAATCTTCACTCTTGCCCTGACCACACACCTAGTAAGATGCCTAGAGCAGAGTATGTGGAACAGCAGAGTGTTCACTTCCTACATTGTTCTCCACTCCTCTACATCCTTGCAACAGCCCTGCAAGATAGCTCAGGCTAAAGTGTGTTTCGGATGGACCCAAGGTCACCCAGCTAGCTTCCTTGGCAGAGTGGGGATTTGAACCTGGGTCTCTCAGATGCTATCTCAGGACTCTAATCACTACACCACACTGGCTCTTAAGTTATGAGAGACTAAAAGGAAGCAACAAATCCCTTCACGCATGGCATCTGGGAAATTAGTGTAGGTGCTTTGTTGGCATGTTTTAGCCACAGTGGTCATAGTTTGCTTCCATTGTTAGGTGCATGGAAGGTGTGTGTGTAAACACAATACTGCAGGAATTCATTGTCAGCATTGTGCTTCACTCTACAATGATCAGCCCTGGCAAGCTGCAGATGGCAAAACAGGAGCCCCAAATGAATGCAGATGTAAGTATCAACGTCATGCAAATGTATTTAGGCTATCAGAATGAACATAATTTCTTTCTGCATGCTTTCTTGTTATATTTTAACAATTCAGATGGCAAATAACTGTGTAAAATAAATTAGGAAGACAAAACCAACATGTTCATAGCTTGTATCTCATTTGAACCATTATATTTGCAAAGGAGCTAGCTTACACAGAAATGCTACCAAGAACATGCTGTTTACTTGGCCTCCTTAGGCTATTTACTTGGCCTTCTTTTAGAATCCAGAACCAGCTATTTCAGATATTTTTCACACAACACTTAAATTTATTTCACAGTACATTGACACAGTGATAGTTTTCATTCCAAGAAAACATAGAAAGTCATAGTTACTCTGCACCATGCTGTGTAAATAAATCCAGTTTAATTGATATGATTTACCTTCTTTGCAATGTACTGTGCGTCTCTGTAACTGTCTTTCTGAATATCTTGTTATACGTTTTTTACTCTACACAAAATGTAATAGTCACCACTTTCTGATATCAGCCTGTTAATTTTAGAAACATATACAAGTTGGCCTGCATCTGGTTTCATTATTACTCAGCTATAACCATGTGTAATTGTTTTCAACACTTACATTTTAAAAATATATATATTTTAAATTTGTTTTTCCTGTTCATCTTGGCTGTTTCAGCCTGTAAGTGCAATGGGCATTCTGACACTTGCCACTTTGACATGGACACGTGGCTGGCATCAGGGAACCAAAGCGGCGGAGTCTGTGATAATTGTCAGCACAATACAGAAGGTCAGCACTGCCAACATTGTAAGCCAGGCTACTACAGAGACCTCAGAAGGCCTTTTTCTGCCCCAGATGCCTGCAAATGTAAGCCAGTATCTATTTTTGAATGTGGGGTATGTACCTCAAAACCACATCATTCTATTAGTAATCTGCCTACCATAGTAGAAAATATTAACACCCTAATATTTATAAATTGTAAAGTAGACCCAGATTTCATTATACAGTTTTCTTATGACACTCACCAGTTTTACAACTGAAAATTCACAAACAGGTACTAGCAATGAAAGATAGGAAAATTTAAATTGTCTTTTTATATATAGTCTCTGTGTCTCTTTTAAGACTGTGCATGCACTCCATAGCCATGCATACCTGGATTTTCACTCCCGTTAGCTTGCAGCAGAATCCACCTCCCTCCCCCCCCCCAAAAAAAAACTTACACAAATGTATGGGATTTAAAAAATCAGATCAAAGACTGAGGGGAAACTGCTGAAAAAGTAGCAAACCAAACAATCTGTGTACATGCTATGGATATGCTATCAGTTCTGCACACAGTATTCACCTACACCCCAGGAATTTAAGTGAGAAAATTTTAACCAAGGTTTATTTTATTTCTTAGAATTAGCTCTTTGTAAATGTCATCACTGTCATCAGTTCCTAAGGGATTGCTGAGAACCAGATTGAAAAATTTACTATCTTGGCAAGAAGCAGACATCTGCAGATGGAATGAGTAATGGGTTTTTAAAAACTGACATAATGATGGCTATAAACATCAGGGTAGCTACATAATTGTTCCACATTCACTTCTAAAATAAGCATGGCTTCAGAATAGACCTAGGATTGGCCTTGGCCATAGATCCAAAGGTCTATTTCCAGTTGCAGGCATGTTTATGAATAAAAATGCTCAAAAACATCAGCAGTTAAAATCCCTGTTAGGGATGGGCATGATCCAGGAAATGGCAGTTTGGTTAGTGGTTCGTGGCATGCACAGTTTGTGAACCACAGACCATCACAAACTTTGATGCTAGATGAACCAGTTTGGTTCATGGTGCAATAGAATGCCCCCCTCCCTCAGCATCTAGAAACAACAAACTCACTGTGGATCTTCAGATAACTCTCATCTACATGTCCTCCATGTTTGGTGAGGATTAGATTTACAGGGTCTAAGTTATGCCCCCCCCCCCAAAAAAAGGTGACCTCAGAAAAGTGCTTTCTGGGGAAATAAGTTCAGGAAGTTCAGGAGTATATAGAATGGTTCCTGTGCAAGATAGAAACACCAAACATGCAGCCGATCTCTGGCTGACTCTCTTCTACATGCCCTCTAAATTCAATGAGATTGGATTTAAGGGGACCAAGTTACAGCACCCCAAAGAAGGTGACCCATCCTCCATTATTTCCAATGGCAGAAAAAATAGCAAAAAAGTGAGAGCAATAAAAGCTCAACAGAACAGAATTAAAGTCCCCAAGACTCTCTGTAGTCAAAACTGAAAGTGGGCAGAACCAGTGCAATATGCCCAGCAGAACCAGTGGCAGTGCAAACCAGATTAAGGTCAAACTAGAGAATCTCTGCAGTAAAAACTGAATGGGTGGGGGTCATTTTTGCAGGCCCAGCAGAAACAGTGCAAGCAAAGAAATGCAATGCTAGCTCAGCAGGACTGATGTTTAGTACCGAATCACACTCCAAGGAAGTGGGGGGGGGCTGCAAGTCTGTCAGAACCAGTACAATGTACTAGTGCTCAGCAGAAAGATGTACTAAAAAGATTGCCCACAATGGGAGAGGCCTGAAGGCCCATTGGAGATAACTGGAGTCAGGAAGCCAATTGACAGAGTGGAAAGACAGTCCCCAAAAACAGAATTACTGTCCTGGATTTGAATGACAGCTTCCCCACAGTGGAATACCAGTCCCTGGGAGTAGCAGAAGTGTTCTGTGAGTGGAATGATGGCCCCTGGGAGTAGAAGAAGTGTTCCCAAGTTGGAATGACACCCCACTGGAGTGACAGCCAATGGAAGTTTTGGGACCTTGGGAGTAGCAGAAACGTTCTGGGACTGAAATGACAACCCCCAGAGTGGAATGATAGCTCTTAGAATTAGAAGTAGTGCTCTGCAACTGTAATCACAAACGGTATCTTTTACATTTTAATTAATGTTTCTTGAAGGTGTGTAGTTATTTCCTCCTCAGCTCCATCTAAATACTGGTCCTGCCTGTCAGCTGCAATGTTTCCTTGCAGTCATGGTATTGGTGACAGCCACCTGCTCTGTTGATAATCTTGCCCCTGTACCCCTTCCAGTTCCAGAATCCAGTCCTGCTTGTTTCCTGCCCTCCATGTTCCCATTACATGTTTCACTCTGAGTTCCTCGTGCACTTTTGCCAACTTTGTTGACCAGTGTCCCACAGCACCCCATCTGCAGGTTCTCTGTGAACAATCCTGTACTCCAAGTCCCAACCTTTTTTAGCCTGTGGGCATCTTTGGAATTTTGACATAGTGTGATTGGCATTGCCACAAAATGACTGCTGCAGGAAGCAGAGCCAACCAGAAAGGGATCACAACAGCTTACCTTCAGTCACACAGTAGAAATTCTTGTGATATGGTGGCAGCTACTGCTAAATATATATATTTACAAAACCTGCACAGCCGATCAGAAGCCTTGTTGGCAAAAGTCCCATCTGGCTCCACCCACTTTCTAAAAACACTTGGTGGGTGCCATGAAAAGTGTTGGCAAATCCCCATAGCACTCACAGGCACCGTGTTGGGGGATACCTGCTCTAAGTGATATGTTTTTTCATATATGAAGATTTCAATAGCTGATCTCTCTATAGCCCATCAAGCTATTTGCCGACCTTGACAAGTGCTCTGACGGCCTCTGGCTTTCTAGTATCTCAGGCACAGGCAAAGAGTTCTCTGCTTCCTCCCTTCCCTTTGACACCCCTGGCCTCCACCTCTCAACACACAATCCTACTCACTGTTCAGTATGGCAATTGCAAGAAGTATTCATGACTGGAAACTTAATCATACAGTATTAACTTTTGAACAAAACTGATTTATTATTATCTCTAGTGTGCACACTGTTTGCATATTAAATACATTGACAGGTTGATGGTGACTGGTAGGCAAGCTGCATGATACCATTATCTGTAGCTGCCACAGAACACTATGCAGTCTTCTGGTGTGAAGTTGCCCTGGCAGGACTATTCTGCTGATATTTTTAGTGATTAATGACAAAAAGTACAATAGCAGAGGATGTTCTTGTATGTGTTCTTTGGTTGTCATGGAAAGAAACTGATGGCATAATTCCTGGTAGGAACCTGGAAACTATGACTCCCAGGGACTATCATTTTAACCTGGGGGCTGTCATTCCAGTCCCAGAACACTTCTGCTCTTCCCAGGGGCTGTCATTCTACTCTGGAACTGCATTCCTGTCCCATAACAGTTCTGCAACTCCTACTGACTGTCTTTTCAGCCCCAGAACACGTCTTCTACTCCCAGGGGCCGTCATTGTGATATGAGAGCCAGTTTGGTGTAGTGGTTAAGTGTGTGGACTCTTATCTGGGAGAACCGGGTTTGATTCCCCACTCCTCCACTTGCACCTGCTGGAATGGCCTTGGGTCAGCCATAGCTCTGGCAGAGGTTGTCCTTGAAAGGGCAGCTGCTGTGAGAGCCCTCTCCAGCCCCACCCACCTCACAGGGTGTCTGTTGTGGGGGACGAAGGTAAAGGAGATTGTGAGCCGCTCTGAGACTCTTCGGAGTGGAGGGCGGGATATAAATCCAATATCTTCTTCTTCTTCTTCATTCCACTTGCAGAACACTTCTGCTCCTCCCAGGGGCTGTTATTCTACTCTGGAACTGCATTCCTGTCCCAAAACAGTTCTGCTACTGCTACTGACTGTCATTCCAGCCCCAGAATGCTTCTTCTACTCCCAGGGGCCATCATTCCATTTGCAGAACACTTCTGCTATTCCCAGGGGCTGGCATTCCACTGGAGGGGTGGCACTGTCTTTCCAGTCGAGGAGCACTAATTCTGTATCTTTCCACTCTGGGACCTGTTATTCCAGTCTCAGAGCAGTTTATCTGGGCCCAGAGACATTAACTGAAAATCCACTCTGCATTTTCCTTGCAACTATTTGTTCTGCAATGTATTTCAATGGGGCCCATGAAAGTCAATTGGCTTCCTGGCTCCAGTTATCTCCGATGGGCATTCAAGCCTCTCCCATTATTTCCAAATGAGCAATCCTGTCATTCCATTTAGTACATCCCCTCAGCAGAACCCAGTGCCACTGCTACAATGCAAGCAAAAGAGGACTAATATCAAACCAGAAAATCCTTGTAATACAAATTGAAGGGGGGATATTTTTTTCCAAGCCCAACAGAACCAATGCCACTGTAGCAGTGCAGGGGAATTGGGGTTGCAAGCTTTGTGGAAGAAAATAGTAAGGGAACCCAAGCCAGTAAAGGGGAAGAAAACCCTCTTGAAATTGATGAGCAATTAAAAAGCTGATAGAAACCCAAGGCAGAGAGGTAAAAAAACAGTCTAAGGCTGTAGAATTCCACCCACCCTGTTGCTTTGAAGTTCCTCCCCTTGTTGCCTTGGAGATTTGTAAACAGGTTGGGTGGCAACAGTCTTTTGGAAATGTATCCATTCACAATCCACCACCACCACCACTATGAATAGCACCAAAGTTAGTGGAACATTCACTCTGAACACCCTGCCACAAACATTACTTCTTGAACCACAAACCAGCCAAATTTCATGACAAACTTCACTGTGTGAGCCAGTTTGGGCCCATCCCTAATCATAAAGTCAAGAGAAGACTGGGAGAAGGAGTTATCTGCTGATGTCACAACTGTTCTCAGCTACTTCTCTTTGTGAGAATACCTATTATTTATATGGAGGGCAAACAGCTGCAAAGCAAGAGAAAATTCCTACATCTTTGATTGTTTTGTAGAACATGGAGTTTTTAATAGATGCAGCTAGTAATGGAGGAAGAAAAAGCTGTCTGTATTAAAAATCCCCTCACCTACTTCCTTATAAAAGGCACAGAATCCTCATGAATCTCTCTGCCTGTTTCTAGCATTTATGGCAAGGTGGGATGACGTGAATGGAAGAACAGAAGAGTCCACTGGTACACAAAAAACATGGAAGTATCTGTCACCCAAGGATGATCCTCAGTGTTGCTTTTGTTGTTGCTGTGAATGCAATGGCATTCATAGGGACAACAGAACATCTGCAGTGAAGTTTTCTCTGCACTTTCCTTGCCTCAACTTGCTGTGGTTGCTACTTACCCCTGCCATGGATGGGTTTTAAATAAATTGGAAATAGCTAGATTCCTATAGCCTTACAATGATTTCCCATTTAAAAGAAGAGTAAGTTTCCAGCCACTTTTGTTGCAGAGATATAAGTGGAAATGTGCAACCTCCACCTTTGCCCTTATAACTCTACGACCGATTTCGCACTCAGCTTACCCTGCGGTCACGTTCCTCTTCTCTGCACAGCGTCCGTCAGATTTCCCACTATCTGCACCGGAGTTACAGGAAGTGTTGCGGCTTTCGCACAGCAAACGGAAACCGCTAAAAAACCAGTTTCCACTTGCTGCACGAAAGCTGCAACACTTCCTGTAACTTCAGCACAGATAGTGGGAAATCCGACGGACGCTATGCAGAGAAGAGGAACATGACCACGGGGTAAGCTGAGTTCGAAATTGGTCTGCAACTAAGTAGACACTTAAAAAAATCTGGTACTAGGAAACTGCTGTAAATCACATTATATGCAGACAGTTTTACATAAGTCACAAGTGCATTCCATAAAACAGAAAGCCATGCACAAAGTTGCTCACTTCTTTCTGAGCTGTTTACCTTTGCTACAAGATATATTGATACAAAGCAAAAGCTGTTGCCTTCAAACCATGAAAAAAGCCATTCCGGAGTTGTTTCAGTTTTTTCAGCTGCTATAAGAAGTCTGCAAAAATGTCAGCGAGTGATGCATGGTGGTTAGTAGTAGTAGAAGAGGAGGAGGAGATTGGATTTATACCCCACCCTCCACTTGGAGTCTCAGCAGTTTGCAAACTCCTCCCTTCCTCTCCCCACAACAGACACCCTGTGAGGTAGGTGGGGCTGAAAGAGCTCTCTCGAGAACTGCTCTTGAGAGAACAGGTCTGTGAGAACTGTGGCTGACCCAACGTCACCCAGCAGCTGCATGTGGTGAAGTGGGGAATCAAACCTGGTTATCCCAGATCAGAGTCCACTTAACCACAACACCAAACTGGTAGTTCCAGTAGAGGAGATACATATTTGCAGCATGAAAGAGTTCAGCTTTTCACTTACTTGTGGATAGCTCCAGCTGAACATAAAGTTTGTGCTTTGAAGAGATCAAGCAAAGATTAGAATCTCAACAGAAAAAAAATATGCTTCATTTGCTTTGATAAGACATGTCTGATAACTTCATATTCATATATGACAAACAGGGGATTTCTATTGCAATTACCAGCTCAAGTCAACATTATTGCTCAGCTATTGAAGAGCAATGAAAATGGGGGGGGGGGAGGAAACCCTCAAGGTCAAAGCAAATGAAGGAGCTGTTAAGACATAGTCCTTAGGCTACATTAAGTACACTCTATCAAGTTAACAGTGTATAATATTTGCTCAGAAGTAGGTGTGCACTAGATAAAACAGGGCATTCTGCTATTTAACATGAAATCTGCAGGAATCTGCTTGAAGTCTCTTTCCTCTTTTACCTCCTGGGTTTTAAAAACTTTGCTAAGTGTAATTGAAGCTAAGAAAACAGGCTCTCCAGCTGATTAAAATTATTATTATGTGCCTACGTCATACACATATGTCTGAATCCTGCATTCAAAAACTAAACCGGTGGCTCCAGCCATCAGATCAAAATAATTTCATTTCAGCTTGCAAATTCAGAGGCTCATGTACAGCTAGTTTGCTGAGGATTTATGGCAACTTATTATGATCTGCCATCCCAGTTACATGGAATTTGAGGTGTTCTGCAGGCCCTGCTGAGAGAGAGCAATCCTTAACAGGTTTATTCAAAAACAAGTCTCATGTTATTCAATGGGGCTTACTCCCAGGAAACAACCCTTAGGATTGCAGCCTAAAATAACCAGAACTTTCCTTCACTTCTTCCTATAATTCTGTTAACGTTCCAAGAGACATTTTCACAACAGTTCTTGTAATTTTAAGGACAAACAAGGGGATGTAAGGAGTCACAGCTAGTGGGACAATTTGGAACTCCAACCACACCCCTCAGAATCTTCTCATCCAGGATTCTCCAAGCTCTCCAAGAGCCAGTTTGGTGTAGCGGCTAAGTGTGCGGACTCTTATCTGGGAGAACTGGGTTTCTTTCTCTACTCCTCCAGTTACAGCTGCTGGAATGGCCTTGGGTTAGCTATAGCTCTCACAGGAGTTGTCCTTGAAAGGGCAGTTGCTGTGAGAGCCCTCTCAGCCCCACCCACCTCACAGGAGATTCTCTCTGATTCAGAGAGAAGGGCAGGGTATAAATCTGCAGTCTTCTTCCTCTCCTCTCTCCCTTAAACTACTTAATATCAGCTCTCAACATTCTAATTCTTCTGAATATTTTGAGCCTTTAGCTTGCTCTAGGTTGCTTTTTGTCTCTCCCATTTTGTAAATGTGCAGTGTCATATTTTTCTGGATACACAGGGAGTCTCCTGAGTAAGCAGGAACCCCTGTCTTGACTGTGAGTGGGCCAGTTTTGCAGCATTTGTCATGGGAAAAGAATCGTAGCTTAATAATGCCTCCCTTATTTGGAGAAAAGACCAGTAGCACCTTAAAGATCAACAAAATTTGTGGCAGGATATAAGCTTTTGTGAGTTGCTACTCACTTTTTCAGATATACATAGAAGGGAATGTTATGTCAGAAGGCACTGAAAAATCGTTGCATGAAGCAACTATATGATTTTAAGTAATGTGTACATCTTGATGATCATACAAGCAAAATTTATCTACCATTATAAACATTAGAAATATCCTTAGTACTTAATACTTACGTAACAACCTAACACGTTTCCATCTTCTGGGGATGGCACAGGTGTCACTGGGGTGTATGGGACAGGTATTTGTGAATTTCCTGCATTGTGCAGGGGGTTGGACTAGATGACCCTGGAGGTCCCTTCCAACTCTATTATTCTATGTAGCAGTAGGGTTGTATGAAAACTATATTGCTATCAGAATCTAATATCTGCGCTTTCTTTCCTCAAGGGCTGTAATATCCTATGTCCTCTTTAATATTGCAGTGTGCTCCTGCCACCCAGTTGGATCAGCAGTGCTTCCCTTTAGCAACAGCACCTTCTGTGATCCCAGCAATGGTGATTGTCCCTGCAAACCTGGTGTGGCTGGTACTCAATGTGATAGGTGCATGGTTGGGTACTGGGGCTTTGGATATTATGGCTGCCGACCATGTGATTGTGCAGGAAGTTGTGACCCACTGAATGGTGAATGCATCAATAGGTGAGTGGAGAAACGATTTGCCCTGTAAGCAGCTGCCATGAAGAGAGGAAATTCATCTGAAGTAGTGTCTGAAATGGCAGTGATGAAAAGGATAAAGAAACAGAGCAGTCACAGATGTAGAAACATTACTAGAATCAAATAGGCTGCTACCATTTCAGTTTTGCAGCCCATGAATTCATATTTAACCCTTGTATTATTGAAGGGATGAGACCAGAAGGAATAACCTCACATTATACTTTAAACTAATTAAAAATAATGTACTTTTTTGTACAATGATTGTGTGGGGCCTAGTGAGGCTTGAAAAACCACCTGGATGGTCCCAAGTTACCATAACATCAATCTTGGTATGGACTCACTAAAAATTAAAATATCCCAGTGACTTGCACTGACTTTTTATACCTTTGTGCAGACTCTGAAGTACTGATCTCCACAAAGGGAAGATGCATATATAAGATCTAAAAATTCACAAATTGTTCTGCAGGGAAAGTGCAAGGTTTGCTACTTTTAGCTTTATCAGAAACATAGGGGAAAGATCAAGATGGGGAAAGGATGTGCAAGTTGGTTGTGTATTTTATGTTTAATAAGAGAGCCAGTTTGGTGTAGCGGTTAAGTGTGCAAACTCTAATCCAGGAGAATCCCCACTCCATATGCAGCTGCCGGTGTGACCTTGGGTTAACCACAAGTTCTCAGTAGAGCTGTTCTCTCAAGAGCAGCTCTCTGAGAGCTCTCTCAGTCCCGCCTACCTCACAGGGTATCTGTTGTGGAGAGAGGAAGGGAAAGGAGATTATAAGCAACTCTGAGACTCTAAGTGAAAGGCAGGGTATAAATCCAATCTCTTCCTCTTCCTCTTGCTTCTGGGCAACATCCAAAGCTGTGAACAAACTAAAATTATGGAGCAGATATCCTGGCCTACAAATGGGAAATAATGATTCACAAATATATTTTTGGAAATGACAATTATATTCCAAGTCTACTAAATATTAACTTCAAAAATTGATTCATGGGCAATTGCAGTAATTTTGATTGAATTTCTTAAACCTGCATTTATGTGAAAATAGTTATATTTCAGTAATGATTCCTGGCCACCTCTTTTCAGAAATAACTTGCTCTATATAGTCTGAAGAGAATTCTCTGAAGAGAATTTTTTTTTGACTAAAAAATTCAGCTGGTCAATGCAGTCTGATTTCAAGGACAATAGAGAAGGAATATCTGAAGTCAAAATATCTGAAGGCAAAATTTCACAGACTTATTTGGGAGCCAGGTCAAGTTGCAACCTCTGAGATACCAAAGAAGAACAAACCATATAAGGAAAAGTGGTCAGCATCTAGCTAAACTCTGTGCCTGCCTAGACAAAACTATATGAAAAGATCCTTTTATAGATTGTGTGTATTCCATACTTCAAATAGACTGAAATTATAAATGTCATAGTGTTTCTGCAATTAAAACAACTTCCACCATGCAGACTTGTATCAGATGATAAATTTTATACAATTATTATGTTGTCATGTTTATTAATATAATAATACTCTGCAGGTAATAAGCATTTGCCAGTAACTTTTTTTCACATAAATCCAACATGAAATAGTTGAACTATATTCCTTCAAACAATGGGTCTACATATACTTACATTCCCACTTTTTGCTCATTTGAAGTACCTTTACTTTTCCACTGCAAAGAAATTCTGAAATGAGAAATGGCTTCATGTGACCTTCTGGCCATTCACCAAGCATAGAAAATTAGAACACAAATGTGTTAAATTTGTGAAATGAATTGCTTTTCTGAAAAGAATTTCAGCACATTGCTTTCATTTCAGCAATGCAGATATCAACTGGTACCATGAAATCCCTAGTTTTTATTCTGCATATAATGAAAGTCAACCAGCATGGGAGTGGAAAGATGAACAAGGATATTCTGCCCTTCGACATTCAGGTAAGACTGAGCACTGAACAAGATAATTTACAATAACCTTATGAAAAACTAGAAACATATTGTTTTGGATCTGAGAGACAATATGCAAAGAAAAAACTGAAGGGAGATTTTTAAACATTGATTTTAAAAAGGTTAAACTGTAACATTCATTACACACATTTCTAAACATCAAAAGGAAGAAAGTTAAGAAATTTACTGTATTTACTCAAAAGGAAGACAATCCAAGATCCTCCCCACCCCATGTTATACACAAAACAATTTTTATTACTGGAAATAACTGTAGTTTGTATGTCAATGTTAGATGACTCTTAGATAGCATACTTGGAGGGAAAAAAACTAGTTGTTCATTTGAGTAACTATTGTATTGATTATGTGCTAGACTCTTTGCCTCCCAGTCTCATTGGATTTAATGGGACACTTCCCAATAAGGGTCTAAGGATCAGTTTTACAAACAAAAATCTTTTAAAATCAGCTCTTTCCCTTTAGGAATACACAATATATCTCTCTACTGAAGGGGGAATTTTTTGTAGCTCTAGAAGATTCCAAGATCAGTTTCTGCACAGATGCAAAACCCATTACTGTGAGTGCACAAATGACCGCTCGAAGAACAATAAGCAGCTGCCTATCTCAGAAAAATATGGTAGTGTGTGTGTGGAGTACCAACAGAAGGGGATAAGGGGACACCAGATGACCCAGTCGTCCAGAAAGCCAAGAAATTTGAGACAGATGAAAATAAGATCCAATCCAAATCAATATAATTCTCTATGTGGTTCAGTTGCGAATATTTGAAACCTGGAACTGCGGGCCATGATCAACAAGATAAATCTTTCTGCAAACCTGAGAATAGCCTCAGATGTGCATAAAAATCTGTAAACTTTTTTTAAAAAATGAGTGATAAAAATGATGAAAGGAGTGCCTGTAGCTTTAAGAAACAGGTGCCCTCAGAAACCACAGCCATACTGCCAGCCTTCAAGCTTTGGTTTCTGTCAGGAAAGGGCAGGGTAGGGGACAGACCTTTTTCAAGGGTTGTTTTGGCCTTTAAGAAAGGACTCATTGGGCCAGACCTGACAGCAGCCACCAAGCAACTTACATTACTCATCCAGGCCTGGTTGCTTGCTACTGTTAAACAGAAGCCATCCCATGAAAATGAGTGTGGTGTAGTGGTTAAAGTTTCAGATTAGGATCTGGGAGACCCAAGTCTTAATCTCCACTCTGCTGTGGAAGCTTGCTGGGTGACTTTGGCCCGTCATATGCTCCTCAGTCTGTTGTGAGGATAAAATGGAGAAGAGGAGAATGATGTAAGCTGCTTTTGGTCCCCAGTATGTATAAAAGTGGGGTATAAATGAAATAAATAAATACTGCTGAAGGTGGGGGCAGATAAAAGGTAGGTTAGTGGGTAGGTGGGTAGTACAGAAGAAGTGAGTAAAAGTGAGGATATTGAGGCTGCAGGAGAAGGGAAAGAGGAAATAATGTGGAGAGGGAATACAGGGGGAAGTCAGGTATCATCCTCACAAACAGAACCATATTAACCCAATAGGCCAAGTAGACATTGGCCTAGGGGCCTCCATGCCTTTAGCGGCCCCAGGCCGGCTCCCCCCGCCCCCGTTTGTTTTGTCTGGATATTAAATTCTTTGCCTCTCTACTCAATCTGGTCCTGGAGACCAATTCACTCTCTCCTCGTGCTTTCTCCCCACCCCCTCTTCTCAATTTGCTGCTTTCCCTCCTCTGCCACTGCCTGTCCCCACGTCCTTCCACTTCAGCTGCAGCCTTCCCAGCCTTCCCACCCTCCTGATTCACTCTCCCCAAACCCCTTCTCAATTAGCTGCTTTCCCTCATCAGCCACCGCCTCTCCCCGCTTCCTTCCACTTCATCTTAAGTCTCCCCACCCTCCCTCCCCACCTGAATGTGGTAAGAGCCTGGCAGAGGGGCAAGGAAAGACTAGACCCACTGAACATGGTGGAGTGCCGCTTCTCTCCTGCTCCCCTAGTGCGAGTTGTGCTGATTTTTTAACAGAGCGCAGCGCCTTTGCTTTTCTGGATGTGGGGTGGGATTGGGCTGAGTAACAGGAAGCAGCGCTGTCTTTCTCTTTGCTCTGTTGTGCAGTGTTCAGGGCACCTTTCCTGTCAAGGCTTGATAGAACTCACCACCATAGTCACCTAGCTTCCCTAACAGCCCTTGCTCTGATCAGCATCATTTCAGTTCCCTTCCAAGCTGTGGTTGTGCTGCACTCAGAATGCATGGCTAGTATCTCTTCCGTTGTCTCTAGTAGTGCAAGCAGTTGATTTGTTAGATGTGAAAGTGGGATAATCCATGTTGATACAAAACTGTTCTGGGCTCTGCCATTTCACTAATCACCACTACTTCTATACAATACAACGAGGCTTAAAAGTTGTTTTCTGATATAAAACTTTCTGAATAAAACTTTGTTGGTCTTAAAGGTGCAACTTGACTCCTGCTTTGTTCAACTGCTTCAGACCAACATGGCTGCCCACCTGGATTTTTTTTGATATGTGTTAAAGCTTCCTAGTTATTGACTTCAACTAACTTAAAAGCTGAAAGCGAGACATATAACTGATTATGCAGTGAGAAAAATGTAAAATAAAATTTGTAAATGTTTAATGTTAAAGTCAACTACAAGAATTGTGCATTATTGTAGTGTTTGCTTGGTTAATCCAGCACTTCACTTGCTGAGATGGTTGAATTCTGGCTTTGAAATTCTCCAGGCAATATGGGCGGTTCTTCATTTTGTGCAGGTTGAATTGCCTAGCTTCCTTTTACAATGTATTGCTTTTATAATCATTACATGAGTGAGAAAGTGACATTGAATAGTTTGATCTCCTCTCTGAAGGCAAGCAGGGTCAGTATTTGGATGGGAGACCACCAAGGAAGGCTCTGCAGAGGAAGTCAATGGCAAACCACCTGTGTTTCTCACTTATCCTTAAAGTTCCTCTTTTGGGGTCACCATAGGTCATAGGTCTTTTCACGGACAGAATCATTAAATATAGTTATGGTATTCTTAAGAGTAGTACATATTTTCCTTCAGCTTGTATGTAAACTATTATTATGATGAATTTTTCAATTAAAATATAATTGTTTTTCTTTGTATTTAAATGAAGGGTTTTTTATTATTTAGGCTGTTTCTCTCATCCTTGTCATATTCACAGACTGATTTTGCATATATTCAGGGGTCATTTCATAGAAAAAGAGGTGCCAGAGTTCATTAGCACCTCATTTGCATATGCTACATGCCCCTGACAACGCCAGAAGGTGTACTGAATTATATCAGCTCAGCATCTACCTTAAAATGCTTCTTGAATTACAATTGTCATAATAAAACCTTACTCCCATCATCCACACAGTGTTTATTATAAAACACTGTGTAGATGACGGGAGTAAGGTTTTATTATGACAATTGTAATTCAAGAAGCATTCCTTTTAAATTATTTTTTTCTATGTGGCCACAGTAGCATGATAAAGACTTCCATCTGTCTGCTTTATGTGTTTTGGTTATTTTCCCATTTTTTGTGGGGAAAAATATTAGAAAGTTTGTCCGATCTCACCATCCATTCACAGCAGTATATCATTGCAAATACCGTAAATATAATCTTGCTTTTCGTTAAAGATTTTATTGTTCAGAATCAGATTTCTGTACTGGAAGTATTTCATTTCCTCTCAATCAACAGGCAGACACAAAAAAAACATGTATCTTATATTTCCCATTATCACATGAGCTAATATTGTTTGAAGATCTCCTCAGATGATAGCTCAAAACAAGAAATATTTTTTCTCATTTTTCCACAGGAAAATGTGAGTGTAAAGAGCAAGTTTTAGGGAACTCCAAGATCTTCTGTGGCATGAAATATACATATGGTAAGCTGATTTTAAAAATAAATTCTCCACATGGCCTATTGTAAACAGTTCATGAAAGTATATTAGGTGATAATTGTCAACAAAGCTACTCCCTAATACAGGGAGCCCCAACTTCTCTGAACCTGTAAGCATATTTGGAATTCTGACAAAAAATGGTGGGCACAATTACAAAATGGCTGCAGCAAGAGGTGGAGCCACACACACAAAGGAAGCCCCAAGTGCAAGGGAGAAGTGTATTCAAAAATACACTGGGGGAGAGATCAGAGAGAATAAAACAAACATTGTGGAGGCAACTGCCACCGAAACTATGTTATTTTAATCCCCATGACCAACTAGATATTCAGTGGTAAATCAGAAGCTCTGCTGAATGAAAGTCGCACCCAGTCCCACCTATTTTCTAAAAACTCTTGGTGGGCACCATGGCACCCATGGGCACTATGTTGGGGCCTCCTGGCCTATTGTGATTAAAGACCCAGTATGGATTATGGTTGTGCCAACATTAATAAAAATACTTTATGTAGCACAAGACTATCATAGAAAGAGTTGGGGGGAAATGCAGAGAACTTCCTCACATTTTGTGATCGGACTCAGACAATATGGCAGTCATTTTGTGAGTTGCCTTTTCCTGCTATAACCACTTTGTTAAGATGCCCACTGCCTATTATCAAAATTCCAAAACACCCACAGGTTTAACAGGATTGGGGACCCCATTATGATACAGCAACCTTGCTAAAGCTAAGCAGATATGGGTCCACCCAGCACCTGAATCAGAGACCTCTTGGGGTCCCTGTGTACACCAATCTGAATTCCGTGGAAGAAAGGTGGGATATAAATGTAATCAATTAATAAAAGCCTACAGGCAGTTTTCTGTACAAACTGGATATTATTGCTGGTTACTATCATGCTTGTCCACAGGCAAGTTTTTCCCAGAGGCAGTTTGCTTCTGTTGACTCTAAACCTTAGACCCATGCCAGTCCGGCTTCCGCCCGGGCCATGGGATGGAAACAGTCCTGGTCGCCCTCATGGATGACCTCCGACGACAACTGGATCGAGGCGGCTCGGCGGTACTGCTGTTGCTAGACCTATCGGCTGCGTTCGATATGGTCGACCATCGGCTGCTGACCCGCCGCCTTGCCGACGCAGGAATTCGGGGGCTAGCCTTACAGTGGCTCTCCTCCTTTCTTGACGGTCGGGGACAAAGGGTGGCAATTGGGGGGGAGCTGTCTCAGAGGCACCCACTTCATTGTGGTGTGCCCCAGGGAGCAGTTCTCTCCCCGATGTTGTTTAACATCTTTATGCGCCCCCTTGCCCAGATTGCACGGAGGTATGGGCTGGGTTGTCATCAATATGCAGATGACACCCAGCTCTATCTATTGATGGACGGCCGGGCTGGTGAGGTCCCTATAAATTTGGACCGGGCATTACAAGCCGTGGCTGACTGGCTCAGGCTGAGCGGGTTGAAGTTGAAGTTGAATCCGGCGAAGACTGAGGTCCTTTGCGTGGGCCGCGGCGGACCGGGAGGGGAGATTACCCTACCGGCTTTTGACAGTGCGCCACTGGTACCAGTGCGCAAAGTCAAGAGCCTGGGAGTGCTACTGGAATCCTCTCTATCAATGGAGGCCCAGATAGCCGCCACTGCTAGATCCGCCTTCTTCCATCTCAAGAGGGCGAGGCAGCTGGCTCCCTTCTTGGAGTGCAGCGACCTAGCAACTGTGATCCACGCAACGGTCACTTCGAGACTAGACTACTGCAATGCCCTCTACATGGGGCTGCCCTTATACCGAACACGGAGGCTTCAGGTAGTCCAGAACGCGGCGGCCAGGCTGCTGGAGGGACTACCACGGTGGGAACCTGCGCGGCCTGGGCTGCGGGATCTGCATTGGCTGCCGGTTGTGTACCGTGTTCGCTATAAAGTGCTGGTTATTACCTTTAAAGCCCTATATGGCCGAGGACCTGCCTACCTAAGGGACCGCCTCTCCCCATATGTGCCCCAGAGAGCACTGAGATCTAGCTCTCAGAATTTACTAACAATCCCTGGGCCAAGAGATGCTAGGTTGAAGGCTACTAGGGAGCAGGCCTTCTCAGTGATGGCCCCTCGTTGGTGGAACCACCTTCCAGAGATGGTGCGAGCCCTGCGGGACCTGAACCAATTCCGCAGGGCTTGCAAAACATTTCTTTTCCAACTTGCCTTCGAGATGGAACCCGATTAATCTGACGTATGCACATCTAGCCATCTTATGGATATTATGATCACAGTATTTTAGCACCCATTTATATATTTTATCTATTTTAAATTAATTTATTATATAATTGATATATTAAAATTGTTTACATTGTTTTATATGAATCATGGGATTTCCATGTCTGTTAGCCGCCCTGAGCCCGCTTCGGCGGGGGAGGGCGGGATATAAAAATAAAGTTATTATTATTATTATTATTAAACCTAGTATACCAGCTAAATTTAATCTCTAGCTTTGTTAATATAAGGTCTACAGCATTATTTCCCTTTACTTCTGTTCTCTGTCTGTAAAAGAACCCTTGTGATCTGTAAAGGGATAGAGGTAGATCCAAATAATCACTTTTTTTGCTCTTTTCAAAGGAAGCAGTTTCATTGCTTCTTTATTCCAAAGCATTAGTATAACTTGAGATTTTTTGCACTGAACACAGCTTAATCAAATTAACACTGCGCAACACCTTTTCCATTCTATTTTAAGGCAGTGGCAATCATAGACTTGTGTTTTTCATCATGCTCATCCTCCATATATTTTTGTTTTCCCCCTCCCTCTTCTCTTTTTTGGCTTAATACCTTGCCTGAAGGCAAGTACTCATGCATTACTGCCTACCCTGTGATGATCCTAATAAAAGTATTATGCCACAATATTTCAATGTTTTTCTAATGGACCAACGCAGCTGCCTGCATATTTTTTCTACTGCTGTACAAGTTTCCCTGCAGAATGCCTCTTCCAGTATTTTGATATACCTTATAAATAACAGGCTGAAAAAGCCAGGCAGCATTTGATTTATGGACAAATATTTTTCTAGTATAAAGTGCTTATTGTACTATATGCATTGTGTTGGCAACAGGCCTCTGTCCGTTGAAATCCATCCATGCATGATTTAAGGCGGGGAGGGGGAGAATCCCCCACCCCAAGAACTTTTTGTCTAGGAATTTCCATGAACCAACTTAACTGAGAATGACCAGACAGATTTAAAATAATTACCTCTCTCTGCCAAAATATATGTGTTTTAAAGCTATAATGAGAGGAGGTGGCCAACGTACATGACAGCATTGTTGTGGTTTGCAAATTTGTATAAACATTTAAAATGATGAGTAAGCAGCACCAGTTCCCAATAACATTAGTGGGAAGAAACTGAGCTATGTGTTCAGTATTTCTTCAAAATTAGGTCACTGAGCATCTCCCTGCACCCTGTCCTTGGCAAAGGCTGAACAAGCTCATCAAGCAGAAGGTCTGGCACTGTTTCTGTTCAACCAAATCAAGGTCTGTCTTCTTTTCAACAAATCAAATATATAGTCTGCCATAAAAAAAACAAGTACAATCACCCAGGAAGTGTAAATAGGCCTTGTGCACAGTGTATGAATCAGTGGTACGCAACATTAATGTGCACCACTACATTAAAATGAAAGCAGAAAATGTATTTTGAAATTTTTTTCACAGTGCTGAAGGCAAATATTTTATCAGCTCATGATAAAGGCTCTCATGCTGAGGTCAATGTGAAGATCAAAAAAGTACTGAAATCTACAAAGCTAAAGATTTTTCAAGGGAAGAGGATTCTTTATCCGGAATCGTGGACTAACAGAGGATGTACTTGCCCAATACTCAATCCTGGTAAATATTTATTATGAAGCATATCTATGTAGGGTTGCCAAGTCCAATTCAAGAAATATCTGGGGGCTTTGGGGGTGGGGCCAGGAGACTTTGGGGGTGGAGCCAGGAGACATTGGGGCGGAGCCAGGAGCACGGGTATGACAAGCAGAATTGAACTCCAAGGGAGTTCTGGCCATCACATTTAAAGGGACAGCTCACCTTTTAAAATGCCTTCCTTCCATAGAAAATAATGAAGGATAGGGGCACCTTCTTTTGGGGCTCGTAGAATTGGACCCCCTGGTCCAATACTTTTGCAACTTGGGGGGCATTTTGGGAAGAGGCACTAGATGCTATACTGAAAATTTGGCACTTCTACCTCAAAAAACAGCCCCCCATAGCCCCTAGGCTTCCCAACCCCCCCCCCCCGCTTTGGCGGGAGACTTCTGGGTTCGCAGCTTCATCCCTCTGTCTCCAGAAATCAGGAAGCGGGGGGGTGGGGGGAGGGGGGGAGAACACACCTGTAGGGTTCATGTTGGTGAAGAGATCCTGAGCAGTTTGTAAATGTCTGCCCCTTTAAGGCTGGGCAGGAAGGAGGAAACAGGAAGGGCTTCGGAGAACGGCCCCTCCCTTTCTTTGCTTTCGTTTTCACAGCAGGCAGAGGGAAGAAGACCCAGTAAGTATTTGTGTGCGTGAGAGAGGGAGGGGGCAGGGAGGGGGGATTCCCTGGTATGGAGGCCCTCCCCCCCCTTTAGAAAGCGTGGGGGGAGGGAAATGTCTACTAGGCACTCTATTATTCCCTATGGAGAACAATTCCCATAGGGAATAATAGGGAATTGATCCATGGGTATTGGGGGCTCTGGGGGGGGCTATTTTTTGAGGTAGAGGCACCAAATTTTTAGTATAGCATCTAGTGCCTCTCCCCAAAATACCCCCCAAGTTTCAAAACGATTGGACCAGAGGGTTCAATTCTATGAGCCCCAAAAGATGGTGCCCCTATCCTTAATTATTTCCTATGGAAGAAAGGCATTTAAAAAGGTGAGCTGTCCCTTTAAATGTGATGGCCAGAACTCCCTTGGAGTTCAATTATGCTTGTCACATCCTTGTTCCTGGCTCCACCCCCAAAGTCTCCTGGCTCTGCCCCCAAAGTCCCCAGATTTTTCTTTAATTGGACTTGGCAACCCTAAGAGCCCCCGATACCTGTGGATCAATTCCCCATCATTCCTTATGGGAATTGTTCATGGAAGTGCATAATGGCTGTGGGGGTGGGGCTTCCCCCGCCGTCCAGCTGGCTGGGGGAGGGGGGGAAGCCTGTAAAACCGGGGAATCCCCCACTGGGACCTGGGGATTGGGAAGCCTATATCTATGCGATGCTGATTTCTTCCTGTTTTTAAAAAATTCTTTATCGCCATACCCTGCATAGTCATTGTTAAAAATGGTCTTTGGCCTGATCTAACATGGCAAATTCTATGTTCAAAGGGATGGCTACACAAACAAGCATTAGATGTGTTGTGATCTAGTGCTATGCCCCATACACACCATCATTCTAACAAGATCTGCCCATAGACAGAATTCAGAACTGCAAAGTAGGGTTGCCAAGTCCAATTCAAGAAATATCTGGGGACTTTGGGGGTGGGGCCGGTAGACTTTGGGGGCAGAGCCAGGAGACATTGGGGTGGAGCAAGGGGGTGACAAGCACCATGGAACTTCAAAAGGAGTTCTGGCCATCCCATTGAAAGGGACCCCACACCTTTTTAAATGCCTTCCCTCCATAGGAAATAACGGAGGATCGGGGCACCTTCTTTGGGGGCTCGTAGAATTGGACCCCCTGGCCCAATCTTCTTGAAACTCGGGGAACATTTTGGAGAGAGGCACTGGATGCTATGCTGAAAATTTGCTGCTTCTGCCTCAAAAAACAGCCCTACAAAAGCCCCAGATACCTGCGGATCAATCCTCCATTCTTTCCTATGGGAATTGGTCTCCCTAGGGAAGAACGGAGCACCCAGCAGACACTTCCCTCCCCTCCCCCCGCTTTCTGATAACCCTAGACCGGGGGGAGGGCCTCCAAACCGGAGGATCCCCTGCCACCACCTGGGGATTGGCAACCCTACTGCAAAGACATTTTGTTTGCAAATGTCTTGCTTCTGTGGTTTGATTGGGGGGGGGTGCAAATAGGCAGCCTCGCCTAGGGCACCAAAAAGCCTGGAGCCAGCCCTGACTGTACTCAAATTTTGCCTTTATATACAAATTCCATTTTGTGCCACATTCTATGAATAAGAAAAATATTATGTTGATACTTTAGGCCCCAAGAGGGCTCCTATCAGGCCCCCAAGCAACCGGCTGTCATCTGCTTCCTTCTCCCTTTCTCTTGCTTCCTTCTGCATAAGAGCTCAGGGGCTACAGAGCACCAGCTGTCATCTGCTTCCTTCTCCCTCTCTCTTGCTTCCTTCTGCATAAGAGCTCAGGAGCTACAGAGCAAAACCTCTATTTTCTCCATTGGCTGAGGCTCCTTTCTTGGGGAGGAAGGAGGAGAGAAGCAGAGCTTCTTTGCCAGCCTTTCTCAATCCCACAGCAAAGCTACTGAGCCAAGTCTCTCTTCCTTCTATTGGCTAAGGACAAGTGTTATATTTTCAGGCTGCCAGATATCAGTTTTTGCTTGTTTACTATTGAAAATACTTGTTTTGTTATTGATTTTACTTAATGAGCTACCTCAAGCAGGTCTCCAGAGAGGCAACACACAAATATTCTAAATACACCAATATATCTAATCCCCATAATTTCCAGATCTGTGGATACTTAATTTGAGTCATAATCAGACAAAAATGCCCCAGGTTTGAAGAAAAATCTGAAATTTAAACACACACACATATAGCGGGGTTAAAAATGTCAAAATTATAAAAAAAAGTATGTAATTTTAAGAAACAATACTGTTATGCTAGGCAACCACAACAGTATTGTCAGCTTCAAGCCTTGGCTTATGTCAGGAAGGGCAGGAGAGGGGCAGCACCCTTTATAGGGCTGTTCTGGCCTTTGAGGGAGGATTCATTGGGGCCAGATTGGGCAGCAAGGACTAGCTGACTTGCTACTATGAGTCTTGCATAACTCTCATGCAGCTTGGCCAGGGAGAGGCTGCTGTGGGGGGGAGAGGAGGAAAAACTGAAGACAGGAGTACAGCTAAAGGTAGGAAGAAGAAAAGAAAGCAAGAAAAGAGGGGAAATAGTGTGTGTGTGTGGGGGGGAGAAAATATGCTCCTACAAGTTCTTGGACGTCCCCCACTTTCAATAAATTTAATTATTAACATGGCTTCATCTGTGGATACAGAGATTGTAGCCATGGACAGACAAGACTAATCTTTCCACAAACCTGAGAAAAGTCCTATTTTTGCAGGAAAATCTCAATTCTCAAAACAACAACCAGGGTTTAACCCCCCCCCCCCATGAAAATAATAGAAGCAGCACCCACAGCTCTAAGAAATGAAATCTCAGTAGCTATTTGGGGTGGAATCGCTAGGCAACCACAACAATATTGCCAGCTTTCAAACCTTGGTTTCTATCAGTAAAGGGGAAGGAGAGTTTCAGAGCCTTTTCCAGGGTTATTTTGGTCTCCCAGTCCACTCCTGCTCCTTCCTTCCTACTGTGGAAGAAGGACTCATCAAGGCCAAATCAAGCAACAACCACTGGGCAATTTATTACCATGCAATTTGCACAATTCACCCAGGTGTAGCAGTGGCTATGGCTTGATGCCACAAACCTCACCTAGGCCCAGTGGCAACCTCCACACAACTTGTGTGACTTGGATAGGGTTGCCAAGTCCAATTCAAGAAATATCTGGGGACTTTGGGGGTGGAGCCAGGAGCAAGGTTGTGACAAACATAATTGAACTCCAAAGGGAGTTCTGGCCACCACATTTAAAAACCACACACCTTTTAAAAGTCTTCCCTCCATTGAAAATAATGAAGGATAAGGGCATTTTGGGGGCTCATAGAATTGGACCCCTTGGTCCAATCTTTTTGAAACTTGGTCTTTTGAGGAGAGGCATTGGATGCTATGCTGAAAATTTGGTGCATCTATCTCAAAAAACAGCCCCCCCAGAGCCCCAGATACCCGCAGATCAATTTGCTATTATTCCCTATGGGAATTGATACCCGCAGATCAATTTGCCATTATTCCCTATGGGAATTGATCTCCATAGGGAATCATGAGTACCTAGCAGACATTTCCCTCTCCCACCCCGCTTTCTGATGATCCTGAAGCAGACATTTCCCTCCCCCTCCCCGCTTTCTGATGATCCTGAAGCAGGGGGAGGGCCTCCAAACTGGGGGATCCCTGCCCCCACCTGGGGATTGGAAACCCTACTTGGCTAGTCCTGGCACACACACACACAAACATACACATAAAACCTTTAATGGCATAAGGAGTGGCCAGTGGTAGCTCTCCAGATGTTAGAGCCAGTTTGGTGTAGTGGTTAAGTGTGCGGACTCTTATCTGGGAGAACCGGGTTTGATTCCCCACTCCTCCACTTGCACCTGCTGGAATGGCCTTGGGTCAGCCATAGCTCTGGCAGAGGTTGTCCTTGAAGGGGCAGCTGCTGTGAGAGCCCTCTCAGCCCCACCCACCTCACAGGGTGTCTGTTGTGGGGGAGGAAGGTAAAGGAGATTGTGAGCCGCTCTGAGACTCTTCGGAGTGAAGGGCGGGATATAAATCCAATATCTTCTTCTTCTATTTGCCTACAACTCCCATCAGCCCCAGCCAGCATGGTCAATAGCTGGGGCTGATGGGAGTTGTAGGCAAAAAACCATTGGCCACCCCTGGGAATGAAACAAAACCATAAACAAGTTCCAAAATGGATGAAACCGAGGAAAAATTTCATTGACCAGAAAGGCAATCAAGACACTGGCACTAGTGTCAGATAAGGACCTGGGAAACTGAGGTTCAAATCCCACTCTGCCATGGAAGCTTGCTGTGTGATCTTGGGCCAGTCACTCTCTCTCAGCCTACTGTCCCTCACAGGATTGTTGTGGGGATGAAATAAGGGAGAATAATGTGAGCTGCTTTGGGTCCTCATTGAGGAGAAAGGTGGGCTATAAGTGAAGTAAGTAAAAATAAAGTTGAAGAGTGGGAGGACAAGTAAAAGAAAGGTTGGTTATTGAGTAGGAAGGAAAGAAGGAAGCAGAGAAAAGAGAGAGGACATGTGGGCTGCCAGGACAGAAAGAGGAAATGGTGTGAGGAAGGGAATACAAAGGGAAATGAATTGACACCCCCCCCCGCGTGCAAGTCTTTGCAGATTACCCATTTGTACATACAAATGTAATAAATGATAAAAATAAAATACTTCCTTATAGCAGCTCTTCATATTATCAAAGAACAGAGTGTTCCTTACAGCTGGCAAACAAAAAAGGAAGCTTTCCAGGAATTCCAGAAAATATTTGTAACCTTGGACAGTGGGATAAAACATTTCAGTCTACTTTATTTTTATACTCTCAGAAACAGCAGCCATACATATTTATAGCAAACTACAACTAATGAGACAATAAGATGTTGCTCCCTTGTTGCAATGTGGTGTGCTTCTAGGGAGATATTACAAATAGCCTCTTGAAAATTATGTTTGCAATGAGAATGTGGATTCAGCTGTGGGAATATTTTGCTAACAGCAATGCCATTAAAGCATATAGGCCAAACAGAGAACATGCCATATTTTTATCTTTGCTGTCCCTAAACAATTTGTTCATATTCTGTCTCCCATTCACCCACTATGCCAATATCCCCATAGAAAGAGAGCCAGATCTGGGAGAATAGGGTTGAGATTCTCACTCTGCGATGAAGCTTCCTAGGTTATCTTGGGTCAGTCGGTTTCTCTCAGCTTAACTAACTGTACAGGATTGTAGCTGTAAAGATAAAAAGGTGAAAGGATGTATTAGGAGTTAACTGGTTAGTTAGTCCAGTATCCTGTCTGTCTTAGTAGAGTGCATTTTGACTACACACAGAGGAAGCCCTTTGTTCTCGGTGTGTTGGCAGAGTTATAATATTACACAGAGCTGCTTTCAAGTTTCAAGACTAATAACAGTCCTTTAATTTAGGGACTAGAATCTAGATAGTAAAGCTTAAGAGACAGAACAAATCTAAACTACCTTGGATGGATGAATTCAGAGGGGGACCCTCCATCTCTGTTGTGTGTGCAAGAAGAGAGAGATGGTGTGTGAGAGAGGGAACAGAAGGAAGACAGGCAGTTTTCCTGAGATCTATCAGTTTACTTCAAAAGAACAGAGACAGGAGAGTAAACAGGAAGAGAACCCATAATCTGCCTGTCTGTTTTACTGACTTGTTTGCAAACATCCCTCCCCTGTAGGCTGAGGCTTGAGACAGCATCTTGGACATCTCTTCCAACTGGAAGAATAATGTTGTAAAGCTACTTTGGTTCCTATTGGGAAGAAAAGTGGGATATAAATATAAATGAATAAACGTCCCTTCATCTTAACCTCCCTCATAGGGTTGTAAGAATAAATATAAGGGGGAGAATAATGTAAGCCACTCAACTTCTTGAAGAAAGGCCAAGGTAAACAGCACAATCTTATGCAGAATTAGTCCAGTCTAAGCCCATTCAATTCAATGGGGTTGGACTAGAGTAACTTGGTACAGGAGTGTACTGCAAAAGCTCTAAAAATTCCTGTACATATGGTACTTACTTTATTGTTTGTTTGTTTTAGAAGTACTTTAAAAATACTCTCAGATTTAAATTTGAGTATGATAAACATGATAGTACTAGGATGTATTAGAATATATAATGAAATAATTTTAGTAACAGTAGCTTATGATAATAAATGTTAGGTTTAAGTAACAGGCATAGTATGTAGAAATCACTGAATACTAGGTATTTTAAATGCATACTCTGATGTCATTTGTCCTTATGATGAACAAACAACAGATAAATATGATACTTACAATTCCTTCTTTTCTTTTCTGTATCCCTACCTGAATTTATAATAATAAAAAATATTGCAAAAAATTCCTGAAACTATCTTTTCCTTATGACTATATCTTATGACTATATCTTTCCTTATGACTATATCTTGGGTAAATATCTTCCTATATGACTATATCTTGGGTAAATTTTATCTAAATCTTAATCTCAAAATACCTGTTTTTATTCACAGGTTTGACATACCTTGTAGCTGGATATGAAGATGTCCAAGCAAACAGACTGATTGTCAACATGAAAAGTTTTGTTCAGCAGTGGAAACCAGCTCTTGGGAAAAAAGTATTTGAGATTTTCAAAGACTGCAGCTGAAAGTGCCGAACAGACTATTTATTTATGCACAAGATGCAAATTTCATGGAGAGTAGACCTCTGAAATTGAAACTGGATTCTAAGGGAATAGTGCCAAATATGTTGAGAGGTATTCCAACTGACAGCATTTCACCCTTCAGCAGAGAGTGTAGCTGCACTTTTAAAGCTCCTCCACCCATTCTGTCTTCCTACTAGTCATCCTACAAGGTATGGGAAAAGAGGTTTCTGTAAATGAGGATGCACTCACAAATTTTCTCTGCATTTGGACAATCTGCTTGGAAGTCAGTCCTATTAATACCAATCACAGCCAAACATTTAAGTTTTAAATTAAATTTCCATTGTCAATATTGACTTATTGCACCAAGATTTAGAACAAAATAGGAGTCAAGGTGCACCTTTAAGACCAACTTAGTTTTATCCAGAACATAAGCTTTCATGTGCTCTAAGCATACTTCATCAGACGAGGATTCCAGTACAGTGAGCAGAGCTACACATAGCTGGTAGGCAGTGGTTTAGAATGCAAAATGATACAAATTTAAGATAGAAATTCTGTCATTGGATCTTAAATTTGTACCATTTTGCATACTGAGTCACTGCCTACCAGCAATGTGTGGCTCTGCTCACTGTACCAGATTCCTCGTCTGATGAAGTGTGCTTACAGCACACGAAAGCTTAACGTTCTGAATAAAACTAAGCTGGTCTTAAAGGTGCAACTTGACTCCTATTTTGTTCTACTACTTCAGACCAACACGGCTGCCCACTTGGATCTATCTGCACCAAGGTTTGTTGGTGCAAATCCTGCTGAAATATGTGAGACTGAATTGGCATCAAGAAAACGATTTGAGAATCCAAACCTCATTTTTATGTACTTCTTTGGAAGAGTGCATATGTGCTATTGATGGACTGCCATCACTTACATATCCTAGAGAGCACCAGTGAAATGCTTTTGCTTTACGTTGGTATATTAAAACTAAGAATATGAATATGATTACATTTACTGCAGATATCTAAGGGTATCACACATAAATAAATATGGAATATTATCAGTGGGAAAATCCAATGAAAAATGCATCCAGTAAATTGAGAAATGCCACAATATCTGATGAGGACATATGCCTTTATTCAACAGAGCTCTGCAGAACATTCTTTGAAAACAATTCATAGGATTTTTGTTCTAGGTACTTTGAAAATACTAGGTCAAATTTTCCACTTGGTCAAACCAATGGGAATTTGTTGCAACCAGCACAGTTTAATGCTGTGTTTGAGCCAAATCCTTTCATTAGACCTTTGGTGATAAAAATGACTGATTCCACAAGGTGTGAATGGGAACAAGTTATGAGGTATTGACACATGTAAGTATTTCATTGTCTAAAAGCACTTTATTGTCTGCCCCTTTATAGTGCAAAAATTCTAAAATGGCTCAGGAAAAATTATTTTGGAAACTAAGTACTCCAAGACTAATAGAATTATTTTTCTTACATCTGACAACAGTGAATAAAAAAAGTTTAAGTATACATTTTGAAAAACTAATATATTTGCACTGAAATAGTTACTTCAGACTAATGACTTTAATCTATAGATATAAGCTAGAAAATGACTGTGTAAACTACAAAAAGAAGCTCTTGATTTTTAAAAAAAATAACTTGATAAAAGCTCTTCCTGTTGAAATGTGATAGATGTAGTTCATAACTCATGCTGAACTTGGTCTTGATTTTATAACGTTTGAATCTGAACAGGTAAGACTGCAATCTGATGCACACTTCCTTGGAAGTAAACCCCATTCAACTAAGGGGTACTTACTTCTCCATACACAGGATGGGCTGAAATGTGCTTTGTTCTATGTCAACATATAACGCATACACTTCCACAATGAATTTAGTTTGTGGGATATATCATGATTATTTTTAACCATTTTCTTCACTAGATTATATACTTATCTATTAACACATCTTTAAAACAGTCATAAATATAGTTTGTTTATACGTATATACTACACCCGATCTTAGCCAAAAGGCCAAGAAGTAATGTTTATACATATAAAAATAAATTGTAAAGCATTTTTTAAAAAGTCACACTTGTCCAGGTTTCTGCTGTGTTGTATTTAGTGGTCCTGTGGATTCACAAAATGATACTGTTTTTAAATTTTGTTTTTATATCTTATGTATATAATAAATATACCATATACTATTATTTCAGATCATTCACATTTTATATTTTACAGTCTAGCTTAACGCTTTCAATACTTGTAATGCCTAAGATTTCTGACAGACAAAAATGTAGCGCTAGCATTGCAATATTTTGTCACTAAGAAAATATTAGACACACTCTTAGTAATATACTTATTCCTGCTATGAAATGTGGTTGCATAAATATCATTAGTCTCTTTTTGACTGCTCATGTGACTTCATGAATAAGCAGTGACAATGGTTCCTTGCCTCCCCTTCCATCAACATGTGTGGCCTTATAAAATATTTTAAACATTATATGAAGGCTGTATACTGTGCCCTATGTACAGCAACAGAAGTTCTAAAACTCTTCAGCAAATGTTTGCCCATTGCATGGAATTTTGCATTTAAAAGCTATACTCAGAGCTTTTTTAGAGGAGGAACACACAAGAACGCAGTTCTGGCTGGTTGTAGTCTAATATGCAAAGGAGTTCCTGCTGGGGGGGTGCAGACTAATATGTGAGTTCCTGCTGAACTTTTTCTACCAAAAAAAGCCCTGGCTATACTACTAGTTTCCTTCCCTCTGCTGTGTGAAAGTTTTGTCAATTTCACTTCTGGGGGGGCGGGGGGGAGGATTATCAGGTTGACTCAGGCCTGTAACCAGGATTTTTTTTTCTTGGAGGCAGAGTGACACGATGCCAGGTGGGGCACAAATTAAATTAAATTAAATTAAAATTTAATTACATTAAAATTGAAAGAGCCAGCATGGCTTAAGCTTTCCATCCCTTCCCCTCCCCTCCCCTGCACCTGCACCTACATCTTCATCTGCTCTGATGTTCCCACCCTCCAAGGCAGGCATCAGCTGTTCCCAGACTGTGTGGCTATGACCCCCTCTGCTGGCTGAGTTTTCTGAAGACCCAGCAACGGCTGGGGATGGCAGCCACACAGCGTCCTCATTGCTGATGGAGAATAGTCTTCTTCCTGCTACCAAGCAGGAAGAAGACTCAGCGGCCAGCAATGAGAAGGCTGCATGGCTGGCGGCCACCACCCACTCCCCTAACTGGGTCTTCAGAAGACATGGTCCGGATGGCATACATCCGAGAGTTCTGAAAGAACTCAAAGTTGAACTTGTGGATCTTCTAACAAAAATCTGTAATCTTTCATTGAAATCTGCCTCCGTTCCTGAGGACTGGAAGGTAGCAAATGTCACCCCCATCTTTAAAAAGGGTTCCAGAGGAGATCCGGGAAACTACAGGCCAGTCAGTTTGACTTCAATACCGGGAATGTTGGTAGAAACCATTATCAAGGGCAGAATGAGTAGGCACATTGATGAACACGGGTTATTGAGAAGGACTCAGCATGGGTTCTGCAAGGGAAGATCTTGCCTCACTAACCTGTTACATTTCTTTGAGGGGGTGAACAAACATGTGGACAAAGGAGACCCGATAGATGTTGTTTACCTTGACTTCCAGAAAGCTTTTGATAAAGTTCCTCATCAAAGGCTCCTTAGAAAGCTTGATAGTCATGGAGTAAAAGGACAGGTCCTCTTGTGGATCAAAAACTGGCTGAGTAATAGGAAGCAGAGAGTGAGTATAAATGGGCAGTCTTTGCAGTGGAGGACGGTAAGCAGTGGGGTGCCGCAGGGCTCGGTACTGGGTCCCATGCTCTTTAACTTGTTCATAAATGATTTAGAGTTGGGAGTGAGCAGTGAAATGGCCAAGTTTGCAGATGACACTAAATTGTTCAGGGTGGTGAGAACCAGAGAGGATTGTGAGGAACTCCAAAGGGATCTGTTGAGGCTGGGTGAGTGGGCGTCAACGTGGCAGATGAGGTTCAATGTGGCCAAGTGCAAAGTAATGCACATTGGGGCCAAGAATCCCAGCTACAAATACAAGTTGATGGGGTGTGAACTGGCAGAGACTGACCAAGAGAGAGATCTTGGGGTCGTGGTAGATAACTCACTGAAAATGTCAAGACAGTGTGCGATTGCAATAAAAAAGGCCAACGCCATGCTGGGAATTATTAGGAAGGGAACTGAAAACAAATCAGCCAGTATCATAATGCCCCTGTATAAATCGATGGTGCGGTCTCATTTGGAGTACTGTGTGCAGTTCTGGTCGCCGCACCTCAAAAAGGATATAGCATTGGAGAAAGTCCAGAGAAGGGCAACTAGAATGATTAAAGGGCTGGAGCACTTTCCCTATGAAGAAAGGTTGAAACGCTTGGGACTCTTTAGTTGGAGAAACGTCGACTGCGGGGTGACATGATAGAGGTTTACAAGATAATGCATGGGATGGAGAAAGTAGAGAAAGAAGTACTTTTCTCCCTTTCTCACAATACAAGAACTCGTGGGCATTCGATGAAATTGCTGAGCAGACAGGTTAAAATGGATAAAAGGAAGTACTTCTTCACCCAAAGGGTGATTAACATGTGGAATTCACTGCCACAGGAGGTGGTGGCGGCCACAAGTATAGCCACCTTCAAGAGGGTTTTAGATAAAAATATGGAGCACAGGTCCATCAGTGGCTATTAGCCACAGTGTGTGTGTATATATAAAAATTTTTGCCACTGTGTGACACAGAGTGTTGGACTGGATGGGCCGTTGGCCTGATCCAACATGGCTTCTCTTATGTTCTTATGGTGATGGGAGGGAGATGGCAGGCTGGCTTCCTTGCCGCCAGAGAAGTCTTCTCCCTGCTTGCTAGCAGGAAGATTTGGTGACCCCCTCTCTTCACCCACCAGTCAGGTGAGCAGAGAGGATTTTTAAAAACTAGCTTGCAGGAAGAAGATTCAGCCTGGACAAGGAGGCCATGCAGCTACACCCTCCTTCCTCTCCCCCCCCTCACCTGCCTGCCTTGTATCCAATGGAGAAATCATGCCAGCACAGGAGCATGACTCCAGAGAGAGGGTAGAGAGGGGAAGTGCTGAGGGAGGTGGTGCAGGGGAGGAACTGTGTGATTGACACTGGTCACCCCAGGGTTCTTCACCCTCTGGGGAAAGGGATGGGGGACAAGCAGACTCTGGGTAGGGGCACCTCTAATTTGAGAAGGAGCACCTCCCCTATTGCCCCACAGCTGGCTATGGCCCCGGGTTGATTGACATGAAGTTCTCACAGAAAACTGTTTGCGGTACTTATGTGAAAAAGGGATTTCAAAGTTTAAAATCTACCCTACTTACAGAAGTATCATTACTACTGACCCCATTGTTTTATATGTTCAGCTTTCCAGAACTGAAGCAATAATGCCAGACACCATTCACAATACCGTAGTTCAACCCTTAAAGGAAGCAACTTGCTAAAACCAGTCACAGAAACTTTCCTAATACCTTCATCTTCTTCTACATATTGGAAATACATAAGGAACACAAACTCTCCAAATACTGTCCCTTGATACTCTGAAGCATCTCAGAAGTATTGGAAGCAACAGAAGGAGAAAAGCCGCAAGAGTCCAAGTTGTGACTCTCCCACACTGAAGGTCACTGGGGTTGATTCTGCACAGGATCAGCTGCACAAAAGGCTCTGAGGAATTGCTCTGAACTCTCCCTACTCTCTCATAATCACTGGTTGCTTTCCTGTAGCTGAGGATTTACAGAGTACATAACATTATGGACCATATTCTGTTTGTGACCCTAGAATTAATTTCAGGAGTGAATAAGAGGTCACATATGGCCACATATTTAGAGCACCCAGTAAACTATAGGTTAAAACTCTTTTTATCACTGGAACTGAAGAAGGGAACTATTAAAGGGATTTCAGTAGGAAGTTCTTTCATCCTTCTAATACATCACATACAACACAGAACATCAGGTCCCATATACATGCTCAAAAGTTTTCTTTTATTATCCTTACTTCCCAAAGGTATTTTCAGGGATATGTACTGTTGGAAATAAAAATCTGGTACTATCAAAGTGTCTAAACAGAGAGCCAGTTTGGGCATAAATAAACACAGCCGCTTTGAAAAAAATATACAGAGTATATTTTTAGTTAAGACAGTTTCTTCCATATCAGCAGTGAAGTCTTACAAACCCCCCACAACTGTCTAGCAAGCACTTCCTAGCACACTGAATAGATAGTTTACTGATAAGTCACTAAAGTTGCCGGTCCCCAGAGTTTCTGTATATTTTTGTTGATTTTTTTCAGTAACAGTGAGTTTCTAAATCTAACCTTGCTTAAAGGTCAAAGTAGCTCACAACTACTTTCCCACAGCTGAGCAAGAAAATATTTACAAATGTCCTTCACTAATCTGAGGGAAGACAGAGATTGGAGAGGCAGGAAACAACCAGGAAGATTATTTCTGGAAGTATTCTATATATGGAAAGACTTCAAGGAATGTTGAAATAATTATGGGTTGGAGCAAAAGGTTTTGTATAAAAATACCTCTTTGTTGGCCTCTTTTTAGTAGTTAAACGGTAAGTATCTCAGTACACAAACCTGTAGCATCCTGAGTATGTTGAGACAGTGTGCGACTGCAATAAAAAAGGTCAACGCTATGCTGGGGATTATTAGGAAAGGAATTGAAAAGTAATCAGAATCATAATGCCCCTGCATAAATCGATGGTGCAGCCACATTTGGAATACTGTGTACAATTCTGGTCACTACACCTCAAAAAAGATATCATAGCATTGGAAAAAGTCCAGAAAAGGGCAACTAGAATTATTAAAGGGTTGAAGCACTTTCTCTATGAAGAAAGGATAAAGTGCTTGGGGCTCTTAAGCTTGGAGAAATGTCGACTGAGGGATGACATGATAGAGGTTTACAAGATTATGCATGGGAAAGAGAAGGTAGAGAAAGAAGTACTTTTCTCCCTTTCTCACAATACAAGAACTCATGGGCACTCAATGAAATTGCTGAGCAGTTGGGTTAGAACGGATAAAAGGAAGTACTTCTTCACCCAAAGGGTGATTAACACATAAAATTTACTGCTACAGGAGGTGATGGCAGCTACAAGCATAGACAACTTTAAGAGGGGATTGGATAGACATATGGAACAGAGGTCCATGAGTGGCTATTAGCCACAGGGTATAGATGGAACTCTCTGTCTGGGGCAGTAATGCCCTGTATTCTTGGTGCCTGCAGGGGCAACAGTGGGAGGGCTTCTAGTGTCCTGGTTCCATTAGTGGACCTCCTGATGGTACCTGGTTTTTTGGCCACTGTGTGACAGCGTGTTGGACTGGATGGGACACTGGCCTGATCCAACATGGCTTATGTTCTTATTATCTTCCCATCCCAAATTGATCCCATTTTTTAGAATCAGTCTTCTAAATGGCTTCTTTACCTTCAGTTTATAGCACATTGCTGGTATTTCTTGCCGTCGTCTTTCTGCACCCTAATGAGCCAGAGACCTTGACAGCCATAGGTCCCTGCAATATACTTCCCATAAACAGTGGTGGAATCTATGCATTTACAATAGAAATTGGCTCTGTGGGAAAGTATTAGTCTTATGCTCACAAGTAGTTGAGGGCTTGAACTTTTTCCCTCTACATCATGAAAAAGCTTTTTCCATCCAGCCTAAACAATGATCTGACACTCCCATGGGCTATTTACCTTGCTCTATTCCTCACTCGCTGATGGACATGTAACCCACCTACTCCTTAAAACTCCAGCAAGGATCACTGCTCCCTGACTCATACAGTGAGAATACTAATAAACCCTACTGGATCAGATCAAGGGTCTCCTTAATAAAGCATCCTGGTTCCATGGCTAGCCTTACTCTCCTAGGAAGCACACAAATATGAAGGTGCTTTCCTTACTCTTTGGTTCCCCCGCAATTGGTATTTAGAAACATTTGTTTCCATTCCTAATCTTAAATCCTAAATATGGATTACTTTAAAAAAATCCTGGCAAAAACCTAGAGTGGAATGGAAAAGTAAATGTATAAGGCTGTCTTTTTACTTCCAAGAGGTATTTTCAGGGACATAGTAAAGAGTCTAGTAGCAACTTTAAGACTTAAGAAATTTTATTGTACCATAAGCTTTTGAGCAACACAGCTCTCTTTGTCATATGCAGATTCGTCATGATGCTGTTGAAAATAGCTGTGCCAACAGCTCCCAGCTGGGATTTGAGCATGCCCTGCCAACTAGCCCAGTGGCGCCCCCAAAGCAAGGCTCCCTGCTGCCAATCCCAGTCAGCCACTGACACCAGCAAGCCTCCCCCCCTTACCTGATCGAAGGGCAAACAGCCAGAGGCCAGGGGAGGGCATTGATGGGAGGCAAGCTCAGAAGAAGCACTGCAGCATGTCCACAGCACCAATACCAGCACCAAGGAAGTCAAGGCAGCTGGCAGCCCACAGCCAAACAATGAGGTGGCCCTATGACCAGGTCCCCAGAGAGGTGGCAGCAGCAGGAGGCCCTGAGCTTGACTGCAAGTCTGTGGCACCTGGTAGGCTGAGGTGAGACTCCGGGGCACTATCAGAGGCTCAATTCACCCCCACAGCTCTAGTCAGGCCTGCCAGCCAGAGCCCCCACCCAACAGCCATGTTGCACGCCCGGCACTAGGCAAGCTCTAGGGTACATCCTTCAACAATGCCCAAGCCTTGGCTGGCTGTCTTTGATTAAGGGGGCAGGTCTTGAGGAGACAGCCAATGGGAAGGAGTGCAGGGGCTGGAGGAAGGAATAAAAAGAGGCCACAAGAAGAAGATGAGGAGGAGTGCATGATGGTAGCCAGAGACGGCTAGAGCAAAGGGCTGAAGGTGCTCCAGCCAGGCAGGGACACCAAGGAGGTGATGCTAACCCAGCTCCTGCCCATTCTGAGTCCTCTGGCCTTAAAAAGAGGAGACCCCTCTGGAGTGCAATAGCCACCCAAGGTTCAGCCCTGGGGAGGAGATGGGGTATGAAAATAACAAAACATCTGGTATTGCTGAAGGGCCTAAACAGAGAGCCAGCCTGGATATCATGAATACATTTGAAATCATGAATAGAGTTTCTTCAGCCAATATAAGTCCTGTATATGAAATCTAGTTAGATTGGGGGGGGGGGGAGAGAATATCTTTCTACAGATCCTCCCACACAATATTTTAAAGGAAGGATCTTGCTTTCTGCAGATAGACAAGTTCAACAACTGTCCGTGCACAGACCTTCTTTGTAGTAGCCCCCACCCTGTAAAATGGCCTGCCTGAGGAGGTCAGAAAGGCTCCCACACTACTGGCATTTCACAAACTATGTAAACAGAGTATTCAGAAGTGCATTTTTTGAAAGGAAGTAAGACTATATCATAAAGATTGGCCGGGGAAAGTGCACTCTGTTTCCGCCCATGCAATACCATGTTCTGCATTGGTTAACATTTCATGTTTAATGCTTATGCTTGTTCAGATTACAGTTCCATTTCAATTTTCTGGAATTCCTAGTTCTATTGCAATGCTTATTAGATGTATTGACTGCATTGATTTAAATTATATAAACAGACAGGTCTCTGTGAGAAAGGTAAATAAATAAAATCAGGGCTTTTTTGGTAGAAAGAGCCCAGCAGGAACTCATTTGCATATTAGGCCACACCCCTGATGTCATCATTGTTTCACATAGGGCTTTTGTAGAAAAAGCCCAGCAGGAATTTATTTGCATATTAAACCACACCCCCTGACACCAAGCCAGCCAGAACTGCGTTCCTGTGCATTCCTGCTCAAAAAAAAGCCCTGAATAAAATTAAAAGGACTCCTACTTTGCACAGAATTTCCCATAGTGCTGCTTTGGCTTTTTAGTTATTGAGTAGAAATGTGAGTGGAAATGGAGTAGATAATCTTCTGTTGTGTTAAATGTAGTAGTAAAGTTTCAGTATGAACAGAGAACAGAGACACATGTACAAAGGCAGGAAAAGAAGACCAATGAGGAGTGTGAAGATGTGGGGCTTATCTAAATTATACAAGCGGCACCAGGGGTGTTGGGCCTCCCCTGACATGCCTCATACACCACATATCAATCAATAACCTTTATTGGCATGATATCCAGCATAACAAGGAACCACAACCACATATGCATATGGGGAGGGGACTTACCTTTTCAAAGCACTCTGCCACTTGGTGTGGCACCTAGCCAGGTGCGAAGGTAGTGGACATTATGCGTGTAGTAGATAGGCTGATAGTGCTGGGGAGGAGCCAGTGGTCGTGGTGCATGTTGGCACCAACGATGTGGGGAAATGCAGTTGTGAGGTCCTGGAGGAAAAATTTAGGCTGCTAGGCAGGAGACTTAAGGTCAGGACCTCCAAGGTAGCCTTCTCAGAAGTGCTACCTGTTCCATGTGCAGGGCTGGAGAGACAGGCACAAATTAGAAGTCTCAATGTGTGGATGAGACGATGGTGTAGGGAGGAAGGGTTTAAGTTTGTTAGGCATTGGGATGCTTTCTGGAACAAACGGGAGCTGTACAAAAGAGACGGTCTCCACATGTCCCCAGATGGAACCAGGCTGCTGGTGATTAAAATCAAAAAGGTGGCAGAGCAGTTTTTAAACTAAATCTTGGGGGAAAGCCGACAGGAGATGAAATGTCTCTGATTCGGGTGGACTCATCTCAAAGAGATGAAGGGTTAGCTGTAACCTTTCTCCTGAGTAATGGATCAGAGTTGTCCACTGAGATGGTGACAAACAATATGGATTGTTTGCCAAAGTCTCGAGGCAGCAGGAGGAAGATTGCGGGCCTAACTTGCCTGGGAAATTATAGATGTTTGTATACAAATGCTAGAAGTGTTCAAAATAAAATTGGTGAGTTGGAATGTTTAGTGTTGGGGAAAACATAGACATTGAGGGAATTTCAGAAACCTGGTAGAATGAGGAGAATCAGTGGCACACGGTGATTCCTGGATATAAGTTATATCAGAAGGATAGGGAGGGAAGGGTTGGAGGTGGGGTGGATCTGTATGTCAGAGAGGTATACAGTCCAGTAAGACTTTGGTACTGAAGGAGGATAGGGAAATGGCTGAGAAACTGAATGCATTTTTTGCCTTCGTCTTCACTGTGGAAGATGAGAAGTGTTTGCCCGCTCCAGAACCACTAATTTTGGAAGGGGTGTTGAAAGACCTGATTCAGATTGAGGTGACAAGAGAGGAGGTCCTACTGTATACTGTCCAGTAAGACTTAGGTCAGAGAATTAGATTCCCTTCTAGAAATGCTTTGGGTCGAAATAGAGGGCCCAAAAGGAAATTTAACTATGGGAGTTTGTTATCGCCCACCAAATCAAAATATAGAGGACGATTACAATATGATGGAAGGATTAAAGATAGTGGCTAAACGTGTCGTAATAAGTGATTTTAATTACACGCAGATTTATTGGGTCAATATGTGTCCAGGCCGAGAGAAAGAGATTGAGTTTCTAGATGCTCTCAATGATTGTGCTATGGAGCAGATAGTCACAGAACCTACCAAAGGAGGGGTGATCCCGGATTTGGTCCTAAGTAATGCCCAAGACTTGGTGAGAGATGTAAAAGTGATTGCACCGCCTGGGAGCAGTGACCATAACGTTATTGATTTCACCATTTGTATAAATAGAGAGTTGCCCCAAAAGACCAGCACAACCACGTTTAACTTTAAAGGGGGTAAATTCTCTGAGATGAGGTGGCATGTGAAGAGGAAACTGAAAGGAAAGGTAAATACAGTCAAAACCCTTGGGGAAGCTTGGAGGCTATTTAAAACTACAATCCTAGAAGCTCAGATAAAATATATACCACAAGTTAGGAAAGACAAAAACAGGTATAAGAAAAGGCTTGTATGGTTAACAAACAAAGTAATGGAAGCTGTAAAAGGTAACAAGGACTCCTTTAAGCGGTGGAAAGCTAGTCCAAGTGTGATTAATAAAAGGGAACACAGGCTGTGGCAAATCAAATGCAAGACTGTGATCAGGCAGGCAAAAAGGGACTATGAGGAGCATATTGCAAAAAACATAAAGACCAACAATAAAAATTTCTTCAAATATATTAGAAGCAGGAAACCAGCCAGGGAAGCAGTGGGGCCTTTGGATGACCAAGAGGTAAAAGGATTACTGAAGGAGGATAGGGAAATGGCTGAGAAACTGAATGCATTTTTTGCCTCCATCTTCACTGTGGAAGATGAGAAGTGTTTGCCCGCCCCAGAACCACTAATTTTGGAAGGGGTGTTGAAAGACCTGAGTCAAATTGAGGTGACAAGAGAGGAGGTCCTACAACTGATTGACAAATTAAAAACTAATAAGTCACCAAGTCCGGATGGCATACATCCAAGAGTTGTGAAAGAACTCAAAGTTGAACTTGTGGGTCTCCTGACAAAAATATGAAATCTTTCATTGAAATCTGTCTCTTTTCCTGAGGACTGGAAGGTAGCAAATGTCACCCCCATCTTTAAAAAGGGTTCCAGAGGAGATCTGGGAAATTACAGGCCAGTCAGTCTGACTTCAATACCGGGAAAGTTGGTAGAAACCATTATCAAGGACAGAATGAGTAGGCACATTGATGAACACGAGTTATTGAGGAAGACTCAGCATGGGTTCTGTAAGGGAAAATCTTGCCTCACTAACCTGTTAAGAGTTCTTTGAGGGGGTGAACAAACATGTGGACAAAGGGGACTCAATAGATGTTGTTTACCTTGACTTCCAGAAAGCTTCTGATAAAGTTCCTCATCAAAGGCTCCTTAGAAAGCTCGAGAGTCATGGAGTAAAAGGACAGGTCCTCTTGTGGATCAAAAACTGGCTAATTAATAGGAAGCAGAGAGTGAGTATAAATGGGCAGTCTTCGCAGTGGAGGACGGTAAGCAGTGGGGTGCCGCAGGGCTCGGTACTGGGTCCCATGCTCTTTAGCTTGTTCATTAATGATTTGGAGTTGGGAGTAAGCAGTGAAGTAGCCAAGTTTGCAGATGACACTAAATTGTTGAGGGTGGTGAGAACCAGAGAGGATTGTGCGGCACTCCAAAGGGACCTGTTGAGGTTGGGTGAGTGGGCGTCAACATGGCAGATGAGGTTCAATGTGACCAAGTGCAAAGTAATGCACATTGGGGCCAAGAATCCCAGCTACAAATACAAGTTGATGGGTTGTGAACTGGCAGAGACTGACCAAGAGAGAGATCTTGGGGTCGTGGTAGATAACTCACTGAAAATGTCAAGACAGTGTGCGATTGCAATAAAAAAGGCCAACGCCATGCTGGGAATTATTAGGAAGGGAACTGAAAACAAATCAGCCAGTATCATAATGCCCCTGTATAAATCGATGGTGCGGTCCCATTTGGAATACTGTGTACAATTCTGGTCACCGCACCTCAAAAAGGATATTATAGCATTGGAAAAGTCCAGAAAAGGGCAACTAGAATGATTAAGGTTTGGAACACTTTCCCTATGAAGAAAGGTTAAAATGCTTGGGGCTCTTTAGCTTGGAGAAACGTCGACTGAGGGGTGACATGATAGAGGTTTACAAGATTATGCATTGGATGGAGATAGTAGAGAAAGAAGTACTTTTCTCCCTTTCTCACAATACAAGCACTTGTGGGCATTCAATGAAATTGCCAAGCAGTCAGGTTAAAACGGATAAAAGGAAGTACTTCTTCACCCAAAGGGTGATTAACATGTGGAATTCACTGCCATAGGAGGTGGTGGCGACTACAGGCATAACCAGTTTCAAGAGGGGATTGGATAAAAATATGGAGCAGAGGTCCATCAGTGTCTATTAGCCACAGTGTGTGTGTGTGTGTATTTGGCCACTGTGTGACACAGAGTGTTGGACTGGATGGGCCATTGGCCTGATCCAACATGGCTTCTCTTATGCTCTTATGTTCTCCCAGCTCTGAGTGTGCCTGCTGCCACCCAGATTTTGAAGCCAAGCTCTGAGCAGCCCACTGCATGCCTCCACCTCCCCGCTGGAAGTTGGGATAGGGCTCTGCCTCAGGCGGCAGAACTCCCAGCGCCGGTGCTGCAGGTGGTTATTAGAGACAGGGCATTTTCTGTGATGGTACATCACCTTTAGAACTCCCATCCCCTTGAGGTATGCCTTGTGCCTACTTAACTTTCTCTTCGGAGTCAAACTTGTTTTTAGAATTCTGGTGATTTTGAAGAAATAAAATAAGGAACCATATATTCTACTATAACCAATGTAGAAGTGGAGTAGACCAAAAACACCCAGGAAGTTTCATGGTGAATGTTTTCCAAGTTCTATGTAAAAACATCTCCTATAACATCACAATTGGCCTCTATTGGAGACTCTTATTAGACTGCTGCTCATATTTTGGTTTTTGTTATAAAAAAGAATGTCTCTCTGAGAGAGTTACTTGTAGAATTTTCACCTTCCTAAAGACAACAGATTCTTCTAGCTCCAGCTGTGATTTTTTTGAAAACGCCAGTAACTACCTGCCTATTGAGCATTGACTGAGGCTGATTTATCTCAGGAGTGCCTATTGCATAAACTCTGTGTAATAACTAGTACTGGAGGTACACCAAAGATAATTCACCTTTGTTCTAGTCCAGGAAATGAACTGGATGATTGTCGTATAACTCTTAGGAGGAAAGCATTCATGCCAAGGAATTCATTTCAATAAATCATTTTCTCTACATTAAACTAAAAAAAATCTTCAAAAATTAATACCCAGAAAAAGCACATTTGAGTACTTTATAATAAGCATAGTACTTTTCCTTAAGCTCATTCTTGAAAACATTTAATTGGAATTATATTTTATTAAGCCTTCTGTACTGTGGCTATTGCTTTCTTCATCAATAGTAAAACTTATACTTCAGGATATAAAAGCTACTGATTAATGTTTTTATTGGTGCTACCAAAAATGTAGACTAGGGTCCTGTTGTTTAAGTTATTTAATTAGAATAACAATTTATTAAAAGTTCTGTATTGTGGATAATTGGGACCTTTCTTCATCTATGAAAAAAGTAAGCTAATATGTGCTCTTCTGCAATAGTAGAGGTGTTGAATAAAGTTCAGACTACCTTACAATGAAAAAGTATTGATAAAATCCATCCCTTAAATTGGTGTATACATAACAAATGAAATTGCGAGATTCTTGCTCTTTCTTTTAAATTGCCCGAGTTCTCTAAAATTTTAACTGCTTCTGGGCAGTGCAGCAACACTAGCAACACAAATTAATACAATTTATAGTTGACAGAAGTGGTTTCCATGAAAAGAATATGAATTTTTGATCCAACCCATATTAAACCCTTTGGGTTCAAACTCAGCCATCTCCACTTCAGACTGCAGAGCTAGAAAAAACCTTGCCTGAGATCTCAATACCTGCAGCCAGTCAAAACAGACATGCTGATAGGTAGCACAAGGTAGTTCCTTACAACATAGCAGCTACAAGTCTGAACAAAAGTATACAAATAGTGAACTATTAATATTCTGGGAGAAAGTAAACATGGGGAAATAGGATGAAAAGAACCTTAACAATCCAGATATAATACAGATATTCAAAACTATAACTTTGTTCTCAAACTAAGGTAAATGTCAAATGCCTGCTTCTGGGCACTCTCCCAATCACAGGTAGTGCTGGCAACAGCAGCCAGGCCAGCCTCCCCCTCCATTTAAAGAGCCTCCCAACCAGCTGGTCGGGGAGGCTCTTTAAATCACACGGGAAGGGCAGTGACTGCTTCTGCCACTCTTCCCATGTGATTTGAATCACCGTTTGGTGCAGAGTGGCCTTCAAGCTGTGAGGTGCTTGAAGGCCGCCCCCGCCCCCACCAGCAATTCAAATTGCATGGGAAGGGCATCATCTGCACCTGGATGCAGGAAGGGCAGTGGCTGCTCCTGGGCACCCTCCCACATGATTTAAATTGCCTGAGGGGGGGGGCGGCCCCTACCCTCCCAGCCTAGGGCACCAGCTGGCACCAGCCCAGTGGATGACCTCCAGAGGCAGCTGGATCGAGGCAGATCAGTGCTCCTTGTTATTGTTAGATCTAATGGCAGCATTCAACTCAGTCAATTATGATCTTATGACCTTGCCAATATAGGAGTTTGAGGGACTGCCCTACAGTGGTTTTCCTCCTTTCTCAATGGTTGGGGACAGAGGGTGGCACTCGATGGGGGGGGGGGGGGATCTCCCAGTGATACCCTCTGGAGTATGGGGTACCAAAAGGGACGATCCTCTCGCTAATGTTGTTTAACATCTATATGTGCCTCCTTGCCCAGCTGGCATGGGGGCTGGGCTGGGTTGCCATCAATATGCTGATGACACCCAACTCTATCTATTGTACAGTTGCCCTAACTTTGCCCCAGAAAATTTGGAGAGGGCTCTAGAGGTCGTGGCTGGGTGGTTATGGCAGAGTCAATTGAAGCTAAATCTTCTAAGATGGAGGTTCTATACCTGAGTCAGGGGGGTTGATTTGGAGACCAGGCTCCCTACCCTGGATGTGGCACCTCTGGTGCTGGCCCAGAGGGTAAGGAACCTCGGGGTGATCCTGGATGCCTCACTCTCTATGGAGGTCCAGGTCACTACAGCCGCCAGGTCTGCCTTTTATCAGCTTTGGCAGATCAGGCTGCTGGTTCTCTACCTCTCCTCCCAGGACTTGGCTACAGTGACCCATGCAATGGTCACTTCCAGACTGGATTACTGCAACTCGCTCTATGCTAGCTTGCCCTTGGGTTGATCCAGAAACTCCAGTTGGTGCAAAATGCAGTGATGCACCTGCTGACTATGATATCTGTATGGGTGCACATCCAGTAGGTACTCTACCAGTTGCACTGGCTACTAGTTGAGTACCAGATTCACTTCAAGGTGTTGGTGATCTGGGACCAACATATCTGAGGGACTACCTCTCCCCGTATGTGCTCTCTGCAGATCATCATCTGCTGGTTGTCACTGGTCCAGAGATGCTCACTTAGCCATGAACAGAGCCAGGACTTTCTCTGCCCTGGCCCTGGCCTGGTGAAACATGTGTCTGGCTGACATCAGGGCCCTGCATGACTTGTTACAGTTCTGTCGGGCCTGTAAAGTGGAGCTGTTCTGCCAGGCCTATGGTTGAGGAAGCAGGGAAGACCTGTGTTATACAAAAAAATCAATTTCAGTAAAATTTACAATATGCTGCAATTGCTCAGTACAAAGAATTTTTAAAAGACTCACTATTGAAGGAATATCTCATACTATTTTATAACATATAATGTACATAACCAAAATTATAAATCAAAATTCAATAAAGCATTTACCATTTTTCATCCTGAAAGAGTCCATGTAAAGACTCCAAGGAGTGCAAAGTAGCTGTGCTTTGACCTCTCCTGATGGGTGACGATGTGGCCTGCGACGTCAAAAACTACTTTGCAGTACATTGAAGACTCAACACATGAGGCATGGTCTTTATAATGAAGTGCAAATGATAACACGTTCCCTAGGTTTAAAAAGCCGTGTTTTGGTTGTAGACCTTCATCTTGATCAATTCACTTCATATTATCTGGAACCAATGCTCACAACAATATGCATGCAATTAGTCAGCTTCTTTACCTGGCATTAGCAGCTCTCCTATGGTTGAGGCAGTGGGCATCTACCAGTTGGCCTCCCCTGTTGCAGTCCAGGATACCATCAAGATCATATTGATTGATTATGGTCCAGCCATTCCCAGATTAGGCATAAATCTTACAACCAGCACAATGCCAACCCATGATTGATATGCTGTAATTTAAATTGTTTAAATTGTTTTTTGACTGATATTTATTGTAGTTGGTTTTACTGTTTTAAGATATTCTGTAATGCGCCCTGAGCCCATTCACAGAATCACAGGAAGGGTGGGATATAAATCTAAAGTAATTAATAAACAAATAAATGTCTAGCCTGGACCTTAGCAACCATAAAATCTTAAAGGTGCTACTGGACTCTTACTTTATTTTATAAAATCTCATCGTCATCCATGGAACTCAGAGGCACACAGCAGGTCTCTGATTCAGATACAGATGGTGACAAACCTATTTATTTCTGTGCATTTGCCAGCCACAAATTGTAAACATTTCCACAGCACCTTGGAAACAAAAAAAGTCCTATGTTTGGGGACCCAAATGGTCTTTTACTTTCAGTGGCCTAATTTAAAAATAACTATAAGATCAACAGCTATTAAACCCTTTGGAGATCAATTTGCATCAGTATGAGAGAAGAATTTGGCTTCATGTGCTAGTACTGTATTTTGGCTGTGCAAAGCTAACTGTAATTTTCCACCTGGTGCTCTGCAGGAGGTATGGAACTTGTTCATAGCACTTCAGAATTTGCATTTAAAGAATTAATAAAAATTCCTGACTGGTCAGAAAGCTTCCACGAACATAATGACCTTGACATTTTTATCACCTTCTAATTTGTTTTTTTCTTCTTTAGTTAACCAAACAGATCAGCTATAAATCTGTTTTCCAAAGTATGCAAGTATCATTTCTTTCTTAAAACTATGCAGGTCTCCTGCCATAGAGTTTCATAATGGGGAAACGAGAATAATGAACTAACAGCATGAATTCTTAGCTCCAGTTTCAACCCCATGCTAGGAAACCCCTGCTAACAATTACTATTTAAAGCAGAACAATGTTACCTAAACAGTTTGACCTGGTTAAAGTTGCCTTACACAAGACTGATCCTAAGTATAAAATGCCAGTCCAAAAAGGAAAGTTTTGCAGCTCTTCCCAAAAGACTCAGGGTTTTTTTCCCCAGTGTGGAGAATAGGGTTCCCAATCCCCCCGCTTTAGCGGGAGACTTCTGGGTTCCCAGCTTAATCTCCCGGTCTTCAAAAATTGAGAAGCGGGGGGGGAGGGGGGGAGAACATACCTATAGAGCTCCTGTTGTAGAGCTCCTGAGCAGTTTGTAAAATCCCTGTCCCTTTAAGGCTGGGCAGGAAGGAGGAAACAGGAAGGGCTTCGGAGAACGGCCCCTCCCTTCTTTGCTTTCGTTTTCTCAGCAGGCACAGTTCTCCGGAAGAAGACCAAGTAAGTATTTGTGTGTGTGTGAGAGAGAGGGAGGGGGATTCCCTGGTATGGAGGCCCTCCCTCCCTTTAGAAAGTGTGTGGGGGGGGAGGGAAATGTCTACTGGGCACTCTATTATTCCCTATGGAGAATGATTCCCATAGGGAATAATAGGGAATTGATCCGTGGGTATTGGGGGCCCTGGGGGGGCTATTTTTTGAGGTAGAGGCACCAGATTTTTAGTATAGCATCTAGTGCCTCTCCCCAAAATACCCCCCAAGTTTCAAAACGATTGGACCAGAGGGTCCAATTCTATGAGCCCCAAAAGATGGTGCCCCTATCCTTAATTATTTCCTATGGAAGAAAGGCATTTGAAAAGGTGTGCTGCCCCTTTAAATGTGATGGCCAGAACTCCCTTGGAGTTCAATTATGCTTGTCACACCCTTGTTCCTGGCTCCACCCCCAGTGTCTCCTGGCTCCACCCCCAAAGTCTCCTGGCTCCGCCCCCAAAGTCCCCAGATTTTTCTTTAATTGGACTTGGCAACCCTAGTGGAGAAGTTTCCTGGAGTTATTATTGACAATTGCAGAGAGGATATGCTGCACTGTTTTGTCTCAAAAGAACTATCACAGTAGTCTTATACTTTGTCCTGACTGATTTAGGGCCTAAAGAATATAAGAGTGCAAAGAAGTACTAAGAAAGCATATATAATGTTCTAAGTTTTGGTTTCTTTTTAAAAAAATCTAAAGAGTTGGGGAAACAGAACAAAAAATTCCTGAGAATCATTAAAGATAGGACTGAAATTCAAAATGTTCCAACAAATGTAAAATATAACAAACAAACAAAGTAATATAAAGTTTTAGGCTTTACATCAAGGGTCTGAAATAGATTCTGTAAAAATAATATGTTCAAATTCAAAATTAACATTTATATGTGTGAAATCAAAGTTTGAGTCCAGTGACACCTTTAAGACCAATGAAGTTTTATTCAAGATATAAGCTGCGTGCATGCACACTTTTCCAAATATTTATTTATTTGATTTATATCCCACCCTCCCCGCCGAGGCAGGCTGAGGGCGGCTCACAATATAAAATCACAACAACAATTATTTATTTATTTATTCATTCATTCATTCATTCGTGATTTATATCCCACCCTTCCCACAAGTGGCTTAGGGCGGCTTCCAAAAATTTGTCAAACATAAAAATTAAACAATTTTAAATATATAAACAATTAAACATTTAAAACAGTTAAAACCTTAAAAACCAGTAAACATTCCAATTACATATAGAACAGACGTCTGGCCAAGCTACATTGAGTTCTCATCTTAGCTAGGTGTAGGCCAGCCGGAAGAGGGTCGTCTTACAGGCCCTGCGGAACTGAACAAGGTCCCGCAGGGCCCTCACCTCCTCCGGCAGCTGATTCCACCATGTAGGGGCCATAACGGAGAAAGCCCTTTCTCTGGTGGATTTCAAGCGGGCTTCTTTTGGCCCGGGGATAGTGAGGAGGTTTTGTGTTCCCGACCTCAGTACTCTCTGGGGAACATGTGGGGAGAGACGGTCCTTCAGGTAGGCAGGTCCCAGGCCATATACTATAAAATACACATTTGATAAGTAAATAAATACTATAAAATACACATTTCATAAGTAAAACAGAGAAATTAATTTAGTGCTAACTAAATACAATGAAAGTAAATTACCAGTCCATATATATAGGTAGAGGGTGTAAATTAGCACACAGTAGGGTTGCCAGGTCAACTTACCTGGCCAGCAGGTGTCTCCCAGTGTCCTAGCAGGAGACTGGAAGTGATGCTGGGCATTTTGGGGCCTACTCTGGTTTTTGGGCAAAACTCTATGGTAAATTTGGCTTCAAACCACAGAATTTTGCCCAAAAACCAAAGCATTGCCCCCAACCAGAAGTAGGTCTGAAATGGCCAGTTGGGAGCAGGATTTTCCCTGCCAGCCAGCTGGCCTAGGGCTATCAAGCTCCCACTGGGGTTGGGGTTTCCCCTGGTTGGGGGGCCCCTAACCCCAAAGAGCTCTGTCAGTGTGAAATGTGCCTGACACAATGACATCTCCCGGAAGTGACATCATTGTGCTGGGCACAATGCGCAGGGGATGCTCTGGCATTTGAGCAAAAATGGTATGAGTTTTTACCTGAATCCTAGATCATTCCCCCCTGCCTGGTGTGATGATGTGACTTGCAGGTGACGTCATCGCTTTGTGTGTGAGAGAGGACTACCTTGCCAAGTCATAGATAAGACTTGGCGGCCCTAAGCTGGCTGGTAGTGAGTGACAGTCTGTGAAAGCAAGGTTTCCCCCACTCCCACCAGGGGGCTAGCAACCCTAACATACAGTATAAAAAAGATGTCTAACAGATTCAAGGACCAAACAGGAATAACAAGATTAGTTTATATGGTTACCATTTGTTTGGGTTTATATGCGTGGGCTATCTCCAGCTAAAAATATGCCCTCCCTAGACTTGGTATATAACTTGACCACTAAAAATACTCACTTGGAAGCAAGGAAACTGCTTTCTGACAAAAGGTACTTTAGTATGCTAGCTCACTTTGATCTGTGGCTGGACTTTTTATTTTTTTAAATTAGTTGTTGTAGATTTTCCAGGCCGAATGGCTGTGGTCTTGGCATTGTGGAACCTGATGTTGCACCAGCAGCTGTGACTGGCATCCTCTGAGGATTCCAGTCACAGCTGCTGGCGAAACATCAGGTTCTACAGTGCCAAGACCATGGCCATACAGCCCAGAAAATCTACAACAACTAATGAACTCCGGCCATGGAAGCCTTCAACAACATATTTATTTTTTTGTTTATAAGATTTACATGTCATTTATCAAGAGACCTAAAAAGGAAAAACCAATTAAAACATAATAAATGAACACAATACCACTAACCCTACAGCAATACAATCATCATAACTATGAAATCATAAAATCAGCATCCAATAAAAGCAGCATGAAGCAGTATAAAACAGCATAAAAACAGCACAAATATAGGTAGCAGCAGGGCTTTTTTTGTAGCAGGAACTCCTTCGCATATTAGGCCACACACCCCTGATGTAGGCAGTTCTCCAAGAGCTTACAGTAGGCCCTGTAAGAAGAGTCCTGTAAGCTCTTGGAGGATTGGCTACATCAGGGGGTGTGGCCTAATATGCAAATGAGTTCCTCCTACAAAAAAAGTCCTGGGTAGCGCAGAAAACACATGCAATGTACAAAAGCAGAATGAAACTACCTCAGCATGAATCATAAAAATAATTACTAGATGAGACAGAGACCATACAAGAAAAACATGGAACTAAAAGGATGGGATAAAACTTCAATCAAAAGGCTGGAGAAAGAGAAAGATTTTAGTTTATTGCTCAAATAGCAGCAGGACAGCCACTTCCACCAAGAAAGCCCCATTTCCAGCTGCCCATACCGAACAGGGCATGGTCTGAGGAACAGGCAAGCACCTGTTTTTTGAAATTGTTCCAAAAAACAAATGGTTAGCTAGTGCAAAAGTGATAATGAGCTCTGTATCTAGGTCTGTCAACAATCTGGTTATCGTGGTTTCAACAGTTGCCACTTCTAGAGACTGGTGAGTCAGTTTGGTGTAGTGGTTAAGTGTGCAGACTCTAATCTGAGATAACCGGGGTTTGATTCCTCACTCCTTCACACACACCTACTGAGTGACCTTGGGTCAGTCGTAGTTCTTGAAAAAGCTATTCTCTCAAAAACAGTTGTCTCAGAGCTTTCTCAGCCCACCTATCTCACAAAGTGTCTGTTGTGGGGAGGGGAAGGGAAGGAAATTGTAAACCGCTCTGATACTCCAAGTGAAGGGTGAGCTATAAATCCAATCTCTTATTCACTCCTCTTCTTCTAGACTTTTAAAAAATTACTTGACTCCCTTTCCCACCGCCATGTTATTATTATTGACTATTTCAGACTTTTTACTAAAATTCCATCTTCAAAAGTTCATTTCAAGTTTAAAGGTATTTCTACACAAGGTATTTCATGCAAACAGGAGGAAATATTTACAAGACTGTCAAAAAATAAATAGCTTGCTATCAGTCATCTATAATGAAATAAAATATCTTATTGAATCACCATAGCTTTAACTGATCACAACCACAGAAATATAACAGAAAACAGACTGTGAGATATTATTTGAGATCTTCTAAGTGTAAAGCCCTGACATTTTCAATAATGAAGTCCTTTGTTTTGTTTCAAATAGAATGCTTTATTTTAAAACTCCAAGGTGCTCATAGAACATGGTACTTGAAAAGGATGAGATACCACAGGTTACGCTATATAGGGTATCATAAACCGTAACAAAGAAGCGCTCTATTCAAATCTAGTGTTCAAAGGGTACAGCAGTAAATTTCCTTTATTCTACAAAAACATTCTGTCACCAACCCAGGAACTGATAAGGGCCCGTGAATGCAGGGGAGTTTGTGCTTTAGACATAGCAGGCCAGTCACCGTTATGTAAACATCCTTGGCCAGATGGCAGAGTGTACATGGAGAGGGGGGGGTGCAGGGAATGGAGGAAAACCAGAGCTCAGGTTTGACATTAGTTCAACCATCTCATATTGAAATAGCTGGGCTTGACATTAAATTACAACTTCAAACAATTTTTAAAATTTCTGATTACTGTCAAAATCAACAGCCAAGCTGATATTAAAAAGTGAATAATTATTACTTAAATAATGCACATAACTAATTATTTTATTCACTTAAGTAGGTCAACCTTTGCTTCCAGGTGGATCTGGAAAATGAGCCCCATATTGACACTGTAGTGACATTTCACCTCCTCTGTCATGCCACTAATTTTAGCATTTTTAGACTCTGTTCACATTTCTGATATGTATAAATTATAAGCTGCCTATAATGATGCTGTGTCCATTTTATGCAAACAAACAAGTTAAGGGCATAATTTGATCCTCTAGGCATGGGTTCCCAAGTGTGATGCATAGAAAATAACTTTGCTTTCAGTTCCTTTAAGTGGAACTCCAGTACTTTGTCAACAGATTCCACTGTAGAGATGAGTGGGCTAGGTCTGAATGATTGTATAGCTTATCCAGATAGAATATTTAAAACTGAACTTTCTGGAGAATCGTTTTACTCCTGTGGGAATGTTTTACAGATTATCCACCTTTTATCTTGGGTGTATACCACTGAAGGAAAGAAGTCAGAGGATAAAAGCTCCATCCATCTAATTATACCCATCAGGAGGCTTCATCCCATCAGCAGCAAGATTTCCTGTATGTCTGAGAAAGACTCTGCTGTTGTTGGAACATAACAGTCTACTAACACAGTCACAAAGTACTTATGCTCTTTCAGCAAGTTGTTTAGAGTTCTGCCAAGCAACTTAAGCAGCAGTAAGTGATAGGATACTAGTATGAAAGCCCAACTGGTTTAGCAAAGATCTTTAAATTAAAGCTTCACAAAAATAATAAGGCCTTTTCTTTATCTATCTATTCAACCAGAGGGCAGAAAGGGCAAGGAAGCTTAAAAGGCCTATTCATGCGAACTGAACTGGTGCTTTGAGTCAACTATTTACAAACTGCAAATGTATTTCATTCACATTAACACAAAACTCACTGAGTAAAATGGATGCAAATGCAGCGTCTCTGTATCTCAAATATGAAATAGCTGAAACTGTGCTTAAATTTTGAGTGCTTGGACAGAAAATTCTTCCAGACAAAAATGCTAAATGGCTTTTTAAAACATGCAAATAAAATGCAGGAACTTATTCAATGTTATATTTGTTTTATTTAGTGCAAAAGAAAAGAAGGAAATAAAGTTATTTTAAATGGAAATATGTTAATATCATAATTTGTTGTGGCATAAAGGAACTGAAAGTACTTCTTTACACATTTTTGGAACAGCACAAGCTCTTTTGACAGAGCTTTAGAAATGGACATCAGCCCTTTCTATGAAGTATTAAAAGCCAACAGGAATACCTACTTACCGGGAATATGTGAAAGAGATGCACTTTGGAACTTTATGTATCTATGAAGTCTTATAGGAACTGAAACTGATGGACTTTGTATATTGGGATTTTGTATATTATTATAGGTGTTTTTGTAGCATGTATTAAGATTGAGCTTATTACAAAGACTTTTTGAATAATTTTGGATATTTGTACGTGTAGTTACCTTTCATGGTTCATTCTCCAGGCTTTAGCTTCGATTAGGGCCAGGGCTTTTTCAGTCCTGGCCCAACCTGATGGCATGAGCTCCCAGTAGAGATCAGGTCCCTGCAGGATATTTTACAGTTTAGCAGGATCTGTAAAACAGAGCTATTCCATCAGGCTTTTAGTTGACATCCAACTGTCATCCTGGCCCTCTTGTTTATATGACCCTCCAAACCAACTTGGACTGGTACTGGCAGGGACCATAGACATCATATGGTCCCATTGTATATATTGTCCTATATTTTAAACTGACCAGAGACAGAACCTGATCTTGGTATAATGTCATCTTATTATTATTTTGTGGTTTTATTGTATTGTGGTTTAAAAAACGGTCTATTGTTAGATCTTTAATGATGTGACTCGCCCTGAGCCCACTTGTGGAAAAGGCAGGATAGAGATAAAATAAATAAATAATTTTTTTTTTCAAGAGCTGCTTTGCATCAATCCACCATGACTGGCTGCCATGTTCTGACTTTCAGCTGGGCTTTCTGATACAACTAGGACCCACACATCTCTGGTGGTGGCAAACAGTAATTTCAGTATAGGGTCTTGCTACTGCTCCAGCCAGGGAAGGATTTGCATTAATAAACCTAGTGAAACAGGTTTATTAATGCTTGGGGCCTAAGCCTCCCTCCCTTTCTCCCTTTCCTTCCCCATAGGTCCTGTGGAAACCACTTTACTTTGCTCTATGGATGCTCAATGGTGACAGATAGGTTACAGGAATACTGTTTAACAAACTATAAATCAAGTATTTTACAAATATTACTATGTCAATATAGTTCTCTTAAATTTTAAAGTCCTCATGTTAATATAGTTATTATTTAAATACGTATCCTTTTAATTAAAGGTAATTGTTTAATTCTTCCCTGTTTCTTGGTCATTAATGAAATCACTCAGTGCATAATGCATAAATATTTTCAGTGTATTCTAGAAATGTTAACACATTATGCCAAGCATGTGGAATTTCTCCTTCAAGGATGATGCCTTCAGGTTATTTACACTTCACATACAACTGCAAGTTGAAACTTGTTTTAGTGGCAAGAATTTCTATTTGACAAAGTTATTTGTAGCTGCACAGTAGTAAATAAGCCCAGAAGTTATTTAGCTTAAAATTAAAATATTGTATTAATAATTTCAGCAACTATTGCAAAAATTCTGAACAGTCTTTGAATTTGTAAAGTTAGATTTATATTTATACCTGAAAATACAGCAGCAATGCTGAATCAAGAATGCTCCCAAATTCCATCTTATTTCTTAGGACAGATTGTTACTTTTTTAGAACAAGTATTTCTCCAAGTGTTTGATATCCTTGAAAACCAAGAAGCTGTCAATTCTTGTCAGTGGCACTGAGCATGTAGGAATGGTCATGTCAGTTCAACATTCCAAAAGTCAACCAAGGCATTGAAAGAATATCCTGCCAAGCCAGCTGAAATTTCTTCAAATGCCAACATGAATCCTATGGATCTGGAAGATTCCTAGAGTGGATCACTTGAATTGATTCTTCATCCTTCTGAGAGTGGTGGTTAGTAAGACCACTGATTGTTCCAGTAGTCATCACAAAATGATTTGTTCATTACAAGTCAGTCTACAGGGGTTCCACCATCCACAGACCACTTGTGTTTAACTGTGTTGTTCATTTGGAACAGAAAACAAAATAAAATAAAGTGTATGAACTAAGTGTGCTGGAATTATGAAACACTGGGACAGCCCTGTGACAAACATGGTAGCCATGAAGTCTTGAACTACCCCTGACTAGGTTGCCCTCCCGTTTAGGGTTGCCAAGTCCAATCCAAGAAATATCTGGGGACTTTGGGGGGTGGAGCCAGGAGACATTAGGGGTGGAGCCATCAGCAAAGTTGTGACAAGCACAATTGAACTCCAAAGGGAGTTCTGGCCATCACATTTAAAGGAACTGCACACCTTTTAAATCAGGGGTGTCGAACTCATTTGTTATGAGGGCCGGATGAGACCTTGTTGGGCCGGGCCATGTTGGGTTGGGCTGAGCCATGTCGGGCCATGTGTGTACCCATTTAAGATTAGGTAGCCAAGATATAAATTTTATAAAGAACACAGACAAACATATTTTTTTAAAAACTTAAAACATGCTTAAAACTTTAGCACTCATTGATTTTAAAGATGCTTTCTTTTTATTTCTCCCATGTGATCTCGGGAACTGGGCAAAGGAAGCTCTGGCTCTTTCCTTCCTTCTCCAAAGGACTTGGGGGGGGGGAGCCTCATGCAATAGAAGGAAGAGAGGCTTGGCTCAGTACCTCTGCTGTGCAACTGAGAGAGCCTGGCAAAGCAAGCTTTTCCTCCCCCCTTCCTCCCCAAGGGAGGGGCCTCAGCTAATGGAGAAAATAGAGGTTTTGCTCTAGTAGCTCCTGTGCAATTGAGCAAGCCTTGCAAAGCAAGCTGTGATGCAGAAGGAACAAAGATATAGGGGGAAGGAAGCAGATGACAGCCAGTTGCTCGGGGTCCTGATAGGAGCCCTTTTGGGGCCTGATTCAGCCCCCAGGCCAAATGTTTGACACCCCTGTCTTCAATGCCTTCCCTACGTTAGAAATAATTAAGGATAGGGGCACCTTCTTTTGGGGCTCATAGAATTGGACCCCCTGGTCTAATCTTTTTGAAACTTGGAGAGCATTTTGAGAAGAGTCATCAGATGCTATGCTGAAAATTTGGTGCCTTTATCTCAAAACATAGCCCCTCCACAGCCCCAGATACCCCCAGATCAATTCTCTATTATACCTTATGGGAATCAATCTCCATAGGGAATAATGATGTGCCCAGCAGATATTTCCCTCCCCCCCCATTTCTGATTACTCTGAAGCATGGGAGGGCCTGCTCCCACCTGGGGATTGGTGCCTCACGAGTTGCTGAACTTCCAACTTCTTCAAAGTAACACAGAGCAACTAAAGGTTCAAGTTTACCTTTCCTATGCAAACAACCTCTGAAAAGATTGTGCAACCAACGGAGGGTCTGGGCTGCTTTCACAGTCACTGGGAGCAGCCATGTTGTTCTGCTCCCACCCCCATTCAGCCTTAAAGGCACAGACACACCATCCCAAGACAAAACCTTTCCAAGTGGACTCTGAAGCCTCCGGAGGTGGAAAGGCACATGGTGGCTGTGGGGGCGGGCTTTTTTTTTTAAACATTTGGAATGCTTTATTGAGTTAAGAAGTGCGATACAGATATAACAAACGAAAACCATGAGTATGCATCAAATATCAAAACATGACACCATGAAACATTACAGAGTGCAGTTACGAAAGTAATTGACAGGACATCAATATAGCGTGGTATGAGGAATTGGGGATTCTATTATCAGCATAAACTTTATCAATGAAGGGTCGCCATTTTTCTATAAAATTCGAGGAAGCAGTTTGTTGGGAACGCTGAGGGCCTAAGTCATAAGTGAGCTTATCCAGTGCAAAATAATCCCACAATTTTAACCACCAAGTTTGTCGTGAGGGGGGAGAGTGTTGTTTCCAAACTAGAGCTATTGCAAATTTAGCAGCCACAAACATGAGCGAGATCAATTCCTCTGCAGATTCGGGGATATTTGAGTTATCTAGAAGATTTAAAAGGGCAAATTCGGGCGTAAATGGAGGAGAGTATGATGTGAGTTCCTGTACTTCTTGATAGATTTGTCTCCAAAAGCTATTTATGATTGGGCAATGCCACCAGGAGTGGAGAAAAGTACCCCTCTGTCCACAGTTCTTGAAACAGAGGGGTGAGATGGAAGACGAGTGCACTAGCTGCACTGGGGTCCGGTACTATCGTGTGAGGACTTTAAGAGCTTGAAGTTGGACATTCATTGCTTTCGTTTTATATATGGAAGAACCCCAGATGGCTTGCCATTGCTCCTCAGTTAGTTCTATCTGCAAATCTCGAGCCCAGGCACCTTGATAGGAGTGCAGCTTTGCATTAAGGAGGCTGAGTAGCAATTGATATATTTTTGATATCAGTCCTTTGATCAGGATTGAATCACCGAATAGGATCTTTTCAAAGCCAGCAAGATGGACGCACAGAGGGGGACTGAAGGAATGTGTATCTAATAAATGTTTAAGTTGAAGGTATTCGAACCAGGGTAGTCGGAGGTCAGAGTCAGCCTCCAGAGTCACTTTATCTTTCAGTACCCCCTTAAGAAGAACATCAGCAAATCGGGTCAGTCCTAGACGTTTCCATTGCATAAACGAGTCTTTACTCAGCGCCGGAGCGAACCAGGGCTGTCTAACAAAAGTGGTTAAGGAGGAGGTCGGGGGAGCTAACTTATTACGGTGTTTACGCCAAACCTGCAGCATGGAGGCCAAAAAAGGGTTCGGAGAAGAAGAAGTTTTGACGCGCTTAGACACACACCAGAGTTCCTCCTGGAAAGAGAGGGCCCTGAGATAAAAATCCTCGATCAACTTCCAGTCCGCCACGTAGGAGGACCTATAATATTTCACCAAATTAGTGAGGATAATAGCATCATGGTAGTTTGAAATATTTGGGACAGCTAATCCACCCAGCGAAATAGGCTGTCTACTTGAGGCAAAATTGAGCCTTGGCTTCCGATGCTGCCACACAAATTCATTTATTTGGGATTGCCATTTATGCAGCAGAGAGGCTGGAACACACAGAGGGACCGCCCGTAAATAGAACACAATCTTGGGTAGAATTAATGATTTAATTAGATAGATGCGCTCCAAAAGGGTGAAAAAATTTTTCCCCGAGTGGGATAGGAGAGAATTGATAGATTTGGAAATTTCTGTCTGGTTAACGGTTGGGAGAGTAGTGAAGTCTAACGGGATGTGAACACCAAGGTGTTTCCAAGATTTTTTAACCCATTTGTATCGGTAGTGCTTGCTGATAAAAGAAATAGAGGTAGAAGATAGGGTAATGGGGTGCAAGAGAGATTTATCAAAGTTTATGGTGAGGCCTGAGGCGATAGCGAAGTCCGAAAGATGAGAGTGAGTTGCTGGAAGTGACGAGGAAGGGTTGGTAAGATACAAGGTTATATCATCTGCGAAGAGACTAACTTTAAAAGCTTCGGTCCCCACGAGAATACCATGGATGCGAGCATCGTTCCTGATTTTGATGGCCAACGGCTCAATTGCAAGAGCGAATAGTAGGGGCGAGAGAGGGCAGACTTGCCGTGTGCCTCTAGACAGACTGAAAATAGCTGAGTTTAAGTTGTTAATCCGAAGTAGTGCTGAAGGAGAGAGATAGAGGGAGTCAATAAGAGTACGAAATTTGGAACCAAAATTCATTCTTTCTAGTAAGGAGTGCAGGTAGAGAGGTTCAACTGAGTCAAAGGCCTTCTCTATGTCTATAGATAGGATGCAGGCATCCTGAACAGCTTTGGTTTTGCAATGATGAATCAAATTCAGTGTTTTTTGGGTGACATCAGTTAAGTCACGACCAGGGATAAAACCCGACTGATCAGAGGCAATATAATTTGCCATAAAACTATTCAGTCGCCTTGTTAAGATGCTAGTAAAAAGTTTGTAGTCGGTGTTTAAAAGAGATATCGGTCGGTAAGACTTGGGGTCTAATTCATCTCTCTCTTTTTTGTGTAAAACAATAATTTTGGCAAGACTCCAAGACTGAGGGACTGAGCCAGAATCGAGAATATAGTTAAAAAGAGATAGTAAGTAGGAAGATAATGTAGAACTATAAGCTTTATAAAATTCAGAAGTGAAGCCATCCAGACCCGGCGAATTGTTTGTGCGCAATGATTTGATGGCTTCAGCAAGTTCCAGATCATCAATGGGGCAGTCAAGACACTTTCTGTGGGCTTCTAGCAAAGTGGGGAGTGTAGTAACGGATTGAAAAAACTCAGAGATCGCTTCAGGTGGTGGGTTCTTGGATTGGTATAGAGAAGAGTAGAATTGACTAAAAATATCTAAAATAGACTTAGAAGAAGTGCATACAATGCCTTTGCGATTTCTGAGACCCTTCACATTCAGGTTGGTGGCTTGCTGTTTGGCTTTCCAGCTAGAAGCCTATGAAATTTTGGGCCCCGATAACAAAAGGCTTGTTTGGTAAATAGCAGATTACGTTTGATTTTTTGAGTATCCAGGGCCTCTAACCTTTTCCTTTCCTCTTGCAAGTGCTGAAATGTTTTTTTGTTGCAAGTAAATTTATGTTGGAGTTCAAGATCTTTGATTTTCGCAGTCAAGAGGTTAATAAGATGTTGTTTTTTCTTTTTTTGGGTGGCAGCCAATGCAATAATTTTGCCTCTTAGGAAGGCTTTGCACGCATCCCAGACTGTTTGGGAAGGGATGTCGTCAGAAAGATTGTGGCTAAAAAATGCCTGTTCGATTAGGTTGAAAAGTTCTTTATCTAATAATAAATAATTGTCAAGTCTCCAGGAAAAGCTATGGTCATATTGTACAGTTTTCTTAATAGAGCAGATAACTGGCGCGTGATCAGACCAGAGTTTTGGTTCAATTGAGGCATCTACAAGAGCATTACAAAGAGAATCAGAAATAAAGATATAATCAATGCGCGTGTGAGTTTGATGCTGTGAAGAAAAGTAGGTAAAGTCCCGCTCATTTTGATGGAGAAACCTCCAGGAGTCTGTAAGCCCCATTTCTGACATTATTTTATGCAAGCCTGAGGGGGAAAAGCCTCGTCTGGGGGGGGGGGGGAGTGGAGAGGCGAATGTTCTGATTTTCTGTCTAGCCGAGTGTCCATAAGGAAATTAAAGTCAGCTCCGATAATTAAAGGGCCTTCCTGAAAAGCTTTTAATTTGTTCATAATCTCCCGGATAAATTCTAGTTGTCCCGAATTAGGCGCATAAATGGCAGCTAGGGTTGTGATTTCGTCATTGAGTCTACCCTTAACAAAAAAAAATCTACCATGTTCATCTATCTCAGAGGCCAAGCAAGAAAATTGAACTGAACGTGAGAGTCAAATGGCAACCCCCCTGGCATGAGAGGAACCAGAGGCTGTGAAAGACACAGGAAAATGGGCAGAGCGAAATAGGGGATTAATGTCATTTCGTAAGTGTGTCTCTTGTAGAAAGATAATGTCTAGGGCACGTTTCTTCAACCCTGAGAGGATGTGTCTAGATTTGATTTTGCTATTAAGCCCTCGACAGTTCAGCGAAAAGATTTTTAGGTCCGGGGCCATTTAGGTCAAAATATATGGATTATAAATTAGGTCTCCCGTCGGGGACAAAGGACGGAGACGATAGACAATTACAATGTAAGATCCATAGCAGGGAAATGCAGTATGAGACCTCATGACTATGAAAAAGGATGGTTTGTAGGTGAGTGAATGTAGGACAATGTCCCAATCTATGATTACTGTGGGAACATAATGGGATATTGGAAAGGTACTAATTGCTATAACAGGGCTAAATAGAAATATTAGTTTAAGCCAACTTGGCGGGCCTTTGAGAAAGAAAAATGACGAGCACAGGAGAAAAAGGGCCACTGATCCAAAAAGCAAGCCCATAAAACATGAAGGCATATACATTTTGTTCCTAGGACAAATGAACTGCATCAGTGTCAAGTCAAACAAACAAGAACTAGAAAAAAGGCAAAGAAACCTATACAGAACTAATAGACAATCATGTGGTATCCCTAGTTGAACAGCAGATGGCGTACTAGAGTAGCAACATAAGTGGTAACCAGCATATCTAACACTATAAGTAACACTACAAGTAACAGCAATAAGTGTACCGCATCCCCACCCCCCTCCCCCCTTCTCTGTCCCCTCTGTATATAAATGATGGTCAAAGATAGATTGGAAAGATGTCTGCAGGGGGACAGAACTCCTATCAGATACATTAAATAACAGAACCAGTAACCAGCACATGGGGAAAACCCGCGGGTCCCAGGAAACCACCCGAGACCGGGGACCTTGTACCCTTCCACTACACATTCCCCTCATTCTTGAGAGCTGGAGAGCCAAGCCCCACTCTACCCTCACCCCCCCCCACCCTCCCTCAGATGTTAATTAACATATAAGACAAAGCTTTAAAGTAAGATAACATAAGATAACAACGCAGGTTTATGATGAGTTTACTGATTGCAGTGACTGTATAGAGTCCGGAGCCTGGGCTGGTTCATGCGAATGGGCTGAGATTTTACGATCCTTAGGCGGTGACACGAAGGTCCATTTTCGCTTTTGTGACTTACGATCCAGCTCCATCGGAACATCTATGTTGAGCGACTGAAGTAGATACAAACCAGCTTCAGGGTCTTCAATAGTCCAGCTTTCCCCTTGGTGATGTACGACAAGTCTGCCTGAGGGCGACCATCTATAGCGGATGCTTGCTGCGGCCAGCTTTTGAACAATAGGTTTGAGGAAATGCCTATTCTGCAGGGTTTCTGCTGATAGATCTGGGAAAGCAAGTATTTTCTTATCCTTATAGGGAAGACCATTAAGGTTTCTGGCAGTGTCTATGATCTTTTTCTTAACTCGTATGTCAGCCAGTTCGATGATGACATCTCGGGAGCTGTGGGAGCGGGAGGAGAAGGTTGAACCCAGTCGATAAGCACCAACAATGTATGGAGCGATGCCGTCCTCCAGCTGAAGGGCTGTAGAAAACCACGATGCTAGGAAGCTGGCCAGGTCTGAGGTTCCTTCCTCGTGTTCTTCAAAGCCTCGCAGCTTAACATGTCGTTCCCGCCCTTTGTTATCTAGTGCCAGAATTTTGTCTGTGGCCCAGCGTTCTTGCCTCTGAAGATGTCAGATTTCCTCTTGATTAGTAAGGCCTGTTTCTAACACTGAGTTAGCTGTGGCTGTGGCTTCTTGTAAAGTGATTTGTAAGGAGCTGATCTGATCTGTAATTGGCTTGAGTATAGCCGCCATGTTGTCTAGCATTTCTGACTGAAATGAGCTCAGGGTATTATGGAATTCTTTCGCTGTGAGCAGATCTGCTGAGGGAAGCAGACTGGCAGCGTCGTCCGCCATATTTGACGTTTCGTGCGGCCTTGACAGGGAGCGATCAGATTGTGAGATGGAGTCCAGAAAGGATTTAAAAAGCCGAGCGCTAGCTAAAGATGAGCTATTCTTTTTATGGGACGATTTTCCCATAGTCTGATAAGAAATAGGATATAAAAACCTGCGTCGATGAGGGAGGGTGAGGAGATCGGGTCGGGAGCTAAAGCCTCACGTGTCTGTCGCCATTCACGCCGACGCCACGCCCCCGGGGGCGGGCTTCCCCCCGCTGGCCAGCTGACTGGGAGCAGGAAGGAGCCTGGGAAAGTGGGAGAACCCCTGCTGGGACCTGGGGATTGGCAAGCCTAATTCCATTAGTATTGAAATCCCCTAGAAATAAATATCTGATTGAACCTGCAACGACTGTGAACGCATTCAGGGAGTCTGTTAACCATTTGGTTGGATGGTATACCAATTGAATCCCTATTTTTTGCCCAATCACCAAATGTTTGGTGGTGAGCAAGAAAGATTTCTTATAGACAAAGGCAATTTTGCTTCCCTGCTAAGAACATTGTTGGCTGAGCCACACTTTTGGCCTGGCTTGATATTTATTTCTCAAGAGCAACCTGGCTTGATATTTACTTCTCAAGAACAACCTGCTTTTGTATTGGTTATTGCACTGTGTTATATTGTATTACTTTGTTGTATTATTTGTAAGTAGAATTTCCATTGTTAGAGTGGATTTTGCTATTTCACATATTGTTCTCAATTATACATGTTTAATACTTTTAAGTGTTGTTAAGTATTTAAGTCTGGTGCTACACTTGTATTTTACAGTCACGTAATTACTCCAGGTCTCCTTTGTTGATTGCCTGTTTTCATGGTATGGCTAGCTCTGGCAAAGGATTCTGAGCATGGGAATTATATTAGCAAATTTTTACAAAATATGTATTTCATGCAGTGCAGGGTGAAATCCAAACTTGAATATAAGGAAGATTCATACAAAAATAGGGAATTGCCATTTTAAAAGCAACATCAAACAGAAAGATTTTCCTAGCTAACTCTTCTGCCTTTAGTAAAAAACCAATAGCACTGGAATTGCACAGCTAGCAACAATTAATCATGAGCAAGACTGGATCATTGCTAAAATCAACTCACACTAGGTCACTTCTAAATCTTCAGATTTCTACACCGTCATATGTGCTAATATACAAGACCTGAACTTTCTACATAGTATGTCATCTATTTTGTTGAGTGGGATATGGGCATGCCACATTAACTGTTCAAATTAAATATTATTTCTGAAAAAAATGGAGTATACACTTGTCAGAGAATGAAACCCATGAATATAGGAAACACAAAGTTTAGTGCTGAAACTGTGGAGCAAAACATAATCTAATTAAAAGGATAGTCAGGATGCATTGGTAGATTAAATAAGATTCATTCTGGCTACTATTTAACAAGCTTCAGTGTATTTAGATAAAACCAAACAATCTTCAAACAAGCTGAAGAAGTCAGCAGCATATATTGATGATTTTATTGTTTAACTTATATACTAGTTTTATGTGAGTGCCATTTTAAGTGTCCTAGCAGATAAGAAGAGTATACATTGTTAAGTAATAAATAGAACCAAAATCTAACAAAGTCTATTCCTTTGTTTAAAGTCAAGTCATTTTTAAAAATCCATAAGCATATATCAGCATGTTTCTCTCTTGCTGGATCAACAGGAACTAAATGTGTATCAAAGTATGGATTCCATCCACCTGAATTACATTACTTTCAATGGAATTTAGATACAAATGTGCATCCGCATATACATTCTGATGAAACTAATCATGAATAAATAACCTTAGAGGTGGTCATTACGTTACAATTAAAACCAATAAGTAACAGTTGTGTGAATATTTACAGTACATTTTTAAAAGGAGAGTATGAAAACCAGGAATATTTTAGTAGGACTATCTACCAAAGGGGAAAAGAGGAGGTATTTGGCCAGGCATTGAGACTAAGCCACAACAAGCCTACAAAGCCAAGGCACTAAAAAAAATTAAGGGATTAAAATGGGGGTGGGGAGTGTCCAGCCTGAGGGCCATTTATGGCCCTCAAGATCATTCGGTCTGGCCCTTGGGGATTGCTCAGGCCGAGCTGAGCCACATGGTGGCCTCCCTGGGGCCCGACTGACCGGTCAGGATTGCTGTGGGGCCTGGAAAAGTCACTGTCACAGTTCAGGTAAGTTTCCCCCTTATTTCTTTATTTCCCTTTCTTTCTATTTCTTCTGCCCATTTCTTTATTACCCTTTCTTCCTCATTTTTATTTCCCTTGCTTTCAGTTTCTTCCCCACATTTCTTTATTTCCCTTTATTCTCCCATTATCCCCCATTTCTTTATTTTCCTTTCTTTCCATTTCTTCCCCACATTTCCTTATTTTCCTTTCTTTCCCTATTTCTTTATTTCCCTTTCCATTTCTTCCCCACATTTCCTTATTTTCCTTTCTTCCCCTATTTCTTTATTTCTCTTTATTCTCCTTTCTTGCTCCATTTCTTTATCTCCCTTTATTACTCTTTCTTCCCCCATTTCTTTATCTCAGTTTATTGCACTTTCTTCCCCCATTTCTTTATTTCCCTTTCTCCCTTCCTTCCGTCCCCCCCCCCTCTCTCTCTTTCTCTCTGTGGAGCCTGAGTGGTGGGCATTGTGAAGGACTGCTGCTGGGGTATGTGAGTGCTGTTAAAGGTCTGCTGGGAGCAGCTGCAGTTTCTGCACGAAAGGAGGGAGGGAGGAGTGGGGGGTAGGGGGTGAGAGCCAGTTACCACCAGTTCAATTTGCACTTGATTATCCCAGATGGTGTGACCTAATATGCTAATGAGTTCCTGCTGGGTTTTTTCTACAAAAAAACTCTGGACCTAGGCATTTGCCTAGGGCAGCGGGTCAGGGCTGTGTGTGCCAAATTAGGCTCTTCCCATATGACTTCAAATAGAAAAACAATTATTTACATTAATTTTGCTAGTCTGAACTATTCCCCCTCAGTGGACCAGTTTTTTAAGCTGATAATTTTGTATGACCCATAAGTGATGTTATAAATATCCAAATGGCCCTTGGAAGAAAAAAGGTTACCCACCCCTGGATTAAAATCAAGAGATTTTAATTTACTAGTAGTGCAGTTCTAGGAGTTATACCCTTTTAAATGCATTTATGTTAATGATTTTAGAAGGGTTAACTTTGATTAGGATGGCACTGTAAATCATCCATAATTCTATCACTAAGTAGCTCTGAAGTATAAAAGCACATGGAGTGCTTGAAGTCAAAGCTACACCCAAACCAAAAACCCCCGAAGACTTCTGGTGATTCTCTGTGCTTCACCAAATACTATTTTATTCAGCATCAGGCTTCAGTAACAAAGGCAGCATTGTGTAAGTCATAATGTTTGCAAGGATACAACTCTTTCAACAGTAGCTACAACTGACTGTAGAACAAGTGTCTCATATACTGAAAACAGAGTACTACTCACCCTCTGTCTTTGGAGAGAATGCCAGTTCCAGAGTCTGAATGTTACACACAGCTTGTCTCATGTTGCTGCTGTTCTTTTCAAGAAACTGCAGTTCATCAGCATCTGACCATATTTATTATTTATTTATTTGGTAGATTTATATTCCGCCCTTTCCCATAACGGCCTCAAGGCAGATTACAGATATAGTAAAAACAGTTAAAATCCAATAATAAAATAATAATATACAATTAAAACAGCACAGCTCAATAAAATATAACATAGGTGGAGCAGGCACATTTCGCAGATTAAAACATAAATACCGGCCTGAATATAATAGTCCAGATGGTGAGTCATTGAAGGGGAAGACAATGGATGGTATAGGCAATAGAAGAAGGATGCCTGCTTGCCTCAACCAAAAGTCTGGCAGAATAGCTCCATCTTGCAGGCCCTATGGAATGGTAGTAACTCTGGTAGGGCCCAGATCTCCATGGGGAGCTGATTCCACCAGGTCAGGGCAGGGCCAAAAAAGTCCTGGCCGTGGTTGAGGCAGGTTGGACATCCTTTGGGCCAGGGATGGCCAAAAGGTGTTGGTTAGCAGATCGCAACAATCTTTGGGGCTCATATGGGGACAGGCAGTCCCACAGGTATGTCGGTCCCAGGTCACATAAGGCTTTGAATGTCAGTACTAGAACCTTGCAGCAGATCCGGTACTCAATGGGTAACTAGTGCAATTTGCACAGCATCGACCAACTGTTTGCCCTTAAAGGCAATCCAGTTAACAGCTGTGCTGCCGCATTTTGCACCTGTTGGAGTTTCCAGATCAGCCCCAAGGGCAAGCCTGAATACAGCAAGTTACAATAATCCAGCCTGGAGGTGACCATTACATGGATCACTGTAGCTAAGTCCTGGGGAGTCAGATAGGGAACTAGCTGTTTCACCTGCCAAAGATAGTAAAAGGGAGATCGCGCAACTGCTGTGACCTAAGCCTCCATGGAAAGGGAGGCATCCAGTATCACTCCCAGACTCCTCACCTTTTGAACTGGCACAAGGGGTGCACCATCCAGGGTGGGGAATCAGATGCCCGAATCTTAACCACCCCCAACTCAGGTACAGGTCCTCCGTCTTAGTTGGATTAAGCTTCAGCCGGTTTAGTTGCAACCATCCAGCCACGGCTTCTAACAACCTGGTCAGTTGCTCTGGAGCGGTATCTGAATGGTTATCCATCAGCAGATAGAGCTGGGTGTCATCTGCATACTGGTGACAACCCAGCCCAAAACCTCGGGCAATGTGGGCAAAGGGGAGCATGTAGATATTAGACATCATTGGCGAGAGAATGGATGCCGCAGGGAAGTCTGCTCGCCAATCGCCACCCTTTGTCCCCGACCACAGAGAAAGGGGAACCACTGTAAGGTTACCTCCTGAACTCCAGTGTCGGCAAGGCAGTGGGTCATTAGATCATAATTGACCGTGTCAAATGCTGCGGAGAGATCTAACAGCAGCAGCACTGACCTGCTTTGATCCAGATGCCTTTTAAGGTGATCTGTGAGGGCAACCAAAGCAGTCTCCATCCCATGGCCAGAATGAAAGCCGAACTGGAAGGGGTCAAGCGTAGAGGTATCCTCCAGGAAAGCTTGGAACTGTTCTGCCACCGCTTTCTCAATTACCTTACCCAGGAACAGTAAATTTGAAACTATTCCACGTATTCACACATTCATTGGTATAATCATAGGGCTGAGAATGCATGCACATGTTAACTTTATCATTTCTTTCAGAAGACAAACAATGCCATTGACTGAAAACACAGTCTAAGACCTTCATTGTACCCCACCCTTCCGAATACTGGGTTATCCCCCCCCCCCGCTTGTATCAAAGCTTCCATCAGAATCCTAGCATTGTGCTGATTAGCAATTATCCAGAACTTCCTCACAAAGCTACAGTTTGCAGAGATTCTCAGAGACATGAAACAATCCATATGAATAATGCAATCCTACCTTTGAGTTCTGCCAACTAGTCAAGAATAGGATTGCTAATAAACTGCCTAGGGCTGGTAGAACAAAATGTTAACCCCAATATCACACTGTAGGGCTGCCAGGTCAGACTCAGGAAATATCTAGGGACTTTGGAGGTAGAGCCAAGAGCAAGACTGTGACAAGCATGATTGAGCTCCAAGGGAGTTCTGGCCATCACATTTAAAGGGCCCACACTCCTTTTAAATGCCTTCCCTTCATTGGAGCCCTTCTTTTGGGGCTCACAGAATTGGACCTTCTGGTCCAATCTTTTTGAAACATGGGTTGCTGTTTCTAAGGAGAGGCACCAGATGCTATGCTGAAAATTTGGTGCCTCTACCTCAAAAAACAGCCCCTTTTCAGAGCCCCAGATACCCACAGATTGATTCTCCATTATACCCTTTAGGGACTAGTCTCCATAGGATATAGAAGAGTGCACAGTGGACATTTAATGCCCCCCACACTTTCTGATAACCCTAAAGCAGCGAGGGTCCTCCAAACCAGGGGATCTCCTGCCCCCAACTTGGGATTGGCAGCCCTATAAAGTACAGATTGCAGTTTTCTCTACTGGCTCAATAAGGCACCACTTGGAATTTTGGCACCTTTGAATGTTTGCCAAGCTTATTAGCTCTGCTCATTATACTAGGTATATATTTCAAAAGTAAAGTTAATATCTGAACAAGTAATAAATGCCTCAAATATTATTTCTAGCAAAATAGGCAGCAATAGCAAAAAAGAGATTTAAAAAATTGATATCCTTAAGACCTCTCAAGCTGTGTTGATCGACCTCATTCCATTTATTGTAGTAATAATAATCATCATAAAGAGAGTCAGTTCGATGCAGTACAGCAAAAAGATCTGGATTCAGATTCCTGCCCATTACCTCTAAACCTGCTAGCTCACAGCATTGCTATAATGACTCCTGTTTTAAGCTTAAGCTGCTAGAAGTCAGAATAAAGTAGAAATGTGATAATTTTCGAATGAATGAAAAATTACAAAGTATTTTGTTTTCAGAAAAACCTTAGTAATGGAACATGTTAATATGTGAATGTTGTGGGAATTATAGCATGCACAAAGTTTTTGATAGATAGTTGAAGGATCTTTGAAAGCCAGCCTTTTTATCTAGTACATGAAAGTCAGATGTTTATTATACTATATAAAATTAGCATTTGACCTAGCTCCAATATTTTGAAAAATAAGACAACATTTTCAAGAGAACTTGTATTTAACAAACTTGAACAATCTGCTGGCAAGTAGAAGTTCTGATAAGTTATCCTGAAGTGCCATCTACTGGCTATATGTTTATCAAGGAATAAAAGCATTTTGTGAAACTGTTTAAGTTAGTCAGACATTTAGTGTATGGTAGAGACTGAAGAGACTACAGGCTGTTCCCCAGTGGACTACCAAGGGCTTGGTGGTTACAAATAACCATAGATTAGCCCTGTCCTGAATAGCCCAGGCAAGCCCAGTCTCATCTTGGAAGCTAAGCAGGGCTGACTCTGGCAACTTGGATGGGAGATCTCCTTGGAATACCAGGAGGCAGTGGCAAGCTTTATGCAGCCATCTCCCTGAATGTCCTCCAGTCACCAGAGGTTATCATGACTTCCAAGTATGCACACATAAAATACAAAAAAACCACATTTGATTAAACGAAGCTAGCAAGAAAACTCTTACTTGTGATCATTGAGCATTGATTGTTATCCTGAATATTCAACTCTTTTTTTGTAAATTTACAAACGTGGATGGATCATAGGTGTTATTTTTTTTTTAAAAGGTACATTATGAATGCATGACTGAAGTCAGGCCCACTGCTGTTGTATGGTTGGGACACTCAAATATATCATCACATTGCAATATCTTCAGCATCCTTGACAGTCCTTACAACTTGATCAGTGTGACCTGAGATTTGTACCCAGCTGCATTGAAATACACAGCTGCAGTTGAAATATGAGTCTGAACAATTTTTAAAGAGCTATTCTGGCAAGCCATGAGTAATTTTTACTTAGGAAGATACATTTTTAAGCAGACGTGGCTGGGTAGGCCATGGACTCAGAAGAAAAACTCCAACCCATTCCAGGTAAGACAGAAGGTAGTTTCTTAAAGTCAACAGGGTGTTAACTTAGAAAATCCAATAAACTCCAATAGCTGGAAACATGATCATCTGCCTTAGAGGGTCTCTTTTGTTTCAAAATGACTGTATGATTAATGTTTTTAGATTTGTTCCAAGGTTTGTTCATTTTGTGTTGTAATATAAAAGCATACAGTCATGTCTAATATTAGAATCAAGAAGACTGAAGGCACTGGAGTACTTTTCTTATCCAAATCAAATCAAATCAAACGTTGTTCAGTCACACACTCGAGTCTGACACTTTGCATCCCCATGGGCCAAGTCATGCCAGGCCCTCCTGTCTTCCACCATCCTCCAAAGTCTGCTCAAATTCGTGTTAGTTACATCAGTAACGCTGTCCAGCCATCTCACCTTTTACTGTCCCCTTCTTCTTTTGCCTTCTGTCTTTCCCAGCATCAGGGTCTTCTCCAGTGAGTGCTCCCTTCTCATTTGGTGGCCAAAGTATTTGAGCTTCAGCATCTGGCCTTCCAGGGAACAGTCTGGGTTGATTTCCCTTAGGACTGACTGATTTGATCTTCTTGCAGTCCAAGGGACTCTCAAGATTCTTCTCCAGCACCACAGCTCAAAAGCATCTATTCTTCTCCGCTCGACCTTCCTTATGGTCCATCTCTCATAGCCATACATTACTGCTGGGAATATCATCGCTTTGACAATACGGACTTTTGTTGCAAGGGTAATGTCTCTACTTTTTATTATATTGCCTAGGTATGCCATAGCTGTCCTCCCAAGAAGCAAATGTCTTTTAATTTCATTGCTACAGTCACCATCTGCAGTGATCTTGGATCCCAGAAATGTGAAGTCTGTCACTACTTCCACGTCTTCCCCTTCTATTTGCCAAGGAGTGTTGGAGCCAGTTGCCATGATCTTAGGTTTTTTGATGTTGAGTTTCAAGCCTACTTTTGTGCTCTCCTCTTTCACCCTCAACAAGAGGTTCTTTATGTCCTCTTCACTTTCTGCCATTAGAGTGGAGTCATCTGCATATCTGAGGTTGTTGATGTTTTTCCTGGCAATCTTAATTCCATCTTATGCTCCATCCAGGCCGGCATTTCACATGATGTACTCTGTGTAGAAATTAAATAAGCAGGGTGACAATATACATCCTTGTTGAACTCCCTTTCCTATTCTAAACCAATTAGTTGTTCCATATCCCGTTCTGACAGTTGCTTCTTGATCTTTATACAGGTTTCTCAGGAGACATGTGAGGTGGTCTGGTACTCTCATCTCTTTAAGGACTTGCCACAGTTTGTTGTGATCCACACAATCAAAGGCTTTAGCATAGTCAATGAAGCAGAAATAGACGTTTTCCTGATACTCCCGTGTTTTCTCCATAATCCAGCGAATGTTGGCAATTTGATCTCTAATTCCTCTATCTCTCCGAAACCCAGCTTGAACTTCTGGGAGTTCCCAATCTACATACTGCTGAAGCCTAGCTTGTAGGATCTTTAACATGACCTTGCTGGCATGTGAAATGAGTGCAATTGTGCGATAATTTGAACATTCCTTGGCATTACCCTTCTTTGGGATTAGAATATAAACTGACCTTTTCCAATCCTGTGGCCACCGTTGCGTTTTCCAAATCTGCTGACATAATGTGTGCATCACTTTAACAGCATCATCTTTTAGGACTTTGAATAGCTCAACTGGGATCCGTCATCTCCGCTCGCTTTGTTGTTAGTAATGCTTTCTAAGGCCCATTTGACTTCACACTCCAGGATGTCTGGGCTCAAGATCAGCTATTTCAACATCATGGTTGTCAAGGATATTGAGATCCTTCTTGTATAATTCTTCTGTGTATTCTTGCCACCTCTTCCTGATCTCTTTTGCTTCTGTTAGGTCCCTACCATTTTTGTCCTTTATCATGGCCATCTTTGCACAAAACATTCCCTTGATTTCTGAGGCTTTCTTGAAGAGATCTCTTGTCCTTCCCATTCTGTTATTTTCCTCTATTGCTTTGCACTGTTCCTTCAGGAAGGCCTCCTTATCTCTCCTTGCTGTTCTCTGGAAATCTGCATTCAGTTGGGTGAATCTTTCCTTTTCACCTTTGCCTTTTGTTTTCCTTCTTTCCTCAGCTATTTGTAAAGCCTCATCAGACAGCCACTTTGCTTTCTTGCATTTCTTTTTCTTTGGGATGGTGCTGATTGCTGCTTTCTGTACAATGTCACAAACCTCTGTCCATAATTCTTCAGGCACTCTATCAACTCTAGTTCCTTAAACCTATTCTTCACCTCCACTGTATATTCATAAGGGATGTGATCAAGGTCAAACCTAAATGGCTTAACGGCTTCCCCAGTTTTCTTCAGTTTAAGCCTGAATTCTGCAATGAGTAGCTCATGATCTGACTCTAGGATTCTGTATAAAGAGATAATTTGGACAATAGAAGTGGCTGTCAATGAGAGACATATGAATTCTGAGAGAGATTGTTTTCCAACAGTTTCTCTTCTGTGAGTCTATGAGGGAGCATAAATGGTTTTGGCAATGTCTTGTAAAATTTCAAAAGGAGATTAGCATTTAAAAGTAAAGGACCAGTCATTTCCGACTCTGGGGTGACGTTGCTTTCACAACGTTTTTTACCGGGTGGTTTGCCATTGCCTTCCCCAGTCATTTGCATTTGCTACCCTATTTTTGATCAAATAGTAAATCACAGACTTACTAACAGCGCAATCCTAAACCGGGCTGCATTCTTCTAAATCCATTTACTTCAATGCCCTTAAAATGATTTAATGCTGCTTTGAATTGCACTATAGTTTAAATAAACTACAATAAGGACTTCAGAACCTAAATTAATTAACCAGTGTGATATTTTTGGCCAGACTGGCAGGTTCACATTCTTGCTCAATTGTGAAACTCATTAAACAGATTTTGGCAAGTCACTTAAGGTTTTTATGGGCAATACGAACCTATCTTACATTTTGCATGTTTCACATGAGCTCTGTTAATAATACTTAGCACTCACAAAGCACTCTAGTGTTCAAAGCACTTACAACAGGGCTTTAATGTAAGTAATTATTTTTACCCCATCTAGCAGATGGGAGTGGAGGCAAAAACGGTGCCATCCTCAGAATACTTGCTTGGAAATAAGCCATTAGACAAGAAGGATTCTGAATAGTACTGTTTAGAATTGCTTAGGGTTGTGCTACTTGCCTAAGGCCACCTAATAATTAATGGTAGAGGTGAAAACTGAATGGAGGTTGCTAATTCCCTCAGACTCTTAGACTACACTACACCTCATCACTAATAGTGCTGTTAATGCAAGAGAAGTCCACTGTATCTCCCTGCTGAAGTTTCAGAATTGATTTAACAAAAAGCTGACACATTTCACAAGTGAAAATATCCTCAGCCTGTCCTACCTCAAAGAATGGTTTGGCTAAATTCTTTAACTCCTTTAGACAAGTCACTTTCTCACTTTGGCCTACCTTACATGTTTGTTGTATGGCTACAATAATAACACCATTAAAACAAAGATACATAATAGAAGTAGGCTTCAAACGTCTGCAGATCCAATATTCTGTACCTGTATCAAGAAAGCTAGAGACTCTGATGCCAGAAACTATTTTAAATATTAGGAGCTGGAAATTTGTTTTCATAATTTCTATTGTTGTTCAGTAGCTATGTTTAATTTTGATTTGTTTCATCATTACCTTTTGAGGCCAGTTTTATCTTATGAAATACAGCTTGCACTTTTACAATCCGGTAATATTCTTCAAGATGGTTCTTGAAGAATATTCAGAAAAATATATACAAGCAGCCCAAGTTAATCAAGATCAGCTCTCCATACCAACAATTCTCAGCATGAGGAAGGCAGCACCAAGCTTTCAGGAGGACCTGTTCCAAGATATGCCTGTTTGCAAATATTTAAATGTTATGGCTGCAAAATATTAGGCTGTCATGATACATAATATTTTGCCAATTCCACAACAGGCGGGTTAATTCCAAAATACAATGACTGTAATGTACTGCACTCTAAGTGTATCAGTATAATGTATATCAGGGCTGACAACTGCGAAAAACTCTTCCTTGAATTTAATGCTGAAATTTGAAACACTCAAGCTGATTGCTATTATTGAGGCTCCAACAAAAATCAAATACAAATCTGTTATCCTGTAAATAAGATTGTTCTGTTGTGTGTTTAGCTGAGAAAGCACAGACAAGGCCTATGAATAAATACTACCACATAACGAAAATCTTTTCAACAACTCATCATCTGGTAAATGTCATTGAATTATACAATAGCTTACTTTAAGAAGGGCATTTTCATCCATTTATATGTAAGGACAGAAAGCTTACAATTGCAAATTTTCAAACCAGTGTAGCTGATAATTTTCAGTCCTTTGCATATACTTCCTGTGCTATATCCTAATATACTTTAAAAATTCTGGAGTATCTAACAATGCATGCTAAATCTCTCGGCTTGGCTTCGCGAACGAAGATTTAAGAAGGGTGCAATAGTCCACGTCTGCTGCAGGCTCGCTGGTGGCTGACAAGACCAATGCGGGACAGGCAGGTCCGGCCACAGTGGCTGCAGGGAAAAGTCTGATTTAGGGTTGGTGCTGTAGCAGTGCGATTCTTCCTCAATCTCCTTTTGTCCTCAAGACCAGCTATGCGTGCGTTCTCAAAGGAAGAGACAGCCTGGTGGATGGTGTGTCTCCATGCTTTGCGATCTGAGGCTAGGTCAGACCACTGCTGAAGGTTGATGCGACAGGTGCCAAGGGATTTCTTCAAGGAGTCCCTGTACCTCTTCTTTGGTGCCCCTCTATTTCGATGGCCGGTGGAGAGTTCGCCATACAGGGAAATCTTGGGAAGGCGGTGGTTTTCCATCCTAGAAATATGCCCTGCCCAGCGCAGCTGCGTCTTCAGCAGCAGTGCCTCGATACTGGTAACCTCCGCCCGCTTGAGGACTTCAGTGTTGGTCACAAAGTCACTCCAGTGGATGTTGAGGATGGTGCGAAGGCAGCGCTGATGAAAGCACTTGAGGAGTCGCAGGTGATGACGGTATAAAACCCACGATTCGGAGCCGTAGATGAGGGTTGTCATCACAACCACTTTGTAAACATTGATCTTTGTGCCTTTTTTCAGATGCTTGTTGCTCCACACTCTTTTGTGCAGTCGGCCAAATGCACGGTTTGCCTTTGCCAGCCTGTTGTCAATCTCCTTGTCGATCTTGGCATCTGAGGAGATGATGCACCCCAGGTAGCTGAACTGCTGGACTGTCTTCAGAACTGATTCACCCACAGTGATGCAGGGAGGGTGATAATCTTCCTGGGGTGCAGGCTGGTGGAGAACTTCTGTCTTCTTCAGACTAACTTCTAGGCCGAATAGCTTGGCAGCCTCTGCAAAGCAGGACGTCATATGCTGCAGAGCTGATACCGAGTGGGAGACGAGTGCAGCATCATCAGCAAACAGTAGCTCTCGGATGAGTTTTTCCATCGTCTTGGAGTGGGCCTTTAGTCGCCTCAGGTTGAACAGGCTGCCATCGGTGCGATAGCGGATGTAGACACCATCGTCATCATCTAGATCTACTGCGGCTCTTTGAAGCATCATGCTAAAGAAGGTCGTAAAGAGAGTTGGCGCGAGAACGCAGCCTTGCTTTACACCTGTGCCTATTGGGAAGGGCTCCGAGAGGTCGTTGCAGTGTCTGACTTGGCCTCGCTGGTCTTCGTGTAGCTGGATGATCATGCTGAGGAACCTTGGGGGACATCCTAAACGTTCCAAGATTTGCCACAGGCCTTTCCTGCTAACGGTATCGAAGGCTTTGGTAAGGTCGACAAAAGTCACATACAGAGCCTTGTTCTGTTCCCTGCATTTCTCTTGGAGCTGCCTGAGAACAAATACCATGTCGGTGGTGCTCCTGTTAGCTCTGAAGCCGCACTGGCTCTCTGGGAGGAGTTCTTCTGCAATGGTGGGCACCAGTCTGTTCAGGAGTATTCTGGCAAGGATTTTGCCTGCGATGGAGAGCAGGGTTATCCCCCGGTAGTTGGAGCAGTCTGACTTTTCCCCTTTGTTCTTGTATAGGGTGATGATGATTGCATGCTAAATATTATTTTATTATTTGACATCAAAAATTTTAGTTATCTAAAATATTTAAATCCCATCTTTCTACTAAATCTATGCCTCCAATGTAGCTAATATATCCTCCCACTGAAGAAATCCACCACACAATCGATCTACAGTGCTTAAACTGGCAGCACCATACAGGGTTGGTGCCAGGCTTTTTGGCATCCTAGGCGAGGCATTCCATTGCCAGGAGCAGCCCTGTGGCTTGCCCCACTCCACCCCAGGTCTGAAAGGCCCACCGCTTGGAAGGAACAGATGGTGCAATAACAATGGTGGCTCCTATGGAATGGGCTGCCACATCCTAACTGCTAGCTTTCCATAGAGCCTGTACAACACTCTGGTTTTGCAGGACTTCATGTACAATTGTTATTAGGGTGACTATGGTTGGCTTATCATTTTTGGGGTGGAGGGGGCTTCTGTTAATAAGCAGTCTGTTAAGCCAGTTTGGCCAGAACTTGTCAGTGTCGAGCATTGTATACTCATTTTATATTGTAGAAGCTGAATTTCAGAATTGTTACTTTTATAGTATAGAATCTAGATTGTAGAGTTGTTACTAACCCAAAATTAAATATGGGCACATCAAAGTAGCAGCCCCCACCTTTCTTCTTTCGCTTTTACTAACAGATGCAGGAATGTCCTCTTTGAAGATAAGACCTCCTGGGAATTGTTCTCAGGCTCAGCCAAGCCTGAACCCAGGATGTGCTAGTCTCAATATATATAAGGAGCCCAGGTGTGAATCTCACACGTGAATGTAGAATTGTTTATAGAACCTTTGATGTCCCATTTTAAAGCATGTATTCTAGTGTTACAAAGTATCAGTTCCAATCTTCAGCTGGAATGAGCCACATGGATTATCAACAAACCTAACTTTGTTTCAAAATCCAAGGACTGGTTATTTTGAAATCTCATGCTTGACAGTCAGGGCTTGGGAGCTAAGAAGGGTTGGCCATGGGTATTACTTGTATGGGAGAACATCCAGGAAGATAGGGATTACTATATGGGGGAAGGCAAGGACAGACCTCCTCTGCCTGGAATGCCTTGTGGAATGGGTCACCATGAGTAGGCTGCAATTTGATCTTTGTTAATGTGGAGTGTTCAAATTCATTCAACCATACTCAACCACAGCCAAGTTACTTTTCCTCAATTGAACCATGTATGTGATCATGGAACTGTGGTGTCCCCCATAGCACAAACTGGTTATTATTTCTATTATCACCCACCAAGAATACCATACAGAAATGAGTAAATCCAGCCTGAAAAAAATATCTCATTGTGTAAAATGTAGCAAGAATATGTAAAAATCAGTTAGACATATCATTTCCCCCCCAGCCAGTTCTCCCATTTCTTAATAATGAAAATCAACAGGTGAATTTTTTTTTCTGATCTACTTATCCCCATCCTGGGATCAACTTCACATGTTCAACTTATGCCCTTTATGCAACAAATCAAGCAAGGAAAAAAGCCACTCCCTGCTTCTCTCTCCTCCCAGGGCAACTCTCATATGCCCAGATCTGCAGTTTATGAGCACACCCATTCTATCAATCTCCCAAACAACTTCTCCCACAAGGCCCATTTCAGTATAGTTCTAAAGAATGCTGAACCCATGGCCAACTTTGACTGTCCATCATATCACAGAGGACCCTGGCTGGACTTGCACCCGTTTCCCAATGCCTTCTTCCTTCATCTGCGAAACTGTTTGGCAGGTGTGCTTTCCACTTTTCCTCCTGCCACCAGGGCCAGAGCTGGGGGTTTTGCCACCCCAGGCAGGCTCTGCCCTCCAGTGAGGGAAGGCCCCCAGTGCTGGCCGAAATTGGGCCCCATTCGCATGGAGCAGCCCTCCATGCAGCCCTGTCGAGGAGTCCTCCATGCAACCCCCACCCCACCCCACTAAACCTCCCTACAGCGCAGGAAGGCTGAGAGGGGCCATATCACTCAGTCTGCATGGAGGGCTCTTTTCGAGGAGCCCTCCATTCAACCCCCCCCCCACTCAGCCTCCGCACAGTGCAGGAAGGCTGAGCAGGGGCTCCTCTCGACGGGCACTACAGAAGAAAAGCCCCATTTTTTCTTGGCTTTAAGGGTCAGGGGACCCCTTAAAGCCAAGAAAAAAACCGGTCAGTTTCCCTCTGCAGCCCTTGCTGAGTTCGGCAGGTGCTGCAGAGGAAAAGCCCCATTTTTTTCTTGGCTTTAAGGAGTCAGGGGACCCCTTAAAGCCAAGGAAAAAACCCCTTCAGTTTCCCTCTGCAGCCCTTGCCGAGTTCATTGGGTTCTGCAAAGGAAAAGATGTTTTTTCTTGGCTTTAAGGGGCCAGGGGACCCCTTAAAGCCAAAAAAAAAAAAAAAAAACCCTGTCAGTTTCCCTCTGCAGCCCTTGCCAAGTTCCATGGGCACTGCAGAGGCTCGGGGACTCCGGGATGGCATGAGCAGGGAGGGGGCGCCCACCCCTGCTGGGAGCTGGTGCCCTACGCTGCCTAGTTTGCCTGCTCCCACATGCCAGCCATGTTTGCCACCTGCCAGTTCTCTGCCATCTTGGACCTTCGACCTCCGTTGTGTCTATCCCCATACATCAAGGCCCAATTTAACGTTGTATGCTCCTTGCCTAAACTTCGTTTCTTCCCTTCTCCCTTTAATAAACTATACCCTCTTGTTGGTGTATGTTCATGTACATGTGTGAGTTCTCAAGAGTTTATTTATTTATTTATTACATTAAGCTTATATCCCGCCCTCTCCGCAAGTGGACTCAGGGTGGCTCACAACATTACATTACTACCATTAAAACCAATAAAACATAATTACATATATAATTATTTAAAACCATTTCATGGTGCTGTATTAATACAATACAATATAGGCGGTTCTGAAAATTCGGTGGTGACCACCAGTACTCTACATGGTGCTCTATATGATGTCCAGTGGCAGCTCTCTCTCAGTTAGATATCGAAGGCCTGTCGGAACAATTCGGTCTTACAGGCCCTGCGGAACATAGGCAGATCCCACAGGGCCCTTATGGCCTCCGAGGGAGCATTCCAGAGTTCTGGCGCTGCCACCGAGAAAGCCCTGGTTCGTGTCATACACAACCTGGCTTCTTTTGGTCCAGGGATGGACAGTAGATTTTTTGTCCCTGAACGCAGTGCTCTCTGGGGGATATATGGAGAAAGGCGGTCCCACAGATAGACAGGTCCCTGACCATAAAGGGCTTTAAAGGTCAGTACCAACACCTTGAAACGAACTCGGAACACAACAGGAAGCCAATGCAGCTCTTTCAGTACCGGCTGAATGTGCTCCCATCAAGGGAGTCTCATTAACAGCCGCGCCGCAGCGTTCTGCACTAGCTGTAGTCTCCAGGTTAGCGTCAAGGGTAGCCCAATGTAGAGAGCGTTACAGTGATCTATTCTTGAGGTGACCATAGCATGGATCACCATTGCTAAGTCATTGTGCTCCAGGAACGGGGCCAGCTGCCGCACCCACTGAAGGTGAAAAAAGATGGATCTAACAGTGGCTGCTACTTGGGCCTCCATTGTAAGGGAGGACTCAAGGAGCATGCCCAAACTCCTGACCTTAAGGGCCGGTATTAATGGCACCCCATCAAGAGCCGGCAGATGAACCTCTCCCCCCGGACCACCCCAACTCAGATAGAGAACCTCCGTCTTCGTCGGATTCAGCTTCAGCCGACTCAGCCTGAGCCAAGAAGCCACGGCTTGAAGAGCCAGGTCTAGATTTTCTGGGGTACAGTCGGACTGGCCGCCCATCAATAGATAGAGCTGGGTGTCATCTGCATATTTATGACAACCCTGTCCATACCTCCTGACAATCTGGGCAAGGGGGGGCATATAGATGTTAAATAGCATCGGGGATAGGATTAGCTGATGTGGGTGACAATGACAACCGCAGCCACCCAGGAGACTGTACCTGGCTGGAGGAGTGGAGAAACAGCCGCAAATGGCAAAGCAGCCCTCAGGCATGGGTTGTGGGAATGCAGGTGGCAGCTGCAAGAGACCTTGAGAAGAAGCCACACTAGCCAGTGAAAGTGATAAACAGGACCAGTGCTGGAGTTTCCAGCGCCCCAGGCTAGATGTTTCTCCTCCACCACCCCCCGCCCACTGTGGCTTGATTTGCGCACATTGATGACATCATGATGACATCACTGTCACACACACACAACTTTGCGGAGGCTGCCCAAGCCTTGGGAAGCCTCTGCAAAGTGCTCCCCCCCACCCGACTTTGTGAAGGCTGCCCGAGTCTCAGGAAACCTTCGCAAAGTCCCAAAGACAGCAGGCGCGCTTAGAGCGCCTGTGCTGCCCCCGTTCCTGACTTTGCGGAGGCTGCCTGAGCCTTGGGAAGCCTCTGCAAAGCACTCCCCCCCCCCCCGACTTTGCGAAGGCTGTCGGAGTCTCGGGAAGCCTCTGCAAAGTGCTCCTCCCAACCCGACTTTGTGAAGGCTGCCCGAGTCTCAGGCAGTCTCCACAATGTCCTGAAGGCAGCAGGCATTCTTAGAGCGTCGGCGCTGCCCCCGTTCCCAACTTTACGGAGGCTGCCGAGCCTCGGGAAGCCTCCGCAAAGTCAGAACAGCAGCAGGACATGGGGAGAGGGGGTGCCTCGTGGCACCCCTAGGCCAAGTGGCGCCCAAGGTGGCCGCCTACTTGGCCTACTCCTATGCGCCAGCCCTGATGATGAAGCTCACTAAGATAATTGAGGCAGGCATGGGCAATGGCTCTGGACACTGAGGTGTGGGAGGTGGCATGAGTGAGAAGGCCTGAGGAGAGAAGCACCAGCATCATGCAAAGGCCAAGAAGAACTCCCTGGGGAGTGCAGCCCAGGTTTAAAAGGCCAGCTCCCAGTCTGAGGCCACAGCCCGCATGCCACAGAGGTTATACATAACTCAAATACTAGGTCTTCAGCATTTCAGGTAGAAGCTCTGTATAATAAGATGCCTTTTAAAATTAACATATCGCTAAAAATGTTTCTTTGCATATATACAAAATAAGTATACCTATTGAACTAGCTAAGAAACCTTCACCTGCAGTATTTGTCTTCATTTTGCAGGCATCTATGCACCTATGCAAAAGGAAAAGAAAATGCTTCTTTTCCTGGCTATTCCTGGACACGAGGAGCCCTTCTCTCATGAGTCAAGCCATTCTTAAACTCAGTTGTTCCTTGTACCTCTGACATTTGGTGCTGAAGGACTGGTGAGAGCTCTTTGCCCAAGTGTACAGTACAGGAGAAATTCTGGCCAGATTTTGATAGGAACATAAGTTATTTCTGAAAAGTGAATAGAATTTGATGTAGTGACACTATTATCAACTTTCACCTAGATTATGGAATTAAATCAAACTGAGAAGACCTGATGACTTCAACAGAAGTTTCAGTTTCATTTAGGTGCTATAAGCATTTTAGCTATGCTGACCAATCATGTTTAATCAGAATTAAGCCTCACTGTGTTTTTAGAATATTACTCTGCTATTTGCAGGAACAAAGTACTTTACTGTTATAGGTCCAGCATATCTCCTTCAACTGACCCTGCTGGTGATGGCACCTGGGTTTCAGCCAGTGTGTGACACAGAGTGTTGGACTGGATGGGCCATCCAACATGGTTTTTCTTATGTTCTAACAAAAATGGAATCAAGTGTGATGCAGTAGTTACAGAAGAGTTCTCAAACTTATTTGTTATGAGGGATGGATCTGACATTTGTTGGGCCAGGACTTATGTGCCATAAAATGTAATACCAGGTACCAGAGATATAAACTTTATAAAGGACACAGGCAAATTCAATTAACAATATTATGTTTTACTCAAAATACAAACAGAAACAAGTGAAAACAATCAGTTTACTGTGGAACCCACAAAACCCTCATATATGTATTTAATCATATGCAAGATGAGGTTTTTTCCAAGGGATACCATAAAAGGGGATTACCTTACGTTGCTATACAAATTTGTTACTTTTCCTATATTAGTTTTAGGAGACGAGTCATCATTCTTGAGCCTGATTCTCCACTATCCCCAGTTCTCATTTCCCACAGAAGTACATATTAACATATTAAGCTGCCTTATACTGAATCAGACCCTCAGTAGTGGGGCTGAGGGGAAGGCCAGATGGAGAGGCTGTTTCTAAAACATTCAAGGGGTGCTTTTTGTCCTTGCAATCCCTTTTCCCGCATGGACTGAGAAAAAGTTGGGCTGGAGAAGGGAGGTTGCTTTTCCCCACCTGCCCCAACACACACTCTGTCTTTTGGCTCTTCTTGATGTTCAGACACCCAGCAGCAACATCGGTGCCCCTCCCTTCACACCTCCACTCACTTCCAAGGCCAGGAGGTCCTTCCCCCAGAGCAGCATGCACAAGACAGCCCAGTTGCCTCCCAATCCATGCACTTCTTCTTCTCCGCCTTTCTTCTCTGTTGGACACAACCCTTCATTGGCAAAGCACTGCTCTGCATGCCTGCTCTCACCAACCCCCCCCAAGTCACCATTTGAAAAAATGCAAAGTTGGTTGGTACAGTGGTGGCAATGCCAGCCATTCTGCTCTCCCCCCATATAGTGGTTTTGCCAATCCTTGCTAGGCTGCAGTCAGAGAAGGCAGGAGGGAGAAAAAACACACCTCTTTTTCCACCTTTGCTTTCATCCACCACCACCCCCGCACACTATTTTACCTCAGTCTCTTAGCCCTGTCCCCTAGCCATTTTCGTTCTTTTTCGGTATTTTTATGCATGTACACATATGAGTTTATGTGTGCCCCTGGAAGTCATGGTGACCTCTGGTGACTGACCCCTACTGGGGGCATGGAGGATATTTAGAGAGGTGGCTAAATAAAACTTGCCTCTGCCTTTGGCTCTGGTATTCCAGGTAGGACTCCCATCCAAGCATTTGCCAGAATTGACCCTACTTAGCTTCCGAGATCTGATGAAAATGGGCTTGCCTGGGCTATCCAGGTCAGGCCATTTCCTTTCTTTTTCTTCGACCACACACACATCTCACTGTGTGTGCCTGCTCACCTCACTGAGCAGCCTCCTGCCTTCCCTTTCTCATGCCAGTTGCTCGCAGGCCAGGAAAGAGCCCTGGACAAGCTGGTTCTGCTCCCTAGGCCATATGTTTGACAACCCTGACTTAGAGTGTCAAACTAGAATCTGGGAGGCCCCAGGTTCAAATGCCTGCTCTACCATGAAGTTCTCTGTGTGACTTTGAACTAGACATTATTTTCCCTACAGGACTGTTGTAATGAGAAAATGGGAAAGTGCGAACAATGTAATTCATCCTTGGAGGAATGGTGGAATAAACAGGTACTTAATAAATAGCTAAGCACTTAGTGTGCTAAATAATGGAAACTGGAGTACTAATTTCCCTCCACATAAAAAAGCTTAAGCCCTGCCAGTGATTTAACAGCTAAGTAAATGGACTTTAATATGTGTGAGCTGTATTCAAGGATCAGTTCTGCTTTTGCCTGAAGACCTAACATGGTAACAAGCATGAAAACCTACATAATAAAAGTATGATTTTTTTTAACTGAGGAGGAGGAGGCATTGGAAGATGGAACAGTAAGGAGTGCTCAGTCTTTCTATAACTGCTGCTTTTCTGTTTCAATCACCTTTTTTTAGCTGGTGGATTATTTATAACAAAGAAGCAATGAGTACTACAAATTGTTCCCTCCCGAGTATGCTGTTCCTTAAGAAAAATGCTGGCAGGATTCTATTGTTGTGTAGCCTTGAGCAAGTCACCTTGCCTCAGCTGATATCCCTCATCTGTAAAAAGGGGCTCCCTGCATGTAAAAAAGCATAATAAAAAATAAATAGCAGTGATATTATTGTGACACAGAACAAAACAACATTGTATAAGCACCTTGCAAAATTATATGTGCTACAGCTACATCAGTGACAAATGCACAATACTACAGAAGACTTGCAGTCCATTCCTATGCAACATATATACCAAAGATAGCTTAAGAAGCTTCCAGTTTTTCCACTTAGCAAGCTAACTGAAACAAATACAGTCCACCCTAACAAGACCCTGATATTCATTAAGAAATAAAATAAAAGTCCACCCTGACCTGGATAGCCCAGGCAAGCTCGATCTCATCAGATCTTGGAAGCTAAGCAGGACCAACTCTGGCAAGTACTTGCATGGGAGACTTCCAAGGAATACCAGGACTGGGATGCAGAGGCAGAAACAAACCACCTTTCCGAACATCCTTACTTTCCAGCCCCACTAGGGGTCACCAGAAGTCAGCCATCACTTCCAGGCACATGCACGCACACACACACACACCCAAAAAAGAAAAAGAAATAAAAAGAAATAAAAGCAAGGTCTCAGGCTTCACACACCTATTTGAAAATTGTGCCAGACAAGGTGTTGTTTTGATAATACTACCCCCCAAAGTCACTTGGGAGGCATGCAGGAGGAATGGGGGCAGATCACAACTGCAAAGGATATTCTACTATCTGAGGATCCAAATGAAAAACTTTGTATGTGCTGATCTTTCTGGTGTGCCCACACTAACAATGGTGTTTGGGATAGGGGCAAAAGAGAGTTCTTGTGTTCCAGCTTAGCATGTGATGCTTATTCTGTTCTAATAAAAAAACAGAGATATCACCTTATCTGTATTATATTTTCTGGCACCAACATATTGCTCAGTGTCATATTCAATTCAGATTTTTTCATCTTCAATTACTCTATGAGCTGTAATTAATGGGTTTAAATTATGAGTGGGAACGGAAGATTCTTTTCACTTACCGTGAAGTCTTCCTTCTCTGTGGTCCCGGAGTGGTCCAGTCCTCACTCTTGGGAATCATAGCTCCTCCCTTTGATAGCAGGGCTTAACAAACTTGACCCGGAGGGGAGGTGCTTGATCCTCAGAAACTCAGATCGTCTGCCAGCTACCACACCTCCCTAAGTATAACTCCAACATAAATAGGAGAAAGGAAATTTCCAGGGAACAAACACAACCCTCTCCTAAACATATCCTGGGCTCTGTCTAAAGGGCTCTATGGCGGGAAAAAACCCAAACCTAACAGTGTACTACACCGGATTCAGTTGCGACTTCCAACCCCGCGGTCCCAGGTCAAAGCTGAAACCCTTTATACACAACTGGGTGGGTAGGACTGGACCACTCCGGGACCACAGAGAAGGAAGACTTCACGGAAAGTGAAAAGAATCTTCCGTTCTCCAGTGGTCCCAGGAGTGGGCCAATCCTCACTCTTGGGACGTAAAAAAGCCGTGTCCCAGGGCGGGCCTCTCAGCTTTGCCCAGAGACCACGTGTTGGAGGACTTTCCTTCCAAATGCAGCCTCAGCCGAAGCCACCTTATCAATCCTGTAGTGTCTAGTGAAGGAGTGAACCGACTTCCAAGTAGCCGCCTTACACACCACTTCCAGGGATGGAAAAGCCCTATAGGCCGCTGAAGTAGCAGCCCCTCTAAGTGAATGAGCCGTCACCCCTACCGGGGGCTCCAGTCCTGTTGCCTTATAGGCCTCACTAATGCACCCCCTGATCCACCTGCTAATGGTGGAGGCCGATACCTTGCGCCCAGTGTCTGCAGCCCTGAAAGAAACAAACAAGGAATCAGACCGGCGAAAGTCCTTGGTTCTGTCCAGATAGAAGCTAAGGGCTCTGCGAACATCCAGACAGTGCCATGCCTTCTCCTTCTCATGAACCGGATTAGGGCAGAAAGAGGGAAGCACAATGTCCTCTGCCCTATGGAAACGGGAATTCACCTTTGGCACGAAGGCCGGATCAGTGCGGAGCACAACTTTATCCTGGTGGAATACACACAAATCCTTATGTATGGACAGAGCCTGAAGCTCTGACACTCTACGCGCCGAAGTGATATCCACTAAGAATACCACCTTAAAGGTGAGCAGCTTCAGGCTGCATGATGCCATAGGCTCAAAGGGCTTGCCACAGAGAGCCTTCAACACCGTGTTCAAATTCCACAATGGGAATCTATGGACCTGCTGCGGTGGATTAAGCAAAGCCACCCCCTTTAGAAACCTCCGGATGTGTGGATGTGTTGAAATAGCATTGCCTTTCTTAGATCCCCTCACTGCTGCTATGGCCGCCACCTGTCTGCGTAGTGTACTGGTACTAAGGCCTTTCTCTAGTCCCTCCTGTAGGAAAGACAACACCACGGAGACCGAGGCCTGTAGAGGATCTTCCCCTTTGACCACGCACCAGGCATGAAAAATCTGCCAAGTGACATTATAGCTTCTGTTAGTTGAAGCCTTTCTAGAGGACAACATGGTGTCTATTACTGGAGTGGAATAACCTAGCCTAACTAACTGCTGCCGCTCAATCTCCAAACAGTGAGCTGAAACATTTCTGGTCGCGGATGCTGCAGGCAGCCCTGAGAGAGTAGATTCCACCTTGTAGGAATCTGCCATGGCTCTACTATTGACAGTCTTTGCAGTTCCGGGAACCAGGCTCTCCGAGGCCAAAAGGGGGCCACCACAATCACTTCCGCTTTCTGTTCCTGGACCCTCTGCAAAAACCTTTGGAGGACTTGGAACGGAGGAAAGGCATACAATAGAGTCCTCGGCCAGTCTGAATTTAGAGCGTCGATGGCAACTGCTCCTCTGCTTCTTGTCCTTGAGAAATACTGTGGCACCTGATGATTGTCGTCCGACGCAAACAGGTCCACACTCGGTGTCCCGAATCTTTGACAAATCTCGCGAAATGTCTCGTGGTGAAGTGACCATTCCGACTGGTTCAGCGCCTGTCGGCTCAGCCAATCTGCCACCACATTGTCTTTTCCTGCCACGTGTGTGGCTTTGATGGACAGAAGATGACCTTCCGCCCACCTGAAAAGGGCCTCCGCTTCGTCTTGTAGCTTTCTGTGCCTGGTGCCGCCTTGGCGATTTACATAGGCTTTTGCCGTCATATTGTCTGTTTGTATCAGGACGTGAGTCCCGACCACCCATTGTCTCATGTGAAGCATGGCCAGACATATGGCTCTCAACTCCAGAAGGTTTATGCTTTCCCTGGCTTCCTGGTCGCTCCACTGACCCTGCGCTACTGCTCCGGACATGTGAGCTCCCCAACCAAAAAGACTGGCGTCTGTGGTCACCACCACTCTCTTGGGTTCCCGCATCTCCTGCCCCAAGGAAAAAAGGCTGGGAGTCTGCCACCACTCGAGGGCTCTCGATAGGTCGGCTGGCAGTGTCAGAGAGATCGAGCTTCTGGCACCTATTTGCTTCTGAAAAGGTAAAAGAAATTTCTGAAGTGGCCTCGTGTGAAAACGCGCCCACTGAACAATGTCCTGGCACGAGACCAGCATTCCCAGTAATTTTGCCAGTAGCATCAGTTTGACTCGCTTCCTTTGCTTGACTTCTGCCATCAGCTGTAAAATCTTTGTCTGTCTCTCCGGGGTCAGAAAGACCTTGTTCTTGTTGGAATCGATCCGAACACCTAGGTGCGTCAGAGACTGGGAAGGAAGCAAGAAACTCTTCTGAATGTTTATGACGAACCCATGCGCCCTGAGCAGCCTCATGGTCAGGTCGAGATGTTTCTTCGTCTGCTCCGCCGACGGGGCCTTGACCAGAACGTCGTCCAGGTAAGGAAAAATCGACACCCCCTGTAATCTGAGGGCTGCCACCAGAGTGACCAGAACTTTTGTGAACACCCTGGGAGACGACTTGAGCCCAAAAGGCAAGGCTCTGTATTGGAAATGGCGCCCGTCGTAAGAGAAACGAAGAAACTTCCGATGACCCCTGGTGATTGGGATATGAAGATAGGCTTCCGACAGATCTATGGAGGCCATGAAGTCCCCCCGCTGGATGGCAAGAAGTATGGACCTCAGTGTCTCCATCCGGAACTTTTTTGTGACAACCGACCTGTTCACCCACTTCAGATCCAGTATCGCCCGAACATCCCCGTTCTTTTTGGGTACCACGAAAAAAACTGAGTATGTGCCTTGAAATTTCTCTGACGGAGGTACCGGTTCGATGGCTTCTATCGAAACTAGATGGTCGATGGCTAGCAGTAGTGTTCGATGCTTCTCGGGAAACTGTGATCTTTGTACTTCCAAAAAACGGTGTCGGGGGGGGGGAGTAAAACTCCAGAGAGTAGCCGTTGGTCACTGTGTCCAACACCCATCTGTCTGAAACTGTTTGATGCCACACATGGGAGAATCTCTGAAGTCGTCCCCCTATCTGACTTGTGTCCGTGGACTCGTCCCCGTCACGCTGAGGTGGGCTTCTTTTGGCCTTTAGCGGGCTGGTTCTGTTTCCCCGTGAAGGAAGGTCTACCTTCTCTAGGCTTCGACTGCCACTTTGTTCTGTATGGCTTGAAGGATGCTTGCCTGGAGTCTCTCCTATTGCCACGAAAGGACTGAAACCTTTGTCTCGTCCTGTTATCTCGTCGTTTGGATGGCAGAACTTTTTTCTTATTTCTGTCCTCAATAAGGTATCTATCCAAACCTTCTCCAAAGAGTGAGGACCCTTTAAACGGAACTGCAGCAACCTTAGCTCTAGCCGAAGGATCCGCATCCCAATTTCGTAGCCAGGTATTTCTTCTGGCCGTAACGCTACAGGCCATAGCTCTAGCTGACAGCTGAACCGCTTCCAGAGTAGAGTCTGATGCAAAAGCCGTGGCTAATGTTATCTTTTTAAGAGAGTCCTTGACGTCCTTAGGCAGGTCATCCCTCTTAGCCAGGTCAGATAGCCAAATATATGAAGCTCTACAGAAGAGAGACGTGGTGGCTGACACCTTCAAAGAGCTGGCCGAGGCTTCAAAATCCCTCCGCAGAGCCTGCTCAATGCGTTTATCCGTAGGGTCCCTTGGCATCCCATCTGCATCCATCGGGAGTATGGAATTAGAAGCCAAACTATTGACCGGGTCATCCACCACCGGTAACTTCAGCCTCTTAGCCGCCTCTGGGATGAATGAAAAGAACTTGGAAAAATTAGAAGAAACTGTTTTCGGCTTGGCCGGGTGCTCCCACTCTGACCTGATAATAGAAAAGAAACCTGACGGCAATGGCACCTGTAGGGGTTTGGCCCCTGATTTTGGAATGATGTCTTCCATACCCAAAGGAAACTCTGTATCCTCCTCATCTTTGCATTTGGGGGTGTACTGAATCTGCAGCGTTCTAATCACCTTTGGGAGTAAGCGTGTATACACGTCTGCAGGAAAAAGTTTGGAATGAGTAGAGGCTACCCCCTCCTCTTCCTCAGAGAGTTCCCCAGTATCTGGAGATGAAGAGGCATCCGATAAGTCAGAATCCTCTTCCTCTTGATCAGAGGGACAGGAGCGTATCTCTGTCCTGCTGCGCTTAAGAGGTCTAGGGGAAAAATTTTCCTCTTCCTTATCAGCCTCTAAGTGTTTAGTCTTGGATGTTCTTTTGAGTGGGGGGGTTGGAGTAGCCACAGAGGCTGCCTGGACCTCCTTTCTAACTATTTCTTGTATCCAGGATAGAAGATTAGACTTTGCCTCATCTGCAGAAATATCATCATGATGAACTTCTGCCCTTTCTTCCTGTGCTGGTGAATCAGCCAGCTCCAGATCACAAGTGCCCTCCTCCATTACAGCTCCCTTGGGGAATCTGGTGGAAGCGGCCATCTTAGAATGTATGGCCCTGCAACAACAAAAGAAGGCACAACCAAAATGGCTGCCATTCCCGCCAAAATCAGCCCCCCCATACACTCCTTTTCCCCACCAGCTCAACACTGGGATCCTCTCAACAAAAAACCAAACATTCCCTTGTTTTGTTTCCTTCCCCTTTTCCCAATGGCCAAATAGATAGCCAGAACTCTCTATGCCAGAGAGGCTAAGGGATAGGGAATGAATGGGAGGGGGAAAGGGGGGGGGGAGCGCTGAAAACCATAACTGGCTGCCAGTAGCTCCCAACATAAAACTTTCCTCTTCTGAAGGCTTCCTGGGGATGGGATCATAAGGGCTAGGTCAACTGACCTCCTCAAATCCCCCACCACTCTGCAGAGCTTTCCCAATGCAAGCCTTACCGCTGCTGGGTTTCCAAAAGCTTCTGCCTCCGTCGTTCCAGGAGGGCTGCGTGCTAACACGAGTCCTCTCCCAGCTGCTCACTCCCTCTCTCCTCCTCTCCCTTAATTCCTTTGTCCCCAAGGCCCCTGGGTTTGCCAGAGTGCCTTTGCAGGGCGACTGGGAGAAGGAACGATCAACAGCCTTCGGCACGTCCACCAGGCTGGAAAGAGCAGAGGGAGGGCTTCGCGCGCTCGTGCCTCACTCTGAGGCTCCTCTGTCGTCGCTGGAAAAAATGCGGGAGGAAGAGTGCCTCCCAGAACGACCACAAGAGGGAGCTCTTGCCTTCCCTTCTGCCGTCCAGGAAATTTTCAATAGGTATGTTCCTCTTGTTCTTCTTCTTCTTTATTTCTTTCTATAATGTACCGGGCCAGGAGCCACAAAGGGGCTCTATAGCACGTCCTGCTTCGATGGCAGGGCTAAAGAAACTGAGTTTCTGAGGATCAAGCACCTCCCCTCCGGGTCAAGTTTGTTAAGCCCTGCTATCAAAGGGAGGAGCTATGATTCCCAAGAGTGAGGATTGGCCCACTCCTGGGACCACTGGAGAAGGCACCACCTAGATATTAGGAAAATCTTTTTTACAGTACAGTTGTTCAACAGTGGAATTAGCTACTGAGGAGGGGGGGGGGCTCCCCTTCACTGGCAGTCTTTAAGCAGCACCTGGACAAACATTTGCCAGGGATGCTCTAGGCCAGGGTGGTCAAATTTGCTTAACATAAGAGCTGCATAGAATAAATGACAGATGTTTGAGAGCTACAAGACATGAATATGGCTGAACAGGATCTACATGATTTTTTAGGGGGGGGGGCAAAATTAAAAAATTACATCCCCTTATGAGCCATTCTATCTTATAGTCCCATAGAATACAATGGACTCCATACCCAATTTGGTGCCCCTGTGAGAATAATACCCCTATTTCCAGAACATCGTAGTCACCCGCCTGGTTGCCAGGGTGCCTGGAGACTCAACTCACACACATCTACCAGGAGAACGTGGGTTTTGTCTACCACACTGGAAGAGACTTATGAGTATTAACAACCACAACGTTGCAGCAGCACTCTGTATCTCTTCTGGAGTGCTAACCAGGAGAAACAGATGGTTTCCAGTCGCTCCGTGCAATCCCCATCTCAGCCATAGCAGAGGAAGAAGGTGCGCCGCCAGGAACTGTCCAGGCAAACGGTTTCCAGTCTTAACCATAGAATCCATCTTGGAAGGCTAACACCACCAGCAGCTATCTTTCTGCAGTGCCAGACTCCATAACAGCAAAGCGGTAGGCCTACGTACTCAACAGATGTCACCTATGCATAAAGCCATCAAGCTTATCTTAGGTGTGGATCCTGCCAGATCGCCTAAGCCTTTGTCCAACGGAACTCAAGACAAAGACTGGTGCCAGTAGAAGATCGAAGAGGAGGAAGAACATCTTCAACCAGAGCCAAGTTTTTTTGTATAGACCGGGTGTTACCTAGGTAGCAATTTGGCCATCTATTGTCATCTTTTTAGATAAGTTTGATAGACTTAAGTACCCCCCACCTTAACAATTTTTCCCATTCTTTCCCTTAATGGTCATCCTGGAGCCTCCCCCTTGGCCCATTGTTACCTGGAAGTCCAATCAGGTAACTAAGGCAATCTGCTCATTGGCTAGCTATGAGCATCCAATCAGGGACCACCAATTAACTGGCTATTGGCTACTGCATAAGTCCAGCCTTTATGGTCATTGTGGAGCCTACCCCTTTTTCTGAGGTCATGTACCAGCTGACCACTGTCATCCGCCCCTGTACCTCCCATCCCCTAAGGGCTCAAGGTAGTCCTTATAACCTGTGGTTCAGCTCCACACAGGCGTGCATCTAGCAGTACCCCAGTTCCGCTGTCTAGATACATCCCCGATTCCTGATCAGTTGAGGGTCCCCTCCCCCTAGTCCTCGTTCATCGCCATTGGAGCCTTCCTTGAAGAGTACGATTGGTAATTATCACCCTGTTTGTCCATCCTTGTGTTATCTCTGAATCTCTCTGTATTTTTCTTAGGACTGTATGTATGTTTTATGAGTTTATTACCTTGTATATGTGTCTATATTTTTCTACAATGAATTTTAATTGTTTTTACTTAATTAGTGTCCCTGGTAATTTTAAGCAATAATTTCTGGACGTGTATCCTGTATACATAGATTCAAATATCCTTTTTAAGCCAGGTGCCCACCTGTCAATACCCCAACCTTGTTTTGAGGGCATTTGGGCTTACACCCCCCCTCCATTGGACCCGGGGCAAGCCCCCCCCCCAGATCCAGCCCTGTGGCTGAACTCACTCTGACCCACCAGCTCCTGTGATGCTGATCATGCCCCATCCTATTCACTGTGCAATTATATATTGTTACACATCAGGTCCATAGCCAGGATTTCCAAGATTGGGGGGCATGTAGAACAGTCGGGAGACACTTAGCATCCCCCTGCTGCCCCCCAACTCAGAGCATGAAACTCAGAGCACCCATTCTTTCCTTCCCTAAAGTGGCACAGGAGGCAGGCAGCTGCTTCTGCCCCCCTCCAGCATGATTTAAAGAGCTCTCCCTCCTCCCCACAGCTGGTGCCACAGCTCTCACCTCCTCCAGAGGGGCCACAGGGCTGAAAGCTGAGAGGGTGGGAGCCACCTCTTCCCTCCCATGTGATTTAAATTGCACAGAAGGGCACCCAGGAGCAGCTGCTGCCCCTCCCACACCATTTAAAGGCCCCAACAATCAGCTGATCAGTGGGTCCTTTAAATTGCACAAGAGGCTGGTGGCTGCTCCTGGGCGACCCTCCTGCATGATTTAAATCTCACAGGAGGCAGGAAGCGGCCCCCACCCTCTCAGCTTTCACCCCCGCAGCCCCTCAGGAAGAGGCAAGGCAGTGGTGGAGGGAGGGCTGTTTAAATCGTGCTGGAGGGGTGGCAGGAGCAGCTGCCAGCCTCCCATACCATGTCTGCTGATCAGCAGGCCCTTTAAATGTTGTGGGATGGATGGTGACTGCTCCTCTACAAACCTCTGCACAATTTTCACCTGCTGTGGTCCCTCAAGCGGCTGAGAGAATGGTGGAAGTGGGGGGGGAGGAAAGGTCGGGAGCTCTGAGTAGAGGCACCCTGACAAGTACAATGTCATAGAGTATAATGTCATAGAGCAGGGGTGCTTTCCCATCGGTTGTAGGCTCAAAGCATTGACCAAGAAATTTCTGTAATGAACGTCAATAAATCAAAAGTAGGTTTGCAACTTACAGATACACACCTTAACAACACCTGAACAGCATACTCAAGATTGCTACAGCACAGACATTGTCTCCAGATTTTGATGCAATAATTCAAAGCAAGAGGTGTCAGTTATCAGAAACTGTTAAATAAACAAAATATTGCAAGAGTGCTAACCTTTTGAACATATTTTAAGTTTTAAAAAATTATTTGTGTTTGTGTCCTTTATAAGATTTATATCTCCGCTTCCTGGCATTTTGTTTTATGACAAAACATGGCCCAGCCCAACAAGGACTCATTTATGTCAGATCCAGCCCTCATGAGTTTGACACTGCTGTCCACCTTCCAAAGTGACCATTTTTTCTACATGAACTGATCTCTGTAGCTTGGAGATGAACTGTAATAGTAGATCTCTAGCCATCACCTGGCGGTAGGCAACCCTAAATATCCACTACTCCACATTTTATTCCAGAGAAAATGAGGCTACAATCTTAAGGACTCTTTCCTGGGAATAAGCTCCACTGAGTGACATGCGCCTTTTTTTCTGAGTAGGCTCAGGGTTGCCAGGTCCAGCTCAGGAAATATCTGGGGGCTCTGGTGATGGAGCCAGGAGACTTCGGGGGTAGAGCCAGGAGTAAGGTTGTGACAAGCATGATTGAAATCCAAAGGGAATTCTGGCCATCACATTTAAAGGAACCGCACTCCTTTTAAATGCCTTCCCTTCACTGGAAATAATGGAGGATGGGGATTCCTTCTTTTGAGGCTCAGAGAATTGGACCCCTTGGTCCAGTCTTTTGGAGACTTTGGGGCTATTTTGAGGAGAAGTACCAGATGGTATGCTGAAAACTTGGTGTTTCTGCCTCAAAAACCACCCCCACCCCCAGATACCCATGGATTAATTTTCCATTGTATCCTATGGGAACTGTTCTCAGCAGACATCAACCCCTCCCCCACTTTTTGATAATCCTGAAGTGGGGGGAGGGCCTCCAAACCAGGGAATCCCCTGCCCCCAACTGGGGATTGGGCAACCAGAAAAGAGTCACACGGGGCGTGGAACTGAAGAATAAGCGTAAGCACCGTGTACCACTGTGATAGAATTAGTCCTTAACAAACCATTACGAAAAAATATATAGAAATAATGTCCAAAATTTAGTCCAAAAATACTGTATTATTTATTAAGTGGTAAGTCACAACCTTAAGGGTATGAAAATTTTGCAAAATCACAGATTAGTTCCCAAAAGGGAAAAAAAGCTGACAGGCAAAACCGGTCTATTTTCTCCTGTTTCGCTGTAAGCTTTATCTAAGCTATTGCTTATTCACTTTTCAAATCAACTTCTGCTCTCACAAAGCGTATCATTGCAATACCTTCAAGAATCAACTTCTGAAGTTGATTCTTGAAGGTACTGCAATGATACGCTTTGTGAGAGCGGAAGCTGATTTGAAAAGTGAATAAGCAATAGCTTAGATAAAGCTTACAGCGAAACAGGAGAAAATAGACCGGTTTTGCCTGTCAGCTTTTTTTCCCTTTTGGGAACTAATCTGTGATTTTGCAAAATTTTCATACCCTTAAGGTTGTGACTTACCACTTAATAAATAATACAGTATTTTTGGACTAAATTTTGGACATTATTTCTATATATTTTTTCGTAATGGTTTGTTAAGGACTAATTCTATCACAGTGGTACACGGTGCTTACGCTTATTCTTCAGTTCCACGCCCCGTGTGACTCTTTTCTGGTTGCCCAATCCCCAGTTGGGGGCAGGGGATTCCCTGGTTTGGAGGCCCTCCCCCCACTTCAGGATTATCAAAAAGTGGGGGAGGGGTTGATGTCTGCTGAGAACAGTTCCCATAGGATACAATGGAAAATCAATCCATGGGTATCTGGGGGTGGGGGTGGTTTTTGAGGCAGAAACACCAAGTTTTCAGCATACCATCTGGTACTTCTCCTCAAAATAGCCCCAAAGTCTCCAAAAGACTGGACCAAGGGGTCCAATTCTATGAGCCTCAAAAGAAGGAATCCCCATCCTCCATTATTTCCAGTGAAGGGAAGGCATTTAAAAGGAGTGCGGTTCCTTTAAATGTGATGGCCAGAATTCCCTTTGGATTTCAATCATGCTTGTCACAACCTTACTCCTGGCTCTACCCCCGAAGTCTCCTGGCTCCATCACCAGAGCCCCCAGATATTTCCTGAGCTGGACCTGGCAACCCTGAGTCTACTCAGAAAAAAAGGCGCATGTCACTCAGTGGAGCTTATTCCCAGGAAAGAGTCCTTAAGATTGTAGCCTCATTATGTAGCCACTTAATAAATAATACAGTATTTTTGGACTAAATTTTGGACATTATTTATATATATATATTTTGTAATGCCTTGTTAAGGACTAATTCTATCACAGGAGTCAGTGGTACACGGTGCTTACGCTTATTCTCAAGTCTCAACTGGAGATTGGGAAAGGAAAGGTCCCCTGTGCAAGCACCAGTCATTTCTGACTCTGGGGTGATATTGCTTTCACAACGTTTTCAAGGCAGACTTTTTACGGGGTGGTTTGCCATTGCCTTCCCCAGTCTTTTACTCATTTTACCAACCTCGGAAGGATGGAAAGCTGAGTCAACCTTTGGCCAGCTACCTGAATCCAGCTTCCGCCGGAATTGAACTCAGGTCATGAGCAGAGTGTTCAGACCACAGTGCTGCAGTACTGCTGCTTTACCACTCTGTGCCACGGGGCCGCTACTGGGGATTGGCAACCCTACTATTGACTGCTTCTGATTCCCACAGCATCTCCGATATGACCTATAAGAAAGCCTCTCTTTCAATTCCTAATATGCACAGATAATAGATTTAAAAATTACTAAACAAATATTGCTTACAAATAAATTTAACCTGCCTTATATATGTATGACATAGTGCTACAATAAGCCAGTTCCTTAGTTTTTAAATAAAATTTCAAATCACATTATACATATCTAAAGAACAACAGAAATATAATGGGAACATTCCTGTTGCATTAGAATATGTCTCTGGTTTGTTCCCTAGAGTTATAGTTACGGTAATTTATATGACAGGCTGTAAATCTGTTTGTGAAAAGCAACACAACAAAGACTGGGCAATCATGAGTTCAAAGAAGAAACATTAATATTTAAGCAGTACTTTATAAACATGTGATCTTCAGGCTAGTTTGTTTTATTGGAAAACTTCTAAACAAACATAAGAACATAAGACTATTAAACTATTAAAATTACAAGGCAAAACTTAATAAAACTGTAGTTGATGTTAATACATATTAAAAACAAATATAATAAGTAATTGTCAAAAAGCCTGTTGGAAAAGAACAAACCAAAGTAAAACAGTAAAAGAACTGAGAAGCTGAGTGAGGAGGAACAGCCATTAGGCGTAAGTTCCATCCAAATCAGCATTAGAATGGATTGTAGCCTCCTCCTCCATTCTTAGCCAGAAAAGACAGGAAGACCAGTGATGCTTTGTGAGTTAACAGTCTGATGAATTCAAATTGTGTTTTCTAATCTGGAGAACACTTAAATGAATAGGCTACAATTCTAAATAAAGTTATCAGGAAGTCTCATTCAGATCAATTTGACTTCCTTCTGAGCAGCACAACAAACATTGTAATGTTTGGGAGCTAGCATTCACTATGAATTTTGCTATTAATTGCTTAGTGATATTCCAATTTATTTTTTGTTTATAACATCGAACATTTTATAGGAGGAGGATGTTTCTCAGGGGTCAACTGATGACAGAAATATTCAAAGCTTCCACAGGAGAATTTAAAAGTATTCTGTTAGATAGATTCAGATGAGTAGCTGTGCTGGCCTGAAGTAGTAGAACACAGTTTGAGCCCAGTGGCACCTTTAAGACCAACAAAGTTTTATCCAAAGTATGAGCTTTCGTGTGCATGTTGGTCTTTGTTGGTCTTAAGGGTACCACTGGACTCAACAGTATCTTGTTGTATCTAGTATATACAGACTAGGCCAGAGTCATTAGGTACATGCTAAAGTTAGCTCTATGTACAATTACTTGGGAGTAAGCCCCATTAAACAATAGGATCTGCTTCAATTCCGCAGGGCCTTTAAAACAGAGCTCTTTCGCCAGGCTTTCAGCTGAGGCAGTGGGCGTCACTTGTTACCAGCCTTCCCCCCTCATTCCATCCCAGCGCTACAAGATCTGCTGGACTTGGACAACAGGTCACATCTGTGAGGCAGACTCTGCCATCTTAATCTTTGTAATCTTAGATTTTATATTTTAAATTGGTTTTTTACTGGTTTTACTATGGACTGTTTTTATGATGTAACCCGCCGTGAGCCTGTTCTACAGGAACGGCGGGCTAAAAATCGAATAAAATAAAATAAACAAATAAACTCAGAAGTTTGTTTTGAGTAACCATGTCCGGGTCAGGCTGCACATGATTTAAATCCTTTTTTAAACTGAGGAATTATCTCCAATGCAAAGCATAAGCAGGTACAAGTAGTTACTGTAACACTGAGTTTCAAATTAAGTTTTGACTTCTAGAAATACAATTAAATACTTGTAACAATACATTACAAAGAATTTTTTGCTTTCTTTCTGGCACTGGTGTTTGTTACCCCAATTCTTGGTTTCAATTCTAAGTACAGTTCCAGTGTAACATTGCAGCTTTGGACAATGTAGACTCTTGGCCACTTCACTGCTCACTCCCAACTCCCAACTCTAAATCATTTATGAACAAGTTAAAGAGCATGGGACCCAGTACAGAGCCCTGCGGCACCCCACTGCTTACCATCCTCCATTGCGAAGACGGCCCATTTATACTCACTCTCCTCTTCTTATTACTCAGCCAGTTTTTGATCCACAAGAGGACCTGTCCTTTTACTCCATGACTCTCAAGCTTTCTAAGGAGCCTTTGATGAGGAACTTTATCAAAAGCTTTCTGGAAGTCAAGGTAAACAACATCTATCGGGTCTCCTTTGTCCACATGTTTGTTCACCCCCTCAAAGAAATGTAACAGGTTAGTGAGGCAAGATCTTCCCTTACAGAACCCATGCTGAGTCTTCCCCAATAACCCGTGTTCATCAATGTGCCTACTCATTCTGTCCTTGATAATGGTTTCTACCAACTTTCCCGTTATTGAAGACAGACTGACTGGCCCTCGTTCACCTGTGGAGGATAGGAAGGTGAGGACAGGGGATGGGAGGGGTGCCCCCATGCTGCCACCTGGTGGCCTTACCTAGCAACTACCACTGCCCATCCGGCCAGGCTGCCAAGAGGCGATTGAGGCCCGAGGATGTGAAGATCTGGGCGTTGTGTATACTCCCTGGGAACCTCGTCACCAGATCTGTGAAGAGTCCCTGGTGGTCGCAGGATGCCTGCACATTGAGGCTGTAGAAGTGGTGCCTGTTCCAGTACACCATGGGATCCTCGCCCCGATGGATGGCAGCGCAATCCAGGAGAAAGCGGTCCAGACAGGTGGCATCTTCAAGACGCAAAGTGCTCAGGTGCTCCCGGTATCTGCATGCCTGACGGCGTCTCCGCCACCATCGCACAACCCACACATAGAGAGCGGAGAGGATGTGCAACGGCCGCACCCAGGGGTGCTCTGGCGGTGGGATGAGGGGGCACCACCCGCCATGGGCCCCATGGTTTATGCACTGTGGCACGTGCTGCAGTGGCCGTGCTGCCGCCCCGAGGCGCTCCACCACAGCTTCCAGACACTGCTGGAGCTTTGAGGGGACATGCACAAGTGGTGGCGTGGGGCCGTCGAGGCCAACAGATGCCCTTCTGCTGTCCCGTGGGAAAGCTGGGCGGGGCGGCATGAGAGCGACCACTATCAGCCAGCTGCGGTCAGCAGCCCCCGCATTCCACTGCCTGTGGGAGGAATGGCGGCAGACAGATTGGCATCAACCAAGAGTCACTGCCAACCAAACTGCACTGAGGCAGAGAGGGTGCTCCTCTTTGGCTTGGTGGCCAAGAACACCGCGGTGGCACTCGCTGCCACAAGAGCCGGTGGGGCGAACTCCCGTCGATGGGGTTTCTGGTGTGTGGCGGCAGAGCAAGTGTCCGCTGTGAGCCAGGTCCCCCACACAGAGCAATCCACCCTGAAGCGTTGGAACGACTCCTTCGGCCCTGCCAAGAAGCGCGTCCGGCGTCTCATCGCTGAGGCCTCGACCTATGAGGAGGCGGTGGCCCAGGCCCTGAGGCAATCATGGGACCCCTTATCCGCCCGGTGGCTATAGCTGGCCATGGCATTAACGTTATCTGCAGTAGGTTGGTACCTCCCCCCCGTCCTTACCACCGTGGGACTGTCAGATTCTGACAGCAACACCCTTTGCCCCCCCCCAAGTGACTCCCAGGCATCATCTCAGGCTGCCACGAGCTCCACTGTGGACTCGGAGGCAGGAGGCTGCTCTAGCAAGACAGCCAAGGATTGGAGCTGGTCGCCCAGCACCTGCGGAATGGGAGGTCGGCAGGTCCAGCACCCCCTGCCGCCCCCAGGACGTCCGGACAGCTGTCAGGAGGTGCCACTTCAGGGGGAGGACACATCGAGTGAGTACATCACGGATGCGGTGGGTGACATCCGTCTGTCCACAGATGATGAGCGGCCTGAGTCCCCTCAAGGTGCAAAACTGAGCGCGGGGCGTGGGGCATCCGCGACTGGCAGCTCGTGCCAGCATCTTACCCCTGTCCCGTTCCGCAGGTAGCCACACCATGACAGTAGCGGCCGACGTGCTGGAGAACCTACATTAGGCGTCCCAACGCAGATGGTCGGCCCTAGCTGCCTCCCTCATGCTGCGGACCCTGGACTGTTGACATCCGCTCCCCATGCCCCAAAGGCCGGGAATGCGAGGGGACCAGGCATGGTAGACTTGTGTGCAGGGCAGCCCCCGGCCCTCCTGGCCCCTAACGAGGGAGAGCTGCTGGGGGATCAGGAAGGTGGCAGCAATGCAGAAGGCTGTGCAGGTGGCCAGGAACGGGGAATCAGGGCTTGGGGACCACGGCCGGCTCAAAGAATCCCCGCAACCCTGTCTTCCATGTGGGCAGCCATAGAGTGGAACAGGCTGGAGGGGCACCGGGAATGGCGGAAGGCTACGGCCACAGGCCAACGCTGGATGGCAGGGATCATGTCCACGGCCACTGGCCACCTATCCAGTCTCCAGGCCATGGCAAGGCAGTCACAGGAGTGGGGCACGAGGGTGGAGCGGCTGCTCACCAATATCGACCAGTCCCTGGTGGCTGGCAGAGGGGTTGCTCCTGCCACTCCCAAGACAGGCCCCCCGGTGAGGCGGGTGGGGAGACGCTGCATGTGGGTGCCATTGGGGATGATGACAGGGACGCTGCACCCGCCCCTGACAGGGGACCGGCTGCCCCACGGCTCCGCCCCTCGAGTGGCCGCCTCTGCCCGCTGCGGCTCAAGACGGCTTCCTGTAAGGGGGCTGGGCAGCAGCCCCTCTGCAGCCTGGGGCTTTAATAAATCTTATCCCTGCACATTGCGTTGAGTCCTTATTCAAGGGGACGCTGGGGGTGGGGGGAGGTGAGTCCTGCACACAGCCACTTTGAAACCGCCTCGCGCCCCTCATGGGTGTCCAATTCTCTGAGGGCAGACACGAGCGCAAGCCACCGCGGCGACTGTCGCCGGCACCTTTGGTGCATGGGTGTCTGCAGCGAGTGGCCTACTGTGTCCTGACAGGGGGCCTCCGCGACATCTGGGACGCCATCCGACCATGCAGCCCACGGGAGAGACACTGACAGGGGCTCAGCTTTGCCGCTTTGGCAGGCAGGCTGCTCCATGGAGCTAGTGGTAAGTGCTGACCGGATACTTCCCCAAGGATTACACAGCCACACCATAGGGCTAGGTGTGTGCATGAGGGGGGTGGGGCATGTGGGCAGTCTATCGCTGGGGAGCACTCTCTCCGCTGCCGAATGTCATGTGGGCTGGCTCCCCAGCTGCCACCAGCCAATCCCTGGCGTCCCTGTGGAAGCACCCCCTCCTGTCCCCACCCTCGCGCCGCTCTGGGAGCCCACACTCCAGCATATTTTACACATCTACAGGCGGCGGCCTGGGCGCCCCGTGCTCCAGCACCCAAAACCCCTTTGGAAGCCAATGAGCGGCACCATAGATCCGCCCACGCCTGAGTGGCTGGCCGCCACAAATGTCTGGATTGGGCTGTTAGTCTCTTACAATGCAATCCTAAAGAGAGTTGAGCCTCTTAAATCCTTTTAAGTCAATGGTTTTAGAAAAGCATAATGCTAAGGGACTGTACTTGCCACCTGTTCATTAATGATGTCTCTTAGATCCCATCCCTTTACCAATTTTTAGAGGCAGCTTAGCATTACCTAAGTCTTAAGTAAAAAAAAAAAGAGGTAGCAACAAAATGCACGAGTGAATGTACATAAATGACAATCATTATCAAAATACTATATTTAACATTTCAATTCCACATTGCCAATTGGCTTTGGTAATTCCTTTTGCTCTTTGCTATAGTATTTCCTGAAATTATTATTATGACTGTTCTTTAACATTACTACAGTTAAATGGAACCTTCATGTTGCTGAGAACAAAAGGATATAAGGCATGGATGTGGGGAATATACCCCTTAACAATTACTTGCCTTCCTATCTGTACTGAAATAATATAACTTTCTTCTATGGGGTGACAGCAATTCAGAGATTCTCAAACTGTGTCAGGACCAAAAGAGGGTTTCAAATCTCTCACAGTTGGTTCCCTTGGCAAGGAGAAAGAACAGGATAGGCTTGACCTGAAATTTGTGTTTTATCTCTGCATAATTTGGAAAACAGTTATAACTGTTAGTCAGTAATGCTATATATTTATAAATACTAAACTTTTTAAAAGGTTAAAGGATATACAAGGACAGCAAGAATGTAGCATGTTACTTTGCAAGTCAATCCTCAAAATAAATAACTTTATTTATGTACTTCAATTGTACTTCTCATTTTTCACAGAAATTCAAGATTCTGAAGTGTAATAAAGTTACACATACAAATTACATAAAATTAGAAGTGAATGCTACTTCAAAAAAAGCGGAGAACTACTGCTTTAACTATGAGACAAAGCTTGTTCCTCCTTCCACTCTACCCTTCTTTTCTCATGTTTTCAAGAACTGTTCTGAGCTGTGGAAACTGCATTGCATATGGAGACATGTGCCTTTTATTTATTTGTGTGCATAGCACATTTTAAGCAACTTCTGTAATAAATGGTATTAAAGAACGAGTGGTTTAAAAGTCTGAGCTTTATGCCAGGAACTCCTTGGCTTAAATCTAACCTTAGTTTTGTACTCTGCTATCTGCCTTGCCCTGCATAGCCCAAACTAGTCCGATCTCAGTTGCCCCAGTCACTATTGGGTGGGTTGCTAGGAGGAGGCAGGCAATGGCAAACCACCTGTCTCTTGCCTTGAAAACCTTACCGGTCGCCATAAATCAACAGAGACCCCGCCTCCCAAAAACCCTTGACAAATAATACGGAAATAATACTTGTTCAGATATGCCAGATGAATGTCAGGCATTTATGACTACTAACCATATTTACTCACAAGTAAGTTCCACCGATTTCATTGATGATTCATATTTTATCTAAAGGCAGAATAAATAAATCAATGGCGAAGAGGACCCCAAACGTTTGGGGACACCGTGTGAGCATGGCTGCAGAACCATTGCTCATATTCACCTTCTATGGAGAAAAGTCTCTGGCCTCCGCCGCCCGACCCTTCCCACTTCGCGTATTCGCCACAGCAACAAACGCCATTCGTAAAAGGAGTGCTGCAATAACTGTGAATGGGGCTCCTACTTCCAGGTAAGCTTGCGCTTAATAGGGAGGCGGCTAGGCTGCGTGCTGCGGCGGTTGTTCGTCTTTCGGCGCTAACTAAACCTCAAGCTAGGAAAAGGCGGTTTCTTGTCTTTCGATTCTAGCCATCGCCTTGGGTAAATAAAAAGCCAGAAGCGGGCTTTCTGGGGAACTCTGGCACCTTTGCAAAGGAAGGGAATAGATGAGCAGCCGTTTGGTTTGGCCTCGAGCAGCAAGGAGCACAAGATGAGCATCACCCAGAAAGGCGCTCGAGGATTCCCCACGGCGGGCCCGCTCTGGTGTGTGAACCGAAGGGAGGGCAGAGGAGCTGACGCTTCAAGGGGGCGGTTACTAGCTAAGCTGAAGCGCGCGGCGCACAAGATGGCGGCGGCTGGTGAGCGGTGGCTTCGGGGACGATGGCTGCATGAGGTAGTGAACAGCTAAACGGGCTTCCCCCACCCTCGCGGTATGCCCCAGGTCAGGCAGGTGAGAGACGGGCCACGGCCATCCTGACGGAGGTGCAGAAGCGCAGGGTGGCGGCACCTACCGATTGCGGGAGGAGGTGGAGAAGGAAGAAAAGAGAGACAGACCGGTTCTGCCTGTTACTACCCTCAGCTCTCCCCATCTCTCGGGGAAGCCCTAGATCCCGAGTTCGGTTTTGGCGCCTCTCCGAGGGAGCCGGATAGAGGAGGGAACTTCTCCTACGCTCGCCTGGGGAAGCCTCTCTCCCGTTAGCCGCCACGAGGAAAAGTAAAGGCTGCTTCTGTTGCGGTGTTGAAGATCGGAGAGCCCGGCTAGGAGGCGTCCCTATGGCTAGTGTGGGAATCCAGCTATTGGGGTGCTGCTGGCTTATTTTCTTCCTGTCTTGCAGTATGGTGGGCGGGCCTCTGAGGCGTCTCCTCTTCTTAAATCCTTGCAAATAGTTTAAGGGGTGGAAAGAAGCTCATGCAGAGGCAATCTCCGTGAATTGTCGGCCTCGGAAGGTTAAAAGCCGTTCCAGGTGACTACATATTTTGTCTTTGAGGTGGTTGGAGGGGAAAGGAGGCCATAAAACCTTGCAAAAAGAGATGGCTGTTTTACGGTCATCTGGCTGGGACTTTGTTCGGCAAATCGGAAGGTGTTTGGGGTCGGTTAAGATTTACATTTCAGAGATAGCTGACTTCCAAAAGAAGCACTTGTAACGGAAATAAGAGGGTTTTCTGAAAACAGAGGATATTGTGAATCATAAGTCATGTAATATAGTTAGTACATTGGCACTTCGTTGAATCCATGTCCTCGTTCCCAGCAATATGCATATTATTACTGGGAAAGCTGATGCAGTAGGTAGAACTTAAGATCTCTTCTGTTTACTCTTCATTGACTGATTTAGAATAAGTACTTCCTGCTTTAGAAGTCTGTTCGCCTAAAAGTTTAAGTCTGATTTCATTTTTTAAAAAGTAGGTAGCTGTGTTGTTTCACAGAAAAATCCTAAACCAAACATATACCTTTTATGAAGACCAACCAAAATAACAGTACAGTCTGCAAGCTTTGGAGTTTTCCAGAGGACTTCATCAGGCTGAATGTGAAAGCATGCTTTAACTGTGTTGTGTATGTTTAGTCTTAACAAAAAATCAGTTGAATAAGAAACATACACTGGAAATTATGGGACAACCCCATCATCTTACTTACTAGCCTTTACTATCCTGATTTTGAGTAACAAAAGGATCACAAAATGTGTTAAGTGATCTTGAGTATGCACCTGAAGGCTGTTATCCCCAGCAGCATTCCTAGAGATAAGTTTTATTGACATCTGATTTTATTCCACAATCAGGAGCCAATGGAAGTATAGGAAACACCTCTGATTTGTACTGGATTCTGAGATGTTTGCAACCTGCATGTTTAGTCAAATGAAAAACTTACTGTGTTAATTTCAGCTTATTTCCAAATATTCCTTAGACGTGTTACTTTATACATCAGAGTTCTTAGAATAAGCAGTCAAGTGCAGTGTTTAGGCCCCACACTTGAATTCTTTTGTTGTGTTTAAGTAACTGGAATGAGGCACAGACTCTTTTGAGTCTCCCTTTCTTAGGGCCTCTGGATAAATCTCATTGATGGAATTTCTTAAGGTATGGGGGAGGGAAAATCTATGAGACATGAATTAGCAGATTTAGCAACAGATGATCAAAGAGCTATAATGAAATGTAAATTATAATAAAGCAACACAGTATATATTAAAAAGAGCTACTCCATCATTTCTGGAATTCTGAAAAGCCTCCTATCTTCAAATAAAATTGGGTTTTAAAGACTGAGACCCATTAAAATGTCTCTTTTGGAATAGTTATGTTTGTTTACTTCACTTATATCCCACTTTTCTTCCCAGTTGGGATCTGTTGATCTGATTCAATTAGTGCTGTTAAAGTAAATTTAAATAAGTGGAATATCTGATTATGGATCTCCAAAATTCTGTATACTTTGGTCCTCAGTTCACTGGAGGACTATGTAAGTGTCTCTTGACTGTGACTTTGTTGGAATAATGACAGGATGAAAATAGAAATATGTCATTGCTTCCTCCCTGGTTTGGGCAGCTACTGAAAGAGAAAAGAACCTAAAATGGCCATAGAGAGACTTCTAGTTCTTTTAAAAGTTAAAATAAGGAACCACTATAAATAAAAACAAAGCTGCTTCCCATTCTGCATAAGTATAAGTGTATATGTGTTATTATACCCCACTTTTCTCCCTAGTGGGTACCCAAAGCAGCTTATGACATAGTGGGTACCCAAAGCAGTCTTCCCCTTTTATCTTCACATCAGCAACCTGTGAGGTAAGTTTGGCAGAGTGGCTCAGGGGCATTCAGCAAGATTCAATGGCAGAGTGGGGATTCAACTACCCTGTCTCCTGTTCTTTTACTACTATACAATTCTCTTTGCACCCATCTGAGCCTTATTTGCTCACACTGAAAGCTCAGCTAGTCCAGCGGTTTCTTTCCAAAAGAGAAGAGTTCTATGCCTTTGGAAAACTTAAAAGGAAGAGGTGGACAGCTGTTCCTAGTTATTTGCCCTTGTCTGAAACTAAAGAGTTATATTCAGCTATCATAGCTAATACCTGTTGATAACCCTATCTTTTCTGTCCTCCTACTCTCCATTGATAAGCCTTTACTTCCCAAGCAAGTAGCTGCTGTCTCATTTTGTACCAGTGAATTCCATAAGTGTATGCATTTTGAGAACTACTTTCTGCTGTCTGAGCTTTTCAGTGATTTTTGGTGGATTATTCCAAGTTTGAAGTATGGAAGGGGAGATCATTTTGTCTATACTGTAGTTTTGTAAATCTCTGCCATGTCATATATCATGTCCTCTCCTGTTCCTCTTTCCTTTGGGACTTAACAAAAAAGATACAAAAGATCAAACAGACAGCTAAACAATTAGACTTTCCTTTTAAGGAAAAGACTTTAGCTCAGGGGTGTTGAACATGCGGCTCGGGGGCCAAATCAGGCCCCTGGAGGGCTCCTATCAGGCCCCTAAGCAACTGACTGACTGCTTCCTTCTCCCTCGCTCTTCCTTCTCCCTCGCTCTTACTTCCTTTTGCATTACAGCTTCCTTCTCCCTCGCTCTTACTTCCTTTTGCATCACAGCTTGCTTTGCCAGGCTTGGTCAACAGCACAGGAGCTACAGAGCAAAACCTCTGTTTTCTCAATTGGCTGAGGCTCTTCCTTTGGGGAGGAAGGAGGGGGAGGGAGGACTTGCTTTGCCAGGCTCTCTCAATCACACAGCAGAGCTACTGAGCCAAGCCTCTTTTCCTTCTATTGGCTGAGGCTCCTCCCCTTCATAGTCCCCTGGGGAAGGAAGAAAAGAGCCAGAGCTTCCTTTGCCCAGTTCCCTGGGTCGCATGGGAAAGAAACAAAGAAAGTACCTTTAAGACCAACAAGTGCTAATATTTGAAGCATGATTTAAGGGTTTTTAAAAAGTCTTTACTTGTGTTTGTGTTTTATAAAGTTTATATCTCTGCTACCTAATCTTAAATAGGTACAGACATGACCTGGCCCAACAAGGTCTCATTTATGTCAGATCTGGCACCCCTGCTCTAACTTCATGATGACAATTTTGCATTTTTCTTCAGCTTTTCTGGCTCTCCTTTTTGAGATGGTCAGTTTTGTATGGCATTCCAAATATGGCTGCACCACATCGTAGATATAATAAAAGCTAAATGTATTGGCTCGATCCTCAATTTTTATTGGAAGATGTGGCTACCACAGGAGTGGCCATGCACCCTGTCACCACTCCCCCCATCATTGGGTAGCCTCTCTGTGACCTGCCTACTGCTGGCCCTGTCAGGCCAGAACCCCATCAGATAGCCACTGACCTTTGAGTGAGACAGTTCTCTGCTGAAAGGTTCTCCTGGAGCCTTACTGATTACTACTGCCTCCCCTTAGTCCATCCCCTCCACAAGCAACACTGCCACCATTTTGCTGCCTCCAACTAACACTCCCCACCAAGTTGCACTTGCCCAGTACACACACACACCCTGCCCCTACTGCTTGGGAGGTGAGGTATATATATATATATTCTATTTATAAATATGCCAGAAACTCTTCCTTATGGGGCAATATTCCACCTCTTCATTTACAGCACAGTCTGTGGTTGAATCCAGTGTGAACTAATATCATACTTGCTTAAGTAATATTGAACATCATTTAATAACTATATACACTGAAGCAAACTCTGACAGAAAACAGTTAAATATCTTCAACGGGCAGAAAAGGAATGTTCCATCACAATGGGGGGGGCAGAGAGTTCAGCACCAGAGAAACATACTCTATATTTTATACTCTCTATACTCAAGCCCCCTTTCCACCTGCAAATAGTCGTCACTCTTTCTTTTCAAATTAGGCTACAATGGGCTGCTTGCTCTCCTTCAATGCCATGTCACCTGCTCTCCCCACAGATATGAGTGTGGCAGGAGGGCAGGCATGGGTGAGGGGGCGTGGGCCCCTAGCACTTGGCCTGCCCACATCCCAGGCAGACAAAAGAGGCAGTGGTGACATGAGCACCACTCATAGGGTCAGCACATGGGAGTCAGCGAAGTAGGCAGCCACCTGGGGCACCACCTCGTCGTGGGGGTGGGCACCCCATCCCTGCTCATGCTGACTCGAATGCATGGTGTGGCCCGTCCCTTGCTCGGTCCTCTTCCATTTCTCACAGAGTGGGAGAGGCGTGGAGACAGAGAGTTCAGGTGTCTGCCTACCTTCCTTGGATGGCAGGGCCTTGGAGGACCAAGCACAGTGCACTTCCCTCCCCTCTCCTCTCCCAGGCATGCAGCATGGTACCTTTCACAGAGCTGCCAACTACTGTGAGCATGCATTTAAAGTTCTCCTTCAGTGGGGGGAAGTCATCCAGAAGTGGTTAGGTCACGCCTCTGCTCACTCGATAGGGGTATGCAAATTTCTTTCGTTATGTGTGGCTCCTATCAGAGAGACCAGGCTGACCTCTCCAGTTCATAGAATCATAGAGTTGGAAGGGACCTCTAGGGTCATCTAGTCCAACCCCCTGCATAGGAAACTCACAAACACCTCTCCCTAAATTCACAGGATCTTCATTGCTATCAGATGGCCATCTAGCCTCAGTTTAAAAACCTCCAAGGAAGGAGAGCCCACCACCTCTCGAGGAAGCCTGTTCCACTGAGGAATCGCTCTAACAGTCAGGAAGTTTTTCCTAATGTTGAGCTGGAAATTCTTTTGATTTCATTTCAACCCATTGGTTCTGGTCCTACCTTCCAGAGCCACAGAAAACAATTCCACACCATCCTCTATGTGACAGCTGTGGCAAAACGCCATTTTAAGCTGTGGTTATCTGAGAGTTGGCAGGAAGAGGCCATCAAACTGGACTCAGGCTTCGACCTAGTCTCTTCCTCCTCCCCCCTCCCCTCCGGTCTGGAAGCAGCAATTCTGAGGAGGCCTCCTAGAGAGGCAGGAAGTCTTTCAGGCTGGTCTCCTAGAAGGCTGCAGGAGAGAAAACCAGTTCCTGGGTGGGAACTGGGTTTTATATTAGTGATTTTTGGCAGGAAGCCAAGAGTTGGAGTTGGGCTTTGAGTTCAGTCAGTTGGGTTGGTGAGTCTGTCTGTTCTGGATGGTACGGCCAGGGCAAGTATATATTAGGGAAAGAAGGAGCGTTTTTCCCTAGTTTGATTTATTTCTTCTGTTCACTATTTTAAAATGTATATAGCTATACATTTTAAATAAATGTTTTGTCTTTTTAAAAGGTAGTTCCTCTGTACCACATAGTTTCCCCAACCGCCTTAGACCACTCTACTGCAAGAGGGGAGTCCAGGGAAGGGGGAAGGCATACATTTGGCAAGAGTGCCAATCCTCCAGGGGCCTCCCAAAGAAGGACTTTGGTCTCTGTCATAACCAAGTGCTGGGTTGGCAGAGGACCTTGAGGCCAGGCCTCAGAACTGGCAGGAAGGGGGATTGGGAGTCCTGTTCCTCTCGGTCAGGAACCCCTAAATTGAACAGGTGGTGGCAGTGTGCCCTAGTGGCGGGAAGAAGATAAGTTCCCTTCAGGAGTTGGCAACTCAAAAGGGAGTTGACAGGACCGGATCTGAAATCAGACTCAGGCCGGTTCCGCCACAACAGCCCTTCAAGTACTTGAAGATGGTGATCATATCACCTCTCAGCCACCTCCTCTGCAGGCTAAACATCCCCAGCTCCTTCAACCTTTCCTCATGGTCTCCAGACCCCTCACCATCTTCGCTGCCCTCCTCTGGACCCGTTCCGGCTCGTCTATGTCCTTCTTAAAATGTGGTACCCAAAACTGAACACAATACTCCAGATGAGATCTTACCAGAGCAGAGTAAAGTACCATCACATCACGTGATCTGGGCACTATACTTCTGTTGATACAGCCCAAAACTGCATTTGCCTTTTTAGCCACCGCATCACACTGTTGACTCATGGTCAGTGTATGATCCACTAAGACCCTTAGATCTTTTTCGCGCATACTACTGCTAAGACAAGTCTCCCCCATCCTATAACCATGCATGTGGTCTTTCCTACCTAAATGCAGAACTTTACATTTCTCCCTGTTAAAATTCATTTTATTGGTTTTAGCCTGTCAGGGTCATCCTGTATCCTGTTTCTGTCTTCTTCTGTGTTTGCAACTCCACCCAATTTCGTATCATTTGCAAATTTAATAAGCATTCCCTCTATTCCTTCATCCAAATCATTGATAAAGATGTTGAACAAAACAGGTCCCAGGACAGATCCTTGAGGCACTCCAGTTGTCACTCCTCTCCAAGAGGATGAGGAACCATTCACAAGCACTCTTTGGGTGCGATCTGTCAACCAGTTACAGATCCACCTAACGGTAACAGGATCCAAACCACATTTTATCAACTTGTCAACAAGGATAGTATGTGGAACTTTATCAAAAGCCTTACTGAAATCAAGATAAACGATGTCTACAGCATTCCCCTGATCTAGCAAAGTAGTCACTTTCTCAAAAAAAGAGATCAGGTTAGTCTGACATGACTCGTTCTTGAGAAAACCATGCTGGCTCTTAGTAATCACATCCATTCTTTCTAAATGTTCCAGGATCAACTGTCTGTATAGCCCTATACTCAATAGGTCACTTGAGCTCCTGCTCCAAGTTTTTTTTAAGTGAGTGCATGGCGTTGTTTACAGGCAGAGCCTGCAGAAGAGAGTTTTGCAGCAGCTCAAAGCATGAGCGATCAAGAAATGCCGGCTACAGAGGCTGTTCCCACGCCATCCAAGAAGACCAACAGGAAGAGACCCCCTCCGTTGTCTGAGGCTTCGGGCAGAGGAGCCGGCATGGGAGTCAGAGGAAGTAATGGCGCCAGGTCCCTTAACCCCCGAGGCTTTGGAGGTGAAGGAGGGAATGAGTAAGACCACAGCAAGCGACAAACAGCCATCAGGGAGGTTGAGAAGCCCCCGGCAAACAACAGCAGTGGCAACAGGGAGGTTGAGCGGTCCGAGCCTGCAGGCTCCTGCTCCTCTCTGCGCCCGAAGAAAGTGACTAAGAAGTCGGCCTGCAGGGCAGCCAACGGGAAGGAAGCGACTAGACGCTGCGGGAAGCAAAAAGGGCCGGCGAGCCCACATTGTGAGCCTGTTCCAGTGCTGGGGGGAGGCCCCAATGGAGGAGTGCCAGAACCAGGCCTAGGTCCTTGGGCAGGTGTGGGTGTGCCTAGGAGTTGAGGGCAGGCTAGCCAACACCCCCTAGGGCCTCCACAGCCACTTCAGCCCTTACAGCAGCAGGGTGCAACAAGCTACAACATGGCACCTGGCCCCTTTTTGCCCCCACAGTTTCAGCCAGCCCCTCCCTCGGTTTTGGCCTATGATGGGGTCCCCTTGCCCTCTTCCTTCCCCATGGGCACCCAACTTTGGAATGCAAGGGGGGGGGTGACCAGCACCGCAGAGGATCACCTTGCTTCAGTGCAGAGGGGAATGGCAGTATCCAAGGGCCACAGGGGTCACAGAGATCATGCTTTCCCCAATTCCTCTTCAGAATCAAGGTCCGCCACACACCCCTCTAAGAGATCCAGAGACCCCGCCAGACCTGCACAACCAACAGCATCAGAGGCATCAGGGGAGGAGGAGGCTGGGGCAGAGCGGCTTGCACCTTTAAGTAGTAATTATCACAATAGCTTTCAGCAGAGACTCCCCCCTCATCTGGATCAGACAGAGGAGATGCTGCATCCTTGATTACCTCTCTGGGAGACGGAGGATCAGAGCAGGAGGATGGTGAATGGTCAGGGCAAGAATCTGAATCTCAGACCTCCTCATCTAGACTGTTTCAAATGGAATACTTCCAGCGATTGCTGAGTAATGTGATTTCCACACTGAACTACCAGATGCAGGAAACAGAGAAGCCTATATCCTCAGTTTCAGCTCAACTGGACACAAGGCGCTTCAAGAAACCAGTCAAGGTACAGACCATTTCTCCTTTCACAGACTTCTTTGACAATATCGTGAAGGCAGAGTGGGCCATCCCTGGAGGCGGAAACTCCTTGTTATCAATGGCCAAGAAACTCTATATGTTACCAGCAGAGACAATGGAGGACCTAAAGGTTCCCCTGGTGGAACACCCAGACCCAGAATGGTTACAGTAATGGCCCTACATTCTGGAGCTGTTCTACCGAAGAATGGGGGAAATACTTTGAAGGATACTACAGATAGAAAGAATGGGTCAGCTCTCAAAAAAGCTCATGAGACAATGTCACTAGCCTTGCACTCTGCAGCAGTACTCTCAAATTTCACTAGAGCCATTGTCATTTGGGCAGACAATCTTATCCAGAACCCAGATGTCTCACCACTGGAGCTAAGGAGGGCCCTTTTAAAAATAAAGAGAGCAGCTGAATTTGCTTCGGATGAATTGCAGGACAACGTTTAGTTCTGTGCCAGGGCACAGGCAGCAGGCATCATAATTCGTCACAACATCTGGCTAAAATATTGGAAAGTGGACACTTTCTCCAAGAGCAATCTATCTACAGAGAAGTTCTCAGGCAGATTACACTTTTTGGCGAAGCAAACCTGGATAAGGTTCTGGTAGAGACAAAGGAAAAGAAAAAGGCCATGCCTTCATCTTTCCGTAAGGATAAGGACTACAAAAGCCGGCCTGCACAGTCCTTTCAGAGCTTTCGATATTCAACTCAAGGTTTGAGACAGCAAGGGCTACAGAGGTTTCAGACCATTCAGGTATGGATCCAGTAACAACTCAAGACAATCCACATCCTTCAGGAATGTAAGGGTGCCGCAACCAAAAAGCAAACCGCATGACTATCAGATTGGAGGCCAGCCCCAGGCATTTGCAGAGACTTGGAGCAACACCACCACATACCATTGGGTATTGTCCATCATTCATCAAGGCTACAAAATAGAATACAACACTACCTCACCTTACAGCTTCACATCCTCCCCAGTACCAAAATTAAAAGTCAGACAACTCCTCCTGCAACATGCCATCACCTATGGGGCATAGGAAGTTCCAGAGAAACAGTGTTACAAAGGGGTCTACTCCATCCTATTTGTTGTCCCAAAGAAATCAGGGGACTGGAGAACGATGTTGAACCTGAGAGGCCTCAACAAGTGGGTGCAAAAATGGAAGTTCAGAATGGGGTCCCTACAACATATTTTACAAGTGCTGCACCGAGGGGGCTTCCTTACATCCATGGTCCTCAAGGAGGCTTATCTACATATTCCCATACACCTGGAATCCAGATGTTTCCTCCGCTTTTATTTCCAAGGGCAGCATTTCCAATACAAAGCCTTGCCCTTTGGCCTTTCTTCAGCGCCCAGGGTCTTCACCAAGGTAATGGTGGCATTGATAGCGCGTTTTCACCTGGAGGGCATCCATGCTTACCCATATCTGGACGACAATTTAATACGGGTAAAGGACCACACAACAGCCATGCATTACACAGAGAGAACGGCTGCCGTCCTGCGCAGGCATGGGTTCCTTATCAACGAGGACAAGAGCAACATGATACCAATGAGAGACCTAGTGCATCTCGGGGCCAGGGTGTTTAAATCCCAAGCCACCGTGTTTCTACCAAAGGACAAGCAACAAAAGATCCACAACCTGGTGACAAGCATCAGGTCTCAGAGGCAAGCTGACCAAATGCATCTGGCAGCGGTTCAGGGGCTGATGATCTTCTGCATAGATATAGTACCATGGGTGCCATGGGCACATTTTCATGCCAGAGCCTTACAGTGGATGCTTCTTCCCTACCAGAAGGACATTGTCAGATGGAGGCATGGATTGTGGTGACAGACGATCTCAAGAGGGAGCTGAAATGGTGGACAATGTCAGTGAACCTGAGCAAATGGACCGGTTTCATCCAGCCACAACAGATGGTGGTCACAACACATGCCAGCAAGTGAGGCTGTGGAGCACACTGCAGGCATCAGGTAGCACAAGGAAAATGGTCAGAGACAGAAATGAAGCACAGCATCAACTGGCTGGAACTATGGGCAGTCAGACTGGCACTGGTAGCCTTCAGCCGCTTGCACACCGAGAACATGACAACAAAGTCCCACATAAACCAGCAAGGGGGCACCAGATCAAAGTCCCTCTTTCAGGAAGCACGAGCTCTGCTTCTATGGGCAGAAGAGAATGTCACAAGCATAAGAGCAGAGCACCTCAAGGGCCAGGCCAACTGCCAGGTAGACTGGCTAAGCAGGGAGGACCTGGACCCAGGAGAGTGGGCCTTTTAACAGAGAAGTCTTCACCCAGATAGTGAACAGATTTGGACTTCCTGTGATGGATCTTCTAGCAACCTTGAGAAAGTGTCAAGTGGACTGATTCCTTTCCAGATGCAGCCAGCTGCAGAAGGGGTGGATGCGCTGATACAGATGGTGGTCTCAGAACCATGGAGACTGCCACTCAGACCAGATTTATTACACCAGGGTCCTGTGCTACACACAGACCCAGAATGGTTACAACTGACAGTATGGAGACTGAGAGGTCAGGGTTCAAGACCCAGGGGTTCCCCAGGGAGGTGGTTGAAATCATGGTTCAGGCCAGGTGACCAGCAACTAGACGGATTTACAACCACACGTGGACAACTTTTACCAAGTGGGCGTACGAAAACAACCGGGACCCATGGATCAATTCTTCATTATACCCTATGGGAATCAGACTGACGAATGTCCCTATAAATCTGGACCAGGTGCTGCAAGCCGTGGCGGGTTGGCTCAGGCTGAGTGGGCTAAAGCTGAATCCAGCGAAGACTGAGGTCCTTTGCATAGGTCGTGGCGGGCCAGGAGGGGAGATCCCCCTACCAACCTTTGATGGTGCGTCACTGACACCAGTGCGTAGGGTCAAGAGCTTGGGAGTGCTACTGAAGCCTTCCTTGACAATGGAGGCCCAGATAGCTGCCACTGCTAAATCTGCAGCGACCTGGCAACTGTGATCCATGCAACAGTCACCTTGAGGCTGGACTACCGTAATGCCCTCTACATGGGGCTGCCCTTATACCGAACGTGGAAACTGCAGCTAGTGCAGAATGCAGCGGCCAGGCTGTTAGTGGGACTACCTCGGTGGGAACACGTACAGCCTAGGCTGCGGGAACTGCACTGGCTGCCAATTGTGTACCGAGTTCGTTATAAGGTGCTGGTTATTACCTTTAAAGCCCTATATGGCCGAGGACCTGCCTACCTTAGGGACTGCCTCTCTCCATATGTTCCTCAGAGAGCACTGAGATCTAGTTCTCAAAATCTTTTAAAAAACCCTGGACCAAGGGAGGCCAGACTGAAATCAATGAGGGAGCAAGCCTTCTCAACAATGGCTCCCCAATGGTGGAATCAACTACCAGAGGAGGTGCGAGCCCTGCAAGATCTAAATCAGTTTCGCAGGGCTTGCAAAACCATCCTCTTTCAACTTGCTTTTAAGATGGAGCCCGGGTAATGACATCTAGCCATCCTATACATATATTGAACTGTAGCACCTTAATTGATAATCTATAATGGTTTTAACTGTTTTATTTAACTTAATTTATGAATGTAATTTAGCTATATTTTAACTGTCTTTTATAGTAATGATGTATTTTATTGTAATCATGGTATATACCATGTCCTGTGAGCCGCCCTGAGCCTGCCTTGGCGGGGGAGGGTGGGATATAAAAATAATTTTTTTTTATTATTATTATTATTATTAATAGAGTGCCCAGCAAACATTCCCCCCTGGCTTTCTGATGACCCTGAAGTGGGGGAGGGCCTCCATATCTGGGGGATCCCCTGCCCCCAACTGGGGATTTCAACCCTACTTTCAATCCACTTCCAATGCACTTTCCAACTGGATTTTACTGTGTGAACTGGCAAAATCCAGATGGAAAATGCTTTGAAACTGGATTGAAACTGCAATATGTAATGTGTGTGATCACAGCCTCATCCTGTCTACCATCCTTCCTTCCATTTCTCTTTCACTCTTTTCTCTCCATTGTTTTCCTATCATTATTTGTCTCTCTCTTTTTCTTTCATTCTTCTTTCCTTCCTGCCACCTACACATTCATCACCCCCTTCCTGAATATTTTTCTAGGGCAATTGTATGTCTTCCTACAATGGGCTTTACTGCTAGTATTTTTATATAAAGACATTGTGATACTAGTTATTTTATTTTCAACAGTTTTCCTAATAATCTTTACCACGGAATTCACCTTTTTGCTGTTGCTGTACATTGTATTGAGTGAGTATCCACTACAAACCTGAGATCTTTTTGCTGCTTAGCTAGTGTAGATCCCAGCAGAGGGGTTGTGTTTATTTATTTAGAATTTGCACAATTGCTCATCACTTTTGTATTTATTCTTACTTGTAATTAATGTCCTTTACCATTTTGTTGCTTATTTAGCAACATCTCTTCTGGACATCTAAACTTCTTAAGTGAATCACTGAAATCCTGAATCACTTTAGTGTCATTCTCCAATTTGACTGCCTTACTGCTCAGCTCTTATCCCAGGCCATTTATAAGTACGTTCTTACTCATCTTTTTCTGTTTGTAATCCCATTGTGCTTGTGCCTGCAACACTACAGGTCTCTCTAACTATCTCTGACATCTCCACTATATCTGCACTAAAAGCACAGACAGATTTTACACTACCAGCAGTTCACACTGGAGGGCACAAGATGCATGTGTTGACAATAGACTTGCTCTTTTAGTGGACATATAGGTCTGATTTTTAGAGAAATAGGGGCACACTAATGATATGTGCATGAGGATCTCCCCACTTCTGACCTGGATTTGTCTTTCCCACCCCAAATCTGGGGTCTGATACAGAAAGTGAGCCCAACTTAAACAATAGTATCAGCAAGGGGAATGCACTTTGGCTGGGCGGGGAGAGATTAGTAGTGGGAAGTTGGGCTCTTCTTACCTGCTTGCCCTTTTTGTTCTAAAAATTAAATCTGGTTTCCAGCTGCGAACATAATTGGGAAAAGTCTGAATTTAATTAAACACATCTGCAGAGGGAGTCATAGATGAGGACTGCATAGCCTGCTTGGCTACGACTAGTGTTGAGTCCATCTCTCAATCCAGGAAGAATACAGAACATAATACGAAGTCCATAAAACTTCTGGGCTTGGTGGGATATTGGTCCACCCCTCCCACCAGCTATGTCTTCTCTGTCCTGAGCACCTGCAGAATGCAGCATTAGTACAGAAATTATTCTCCCCACCCTATTGCACTTTCAAACAAGAGCTGGGTTTTGTCCATGTTGCAGTGTTTCTGGAGTATCTTGGAAGTGTACGGCATAGAACAGCCCCCACTTTCCTTGTAGTGTGATAATAGCTCTTTATATCTGGGTCTGCAAGTCCCCCACACACTGAGCCCTCTTGCATTACTTTACTCTTTATGTGGGGAGTTTATAATTCCAAACGTTAAAAAATTGCTTGAATTTTATTCAGATTTTGTTGACATAGCCAATGATGAGTAAGGAACATGAATGCAGATTTAGGAGGAATGTTAATTTTAATAAAAGAGACCTTCCCAATTCAAGAAAATGTACAGGTTATTTTCTGACACAGTCTACTGAATTCCCTAGATATCTAATATCTTTAATGTACCATCTAAACCAGTTGATTTTCTATGTTCTTTCTTATTTGGTCCTGTACTTAGACTCCCAAAAGCTCAAATTTCTTTATACTTACTCTATAGCCAGGTACTTTACTAATGTCTATTTGAACTCCTATTAAATTTGGAAAGGTCTCTAATCAGATTAAAAATAATCTTCCTAGAATGTTATCTTATTTGTTTCATTCCTAATAGCAGTACCTTGTATGTTCCCCTAGATCCCTATTTAAATGCATAAATAAACCCAGTTCTATGCTGAAATGAGACTTGGAAATTTGGCCATTTACCATAATCCTGGCAGGAGGAGTACTATATATCAAATCAACCCAGTTTCTTAAAATATCCTCCAAAACTTCCATTTCATTGATAAAATAAGATGCAGCTAAGATACTTTGCTCTGGACAGAGAGCAATACAATTTATCACTCCCCTTCTATTACAGCGTATCTCTCAGACTTGTTTGGTTGTCTTTCTCATTAATCAGAACTACATTATAGAAATGGTTGATACTGTGCTAGTATTACTGGATGTTTTCCAACCTTACCAATATTGTCTTCTGGTCATGTTTATGGAGTTTTACCTGTATCAGTTATACATTCAAACAATTTCTTAAGTACAGAAGACAAGCTCTTTGACCAATTCATTTGTAAATCTTTCAGATCCAGGGATACAAGGTTCCTTTGTAACTGATAGACATTCCTAGTTATTATTGATGTTTTGTCTGAGATATCTCCATTTTATTTAATTATTCTCATCTGTATACTCTGATTCTCATCTGGATATTCTATAGAGATCTTCAAGATAATAAATTCCTGCAAGTGTTTTATACTATTTGTTAAATATCTTACCTTGTGTTTTAGTGTAGATTACTACTTTGCTCTCCTTTTGCACAAGAAGACCAGCTAATACTTTGTCTGACACATTACTGTACTCAAATATGTTTTGGGAAAGAATGCGAGTGTCTTTGCTGCAGAATACGCATTTGTTAATTTTAACTTCTTTGAAAGGGTCTAAAATATATAAACATTTTGAAGTCTGAAGTTTGCAGATGTCAGAAATGTTATAGTGTTGAAATGTCTGTACACTACATATTTGTCTTTGTTATACATAGAAGATGAAGAAGAAGAAGATATTGGATTTATATCCCGCCCTCCACTCCGAAGAGTCTCAGAGCGGCTCACAATCTCCTTTACCTTCCTCCCCCACAACAGACACCCTGTGAGGTGGGTGGGGCTGGAGAATAGGGAATATGATATCCGTTTAGTTCAAGTATATAGCTTGAATTTTTTAAAAAAATTCTTAGTATATTAGTAAGGAAAGGAAAGGTCCCTTGTGCAAGCACCAGTCATTTCTGACTCTGGGGTGACGTTGCTTTCACGACAGACTTTTTTTTACGGGTTGGTTTGCCATTGCCTTCCCCAGTCATCTACATTTTCCCCCTAGCAAGCTGGGTACTCATTTTACCAACCTCGGAAGGATGAAAGACTGAGTCAACCTCGAGCCAGCTACCTAAAAACCCAGTTTCCACCAGGAATTGAACTCAGGTCATGAGCAGAGCTTAGGACTGCAGTACTGCAGCTTTAACTAGTTAAATTAGTAAACAGTGATGTTATTTCCAACATGCTCAGCTAAGAAAGCATTTCACTTTAGTTTCAGTTAAACAACAAAGTTCCAAAGTTTGCATTAAACTAATCTGGATACATATTATTCTTACATGTTGTAACTCTTGTATACTTGGCATCTGCTAGGTATGTATAGGTGCAGGGGAAAAGAGTGATTTCTTCTAATACAACTACATATGCATTCTATATTTGTTAGATTTATCTTGTTCATTTTGGTAATAGTTGTGATAGCTTATGACCTTCCACTGGGATAATATCCAGGACTCAGTTTGTAGCACCATAATTTGTGGTGATGTGCTGGCACAGCAGTGTTGTGCCCCAGTTGTTTAACTTCTCAGTAATTCTTAAAGAATTAGATGACTAACAGGTCCTTAAACAAAAGTCTGTCTTAATTTGATAACTTCAAGGATGTATGGGACAAAATAGTGAACATCAATTACTTTTCCTTATTTTTTAACATATTTATATTGCCCTTTAGATATATAATATTAATAACCTGTACCACTGCAATCCTTTTAAAAATCTTATATTGAAGGAGAAAGTTCCTGATTTTTTAAAAATACATACTAAATGATGATATTCTCTCCTGACTGCATTGCTTTTAACATCTGGCATGATTCTTCACATTCTGGATCTTTAATGCCTGAGAAAAGGACATATTTATTAAAACAACCCTGCTTCAGGCTTGCTTGTGTGGATGGTTGTTGTAATGCAGGGGTGGGGAACATCTGGTCTGCGAGCCATTTACAGCCCATGAGACCCCTCAGACTGGCCCGCAGCAACCCAGCTGGCCCGCTGGGATCTCCAGGCCATGCTGTGTGCCGGTCTCCCTGGCCCAGCTGGCTGGCAGCGATCGCAGAGCTGTGCACCAGCCTCCCCATTCCCAGCTGGTCAGTGGTGATCCCTGGGCTGGGTGCGCTGCGATTCCCGCCAGCCTCCCTGCCCAGCTGGCAGCGATCTCCAGGCCGGTCTGCGCGCTGGCCTCCCCAGGCCTAGCTGACCAACAGGAATTGCTAAGCTGTGCAGCAACCTCCCCGGGCTCAGTTGGCCAGCAGGGGTCGCTGGGCTTGGGTGGGTCATAGCAGCCTCCCCAGGGCGGTTGACTGGCGGGGTGGTGCTGGTCATGTTTTTGTTTCCTTTTCATGTTTTTGTTCCCCCTTTTTGTTTCCCTTTCTTCTCCCCCTTTCTTTCTTTTCTTTTCTCCCTCGCAAATTCATTTCCCTTTATTTCCATTTCTTCCCCCTCTTTCTTCCCCTTTATTTCCTTTTCTTCCCTCTCATTTCTTTATCTCCCTTTATTTCTCTCTCTCTCTCTCTCTCTGGATCCTTAGTGGTAGGTGTTGTGAAGGATGGTTGGTACGGTATTTGGGTGCCTTGGGTCTGGTGGGAGCAGCTGCAGTTTCTGCATGAAGGGAGAGAAGGAGGGGTGGGAGCCAGCTTCTACTAATTCAACTTCCACTTGATTATCTCAGATGGAGTGGCCTAATAAGCTAATATCAGGGGGTTCCTGCTGGCCCACAAATAATGTTATAAGTTTCTAAGTGGCCTTGGCAGTAGAAAGGTTCCCCACCCCTGTCATAATGTGTGTGCATTTCTCATAACGATAGCAGTTCAGATTATAGTCCTGCAGTGGCTTCTGTGTGATGCAAGCATTTCAGAGCTCCCTAGCTGTGTTCTACTTGTCTCTCAAGTTTTTATTGCCCTGCATGCTTTTGTCAGTTACATTTTTGCTGTGCTAGGTGTATGGAGATGCCTTTACTGTTAGAATCCTGCATGAAGTCCTCAGGGTCATCTTACTTTCCTTTTCATCATTTTCTGAGTTGGAAAAGGTTTATTACATGAGAATCGTGTCTGACAAATGTTCTTTTATCAAGGGCAGCATGGTAGGTAATGGTATTGTCTCAGGAACAGATCTCCATGGGGGGGGGGTTGCATGTGATCTGTTTTTTTAATACTGCGTATCACTTTTCTCCTCAGTGGGGACCCAAAGTGTTGTAAAATGCAGAAAGGAAAGAAAAAAAGGAATACAGATCAGGTTCTCCTCTCTTCCTCAGTGATAGCAGATCTTTCTACCAGCTCTTGGCCACAGCTCTCGTAGGTTAAGAGAGTGAGTGTCCATAGGCTTGTGAATCAGTATAAGCCCAAACTTTTAAATATTTGTGACCAGAGGAGAAACTAACTCAGCCTGATCTTACTGAGCTGCTGTTAGCCAGTTAGCAAGGTCTTCCCTGCTACTTCCATTTACCTTGTACTCTGCTTTTACTAAAACTGGACTTTTAGTAGGCTAAAAATCAGGCTGTGATATATAAGCATGTCTCAAGATTAATGCCCTATGAAAGGAAAGGAAAGGTCCCCTGTGCAAGCACTAGTTGTTTCCAACTCTGGGGTGACGTTGCTTTCACATTTTCACAGCAGAATTTTTTTTTACACATTCCCCCCAGCAAGCTGGGTACTCATTTTACTGACCTTGGAAGGATGGAAGGCTGAGTCAACTTCGAGCAGGGTACCTGAAAATCCAGTTTCCACCGGGGATCGAACTCAGGTTGTGAGCAGAGCTTAGGACTGCAGTACTGCAGCTTTAACACTCTGCGCCACGGGGCTCTTTTAATGTCCTATACAAAGACTGTATTCCTGAGCTGGATCCTGTTTAATTACATTGTGGACAGTTCTAACATTGAATTCATTTAAAAGACACTATTGGGATAGTAACTGAACTTTCTTTTCATTATGTGTTTGTGTGTCTGTTTTATGTGAGAGCCAACACTTTCCTCAAACACCTGGTTTAACACCAGATTGACTTAACTTTTAAAAAATTAGTATAATTGCATGAGCAAATGCTTGCAGTTTTAGGCAGTGTATGCAGCATTAATTGTTATTCTTATTTGCAGGTCAAAATGCTAACACTAGGAAACTATTTGGATGATGCATTTCTGTAGTATTTCATCAATATTACAATATTGACAATGGATAAGTGTAAGCATGTTGGACGGCTGCGGCTTGCTCAGGATCATTCCATCGTAAATCCTCACAAATGGCATTGCATGGTATGCAATACTACAGAATCTGTATGGGCCTGCCTCAGCTGCTCACATGTGGCTTGCGGAAGATACATTGAAGAACATGCACTAAAGCACTTTCAGGAAAGCAATCATCCTGTGGCATTGGAAGTTAATGAGCTGTATGTTTTCTGCTACCTTTGTGATGACTATGTTCTTAATGATAATGCAACTGGTGACTTAAAACTCTTGCGAAGTACTTTAAGTGCAATCAAGAGTCAAAACTATGACTGTACTACTCGTAGTGGTAGGACTTTACGATCAATGGGCACAAGTGATTATCTTTCCCATAATAATGCTCAAGCTTTGCTTCATAATCAAGATCGTATGTTCACAGCTCTGTGGCATAGGAGGCATGCATTAATGGGCAAAGTGTTTAGATCTTGGTTTGAACAGACACCAAGTGGCAAAAGGATTTTAGAGGAAGAGAAGCTAAGAGAAGCGGCAGAAGAAAGAAGAATCATTGCTAGGAAAAGAAGAGAAGAGAGAAAGCGCCAGTTAAAGGAAGAAATGGAAAAAATGCCTCCAAGGAAGAGCTTTCGCTTGCAAAATCAAGGTAGAGAATCTTCAGAAGCATCTCCATGTGCACTAAAAATGCCCCAAAATTTGGACTCTGCTATGGAGCTGAAAGTAATGGCTACCTCAGAAGAAGTAAGATTAAAAAAGATCAATGACTCTCCAGTTAAACGAAGGCCTACAGTGACTCCTGGTGTAACAGGATTAAGGAACTTGGGAAATACGTGCTATATGAACTCTATTCTTCAGGTATTGAGTCATTTGCTCATATTTCGGGAATGTTTTTTAAAACTTGATTTGAACCAGACTCAAGAATTGTTGGCAGCTGCAGCAAGTGGGAAAACAAGATCATCCTTTAAGCAACATCCTCCATCTGCTGGCTCTGTTTTTCATGTGAACAAAAACACAGTAAAGGCAAAGACATCTTCAACAAGACGATGTAGTGTGTCATCAGGCTTAAGTGGTGGAGCATCAAATAGTAGAAATATGGAACTTATTCAGCCTAAGGAGCCAAGTTCAAAATACATTTCTCTTTGTCATGAACTACATACATTGTTTCAGGTCATGTGGTCTGGCAAGTGGGCATTGGTATCTCCTTTTGCCATGCTCCATTCTGTATGGAGACTCATCCCAGCCTTCCGTGGTTATGCCCAACAAGATGCTCAGGAATTTCTCTGTGAACTTTTGGATAAAGTACAGCAGGAATTGGAGACAGCTGGGACAAAATGCCCAGCTTTTATTCCCACTTCTCAAAGAAAGCTCATTAAACAGGTTTTGAATGTGGTCAACACCATTTTTCAAGGACAGCTTTTAAGTCAGGTATGTCATGTATATTCATAACAAAATATTGCAATGAATAATTATAAATAAATGAGTTAAGACAGAAACAGTTGAAAAAGTGAAAGATAAGGTATATAAACATAGAAATGTCTGTCAGAATTAATCAGAACTATAGAGATATATCAGGACCCTCTAACAAGCAAGCTTTCGGGTCTGATGTACTTTATCTTCATTTTTACTTGGGATGGTATATATAGGAACATATGAAACTGTCTTGTACAGAGGTTTTAAAAGATAAACCCTTAACTGCAGTCCAAGTGCACCAATTAAAGGTTTCAGTTTCTAAAAGTGTTTTCTTTGCTGAAATAACAGTATTCTGAGAATTTCAGTTTTCAATTTATGTTGGCTGCAAACATAGAGTTCTCAAAATAGGCATCTTTCTATTCTATTACTACTACATACTGTTAACCTGCACTACTACTTATGCTCAAAGCAGGTACCTATCTTCCCCCACCCATACATAAATGTGCTGACCTGGACTCCTGTCAAGTACCTTGCACTTATCTGAAGAGATGACTGTCTTAGCCTTGACCTGGATACCCCAGGCAAGTCTGAACTCAGATCTCAGAAGCTAAGTAGGGCTGGCCATAGCAAGTGCTTGGTTGAAAATGTCTTACATAGCCAGGACTGTAAGACATATAGCTGGTGTATGCAACTTCAGTACTAACCCCAGATGAAGATTTTAATGTCATGTGTTCAGCAAATCAAATTGTAGCAATTTACAATTTCTTAAAAAATGTTTATAAAGAACAGGCCAGAATTATGTATCCAACAACTCTGGGGTACAAAAGATAAAGGCCTGATGGCAGCTGTAGTAACTTCTTGCAGACTTGAAGGGAACTTAAATTAGGTTAGACAAAGGAATGTGGAAAGCATTACAGTATGTTTTCAGCTGAAGAATAATGGATACTGATTGTGACATGTTCTATCAGAGTACTAAGTGAACACATACAGCTGTAAATTAATATCTTCTGAAGCAGTCTGGGCCTTTTACTTCAGTGAGCAAATGGTTTAATACAGCTAAGCAGTCTAGTGCAGCCTGTTGTGATTTGAAAAACACAAGAGGAGAAACAGAGATCTGGAACAGGAGTGGGGTTTTTCAGGTCAAAGTTGACTTGAGTTTCTGTGGGAGGTTTGTATAATGAATGCTTGGAACATACATGTCTGCAGCTGCTGTAGCATTTCTGCTTACCCAGTACAATCCCTTTTAAAACCAGCTGGGTTTGATATGTTGCTACATCATGTTAACTACAATAATTTTATTTAACCAGCATTCTGTCACCATGTTACATTTCTTTTAAGAAGGTGGGCAGTGCTGGATTAAACCCTGTGGTGGCCTCTAGGCAGTCAAAATCTCAGGGGCCCCCTTGCAAATTATCTCAGAGTTGGAGTGCCCTCCCCACCACCCGCAGCCCCTGTTGCAGCCTGCAGGCACCTTCTCAAAAGCCTCTTTGCCAAAGCTGCAGAGGAGAGGCAAACTTGGCAACAATGCCAGCAGCAGCCTCACCAGGCAAGTTGGGCAAAGAGCGGCTCAGTTGCTGGCTGCACATTCAGACTAGGAGGGCTGCAAGCAGGAGGAAAACCAGAGAGAAAAGCCAGCCTGGAGCCCCCTAAAGGTGTGGGGGCTCATAGGTCAGTGCCTACTTGGCCTAATTGTTAATCCAGCCCCAAAGGTGGGTGCAGCTCAGTTAATTTAATTCACTAATCAGTTAAAACAGAGTGCTTTAATTGTCTTTGCTCTAGAGTAAAAAGCTTGTAAATTTCACCATAGTCTTTTGCAACTATGGCTGTTTATCAGAGTGCCCCCAGTATTCCCAGCATGCTGATTCCTAAATGTTTGCCTTAGTTTTCCTGCCTAGAGCACCAGATAAACATCCAACATTGCTGCCATTAAAACACTCCATCATATGAAGTGTCTCTGTGAAGCAGTTGCAGGGCTGGCACATTAGAGCTGATCTGATAAGGGTGTATTCCTGAGCAGGCGGTGCAACCCATTTGGCATTCAGATGACAAAAATACATACCACAAAGCACATCTTCTTTGTGTCTACTTCAAAGTATCTTCATAGGGGAGCCCCAGGAAACTGCTGGCTTTCTAGAGTAGTTTCATGTTTGGATACAATGGAAGAGAAAATGTGTGAACTCTCAGCTATAAAATAATTTCACTGTGCTTTGTGCTTTGTATTTATTTTAAATTTATTTCTATGTAATGAACCTTTTGTATACAGGAATACAGTCATAATTTTACATACATGTTGTATTTATTGCTTTATTTTAAAAGTTTGAAGGTCATGATATCCCATTATGGCTCTGATTCAAATAGATTTTTAGAAACAGAAACGTGCTTGAAAAGAAAAACAACAGTAACCAGCTCTTGAGATATGTTTCAGGCCTCTGAAGCTCTAGCAGCTATAAGGACAAAAGTGATAATACAAGGACCTTTCACTGAGCAGTAGTGTTACAGGTACTAACTATGGCTCAGTGGTAGAGCATCTGCTTAGCATTCAGAAGGTCCCATGTTCAATCCTGAGTATCTCCAGTTAAAAGATCTGGCAGTAGGTGATGTGAAAGACCTCTGCCTGAGGCCTTGGGGAGCCGCTGTCAGGCTGAGTAGACAATACTGACTTTGACAGACCAAGGGTCTGATTCTTTATAAGACAGTTTCATGTGGTCAAATTTCCAACTTCACTGAAATAAAATTACAAAACAGTAACACCCTATACCTTTTATTTAGGCTTCAGAGTACAGAATAGAAAGTAAGGGCAACAACGCTGGCTCAGAAAAAGAAGGGTCCTCTTGGTTATGGTAGTTAAGAGCCACTGATGGACCTAACCTCCATGTATTTGTCTAATTCTGTTTCAGAGTCAATTGAACTAGTACATTCTGTGCTACATTCTGTGGCAGTGAGTTCTGTAGATTAATTTGTCATTGTGTGAAGAAAAGCTTTTTGTTTGTTCTGAATCTACTATGCAACAAAAAAATAAAGAGCCATACCAGTCACAGGAAATTTAAAAAAATAAGGCCAAGGCTGACGGTGCAAAATCAAGTAAAAATATATTTCATTATTCAGTTAAATTTCAAAAAAATGCCTTACACGTTTTGTCAACAGGCTTCATTGGGGGAACTGTAATATATTAAAAAAAATTGAGTTTACATAAGGGTAGTTAAAATTATATCATTAAGATTTTGTATTAAAAGTTAAAATACATGTCCTTAAAATGTCAGTTGCCTACAAAACCTCTAGAATAGGAGTGTCAAACTCATTTGTTATGAGGGCCGGATCTTCACCTTGTCAGAGCGGACCAGGTGTGTCATATAATGTAATTCCAGGTAGGGGAGATATAAACTTTATAAAGAACACAGACAAACACACACAGTCTAATCCACCTCACTGGCTTGTTGAGCCTCAGCCAACAGAAGGAAGAGAGCCTTGGCTCAGTGGCTCTGCTGTGCAACTGAGAGAGCCTGGCAAAGCTAGCTCTCCTCCCCTCCCTTCCTCCTCAAGGGAGGAGCTTTGCTTTGTAGCTTCTGTGCGATTGAGCAAGCCTGGCAAAGCAAGTTGTGATGCAGAAGGAAGCAAGAGAGAGAGAAGGAAACAGACAACAGTGAGTTGCTCATATGATGGATAGGAGCTCTCTGGGGGCCAGATTTGACCCCTGGGACACATGTTTGACACCTCTGCTCTAGAACTTGTTCTGTCCTTGAGATTTCATGAGAAGAGAGATTAGATAAGGCTGTTCAGCACCCAACAGGTTTGAGGTCAAAATTAAAGAATTATTTTTTTCTGTGCCTAAATGAACATTACAAAACTGTGTTGCTATCATTCTTCAAAACCAGTAAAAGATCAGTAAGTAATCATCCCGGGAAGAACTATTCTGATATCCAGTTGATGTAATCTCATTTTTTTTTCAAAAACTGATGCAGTTCTAACCATTAGGTGTCAATTTCTGGATTATGCACAGAAAAAAATAATTCTTTAATTTTAAACCAAAACCTGTTGGGTGCTGGACAGCCTTATCTTATCTCTCTCCTTTACATGGAGTTTTTCTTTCTTATGCAACCTCAAAAGGACAGAATAAGCTCTAGTGGTTTTGTATGTGATTGATATTTTAGGTATTGAATTTTAACTTTTAATACAAAATCTTAATTATATAATTGTTACATAAATTTAGTGTTGTTATATATTACAGATTCCCCTGATGAAGCCTGTTGACATAGGGAATTTTTGTAAATTTAACTAATAAAATATATTTTTACCTCATTTTACACCATTGGGCTTGACCTTATTTTTTGTCTCCTGAATCTACAATGCATTAGTTTGTTTAGCTGCCCATGGGAGAGGGAAACAAAATTCTCTCTATACATTTTCTTCACTCTTTGCATAATTTCATAAACAATTGTCATATCCCCACCCCATTTTAGCTGACTTTTCTGTAAACAAACAACAAAAAAAGTGGTGGTGCTGCTTCCAATTTCAGAAATGGTTTGTCTTTACAGGTTACCTGTCTTGTTTGTGACAATAAGTCAAATACTATAGAACCTTTCTGGGACCTGTCACTGGAATTCCCAGAAAGATACCACTGCAATGGGAAAGAGACGACCTGTCAGTATCCCTGTTTGTTGACAGAAATGTTGGCGAAGTTTACAGAAACAGAAGCCTTGGAAGGAAAGATATACGCTTGTGATCAGTGCAACAGTGAGTAAAGGCAGTATGTACTCATGCATCTGTTCTCCATATAAAATGTGAACTAACATCAATTAAGAATACTGATACTATCCATGCCCTTCCTTTTCTAAAAATCAGAAAAAGACTTTTTTTGTGCACATTCAACAATAAGAGTAAAAATATGATGCATCTTTGAGCTGTGTAGCCATTCTTTACAAAGGAAATACGATTTGAACAACTTTTAGGATATGTATATAGTGATTAAGCAGCAGTATTGTGTTACACCTCCTGTTGTACTTGTTGGTGGCCATGCATATTCAGCAGTGATTGACTATATAAATTATATAGTTGTATTTTGAATACTTTGCGAGTCAAAACAATATTTGCAGGATAGCTCAAGAAATGGATTCTGTTTAACTCAACTTGTATTTTCATGAATTCATTTGTATCTTTATCTCATTGCATAGAATGAAATGCAGACCAAGAGAAACATGTTACCCTAATTGTGTACATTTTAATGTAGGACATGGTCTATTGTGTATGTAAGTGGAGGATTTTTTTGTCTTCAGCAAAACGAAGAAAGTTTTCTTCCAAGCCAGTTATACTTACAGAAGCACAAAAGCAGCTTATGGTATGTCGACTACCTCAAGTTCTGCGACTACACCTTAAGCGGTTCAGGTAATGCAGTAAACTATATTGTAGATGCATATATAAGCAGAATAGGGGCTGGCAGCCCATCTCGCAAGGAATCCTAACTCAGTTTTTTCCCCTTAAGAAGTCTACATCTAATTGGTCCGTAAATTGTGCTTCTTGAGATTCCAGCATATGTGTTCTTCAGGCATTGGCTAAAGGGATCCTTTTGTCTGCTTTCTGTGCTAAAATGTATTAAAGACATATTAAAGGTGAACTTTCTGGTAGTTATTGTTTGAGCTGCTGTGGATGCTGTGGAGTGTTCTTGAGCATTTTGGTTTCTGGAGGAGAAAAGGTATCATCAGATTTAATGTTCCACCTTCTGGTAAGGGAGAAAATGTAATAAGTTTTGTTGAAAAACGTGTTATGTTCTAATAGAAGGGACAATAGGGGGTAAATGGAGGACTCCAAAAGGGGGCATAATAGGTTGCTGAGTTCCATTCAGAGGTATGATGAAAGTTTAGATCAGGGGTGTCAAATATATGGTCCATGGGCCGTATCTGGCCCCTGCAGGGCCCCATTCTGTCCCACTGAGAAATTGACTGCTGCTTCCTACTTCCTGTTTCTTGCATTGCAGCTCCTTTTGCCCAGTCTTTCCTATTTCCTGCTTCTCAGAGGAAAGAGAGCCTTCCCTGATTGGCTGAAGGTTCCTTCCCTTCCTTCTCCTCTGGAGAGGGATTGGAAGGGAGAGAGCCAGAAAGAGAATGCTTTCCTGTGGCAGCAGATCTGCAATGTTTTATTACAGGTATAAGCTTTTATGTGCAAGGACACTTCTTTGGAGAGGAAGGGGGGGGGGAGAGAGAGAGAGGGAGGTGGGAAAGTGAGTCCCATGTTTAAGACCATGTATAAGTTTGTGTGGCTGCACACTTTTTTTTGGGGGGGGGAGGGGGGAAGAACCAGAGAGAGAAGAGAAAAAGTGGAGTCCCCTGTTTAAGAGCAGCAGTGTTTTGTTCCTGGTGTAAGTTTTGTGTGCCTGCACACCTTTTCTTCGGGGGGGGGGGAGGGAAGGGGGAAAGAAAGAGCCTGAGAGGGGGAAAATGGAGTCTTCTGTTTAAGACCAACAAATAAGTTTTGCATACAAGCAAACTTTCTTCAGAGAGGGAAGGAAAGGGCCAGAGAGATCAAGCCAGAGGAGAGGGGGAATGGAGTCCCCTGTGTAAGACCAACATTTTGTTCCGGATATAACTTTTGTGTGCCTGCACACTTCTTCAGAGAGAGAGAGAGAGTGGAGGGGGGAGAGAAAGAGCCAGAGAGAGCAAGCCAAGAGAGACCCCTCTTTCAGTTTCTTACAGATGTGTGTGGAGGGGGGGGGGGGGAAGAAACCTAACAGCACAGGCTGCATCTTTATTAGTGGAAGGGAACAACAGTCCAGCAGCAGCTTAACTATTAACACAATTTGTGGCAGGGCATGGGCTTTTATGAGTCACTGCTTACTTTAGATACAGCTAGATTAAAATGTGAGTCCACCTGTCATATCTTGGAGAATGAAGTGATTTCAGATGCCAAATGACAAATAGCAGACATTGATAACGAGAGAAGAAACCTAGGTTTCAGTTCAGTCCAGGATGCATTGCCTTGAGCTTCATTATCCATTACAATTCAGCAGTCTTTCTTTCTAATCTCCTTTTGAAATTACTTTCTAAGAGGACTGCTACTCAGCAATTGAATGTCTTAGGTTAAAATGTTTCCCCACTGGTTTTTTAATGTTGTGGTTTCTAATAGCAATAGAAAGGAGCAAGAGTCTAACAGTGCCTTAAAGACTAACAAAATTTGTGGTAGGGTATGTGCTGTCATGAGTCATTCATCACTTCTTCAGATGTATTCCCATTTATTCTTTGCATCCTCCTGGACTGAATTGTCCTGTACCAAATAGACACATAGGTTTCCTGTCTCATTAGCAATGCTGATATCTTCATGCCTACTACCCTCTGCATATCACACCTAATCCAATAAAGCCTGCTATTGCCATTGAGAATCTAAAATCATCTTTATAAAATTTATATCTGTGGTACCTCTGTATAATGCCCCTGTATAAATCGATGGTGTGGTCTCATTTGGAATACTGTGCGCAATTCTGGTCACCGCACCTCAAAAAGGATATTATAGCATTGGAAAAAGTGCAGAAAAGGACAACTAGAATGATTACAGGTTTGGAACACTTTCCCTATGAAGAAAGGTCAAAACACTTGGGGCTCTTTAGCTTGGAGAAACGTCGACTGTGGGGTGACATGATAGAGGTTTACAAGATTATGCATGGGATGGAGAAGGTAGAGAAAGAAGTACTTTTCTCCCTTTCTCACAGTACAAGAACTCGTGGGCATTCAATGAAATTACTGAGCAGTCGGGTTAGAACGGATAAAAGGAGGTACTTCTCCACCCAAAGGGTGATTAACATGTGGAATTCACTGCCACAGGAGGTGATGGCGGCTACAAGCATAGCCAGCTTCAAGAGGGGGTTAGATAAAAATATGGAGCAGAGGTCCATCAGTAGCTATTAGCCACAGTGTGTATATGTATGTGTGTGTGTGTGTGTGTGTATATATATATATATTTTTTTTTTGGCCACTGGGTGATACAGAGTGTTGGACTGGATGGGCCATTGGCCTGATCCAACATGGCTTCTCTTATGTTCTTCTTATGTTCTTACCTCGTGTTTCATTCAATGACACACATGGCCGGGCCCAACAAAGTGACATTTATATCAGATCCAGACCTTGTAGCAAATGAGTTCAACATCCCTGGTTTAGATAAAAGAGATGGAGGCCAGGGGGAAAAGTTACTAACAAGGGATGCAGTGAGAAAGTTAATCAGAGCCCTAGGCTTTAATCTTCAGGTTGTTTGTTTATTTATTTATTTATTTGGGATTTATATCCCGCCCTTCCTACGAATGGCTCAGGGCGGCTTCCAACAATTAATCAAACTTAAAATTAAACAATTTCAAATATAAAACAGTTAAATAGTTAAACAGTTAAAAACATTAAAACAGAGTAATTCAGTTTCCTGTAAACAGATGGCTGGCCAGTTACCTCAAGTTGTTATCCTAGCTAGATGTAGGCTAGGTATAGGCTAGCCGGAAGAGGGTCGTCTTACAGGCCCTGCGGAACTGCGCCAAGTCCCGCAGGGCCCTCACCTCTTCCGGCAGCTGATTCCACCATACGGGGGCCATAACGGAGAAAGCCCTTTCCCTGGTGGCTTTCAGACGGGCTTCTTTTGGCCCAGGGATAGTGAGGAGATTTTGTGTTCCTGACCTCAGTGCTCTCTGGGGAACATGTGGGGAGAGACGGTCCTTCAGGTAGGCAGGTCCCAGGCCATATAGGGCTTTAAAGGTAATAACCAGCACCTTGTACCGGACTCGGTATATCACTGGAAGCCAGTGCAGAGTCCGGAGACCCGGCTGAATGTGTTCCCACTTTGGGAGACCCAATAACAGCCGGGCCGCGGCATTCTGCACCAGCTGCAGTTTCCGGGTCCGAGACAAGGGCAGCCCCATGTAGAGGGCGTTGCAGTAGTCCAACCTTGAGGTGACCGTAGCATGGATTACTGTTGCTAGGTCGTCGCGCTCCAGAAAGGGGGCCAGCTGCCTTGCCCGTCTAAGATGAAAAAATGCGGACTTGGCAGCGGCTGCTATCTGAGCCTCCATCTTTAAAGAAGGCTCCAATAGCACCCCCGACAGTTAGTCGACATGGCTAACTGAGGTTTGATAGTAAGCAATGAACAGAAAACCAGGAACCTGAGGAAATGTGTGGGAGACATATAGAAATGAACAAGTAGAAGGCAAGGAGACAGGGAGGCTGAGGCAAAGATACTCATAAGGTGCAGTGACAGGAGAGGTTGGGCTTTTGGCAGCAAGGGACTAGACAAGCAAAGGAGCTCTTAGCAGTAGATTGTGGTCGAAGATATGGTGCTGGAGGCAGATCACAGCCGCCCTGAGTCTGTTTGGAATGGGTGGGATATAAATGGAAAGTGAATAGATAAATAAGGGAACCAGAGTTGTACAAAAGGAATTACAGTTCTTTTTTCCTGTTTGCTGCAGAACTGTGATAACAAAAGCCACAACTAATAACATATTCCCTTCTGAAGAACTTTCTAAAAGAGGAGAGTCAAGCTCCAGAATTAAGGGGGGGACTTAGTTTCACAAATAGTTTTAAACCAGTCAACCAGACTTGCTGTGAAAGGAGAGGTGTTGAAGGTGAATCAACACCAAGGCATTTCAGTGGGCTGTCATATGAGTTTCCACAGTGAGGCATGGGAAATTAATATGGTAGCATTTTTGTCTTGTTCCGCTATGACAGTTGCTTTGCTTTGTGGGAAGCACATTTGCTGTCACAATTTAAGCAAATATGTGAACCCAGGAATCACCTATACCCAAGCTTTCATCCAGCTTCTAGGTGTATCAAAAACTTATAGTTGTATCAAAGAACCTCTGTAAGAAGTATAAAAATTACCTTTAATTTTTTCCTCTTTAAGATGGTCAGGACGTAATCATCGTGAGAAGATTGGTGTACATGTTTGCTTTGATCAGACGCTAAACATGGAACCATATTGCTGCAGAGAATGTCTGAAATCCTTTGCACCGGATTGTTTTATCTATGATTTATCTGCTGTTGTGATGCACCATGGGAAAGGATTTGGCTCTGGCCACTACACAGCTTATTGCTATAATTCAGAAGGAGGTATGAATATAAACAATAGTAATTTTCTAAAATGACTTTTTAACACTGCATGTAGAATCCCCGAACACTTGTAATGAGTGTCACCTTATAACATTTCTTCAGATTAGAATTCAGTATCTGAATCTGGGCATTGCATATCATCCTTCTTAATAGTTTTTTTTCTGTAAAACTTTGGGATAAAAGGTAGTAAATCTTAAGATGCTTAATGAATACTAAAAGCAGTGATAATTTTCCATTGTTCTGTTCCAGGATTCTGGGTGCACTGTAATGATTCCAAGCTTGATATGTGCACAATGGAAGACGTATGCAAAGCCCAGGCCTACATCTTGTTTTATACTCAACGAGTTACTCAGGCAAATGGACAATGTAGAACTTCATGTCTTGGTTTATCACCTGTAAGACAACTGAACAGTGAGGTTAATTGTTCCAGCTGAGATGGTAACAGAAAACCAGAACTCATTTTAGTGTATAGGTCTTGAGTTGTGTATATATATTGAGACATGCGAGTACAATACTGTACTTCATTTTGTCCTGTGAAACAATGTATGTGTTGATACTTTTTATATTAGCTAATCTAAGCACTCATTTTGGGAAGAGTGTAGTATAAATTAGTACTTCATAGTGAGGGTAGGTAACTTCAAAGTGACTAGAATTTTGATAGAGCTATTTTTGGAAGAAAATTGCAATTTGAATTTTGAAATCTTACCTCAAGCTGTTTTTCAGCATTTTTATATTTTGTTAATCTTTTGTTGTAGAAAGCATAGGTGAACAATTTCAGTGAGCAACTTTGTGTAATTCTGGTTTTTATTAAAAAAAAATCCGTGTGTATTTTATACAAAACTTCTCTACTGCCTTTTTACTGCAGGAATCTCACTCATGTCAGTCTTCTCCTTTCATTTTCCCCAGGCCATAGTGACCAGAGAAGCCATCTTTTGAACAGTTGGTAAAGGGAGATTTAGCGAAACTTGATTGATGCATAAATCCTGTGAACTATCTTGCTGCATCCTTTTAGTTAATTCGTGGCCAGTAATTTTACTAATGTACCTATCCTTTATTCATTCATAAAAATTTTCAAAATGATCAGGGGTTAGAAAATATTTGTTAGTGGTTGAAGGATTTATGTGGTAATGAATCCCTCAAGTGAGCTGTACCAAGTAACCGATAAGCAATGGGAACTCAGTTAGGTTAACTTATTTTACTTTGAAAAGAGCTGTCTATCTCTCAACTCTTTTTGCAAAGGCATGATCTGTCTATCTGTCTATCTTTTCTCCAGTGGATTCAGGAGACTAATAACACTTTAGTTGCCTTAGGTTCTGATGCTCTTTTTGAAATGGGTTGACCACTACTATACCTACACTAGTTAAATAAACTTGAAAATTGTTATCCTGCTTGTTTAGGGAGCATATAGCTACACCAAGTATTAAATTGAAGACACAACTTGGCAGCAGCAAGCAAGACTCATTTAAAACTTTCAACCCATTACCAGCTGAGAGAAGGCACTATTTTCACCCTCCCTTTTGAAACACTTATTGGGCAGCTTGCAGTAATTTAAATGGATATATGACCACCTACTTACTTCAGTAAGGAAGAAATACAGAAAAAGGATCAAACAGACTAAAGCAAGGGCAAGGAATCTTATGCAATCAAAAAACACTCTACAAGTCTTGGCCAGTTTCCCCCAAACCCTCCTTTTGATTACTTCAGGTATTTGCAGCACACATATCTAACTGGCACAAAAGACTGAAAGGAAGATGCCTACAAAGGAGATTTTTTTTTTATGAAAAGAAGCCAGGAGAGACTAGTTAAAATAAAAAAAAACCTGGGAAAATCGAATTGAAAGGTAGGAACTAAAACCAAAATTGAATGAAGGATTAAACAGAAAGTAAGCATAGTTTACAAGAAAATAGGCAAGGTCATAAAAGTAGCACAGTTACTTATAAAATGCAGTTTAAAATGTAGCAGTTTCGATTATCCTTACTTTTAGTTGTTAAAGCAGGTTTTACAGAGCTTCTTTACCTAAAGCTATGTGCTACCTATTGTATTTTCTATTTTAGATATTTTTCAGTTCAGCTATGAAGAGCACCGAGTGTCTTTGGGCCAGACACGGTCATTCAAATCCCACTTGAGTTGTTGGCAATGTAAAATAGAAAAGGGCTGCCTAAAGGCTACATATAGATAGAATCAAGATTATTTAGGTGTTTAGATTTTATATTTTGCATACTAGTGACTTCATACTTGTTGCTAATTTCTGGTTTTCAGTCTATTTAAAAGGGTTGTGAAGGCTGCTCTATTTGCAATCTCAATCTTACTGTACCTTTTCCTAACTCAGTTACTAAAAGCTTGATAGAGTATATTCTGTACCCATCTAGTATTGGTGTGTAAACTATCTGAAATATCTAGTTTTCAGGATTAAATAAGTGATAAACTAATTTGGACATCTAATTACGTATGCTGCTCAATTTAATGAAAACTAATCTAGGCCAAAAAATATCCCTCATAATTCCTATTGGTGGAAGCTCAAACTTATTTTGTTTTTCAGTTGAGTCCAACTCTTTGCGACCCCATGGGCAAAGTCACACCAGGCCCTCCTGCCTTCCGCCATCCTCTGAAGTCTGCTCAAATTCGTGTTTGTTACATCAGTAACGCTGTCCAGCCATCTCATCTTTTGCCGTCCCTTCTTTTGCCTTCTGTCTTTCCCAGCATCAGGGCCTTCTTCAGTAAGTGCTCCCTTCTCATTTGGTGGCCAAAGTATTTGAGCTTCAGCATCTGACCTTCCAGGGAACAGTCAGGGTTGATTTCCCTTAGGACTGATTTGATCTTCTTGCAGTCCAAGGGACTCTCAAGATTCTTCTCCAGCACCACATCTCAAAAGCATATTCCTCTGCACTGGGCCTTCTTACATTAAGTCAATTACATTAAGTTAATTTCCAGGTCATATGCTATGTACTGCAAACAGGAAAAAAAATACAGATCCAATCTCAGAAGTAAATTTTATACAAATGTACAGCTTATATACCTCCATCCGAACACATCCTAAGAAGATACAATATGTATTCATATTACTGTTTATTATAGTAGTATAGGTTACTTCTATGATGTTTTCTGCTCACTTGTTTGCTTAGCACTAACTGTATGCTTCTCAGCTCAGGAGCTAAGGTGGGTGTTTTGATTTTACTGATACTAGGTGGGTACAGAACTGAGTTTTCAAGATTTCAAAAAGTGTTCTAATGAAAAGTTATTTCTGAATGTAGTGAAGAAATATCAACAAAGCTTTGATACACTAACTTAAATGTTGTAAGTTTGTGGTTTAAGCTAGTTTTATAAAGATCAAGCCTGTGTGATCTAGAACAAAAAGATGATGGCTTCATGAGTCAAAGGAAGACATCAGAAATTTGGACCACTCCTTGTGTTCAGATACAACAAAACAGGGTATTTTACAGTGGTTGCCTAGGGTTATAACAGACTTTTTAAAGCAACTTTAGTTTTAGATATGAAAATCTGTATTTATTTTATTTTATTACAAAATGGATTCCAGGAATTTTAAAAGGCAATACCAGAGACAACTTAGTTGCAGAGATCAGGTGTAGTCATTCAAAGCATTCAGGTAGGAATATGGTAATATAAATATTTGAAAAGCCTTTTCTCAAACATGTTCCAAACAATATGTATAACTCATTCCAAACTCAAAGTTGCATTTTATAGCATATTTCCCAGAAAAGAAAAAATAGAAGTAACTTCTGAAATATTCTAGAGGCCCCCAAAGGTGTTTTTCCTTGGTTAGTTATATTTGATTAAATTCCTCTCTTTCTGAACATGGAAAGATCACATTGGGTCCACTGTTAAAACAGACTGCAAATTTATTCAGGCATAATGTGTCCCAACATAGCCTAGAGTACACAGGTGAGGTAATGGCCTTGAAATTAATAGTCGTCTCCTCTGCTGACAACTTCTTTGCATGTTGGGCGCAATAATATGGTATGCTCAAACTGTGCTGTGTATGAGCCTTTAATATCACATAGTGGAGGGTATGGATCCACTATACCCAAGTCACACAGGTTCTTCAGAGCCATTAGGTATTTACTTTCTCCCAGACGATCTAGCCATCTGCGGCAGAAGGCAAGAGTGCCAAAATTTTCATTGATAACATTCAGCAAGTGTTTTGCTCTTGGAAGCCTAGAACAAAGAGTACATTGAATTAGCAGGAAGAAAGGCTGGGGCAAAAGAAACATTGGCTTCTGAAATTAAGACAGCTGTTAAGAAAGAATTCTGAGGAAGAGAAGCCATTTTTACATTATATTATTAATTATCAATATTTATATAAACTGAAAACTTCAGAATAAAACAAACTTTCATTTCTTCTGTATTATAGATTCACTGAACTTTTAACATGACATTTATTTAAATTCTAAAACACAAGAAGCTAGAGAAAGCAAGCGCACTTAGAATTTTAAAAGATCCTGAATACACGTTTCAAATGTACTACATTTAATTAAAACCAGTGACTGAAATGTAGTCGCTTTTTTGCTTGCTGTTTTACATAATTAACCTTCAAATACCACAGCATCTGTTGAGACTTGCTAGAACTGTTTGAAAAGAAGTTTGAGAATGTTGATCCAGAAGTTAGTTCTCCACTCTCACCTCTCTACCAGTTGTTTCAATCGCTAGCTTTCTAATATACCTTCCCAATGATAAAGGCTTTCCGTTCTGGAAAAGTAGCCCATGAAATTAATCTGTCTGCAGAGGGAGAGACCCAGTAGCAGTTAAGACCTAGCAGAACTGAAAAAGTGCTATTGTTTGAAAGGGAGACTCAATTTCAAACCCCTGTTCTGCCATGAAGCTCACTGGCTGATGTTGGGCCAGAGTCCCTTTTTCTTAGCCTGGCCTGGCCTACCATACAAGAAAGATATAAGTATCAAATATGAGAATTTACAGAATGGTATTCATAAACTGCTTAAGATAATATCTGTACGCCTGCTTAGGAAGTTCCAATAATGTAAAATTCTTATATGACTGTAGACAATTATGTGCATTTTGTTGAGGGTCAGCATGGCACAGTGGCTAGAACATCAGATTAGGATCTAGGAGACTTCAGTTTGAATCCCAGCTCTCCCATGAAAATTTGCTATACATTTCATCTATCATACCTCACAGGGTTCTTGTAAGGATAAAATGGAGTGAACAATGTAAGCTGCTCTGACTCCCCATTGGGGAAAAATGCAGAGTGTAAATCATGTGAATAAGTTGGAGTTAAAAACTAAAGTACACTCTTTATGTTAATAGTATGTTTACAATTACACCTGAAGTGTTTTGTAAAAACATTATCTAGTTAAAAACATCAGTCCAGCTAGAACAACATCTTGTTTCACACAATCGTCAGTCATGCTTTGGGAGAAGCCTACAAGCAGGGCACAGATGCAACACTGGTACAATGAGCAACTGTTAGTGAACATAAAAATAATTATTTCACTATCATAGTGAAATGAGAATCTTTTCACTAGATGCTGATAGATCTAATCTCTTAAATTCTTCCAAAATTCTAGACATTTCATAGCCTTGTAGGAAAAGTTCAATCAACTCTTAATATTTTAGGTTGCGATTTTCTGTGCTTTTTTCCAGCTCTATGATAAGTACTTTGAGATGGGGCAATAGAACCATACATTAAGGACATACTGACTGTTTTATGTTCAATATTTACTGTTCTTTCTGAGTCTTGAATTATTCAGGTATGTAATAAAAGCAGAACTAACCTTATTGGCACATGTCCAACATCAAAGTTCTTCATATAATGAGAACATTCCATATCATCATGAACAACACCTTTTCCTGTGCTGCCAAATGTTTCTATAGCATACACTTCTCCCTCCTAAAGTAAAACAAATAAACAGACTATAACTATGATTACCCTCAAATGTTATTTGCATCTGAAAACATGCAGTCTGGCCCAAAAACATTATGCCATAATCTGCTTGATTGCTTTTGTGGCAGGTGTTCTAATACTGTTTTGCTACAAACCAGCATTGCCTCATTTACTGAAATTTCTCAACTATAAAGCTGCAAGATCACACACAGCAGAGATAAGTAGCACACATGCAAAATATACAATGCACATAGGTCCTTTAAATCAGAGATTCCCAAGATTTGCCCAGGGTGATCTTCTACTATATGCCATCAAGTTGAATAGTCTGATCAAACGCACTGCCAATAGTTAGCACAACTGAATTTAACTTGTCAGTGCATTAAGCCCTGGCGTTGTGAGTGCCTTATCTGTGGTTCCTAAGCAAACTCCCATTCAGGCAGCTTCAGGACCAATTTTTTGGGCCAAAGGCTCATGCCTGGTTAACTAAAGTAATTTTCTATACTATGAATCACATTAGCAAGAGGGGCAGTGATATGTCAAACATTTAGTTTACCAATGGTAACCATACAAAAAAATTGTTAATAAACTGGATAAATTCTATGAGCAGTGGGTTATTTCTGGAGAGCCATAAGATGGTAGGAGATTCTCTTTGTTTAAAATTATGTAAGCTGCTTTGATTCTCTTTGATCAGGAGGAAAGTGATATATAAATTTTAGAACAAATATTTGTTAGCTTATCACAACAATCTCACTGACTTTTTACAGTTCAAACAAAATGGCTACAATTCTATATTTCTTCCTAGTGCAGGCCTTAATACAGAGCTACAGTTTCTTCTGATGAACTTACTCACATTTAATGCACAACTGATTTCAATTAAATTTAAGGCCACAATCTATGTGGGGAATTGTTTTTGTTTTTTTAAAGTAAGCTTTACATATAGAGGCCATATTCACCATTCACAAGTCTTGGGGGGGGGCAAAAAAAAGCAGTATTTTGCAGAAGTTTAAAAGGCAGCAGTGTAAATCATGAATTGTTTCCACTAAAAGTATGTTCAATATTTTTACTATCAAAAGGTGACAATCACATGTATCATTTCTTTGGAGTAAGTGCCACTGAACTCCGTGGGACTCACTACTAAGTGAACATACACAAAATGAAAGAGTAAGGATAATGCACTTACTTCCATCCTTGTTGCTTCTCCTCCCTTCACAATGGGCACTGTTTTACCTGCATGTATCCTGTACTGTCCAATAGAGTGTCCATTCAGATTGCGAATTGGTTTCACTGTTATAGACAATAATGCAAAACAAAATATATTTAAACAATATTTCTATTATAATTAATTAACTTCAAATCTGGAATCTAGAGTATAATTTTTAAAAATTATATTTAATGTAAAAACCCAAATATTTTGAGAACCATTCTCACAATATTTACATTGGGACTGACAACTGTAATCAACATTCATAAATGGCTGCATCAATACATCTTAAATTAATACACAACTCAAATGAATACTTTTGGGTTAATCACATGTAGTAGACAAAGTAGGAAATTCACCTTGATAAGTTTTGCCATCAATTTCAACTTCATAAGATTCCATAACTTCTTGAATGGCCTCTCCAACATCACAAAGACGAACATCTATCCCAGCACACTATAACACAAAAAGGACAAAGATGAAATTGAAGAAAAATTATTTCTCACAAATTACAAAGATAATTACTAAGTTAGTTTCCCTGATGAGTATACCTTTATTCCAGTATTTGTTGCATCTTTTACTGCTTCTAACAGTCTGTCGTATTTTGGATTGAATGTCACAGTAAAAGCACAGTCAATAATTCGACCTGAAATAAGACAGAAGTTAAACAAATAATTTGCCATCAGACAGAAGTTAAATAATTTGCCTTCAACCAAGCTGCCCAACTGCATGACAAGCAAGAAGACACTTACCACTAACATGTGTTCCAAAATCTATCTTGCAGATATCATCATACTGTAATACAGTTGGGTCTCCAGCATTGGGAGTATAGTGGGCTGCACAATTATTGAGAGAACATCCTGTGGGAAATGCAAGCCCAGCATTTAGGCCATTCTCCTTGATCAACTTCCGGGAACAATCTTCTAATTTTTCACTAGGAAGGGCAAACATAAAAGAGCTTTTAGCAGTGTTTTCCAAGCCAATTTCATTTTTTTCCTCTTTTGCTACAGAGTAGACAACAGTCTCAGTACAACCGCAACCACAAGGATGCTTGCATAGTAGTTCTTTCCCCTTCCCTGCATTTCCCCAATAGCCTTGAGACCTCAAGAACACCAGCTCTGGCAGTGGCAGGACTGGCATGGATAAAAATCCAGAGTGCAGGTGCTGCTATGGGAGGACAGAAATGGGAACGACCCTTGGCACTTACCGTGAGGGGTCCTTCTCCTAAGAGGACAGGAGGACATCTTGGGTGTTTCCCACCGTCCAATCAGGGAGGCAGGAATCTTAAAAAACTTCCCCTTCCTGTGGATGTGGGAACCACCCTCCTTCCAGTTCGGGTGACTCCGAGAAGCAGTAAAGAACTCTTGCAACCATCGCTGCTATGAAAAAAGGTGAGCTAACTGGTGGTCGGTACAAAAACTTGGCATGAGCCTCCCAAACCGACTGAAATAAACTCGTATAGAAACTGAGAAAAAACATGTAAACTACAGGTAGCCTGTGTTAAAGAGTAATCAACAGCTGTAGGTGAGACTACAGGAGAAGAAGTTAGATCCAGATACATAGATGCTGCCCAGGGTAGGACGATAGAAGAAGGGGAGGGCAAGATGTCCTCCTGTCCTCTTAGGAGAAGGACCCCTCACGGTAAGTGCCAAGGGTCGTTCTCCCTAAGAGGCGGAGGACATCTTGGGTGCTCCCATAGCAGTATGTCATACAGGGTGGGATCGTCCTACTCAGGCAGCACGTGTTGCAGGATTCGTCTGCCAAAGTTGCGTCCGCCGACACATATGCGTTCAACTTATAGTGTCGGATGAAAGTGGAGATAGATGCCCACGTAGCTGCCTTGCACACCTCCTCTATGGAGGCATTCCTGTTGAAGGCAGCATTGGTGGCCGCACTCCTGGTTGAGTGTGCAGTGATCCCTGGTGGTACTTGAAGGTTTAACGCCTTATACGCCTCCGATATACACTGCTTGATGGCGTAGCTAATTGCTGATTTGGACATCTTCTGTCCCAGTCTAGGAGCCGCTATATTAATGAACATGAAGTCTAATTTTCGGATAGATTCAGTTTTGTAAGATAGACCTTAATTGCTCTTCGCACGTCTAAGGTATGCCATGTGCGCTCCTTGGGATGCTTGGGATCCGGACAGAAGGATGGTAAGTTGATCTCTTGACTCTGATGGAATCTAGAAGAGACCTTCGGTTGGAAGGTAGGGTCCGGATAGAGGACCACCTTGTCCTTGTGGAACACACACACAGTTCCCTCTTAACCGATAAGGCCCCGATCTCTGAAACTCTTCTGGCCGATGTTATTGCCACCAGAAAGATGGTCTTCATACGCATGAACTTTAGGAATACAGAACTTAAGGGCTCGAAAGGAGGACCTGTTAGGGCCGAGAGTACCAGGTTCAATCTCCAGGTAGGAAACCGATGTACTTGTGGTGGAGAACTCATGGAGGCTCCTCTAAGGAAGCGTCGAATATGGGGGTGAGATGAGAGGTCCACGCCGTCCACCTGCTGGAGAACTGAGGATAAGGCTGCCACCTGACGTTTGAGGGTAGCTGGCTTCAATCCAGAATGGAGACCGTCCTGAAGGAACTGTAGGATCTTGGGGACAGAAGGATGCAACGGGTCCACGGCTTTTCTCCGACACCATCTGTGGAAGGCTTTCCAGGACATGTCGTAGATCCGCGTTGTGGAGCTTTTTCTGGATGCTAGGATGGTGATCGTCACGTCACTTGCATAACCAAGATCTAGGAGAGAGCGCCGTTCAACCTCCAAGCGGTCAACCTCAGCCAGTCTGTATGAGGATGCCACACCGGGCCCTGTAACAGCATGTCTGGACAGATTGGTAAGTGAAGCGGCTCCGCTACTGACATCTGTTGGATTGATGAGAACCAGTGACGTCGCGGCCACCAGGAAGCAACCAGAATGACGTTGGCCCTTAGCAGCCTGATCCTTCTGAGCAACCTCGGAATGATCGGGATTGGGGGAAAGGCGTATAGAAGGCCTTGCGGCCAGGGAGAAGTTAATGCGTCCGTGGCCTCCGCTTGGTAGTGGTAGTACCTCGTGTAGAATTGAGGAAGCTGGTGGTTCTGAGAAGACGCAAAGAGGTCCAACACCGGCGGGCCGAAGCGTTAAGAAAAGCTTCTTGTTGGGAGACCACTCTCCCGATTGAATGCTCTCCCGGCTGAGCCAGTCCGCCTTGATATTGCAAGTCCCCTTGATATGCTCCGCCCTTATGGACTTTAGATGTCTCTCCGCCCATTCGAACAGTTTCACGGCCTCCTTGCGAAGGGAAGTCGACCTGGACCCCCCTTGATTGTTTAAATAGGCCTTGGCAGCGATATTGTCCGTTCGCACGGAGTTCCAGAAGGTTGATGGGAAGACTCGCCTCCTCAGGTGTCCACTGGCCCTGGGTAGGTATCTCGTTGAGGGTCGCCCCCCAACCTGAAAGTCTGGCGTCCGAAAGGAGCTGTATTTCCTTCTCTACGAGGAACGTTCTCCCCTGACGCAGGTTGTGGTCCTTTGTCCACCACAGGAGACTCTCCTTGACCTTCTTGGGAACAGACAACGACATAGGGCGCTTCTCCATGATCTGGATCTGATAAGGGCGCAAAAACATCTGAAGTTGTCTGGTGTGAAAAGCGACCCCATTGAAGCGCCTCCAGATTTGAGACTAGAAGACCCATAAGTCGTGCCAGGGTCTGGAGAGATGACAATGGTTCCCGCACTAACTGGAGCACCAATGCCTTGGTCCTCAGTATCTTGTCTTCTGGGAGGAAAACAGAATTCATCCTTGTGTCGATGACCATACCCAGATGTTGTAGCCTCTGGGACGGTTGTAAATGACTCTTGGGAATGTTGATTATGAACCCGTGTTGTTGAAGACAGGATATGGTGTGTATAACGTCCTGCTCCGCACTCTCCCTCGACGAGGATCTTATCAGCAGGTCGTCGAGGAAGGGGTGCACCTGTATCCCTCTCTGTCTGAGGATTGCAATCAGGTTCACCAACACCTTGGTGAACACCCGTGGTGCCGTCGCCAGGCCGAAGGGTAAGGCTCTGAATTGGTAGTGAGTCCCATTTACGCAAAAAACGAAGAAACTTGCGATGTGCTGGGAGGATTGGAATGTGCAGATATGCCTCTGTTAGGCCCAGAGAAGACATGTAGTCCTGATGGTGCAGGGACTCCGTTATAGATTTGATGGACTCCATCCTGAAGTGACGGAGGTTGATATGTCTGTTTAAAAAATTTCAGGTCTAGAATCGCTCTCCAGCCCCCGTTTTTCTTGGGCACCGTGAAGAAGATGGAATAGACGCCTTGACCTCTCTGCAATGGAGGAACAGGTTCTATCGTTGCAATTTGCAGCAAATGTTGAATTGCTTTGAGGGTGATGCTTTTTTGTTCTGGGTTTGAGCGAAGAGGAGACACCAAGTAACGAACAGGAGGTGCCCTTTGAATTCTATGGGGTAACCCCATGAAACAATTTCCAACGTCCAAGCATCGACCCTTGAGGCCGCCCACGCCTGCTGGAAGTGTAGTAGACGGCCCCCCACTGGAATAGAATTCCAGTCATGCTTTGTTGGGCTTGGGGCCCTTCTCAAATTTGTCGGACCTATCGGGCTGATTCCTCTGGAATCGTGAATTGGAGAAGCCCTTTTGGAAACTCTGTTTGGACTGTCCCCAGGTTGTTCTTCTGAAGTCCTGTTTTGGTTTGGAGAAGCTGGAGGAGGCACGAAAGGAACCAGACCCGAAGCTTCTCTTATCGGAGCGGCGCAGATACTTGGGCATGGCCTTTTTCTTATCCCGTGTTTCCACCAGGATCTTATCCAGGGTGTTTCCAAATAGCTTTTCTCCCTGGAATGGGTATGCTGACACGATGGACTTTGAGTGCACGTCTGCCGGCCAAGCCCGGAGCCATAACCCCCGCCTTGCTACAGTGCTTGATGCCATTGCTCTAGCGGAGAAAGTGAGGGCATCCAATGAGGCATCCGCTGAAAATTCGGAGGCCCTAAGGAGTCTGCTGGTACCTTCCAGGACCCGTTTATCCACGTCCGGCAGTAGCTGAGTAAGCCGTCTTGTCCAGACGATCGCTGCTCTGGAAACTATAGAGGTGGCCGCAGCTGCCTTGATGGCCAGAGCCGTAGCTTCGTGGCTCCTCTTCAAGGCCAAGTCTATCTTTTTGTCCCAGTTGTCTCGCACCTAGCCATGGCCATCCTCAGCTAACAGACTGTAAGGCTGTTAGGCTAACAGACTGTAAGGCTGCGATTGGTGCATCCACCAATGGTACTTGCAGCATATCGTTAGCAAAGGCAGGTAATTCATAGAACTTCTTGATAGAATTGGGTACCTGTCTGTTGGTACTAGGTTTGGCCCACTCAGATTTCAACTGACGCTCAAAGAACTCAGGGAAGGGAAAAACCTTTTCAGAGGATCTGAATCTGGGGAAAAACTCCGTATTTCCCTTGGGTTTGTTTCTGGGGTTGGCTAGTGGGTGGGGAGACTCCTGCTCCTCGGGTGATGCTTGTAAGTCTAGAGCAGACAGCACCTTGGCTAAAAGAGGTTGGAACTCTTCTGCCTTGAAAAAACCGTGATGAGGGTTCCGGAACTGCAACGTCCTCTATCTCCTCATCAGATAAGAATTCGCCCTCCTCCCGATCTCCCCCATAGGAATCATGAGAGTGGGTCTCAGAAATGGATCTTTCGCTCTCCATCTGGTCACAGAGCAGAGGTTTCTTTGAAGCCCTATGGTGGCTGGAGCTACCTCTGGACCTCTTTGGAGAAGGTGATCTGGAGGGGGAACTGGACCTGGGGGACCTGGGTCTCCTATGGCCAGATGCCCTGACTGCTGCCCCCACCGTCTGCTTTATTGATTCAAGAAACTCAGTAAAAAAGGAGGGCCCCATAAAGGGTACGTTACCCAAGCCCGACTGGGGCTGGCAGGTCTGCGTGGCTTCCAGCGCAGGTTGGATCACATCTGCAACTGAGTCTCCCGCCAGGAGGTTGGCATCGGGACGTTCCTGCGTCTGGAAGCTGCATGGCTGAGGTCTGTCCCCGTTTCGCGCCTTTTTGCGCTCCCCAAGATGGCCGCTGCCAGTGGGGAAGAGCCCTGACGAGGAAGCCTCCTCCGTGGCTGGGGAAGACCAGCGCCGCCTGCGTTCGCCTTTGGGTTTTCTCGCCCCTACAGGGCACGTTGCCGGTAGCCGAGGCAAGCTTAGAAGTCATGCCGGCTCCGGAGGCGGGCCTCTCGGTTCCGCGCCAGGCGTCAGGAACCAGGTCGTCGTCCATGAACGCGTCTCTTGACCGACGCGTCATTTTCCCTCTCCTCTGCGGCTTGAATGCTGTGCGCTCGGCCGCGGCTTGAGTTTAAACAGCCGCGCCGCTTCTGAAGCGCTGAAGAAAGTGGGGGGGGAAAGGAGGCAGAGAAGCTGAGAGGGACTGAAGGACGGATTGAGAAGGCAGAAAAAGATCTGAGGTAGAATATCAGGAGATGAACAACAAGGTAGAAACTGAGGGGAAAGAAAAAGTATCTTTTTTTTTTTTTTTTTTTAAGAGATAGGCAAGTAATGAGAAAGGGTAGGAACCTAGCCTAAACGCTGCTACTCCCTGTCGAGGCAGGAAATAAACTGGAAGGAGGGTGGTTCCCACATCCACAGGAAGGGGAAGTTTTTTAAGATTCCTGCCTCCCTGATTGGACGGTGGGAAACACCCAAGATGTCCTCCGCCTCTTAGGGAGAACAATCATACTTCCCTTCCAACAGCAGTGTTTCAACTGGACAAGAAATTCCACAGGTACAACAGTGGTGCCTGTCTAGCTGTCCCCAGGCCATATGGCTTTGTTTACACCAGTTCTGCAATCTTAAACATTAGCTTTTTGGAGGTCTTAGGCAACTGCTGTTGAAAGGTAAAAGCAGGATAGTGTGTAAGCACTACTAGTCGCTTCATATGATCCAAGCCAATATTCTTACTAGCATTTGCTGCCCTGATCAGGAAAGTACTTAGGGAAATGTCGTATCTTGTTAAGCAACCCGCAGCAATGTTATGACTGCTACCTGACACCTTAGTTTTGCCTCTTATACAATTAAAAATACAGATTATAGAATATTGTTTACAATGAGAAAAATACATAGCTATGTTCAAGCAGTGCAATCTGCTGGCTCTGCAATCATTCCAATGGCCTCAAGGACTGGCAGAGGACCAGAGTGGTGCACTGAAACAGCACATTCAATCAAACCCATGAAGATTTAACTCTTCAAGAACTCCACCTGTATATAGTCCTTCAATAAAATAGTTTATTCTCACCAAATTTCTATCATTGTCATTCCAGGTTTGATCCAACTTCTAACATATTTCCTCACTTGTCTATGAGCTTCAGCAGCCTCTCTGAAATCATTCCAGACTTCTTCATTTGCTTGATCTAGTGCTCTCTTTTCATCACTTGTAGTCCTCCAAGCAGCAGTTCGCCTTTAATATATAAGCAAAGTCAGGCGGATGTCACCACAGCATATAATCAGAATTTAGATGACTAAAAAGTAAGCAGGTATTAAGCTTCAATTTACCAGGAAAAAAAAATGCTTCAAAGTTCATTTTTCAAAGAGAAATATCAATTCAAGTTCTTCATCTTTATTTAATTAAGAATAGTCAAGAAGGCATGTGTATGTTATTAATGCTTGCTGTTAATTTACACTTAAGGTGCCATCACAGAATCTCCTATTTTTTAACCTGCTGAAGTGGAGTTTGGCAAGTGTGTTAAAGATGGGTTCCAGTGTGTAAGGCCATGGCACCCTAAGAGCCATAAAGGAGAGATCCTAGGCTTGTGAAAAACAAATTAAACAGTTGAAGTGAAAGCACTGAGGGCCTGCTTCTTAGATTACCATTGACTTCAAGACCACAAATACAACATATATAGGTAGTGTCACACATATACATACATGAACTGGTTTTTCCAAGCAAAGGCCTTAGGCCTTCCAACACTGGGAAAATCCAGAGTTAGTTATGTATGTAGCATCTTAAAAACTGCCCCTGAAATCCATACCTATCCTGTATGCAAAAAAAAAGGAGTATGCTAACATGATAGTCTTACTTCATTAAGGATAGCTACATTTATTTACTGAAAACATTTATTAGTCCCCTTTCTCCCTTGTGGAACTTGAGGTGGCTTACAATTAGGGATGAGCATGAACTGGGAAAATGCCAGTTCATCCCAGTTTGTGTGGTCACATGAACCACAAACCTTCGCAGACCTCCCTGTTGAGTGAACCAGTCCATTTTGTGATGCACTATGGGGAAGATGGGATCTTCCCTCCCTCTCCTCTGCTGGGGGCAACTCCCTGAGGCCAGCAGAATGGAAGAGGGAAAGATCTTGCAAAAGCCACACATGAGTGAAGTCCAAGTGGCAAGTTCAAGTGCGCATGAACCACTGACACAAACCACATGAACTTCTCTGCAAAAACTTGGAGGTTTACTAAGATTGCAGAATCCTCAGCTCATGAACTCGGCAATGTTCATCAAGAAATTAGGTTCATGATGAGGTTCATGCCAATCCCTACTTACAATATAAATAAAACACAAAAACCCCACAATAAACAATTATAAAAACCATTCAAGTCACAGTTTAAAAACTCCAAATAGGACTGCCAATAATAAAAACTAAATCAAAAATGCAGTTCTAAATAAAACTGTCTTCAACTTCCTCCTGAACAGTGACAATGAAGGAGCCAGACACACGTCCCTGTTGAGGTTGCTCCATAACTGTTTGGATGTCATGGAAAAGGCCATCCCTCTCTCATGTACCCAATCAAATGAGCATCTTTAATTGTTGGGACAGTCAGGAAGGCAAATCCCCACAATCTTAATTCCTGGAAAAGGAAGATATCAAAATATGGAGAACTCTCATAGATGCACTGAATTTAAAAGAATACTATACTTCAAAACTTGTTATTAAAGGAATGGAAAACTGTAAAATATAAAAAGCAAGGTGTTATAATGTGGCTGTTTGGAGCAGGGGGTAGAATGGCCATTTGGGAAATATTTCTGAGCAGTTTTTTTAAAAAAAATCACAATGATGGAACTGTAGTTTCTGAACTGTGGTTTGATCAAACCTTGTTTACTTGTGATGTCTAAAAGCTAGCAAACAGGGACTTCTAATTAGAGTTTGTAATTTCTTTGTTAACCAGAGTTTGTACTAATGTCCATTTGTTGTTAAGCCTGAACTCACAACCCAGAGTTTGTTGAAAAGTGTTCCCTTCTCAGCTGTTTAGCCAAAGAGACACGAATATAAGGAGAATGACCTTCCTGCCAGAACACATGCAAAAAGGAGACAAAGGTTTATGCACAAACCAGGATTTGTTACTTAGTCTGACAGACTAACCAAAATTGGTGGCATCAACAACAGTAAACGCCGCAGTATACTGCAATATCTATATGAAGATATGTTGTCAATTTGTTGCCCTGTGCATTTTAAAACTTCAAACAGGATACATACCCATCTTGTGTTGGTGGATACTCACATTCTTCACCTTTTGGAAATACTGCACTGGGAAACAAATCGCATATTGGAATAGATGGAGGATCTGTCTGGACTTTAGCTGTTAGATGAAATGCAGAACTTGGATTTTCTTATACTGCAACATCAAATTCTATCACTTTTAAAATATGAGCAAAATAAAGAAGCCATGCCTCCTGTCTGGCTCAGACCCCCAAAACAGAAAACATGCCAGGATGTTCTCCAACAACCTAGCCAATTCTCTGAGTGCATTTTATAATCACAAAGAAGAGCAAGACCTGTGCTTTGCATGCAACGAATAGCCATAATATCTGTGCATATATGCCAACACATATTCCCTGGGATAAATCCGATTAACATGGACAGGTACTGAAGATTCACTGGCTCTTTTAAAAAAATTGTGGTTAGGCACTAAAATTATTCAACTTTCAGTCTGCTCCCCACATCTCCATATGTTAAATCTTTAAAGGTGAGGATGAGAGTAAACGCCATTATTTATAGTCTGCTTTTCTTACTTTGACTCAAGGTACCTTACAACATAGTGAGTCAATACAATCGACAGGATGGAACTTTCAATGAACAATGCAATATGAATTAGGGTTGTCAAACCAACCAAAAGTCTAAAAATAATACTGAAGCAAAGCATGAGTATTAATATGTAAGCATTCTATAAAAAAATGTCAACCAAAAAACCCAACCAAACCCCTGCTATAATCTGTATAGTAGTATATTATGCTTCAGAAACTATCACAAGTCAGTCCAGTAAGGGCTAAGAAACAAGACAGAGATGTTAGAATATTACAGTTTAAGTGAAGAAGACAAATTGCTTTGAGGGCTGTCTGAAAAGTACTATATATTTTTTGGCAAACAGTGACTTTATTTTAAATAAAAATAAGCAAGTGGAGAAGAACCTACAGCAAGCTGGGGATAAGAGGAAGACTCATGCAGTGATTCATGGTACCATAATACATGAGATTATTTGATTTTCCCTCTATCAAATGTCAGAAGACATGTTAAAAAAATCCACTTGACACTATATACTTGATCCAGTTCATAGCTAATGGAAGCTTGTAACTCCTTGCAGTAAGAAGGCCTCCAGAGTAGAAGAGCAAGCACATACAAATCCACCCACTAGCTAGACGACTGAGAGCTGCTAAGGGTTTGTGTTTTCTTGGCTCTGGTAGTTATGTACAAGGCAAATCGGCTAGGGACGATTCTTGGAAAACACTTTGTAAAGTATTTCTATGTCCCCTTTTTACAATGCTGAAAAGTTAACTGGAGAAGAGCCCCAACTCAGTGGAACAATATATTTTGCGAGTAGAGGACCCAAGTTTAACTGTGAATATTTCCTCTTAAAAGGATCTCACATGGCACAGCTGGGAAAGATATGTGAGAATCACTCCCTGCTGCTAATCCAATTAAGACAGGACTGGACTAGATGGACTAATTATCTGACTTGGTTTACAGCAACAGAACAAAGTTTGAGTTCAGCTGCACTTTTAAGACCATCAAAGCTTAATTCTGGATAATCCTCACAAAAAGGACCCAAAACATGACCACACAATTCAAATACAACCAACACCTACGTCCTTTCTTCTTTTTCTTCTTCTTCTTTTTCTTTCCGGCTGCACCATCACCATCACCTTCTCCATCTACAGAAGACAAAACACAGAGAAACAATAAGGCAGCAGAGCTAGTACAGCTAGACATACTTCTAGTGTTATAAAAGAAAAAAATGCAGTTACCACTGGGTTGGCTAACAGCTACACTCAAAGCTGTATCATTGCAGCCTGACCAACCTCACTCAAACTGCATGCTATAAGAGCATCTCACTATATAGGGCTTTCTTGCAGAAGTCTAACTGGATGAGGGGGACACTTCAAACTTTTAGTGCTACTTTGCTCTGTAACTATAGCACACCAAGTTGTGCCAACAGGACTATTAAGCTGTGATGCTGTCCTGCTCACTTTCTGAAGAAAATATTCTGGATTGCAGAGCTATGTACCTGCAGCATGAAATGTGAATGGTGCTGTTATTGAAGTGCCATTGTGTGGCCTCTGGGAAGGCTGAGTCTTTTGAACCACTTGTTATGAGTACACACACAAAGTGGATGATGCCACTCAAAGTAGTACTAGGGATAGGCATGGACCTAGTCACAAACCTACATTCATTACAAAAATCACCTCAGTTTGTGAGCCAAGGGTCATGTGATTGCACCTGCAATTAACCTCCATGGTTTTTACGGAGGTTCATGAGGCAGACACACTGGTGTTGATCAATTAATTGTTGTCAAAGCAACAGGGGGGTGAACTTCTGCCCTTCTGCAGCTCTGGAAAAACCAACAGTGGCCCTGCAAACATCAAACAAAAGTGGCCCTTGTGTGAAAGAGCCTGGGTCAGGGATGGCAGGAGGTGAGGGAGAGGTGGAAGAGGGCTGTGCTCTGGAGGCAGTGGCACAGGGGAGAGAGGAAGCAGAGATCTGAGGCTCAAGAAAGAAAGGGGAAGGCAATCTCTTTTTCATAGAAGCAGCAGAAACTTTAGAAAACTGGCCCCTGGGGCAATCAGAGGAAGGGTCAGAAGTAAGGCCAGGCCAAAAAGGGCGGCCCAGATGTCAAGGATTGCAGGGCTGGTACGAAAAAGGGGGAGGACTATCTCCTTTTGATAGAAGCAGCAGGAGTTATGGGAAATGCCTGTGGGGCAGCCAGAGGGAGGCCAGCAGATGAGGCCACGTCAAAAAGGACTCCAGGAGGCCCAGAAATCAAGGATCACAGGGTCAGAAGGAAAAAGGGGAGCAATATCCTTTTGACAGAAGCAGTGGGAGTTCTGGGAAATTGGCCTGTGGGGCAGTCAAAGATAGGCCAGGACAAAAAGGGGGACCCCAGGACATCCGGAAGTTAAGAATCACAGGATCAGAAGGAAAGAAGGTAGACTATCTTTCTTTGAAAGAACAGAAGAATCAGCTGGAGACTTGCTGCTAGTTTGGCGCCTCTAGCCCATGGGGGAGACGTTCTACCACATCAGAAACCTCATGAAATAAACTGGTTCGGTAAGTGGGAAGGTTTGTGGCTTCTGAAATCCCACAAACCATGAACCAGGATAAACGTCCATTTTCCCAGTCCACACTCACCCTTTGTAGTAACTAAGGATCCCGAACCTTCAGATGCATGCTCTTAAATAAATGTTTCTTTGTCTTACAATTCACTAAGAAGTCCCTATATATGACAAATTAAGGCAAAGTTTGAGGTCCACAACTCTAATTTTCTCTGAAATCCTACCGATTTCAATAAGGCCATAGTGGTTCTACACAGTAGTCATGAACAGTGTTCCTTCTAAGCTGAGTTAGCGTGAGCTAGCGCATGGATTTTTAGCCTCGAGCTTACACATTTTTGTCTTGGCTCAGGAATGATGACCCCAGAGCACAATAATTTATGCAGCAGCTCACAACTTTAATGCCAGCAGCTTACAAAGTAGAATTTTTGCTCACACAGCTTAGAGGGAACATTGGTCATGAGCCCACTAGGTTCTGGATTTTGCTGTGTGTGCATGCAGTATTCAGGCTTAATTTTGGCAGCATGTTTAAGAAATGTCACAAACTATGGAAATGAGTAGGCAGACCATATATGTACACACTGCCAATTCAAGCTTCATGGAAAACTACCTTTTGTAACTATAATTCAAACGATATCTTTTTATTCTAGTTTTCAGACCAAATGCAAGCAACTGTAAATTTAAACACACCCCACCACTCTGACCAACTCACAAACCACAGGAGTGATGTGTAATTTGAGCCACAATGTTCCTCATAATGTTAAAAGTATTTTATTACATGTATGTTCCCTTCATACAATGCACAGTTCCAAGACAAACTGCTTTCATGCTTTACACAGGGTTACATTCAGAGTCAGAGTAGAGCATTCTATTCCATACTACTTACACTTTCCTATAAAGATGTAAGAATATTTTTTGTTTCATTTTTCTCTGATTCTCCTGGCATGCCCAGGTGCTTGTACTAAAGCCACCTATTGGAAAGTGGGAGTTCTTATGTAGGAGTTTTTATTATGTTCGGTATATAAAATATGTAAAGACTTATTTTTACATATAAAATTATTTATATTTAGTAATGCACTTTTAAACCCAGTGGATGTAGCTTAAAGTCCCTGAGTTTATTAATGTGCAATATTAAAAATTGTTTTATATATTATTTATACACACACAGAAATAAAAACTTCCACTTTCCAAGTCTAGGTGGCCTGAGTGCAAGCACCTGGACATGACAGGAGAACAAATGTAAACATGAAACAAATATGATTTTTACATCTTTGTAGGAAAATATTAAGCACTATGGACTAGAATGCATAAGAACATAAGAGAAGCCATGTTGGATCAGGCCAATGGCCCATCCAGTCCAACACTCTGTTTCAAAGTGGCCAATATACGTGTGTGTGTGTATATATATATTCACACACACATATATATACACATACATATACACACACACACATATATATATACTGTGGCTAATAGCCACTGATGGACCTCTGCTCCATATTTTTATCAAATCCCCTCTTAAAGCTGCCTATGCTTGTAGCCGCCACCTCCTGTGGCAGTGAATTTCACATGTTAATCACCCTTTGGGTGGAGAAGTACTTTTATCCGTTTTAACCTGACTGCTCAGCAATTTCATTGCACTACTCTGACATGAAGCTAGATGAAAACTACATGTATGATGTAATTACCAAATCCACATTAGAGTTGCCCTGGTTAGTACTTGGATGGAAGATCACCAAACAAGTCCAAGGTTGCTACACAGAGGCAGACAATAGCAAACAACTCTTGTCTTGAAAACCCTGGCTGTGATTTTATGGCAGTTTCCACCACCAATGAAGTTCAGGCTGCAAAAGGGTGAATCATAAATTGTTTAATATTGCCACTGGTTGTTCTGACCATATGCATATTTCTTTCTTCCCTTCTCAATACATACATTCTGAAAAGGTTAAGACAAGTTCACTGGGGCAATAGAAAGAAGATCTATGAACAGATGAGGTACTTGCTAAGCAAGTACCCCATGTTTCTCAACTGAGAACGGGAAAAGAAAAAGAAGCAACAAAGATAAAGGGCGATTCTACATTCATGTTTGAGCCTGATTTTCCGAGAACTGAAACCACCTTATAGAAATCCAGATTTTTAAAGCATTCACATTGTTTCTCTCATTTGCTACAGTTCTTGTCTATGGCGGTTGTTTTGACGTGTTTCATCCACAAGGTAGTACTATTGCTCTCAGAGTAATCACTACGAGCCTCTATAGCTCACGTGGAAATCATAGGGTTGCATGTTCAATCCCCACTTCCCACCGACTTCAGGAGGCTGAAGTTGGTTCCTTATTCGCAGTTCCTTATTCATTCCTTTTTTGTTACTTATTCGTGAATTCAACCAAAAACACTGAAGAGAGTTTGAAAGCTCTGAACCCCAAAATAAAGTCTGAACCCCCTTATATCATACACCCCCTTGTTCAGGGGACTCTACCCTTCAAGAAGATATATGCTGCCTCATGGTCCAATGAGCGGTTCTTGTGCCAGCTGCTGCAGAGCAAGGTGTCCCCAGGAAACTCAAAGAGGCAGACACTGGGGCCAGACTGTACCCCACAACAATGTTTGGACCACCCCAAGTGACACATGCCTACGCTCAGGACACTGTCCCCTGCAAGAAGATACGCAGTGCTGCCCGGTCCAAACACTGCTTCTGGCACCATAAGCTTCCATTTGGAGTGCCACCAAGAAGCTTGTATTTCAAAGTAGAGTTGAATAAGGAACTATTTTGATTGATTGCCCTCTACACCCAAAAGAGCAATTTGGACCGCCACATGCCATACACCACCACGTTCAGGGAATACCACAATTAAGAGTTCCAAATAGGGTTCCCAACTCTGGGGTAGGAAACTCCTGGACATATATCATACATCCCCTTGTTCAGGGGACTCTACCCTTCAAGAAGATATGTGCTGCCTCATGGTCCAATGAGCGGTTCTTGTGTTCCCAACTCTGGGGTGGGAAACTCCTGGAGATTTGGGGGTGAAGCCAGGGGAGGGTTCAGGAAAGGGCAAGCAGGATGAATAGTTTTATACATGAGGCACCTCAGCAGGGTATAATGCCATACAGTTCAGCCTCCAACATCTTTGGAGATCTGTTGTTAATTCTGTAAGATTTATAGGTCCCACATTTTCTCTAGGGGGACTGATCTCTGCAGTCTGGCCTTCCTCTGCAGAGTATTCTTTGGTGGTCTCCCATCCAAATACCAGCCTAGTTTACCCTCCAATATCTGACAAGATTGGGCTATACACTATAACATTCCACATCCCCCATAGTAGGACCTATACTAAAACATCCCCCCATGCTATACCATGCCACTTTCTATACCATCCAAACTAGCCATCAATGTTTTCACTTGCTCAGGCATCACAAAAAATTGTTTGAAAAGTTGTGTCGCCTAGCACCTGGAGATTCCCATGAAAAGGTAGAGATGACCTAAGAGAGTGCTGTGGAAAGGACAGTTGGTCAGATTACAGGAGGCAAGAACAACAGAGGACCAGGTGGGAGTGGCAGGCAAAGGGTCAGGGCTAAAAACGCACCCAGCATACTTTTGACTCCAAGGCCCCTGAACTGTCCTGTCCGGAGTGGTTTGGGGTTTAAAGCATGGCCTTAAACTAATGTGGGTCAAGTAGCTGCAGGCTACACAGCCTAGAACCGGCTAAGAAAGAGGCTGGCAGTGGAAGGGCTCCCCAAGGGTTTTTGCAGGTTCCCCACTTACACATCAGTCAGTTTGTTTGCATTCCACAAGACCTGGTGCAGTCAACCAACAATAGAACAGAGATGTCATATTAAAAGGAATAACTGGAACAGTTTATGCACTACTCCACATAGCCAGTCACATCTATTCAGACTAGTGGTGGTTGTCGCAGGGTTTCTAACAAATTTTCTAGGCTGGCTTGCCCCAGCTCTTGTAAGCTTTTTTTTTTCTCTCATCAATCACAATTTAGGGTCCTCTGTTTAAACTCAGATCTAACAAGTCGGAATGACACCCAGATTTATGGTATTTCACACGTAGAAGTTGAATCTGCCTTTTTTCACCCTCCACTGTGGTTCCCTCCCTCATTTCCTTGAGGCTTGCAGATATCAGACATGCACGTTTTGCGTCTCTCAGAAATGTGATGTTTATATGTGGCCATTACATCAAGCAAGTTTGGCCACCACTTCTCCACACCAATCAGAAGCCATGCAATAAAGCTGGCTTACCGCTTCAGAGAATAATATTCCAATAAATGTTTGGTGTGTGTTTCGGGGGGGGGGGGTGTAAATTAATTGGAATTTAACACAATTCACCCTCCCCAACACCTATTTTCAGCATTGGAAATGTTCAATTTTATTTGAATATTAAATGTGGCAAAGTGAGATCTCAAGCTTCCAACATTAATTTGTAACAAAAAAACAAATGTAGTTCCCATTAGTCTAAAGACATCCCAATAGTGGATGTAATGAAAAAAATAAGATTGTCCATAGGAAACAATGGGAAAGGCTGGATTGTCCATGAGATATATTGGGAGAGAAGATTGTCAATTGAATTGCATGGGTTCCATTGAAATACATTGAAACACAGAAATGGCTTAAAAAAAATGAGATAGATTCAACAGGAAAGTCAACACACAACACACAACCTGAGCAAAGCAGGAGTCAGTTTGCACCTTTAAGACCAACAAAGATCTATTCAGAACATAAGCTTTCATGTGTTTAGAGCAGACTTCAGCAGACAAAAAAATTATGTGGTTTTCTACGTGGGTATTTGGAATGCATGCACATTGCCTCCTCCTAAGCAGGCAAAGTTATCTTCGCAGTAGTACTTTTTCACTGGAATATTAAATGTGGCACTGCAAGATCTCAATGGGCTGCCGTTAAGGTAGCAGGAACATCAAGCTGCAAAGTAATGCAAAAAAAGCAGGAATTGACTGCCCCTCCACAACCCTTTAAGTAAGTTGTTCCCTCTTCTCCCGCACGTCCAAAAACCATCACTGCAGGATTATTTTCGAAATTCAAATGAAGTGTGTAAGAGAAGTAATGAATCGTCAACTATTTAGTTACCACTTCTCACATGTCATGACCTTTAGATTTGCAACCTAATCCTCATTTTTGGAAAATAATATAACACGTTACATTGTGTTGTGGGTGCTGAATAACGGCACATTATTCATTTATGATATGATCTCCCTCCCAAAAAAAACCCAGTCCCAGTGGCTGAGATTCATCCCTGTACCCTTGCAATACAGTAACATAGGATGGCAACCCACCCTCCACCATGGCAATTCCATCCTTTCTTCCTCCCTCCATACCTCCCTTCCCCCATTTCTTCCTTCATTAATTCCCTCCCTAGTGGATCATGAACATCTGATTTTCATTTTTTTGATAACTCAAACAGTGACAGTTCTGGCTCGCTGCTATAAAGTATTTTACATTCATATGTAAACATTACATTCATATGCTCTCAAACATCTGCAGTGTATTCTATGTGGCTCTTAGTTAAGCAAGGTTTGCCAACCCTAGAGTGTAGCCTAGAGTGTCTGAACATATGCATACAAAGTGTGCAACCCACACCCCACTTGATAAGTAGTGTGTGTAAAAATGCAATAATAAAGGTGTATTATTACATCCCCCCCCCAAAAAAAAACCCCAGTGATATCCTGAAGTAATTCACAGCACACAACAGCCATGAAAGTAAGTTGGTGGGTTACCGCCTCAGGGAACGCAAGTATTCAAGATTGCTTTTTGGGTGTGTTGACAAGAGCTAATTTGCCATGTCTGTGCATTGCATCCTCCTAAAACATTTTTTTAAGCATTTTAAAAAGTTTCATTTGATTATTAAGTGTAGCAATGTGAGATCTCCATGTGCAGCACAAAATTAAAGCTTTAAAGAAATGCAAAACAAAAAGTTAATTGTTCACCCATCATCAGCCTAAGGTTACTGTCCTGAGAGCCCCTCTCTTCCTTCCTTCCTCCCCCCTCACCACTCCTGTCTCTCAAACATCTGTTGTTCATGTTCATTTGCTTTGAAATGTTTGAATTTCATGTCTTTAGCCTCTAAAACATATGCTGCTTGTTATATGTTCCGCTTAGGTTAAGCAAGTTTGGGATCCAATGATGCAGAGTTTATAGCGTCTGCTTATGGGTCCTTCTGCAGCATATGCGTGCCAAATTTACAAGACACAGAGAATCAGGCCAATAATTTGAAGGGTGGTTTAATCTGTGCCAGCTCAGATGTTTTACCATCTGGTATGACCCATTCAAAATGGACCCATGGCCCATTTTGCAGCCTTGTTCTACTCACCCATGTGGACATGCTCATGTGGCCACATCAACAGTTTTGAAACGTATGCTCAGCAATATTAAACATAGGCTGTTTATTATATGTTCCGGTTAGGTTAAGCAAGTTTGGGATCCAATGGTGCAGAGTTTATAGTGTCTGCTTATGTGTCCTTCTACAGCATATGCATGCCAAATTTACAAGTTGCTTGAAACCATGGAGGTGGGGAGAGGGGCAGGTTTTCCAGAGAATACTGTTCTGCTTGAAAAGAGTTCCTTTGAACAGTCTTGAGAAATGATCATTTATTGCTTTATGACCCTTTAATTGCAGAGGGATTTGTTTACTTTATAAAAACAAAACAGGCCAACTTCATACCTTAAGTATTCAACCATGATTGGAATATCTGTCTCCCTCCATCCTCCAATATTCACAGACAGGTATATCTCAAATAAACCTTCACTGGTCTAAAAGGCACCACTGGACTCTATAATCTGCTTTCTCTTGGAAGTCCCCACTACTCCATTTGCCAGACTGGAGAAAACATTTGTCTCTTTAAATCTCTTACAAACAGATAGGTGGCAGCTCGGAGAAGATTTTGCATTTAAATGTTGCTTTATCCCCTCATTCCATGTCTACTTGCCTTCCTTTCTTCTTATTTTAATGCTTCGCACCCTCTCTTCCCCCCTCCCGCCATCGCTTTGTTGAAGCTTTAAAAAACTCTGATATGCACGTTTTGCTGCTCTCAGAAATCTGATGTTTATTCTATGTGGCTCTTACATTGAGCAAGTTTGGCCACAACTTATCTACATCAAGCAAAAACCATGTAAGAAAGCTGGGTTACCGCCTCTGAGAATGTAAATATTCCAAAATGTTTTTGGTGTGCGTGTGTGTGTGTGTGGGGGGGGGGGGGTTTGATAACAGGTGATTTGGAATTTCCAGGACCGTTGTCCTCCTCAACTGCTATTTTCAGCATTGGAAATGATCCTTTATATTTAAATATTAAATGTGGCACCGTAAGATCTCCAGTTTCCCCGCTTTAATTTAGCAGGAAATATAAAGAAATATAAAACACACCATTAATTGATAACATTAAACAGTAGAGAAAGGGAATACACACACTTTCCACTGGCAGTGCCAGAGGCTGGCAAACCACCTTTTCCCCTTTAAATCCAGTGCCAGAGGCTGGCAGACTATCTTTCCTCCCTGACAACCCAGCCCTAGAGGCTGGAAAACTACTTTTCCCCCTGGCAATCCAGTCCTGGAGGCTAGCAAACTACCTTCCCATCTTAAAAGCTGGAGAACTGGAGAACAGAATTGGTGAGTAGCTGGCTGTAGAATGAGAGGCACTTTCAAAGCTCACAGCAGAAGGAACGACAAGAAACACGTCACATAGGAGCCACCAACAGCAAATGTTGCTGAAAACGCCACCTGTTGGTGGTAATGAAGAAAAGCAACAAAAAGAAGTAAAGGCATCTACACTCATGCATTAGATGGGGAGCAAACAGGAAAACTCCACTTAAGAAGTGGTCAGGAGAAACACCGTGCTGGAAATGGCTTCACTGCCAATCCAGGATTTTAAGTGTAAATGATAGCCAAAACATCGGAGCAAGACAGAAGTAAGGCCAGTTTGTAATGTAGATGGTCAAATCTGAAAGCTCAGCATTACTGGATCTTTTGCCCAGTGTAAAATCGCCCAAAGAAGGCTGCTTGGCAACAAATGGCAGCACCCTCCAAGTAGCCCTAGCTAGTCAAGGAGCCAGCAATTCTCAATTAATGGCTTACACAAAGTGGTGGTTTTTTAAAAAAAAAATCAGAATTTTAGATCATTCACGCTTGGAAACAGTATTTTTAAGTGATACAGAATTCTTAAGGCAAAACACTACAATTTAAATATAATTATTTTTGTAACTAAAGTAAAGAGTTCAAACATTAAACATTCTCATTTTGCAGTTTTATAAAATATATTCTAAAAAACCCATGTTACAAATATTTCAGCTGATCTTGACACATTCTGAAACAAGATTTTTGCTCTTTAAATACCCAATGCTACATTCATTTTAGTGAATGAAAACTGTATCACACCACTTTTGCCCTTGGCTGTGCTTAGTCCACCCCTGCCCTCAAAAAATTCTGGCTGATTCACACAGATTTGGAATACTTTCAGCTAGCCACTGCAGACTCTGGCAAACTCAGTTCTGTAGCTCTTGCTATTCACTTATTATGTGTTCCCCCCTGCAGTACTGCTGGTGAATTTGCCAACCAGCAAGCCAAACTATTTGGGCTGCCATGTCCTTGAAAACTGCTGTAAACATCCCATAATTCTGCCATAGTTATTTTCACCATTTCTGATTAAGATACAATAGGAAGTAAGTTCCATTTGACTAAGACGGACATTTCTAGGTAATCATTCTTAAACAGACTATAAATCTCTCTGTCACATCACTTTGGGAACCAAGAGAAAGGCTCTTGTTTTTGTCAAGTAATGCAGTCACCTATGAAGCACATCAGCCTCAGAATTTAAGGGTGTGGGGTTTTTTTAAAACACAGTCTCACTTGAATTAATTTGCTGCTCTTACTCTTAGCCAGCACAATCCTATGCACCATTTTGTGGGAGGGATTTACTTCTGAATTGGCCTATTATGCCTTCAACAATGGACTGGAGAGAAAGAAATAAAATAAAATCCACAAGCACTTTCTGCCACAGCAGATGCAAGGAGCAGCAGTGAAGTATATGGGCTGACTGAGTAGTTCCTGCAGGCAAGCAACAGGCACTCAGCAGCCCAAGCTATAAACTGAAGCATCTCCTTCCATTTACCCATTTTTGCTCATGATGATGGTCCCTGAGATCATTCTCTCATTCTAAGCATGCCCCTTTTTTGTGTCTTTCCCTCTGGTTTCTCACAAAGACAAGAAAGACAGCAACATGCTGGCTGTTTAAACCTTTAAAGCAGGGATGGGGAACCTTTTTTCTGCCAAGGGCCATTTGGATATTTATAACATCATTCATGGGCCATACAAAATTATCAACTGAAAAAAACAGTGCTCTGCAGAGGGAGAATGTTTCAGGCTGGCAAAATTAATCCAAATAATTGTTCTTCTATTTGAAGTCATGTGGAGAGAGCCTAATTTGGCACATACACAACCGGCCCGCCGCCCTAGGCAAATGCCTAGGTCCAGAGCTTTTTTTTTTTAAGAAAAAGCCCAGCAGGAACTCATTAGCATATTAGGTCACACACTCATTAGCATATTAGGCCACACCATCTGGGATAATAAAGTACAAATTGAACTGGTGGTAGCTGGCTCCCACCCCCCATCCCTCCCTTCATGTGGAAACTGCAGCTGCTCCCAGCAGACCTTTAAGGGCACCCACATACCTCAGCAGCAGTTCTTCACAATGCCCACCACTCAGCTTCCGGGGAAGGGGGGGGGAATAAAGAGAAATAAAGAAATGGGAGGAAGAAATGGGAAGAAAGGGAAATAAAGAAATGGGGGGAATGAAAGGAAATGAAGGGAAATAAAGAAATTTAGGGGGGAAATGGAAAGAAAGGGAAATAAAGAAATGGGAAGAATAATAAAAGGGAAATGAAGAAAGGGAAATAAAGAAATGGGGGGAAGAAATAGATGAGGAGGAAACTTACCAGAACTGTGACAGTGAATTTCCAGGCCAGCAGAGATCCTGGTCAGCCAGCCAGCCAGGCCCCAGGGAGGTCACTGTGCAGCACAGCTGGGCCCTCAAACCCTGCCGGCCAACCAGACCCCGGGGAGGCCGCAGCACAGCATGGCTGGGTCCCACAATCCTCGTTTGGCCCAGCAATCCTTGAGGGCTACACCAAGTAAAAAGCCCTCAGATGTTCCCCACCCCTTTAAAGCAATGCATAAAGGAAAACTGCATGTATGTTTGAATTGCTGTTGAGTTGCCTCTGACTCTTGGCAACCCTATGAATCAATGTCCTCCAAAACATTCTATCATCAACAGCCTTGCTCAGATATTGCAAATTAAGGGCCATGTGGCCTCCTTTGCTGAGTTGATCCACTTCATGTTGGGCCTTCCTCTTTTCCTGCTGCTTTCAACTTTTCCTAGCATTACTGTATTTTTCAGTGACTCTTATCTTCTCCTATACTTATTGTTTAATCCTTTAAATCAGGGGTCCCCAACCCCCAGGCCATGGACCAGTACCAGTCCATGGCCTGTTAGCAACTGGGCCATGAGTTGTATAATTATTTCATTATATATTATAATGTAATAATAATACATTGGATTTACATGCTGCCTTCCACTCCGAATTTCAGAGTCTCAGAGTGGCTCACAATCTCCTTTATCTTCTTCCCCCACAACAGACACCCTGTGAGGTGGGTGGGGCTGAGAGCCCTTTCAAGGACAACTCTGTGAGAGCTATGGCTGACCCAAGGCTATTCCAGCAGCTGCAAGTGGAGAAATGGGGAATCAAACCCGGTTCTCCCAGACAAGAGTCCACACACTTAACCATCACACCAAACTATTAGAAATAACGTGCACAATTGTATCATCCCAAAACCATCCCGCACCCCGGTCTCTGGAAAAATTGTCTTCCACAAAACTGGTCCCTGGTGCCAAAAAGGTTGGGGACCGCTTCTTTAAATTTGTGCTATTTTAATCCTTACTAACAATCTAAAAATGATCATCACTAAAGAAATGTAACTGATATTTCAGGTCCTCCTATATTATTTCTAAAGACCCAAAAAGGCACATACTCTGCACTCAGTTTGTAAAGTTCTTTCTGAATATGAACAGCTGTAACTTTTAAACATGTGTTTCAGATAATGACTGATGCAGCATTATGAATGCTAATAAAACAGACTCAGTAACTGGATTAGCCGGATTGTCACATATGATGATCAATATTAATTTGACTCTCTACTGCTGTTCCTAAATAGGGTTCCTAACAGCCTGCAGAAAGAACTGCCCTGCCCAGTTAATAGAGGCTTAATGGGATGTTATTTACCAGGTGATGTTATTTACTTCAACTGCTTATTTCTAAACATTAAGCCTCTAAAGAGACCAACTGCTGGAAACCCTATTCTTAAATAAGAAACTCAATATACAACATAACCAGTCCACAATAGCAACCAGAGCGATGTAGGTAAATCTCATGTAAGGTTCTTATGTGTAAAAAAAATGACAATAATTCATGAGTGGTGCTGCATTCTTTCACAGAAATATAATATTACTTTATTGTTCTGCTCTCCAAAGAATCATTTGACATTAGACAGACTATTACAAATCAATTTTCTGTTACTTAAAGCATGATGACTCTTTCCAAGTAAGCACGCAAAACTACGCATTGGGCAATTTTGTCTAGATTCCAGTAAGTAAAATATACTTGCCTTCATCATCCTCATCTTTTTCCTTTTCTTCCAGTGATTGTTTATCCAACTGCTTTGTAGCTTCATCAAGAGTTGCATCCAACTCTCTTTCAGTTTCCTGTTGCCCTGTTTGCAAAATAAGCAGGTGGTTCAAAGAATCATGGTACTCACACACAAACACAAAGATTTCCCAGTGTAAATTCCTGCTTATCTCTAAAGACTCCACAATGTGCCAACACTCCACAGTGTGCCAATGACACTGACAAGTAAAATACAAGGTACATCTAACAATTTTCTTTTAATTTTCTTAGCTACCCATCTTTTCTCAGGTCCCTTAGCTACTCCAACTCATTAAATAAAATATTTCAAACAGCCTCACAAATCTTAATCTCTTCCATACTCTTTAGTGCAGATACAGAGTGTTTATCTGATTTAAATGCATTTCCCCACATTGCATAATAAACCATATTCCACTTTTTAACCGACTTCCACACTCTTACATCTTTATAAAAACAACAATTAGCAAAAACATGTATGGAGTACTGTACTACGATTTCTTCCTAATCGACCACATATTTCTCTCCTCACAGGGCGATCACATGCCCCATTTTGAAAACTTCTACCGTATAAAATGACTCTGCATATGGTTTTCGCTCATACCCCTCTCCGCTCACACAAAAAGCATTATAACTTTATCAAGTTTAATCGCCGCAACGACAGCAGCACCCCAGCCCCGCAACCAAGAAGCCCCAGTAAGATATTCTTTCCCTTCGCCCCGACACAATTCAGCCTTCTACAAATGCCCCACATTCTAATGCAGCAGTCCCAAGGATTACCACTTCCCACTCCCACCACTCTCCCCCAACTTTCTGAATTCCCCCAAACTTTATCAGCATCGGCAACTGGCCACCCCGATATTCCCGGAGAAGACCGTCAGAGCCAACGAAGGCATTTTCACGCCAACAAGCAGGATAAACACCAATCCAGCCTAGACCCCTCCACTTGCGGGCACCGGACTCCTCCCCACCTTTCCCCTCTCCTCAGCAACCAGCACTGTCAGCTAAGCGCCTGCTCCTTTTGCGCGGTTGTTCTCGCGGCTTCCCTCGGTCGGGCGCCTTGCCGCCAGCGGCCTCTCCTCATCCCTCGCTATGCCTCTTCCCTGAGCCCTGCCCGTACCCGCTCCTTTGCCCTTCTTCTTCTTCTTGCGCTTCTTTTTCGCCCCTTCATCAGTGCCGGGCCCTACAGCGCCTTCCCTCTCGTCGGGATCCAAAAGCAACTCTCCATTCAGGTGCTGGTTCTCCTCCGCGGGGCTGCCGTCTTGCTCCACACCCGCCATGTTGCAGCGCCCGCCGTCACTCCCACGACAGCCACGGCAGGCGGACCGACGAAACAAGCTCCGCCGCTCGAGCCCGACCTACTCTATGGCGCAACACAAAGCATGCTGGGAAAGGTGGAGGACTGGACGCCGGGAGGGAGGGGGCAAGGGCGAGCACGTGCGGCAAAGAAAAGCGCGCGAGGATAGCGCGGAAGGTGAAGAAGCTTAGGTTTGCTTGTATTGTTAGGGTCTTTTCATGCAGTAAGTTAAAAAAAAAAAAAACTAGTAGTAAAGCTGTACACGGAATGTACACTCAGGTAGCATTTAGAGAGATCCATTTTGGATTATTCTTTGGGGTTGCCAGCTTCACCTAAGGAAATTCCTGGGAGTTTGGAGGTAAAACTGGGAAAGGCCCACAGCATCGTTTAGAGTTCACCCTTCAAAGCAAACATTTCCTCCTGGGGAACTGATCTCTGTAGTTTGGTCATCAGATATAATTCTGGGAGATCTCCAGGAACCATCTGGAGGTCAGCAGCCCTATGCCTTGGCAAGCTGTTTCTCTTTGTGCAAGAAATTGTGCTCATAAGGGAGTATTCAAATACAGGATTTCCAACACACTTGAAGTGATATGTTCAAGTGGGAGGGGGGAAGCTCACTTTGGTTTTGTCAAAGATATACACTGATTCAGTCCCCATTATCTGGCGTCCTGCCACAACTACCTTGTGAATTAGGTTAAACTGAAAAGTTGTGAGTGATGCCCAAGGTTACCCAGTGATAGGCTGGCAGCCAACAGGAGACTTAACAGTTGAGTGGGTGCCCTTGCTCATGATGCCATAATGACATCACTTCTGGAGTGCCAGAAATGATGTTATTGTGTTATTGCATGGCCATTGGCTGGGGCTGATGGAAGTTGTAGGCAAAAAACATCTAGAGAGCTACTGTTGGCCACCCCTGGCCTACACAAAAGGTGATGGAAACAGCCAATGGGAAGTGGGAAGTCTCCCACTATAGCTGGGCATCCCCATCCAGATAGTTTCCACTGCAGACTGAAGATTCCAGCCTGATTGTCCCAAGTCTTAGTCCAGTACTCCAGTGCTTGTTTTCAATATTAATCTAACAGGATTAATGCTCAACTGTATGCCTACACACAAAATTTCCTATTGCAATGTTGCTAGAAAATGAAAAACAGATTTTCTGTTTTCTATTGTAAAACAGATTTTTCTGAACATGTCACGCAATCTAGCCTCTTCTCTACTAAGCAAGTTAGAAGGATCCACCAGGATATTAGTCAAAATATGGAAGAGAGAAAAGAAATGATTAGTTAAAGCAAAGTTTTAATGACCTAGGTATTATATAAATTATATAAATATATATAATTGATGTTCTAAGTATTATATATATACCAATTGTTCCTGAATATCTCACCCATTCACATTACAATGCTCACTTGGTCCTTATTTAATGTATTGACTAATAGCATCTGTAGATGAGGATGGGGATGTGCATCCCTGTAAAGACCACTAGTCGTCCACAAGACTCTCTGATTAGGGCTGGATCAGGAGAGTTACATAAGTTGTGAAATAATTGTAATACCATATAATTTAATTTTAATAAAATTAAAGAAAAATGGTGCCAAGTGCCTACCAAGCTGTTCTGAATCCAAGATAAAATGCTCTATACCTACCAATGTATTTTCAAGCCAAGAAAATTAATGCCTAAACTCTCCTGTCAAGGGAAATAAATTCAACCAGAAATATAGTGCATCCATGGCCAATTGGAGCAAAATTTCTACTGTAACTGACGAGGGAGGGAGCTACGGAAATCCTGCCTCTTTCTTTATTGAGACAGAATAATGTGCTTTTTTTGGGGGGGGGGGTGTCCTGAACCATCCCAGTTCTTTTGCAATTAGTAGTCAGAATACTGAAAGAAAAGAGCCAGTTTGTTTTTTACTGAGCAATGGCATGTAACAGGCTTTTAAAACATAGTTGAGGGAGATTTTAATCCTTGTGGGTATGAAGGGAGGAACTTTTTGCTACGATGTAGAAAAACTCTGCCATCTTTCTACATTAGGCTGTTTGTAAGGTGTTTTTTCATACTACTACTGCTGGTACTACTACTACAGTAGAGTCCCATTTTCCAGGAAATGTTATGATTTTAGGGAAATGGGAATGTGTTTGATAATAAAGGTTACCCTTAAAACAAAGCAGAAAAACCAATGTGAATTAGGATGCTGGCCTACCCAAGCCATAGATACATTAATTTAATCTCTTTATGCCAATTGACTGACTGACTGACATTAATCTTGAAGCAATGTCTTCTCTTCTTTCCACTTCATTAAAGTTACAATTTGGTTCTCTGAACGGGACACCAGTAGCATGATTCTGATAAACCACAAAGGCTAAGTGAAAGCTTAATTTGAGACCCAGTTTGGTGTAGTGGTTAAGTGTGCAGACTCTTATATGGGAGAACCGGGTTTGATTCCCCACTCCTCCACTTGCACCTGCTGGAATGGCCTTGGGTCAGCAATAGCTCCAGCAGAGGTTGTCCTTGAAAGGGCAGCTGCTGTGAGAACCCTCTCAACCCCACCCACCTCACAGGGTGTCTGTTGTGGGGGAGGAAGATAAAGGAGATTGTGAGCTGCTCTGAGACTCTGAGTGGAGGGCGGGATATAAATCCAATATCATCGTCATCTTAATTTCAGTGGGATATATTTTTAAATCACTGGGTTCATTTCAGAGCAGAACTAAACGCACATATCCATTGATTTCTGTGTGTGTAAGGTAAACTGCTTTGAACAAACTGCACTGAATTGTTCGCAAGATAGCTGTTAAAAGCCTGGAAAAAGCTGAAGAAAGGGATTGTGTTTGAGTATAACCCACACAAGCGGTAACCAAGCAACAGGGCTTTAAGCAGTACTCTGACAGACAGCCAATACAAAGAAAACAATTCTTTCTCTTTCTGAAGAGAATGATCTTTATTTATCAAATTTTACGTTATTGATCAAGTGAGTTGTCTGTAGAAAGTCCCTTTAGTCTACAGATTCATAGTTAATAAGGGAAATCTGGAGTCTTCTTTATGAAGTCTTCTCTAAGAGGCAGGTAGTAAAAGAGTAAGAAAGAGAATTATTTGTAAAAGCCTGCAAAAGTATTGGAATAAGTTGTATTGGTTCAGTTTTAGAATATTGTGCTTCTTTTGTTGTTTCATTTAATTTATGTTATATTATAAATGGAACAACAAAAGAACATTCTAAAACTGAACCAATAAATTTATAAGTGTGTTTATAATTATAATTGCTAACTTCCAGTCATGGAAACAAAATCGTTTGAGATCTGCATAAGGACATAAGCATATCTGGCAAATAGAACTAATATTAGGTAAAATACATAATCAAGGCAGTATTGTTAGATATAATAGGAGTACTTTTTCTACCAAGTCCGAAAAGCAGAGAATATAGGATGCAGGATGTGAACTTTATTACTAACTTTGCAAACTAGTATTATCAACTCTTACTCTGGAAGGATTAACTATTGATTAACTTATCTTGCCAGAATTATAAAAATGTGCTTTTCAAAAGTATTGGTTATTGAAGAAAGAAAAATCCTGTAATTAACTTTATAAATATATAATAATTAGTCCTAATCCTCACATCATTGGGTCAGTTGTACAGCAATTTACTGAAACTAATAATTCAATAAAGATTGTGACCCAAAAACTGTTAAAACTTGCTGGATTTCCGCAGAGGTGTCAAACATGCATCCCGGGGGTGGGTGCATGCCAGGTTTGCTTGTGTTTGACACCCCTGGATCCCATGGGAGAAGCTAACGAGGACTCCTATCAGGCCCCTGAGCAACTGGCTGTCATCTGCTTCCTTCTCCCTCTCGCTTGCTTCTGCATCTCAGCATGCTTTACAAGGCTTGCTTAATTGCACAGGAGCTACATAGTAAAACCTCTATTTTCTCCATTGGTTGAGGCTCCTCCCCCTCTTGGGGGAGGGAAGGAAAGAACTAGAGTTTCCTAGTTCCCTGGATCCCATAGGAGAAATACAAAAAGCACCTTTAAGACCAGCAAGTGCTAATGTTTTAAGCATGTTTTAAGTTTTTTTCTAAAAAAATCTTTAGGTCATGTTTGTCTGTATCCTTTAAAAAGTCTGTATCTCTGCTACCTAATCTTGAACAGGTACACGCATGGCCTGACCCAACATAGCCCGGCCCCGACGAGGCCTCATTTATGTCAGATCTGGCCCTCATAACAAAATGAGTTTGCCAGCCCTGCTTTACGGAGTGTGAGAAAAATGGTTTGTGAGCCTTAGGGATTTGCTAGTAAAACACTATCTGCATAAATTGTAGCTCACAAAAATATAAGCATTTTATCATCATATATTTGTGGTTCTAGTTCAAGGGTGGCCAAACTGCAGCTCAGGAGCCACATGTGGCTCTTTCACACATATTGTGTGGCTTTTGAAGCCTGCCCCATCGGCCAGCTTTGAGAAGGCTTTTCTCTCTTTAAATCACTTCTCCAAGCCAAACCAGCGGGCAGCTTGGAAAATGTATTTAAAGTTAAAGTTGCTTTCTTTCCATCTCTCCTTCCTTCCCCCATCTATTTGCTTGCCTGCCTGCCTTCCTGTCTTGTGGCTTTCAAACATTTATTCTGTGTGGCTCTTACATTAAGCAAGTTTGGTCACCCTGTTCTAGTTCAACTGTGAAATAATAATTTTTATCCCCATGGGCACAAAACTTTACTGAGGAAAATGACTGAAACTCTGGAACTCAGTCATAGTTCTCTTTGACCAAGTAATTCCCCTCCATTTTAATTTTATTTTATTGCTTTCTTCAATGCTCTTCATGGTCTAATTAAAACCTATATTTAATTAAAGCCTATATTTTATTTTATCAAAAAAAATTAAAAATGGAACCAGCAGAACAAGCTGCTGATTTAAATTCAATCAATACAGATCTTCATGAAACAGTGCATTCATAGCTAATGGTTTTGGTGAATGTTTTACTGCTAGGGTTGAAGGAATTGATGAATTATTTAATGATTAATTTATTCTAGATTAAAAATGGACTTTTGTTTTCTTAAAGCTTTAGGTTTTTTAGAAGTTGTGATCCAATCCTTTTTTTTAAGTTAAAAAAATTATAGCACTAAGGTTCTGATCCAGCTATAGTGAGTCACACCAGGTTCATTTGTGACCAAATAGAACAAATTAATCACCAATTTATGCCCCATGGTTTGGGACTTAGTGGTAACTATTTTAGTTGTATTGCTGCCAAAGCACTTTGCACTATATTTGCATAGCGACATTCAACAAAAGTTAAGCACTTTCACATCCCATTGATTTAAACCAAAGAGTAAAGTGCACACAGACCCTTTTTATTGAAAAAAATTGGGTGTCATCCATTTTACAAAAGGCAAACTAGTGTGGCTGAGAGCAAAGTAACTTGTCCAAAGCCACAAAGTCTAACTGCCACAAGAGATGGGAGGGGGGAGAGCTCCAAACACAAAACCCAGTTACCATTTGATTCCCCCAGCATTTGTTGAACAGTCAGGGAATACCACTGAAGTGCTCCTCAACTAATGTTTGTAGAGGCAAAGGAAAAACAGCTGCTCCTTGGAGGGATTTAAAAAGTTAGATAAATTTATGGCTACATTCATATCTATCAACATCTATAAGCCATAACAGCTCACTTGAACACTCATGCTCAGAGACAATATATGACAGGGCTTTTGTTTTTTTGTAGAAAATGCCAAGCAGTAACTCATTTGCTTATTAGGCCACACCCCCTGACATCACCATTGTTTTGCACAGGATTTTTGGGCAGAAAAAGCCCTAAAGAAATTCATTTGCATATTCGGCCACACCCCCTGATGCCAAGCCAACCAGAACTGCGTTCCTGTGCATTCCTGCTCAAAAAAAAAAAACCCCTGCATGTGCCTGAATATGATATGCTAGAGACATCAACAGAACAAAGTAATCCCTTTGTGCATTAACACTGCATTTTCAAAAAAAATTTTACTTGGCTTATTACTTCAGGAAACACACTATTTCTACGCTGAGTGTTTGGCCTGGATTGGATGCTAATGAGAAGCAAGTTTTTTCCCATTTCCATATAGCATTGTGGTGCTCTGCTGCAGCTTCTGGGTTTTCACAGGCTTTCTTGCAGTCTTTCCAAAACCAGCTTCAGTCTTTTTGAAAGATCACAGCAAACTCAGGGCAGCTGCCATGTAATCAAGAAAGTCCAGCTGTTTCCCAGTGTTACCAGCAATGCCTTTAGTCTCTTATGTTTAATGGAGAAATTAGCTAAGAGACTCTGTAGAGCAATTTAGGAGCAAAAGATCTTTGCTTTCAATAATACGGAGTTTGGGCTTTCAGCCAGAAATAGTCCAAGCAATTGTATTTTATAATGTTTTACTTAAGATACGTAATAAGAGGATTTACACACACAGGTTCACGAACAAGTACGCAAGAGACTAGGAAAAATAGAGGTTATCGATAGAGGAATTTAAGGGTCCTTGAGGCGGGTAATATTCACCTGATCCAGAAGAGGAGACGTCCATTCGGTGGAAAGATACATAGAGAGAGACGAGCACAACCAGCATGACACGCCCTATAGACCCAATTATAGGAGTAACGGGTACAGACTGCAAATGATGCCCTACAGAATGCACACCGAAATGGGTTTTGACCCATACTATATAGGGGTCCGAGGGATGGGGATCGTTAGTTACCAAGGGGTCCTTGATGGTCCGGCAATGGCTTTCTTGAATAGCTACTTAATTAAAACAATAGATTGGGAATTCCACACATTCACTATAATGACGGGCTCCGATGTGACTGAATGATTCATTGCTGGTTTTTAGCTGACACTCAGGAAAGGATCCTTTAGAAAAACAAAGACCTTGAGTGGCAGGATGAGTCAAATCATGCATTTGAATGGAAGTGGCAGAGTAGAGGTGATGGGCCGAAGGAAGAGGCCATCGACAGGTAGCAGAAGATCAGAGTGAGAATAACACCAGCAGTTCCCATGTTATGCATCCTGTTTGGGCAAAGGCATTGGGGGGGGATAGGTGAGACTACACTGAGAGGCAGACTTCAGGCACCAACCAGAACAAGCTCTCTGGGGGGTCCACTCCACTTTAGATGGAGTGTTTTCTTGGCCTGTTTTTGGTCGGACTCGATTTTGTTTCCAGGAATAGGAGACCCACACTCTCTCTCTAGGCACTGGGGTACTCCATTTTATCAGGCAGCGCCTCTCAGTAACACCAGTTCTGTCCACATCAATGCCATTTGTTCTGTCCTAGTCCCCTGCAACAGCCATCCCTGTCCCACACATTGCGCGACTTTGGGGATGTAAAAAAAGTCTTACAGTGCAGAAGAGGAAAAATGGACTCCTCTGGGAACTGGGAAAGGGAAAATGGGATACCCATCATGTAGAAGCCCTGTTGCCACTATACTGAATTGGCAGTGGCAGCAAGGAAATCACAGAAAATAGTCACCTTGGTCTGATCCAGCAACACAGTTCATAACAGGGCCAGATCTAGGGGGGAGCAGAGGGGGTGCTTGCCCCAGGCCGCCGGAGGTGGGCCAAATTGAATATGGAGTCAATTTTATTCTATGGGCCCTTAAGATAGAATGGTCCCATAAGGCAGCGTCATTTTTTAATTTTGCCCCCCCTCAAAAAACATGTAGATCCGATCCTGGTTCATAATGGGCTGTACCCTACCACTCTTCTTGTCTAAGGGGGATACTTTCCTGCTGTCCATGGAGCTTTATAGCAAAGAAAGAGGCTATGTTGTTGACAATATGCATCTTGTGCTGTCAGAGTGACCACCTTTGGCTGACTAGAGTAGTAGGATACAACAATTTCTATCTACTGGTGGGGGGAGGGGGGACATTTTTATTTATGTAACATTCATACATGCTGATAATTACATCATTTTTGCCAGTGCCTTTTTAAAAATGGCAGATCAGCAACCTATGCACTGTGCATAAGTAGCCAACAGTGCCTTTAGCCATAACCTATTTCAAGGTTGTATCTAAGAAAGAAGAATGGGACCTACTTCCAAGTAAATCTGTCTCCTTCAAAATCCTTCTCAAAATCATTTCTTTAAGAAAGCTTTTACAGAACTATTTAGTCTCAATCTGTCTATGCTCTTTGCACCATCCTTTTAAGTCTCACTATATGCCTTTGCCAAGCCTGGATTACTTCAGTTTTTCTTCACTTGTGTGGAATAGTCTGAGCCTCCAAAAACTACTTCATATCTGAGCTTTATAAAGTGACCAGCATACAGTTGTCAGTAAATAAATATTTAGAGAGTTTAGGAGGGCTGGCTCATTTTCCTCACTGGTTTTAAAATATAACATTGCTTTTATTTCTGCTCCCATTACCACGCTTAGGAGTGTGCTTGCCTCCTCTGAAGTGTGCTTTGCTGCTTCATTGCTCAGTCAGTTGAGGGGAGCAGTTTGTAACTTTGGCATGCTAATAAAACAAACTAATTATGATTGAAATGAGTCATGCAAGTAATTTTCAGGCACTCCGTTGATTTATTAATCTCCTTTGGACTGATGCTTTGAGAATCACCAATAAACCGCCATAGATAGTAGAAATAGTTATTAACCTCTTGACATTCTCATGTAGAATTATTGGCTATACAGCTCAAATGGCAAGAGTGTTAAAGGAAAACTGCAAATTAAAAATGGTTTCAGACAAAAAATGGTTTTGTAAAGACGAATAGGACATAAAAGTTGATTCCAGCAGAAGGCAAGTGCTTCCACAAACCTATACTCTGGTTTTTTTCTCACCACAGCATACATGGTTCTTACCTTCTCAATGTAGCCCTACAAGGTAGATTAGGCTGAGGAAAGAGTTTAACTCATGGTTACCCAAGAAGTTAATTCTGAATGGGACTTCCAATCCAGATCTCCCTATACCTAGCTCAACACTAACCACTGTACCATACTAGTTTTTCCCCTACTCCGTAACTACCTAAGCCCTTCTGTTCAAGTCATGAATTAAGAAGTAATGTAAATACATAAAGGTATGTCTGAAGCTGTTTCTATGTATAGACAAGTTCTCTTTATCTCTGCAGATTTATTGTGAAGGCAGAAATGCCATTATAACACACTTTAAATTGAAATGTGCAATTTTTTTTTGTTCACATACAGGAATCCTGGATGTGCAGAAGAACATATTGAAGGAAATGATACTTTGTTGAAAATGAATACAGCAAAGAATGGTTTCTCCTCAAGCATATTGTCTTTCCTGGTTTAGACTGTGAGGACCCTCTTGTTCCACTCTCCCATATGCTATTCATTCTACTTAGAGAAGAAGTTCTACCATCAGCCTTGTTAAATGAATATAAGGTCCCACCATGTTGTGTGAGCTGGAAGAAACACTGAAGTATTTTTCCAAGTGTACCTTATTTTACCTCAGGGAATTTTAAATGTTGTGAGTTGCAGCTAAGAAAGAGCTTGTTGAAGGTACCTGCTATAATAAATCTTGGCAAGGACTTTCAAATAACAAAGTAAAATTGGGAATAAGGCAAACAGTAGAGGAGTACACAAGGTTGTTATCTACATCTCTACATACTCACTACAGAATGGATGAAAATGTTAAAAGCCAATGCAAAATAAATGCTGTTCTTTCTACTAATGTTGTGAAAGGAAACAAGAGCCGTGAAACTGGATTAAACAAACTTCCAGGAAACAAGAGTAAGGAGGTTCTCTTATGTTACTGCTGTAGTGTCAAAGGTTAGAGGTTGTTATAATAGGGTGAGTATTCTGACATTCATGTATGCCAGACCAGAAGCAAAATAACAGGTTTAAAGTTCTGCTTGGCTGTTTTACAATGGGCATGCTTAAACACCCCTTCCCTGTGTGCCATGTACACAGTTGGAATCAGGTCTCTGCACACCCATTTAAAGAAAAAATATTACTGATAAGAGTACCCTCAGCATCGCATCTCATTTGGCCATTAGAGTTTGTGGTGGCCAGTAAATGCAAATGGAGTAGCTGTGCCTGGCAGAAGTCCTTGGCTTTACGCAGAGACTTGCCAATCTTACTGTCTAGTTCCAGTTAAACATTGTTCTCTTTGTAGATTAGACAGTAGAGGCTTTGTGGCAGACCAGTCCTGCATCTGCTAACTGGCCCCGGCTCCACCCAGCCCTTCCCAGTATGCTGCCTGAAAAATTGTTCCACTTTGCTGCCTCAGGGTATTCACTGCCACCTGTCTGGGCTCTGGTTAGGTGGGACAGCCTTCCAACCTCCTCTGAATTCACTAGGAGTCCGTCTCAGGGTTTCCCAGGGGCTCCCCTGGAGAGTTGACAAACAGCTGCTTTACAACTTCTCTCCATGCTAGGGATTCCCCAACCCACTCTGAAGGGGAGGCACAGTGTCATGAGCCCTGACGAGGAGGAGCTGGAAGCGGTTGGGGGAACTGTGTGGCACAGAGAGACTCCACTTTACACGAACAAAATATTTATTTACAGGATATAACTATGTACAGGCATTTTAAAATAGTGAACAGAAGAAACAAATCAAAGTAGGGAAAAAACACTCCTCTCCCTGTTATAATTCTTGCCCTAACTAGATGACATGCAGGGCAGGAACCTTACTTGGACAGCTGCAAGCCTGACCATACCTTCCTGTCTGTCTGAACTCCAAGACTGAACTCAACTGACTGCCCATTTTAACTGTCTGCTTCCCGCTAAAAATCTCCAATATAAAACGCAATTCCCACACAGGAAATGGTCTACCCTCCTGCAAACTTCTGGGAGACCAGCCTAAAAGACTTCCTGTCTCTCTAGGAGGCTGTTTCCAGACAGGAGGGGAGGAGGAAGAGATTAGGCCCAAAGCCTGCCTAGAGTTTAATGGACTCCTCCAGCCAACTCCCAGTGAAATACAGGCCTAAAATGACATTTCTCCACAGGTTTATTTAGGCTTAGGCCAAAGACAGTGAATCTACAGCAAAACTTAACAGTTTTTTAAGAAAATACAAATATATCTAGAGAAAGAAGAAGAAAATATGAAAACAATGATAGAATAAACAAAATAATTATAACTCCACTCCAGGGGTGCAAAGGCAGGGAGAAAGCCCCTACCGGGTGTTTAAATGAAGAGAAGCCGCTGGGCTGCTTTTGCCTTCATGACAAATGTAGCCAATCTTTCTCCCTCCCCACCTGCTGGGGAGGGGTGCCCAATTTGTCGCCCCCCAGTGGCACCCAGGGCAAAACACCCTCTCCCCCCCCCCCCCAGATGTGACCCTGCAGTAATCTAACTTGGATGTGATCAAAAGCATGGATAACTGTGGCCAGATCACTCTTTTTGAGGAATGGTCATAGCTGGCAAACCAGCTGGAGGTGGTAAGAGGTGCTGAGTGCCACAGAGGAGACCTGAGCCTCTTAGTAGGACCTTCAAACTACAGACTTGTTCCTTCAGGGGAGTGTAGTTCTGTCTAAGGCAGGCTAGAGTGCAATTCCCAAGCAACTTCTGCATTCACTAACAGCACCTCAGTTTTGTCTTTTTTAGAGGAATTTCACAACATGAGAGAAAGCATCTAGAATATGCAACTAGCTTCTCTACAAAAGCAGGACAAAAAAAATTCAACCTTTTACAGGCCACAACTAGTCACAACAACCACCTGACCAGTAATATGTTAACCTTTTCCAGCATGCTCTCAGTTTAGCAGAGGAATCTGTCCTTTTAAAAGGATTATCCTTCTGCCCCATCAAACCCACACAGACAATACAGCTCTGTGGAAACCTGGAGGCCTTTTTTCCACCATTTATGTTTAAAGGAATACTTTCACCACAGAAGACAGTCTAACAGACAGCCTCCTCACAGCTTGAACAATCTACTGCTGAACAGCCATCTCCTCACCCTTCCACCAATGAACAGTATAAGGGTGACCAATTAGCTCCCACTTGACACCATAGAAAGAAGGACTCCATGGGGACATATTATAGGTCTAGTGTGGTGTTGTGGCCTTCAGGAGGAGCTTGGGTCTGGTGGAAGAAGCAATATGTGTGTGTGTGTGTAGTGCTTCTGCCACCAGACCCAAGCTGAAATAATCAGCTGCTACAGACAGACTAACAGGGCTACCCATCTTGATCAGTCATGTCTGGACTGAGCTTCAATTTACTGGCCTTCATCCATCCTATTAGAAATAGCTGGATCAACTGAGACAGGACAGATCTTGTCAAACCAGGTCCTTCAGCTTGCAACTGCTGCAAAAAATAAGGACTAAATACTTCTGCCAGAAAATTGAGTGGGTAGCATTCAACAAGGATAATAATAATATAATAATAATAATTTTTTATTTCTATCCCGCCCTCCCCGCCGGAGCAGGCTCAGGGCGGCTCACAACAGAAAACACACATTACATCAATTATACTTATAAAACATGGTTAAAACAATTACAAATTATTAAAATTAACTTAACAATATGGCGTTATAAACAGGTTTCAGTAAATTTCCGAGAGTAAAAGCATTTCAAGAATAAAAGCATTTCCAGCAGCATACCTAGTTTGTCACTAGTTTTCCACTAGTTGAAGGCCATCTTGAAGAGGTGGGTCTTGCAGGCCCTACGGAATCCATCTAAACATCGTAGGGCCCTCACCTCCTCAGGGAGTTGATTCCACAGTAATGGAGCGGTAATAGAGAAGGCCCGGTCCCGGGTGGCCTTCAGTCTGGCCTCCCTTGGCCCAGGGATATTCAACTGGTTTTTCCCAGATGACCTCAGTGCCCTCTGGGGCTCATATGGGGAGAGATGGTCCCTTAGGTAGGTAGGTCCTCGGCCATATAGGGCTTTAAAGGTAATAACCAGCACCTTGTAGCGAACTCGGTATGCCACTGGCAACCAGTGCAGCCCGCGCAGCCCCGGCTGTATGTGCTCCCACCTTGGGAGCCCCAGCAACAGTCTAGCCACCGCGTTCTGCACCAGCTGCAGCCGCCGAATTCGGCACAAGGGCAGCCCCATGTAGAGGGCGTTGCAGTAGTCCAGTCTCGAGGTGACCATAGCATGGATCACCGTTGCTAGGTCGCGGCGCTCCAGGAAGGGGGCCAACTGCTTCGCCCGTCGAAGATGAAAGAACGCGGACTTAGCAGCGGCCGCTATCTGTGCCTCCATTGATAATGAAGGCTCCAGAAGAACCCCCAGGCTCCTGACCTTGTGTGCCGCTTTAAGCTGCACACCGTCAAGAACTGGCAAGGGGATTTCCCCTCCCAGGGCACCGCGACCCAAGCACAGGACCTCTGTCTTTGTTGGATTCAGCTTCAGCCCGCTTAGTCTGAGCCAGCCTGCCACGGCTTGCAATGCTAGGTCCAGGCTTTCTGGGACGGAGCCAGGCCGGCCATCCATTAGTAGATAGAGTTGGGTGTCATCAGCGTATTGATGGCACCCAAGCCCAAACCTCCGGGCAATCTGGGCAAGGGGGCGCATATAGATGTTAAACAACATCAGGGATAGAACTGCCCCTTGTGGCACCCCACATGCTAGTGGGTGCCTCCGGGACCGTTCCCCCCCAATGGCCACCCTTTGTCCCCGTCCTTCGAGGAAGGAGGAAAGCCACTGTAAGGCCAATCCCCCAATCCCCGCGTCGGCGAGCCGGCGGGCCAGTAACTGATGATCGACCGTATCAAATGCGGCCGACAGATCCAGCAATATCAGCACCGCCACGCCGCCTCGATCCAGATGCCGCTGGAGGTCATCCACCAAGGCGACCAGCACTGTCTCCGTCCCATAACCCGGACGGAAGCCAGACTGGTGAGGGTCTAAGGCGGAAGTGTCATCCAAAAAACTCTGCAACTGTAACGCCACTGCCCTCTCTATAACCTTACCTAAAAATGGTAGGTTCGAGACCGGCCGATAATTTGCCAATTCGGCCGGGTCTGCTGTACTCTTTTTTAGGAGAGGGCGGACCATGGCCTCTTTCAAAGATGTTGGAAATTGCCCTTCCAAGAGGGATCTATTTATGATATCCCGTATAGGATATCTAAGCTCCCTCTGGCAGGATTTAATTAGCCAGGAGGGGCATGGGTCAAGGTCTCAAGTTGTAGGGCGTACAGTTGAGAGGACTTCGTCGACTTCCCCAAGACTAAGCGCGTCGAAGTGATCCAAGATAACCTCAGAAGACAGGCACGGAGCCCCGGATTCATCTACTGCGTTCAATGTGGCAGGAAAGTCCTGGCGAAGGGACGAGATTTTATCTGCAAAAAATTTCGCAAAAGCCTCACAGCCTATTTCCAATTCTCTCATATTTGGTCTGCCTTGGGGCAGAGTGGTCAAATTCTCAATTATCTTAAATAATTGTGCTGGGCGCGAATTTGCAGATGCAATCCTAGCCGCAAAGTATTCCTTCTTTGCGGCTTTGACTGCCATCTCATAAGACTTCATAAACGTTCTGTAGGATGTTCTCGTCGCTTCGTCACGAGTATGCCGCCACCGCCTCTCTAGTCGTCTGAGTCCCTGTTTCAGTTGGCGTAGCTCCGAGGTATACCAAGGGGCCAGCCTACTTCGGGGGCGCAGAGGACGCCGGGGTGCAATTTCGTTGATGGCCCTGGATAACCTGTCATGCCAGGTATCTACTAGGTCATCAAGGGAATTGCTAGGGGGCCAGGGTTCCCGCAGAGCCCTCTGGAACCGTTCAGAGTCCATCTGATTCCGCGGGCGAGCCAAAATAGGCTCGCCGCCTGTACAGGGTCGAGGGGGCGCACCCACACGGGCCTTAAGGGCTAGGTGGTCCGACCATGGCACCGCTTCTACTGCGATACCGTCCACCAAAATCCCGGACGCAAAGATCAAGTCTAACATGTGTCCGGCCTGATGCGTGGGAGTGGTAACAAATTGGGAGAGTCCCAGTGTCGCCATGGAAGACACTAGGTCCAGCGCCTGATTGGAGGCCGCGTCGTCTGCATGGACGTTGAAGTCACCCAAGACCATAAGCCTTGGGAACTCCAACGCCCAGCCCGCCACCGCCTCCATCAGGGCTGGTAAGGCGCTGGCTGGTGCGTTAGGCGGACGGTACACCAGCCAGATCGCCAACACCTCCCCCACTTCCCACGCCAGACCGGCACATTCCAAGCCATCGATCGTTGGGGCCGGGAGAGCCCTAAAGGAGTAACCCTCCCGTATGAGTAGCGCCACCCCACCCCCCCGGCCAGTTGTCCGTGATTGGTGAAAGACCGAGTAACCCGGGGGCGCCATCTGGGAGAGAGCCACCGTCTCTCCATCTCGCACCCAGGTCTCGGTCATGCAAGCCAGGTCCATATCCTGCTTAAGCAGGTACTCCCTAAGGATTGAGGTCTTATTATTTATGGACCTGGCGTTGCATAACACCAATGACGGAGACTGACTTTCCCTCTTAGCCCCACTACCTACCACCCTCGGGATGGGACGCAGACCGGAAGAGGGCCGAGCACTGTTTTGTCTCCGCCTGCAGGAGTGAAGCGAGTTCAACAGCACATGGGGCTCAAACTAAGCAAATTGGGTTCTGAGTACCCTTTCCAGTTTCCGGAAGAGAGACTGAACACATAGTAGCAGGTAGTTGAGTTTCTCAAAAGGGATAATCTGTTCAGCAATTTGAGCGGTGGTGAAACCATCTGCATTGTAAATGAAATTTTCTGCCACTTCATTGAAGACGGTTTTGGAAAGAACATAAGAGAACATAAGAGAAGCCATGTTGGATCAGGCCAACGGCCCATCAAGTCCAACACTCTGTGTCACACAGTGGCAAAAAATGTTATATACACACATACACTGTGGCTAATAGCCACTGATGGACCTGTGCTCCATACACTGTGGCTAATAGCCACTGATGGACCTGTGCTCCATATTTTTATCTAAACCCCTCTTGAAGGTGGCTATACTTGTGGCCGCCACCACCTCCTGTGGCAGTGAATTCCACATGTTAATCACCCTTTGGGTGAAGAAGTACTTCCTTTTATCCGTCTTAACCTGTCTGCTCAGCAATTTCATCGAATGCCCACGAGTTCTTGTATTGTGAGAAAGGGAGAAAAGTACTTCTTTCTCTACTTTCTCCATTCCATGCATTATCTTGTAAACCTCTATCATGTCACCCCGCAGTCGACGTTTCTCCAAGCTAAAGAGTCCCAAGCGTTTCAACCTTTCTTCATAGGGAAAGTGCTCCAGCCCTTTAATCATTCTAGTTGCCCTTCTCTGCACCTTCTCTAAAGCTATAATATCCTTTTTGAGGTGCGGCGACCAGAACTGCACACAGTACTCCAAATGAGACCGCACCATCGATTTATACAGGGGCATTATGATACTGGCTGATTTGTTTTCAATTCCCTTCCTAATAATTCCCAGCATGGCATTGGCCTTTTTTATTGCAAACGCACACTGTCTTGACACTTTCAGTGAGTTATCTATCATGACCCCAAGATCTCTCTCTTGATCAGTCTCTGCCAGTTCACACCCCATCAACTTGTATTTGTAGCTGGGATTCTTAGCCCCAATGTGCATTACTTTGCACTTGGCCACATTGAACCGCATCTGCCACGTTGACGCCCACTCACCCAGCCTCAACAGATCCCTTTGGAGTTCCTCACAATCCTCTCTTCCTGCTGCAGTACTTCATGATTTTGGAGACTACCTTAGAGTGAGTCATTCCTAGCCCGCAAGCAACCCATCCGTGTTATGAATGGATTAACAGCCCGACTGTTGATCCTAATTGCTTAGCAATATCCTGAACAATAACTCTTGCCTAGGAGATGATGAGAAAAGAGGAAGAATCTCTCCTGCCACATCCAAGCCTTTTGTCTACACCGGGGATACCTAGGCCAATATTTGATTCCCTATTGTCACATTCCCAGATAATCCCATCTCATCCCAAGCACCCAACCATCTCCATACTGATACCACCGGAGCCGCCTCAGGCCCTGTCGCAACCTGGAAGTTTCCAGGATGCCCAGGACGAAGATGAAGTTCATTGGTCAAAGCAAACACCCAATCAGGTGTCACCAAAGACTCACCATTGGTTCAGCCGATGTCCAGCCTTCGTGGTCATCAGCAGAACCTCCCATCTCCCCTCCCAGTCACCTCCCATCCCCTCGGGACTTAGGTGACTCTTTATAACCTGTGGACTAGCTACCCACAGGTGTGCTTCTATTCAGCAACCCATTTACCGCTGTGTAGATACATCCCCGATTCCTGATCAGTTTCGGGCCCTTCCCCCATTCCCTCAACTGTCGCCTTCGAAGTCTTCCTTGGAGTCTGCGAGAGGTAATATCGCCCTGTATGTCTACCCTTATATGTACCCCTATTTATTTATTTATTTATTTATTTATTTATTTATTTATTTATTTATTTTATTCGATTTATATCCCGCCCTACCCCACCGAGGTGGGCTCAGGGCGGCTTACAACAGTAAGGGGTCGTTTCCTCACACTGCCACTTGGGTGTGCTGCCACCACCTGCTCAATTTAGGGGCTCCTGACTGAGAGGAACAAGACTCCCAATCCCGCTTTCCAGTTCTGAGGCCTGGCCTCAAGGTCCTCTGCCAACCCAGCACCTGGTTATCACAGAGACCAAAGTCCTTCTTTGGGAGACCCCTAGAGGATTGGCACCAGGCCCATAGCCACGGTGGGGCCCAGGGGGGGCACGGCCCCAGCACCCAACCCCCACTTCCACCTATGTGGCCCCTCCTTTCCCCACTGCTCTCCCTGAGGCCCCATTTTTGCTGCTGTCATGGCGCTCCCCAGGCTGTTCCCACCCCGTTCCTGCCTCCTCCACTCTCCCTGCAGCCCCGTTTTTGCCGCTGCCACTCTCCCCGGGCTCTTCTCTGCCTCCCAAGCTCTCCTCACAGCCCCGTTTTTGCCACTGCCACTCTCTACGGGCTCTTCCCTGCCTTCCCTGCTCTCCCCGCAGCCCTATTTTTGACACCGCTCTCCCCAAGCTCTTCCCTGCCTCCCCCACTCTCCCTGCAGCCCTGTTTTTGCCATTGCCACTCTCCCTGGGCTCTTCCCTGCCTCCCCCGCTCTCCCCACAGCCTCATTTTTACCACTGCCGCTCTCCCCAAGCTCTTCCCTGCCTCCCCTGCTCTTCCTGTGAAGCAGAGAAATAATGAGGTGCACACACATTACTGATATGAAACGAGGTTTACTTTTAGTACCAAGAGCAGAACTTAGTTGGCCATGGGCCCCCAAAATCATTCTACATACAGACCATTTTATTCACACAGGCACAGGCACACAGGCTTATCTGATTCAACATTCCTCACCCCCTTGTAACTCTTTCTAGTACTTTTCCATTCCTCCTGTCTCCATGCTTTATCAGCTCCAGCAAGAAGCTTCTCTGAGACCCCTTTGTTATTTAATACACATCCAGAGGCCTCAATGAGGTCACTGTCTCTTATCTAATATAAAACCTTGAATTCACACCCACTTGGGGCTGTCTGTGTTTCTAACGAACATTGCATCAGACACCCTCTTTTTGAAGGCAGAAGCATGCTTTCATTCATTATCATAGGGGTATTCATTAATTATTCAGGGGCTCTCCTTCACCTGCAGCCCCATTTTTGCCGTTGCCACTCTTCCTGGGCTCTTTCCTGCCTCCCCCGCTCTCCCCACAGCCCCGTTTTCGCCGCTGCTGCTCTCTCCAAGCTGTTCCCTGCCTCCTAAGCTCTCCCTGCGGCTCCGTTTTTGCCACTGCTGCTCTCCCTGGGCTCTTCCCTGCCTCTCCCACTCTTCCTGCACTGCCGGTAGCCCCGGTTTTACCACTGCTGCTCTCCCCAGGCTCTTCCCTGCCTCCTAAGCTCTCCCCACAGCTCCGTTTTTGCCACTGCCGCTCTCCCCGGGCTCTTCCCTGCCTCTCCCGCTCTTCCCGCACTGCCCACAGCCCCAGTTTTGCCACTGCTGCTCTCCCCGGGCTCTTCCCTGCCTCTCCCGCTCTTCCCGTACTGCCCGCAGCCCCAGTTTTGCCACTGCTGCTCTCCCCGGGCTATTCCCTGCCTACCAAGCTCTTCCTACAGCCCCGTTTTTGCTGCCACCACTCTCCCTGGGCTCTTCTTCCCACCCCCAAGAGCATGTGTGAGAGAGGCTGGGGCCCGGAGCCTCCATGGCCCCCCCAACCAAAAGTTTCTGGCTACAGGGCTGATTGGCACCCTTGCCAACTGCATGCCTTCCCCAGACTCCCCTCTTACAGTAGCATGGTCTAAGGCGGTTGGGGAAACTATGTAGTACAGAGGGACTCCTTTAAAAAAATAACATTTATTTACAACATGTAACTATTTACAGGCATTTTTTAAAAAAGTGAACAGAAGCAACAAATCACAGTAGGGGGAAAAAACGCTCCTTCTCTCCCTATTCTACTACTTGCCCTGACCATACTATCTCATCTAACTGATCTCCAAGTCTGAACTCAAAATGAATCTCAAACTGAAGGCTTCCCGCCCAGAATATTCAATATAAAACCCAGTTCCTGCCTAGGAACTGGTCTATCCTCCTGCAGCCTTCTGGGAGACCAGCTTGAAAGACTTCCTATCTCTCTAGGAGGCCCCCTCAGAATTGCTGCTTCCAGACAGGAGGGGAGGGGGGAGGAGGAAGAGACTAGATCCCAAAGTCTGCCTCCAGTTAAATACAGGCCTAAAATGGCATTTCTCCACAGCACTAGAATGTAAAGAATACCTGCTGCTCAGAACTGTGCCTTTGGATCTCAGGACTATGTTAAAGGTCTCTGGAAAGGAACGACCTGTTATAAATTTTGATGGCTTCTTAAATGCTCTGGTATCTAAACAAGAAGAGGCTGAAGGAGTAAATTGCTCCTCTATCCTGAGGAATCGTGGGGAAAACTCTGGTCAAAAGAGCCTGGAGAAGCTGCCCCCCCCCCATCAGCTTCCTCCCTCGACTTTCCCCCTTCCTTCATATCCTAGGTGAGTACAACTGACATAATGTCAGATCACACTTCATTTTTGCCTGATTCCTGATCTAACCAAGGACCTTGGCCACCTTCTTTTGGGGCTCATAGAAATGACCCTGTGGTCCAATCTTTTCTAAACTTGGTGGGTTTTTTTGAACAGAGGCACCAGATGCTATGCTGAAAATTTGGTGCCTCTACCTCAAAAAACAGCTCACCCCAGAGCCCCAGATACCCACCCATTGATTCTCCACTATACCCTAATCTATGGGGACCAGTCTCTATAGAGTATAATGGAGTACCCAGCAGACATTCCCCTCCCCTGCTTTCTGATAACCCTGAAGTGGAAGGAGAGCCTTCAAACCAGCAGACCCCTTGCCCCCAACTGGGGATTGGCAACCCTATCTAAATAAAATAATGTGTAAGCAAGATAAACTCGGTATTATTGATTGTTGTTACCCACCCAGAGCCCGTTCGGGAAAGGGCAGGCTAGGAATATAATTAATTAATTAATTTTAAAAAACTTTGAATTAAGATAAATTGGCTCTTAGCATACTTATATATCCAATGTCGCATATCTATAAATTTAATTCTTAGCCAGGCCCCAAAGTGCATATCCAAAATTTTGCACAGTGCTACGCAGGACAGAGGGAATATGTTTCTGCAAATATGGGATACCTAGGTTGGCATTCTGACTGTTGGCATTGTGAAATTGCCTAGTAACTTTGGTACCATGGGTGGGAGAAGGGGGTAAATGCAGTAACTGGGAGGTAGAAAAGGGAGAGAAAGTGACAATGGTGGGGAGAAAGGAGAAACTGCAGGCTGGGGCTGCAAACAGGCCCGGTGCTAGGCTTTCTGGTGCCCGAGGCCAAACCACAGTCTTCCGCCCACCCCTAGTATCATATGTGTACTCGCAAAGCGCTCCGATGACATCAATGATGATGTCACTGACACTCCCCCCCCCCCACTTCACCCAGGCTTCCCGAGTTCTAAGAACTTAGAATCCGGAAGGCCACAGACGTGCTCAGAGCTGGGCTCTGAGTGTGCTCGCTGCCAGGCCCCTTTGCCGACTTCACCCAGGCTTCCCGACCCTCAAGGAGCCTGGGCAAAGTCATGATGGGATGGCAGCGGGTGCTTGTGGCCCTGACCCCCCCCCCCCCCCACTTTGACCAGGCTTCCCGGCTCTCGGGGATCCTGGAGAAGTCAGGATGGGACGGCAGCAGGCGCTTGTGGCTCTGCCCCCCCACTTTGCCCAGGCTTCCTGAGCCTCGGGGAGCCTCAACAAAGTCAGGACCGGAGCGGGTGTGCGGAAAGGGGGTGCCTTGTGATTCCTCTAGGCCAGGTGGTGCCCGAGGCCACCGCCTAGTTGGCCTTCTCCCACATGCTGGCCCTGAGTGCAAACATATGTTTCCCCTATCTCATGGGTCCCTCACATCATATATTACCTATATCTGAACTGTTGCCCCACTGTGCAGGTCAAAATGTCCACACAATGGGGATATTCAGGGATTGGGTAAATGTTTCTACAAACCTAGACAAACCCCCATATTTACAGAAAAATCTGGAAGCGAAAAGAAATAGTATAAAGTTCTCAGCAAAGTAACAAGTGATTGTTGTGCATATGCAGACATCACAGGGGGAAAAGGCAACCTAAAATGACACCTAGCACTGTGTTACCCACCAGGGTGTGAAGAAGACCACAGTAAGCGATTGGAGGTGAGAACAAACTAAAGGAATTGTGAGGGGGAGGGAAGGAGTCCTTGAAGAGACTGGAATGAAAGAGGCAGTTGAGGTGGGGGACAAGAAAGAAAATGTAGATTGGTGGGAGGGAAGGAATGAGGGGGGATAGGAAGCAGAGAAGCAGGAGAGGGAGAAGGGATGGGGGAGCAGCAATGGCATCCCCCCATCTGATGAAGTGTGTTTAAGAGAGCGCACGAAAGCTTACATTCTGAATAAAAACTGGTTGGTCTTAAAGGTGAAACTTGATTCCTGCTTTGTTCTATTGCTTCAGACCAACACAGCTGCCCATTTGGATCTATAGAAATGGCATGGTGAGGAGGGCCAGTGAGAGCAAATGGTATTTCCCCTCTTCTGAGCCCTTGCAAGTCCCCCATGTAGTTCTTACATTTTCAAACTTCTTGATAAGAGAAAATGTCAGGAGTAAAATCTTCTGTCTTCATCCCAGAGGGAATTACTAGAGGAGGTGATAAATTGCTTGTAATAGAGGGTGGCTGCTGAAAAACATAAGAGAATGGCCTTGTGCCTGTATAAGTATTTTGGATTAAAATCTGCAGAGAAACTAACCAATATGCTTTATTAAAGCAGCTTCTCTTTTATATTTCAAGGTGAATGCAAAAATAATCATTGCGTTTAGCTAGAAGCATTAATCCATATCCAACACACTTTTTATTAAATAATGTAAAAGTTAACAGCATAAAAGTACTTGTATGCAAGTATAATCTAAACAGTAGCATACATTCCTTTAAAAGAAAAGATCACATTTTGTGTGTGTGCATGCCTAGAAGTCATGGCTGACCTAGGAACCCCTAATGGGGCTGGGAGGCAAGGACATTCAGAGAGGTGGCCTCTGTGTCCCAACCATGGTATTCCTTGGAGGTCTTCCTTCCTAGTACTTTCCAGGATCATCCCTGCTTAACTTCTGAGTTCTGACAAGATTGGGTTTGCCTGGGCTATCCAGGTCAGGGCAATAGCATTCACTATTGATCAGTGTTGTTTCTACTAGCAGAGCAGAGTCCTCATGAACAGCTTCTGCTTCTATTCTCCTCTGTTCAGCTGCAGTCTTACTGTGGCAATCAGCTTTTCACTGGTGTCCAAACTATGTGAGGGTAGAGATACGATACACAGGTTCTCTCTTGTGCTCTCAGCCTTTATTCAGAATAATTGTTAGATTAATCAAGTAAAGTTAGCTGAGAAGCATTTATCAGGGCAAAGCTGATTGTTTTAGGCTATTTTGGTTCTGGTGTGTTGCATTTGAGGAGTGTTAAAATACAGCTTTTCCTTCTATCAAGGAAAAATGCATTTTCTTTGTAAAACTGTAAATAATTAACTCTGCCTTTAATATCTCAAAAGGCATGCTCTGGTAATGTAATAATTCATTGAAACTTACTAATTTATTTCCTACTTTTTGATTATAAAGTTACATTTCTTAATTTGTTTGAGAAAGAGAGAGAAACACACACACATGTATATGCATTCCTGCTGGTGGTGGTAAAAGGTGCTGTCAAGTCACAGCTGATTTATGCAGTGGTTTCATACAGGAGATTTGGCCTGACCTAGCCCCATTTCCCATTTGGATTAAAAGCACACAATCACATAAGCACATCTGCCCTCTGAGCTGCACCTGTTCTCACCCTGTCTCCAGACGCCTCCTATCCACATTAGAAAGCTACCTGGTAGTACCCGGATTTTCCTGGCAGTATCCCCCTGAATTGGATGTAGGTCGCATAACCAGCTGCTGTCTGAATTCCCCGGTGCGAATCATAACTGGAAGAGCTGTGTGATTGCACCAAGCTGTTTCCCGCACGGTTGGTTTTATTTCCTCCCCTAACCCCTCTCCAAGGTGCGCTTGTGCGGTTCTCTGCCTGAGCGCATACACAGGGCGGCTTTTTAAAAAACAAAACAAAAAAACACCCTTTTCACAGCAACTCCATGCTTGAACTGAGCTAGCAGTCTGAATGTGCAACCACTGAAAGCTGCCGGGATCCTGCTGTTTCAACAGCGGCTTTCTTATCCCTCTAAAATGAACCTGACTGGATCAGGGGTTTTTTGCCTCGAGATACTGTTTTGTCAGTTTCCCAGTGTGATAGCACCCATGGTGACCCAGTAGGTTTTCAAGGCAAGAGATGTTCAGAGATGCTTTGCAATTGCCTGCCTCTACCTCATAACCCTAGTTTTCCTTGGTGGTCTTCCATCCAAATGCTAGCCTGGGTGGACCCTGCTTAGCTTCCAAGATCTGATGAGATCAGGCTCCTGGGCTATCAAGGTCAGGATATTTGCACTCCTTCCATAGCAGATATAGGTGAGCATAACAATTACATGTTCAGCCTAATACAGGAGCTGAAGATATGCATTCCTTTCCAGATTGCAGTGTAAAAAAGCCTTCTGGTTTTTGGTGCCCAAAACTAGGAAATGTTTTTTAAAAAAACATCATTTCCTTAGTTAGTGCTTGTTGTAGCTCTGTAAGGTATGTCACTTTTGTTCCTGTTTATAAATGCAGAACAGCAAGGAGAGAGGGTGATTTTCCCCAAGCAAACTGATGGTCTGTGGCCAAAATGCAATGTCATCTACTTCCCAATTTGTCTCACTGTCCATTCTATCACATTGGCAGCCTTAACACTAACAACGTTCCATCAAACAACACAGCCCATTGTATGCTGGTGTGCTGGGATTTAATGGACATTTAAGATTTTTAACATTTCTGATAACTAATTCCAATCTGTCATTTTGTTTTAGGGACCTTAACTCCAGAGATCCAGGCAGAGAATCCTTTGTCTGTGCAGTGAAGAAACTACAATGAGGTAAGATTAAAATGTATTAAAATGGACTTTCCGGTGGCGCTTGTTTGCCTAATGGTTAAGTGAAAGTTAAATGTCACTGTTGAAAAAAAAGTAAAATAATCAGAATGGTTTGAAATAATGTTGAATTACTAGAATAATTCCTGGACAGACGGTTAGTGATCCTCTGCCCATGGGAATTTGCTGGGTCTCTGGGCTGGAAGAATCCCAGTTGAGTGGAGATGATGTAAAGGCATCAAAGTGAAGGCATCAGTTTATATGAACCACTGCTTCCATATGTGTAGCCACTCCCTTCCCTCCCCCCCCCCCCAAAAAATTGCACAAGTCACAGCCACTACCTGTATAGGCCCCAGATGGACCTATTGTAATCTGTGATGTGGCATGGGATTTACAGCAGCCCTACACTTTCTTTTGTCAGTCACACAGAGAAAACTGAGTGTCTGAGCCAGATCATAGAAATGTGATCCCTCTACAGGAAAAAACAATGTCCAAACTATAAATACAATATTCAGTATTTAACAATGGGGAAATGAAGTTTTTTTAAAAACAAAAAAAACTTCAGCAGATGATGTTTTGGGAATAAACAATTATCCCCAGTGCAGGCATTCTCCCAAAGCATCAATTTTAACTTTAATTATCTTCTTTAGAAGTCTTAAATTATCTTATCGCCTGTATTGCCCTGTTTAATAATCAGATCAAACTTCTTGGTTTTGGATCAAATGTCTGCATTGTACTATTTAGAGCTGTTTATGCACAGTTTTTTTCTTATTTAATAAATGTATTTTCATTTAAAATATAATTTTGTAGGCAAAACCTTGAAAATTAGTACATCCCAGAGAGAAGAGCATGTTTTCTTTTCAGTGTTTTATCACCCCTGTTGGCACACAGATCTGGCACTGAAACTCTGAGCCTCATTTTGGAATTTACTGTGCTTACTGTAGCCAAGTTTCTCTGCCAGCATTCCAGCACTTGACTTAGTGTTATTGAATACTTATGCTTAGCCTGGTCAGCAAAAAGGTGTCCTCAGTGCTATCTTGTTTCACAATTTAAGATGTAAGGAATGTTGACTTGCAAACAGGGATTCTCCTTAGATTTCCTTTCCTTCATGTTTAGAATCACAAGATTCTGGAATGTTTTCTTGCTTAAACGCTGCGGGGGGGGGAGGGTTTAAGTTAATAGAATCGGTATTCTATTCTCAATGTCTCTTGTAGTCAACAGTGTGTAATTTATAGCGTAGATTAAAACTGCACCTGCATGTCACTGAATGCTGCACTACCATAGCACTGGAGCAATAATTTTTGATAGGATTTTCTTGTGTGGACAAACCAGCACAATCACGCCAATCCAGTGACAAACAACTGGTGTATGACAATGATAGTGCAGTATCTAGCAATGTGCAGATGCAGTGCACATTTGAAAACTACTGAAACAGTGTTACACAAAGCATGTAAAGATTCTGTGTAGTCCAATCCAGTGCTTTTGCTTTAATGGAAGAAACTCAACCCCTTAGCTAGGGGCCATGAGGGGAGGCGACCATAGGGGGCTGCAGGGAGAGGGGGCCATTTAAATAATTCAGGAGGCTGGTGACGTCTTCTGCCACCCATCCTGTGCTATTTGGACCCCACCAATCAGCTGATTTGTGGGCCCTTTAAATAGCATGGGAGGGGCAGCAGCTGCTCCTGGGTGCCCCTCTCACCCAATTTAAATTGCACAGAAGAGAGGGGCAGCCTGGGGTGAGGGCCCCCAAAAACTGTCAGGTGGCCAGGCCCCGTGGGCCCCTGGTTAGCTACTGGCCTGAGCTCAGGTAATAGCTTGTGCTCCTGAAAGCCACAACAGCACTTATGCTTGAAAGTCAGTCAGTCTAACATCCTTCACAGTGAGAAAGCTAGAGACTTCATTTCCTTCCCTTCCTTTAAGATGAGTCCTCTGGTTCGGGAGGACTCATCTCAAAGAGATGAAGGGTTAGCTGTTACTTTTCTACTGGGTAATGGATCAGAGTTGTCCACTGAGATGGTGACAAACAGTATGGACTGTCTGCCAAAGTCTCGAGGCGGTAGGAGGAAGGTTGCAGGCCTAGCTTGCCTGGGAAATTATAGATGTTTGTATGCAAATACTAGAAGTGTTCAAAGTAAAATTGGTGAGTTGGAATGTTTAGTGTTGGGAGAAAACATAGACATTGTGGGAATTTCAAAAATTTGATGGAATGAGGAGAATCAGTGGGACACGGTGATTCCTGGATATAAGTTATATTGGAAGGATAGGGAGGGAAGGGTTGGAGGTGAGGTGGCTCTGTATGTCAGAGAGGGTATACGGTCCAGTAAGACTGAGGTCAGAGAATTAGATTCCCTTCTAGAAATGCTTTGAGTTGAAATAGAGGGCCCAAAAGGAAATTTAACTATGGGAGTTTGTTATCGCCCACCAAATCAAAAGAAAGAGGACGATTATAATATGATGGAAGGATTAAAGATAATGGCTAAACGTAAAAACTGTGTCATAATAGGTGATTTTAACTACCCGCAGATTGATTGGGTCAATATGTGTTCTGGTCGAGAGAAAGAAATTGAGTTTCTTGATGCTCTCAATGACTGTGCTATGGAGCAGATAGTCTCAGAACCTACCAGGGGTGGGGCGATCCTGGATTTGGTCCTAAGTAATGCCCAAAACTTGGTGAGAGATGTAAAAGTGATCGTACCGCTTGGAAGCAGTGACCATAACATTATTGATTTTACCATTTGTATAAATAGAGAGTTGCCCCAAAAGACCAGCACAACCAGGTTTAACTTTAAAAGGGGTAAATTCTCTGAGATGAGGAGGCATGTGAAGAGGAAACTGAAAGGAAAGGTAAATACAGTCAAAACCCTTGGGGAAGCTTGGAGGCTATTTAAAACTACAATCCTAGAAGCTCAGATAAAATATATACCACAAGTTAGGAAAGTCACAAACAGGCATAAGAAAAGGCCTGCATGGTTAACAAACAAAATAATGGAAGCTGTAAAAGGTAAGAAGGACTCTTTTAAGCTGTGGAAAGCTAGTCCAAGTGAGATTAATAAAATGGAACACAGGCTGTGGCAAATCAAATGCAAGACTGTGATCAGGCAGGCAAAAAAGGCACTATGAGGAGCATATTGCAAAAAACATAAAAACCAACAATAAAAATTTCTTCAAATATATTAGAAGCAGGAAACCAGCCAGGGAGGCAGTGGGGCCCTTGGATGACCAAGGGGTAAAAGGATTGCTGAAGGAGGATAGGGAAATGGCTGAGAAGCTGAATGCATTTTTTGCCTCCGTCTTCACTGTGGAAGATGAGAAGTGTTTGCCCGCTCCAGAACCACTAATTTTGGAAGGGGTGTTGAAAGACCTGAGTCAGATTGAAGTGACAAGAGAGGAGGTCCTACAACTGATAGACGAATTAAAAACTAATAAGTCACCAGGTCCGGATGGCATACATCCAAGAGTTCTGAAAGAACTCAAAGTTGAACTTGTAGATCTTCTGACAAAAATATGTAATCTTTCATTGATATCTGCCTCTGTTCCTGAGGACTGGAAGGTAGCAAATGTCACCCCCATCTTTAAAAAGGGTTCCAGAGGAGATCCGGGAAATTACAAGCCAGTCAGTTTGACTTCAATACCGGGAAAGTTGGTAGAAACCATTATCAAGGACAGAATGAGTAGGCACATTGATGAACACGGGTTATTGAGGAAGACTCAGCATGGGTTCTGTAAGGTAAGATCTTGCCTCACTAACCTGTTACAGTTCTTTGAGGGGATGAACAAACGTGGACAAAGGAGACCCAATAGATGTTGTTTACCTTGACTTCCAGAAAGCTTTTGATAAAGTTCCTCATCAAAGTCTCCTTAGAAAGCCCGAGAGTCATGGGGTAAAAGGACAGGTCCTCTTGTGGATCAAAAACTGGCTAATTAATAGGAAGCAGAGAGTAAGTATAAATGGGCAGTCTTTGCAGTGGAGGATGGTAAGCAGTGGGGTGCCGCAGGGCTCAGTACTGGGTCCCATGCTCTTTAACTTGTTCATAAATGATTTGGAGTTGGGAGTGAGCAGTGAAGTAGCCAAGTTTGCAGATGACACTAAATTGTTGAGGGTGGTGAGAACCAGAGAGGATTGTGAGGCACTCCAAAGGGACCTGTTGAGGCTGGGTGAGTGGGCATCAATGTGGCAGATGAAGTTCAATGTGGCCAAGTGCAAAGTAATGCACATTGGGGCCAAGAATCCCAGCTACAAATACAAATTGATGGGGTGTGAACTGGCAGAGACTGACCAAGAGAGAGATCTTGGGGTTGTGGTAGATAACTCACTGAAAATGTCAAGACAGTGTGTGATTGCAATAAAAAAGGCCAACCACATGCTGAGAATTATTAGGAAGGGAATTGAGAACACATCAACCAGTATCATAATGCCTGTGTATAAATCGATGGTGCGGTATCATTTGGAGTACTGTGTGCAGTTCTGGTCACCGCACCTCAAAAAGGGTATTATAGCATTGGAAAAAATCCAGAGAAGGGCAACTAGAATGATTAAAAGGTTGGAACACTTTTCCTATGAAGAAAGGTTAAAACGCTTTGGGCTCTTTAGGTTGGAGAACCGTCGACTGCGAGGTGACATGATAGAGGTTTACAAGATAATGCATGGGATGGAGAAAGTAGAGAAAGAAGTACTTTTCTCCCTTTCTCACAATACAAGAACTCATGGGCATTCGATGAAATTGCTGAGCAGTCAGGTTAAAACGGATAAAAGGAAGTATTTCTTCACCCAAAGGGTGATTAACATGTGGAATTCACTGCCACAGGAGGTGGTGGCGGCTACAAGCATGGATAGCTTCAAGAGGGGGTTAGATAAAAATATGGAGCAGAGGTCCATCAGTGGCTATTAGCCACAATGTGTGTGTATATATATGTGTGTGTGTGTGTGTGTGTGACACAGAGTGTTGGACTGGATGGGCCATTGGCCTGTTCCAGCACAGCTTCTCTTATGTGCTTATGTTCCCCATTTGTCTTAGCATCCTAAGCATTCGTTGGGATTATTGTTTTGCAAAGCTATGGATGATCACTTTTCTTTTGTAGAGGTGTGTACCTTCAATGAAAACTGGGCTAAAACAAAATGTAAAGTTCTGCATTTAGCAGGGATAAACGTAAAGTTCTGCATTTAGGTAGGAAAAATCCAATGCATAATTATTTCTTATTTATTTATTTCTTGAATTTATATTCCGCCCTCCCCGCCGAAGCAGGCTCAGGGCGGCTCACAATAGTCAAAACTAAAACAGTAAAACAATGACTAAACATTGGAGTTGACAATTAATAATAACAATTATAATTATAGGATGCAGACTTGTTTTGGCAGTAGTATGTGTGAAAAGGATCTAGGGGTCTTAGTGGACCATACACTGAACATGAGTCAGCAAGGTGATGTGGTAGCTAAAAAGGCAAATGTAATTTTGGGCTGTATCAATAGAAGTATAGTGTCCACGCGAAGTGATGGTATCGCATTACTCTGGTCTGGTTAAACCTCACCTGGATTATTGTATTCTGTTTTGGGCACCATAATTAAGAAGCATATAGACAAACTGGAACCAGGCCAGAGGAGGGCAACAAAGAGGGTGAGGGATGTGGATACCAAGTCTTATGAGGAAAGGTTTAAGGAGCTGGGTATGAGTTCGACGCCCCTGTTTTAATGAATGGGAAGCATGGGAAAGGAAAGTGATGTAATTTATGGACTAACCTATGGAAGTGTGCAGGCATTTCAGTTATAAAGAACTTTCTAGTAAACAGAATGGGGAGGCACAGAATCTTGTGCTGTGTGAAATTTTAAGCAAATGAGAATCACCCTTATCTTTTTCAACAATGTCAACTCAGAAAATGTAGAAGTAATCATAGACCTGGCTCTCACAGTTCTGATAAGTTTGGGATCTTTTGCATGATTTAGCTTATTGTAAATACTCAACCATAATTGACTTATGAATGATAGTCATAAAAAAATGACACCACTGTTTGGGGGTTTTGCAGCAGATAACTTCATAATGGGATATATGGCTGATCTCTGCAAACTGTGCTCTAAAATAAAGGCTTACAAGAATCCTTACTTGCAATTTTCACACACCTTCCCATTTTGAAATTGTAATATAATTGCTCCATTATGAAACAGGTCTATGACTCTGCCTTGTTTATCACCAAGTTTGGATTATTCAATTGTATCCATCATGCACACCTGTGTTGCATACAGTGTGAAAAAATGATGATAAGGTGATGTACATGTAACTTATTATGTTAAGTAGCTGCTAAGATCAAAGTAAAGTGCTTGGGTTACTTATTATGTTTTACTAAATGATACCATGAAAAACTGGCTTTGGTTTTTGCAGTAACAACATAGCAGTAATATTTAACCAGGAAGGAGGCATGGTGAGTAAGAAAGATAGAGAAATGCCACCGCCTGTGAAAATCGCTTGGAGCTGGAAAACATATGACCAATAATTATATAGGTATGTTTTATTTATTTATTTATTTTACCTTTTTTTTTTTTGTAACACAATTTTCATTCTGGGAAATATTTTAATTCCAAAGATTGTGAATTCTTGAGTTTCTTTTACAATAGAGGAAAGCTACCTACCTGAATGGGAAGCTAGGAATTCACTTTCTTCCTCCCACCATTAAACAACACAAGCTTGATTACAATGAGTGAATATGTTGAAGGAGAAGAAAATCACAGCTGCTTGGCTCTGCTTCTGCTCCTTCAAAATGCTTAAGCTGCGAGCCACTGGTTAAGAGTGTGAAGTTGAACTCAAATTTGGGAGAACCAGATTTGATTTCTCACTTCACATGCAGCTGCAGGTGTGACCTTGGATCAGTCATGTGTTCTGTCAGAGTTGTTCTCTCGAGAGCAGTTTCTGTCAGAGCTCTCTGAGCCCCACCTACCTCACAGGGTGTTTGTTGTGGGGAAGGAAAGGGAAAGGAGATTGTAAAATGCTTTGAGACTCCAAGTGAAGGGCAAGGTATAAATCCTATCTCTTCTCTGTGTGACAGGAAGGTATGTTTACACTGATTCTTCCTGTCACATTCCAAAATGATGACAGGTCAAAATGTATCTGGCATGTAAATTCCATCCAGCTATGATAGTTGTAATACAACCAGCAGTAGCTTGTACTGCTACACTATTGCAGAATCCCATACTGTCAAGACATATAAAAGCATTATGACTTCATTGTGTGCCCAGTTATAACATGTACAAAGAAGTGTTATTTTTAAAGGGTGTGGATTCCTGTTCTGCCATTCCCACATACAGCACAGCTAATAAGCCTTTAGGATGCTACACAATTGTGGCAAAGGGCCATGTTTCCAGTGGGCTCCTGCTCTGTTTTCTCATTGTGATGTTGATGGTGTTGCATCATGCTGGTATAGTACCAATCAGCCCTTGTGTAACATCCATATGAACCTGAGGATCCTGGGGTCTTAATTCAAGACTAGGTGTATATGTACACAATACTTAAGCACCTACCAATGGCGTTCAGTTTCTTTTTGGCATCTGGGCTGCCTATTTGGTCATCTCTGGTAATCTTGTTTTTAAAAGGATATCCTAAAAGCAGTAGCAGTAAATAAGGATTAAAATATGCTGTTTTAAAGCAATTGCAAAGACCCATAATCTAATCAGTTAAATACTGCAATCTCCTTCACTGTTTTGTTTGCTTTCCCGCCCAAGCACTCTGCTGTCTGCTTTAATACATATTATGATTTGCCTGCCAGCAGGGTGGACACCAATATATTTAATGACTTTACTTGAATCTTATGCCAGTGTTTCTTTTCCTTACAGGTGGGAAGAAGTATTCCAGAAGAATGACATTTGCAAAGGCAGGCTCTATGATATAGGCAAAAGAGGCATACACTTGAGCATTTGCAGTCCAAGGGGAACTTACAGTGCTGAATCAAGCATATAGGCCCAGGTTCTCATGTTGATTCCAGCATGAATGCCTCCCTTTGTGAACTGAGATTGCACCTCAGAATCTTCTTCTGCTCACATAGAAGTGTTTACATCTTTCCCCATTAACTACTGTAGGGATGAAATTAAAATTTGAAATTTATATAGTTGATTTCTTTGTACAGGAAACTGCTTGAAGTCATATATTTTCCCACCAAGTATTAGAGAATTGCACAGTGAGCAAATGTAGAGTGGCCATGTATGAATCCAGCTTGCTTAAACCCAATTATATGTTCTGACTAAATCTAGTGCTCAAGTTTCTGATATAAGTATAGTACATATAGTTTCTCCAGTATAGTCCTGCAAACTGAACATGCCTAATTATGTTTCTTGAACTCTTGTAAGAGCACAGGAAGCCTTTCTGGACATGTACATCTTTGTAGATTTTGGTTCTTAACCCACATAGAAAAGAACTTTCATTCAAAGCTCAGGATTCCCTCCTGCATTGCTGCTATGAAAAGAGGCTTCACCATTTAATTCATGCCAATCCCACAGTAGCAGTTGCTCCGCCCCTGGGCTTCTGCTTTCCCAGGCTCAAGTGATTGATTCCCCACCAGTTGCTGCGCAGACACATTTTGACCCGCGGCTCCCTCCAATTTCTCCTGTGTCTTCCTGATCTCTAAAAAACAAGACCAGGAAGACACAGGAGAAATTGGAGGGAGCCATGGGTTAAAATGCATCCACTCAGCAACTGGCAGGGAGTTGATTGCTTGATCTGGGGAAAACAGAAGCCCAGGGGCAGAGCAACTGCTACTGCAGAATCAGTGTTAGTGTTGATGTCTGCTCTGAGCTGTAATGGGGAATGCTCTACCCTTGATATCAAAGTAAATGCAGAAACCCTTGAGTTCATAGAATATTCCTTCTGTATAAGTTTTGTAACAAAATTTGTATTATTATATATGTAATTGGATACAGGAAAAGGGAGAGTATTGAAATCAGAAAACCATTAATCATCAACAGTTACTACATTTTGTCTTTGTTGAGGACACAGTTCTGATATTTGATACATATCAGAAGGTATGATATCTTTTCCACTTGAGGTTTCCAGTTTCAGCAACCTGGCGTTAGGAGCGGCTTGGATCGGCGCGTCCAGAGCCGCTCCTAAATCAGGCACTGGAGGGGTCTCCCCGGCTTGAGAGACTCGATTCTGGGACTAAGGAGGGGTCCTGGAAGGCAGACGGCTTGAGCTGTGGGATAGGGGTGACAGCGGCGTCTGCCTCTCGATCCTGGCTCGCCATAAGTCTTGGTGTCCCGATCGCCATTTTTAAATGGCACAGGGGTTGACTGCCAGACTTCTACCTTTCTTCTTTTCAACTAGAGATTCTGCATGAATTGAACAAGCTGCATCATTCTTATGAAGATTGTAAGTTCTCTTTCTTTCTAATATCGAACTCTGAGGTATTGCTTCTCTAAGCAGGGAAAGTGGAGAGTTGGGACTGAAGAGGAACTTCGGCAGAGGCAAAGGCTGAGAAAAAGGGGTGAGAAACTCTCTTTCTCCTCCAAGGCTTCCAAAAGTTCCTGCCTAATCTGGTGATGTTTATAACCCTTGCATGAGAAATATGAAGCACACCAGTTTCTAATATAGAAAAGACTTGATGGCTGAATTGAACTGATTTGTTTTAATCTTCTTTCTGGAAAAAGACTTGGATTTGGGAAAGTTGCTTGCAAGTATATATGGATAAGGATGACAGCTGGCATAAGAAGCAATCTGAAGGTTATGTTAAAGTGCTCTGAACTAATTCATGTGAGCTTCAAACAGACATCTAGACCTTTGTGGGCTGTGTATACTGGACTATAAAATATAATTAGATTGTTGACTTAAGGAAGAATACTTGTGCAAAGTGGATTATAAACTTCTGATGGTGGATGTTATGGATATAACCTTTTAAGTCTGGTCCTATTTTTCATTTGGTTTGAACATTTTTCGTTTTTTATTTTTATACTCATTTTCCCCTGGTTTTCATATCATATTTGGAGTTTTTTTCTTTTTCTTTTTTACTTTTGTTATTCTTGTTCTAGGAATATCTGGATCAATTTGCTCTGGTTTATGCTATTTTTTCTTTTTTCTCTTGGGCTGTTTGTTTAATTTTTTATTTTTGATTTCACCTGTAGATTGCAAATGGGTCATCCAGCCCTGGATTACAATTTATAACCTGGTGCAGTTGGATGAGTTTGCTTAGACTTGGATTTTATTCAGCTACCATTGTCAGAAGAGACGTCATAGTGAACTGTTGTTGTTTCAGTGGGTTGAACTGTTTTGGCTGGGTGGCACTAAGGATGTGCTAAAAAGATCTTGTTTATTATAAGTTTTATCATTGTTTTGGGTCTGGTGAATTATTGATAGTAGCTAGAAGGCTGTTTTGCTAAAATCATTGTATAATACTGGTATTGTTTGGCAGATACTAGCTTATCTAATATACATAGGAATATTGAGTTCCAAAACAAATTCTTAAGAGGCAGTATAAGGTCTTTGTGGTTGTGAGTGCAAATATATTAATAAGGATGGAAAATAAAGCGGCGATTGGTTTTAAAGAAACAATTTTAAAAAAAAGACAATCAAGAAGGTAAACCACCAATCTCATCACCCATCTCTGCATCTGGTCCAGGGAAATTTACGACCATGCAGGGAGGTATGAAAGCGATGCAAAATACTCTACTAACTGACATAGCACAGCTGACTGGTAAAGTAGATAATATAGGGGAGCAGATGGCAGAGATCAAACAAGAACTTCTAGAGAACAAAAAACAGATAGCAGAGACCAACAAAGCCTTAAAGGCACTAGATGCCTAGGTAACAGACAATACACAAAAGATGGAACAATTGGGAAAAGAACAAAATGTACATTATACCAGACTCTTACAACTGGAAATAGATAGAGCTGCCTATATACTGAGGTTTCAAAATGTACCAGAAGAGAAGAATGAAGATTTACAGAAAATACTAAGTGAGGCCTTGGCTGAAATTCTACAGGTGACTCCTCAAAGGATCGAAGAAGAGTTTGATCAAGTCAAGAGAGTACCATCAAGTTTTACGAGACAGAATAAACTGCCTAGCGAAATTCATTTGAAACTTACAAGAAAGAGGACCAGAGATGATATCTTGAAGCAAGCAAGAGACAAACCAATGACGATAGCAGGAAATACGGTGACAATCTTGAGAGAGGTACCATGGCCAGTGAGACAAAAGAGGAGAGAATATCATACCTTGACAAGCTTCCTGAGGGAAAGAGTAATACCCTATACATAGCTAATGCCGGAAGGCCTCCTTTTTACTTATGAAGAGAACAGGTATAGGATAAATTCTATTTTCAAAGCTCAGAATTTTCTGGACAGAGTGAAGGAAAAAGAGGGGAAGGAAAAGAAGGATGATGAAGAGGAAGAAGAAAACTCTGGTGAAGAGGACCTAAATGAACCACGGAAATACCTGACAAGATTACAGACTAAAAAAGATAAAGATAGTGATAAGAAAAATTCATAATGGCATCAATAATTTCTATTAACGTGAATGGACTTAATTCTCCTGTTAAAAGGAGGAAGACTTTTAGATACCTGACAAAATTGGAAATGGACATAATTTGCTTAGAAGAAACCCATATTTTAGCTAAAGATCAACACCTTTTGAAAAATAAGAAACTTGGCAGTTTGTTTAAAGTAACAGATATGAATAAAAAGAAAAGGGGAGTAGCAATTTATGTTAAAGATAAATTTAACCCATAACTACAGTATGCTTCAGAAGATGGAAGAATTCTTTTAGTGGAAGTCACAGTGGACAACAAAAAAATTCTACTTGCAAATATTTATGCTCCAAATGATCATCAAGAGAAATTTTGTCAAGATTTACATTTTACGTTATCAAATCTAGAATATGTAGAACATTGCATAGTAGGAGACTTTAATGCAGTTTCTGATAGACAATTGGACAAAAACAATACATAAACATACTAAAAGCAAAAGTCCCCAACTACCAATAAGCTTTTGGAAGCTAGCAGAAGAATTGGATCTGGTTGATGTATGGAGAACAAGATATTCAAATTCTAAAGACTTTACCTACTACTCTGCCAGTCATCAAACATGGTCAATAATAGATATGTGCTGGCTCTCTGCAAATTTGGTTAAAGATTTATTTGAGACAGAAATTCAAACAAGAGTTATATCAGACCATAGTCCTGTAATGGTTAAACTCAAAGGTACATGAATGAGAAGATCATGGAGGTTAAATACTTCTATCTTGAAAGATAAAGATTTTCTTAAAGAATCCAAGGTTGAAATGGAATATTTTTTTAAACAGAATATAACTCAAGATGTAAAGATGCAAGTAGTTTGGGGTACCGCTAAAGCATATTATAGGGGCCTTACAATCAGATATAGTGCAAAGAAGAAGAAAGAAAGAACTGAAAATTTTCAAAAATTAATATTGCAAGCAGGAGAAGCTGAAAAGAATTTAAAAGTGCAGCTGACAAGACATTTTCAAAATAAGGTCAAAGAAACACAACATCAACTCAAATTTATTACATAGAGGAGATGGAGATAAAACTGAGATTTGCAAGACAAAAATTTTTTGAACATGCTAATAAACCTGGAAAGTGGTTGGCCTATAGAATGAGAAAAGAGAATGCCAAAAGAATAATACTGGTTTTGAAAGACGAGAATAACAAAGAGAAAGTTCAAAGACAGGAGATATGCCAAATTGTGGAACAATTTTACAGAAAATTACATGAAGATAAACAAGTTCATAAGGCAGATTTAGAAGAATATATTAGTCAAAATAATCTTAATAAATTTACAGAAGAACAACAAAAAATTCTAAATGAATCAATAACAATAAGGGAACTGGGAGATGCAATGGCATCTCAAAAGAATGGTAAAGCCCCAGATCCAGATGGATTGCCTGCGGAATTTTATAAAGCTTATGAGGAGTCCTTACTGTTACCATTCAAACTTCTCCTTGAAAGGATTCAAACAAATACCAGCTTCTTGGCAAGAAGCTACAATATCCTTAATCCCAAAAGAAGGTGCAGAGTTGAAATATATTAAAAATTATCGCCCAATCTCTCTTTTGAATGTTGACTATAAAATTTTTGCAGCAATATTGACACAACACCCGAAGAAAGTTCTACAGTCCACAATACATCAAGACCAGGCTGGATTTCTTCCTAGAAGATATTTGAAAGACAATGTTAGAACTGTCTGTAATATATTGGAATATTATGAGATCCACCCAGAGAAACAATTAATTTGTTTAGATGCTGAGAAGGCCTTTGATAATGTACGTTGGCAATTTATGCTGCAACAATTGAAGGGAATGGAATGTGGTGAAAATTTCCGGAGAGCAATAGAATCAATATATTCCTCCCAAAGAGCAAGAGTGATGGTGAATAGTGAATTAACAGAAGCAATTGATATCCAAAAAGGTACTAGACAAGGTTGCCCATTGTCACCACTCCTTTTTATTTTATGCTTAGAGATATTGAATAATCAGATAAGAAAAAATACAAGTATTAAGGGAGCAGTGGTAAAAGGTGAACAATATAAATTGAGATGATGGATGTGGATGACCTGGTTTTTATACTAGAGCAACCAATAGACTCAATTGACTGTCTTATAAACAAGATTAACCAATTTGGTCACTGGGCAGGACTGAAGTTCAACTACCATAAAACAAAATTTTTGATTATGACAATAAAGCAAACTCAACTACTTCAACAAAAATCAGGATTCTTGTATGAAAAAAGAATCAAATATTTAGGTGTACTCATCTAAAAAAAATGCAGTAGTTTAAAAATGGACAATTATGATAAACTACTTAAAGAGATTAAAAAAGATTTGGAAAAATGGCATGATTTGAATTTATCTTTGATGGGAAGAATAGCTTCAATAAAGATGAATATTCTACCAAGACTGTTATTTCTATTCCAAATTATCCCAGTATTTTTAAATAGTGGGTTTTTTCAATAATTGAATAAGATTGTTTCTAAATATATTTGGCAAGGCAAAAAAACAAGAATTAAATTAAAGATATTGCAAGATTCTAAATTGGGAGCAGGTATGGGACTTCCAGACTGGCAACTGTATTAAAGCTTCTGTGCTACTATGGGTAAGAGACTGGATACTATTGAATGACAAGAGGAGAAGAAGATGATATTGGATTTATATCCTGCCCTCCACTCCGAAGAGTCTCAGAGCGGCTCACAATCTCCTTTACCTTCCTCCCCCACAACAGACACCCTGTGAGGTGGGTGAGGTTGGAGAGGGCTCTCACAGCAGCTGCCCTTTCAAGGACAACCTCTGCCAGAGCTATAGCTGACCCAAGGCCATTGTAGCAGGTGCAAGTGGAGGAGTGGGGAATCAAACCCGGTTCTCCCAGATAAGAGTCCGCACACTTAACCACTACACCAAACTGGCTCTAACTGTTGTTAGTGGGACACGATCTTAACTTGGGCTGGCATGTGTATTTATGGTATCAAAGACTTGAAGGACATTCTTATTTTAAGAAACATTGGTTCCAGAAATCTTTGTACCACACATGGTCATGGTTAAAAATGAAAATTTACCAGAAAATTCCAAGATGGGTATACCCAGTGGAAGCATTCACTCCTCCAGATCTTTTAAAATGTAATCAGAGTTACAGATATGATGACCTGTTGGAAAAAGACAATCAATTGAAAACCAGAGAAGAGCTAGAAAACATGGACATTAAAATAAGCTGGTGGTTGAGAATGCAAGTTGAATCTAGGTATGCCAAAGACAAGATGGTAGGCTTTAACACAGAGCAATATCCATTTGACAAAATCTTTCTAGGTCCTCAAGAAAAGCTAATCTCTAAACTATATGCATACTTATTACAGATGAAGATGCAAGATGAGGTAATAAAAGATTGTATGGTCCAATGAACGAAAAACTTGAGTCATAATATTATGTTAGAAGAATGGGAGAGGTTGTGGAAATTCAACATTAAATTAACTAAGTCAGTAATGTTTAAAGAAAATCTGTATAAGACGTTTTATAGATGATACCTGACTCCACAGAAATTGTGTAAGATGTATACTAATATGTCTAACAAATTCTGGAAAAGCGCTAAACAGGTGGGTTCTTTTTATCATATGGTGTGGACATGTGAGATGGTGAAGGACTATTGTAAAATGGTCCATGAACTATCACAGAAAATTATGAAGACACAGATTCAATTCAGACCAGAATTATTTTTATTGAATATATTTCCTGAGGACTATTCCAAAGAGATGAGACACCTGTTGGCACATATTTGCACAGCAGCCAGGATTCTTCTGGCACAGAGATGGAAACTTCAGGAGACTCCCACAAGAATAGACTTGGTGGGAAAAATTCTGGAAACAGCGGAGCTGGACTACTTATACCAGCTGTTGGCTGGGAAATCTGAGGAAGCAAGAAAATATTGGTTGAAATTCTATATTTGTCTCGATACTCAAGACTCTTAAGATTCTTTGGTGTGAACTTATATCTCCTTTCCCCTGTATTCTGTACTATAAGATTCTCTTTGTTGGAAATGTCAATTTGAATAGGTATTTTAATAAGAAGACTTACAATATAAAAATATCAAAATATGGATGATGTAAAGTTAAGAGATAATAATGTGTGACAATTTATGTATTTTAAGAAAGTATATTAGATGCAAATTTGTATTTTATGAAAGTATACTATATGCAGACTAAGATTAATCTGTAACTATAATTTCTTATCCCCTTTTACCCTTTGCCCTCAATCACTAGAAAACTAATAAAACTTTTTAAATGATATATTAATTCTTAATTTCTCAGCAATAATTTCTCAGAGTGTCAATTCTGTTTTTTAAAATAATAAATAAAAAATACATACCCAAGCATGATAAATTATAAATAGGTTAAAATAAGATTTTCAAAGTAACATATATGATTCTTTTTTCTTAAAATGCACTCTACCCATTGCTTACTTGGTATTATTAGAACATATATACATAACTGTTAAAATTTTACATTAATAATTATAATTTCTCCCTCTTTATATAATTATTCCAAGAGGTGCCCTTTTTTTTGGATTAGATAACAGAGGCTAGTAATCACTTATTAACCTTGACCATAATATGTGTAATATGCTTTCCCTTTTTCTCCAGTTGATCTTTTATTTACTAGGTTCATTAACTCTGCTATTACAGCATATTCAAATAATTTATCACACCAGGCTTCTTTCAATCTTCCAAATAGGTGCAAACTGTATTCTTGCTTCTGTTAACATGTTTCTATATAATTCTTGTCATGTTTTTTCAACATTTTCTGGAATCATTCCCAGTAACATTGTCTTTGGGTCCAATGGGAATTTAATTTTAAGAATTTTCTGAATCTCTGCATGAATTTCAATCCAGTATTTCCACTTTTTTTTTTTTGCAAGACCACCACATGTGGTAGATTGTGCCTTCTGCTTCTTTGCATTTCCAGCAAGTTCCTTTATAATTCTTGTCCATTATGTGGATATCCATTGGAGTAAAATACCGTCAGAAGAACATCCTGCACCAATTTTCTCTTAAGGCCTGACAGGCTGTAAATTTAATACCTTTCATTCATAGATTTTCCCAGTGTGAAAGAGTATCTCTTTGTCAATATTCTGTATCCATTTTATCATACGTGCTTTAACTTATTCCGTCACCGTATCATACTGGAGTAATAATTTGTAAAGCCATCCTAGCAAATGGTCTTTATATTAAAAATGATATTATAGCATTGGAAAAAGTGCAGAAATGGGCAACTAGAATGACTAAAGGTAGGAACACTTTCCCTATGAAGAAAGGTTAAAACACTTGGGGCTCTTTAGCTTGGAGAAACGTTGACTGCGGGGTGACATGATAGAGGTTTACAAGATTATGCATGGGATGGAGAAAGAAGTACTTTTCTCCCTTTCTCACAATACAAGGACTCGTGGGCATTCAATGAAATTGTTGAGCAGTCAGATTAAAATGGATAAAAGGAAATACTTCTTCACCTAATGGGTGATTAACATGTGGAATTCACTGCCACAGGAGGTGGCGGCGGCTGCAACCATAGCCAGCTTTAAGAGGGGATTGGATAAAAATATGCAGCAGAGGTCCATCAGTGGCTATTAGCCACAGTATATATGTGTGTGTGTATGTGTGTGTGTGTTGGCCACTGTGTGACACAGAGTGTTGGACTGGATGGGCCATTGGCCTGATCCAACATGGATCATGGAACATGGATCATGGATCATGGATCTTATGTTCATTTAGATCCCATGATTCCTCCAGGTGGTTTGGATGTCAAACTGCTACGCAGACTATTGTGCATGAGAATCTGTTTTTGTGTGCGTGGGGGGGAATAGATCATTCTCATGGAGAGGCTTATTTTATACGTAGAAGAGAATAATGTACCACCTCCTGCATATCTGGGTGCAACACTGAGTTGCATCCAATCCAATCTAGGAGCTCCAAAACTTATACAGAAGGGGACTACAAAATTTCCACTGCAATTATGGCTGAAAGACTAAAGAAATGTATCAGGGAAATAATCCATCTGAACCAGACTTGTTTTGTACCAATGAAATTTATGGAAGATAATGTACGATTTGTAATCAACACAACAGAACTGGTCAAAAATAGGGGACAAAAGTAGTATTTATGTTTTTGGATGCTAAGAAAGCTTTTGACAATTTATCATGGTCCTTTCTTCAAAAAATGTTACAACACCTGAACTGTGGTTCCAAATTCATGGATTAGATACAAGGCATTTATTCAGAGCAGCAGGCAAAGATTATCCTTTTTGAGGTGCGGTGACCAGAATTGTATACAGTATTCCAAATGAGACCGCACTGTCGATTTATACAGAGGCATTAGGATACTGGCTGATTTGTTTTCAATTCCCTTCCCAGCATTTATTTATTTATTTATTTATTACTTTCAATTTATATCCCGCCCTCTCCGCAAGCGGACTCAGGGCGGCTCACAACATCGTATAATACAATCCAATAAAACATATAAAACCATAATTTACTTATTTCAGTTTTAAAAACATTCTATGGCGCTGCTTCAGTACAGTCTAAGCGGTGTTGAATTCTCGACTGTGATCACCAGCATTCTATAAGATGTCGGGTGGCAGCCCTTTTTCAATCAAACAGCAAAAGCCTGTTTAAACAATTCGGTCTTACAGGCCCTGCGGAACGCAGACAAATCTCGCAGGGCCCTTATGGCTTCTGGAAGAGTGTTCCAAAGTTCTGGTGCTGCCACCGAAAAAGCCCTAGATCTCGTTACACATAACCTGGCTTCTTTTGGCCCAGGGGCGGACAACAGATTTTTTGTCCCTGATCGCCGTGCTCTCTGGGGGATATATAGGGAAAGGCGTTGGCCTTTTTTATTACAATCGCACACTGTCTTGACATTTTCAGTGAGTTATATACCACGACCCCAAGATCTCTCTCTTGGTCAGTCTCTACCAGTTCACACCCCATCAACTTGTATTTGTAGCTGGGATTCTTGGCCCCAATGTGCATTACTTTGCACTTGGCCACATTGAACCTCATCAGCCACGTTGACGCCCACTCACTCAGCCTCAACAGATCCCTTTGGAGTGCCTCACAATCCTCTCTGGTTCTCACCACCCTCAACAATTTAGTGTCATCTGCAAACTTGGGCACTTCACTGCTTACTCCCAACTCCAGATCATTAATGAACAAGTTAAAGAGCATGGGACCCAGAACTGAGCCCTGCAGCACCCCACTGCTTACCGTCCTCCACTGCGAAGACTGCCCATTTATACTCACTCTCTGCTTCCTATTAATTAGCCAGTTTTTGATTCACAAGAGGACCTGTCCTTTTACTCCATGACTCTCGAGCTTACTAAGGAGCCTTTGATGAGGAACTTTATCAAAAGCTTTCTGGAAGTCAAGGTAAACAACATTTATTGGGTCCCCTTTGTCCAACCCCTCAAAGAACTGTAACAGGTTAGTGAGGCAAGATCTTCCCTTACAGAACCCATGCTGAGTATTCCTCAATAACTTGTGTTCATCAATGTGCCCCACCCCTGGTAGGTTCTGAGACCATCTGCTCCATAGCACAGTCACTGAGAGCATCTAGAAACTCAATCTCTTTCTCTTGACCTGAACACATATTGACCCAATCAATTTGTGAGTAGTTAAAATCACCTATTACAACACAGTTTTTACGTTTAGCCACTATCTTTAATCCTTCCATCATATTATAATCGTCCTCTATCTTTTGATTTGGTGGGTGATAACAAACTCCCATAGTTAAATTTCCTTTTGGGCCCTCTATTTCGACCCAAAGCATTTCTAGAAGGGAACCTTTTACCTCAGTCTTATTAGACTGTACACCCTCTCTGACATACACCTCCAACCCTTCCCTCCTTATCCTTCTGATATAACTAATATCCAGGAATCACTGTGTCCCACTGATTCTCCTCTTTCCACCAAATTTTTGAAATTCCCACAATGTCTATGTTTTCCCCCAACACTAAACATTCCAACTCACCAATTTTGCTTTGAACACTTCTAGCATTTGTATACAAACATCTATAATTTCCCAGGCAAGTTCGGCCCACAGCCTTCTTCCTACTGCCTCGAGACTTTGGTAGACACTCCATACTGTTTGTCACCATCTCAGTGGACAACTCTGATCTATTACCTGGTAGAAAAGTAACAGCTAACCCTTCATCTCTTTGAGATGAGTCCTCCCGAACCAGAGACATTTCATCCCCTGTCGGCTTTCCCCCAAGATTTAGTTTAAAAACTGCTCTGCCACCTTTCTGATATTAAGCGCCAGCCGCTTGGTTCCATCTGGGGACAAGTGGAGACTGTCTCTTTTGTACAGCTCCCGCTTGTTCCAGAAAGCATCCCAGTGCCTAACAAACTTAAACCCTTCCTCCCTACACCATCGTCTCATCCACGCATTGAGACTTCTAATTTGTGCCTGTCTCTCCAGCCCTGCATGTGGAACAGGTAGCACTTCTGAGAAGGCTACCTTGGAGGTCCTGGCCTTAAGTCTCCTGCCTAGCAGCCTAAATTTTTCCTCTAGGACCTCATGACTGCATTTCCCCACATCGTTAGTGCCAACATGCACCACAACCACTGGCTCCTCCCCAGCCTATCTACAACACGCATAATGTCCGTTACCTTCGCACCAGGCAGGCAAGTCACCATACGGTCAGTACACAGTTTTGCCACCCAGCTGTTTACTTGCCTAAGGATTGAATCACCAAATACCAAAAACCCCCCTCCCTCCCTGCCCAGGGATGGTTCCTTGGCGCGAAAGGATACCCGCTCACCAACTGAAGAAGAGGTCCCTTCTGAGGGCATATTCCCCTTATCCTCAGAACGGTGCCCTGTTCCCTCTCGACCCTCATGCTCCCTGGCAGCAACATTCAGAGTGGGGCTCATCTAATATTTCCCCGAGAGTCTTCTCCAAGTGCCTGTCTCTGCTTCTTGTTCCCTGAGGATCAGGAGCTCCTTGCATCGAGCACACACCCAAGACTTCTGTCCTGTGGGCAGATAGTCATACATGTGACACTCAGTGCAGAACACTGGAAAGCCCCCACCCCCTGCTGGCATTCTACCTTCATGATAGCTTTTTTAAAATGTACAGTCCCCTTTTAAATCCTGTTTGTTTATGTGGCTTTCCTTCTGGAGGGTCTACTTACTCTATTGGGAACACAAGGAAAATAGGGATCTGGGTTCCTGGTCTTTACACAGCCCCCAGGCTAAGAGCCACAGGCCAAGAGCCCTTTAGCTCTCACCCTTCGACTCGTGCCTCTGGCAAGGCGCAGCTTAATAATGCAAAGAGGGTGGGGCCTCAGTCTGCCCCAGGAACACAGCCACTCCTAATCAGTCAGCAACTATCACCTTCAGCCCACTCAAACCAAACAAACAGCAGTTCCAAGCAACCACAAACTCAGAATTTTCAGCCATCACACAGTCACACAAACTCAAAAATTCTCAGCAACTCCCCCAGCTGTTTAGAAAGCCAAACCTCACCCTTATAACACTTCTTATCTGCTCTCTGGAAAGATGTTCTGGAAGAGATTCATGTGCAGCAGCTCACCGTGTGCATTTCGTGATGTTTTAAAGTAGCACATATAAATGGGAAGGTAATGCAAAAGAAAGCTTGCTCTGTGGAGCAATCTTGATGCAGTGCAGTTTTTAGAATCAACACTGCAGCTCCATTGCTGATCAGGGGTTATCCTGTTTCTTCCTAGTAATCCCTTTGCAATGACATAGACAAGGCTGCCACTTTTTCTTATGTTGCTTATTCATCAATCTTTTATAACAGGCACTATTTCATCCTACTGACATTTTGTCCATTACATTATTCATCCAGGTAGGCAACCTTCTCAGTTGTGGCCCCTACCCTGTGGAATGTACCCTCAGATGATACCCATGCCCTGCTGGACTTGTTTAGTTTCCACAGGGCATTCAAAGCTGGATTATTTAGGTTGGCCTTTGGAAGGTAACCATGTGTTTGGGCTGTTTTAATAGTGGTATGGTGATTGTCATGTATTTTAATGTCTTAATGTTAATACTTTATATTTGTTATTTGTTTTTATGTTGTTTTATTGGTTTTAATGTTGTAAGTTGGCAAGAGACTCTGGGTAAGTTGTGACTAGAAATCTAATTAATAAATAAACCTCAGGCTTAGGGTTCAGTGCCCCAGGGGCCCCAAATACTAAACTCAAAAAGCTTCTTCTATTGTTGTTCTACTCCTCCTTCCCTGGGCTGTGTCAAGGGTTGCGTTTTCTGGAAGACTGTGGCCCACTCTCTCTTTGATAGCTTGCCATTCTACCGTAAAAGGTGATAGCAGTCCCCCCCCGCCGCCCATCTGTCATCAAGGACAGATTGTTGGTAGTGGACCCAGCGCATCGTCCTAATAATTGGTTTCTCTTTCTCATACACTTGCCTGGAATGGACATTGATGCCAGAGCTGACTGCTGCTCTCTGCTACCAGTGGGTGCCTTCTTATCACTCTGCTGGGAAGTTGGGTGACTGCCAGCAGCAGCAGCAGTGCACATTTGCTCCTCTGTCCTCCTGCTTCAGGTGGCAGCATCTAGATGCCATCCATTTGCCTAGAAGGCGGTGGGATATCAGCTATTGGCAGTGGATAGCAGAAGCATCCAGTATCAGTGCCTATCCTCTTGCTCCTAGTGGTGAAAAGCGAGGATATTGGCAGGGATGAGCAGGAGGGCAAGTGATTGCCATTGAGGGGCTGAGGATGGAGGAACTGCTGCCTGTGGTGGTGGTAGCCTAGTTAGTAGGGTGGGATTAGTGGGAGGCAGAAGGCATTTTGCAGAGAGTGTCTCCAAAACCTGTAATGAGTTCTAGCATCTCCATGCCAAGCAAAGTCTCTGCTTCTGAGCTGTGTGTCTCATAGCTGTTGAAAGTTCAAGAGAATAATAATAATAATAAATTTTTATTTATACCCCGCCCTCCCCGCCGAAGCAGGCTCAGGGCGGCTTACAGGACATGGTGGGTCACACCATGATGTAACAACAAATACAACATAACCATTAAAATACATTTCTTAAACCAGCGATTAGATTAAAATTTAAAATTTAAATTACAGTATAAATTAATGGTGCTACATTCTTAATATACATGTAAACATAGCTTATTGATGCGATGGTTCCATCTTAATATGCCAGCTGGAAAAGGACAGTTTTGCAAGCCCTACAGAACTGATTAAGGTCCCGCAGAGCCCGCACCTCCTCTGGCAGCTGGTTCCAGCATTGGGGTGCTGTTATTGAGAAGGCCCGCTCCCTTGTTACTTTCAGTTTGGCCCGGGGATTTTCAGTAGATTTTGTGAACTAGATCTCAGTGCTCTCTGGGGAACATATGGAAAGAGACGGTCCCTAAGGTAGGCAGGTCCTCGGCCATATAGGACTTTAAAGGTAATAACCAGCACCTTGTAACAGACTTGGTATACAATTGGCAGCCAGTGCAGCTCGCGCAGCCTAGGCCGCACATGTTCCCAGCTAGGTAGACCCACTAGCAGCCCTGCTGCCGCGTTCTGCACTTGCTGGAGTTTCCGAGTTCGGTACAAGGGCAGCCCCATGTAGAGGGCATTACAGTAGTCTAGTCTCGAGGTGACCGTTGCATGGATCACTGTGCTCCAGGAAGGGAGACAACTGCCTCGCCTGTCTAAGGTGGAAGAAGGCGGACTTAGCAGTGGCTGCTATCTGGGCCTGCATTGTCAGGGAAGACTCCAGTAGCACTCCCAGGCTCCTGACCCTGCGTAACGGTACCAGTGGCGCACCGTCAAAAACCGGCAAGGGGATTTCTCCACCCGGACTGTCACGACCCAGGCAAAGGACCTCTGTCTTCGCTGGATTTAACTTTAGCCCACTCAGCCTAAGCCAACCCGCCACGGCTTTCAATGTCTGGTCCAAATTTACAGGGACATTGTCAGGCCATCCATCCATCAATAGATAGAGCTGGGCGTCATCAGCGTACTGGTGACAACCCAGCCCATGCCTCCGGGCAATCTGGGCAAGGGGGCGCATGTAGATGTTGAATAACATCAGGGAGAGAACCGCTCCCTGAGGCACTCCACAGTTAAGTGGGTGTCTCTGGGATAATTCTCCCCCAATCGTCACCCTTTGTCCTCGACCCTCAAGGAAAGAGGAAAGCCACTGCAAGGCTAACCCCTGAATCCCTGCGTTGGTGAGGCGGCGGGCCAGCAGCTGGTGGTCGACCATATTGAACACAGCCAATAGGTCTAACAACACCAGTACTGCCGAGCCACCTCGATCCAGATGCCGTTGGAGATCATCCATAAGGGGGGCGACAAGCACTGTCTCCATCCCGTGGCCTGGGCGGAAGCCAGACTGGTATGGATCTAAGGTAGAAGCGTCATCCAGAAAACTCTGCAACTGCAACACCACTGCCCGCTCTATAATTTTGCCCAAAAAGGGCAAATTTGAGAGCGGCCAATAGTGCGCCAATTCGGTTGGATCCGATGTAGTCTTTTTGAGGAGGGGACGGACCACTGCCTCTTTCAGAGGTGTTGGGAAAAAACCCTCCGACAGAGATCTATTGATGATGTCCCGTATAGGGACATAAGAGACCCACCAGAAAGCAAAAAAATGGCAATTCCATTTCTGCATGTGATCGCATTACCCATAAGCAAAACTGTTTTGTTTGCTGTTTTTTTCTTTCTTGGATAAGGTAGTAACAGTCTAGGACAGGGGTGGCCAAACTGTGGTTCGGGACCCACATGTGGCTCTTTCACATATATTGTGTGGCTCTTGAAGCCCCCATCAGCCAGCTTGGAGAAGACATTTGTCTCTTTAAATAACTCTGCCAAGCCAGCTGGTGGCTTGGAGAATGCATTTAATTTTTTCTTTCTGCTTTCTCCCCCTCCCCCCATCTATTTGCCTTCCTTTCTTCCTTGCAGCTCTCAAACATCTGACATTCATGTCTTGCAGCTCTCATATGTCATTCGTGTCTTGTGACTCTCAAATATCTGATGTTTATTCTATGTGGCTCTTACATTAAGCAAGTTTGGCCATCCCTGGTCCAGGATAAGGTAGTAACAGAAACTAAACTATTCAAATCAGATTTTTTTTAAAAAAAAAAACCCTTCTAAAATGCACAGCGAAACATTAGGAGACAAGGAAAGAAATATTTTTAAAAATAAGTAAACTGCTGTGTGTGTATAAAGTGCCATCTGGTTGCAGCTGATTTATGGTAACTCCATAGGGAGACTAACAGAGCTGGTTTGCCATTGCCTGCCCTACAAAGTCTTCCTTGGTGGTCTCCCTCCCAGCCAAGTACTGACCCAACCTAGCTTTTGCGATCTGATGAGATCGTGCTATACAATAGTGTTCTACATCCCTGTAAGCAGCTATCAATATTAAAACATAAAATATGATGTTATTCTCACACTGCTGCAACTTATTTTTTTTCTACCAGTTTTCTTCCCACTGTCCATCCCACAGTGGGGTCCCACAAGGATCAATATTGGTGCTGGTACTATTTAATTTACTTATAAATCATCTGGAACTTGAGCTGAGTAGTGTAGTGGCCAAGTTTGCAGATGACACAACAATTATTCAGGTTGGTGAAAACCAAGACTGACTCAGAAGTGCTTCAAGAGGACCTCCACAAATTTGGTGAGTGAGCAACAATGTGGCAGATTGACCTCCATGTTGGTAAGTGTAAGGTGATGCACACTGGGACAAAAAATCCCAACTTCAATTATAAGTTAATGGGAATGAACTTGCTGAGACTGAGGGGGGGAAAGATCTTCAAGTCATAGTGGATAGCTTAATGAAAGTGTCAACCCAGTGTGCTGCAGCAATGAAAAAGGTAAACTCTGTGTGCAGCCTCATTTGGAATACTGTGTACAGTTCTGGTGACTGTATCTCAAAAAGGACATTACAGAGCTGGAAAAAGTGCAGAGGAGGGGATGATTAGGTGCAGAAGATGATTAGGAGATTGGAACCCCTCTCCTATGAGGAAAGGGTGAAGAGTCTGGGACTTTTCAGTTTAGAAAAGAGATGACTAAGGGGAGAATTTGATATATATTTATAAAATTATGCAAGGTGTGGAGAGTTGACAAAGATACATTTTTTTCTCTTTCCCAAGATACTAGACCTCGAGGTCATTCAATGAAGCCAATGGGCAGTAGGTTCAGGACAGACAAAAGGAAATACCACTTAATACAGATAGTGATCCACTGCCAGAGGATATAGTGTTGGCTATAGGAATAAACAGCTTTAAGAAAATTAGATAGATTTGTGGAGGGAAAGTCTATCAATGGCTACTAGCCATGGTTACTGAGAGAAGCCTCCACATTCAGAGGCTGATAATTCAGTCTGAGCATAAAAAGAGGCACTAAGCCTCTGAATCCCAGAGCCAGAAGGTAACATCAGGGGAAGGCCTTGTCCTCTGCCCTGTTGTTGGCCATTCAGAGTAAGTGGCTGGCCACTGTGTGAGACAGGATGCTGGACTATATGGACCATTGGTCTGATCCAGCAGGGCTCTTCATATATTCATTTAGACACTGATATAATACTGTCTCTCTAGCTTATTTTTATATGCTGTAAAACTGTAAGCAAAATATTTCCTCAGCTAATGTAATTTTTATTTCTCTTTGCAGAATTGTCTAGAAACTTATCCTGACAAATCCACCAGAAAAGTAAGTGCAGTTGTGCAGGAGCTGCAGCTATTTGTATTGGGGTTTTGGGTGCCATTATAATATGGTACATGTCTGCTGTGACATATTTGCCTGCTTGCTTTTTGTTCCTGAATTGCCCAGTGCTTAGGGCCAAAGTTAATGTGCTGAAGATCAGTAATTGGGTCTCCCGGTTTTTTTCTACTTAAGCAAGCAGCCATGATAAGTGTGGGTATGTTTCACATAGGGGTTGTGACAAAGGGTAGTTGAACTCCTTCACTATTGAAAATTCCTCCTGTTTTTGGCTACAATAATTTTTTCTGGTGTTTTTTCTCCCCCTACTGGGGCTGTTTGCATCTCAGAGACAGCATGTACAAGGAGAGTTTCTAGGAGAAAACCATTTGTGGAAGAGTTAACTTTTTAGTTAGCCAGTGTTATGGCCCAGATCGTGCACACACATACACACACCATCCTCCAGAAATGCACTGTAGGTTAAAAAATCATGGCAGATATTTCAGTTTGAACCTTTAAAAAGTACTTTGGACCTCTGCTGAGAGTGAGGGAAATATACTGTGTTGTCTGAGGACCCTTCTGCTTCAAGTTTCCCTCACCCCAATCCCTGCAGTCCTGAAAAGTGTAGAAGAGAAAGAGAGAGACCTCCTTGGTTATGCAGGCTTTATTGTCTTTATGACAACAACTGTCTACTTCCAACTGTTGCTAAGCAACTGTTGCTAAGTAACAAAGAGGGCGTTCTGGCATGTGCAATGGGGAGAGGTGCTTAAATGTTCTCTACCTTCCCTTATTCATGTTTTATCATGCCCTTCCTACTGTTAGCTCAGATTGGCATACATTGTTCTCCCCTGCCCTGAGATGAAAGTTGGGCTGGAAGTGAATGGCCCACACTCACCAAGACCTTCATGGCAGAATGGAGATTTGAACCTGGATTCCACTGGGTCTCTGAGCTATGATGGTATCTACATACCTGGAGTGTGAACCCTTTGGGGAGAATAAGGATTAATACACCATCAGAAATTAGTCTGTTGAAACTGGAAGTGAATATGAACAAAGCAACCATAAAGGCAATGATTGTCATGCATGGCAGACACAGGGAAACCAAAAGGTTGGATCCAGCAGTAGAAGATGCTGATGGATGAAAATATCTTCCTTTTCCCCTCCCCCAGCAATCCTGTTTGACCATGGGGAAACTGAAGTCCTCAGGGACTGATAACCGATTGGGTCAGAGAAGGGGGAAGGGGTGGAATTAACCTATCCTCCCTCTTCCATCAATGTAGCTGCACTGACAGAAGAGATAGGAAGGGTGATTTCCTCCCTTATTACTGTAGCCCTATCCCAACCCACATGTCTATTAGGTATTCAAGTCACATGTCCCTGAAAATAATTTTTTGTGGGGTCAAAAAGGGCTGCTTGGGGCAGGGGAGGGAGCAAGGAGCCTTCCCACAATGCTCCAGGGATAATCCTTTTTGTTAGGGCCTTAAGAATGGTCCTGGAAGAAAGAAGGAAAAGGGACCAGGACTAAGTGTAGGAGCAAATGTTGTGAGGGATTGTGGTCATGTTGGATGGAGGAAGAGGGCAGCTGAGAAATGGAGTGTAATGTACTGAGCGATGAGACGTGTTGAAGGCAACATACTTTATTGATGAGTACATCACAAGAGAGAGACACGCGGGCCGGGTCCCGATTATATACATTCCCCAGAACAACCCTCCGTCTGGCCAGGTCCAATCCTGGCCAGTTAAACTTCCCGCCACGGATCTTGATTGGCGGAGCGTCTTGGCGAGCTACATCCGGGGGCCCATGGGCTTCCACTGGTCGCCTCTGTAGCGTTCGCTATGATGTGACATTAAGACTTAATTGCAAGACATAACACGGAGGCTTAAAGAAAATGGAGGCCAAGAGAAGGGCAGCTTGAACAACATCAGCTGAGAAGGTTAGGAACACTGGAGGCAACGAGAGTAAGGAAATGGGGAGCAGGCACAGGACTAAGATATGGAGAAAGATGAAGTAATGGACTGGATCAAGGGGACTAAAAGCCAGAGAGAGCATTGACCAAGTATGAAGAAAATGGTTTAAAGTTTGTTAGGAAACTGCAGCTGTTGTTTACATGCCCACTTAGCTTCTGGTCATGTGTATGTCCATTGGCTTTTCCTCATGTGTTATTTCATCACTTGTTTACCTGTATTGCATCATTTCCCCCCTTTTTTCTGCACATGTTTTGCTCCCTCTAGTGGTCGCCTTGATATTTCATCATTATGTCACTGGTTTATTCCTGAGCACTTTAAAAGTGCAGGGAAATAAACTGGAGATACAGAGATGAAATATCAAAGGACCACTAGAAGAAGTAAAACAAGTGCAGAAAAAGAAAAGAATGATGTAGTCCATATAGAAATAAAGTTGCTTCCTTTGCTTTGAACGTGTTGAAGAATGACTTAAACCTGGCAAAACATTGGTTATACTAAAGATTTCCACTATTGCTATATTATAGGAGAGAAGTAACAGGCATAACTGTAACTGCCTGAGGCAAATTAAGAATTAGAAACTCCAGACATTTGGAGAAGGGACAGTTACAATCATCATTCCTTTAAGTGTGAGGAAAAGAGGCAGGTATTATTAATATGGACTGTAATTATGAGCTACAACCACTGGTTATAAGCCTCTGGTGTCATCAAGTTCCAATTCAATGCAGTGTCTAAACGCAGGCTGTTTGGCAAAATGGAGGTTGTTTAGTCCTCCAAGCATGGAATCTAATCCAAGTGGCCTTCATTTGGGTGTCATAGTTAGATTTGCACAAAATAGACATTTTTGCACAATGGAAGTTTTCTCACACAGGGAAAAAAGAGTTGGGACTCAGAATAAAGTAAATGCTCAAACATAATAGCAAGTTGTATTCATTCCTCACCTCGGTTTAATCACTGGCTGTGGTGATATCCAAATGCAGAGCTTTGCATTTTAGCAATATGCTTATTTCTTAACTATACAAGACATTTCCGATGCAGTCTTGGCTCTGAAGGACATGCAGAATATCCTGGGATCTATCACTGGCATAACCAGTTAAGGGTTTTGAGAAGCAGGTGCTGGGAAGACCTTTCTGTGCTTGAGACCCTGGAGTACCTCTACCAGTCAGTAGACAGAACTGAGCTAGATAGACCAGCAGTCTGATTTAGTACAAGGCAGCTTCATGTGGTCACTACAGGTGTTTCTTTTGTCTTAACTTTCTATATTTAATCTATGAGTGACTGAGTTTGATTGTGATTATTTTGATTTATCAAAAAAGAAATATGTATTCATGTTTCCACTGTGTAATGTACTGGAAACCGAGACGGTTGTAAGGCAACATTCTTTATTGTGAGCACATTACAAGAGAGGGAGCACGCGGGCCGGGCCCCGCTTATATACATTGCCCGGAACTGCCCCCCTGGATTGACCAGGCCATTCCTGGTCCATCCAAACTTCCCGCCACAGATCTTGGTGGGCGGGGTGAATGGCGAGCTACATCCGGGGACCCTGGGGTCGCCTTCTGTTGGGCTTGCCATGTGGTACACTCTAAAGTCAATACATAACACACTGTAAAAAGGAAAACTAGTGCAACATTTCCATGTGGAATATAACTTATTAGAACTGGACCATGTGATCTAACTAGATGTTTCTCTTCTGTTTACTTGCATGAGATCAGAGAAGCAGCATATTGCAACTATGAAAGTTAACCAACATGCTTCTCTCTCCCACCCCAGAAATCCTCTCTGCTCAAACCTTGCATTTGTAAAAGTATCAGCCTCCTGATACAGGATCAGGGTAATAGTAGGTAGTATTATGGTAGCACATGGGGCAAGTTGCTGCTGTTGCTCCATAGAAATAATCATTTATGCTTCAGAATCACAGGCAATAGCAATTGGTTATTCCTGTTATGCAATGAAATAGCAAAAGACGCCCATATCTGGCCACACTCAGTTTTAAGCATTCTTCAGAACTGGTTTAACTGGTTTAGCTACCCAAGGAATGAGTCCTAACCTGGAGAGTTCCTCTGCTCTTTAGGCCAACTTTAAATACTGTGTATGCATATTAGATCTTAAGATAACCATGAATTTCAATTTAAACCAGCACAAAGTTTTTTTAAGTATCATCTGTCTGTGAACAGTTCCTATAAGGCTATATTTTCAGTTTTGTTTTTGAACAGGGATGAGCACGAACTGGGAAAATGCAGTTTGATTCATGGTTTGTGACGTGCCCCATTTGTGAACCACGGACCATCACATATTTTTAGCTGCCTCATGAACCAGTTCAGTTTGTGCAGGTCATGAGGTGGTAGAGTGGCCCCCTGGCATACTAGAGACACCAAACTAGCAGGGGATCTCTGGCTGACTCTCCTCTACCTGCCCTTGAGGTTTGGTGAGGATTGGATTTATGGGGTCTGAGTTATGGTCCCCAAAGAAGGTGCCCCCAGGACTGTGCTTTTTGGGAAAATGACGTTTTTTTAGGTTCAGGACTGAATAGAACGGGTCCTGTGCAAACTAGAAATACCAAATGAGGGGAATGTAGAGGAGTATCCAGGGAAGGTCTGCTGTACGTTTGGTGTCTCTACAGGCCCATAGCCACGGTGAGGCCTGGGGGGCATGGCCCCTCCACCCAACCCCCACTTCCACCTGTGTGGCCCCTCCTTTCCCCACTGCTCTCCCTGTGACCCCGTTTTTGCCACTGTCGCCACTCTCCCCAGGCTCTTCCCACCCCGTTCCTGCCTCTTCCACTCTCCCCACAGCCCCGTTTTCACTGCTGCCGCTCTCCCTCGGCTCTTCCCTGCCTCCTCTGCTCTCCCCGCAGCCCCGTTTTTGCTTCCACTGTTCTTTCCAAGCTCCTCCCTGCCTCCCCTGCTCTCCCTGCAGCCCCATTATTGCCGTTGTCCCTCTCCTCGGGCTCCTTCCTGCCTCCCCCGCTCTCCTCACAGCCCCATTTTTGCTGTTGTTGCTCTCCCCAGGCTCTTCCCTGCCTCCCCCTCTCTCCCTACAGCCCCGTTTTTGCCACCGCCGCTCTCCCCAAGCTCTTCCCTGCCTCCCCCGCTCTCCCTGCAGCCTCGTTTTTGCTGTTACCACTCTCCCTGGGCTCTTTCCTGCCTCTCCCGCTCTCCCCACAACCCTGTTTTTGCTGACACCGCTCTCCCCAAACTCTTCCCTGCCTCCCAAGCTCTCCCCGCAGCCCTGTTTTTGCTGCCGCTGCTCTCCCCGGGCTCTTCCCTGCCTCCTAAACTCTCCCCGCAGCCCTGTTTTCACTGCTGCCGCTCTCCCCAGGCTCTTTCCTGCCTCTCCCACTGTTCCCGCACTGCCCGCAGCCCCGTTTTTGCTGCCGCTGCTCTCCCCAGGCTCTTCCCTAAGAACATAAGAGAAGCCATGTTAGATCAGGCCAATGGCCCATCCAGTCCAACACTCTGTGTCACACAGTGGCAAATTTATATTTATCTATTTATTTATTTATATACACACACACACACACACACACACACTGTGGCTAATAGCCACTGATGGACCCCTGCTCCATATTTTTATCTAAACCCCTCTTGAAGGTGGCTATGCTTGTGGCCGCCACCACCTCCTGTGGCAGTGAATTCCACATGTTAATCACCCTTTGGTGAAGAAGTACTTCCTTTTATCCGTTTTAACCTGTCTGCTCAGCAATTTCATCGAATGCCCACGAGTTCTTGTATTGTGAGAAAGGGAGAACATTACTTCTTTCTCTACTTTCTCCATCCCATACATTATCTTGTAAACCTCGATCATGTCACCCCGCAGTCGATGTTCATCCAAGCTAAAGAGTCCCAAGCGTTTCAACCTTTCTTCATAGGGAAAGTGTTCCAGCCCTTTAATCATTATAGTTGCCCTTTTCTGGACTTTCTCCAATGCTATAATGTCCTTTTTGTGGTGCGGCGACCAGAACTGCACACAGTACTCCAAATGAGACCGCACCATCGATTTATACAGGGGCATTATGATAATGGCTGATTTGTTTTCAATTCCCTTCCTAATAATTCCCAGCATGGCGTTGGCCATTTTTATTGCAATCGCACACTGTCTTGACATTTTCAGTGAGTTATCTACCACGACCCCAAGATCTCTCTCTTGGTCAGTCTCTGTCAGTTCACACCCCATCAACTTGTATTTGTAGCTGGGATTCTTGGCCCCAATGTGCATTACTTTGCACTTGGCCACATTAAACCACATCTGCCACGTTGATGCCCACTCACCCAGCCTCAACAGATCCCTTTGGAGTTCCTCACAATCCTCTCTGGTTCTCACCACCCTGAACAATTTAGTGTCATCTGCAAACTTGGCCACTTCACTGCTCGCTCCCAACTCTAAATCATTTATGAACAAGTTAAAGAGCATGGGACCCAGTACCGAGCCCTGCGGCAGCCCACTGCTTACCGTCCTCACTCTCTGCTTCCTATTACTCAGCCAGTTTTTGATTCACAAGAGGACCTGACCTTTCACTCCATGACTCTCAAGCTTTCTAAGGAGCCTTTGATGAGGAACTTTATCAAAAGCTTTCTGGAAGTCAAGGTAAACATCTATCGGGTCTCCTTTGTCCACATGTTTGTTCACCCCCTCAAAGAAATGTAACAGGTTAGTGAGGCAAGATCTTCCCTTACAGAACCCATGCTGAGTCTTCCTCAATAACCCGTGTTCATCAATGTGCCTACTCATTCTGTCCTTGATAATGGTTTCTACCAACTTTCCCGGTATTGAAGTCAGACTGACTGGCCTGTAATTTCCCGGATCTCCTCTGGAACCCTTTTTAAAGATGGGGGTGACATTTGCTACCTTCCAGTCCTCAGGAACGGAGGCAGATTTCAATGAAAGATTACAGATTTTTGTTAGAAGATCCACAAGTTCAACTTTGAGTTCTTTCAGAACTCTCGGATGTATGCCATCCAGACCCGGTGACTTATTAGTTTTTAATTTGTCTATCAGTTGTAGGACCTCCTCTTTTGTCACCTCAATCTGACTCAGGTCTTTCAACACCCCTTCCAAAATTAGTGGTTCTGGGGCGGGCAAAAAGTTCTCATCTTCCACAGTGAAGACGGAGGCAAAAAATTCATTCAGATTCTCAGCCATTTCCCTATCCTCCTTCAGTAATCCTTTTACCCCTTGTTCATCCAAGGGCCCCACTGCCTCCCTGGCTGGTTTCCTACTTCTAATATATTTGAAGAAATTTTTATTGTTGGTTTTTATGTTTTTTGCAATATGCTCCTCATAGTCCCTTTTTGCCTGCCTGATCACAGTCTTGCATTTGATTTGCCACAGCCTGTGTTCCCTTTTCTAATCTCACTTGGACTGGTTTTCCACCGCTTAAAGGAGTCCTTCTTACCTTTTACAGCTTCCATTACTTTGTTTGTTAACCACGCAGGCCTTTTCTTATGCCTGTTTGTGCCTTTCCTAACTTGTGGTATGTATTTTATCTGAGCTTCTAGGATTATAGTTTTAAATAGTCTCCAAGCTTCCCCAAGGGTTTTGACCATATTTACCTTTCCTTTCAGTATCCTTCTCACGTGCTTCCTCATGCTTCCGCCTTCTCACATGCTTCCTCATCTCAGTGTATTTACCTCTTTTAAAGTTAAACGTGGTTGTGGCGGACTTTCTGGGCAACTCCCTATTTATACAAATGGTGAAATCAATAACATTATGGTCACTGCTCCCAAGCGGTGCAATCACTTTTACATCTCTCAGCAAGTCTTGGGCATTACTTAGGACCAAATACAGGATCGCCCCACCCCTGGTAGGTTCTGAGACCATCTGCTCCATAGCACAGTCATTGAGAGCATCAAGAAACTCAATTTCTTTCTCTCGACCAGAACACATATTGACCCAATCAATCTGCGGGTAGTTAAAATCACCTATTACGACACAGTTTTTACGTTTAGCCGCTATCTTTAAACCTTCCATCATATTATAATCATCCTCTCTCTTTTGATTTGGTGGGCAATAACAAACTCCCATAGTTAAATTTCCTTTTGGGCCCTCTATTTCAACCCAAAGCATTTCTAGAAGGGAATCTAATTCTCTGACCTCAGTCTTACTGGACCATATACCCTCTCTGACATACAGAGCCACCCCACCTCCAACCCTTCCCTCCCTATCCTTCCGATATAACATATCCAGGAATCACCGTGTCCCACTGATTCCCCTCATTCCACCAAGTTTCTGAAATTCCCACAATGTCTATGTTTTTTCCCAAAACTAAACATTCCAATTCACCAATTTTACTTTGAACACTTCTAGCATTTGCATACAAACATCTATAATTTCCCAGGCAAGCCAGGCCCACCAGCTTCCTCCTGCCGCCTCGAGACTCTGGCAGACAGTCCATACTGTTTGTCACCATCACAGTGGACAACTCTGGTCCGTTACCCGGTAGAAAAATAGCAGCCAACACTTCATCTCTTTGAGATGAGTCCTCCCAAACCAGAGACATTTAATCTCCCGTCGGCTTTCCCCCAAGATTTAGTTTAAAAACTGCTCTGCCACCTTTTTGATTTTAAGCGCCAGCAGCCTGGTTCCATCCGGGGACAAGTGGAGACCGCCTCTTTTGTACAGCTCCCACTTGTTCCAGAAAGCATCCCAGTGCCTAACAAACTTAAACCCTTCCTCCTTACACCATCGTCTCATCCACACATTGAGACTTCTAATTTGTGCCTGTCTCTCCTGCCCTGCACGTGGAACAGGTGGCACTTCTGAGAAGGCTACCTTGGAGGTCCTGGCCTTAAGTCTCCCACCTAGCAGCCTAAATTTTTCCTCCAGGACCTCACAACTGCATTTCCCCACATCGTTAGTGCCAACATGCACCACGACCACAGGCTCCTCCCCAGCACTGTCGATCAGCCTATCTACTACACGCGTAATGTCCGCTAGCTTCCCACCAGGCAGGCAAGTCACCATACGGTCAGAACGTGGTTTCGCCACCCAGCTGTCTACTTGCCTAAGGATCGAATCACCAACTACCAACCCCCCCCCTCCCCCTGCCTAGGGATGGTTCCTTGGCACAAAAGGATTCCCGCTCACCAACCGAAGAAGAGGTCCCTTCTGAGGGCGCATTCCCCTTATCCTCAGCACAGTGCCCTGTTCCCTCTCGACCCTCACGCTCTCTGGCAGCAACGGGGCTACTACGTTCAGAGTGGGGCTCATCTAATACGCCCCCGAGAGTCTTCCCCAAGTGCCTAACTGACCGTCTCTGCTTCTCCAGGGCAGTCACCTCGGGCTCAAGAGCACGAACTCGTTCCCTGAGGACCAGGAGCTCCTTGCATCGAGCACACACCCAAGACTTCTGTCCTTTGGGCAGATAGTCGTACATGTGACACTCAGTGCAAAACACTGGAAAGCCCCCAACCCTCTGCTGGCATTCTATCTTCAATATATATATATATATATATATATATATATATATATATATATATATATATATATATATAATACACAGTCCTCTTTAAATGCTGTTTGTTTAAGTGGCTCCCCTTCTGGAGGGTCAACTTACCTTATTGGGAGAACAAGGAAATCAGGGATCTGGGTTCCTCTTCCTTAGAGAGCCCCCAGGCGAAGAGCCACAGGCCAAGAGCCCTTTAGCTCTTTGGCAAGGCGCAGCTTAAAATGCAAAGAGGGTGGTGCAGAGGCACTCCTCAGCAATCAGCAGCAATCACTCTCAATCACTCTCAATCTCTTTCTCCTTTAGCCCACTCAACCAAACAAAGAGCAAACAAAGACCAAACAAACAGCAGTTCCCCAGCTATCACACCTCAGAATTTTAGGCAGCCCCACAAACCTCAGAATGAAGACTTTCAAAACTCAGAAATTCTCAGCAAATTCTCCAGCTGTCTCAGCTATGAGAGCTGCTCTGTTCTGCTCCTATCAGACCTCTGTGAGATGTGCTCAGCCTTTGGCAAGGTGCAGCTTAAAATGCAAAGAGGGTGGAGCAGAGGCACTCCTCAGCAATCAGCAGCAATCACTCTCAATCTCTTTCACCTTTAGCCCAATCAACCAAACAAAGACCAAACAAACAGCAGTTCACCAGCTATCACACCTCAGAATTTTAGGCAGCCCCACAAACCTCAGAATGAAGTCTTTCAAAACTCAGAAATTCTCAGCAACTTCTCCAGCTGTCTCAGCTATGAGAGCTGCTCTGCTCTGTTCTGCTCCTCTCAGACCTCTGTGAGATGTGCTCAGCCTTTGGCAAGGCGCACGGGGAGAGGGGGGGTCTTGGTAGTTGGTGATTCGATCCTTAGGCAAGTAGACAGCTGGGTGGCGAAACCGCGTACTGACCGTATGGTGACTTGCCTGCCTGGTGCGAAGGTAGCGGACATTACGCGTGTAGTAGATAGGCTGATAGACAGTGCTGGGGAGGAGCCTGTGGTCATGGTGCATGTTGGCACCAACGATGTGGGGAAATGCAGTCGTGAGGTCCTCCCAAGCTCTCCGCGCAGCCCTGTTTTCGCCACTCTCCCCAGGCTCTTCTTCCCAACCCCAAGAGCATGAGAAAGAGAGGCTGGGGCCCAGAGACTCCACGCCCCCCCTCCCAAAACTTTTTTTTTATGTCCTGGGCCTTCCCACCCAAAAATGTCTGGCTACAGGGCTGTGTCTTTAGCTTGCACAGCATCTGTTCTATACACTTTTGAACCTCCTGAACCCGCACCTGTCAAAATGAATAAGGTTCAGGGGTGTATAGAATAGATCCTGTGCAAGCCAGAGACATCAAAATCCATGAGAGACCTCCCCCAGATGATCCTCTACATGTCCGCCAAGCTGTTGCTTTGAAGTTCTGTAAACATTTTGATTGGGCAGAGATAGTCTGCCTGGGAATGTATCACAAACTAGAACAAACCTCCACAAACAGCTTGAAAGTTCATGGAAAGTTTGTGCCAGGTGACCATCACAAACTTGATTTCATGAAGCATGAACCAGCCAAAATTCAACATGAATGTTAATTTGTGAGCCAGTTCATGCCCATCCCTATCTTTGAACCAAAAATAAATGTTCTTACTAACTTGAGCAAATGCAAGAAGAAAAGCAAAAGCAAATTAGGCTTTGCTCCTCTTATCTTAAATTGAGAGATTGTTGAAAAGACTGTTGTTCATGTTCAAAAACAAAAGCAAGTTTTCCTGAATGTAGCAACCTCAGTCTTCTAAGGCCAGTTCAGTAGTTAGCTCAACGCCACATAAATGGCACCTAATCCCCATAAGACATGAGTCCCACCATCTTCCCCACTGGCAATTTGACCAGGAAATGAGAAGCTGAACTTGATTTTTTTAAATTGGGTGCCAGAAAAATATGTATTATGTACTGACTTTGAAAATTAGTGCAATAAAATATTCACTTCCAATTTAGGTTACTGTAATTTTTGCCATATTCTTGTATTCAGAGTCTTGTATTACATTTAATTGAGCAAATGCTGGGATTCCATTCTTATTTGCCATTTTGTAACATGTATTTAGAGTTATTTTTGTACTACAAAGCATTTGTAACATCATGTCACTTTCTCGGAGAATCCTGGAAACTGTAGTTCTGGAGAGCAGGGATGGGGTATCTTTAACAAGACTGAGCAGTTCTCAAAACTACCATTTACAGAATGATCTGAAGACACATGATACTATCTAACTACTGAAGGTAGGGGAAGATGAACTTGGGAAGTGCCTGAGAAGCAAGAGCAGCTTGGAATCATAATGGTTAGGTTGTGTGTGCCAGTGAAAGGGAAACAAAGGAAAGAGGAAGAGATCATTTAGACATTGCCTTTCAGACTCAGCTGGAAAGCAGAGACACTTTCTTTAGAAGATTGGGCAGGTATAAGTTCCACTATTTAGAGAAACATTCCTAGTAAAACTTTCCAACTTTTGTCTGTGTTTCCTTACATTACTTTATTCTCATGGCATAGCATTCAACATATAGCCCATGTTCTGTTGTCCTTCGAAGAACGCTGGAAGATGAAGGGAAGATATGCTGGTATAGCAATAATCAATTTCCTTATGTTTACAGACCTGGAGTCTAATCATATTGCTAACACCAGGTGTCTTCTCAAGAACAAATAACTGTGGTTTGTGTAACTGAGGGTGATGATAGGTTATAATTCAAGCTCAAATAAGCATCTAGATCACCTCTACAAGATAATGAACAAGAACAGGACTGTGCCCTGTACAGCGGTGTCTTTCTAGTGTTTGTGTCCCAACCATCACATTGCCAACATTTTGGCTTGCTATCCTCTCTCACCCTCCATTTGATACCATGGAACCAGCTTCTGTCTGCTAATCTTTAGGTGTCAAGAAACAGGTTTTCTGGCCCTCAACATCTCAGAAGACAAAGGACTACTAGATGAGGTAGAGGCATGCCATGCTGTTCATTCCTCAGGAGAGTTTGCACCTTCTAAGCCTATTGACATCAATAAACTTAGAAGGGTCTCTGACCTTAGGATTTTGAGTGGAACGCTTCACACTTCGTGCGTGGATGCTTGGAATATTTGCTTGTTAACATGGACATTCTAATTTGGCTGTCATAAATGTATGCTTGATATTATTTTGATTGCTTGGTTTTGCTAATTCTCCAGGACATTTTGTTTTCCACGGTATATTGTTCCCCTCAGTAAGGTTTGTTTCTGATTTCATTCCATCCATATTCTTGGTATTCCTTCCAAGCTTGTAGAGGAGTTTCTGCATGTTGCCAGCATATTGATTTTGTCTTTTGTGTGGGTCACTAGACAAAGTAGAGACCTTCCTTAAATTGGGTGCAACAGGAGCTTCTTTGGCATATTAGCGAAAGGCAGCAGAAGAAAGGCTTCTTCAATATACGAAGATCATTTTACTGTGTATTTGCAGCAAACTGGAAAGTGGACTACATTCATATTGACATGTCTAGAGTACATATGACTTTATGATCATACACTGACATCCCCAACAGTTTGTCCAAAACCATGAAAAATTTCTTGGTTCAAAAGGATCTTTTTGTTCATTAGTCAGATAGGAATTTTATGTCTCTTAACAAGTACAAAGAAATGCAGTAGCTGGCACTTGATTTTTGTTTCATGAAATGTAAGTGTAATTTGTTAAGGATTGGGATATAAAAGATCAAGAGATGCAGATGAAGGAAACTGTTCTAAGCATAAATGGTAATATTTCCTGTTTGGTCTAAATTCAAACAAGTAGGAATGACTCTCTGTTGTTTTGAAAGGAAGAATGCACCAGAGGGACAATCTGATAATTAGGAATTCCCTCACTAAGTTAAATATGCTTGGGACAGTTGCCAATCTAAGGAGCAAAGAGCAGACTAATCCAATTCCTTTAATGTGAACTTGTTCAATGGGAACATTGTGCTCTGACAATTGATAAAATAAGATGCTGACATATTTGTATAATGACCCTTTCTTTGTTACTGTAGAGCCACTGGGACTCTTTTTCACCTGCTGAAGTGTGACATCAACTCTGCCAATGAGTTTACAGACCACTTTGATACATTATTTGTGAAATGGCACAACCTTGCCTCTGGCATTATTTTTGATGGGTTGTGACCAGGGTCAGGGCACCCCAGGCAGGCTTGCTGCCCTGTGTCCCTCACTCCCCCTGCCCACCCTCCGCCACCCACCTCTCACCTTGGCTGCCTGCTGCTCACTGCCACTGCAGCAACTCCAGGGCCATGTGAGCGAGCACAGCAGCAAGAGTGGCAGTGGTGAGGGCAAGAGTGGGGCAGCGAGAGCAGCAGAGGCAAGGAGGGCGCCGAGGGCTGTGGCGGCAAGAGCGGGGTAGGTGGGAGGGCTCAAATGGCTCCCTGGTCATGGCTCTGCCCTAGGCAAATGCCTAATTTGCCTAATGGGCGAGCCGGCTCTGGTTGTGACTCTTTCACAGCTCACTATTTGCCCACTGTTCAGTTAAAGACACAGGCAGTAAATTTCCACTAGTGGAAGAGGTTTTTGTCAGGAGAATGGAACTTTCTTGCTTCTCCACTCACACAGCAGTCTAAAATGACCACTGAAACACCTCTCAGACTCATTTGAATCCAGAGCTGACCCTGCTTGGCTTCTGAGATCTGACAAAATTGAGCTAGTCTGGGCTATCCAGATCAGGGCAGTACTAAAATGGGAACAAGTCTTTGTAATGCTAGTTAGTTAATTCATAGGCCAAACATTAGTGCTGCTTGTGTTATAAGGGCAAAGCCGACATCTAGGCTTGTTTCAGGGCCTGTGTCTGTTAGCTAGTCTAATATTATTGCTGAGTAATTGTTTTAGGTTAGGGAATTGTCTGTAAGAGAGGACAGCACCACCATCCTAATAATGTGAAATAAAAATGTCGCTGTCTGGGAAGGCTGGAGAATATATTTTAGTGGTTTTTGCTGAATCCTGTAGGTGACTAGTGTGGATCTATTTATTTTAACTGCATGATAGGTAAGCATTCTGAGTGTAAATCTTTCAAGAAATTGGAACAAATGCAGCTGTACCGAAGGAATAACTGCTTGACTATAAGGAACTATAAATTCTAAATTTGACCAGCAGAGGGCCCTGTTCATCTATAGCTATACCAATATTCAAGTTCTGCAATTAAATTTCCTTCCATTTTGAATCATTGCAGTCACTTCTTCAGCAATGTTTGTTATTTTAAGTGCCTTGGGAGTTAGTTTGCTCCCAGATAAAACACATTTGCTCCACAAATTAGATAGGGTTGCCAATCCCCAGCTGGGAGAACCATTCCTGCAAGCTGCAAAGTAACATTGTATTGTAATGTGTGAGCAATTGCCTTTAGCATGGGTTCCAAAGCTAAAAGAAAGTGGCCAGTGGAAGGTGACCGAAACACAGAACTGAACCTAGGACCTGTGTAGCTGTCGCACCTGTCAGACTTCGGTCTGCTACCCATAGGAGGAATCCTATTCAAGCAAAGGAGAACTGAGACAGTGGACTATAAAGTACTACCTTACAAGAGTGATGTGAAATAACATTCTGATTTTGAAAGTACTACCTTATAAGAGTGTTGTGAAATATCTTTTTGATTTTTCTATGGACATTTAATGAATTTTTGTTTGTGATGATAATATAATTGCATCATTATGAAATTGCTTAAGCATTTATTTGCAACATAAAAACGCAGTGGTTTATTTCTTGTGTTTGCTAATCAGTTCACTGCAGTTTCCAGTTTGCCCAATCCCCAGCTGGGGGCAGGGAATCCCCCAGTTTGGAGGCCCTCTCCTTGCTTCAGGGTTATCAGAAAGTGGGACCGGGGGGAGGGAGCTGTCTGCTGGGTACTCCATTATACCCTATAGAGACCTATTCCCATAGGGTATAATGGAGAATTGATCCCTGGGTATCTGGGGGGGGGGCTGTTTTTTGAAGTAGGGGCACCAAATTTTCCGCACAGTATCCACTGCCTCTCCTCAAACCCCCCCCCCCCCCAAGTTTCAAAAAGATTGAACCAGGGGGTCCAATTCCATAAGCTCCAAAAGAAGGTCACCCTATATTTCACTATTTCCAAATGGAGGGAAGGCAATTAAAAGGTGTGTGGTCCCTTTAAATGTGATTGCCAGAACTCCCTTAAGAGTTCAATCATGCTTGTCATACCTTTGCTCCTGGCTCCATCCCCAAAATCCCCAGATATGTCTTCAGTCGGACCTGGCAACCCTAATAGCTGAGCAAGTAACTCCTGTAAAAGGCAAATGTATGTTGTTTCAATGACTATAATTTCTATTTGTGCAAGCACTATGCCAGTTATTCAGTACACATTAACTATAGACAATCATATGAGGATTAGATGAAAAAAATTCTTTGAGTATGGGAGACCATAATTAAAATATTTCATAAGCAGTTAAACCAAAGCTACATTTATGTATTAACCTTCCAATCCTATGCATATTTAATTCTGGAGCTGGGCAAGTTGAGAGGTAATGGCAGGAGCAAGCTATGCCTGTCCTTTCCCCCCTCCCCATGATGCTCCCTGCCAAATGTCTAACTCAAACAAACAACCACTTTTGTCACACTGCCATCATAGCCCAGGAAGGTGAAAAGTAGTCTGTCTGGCTCCTTCTGCATGGTGGCACTAAAAGGAAGCAAACTGTGGCAAGCTGCCTTACACTCAGGGGGAAAAGCCTTGCGTGGAAGTGACCACTGTTGAGTAAAGTGGCCTAATCTCTAGTTCCATCACACATGAGGGAGATTACAGTGCTGTCTCTGTGCAAGAATACTGTATTCCTTTTGGTATCACCTTCTGTCCAGTTTAAAACTGACAATCTTGCTTATTAAATTTGCAGGTTACTAAATTGGGAGGGGTTGCAAACACAGTAGAAGACAGAAACAAGATGACCTTGACAGGCGGGAAAATTGGGCTAAAACCAATAAAATGAATTTTAACAGGGAGAAATGTAAAGTTCTGCATTTAGGTAGGAAAAATCCAATGCATGGTTAGAGAATGGGGGAGACTTGTCTTAGCAGCAGTATGTGCGAAAAGGATTTAGGGGTCTTAGTGGACCATATGCTCAACATGAGTCAACAGTGTGATGTGGTAGCTAAAAAAGCAAATGCAATTTTGGGCTGTATCAACATAGGACCATAGAATTGTAAGGGACCTCTAGGGTCATCTAGTTCAACCCCCTGCACAATGCAGGAAACTTACAAACACCTCCCCCTAAATTCACAGGATCTTCATTGCTGTCAGATGGCCATCTAGCCTCTGTTTTAAAACCTCCAAGGAAGGAGAGCCCATCACCTCCCAAGAAAGCCTATTCCACTGAGGAATCGCTCTAATGGTCAGGAAGTTCTTCCTAATGTTGAGCCGGAAACTCTTTTGATTTCATTTCAACCCATTGGTTCTGGTCCTACCTTCTGGGGCCCCAGAAACCAATTCCACACCATCCTCTCTATGACAGCCCTTCAAGTACTTGAAGATGGTGATCATATCACCTCTCAGTCGCCTTCTCCCCAGGCTAAACATCCCCAGCTCCTTCAACCTTTCCTCATAGGACTTGATCCCCAGACCCCTCCCTCACCATCTTCGTCGCCCTCCTCTGGACCTGTTCCTGCTTGTCTATATCCTTCTTAAAATGTTCAGTTTTGGGCACCACATTTTAAGAAGGATATAGGCAAGCTAGAACAGGTCCAGAGGATGGCAACGAAGATGGTGAGGGGTCTGGAGACCAAGTCCTATGAGGAAAGGTTGAAGGAGCTGGGCATGCTTAGCCTGGAGAGGAGATGGCTGAGAGGTGATATGATCACCATCTTCAAGTACTTAAAGGGCTATCATAGAGAGGATTGTGCGGAATTGTTTTCTGTGGCCCTGGAAGGTAGGACCAGAACCAATGGGTTGAAATGAAATCAAAAGAGTTTCCGGCTCAACATTAAGAAGAACTTCCTGACCGTTAGAGCGATTCCTCAGTGGAACAGGCTTCCTTGGGAGGTGGTGGGCTTGCCTTCCTTGGAGATTTTTAAACAGAGGCTGGATGGCCATCTGATAGCAATGAAGATCCTGTGAATTTAGGGGAAAGTATTTGTGAGTTTTGTGTAGGGGGTTGGATTAGATAGCCCTGGAGTTCCCTTTCAACTCTATGATTCTATTATTCTAATAAGGCAGCCAAGCAAGATTAAGTTCCAGGCCTCTGTATATTATGAGATTAACATTTCCATAGGTTATAATTTCTGTCAATAACCTAACATCCTCATTTTCTTTGAAAGGTGGCTTCTCCTCTCCATATACACCCGTCTTATATCTGTTTTGGCAGATGCAAGTTTGTGGAAAGTTGCTCTTTGCCAACTACATTTCCAATGGATATAGCAGATCAGTTAAAGACCTTCAAAAACAAATTGAACTAACCAGGAGTAACTACAATAGAGGATACTGTTTACTCACTGATTATAAGCTTTATAAACTGGGGGACCTGCAGGAACTTGGTGGGGGCATCTCCATTTCCCCTCCCCTATTCCCTCTCTTTCTTTCCTGAAAGCTCTGAAAAATGTAAGCTCGAAATAAAATGGTCCATTATATCACACGATCTTTTAAAAAGCTAATAGAAGAGGAAAGGAGGAAATCCTTTTCAGTCCATTTCACTTAAGGCTGCTTCACTTTGTACGTTAATTGGACTAGGGCTTCCAGACACATGTACATTTGTATGGATTCTAGGATTTAAGCATTTGATGTGTAAAACATTGCTGTGTGCACACAGTGAATGGCCTTATCCATAATTATTATACTAGCAACCATGTGGATGAAAGGGGAATTAAGAAGAAGAAGATAGAAGATATTGGATTTATATCCCGCCCTCCACTCCGAAGAGTCTCAGAGCAGCTCACAATCTCCTTTACCTTCCTCCCCCACAACAGACACCCTGTGAGGTGGGTGGGGCTGGAGAGGGCTCTCACAGCAGCTGCCCTTTCAAGGACAACCTCTGCCAGAGCTATGGCTGACCCAAGGCCATGCTAGCAGGTGCAAGTGGAGGAGTGGGGAATCAAACCCGGTTCTCCCAGATAAGAGTCCGCACACTTAACCACTACACCAAACTGGCTCTCCCTTTGCTAATCACAATCACCCTCCCTCAGCTAGTTGTTGGGGGTGGGGACATACACTTATCTATACAGTAGTGCTTACTCAGTCATTACAAAGTGTTTGTATCTCCCACATGTCCACCCCAGTCCTGATGGTATGTACTCTGAGATTTCTATGCTTGGAATTTTATTCCCAGGCACATGTGGGCCCAATTTACTGTGAGACCATAGCACATGTAAAGAAAAGGCTTAAGCTTCCCTATGTACCAATTCTCCAACTAGAAACAACCTTGGGGAGCCACTATATGGTTCATTGGGGAAACTTATATGTAGCCCATTTGTACAGTAAGTTTTCCCAACAGGGCACACTGTGGTTCCTTGTCACTGGTTCATCTTGGGAAACCAGCATAGGATAGACTTAAGCCTCCCCTCCCCATGTATAGCAGTTCTGATCTGAACTTGGCCTACACATGCCTGCGAAATTCTGAGCATGGAACTTCCAGTGCTGATCCAAAGGAATGGGGCAGAGACAAATGGGAGACATTAAGACTTTGTAATATGCATGAGTAAGAGCTCCGTGGCACAGAGTGGTAAAGCTGCAGTACTGCAGTCAGAGCCCTCTGCTCATGACCTGAGTTGGATCCCAGCGGAAGCTGGTTCAGGTAGCTGGCTCCAGGTTGACTCAGCCTTCCATCCTTCCGAGGTCGGTAAAATGAGTACCCAGCTTGCTGGGGGAAAAGTGTAGATGACTGGGAAAGGCAATGGCAAACCACCCCGTAAAAAGTCTTCCATGAAAATGTTGTGAAAGCAATGTCACCCCAGAGTCAGAAACGACTAGTGCTAGCACAGGGGACTACCTGTACCTTTAATATGCATGAATTGGCCCCATATTTTACCAGAGGTGCAGCTGCTACTTCACAGATTACAAGCCTTTTAATCAGACCCCTTCCTTCCCCATTACTTTAGGCTTTTAAAAAAAGCAATGGGACCCAGATCACATATCTCCTATAGGGAACATTCAGCTATATAAAATGGTTGGGGCTCTGTTTCAAGAGAGGATGTTTCCACCAATACTAGTATTTTATCAGTTTTTAATCCTGCAGGGGAAGCTCTAGAATAAAGAATATAAAATTGCAGAATGGGGGGGAGACTTCTGTGAAATTTGGGTGTCCAGAACAAAATTGGATAGAATTTCAGAAGTTACAAGGTACAGAAGCCACTAAGCCTTTTAATTTATCCTTCTTTACAAGTTGCTTCTGTCACTTAGTTCAGATGTGAAAAGACCCTGGTTAATCCCTTACATGAACAAGCCTCTGACACCTTACTGGCATGCATGCATGCATGAATGCTACCTCTCCTTCTCCCACGCACCCCTTCCCGCTATAGTTCAGTTATTGAAGATTTCCTGGCTCCAAAGCCACCTGAATTCATCATATTCAAGCCATATATTCATGATTTAGAATCATGGTTTATAGGCACAAGAACATACTGCAGTTCTTGTCTGCTATAAGAATCAAATGTCATTACAAATTCTTAAGAAAAAGACTGATTTATACCCCACCCTTCTCTCTGAATCAGACTCAGAGTGACTTACAATCTCCTATATCTTCTCCCCACACAACAGGCACTCCGTGAGGTGGGTGGGGCTGAGAGAGCTCTCCCAAAAGCTGTCCTTTCAAGGACAACTCCTGCAATATCTATGGCTGACCCAAAGCCATTCCAGCAGCTGCAAGTGGAGTGGGGAATCAAACCTGGTTCTCCCAGATAAGAGTCCATGCACTTAACCACTACACCAAGGAAAGGAAAGGTCCCCTGTGCAAGCACCAGTCGTTTCCAACTCTGGGGTGACATTGCTTTCACAACGTTTTCATGGCAGACTTTTAATGGGGTGGTTTGCCATTGCCTTCCCTAGTCTTTTACACTCCCCCCCCCCAGCAAGCTGGGTACTCATTTTACCGACCTCAGAAGGATGGAAGGCTGAGTCAACCTTGGGCTGGCTACCTGAATCCAGCTTCCGCCAGAATCGAACTTACCGTAGGTCGTGAGCAGAGAGGTCAGACCACAGTACTGCTGCTTTACCACTCTGCCATGGGGCCGCTCCACTACACCAAACTGGCTCTTAAATATCTGAATTGTACCACTAAGCAGGGAACAACAGGTCAGAGATTTGTTTTTATCTGAATGAAGGATACCAGTTTGTATATCAAACTACCTGTAGAAGATACTGCTTTGGTAGAAAAGGTAACTGTTAGAGCTCTTTTAGCTAGAAATGCCATTGTAGTTTGCCTGACAGTTAAAATTTAGATTTAGAAAACCATTACAAACCTCCCATTCTCAAAGTCTTAATGTTTCCTGTCTTACCCATGAGCATTTAAACAATTTGATCTGACTGATGATGTTAAGGCACTATCATTATAGGTTGAAGTAATGTAAAACCTGCTCTGCACTCATGCCAAAGACTGCCCTTAATTATCTGCTAGAAAACATTTGAAATAAGCTGGAATTCAGAGCATATTCCAATGAGAAAGCAAACTGGCTGCTGTCTCATGCAATTTTTAGTTTGGCCAGAAACCAGAGCGTCTCTCATGCAACAACATCCCTACTCACCCTTGGAATGTCCCCCAAATGGTGACAGACCTGGCAACCCATGTATCATGTTCAAAAATTGGTAAGACAAACAGCAGAAAGATGGGGAAAATGCAGCTTTTAATGAGAGAAAGGAGGAGAAATTCAGAAAGTCAGTATAAAAGTACAGAGTTTAATAAATCAAGGATCTAAAGAATTAATAGAGAAATTCAAAAACAGGAAAGAAGTTTTATTACACAAAGAAGTTACTGGTTCAAAAATTACAATCTCAAATCTTCATATTTAGGAGTACATTCTTGTTAATACAATAGAGAAGTATGATTCCTTACATAGGAAAGAATGACAATGCAGACCAGTAATATAATACCTCAGTCAAAGAATATTTGTATGTGACTGTAAAAACAGAGACTGTATCGCACAAACATTCAAAACTACCTGCAAAAGGCAACAACTTACCAACAGCAAGTCAAGCAAACAGAGTTACTAATTAAAATGCTCCAATGGTTTGCTTTCGATGCCAACCATCTACTCCCTGATAATTGGTTAAAATAAACTATTCTGCTTCCAACATCATTAGTGTTGATGTAGCTAGACTCTGAACTCCATTCCAGATTACCAATATCAGTAGTTAGATCCAAATAGGCAGCCGTGTTGGTCTGAAGTAGTAGAACAAAATAAGAGTCAATTGCACCTTTAAGACCAACTTAGTTTTATTCAGAACATAAGCTTTTGTGTGCATGTACATTTCTTCGGACGAGGAATGAGGTACAGTAAGCAGAGTCACATATAGCTGATGGGGTTTTATAATGTTTCATTTATATTGTAAGTCACCATAAGTTCTGCTGAAAGAGAAACATGATATGAATCGAAAGCTGAGGCTGTCGACTGATGAGAATGAAGCTGGATTTACTGTACAAGCAATAATGGCCTTTCAGGGGGCAGCTGAAGAACAGCTTTGCTACAGAACTTCTAACAGTACCTTCAACAACACATTCATCTGGGAGTGGAATTTTCCTCATCTCCAGAACATATGCTTTCACTTTAGAGAGATTTTCCTCTAAGTGAAAGTAAAGCTTATCTTGGTATTCCACAGGTTGCTCTGTTGTCTTTGGGCTCCCCTCATAGCAGCTTTCTTTAACAGGTTCTGGTGGATTATCTGATTCTATACATTTGATACTTGGGTGTGAAAATAAAGCATTTTCCAGCTGTGGCTCTTCAGTGCCTGCAGTTGAAGGCAATTTGTCATTTTCCTGGCTCAAACAGGTTTCTGTGAATTACAATCGTCCTCCCATCATGGCCCTGGCTGTCCCAGTGGCAGTGAAATTCCTGCAAAGGGGTAACAGAGAGCTGTGCAGGAACATGCCGAGTTATCTTTCCCTGGATTTCCATCAGCAAAGCAGACCTGCTGGCTGAGCACACAAGAACAATTGTAAAAAGCATCCTCCAAGGCACTTCAAGAATGTATTCCCTAATTAGTCACCTAAGAGATCCCAATAATAATGACATCATCTTAAATATACTGATAGAAATATCAGGCTATGCAGCAGAAGTACTGACCAGTTTGCTTCCTACATTGAAAGAAATTGGAGTTAGCTTCCCAAGTTTGATTGGAAAAACAGCAAAGATCTATGGAGCTGTTGGACTAATTGAGGAGGTCCAAAAGCCTGGCTTTCCATGCTGTTCAGATGAAGAGCATTCATTCAGACAGCAGGCAAGACACAGAGAGTGGAGACGTTACAGGAGGCATGTCTTTCACAGATACCTGTTTGAGCCAGGAAAATGACAAATTGCCTTCAACTGCAGGCACTGAAGAGCCATAACTGGAAAATGCTTTATTTTCACACCCAAGTATCAAATGTATAGAATCAGAGAATCCACCAGAGAAAGCTGCTATGAGGGGAGCCGGAAGACAACAAAGCAACCTGTGGAATATCAAGATAAGCTTTACTTTCACTTAAAGGAAAATCTCTCTAAAGTGAAAGCATATGTCCTGGAGATGGGGAGGAAAATTCCACTCCCAGACGAAAGCGTTATTGAAGATACTGTTAGAAGTTCTGTAGCAAAGCTGTTCTTCAGCTGCCCCCTGAAAGGCTGTTACTGCTTGTACAGTAAATCCAGCTTTATTCTCATCAGTTGACAGCCTCAGCTTTGGATCCATATCAGGTTTCTCTTTCAGCAGAACTTATGTTGACTTATAATATAAATGAAACATTATAAAACCCCATCAACTATATGTGGCTCTGCTTACTGTACTGCATTCCTCGTCTGAAGAAGTGTGCATGCACATGAAAGCTTAAGTTCTGAATAAAACTAAGTTGGTCTTAAAGGTGCAATCGATTCCTATTTTGTTCTAACATCAGTAGTTGTGAAGTTGAGATCAGATATTGCCCAAGAGTCACATACAGGTGAGCAACATCTCCTAAACAGGATTATATGTAAACTTGCACAGATCATGAAAGTCTCCAAAGTGAAGCTGTATAGATACATTTTCAGAGACTTCAAGGTGATACCGTGGAGCTCTGGTCTTTGTTCTTAAAAAAGTTGGGACTGCAGCTCACCATGGGTCCAGTTTTGTGGTCCTGCACGGGGGAAGGGAGCCAGCAGAGCAACAGGCAGCCACATCCTGCAAGGTAAGGCAGGCTGTGTGGACAGCTTGGGGGCCAGGTGTCAGCAGTTGTGGGAAAATCTGGCCTTTCCTTCTCCAAGTAGGCCAATTATGGGACTTGAATGGGCTGGGGAGCGGAGGGACCACTGGGGGGTAAAAAACACCATGCTTCCCAACAACCTCACCTGGCCACACGGGATCACTTTATATATCTTTCTATGTTACCAATATTCTCCTTCAGCTTCCTCATCTGGTGCCCAATTCCCTCTTCAGTTAAATTTGGAGCTACTCCTTTAAGGTGACAGAATACTCTCTTGGCAGAGGCATTACTAACAGGTCCCCTCTTTGACTACTGCAGAGTCATTAAGATCTTATTATGAATCACTAAAGGTGTTCCAGAGAACTACTGCTTGAGGGAAAAAATACCTATTCTTATTTCAGGTATATGGATAGGAGTAACCAGTGTTCATTAGTAAAGTGCTTGCAACAGTGAGCCAGTACTGTGTATTGCAGAAACTAGCTACTGCCAAAATAATGCAACAAGAAATTCATCTTCAGAGGAGAGTAAAGTTATAAACAAGCATCTGTATTAATAGACCAAAGCTGCAGTGCTGATAAAGCAGATCCACCTGCCCCCTCCCATTTACAGTGAAAATATCTAATTCCATAATAGAGAAATTAGGTCTTCTAGGGTAATATGGGCAGTGATTGCTAGAGAAAGAGGAACAAATGTAAGCATAAACCAGTATCAAGCAACAAACTATTAGATTTAAGAGGGATTTTTTTCTTCAGGCTGAAATGGAAGAATATAAGGACTTTATGTAAGAATTATATACAACAGTACAGTATAAAATAAATTTAGCTGAGATCTGTATTCTAGAAAGTGAACAAACAAAAAAAAAACCCTTACAAAATATGACGTGGTGTGCCCTATGGGCCTTCATTCACACTGATTACAACAGCAGCTTCAACAGAAGTATGAATTTGATGAAGCTTAGATAAATTATAAAAAATACACTACTACAGTAGTAATTTGCATTGTTTAGCATATATGAAGTAATCAGGTTAACTGAATTCTTAGTTTTTAGGCCAGCAAGCGTTAGTTCCCAGGAATAGTCATCATATTAGCCTTCTATACAGGGCTGCTGTAAAATTTATTGAGTTAATTCAAGCAAAATCCTTAGAGCATTTGTAAGTGTTCTGAGTCTATTATTTATTTCATTTGATTTATATCCCGCCCTCGCCTGCAAGTGGGCTCAGGGCAGGTCACAACATTTCATTTCAATGAACATCTCATTAAGTAAACATAGTAGTATTAAAACGTAAGATGTAAAACAAAATATATAACCAAGTTTAAATCCAATCAGAGGGATGGCAACTATTCAAGGCAGTTCATAGTGCCTCCTGCATAGTGTAACATAGGTGGTAATTAACAGCAACCAGTTTTCTGATGATGCTGTTGACCTCTATTGAGCAGGGCAAATAATGGTGGGCACTATACACACTTTGAGCAGTATGGTTATATTCTATTGATTCTGAAAATATGTTTGTGGATGGCCAAATACTTATAGGCTATGAAAAAGCTAAAACAGTAAGTGAGAAAAATGGCCAGGGTCTAAAACAAAACCACAAAGATTCACTGAGCTCTACAGGATTGATATTATTTGAAGAGTCTTGCCTTTAGCAACATCCTTGTTAACTGACCCTTATGTCATAAATGAATTTAGATATAAAATCCTATGTTTAAAAAGACAGAAGAATGAATAAGTTTAAAAAAACAAGCCAATCAGAGTCCTGGAAGAAAAGTGAGTTTAAAAAAAAATTACTAGAAATCTTATGAATGTTACCTGTCAAAGTCAACATATGGAGCAAAAGGACCTACAAATCATTTTCTAGGCATTATGTGAGCTAATGAGTCTGCTTAAGGGTAGAAAAATAAAAACTGAAATTTGATCTGAGAACCGAGCACTATTTTATATTCATAACTGATGTCAATCATGAGCTCCCTGGTATGTTTATATATCTTATATTTTCAGAGCTCCCAGTCTACTAGAATGACAGAAGAACACTCTTACAAGGAAATTGCTTTAGTTAACCTTTTTTGGGGGTGTGGGGGGGAGCGTTTCTTTGCATTTACTCTGACCTGCTAAACAACCACTCCCAAGGCACAGGGTCAGCCAATGATGATCAACAGTTGGGAGATGTTAGTATGACATTGCATCCCATTGCTTGAAAGAATCAAGTATTTCAAGAAACGAGTGGCCACTATAGATGCTTTGTTTTACTGGGTGGTGAGGCTTCCTTGACCCTGGTAACGTGTGGGGCAGCTGCCCTCAGAGTATGAAGCAATTTGTTCAATAAGATAGAGGGGTTCCTGGATATCAAAACTAGGACCTCATGTCGATAAGCTACTTTGAAATGTTGCAGAATACATAACATTTGTTGATTTTTGGCCCAGTCTGGGAGCCTCTCAACCTCATTTGCTCCTGTAACAAGTAGGAAAGCCTTTTGTATACAACAGCTTTTCACTGTCTCCTTTTGCTTGCCTCAGATTTCTCCATCTTTTGTAGCAAGTGAAAAAAGAGATTGAAAATAACAAAGAACAAACCGATATAAAAAGTTGATTTATAGTAATGCAAACCCTTCTGTTTTTCTCACTATGATGGACTGGATTAAAATCAAATAATTAAACAGAGGTTTATGGTACATTATTTTGTACGCAGGTCCAACAAATAAAGATGCTGCTAAACATTACATTGCATTTTAGCTTGAAATTCAAGTTACCTCAGCTGAGCATTGCAAGGACAGCAAACGCTTAAGAGCTCTTCTGATAATCTAAAGCAATCTTTTTCATGTCGAAACATTATGCACAGGAGACGGGCTTTTATTTCCAGTAAGAAATCTGATTGTCTCCCTTTTCTGATGCATAATTATGGGGAAAATCCTGATAGAACATGGGCAAGGGAGAAATAAGGAGGGAAAGACGATCAAGACTTGACTTTGAAAGGAAACCTGATTGTTTCCGTTTCCTCCACCTGCCCTTGTTTTGCATCTCCTATGTAGAGATGACAGAAACTGCAAACCCACTGAATGTATTTGTACCTGAGAGCATTTCCCTACATGAGCCTCAGAGAGCACTACAATCAAGCTCACAAAACCTCTTAGTGATCCCCAAGCCAAAGAATGTTCGGCTGTCCACCACCAGGGCAAGAGCCTTTTAGGTGGCAGCCCCTACCCTTTGGAATGGTCTCCCTGAAAACATCAGGGCCATGTGAGACATGCCACAATTCCTCAGGGCCTGCAAGACAGAACTGTTTAAACAGGCTTTTAACACCTAATGGAAGTGTCCAGTATTTCACCACACCACAGTATTAATATCTTAATCCAACCCAAATAGAAACGCAATGCGCTCAATAACACCTAATAACATCACAGTAAACATCGCTAATTAAATAACGCCATCTAGGGATTGAAACTATATGTTTGAGATGTTTTAATAATTTATTGTGCTTTTACTGTAATGTAATTTTATGTTGTTTTAATTGATGTTAGCCACTCTGAGCTAACCCCCATGTCCCACCTACTCCTCAGGTAAATCTCCCATTGCAAACAGAGGAGGCAACCCATGAATAGTATTAATTTCATTCAGTTTGTCTGCCCAGTGTTCTCATTTGTCACTGTGGACATTAACAGGGAGTGTTGCAACAAGAAAGAAGCAAAGAGCCCTAAGAGAAAAAATAGAAGAAAGCTGAGGAGAATGAATTTGGTCAGGAAGGGGTTAATTAATTCAATTCCAATAGCCTTGCAGTTTCCTCACCCCCATTCTTTCTCAGGCACCATGGACAAAAACTGTAAACAAAAAGGGCTAAAAGCTTTTAAAAAGACAAAAGCTGGGGATTCAGAGGACAGGCCCACAGTTGTGAGCCTGTAGATATGTTTATTTTGTCAGCTTTTGAAAAAACACACACACACAAGTTCTTTCTTTTTTTGCCAGATAGTGCTGAAGTCTACATTCTGTTATAAGCACAGATATTAAAGTTTTTCATTTGCTGACTGCAATATTAGTGGTTTCTTTTAAAAACTTTTACATTATTCTTATTTCCCTAACTGACAAAAACTAATTCAGATACTTTGGGAAGCAACTCATCTCTTGCACTGGTGGTTGGGGGCAAGATCTGTGTGAAATGAAAACCACACAAAACTGACAGCTGCAGCAAGGAGAAGACACCAATTAGCATTTGCCAACCCAAATAGCATTGGGTAGGCAAATAGCATCCTGTCTTGCATGAATGACTCATCTACCACTTTCAGAAGACTGGTTAGAAGATGCAGTTCAGTACATGTAATAGTTGTCAAGTAATAGTACATGTAAGGTTGGGCTCTTAAGAATACAGCAATTATATTTCAATTTTCTATGGAACTGAGGGGGAAGGATTGTTGTTGCTGTTTTGCAAACCCAAGTAGAAAAACCCCCACCAAACTTCAATGGCTTCAAATTCTCTAAAGTTTCCCCACTATCTGAAAAAACTCACATTCACTCTTCCCAAAAGCATATCCAACAACAATGTCTATATTAGTTGCCCTACTACTGTGAAGTAACTGCCCAACTGTATGCTTGCTGTGAGTAATCAAGGGGCAAATTCTTTGATGTCCTAACTCATTTCACAGCAGCCAGCATACATTCATTCTTCATGCATTATTTCTGTTCACTGAATAATACAACCAGCCCACATTTTTATCAAATATATATTTAACATAAAAGTTAAACCCGAGTATGGTGCATTATTTCACAACTTTTAAAACCAATTCCCAAATTTTGCTCCTTAATATACTTTGCTGAATGTCTAAGACAGCTATTGAACCTGGGACCTCTCCTTAAAAATCAAAATCAAATGGCAAAGATGCTGGAACTATTTTGTATTTATTCAAAAAATCTTGACTCACTTTTCATTAAAAGTACATGTTCATTCTATTGGATCTGAATAAATACTGTGAGGTTTTGTTTTGTTTTTTTTTTAAAAGACCAGACATAATTGACATGTATTGAAAATACAGCTAATTAAAAATGGCTGTTACATGCTTCCTTTGAAATTCAGCTAAAGTCTCCAGAAAGGCCATGTACAAGGACTAGAGGCTCAGAGAGCTGAGAAACATTTCCCCATTCTGATTTAACATTTTTCACTTTCCCCATCATTTAATACACAGTTTGATATTTTATTAGAGATGTATTCTTAGTTTACTCTGCAAACATGCCTCATATGGTTACTTTTACCCCAGAACGAAACCCACATAATTTACCTGATAGAACAAAGAGATCATTCAAGAAGCTCAAGAATACTGTTAGATATGGAGACGAGATTGTCCCCATATCTACCAACAGCTCCTCTGACCTATGCTTAACTTCAAGGAAAAGCAGCAAAGTTGCTTATACCAAATGTGGCCATGACATAGATTTCAGCCTGCTCGGGAATACAGTTTTAAAAATGAACATTAATAATAGTTAATGCATTTTTGGTAGATCACCTAGTGCCTCCTAGGAGTCTTGCAACAAATGCTGGAATAGATGTGGTTACCATGAAACTACAAGGCCCTGTGGATGTGGTAGACAGGCACTTCTAATATGCGAACTGGCTTACAGAGGACTAAGCACCAATTTATCAAGAGCCCATTTGATGTATTTACTTTAATACCACTGGAGAGCTTGGTAGTTGCTGACATTGCTTATTATTGAGACAAATCAGCTCTAGTGAAAGCTGATTTTAAAATGGGGACTTGTCTCCACTTCATACAGCTTTTGGCATTAAGATACAGCTTTTTACGCTTGTTACTATATTTGCAAACAGGAATGCATCATTTAGCAGAAATATTTCCATCTGAAGATTGACAATATTTTCCTACCAATTTTAAAATAACGGGAAATAATCAGATATATCGCAAGGCTACTACTGCACTGAAGGATAGATCTGTTTTACTAGTTTGACCCTATCAATGGTGTCCCTCTGGTGATGGATGTCTCATTTGGAGGCCCTATCTGGATCAGGGAAGAAAACTGTAGCAACCATCAAGCACCTGGTAAGCAAGGACATTGTGGCTGGCTGCCAGAAAACAAATCTGAATGCTTTCAATAATCCTTGCATTGTTTGTTCCTTTTCTCATATCTGCTATTTTAAAAGTACTTTCCCCCTCTTGTGTCTATATGCATCGAAATAACTGAGTTATCCCCTTAATGCAAGATTTGTATTACCCATGACTAACCCCAAATGCATTAAGACCTTGCTCAGTCCTGCTGCTTGACATTAATGCATCAGATTATAATATACATATTACTGGTATGGTAAAATGAAGCAAGCAAATTTTCCATTCTTCATAGTAAAGGAAAATTCCATATAGTGCACCTTTCCATTATTCCCTCATGCTTTCAGATAAGATGATTTACATATGCCTCAGGAATCAGCTAGAGCAGCCACCTTTCAGAAAATAAATCTAACCAAATAAATAAATGTTAACTCCTGGAAATGCCTAGTATTCAGTTCATTATGAATTTAATACCTGTTTAAGTTTTCGTTTGATTTCTGGTGCTCCTTGCCACAAAACCAATTAGCTCCCTTAAAGTATTTGCTAGGTTTCCTGCATGCTACTTTGGCATAGGGAAAGGTTGACTTGAATCCATAGCCCAAAGGGCACAAGCTGAAGGCAACTGCAATAATTTTTTGTAATCTGGAATTGTTTTCTAAGACATTCCCAAAAGAAGTTCAGTTGAGGCCAAGGTACAAATATTTAAAATAAATAAATGCCTCATAATAAAAGCACCATTTCACATGCTGCAGCAAGTAATGCCTTTGTGTGGTACCTTCAGCTTCCAGAAGAGTCAACTGAAGCAACTGCTCTTTAATGATGGAGAGAAAGATGCAGAAACAAAAGATATGAAAACTTATTTCTGGACCAGACTGAAAATTAAACAGAACAAGAATTACCCAACACAAAAACAAAGTAAAAGCTGAAACAGAAAGATCACTTAGTATCAGTTACTTTGTCTTGAAGAAGCAATTTTTTTTCCATCTACTGAAAAACATTAATGGAAAAAAATACCAGAGGGTGGATCTGTTCAAAACCTATTTATCTTTCTCTACCTGCTAAAGAGTTTTCTGGTAATCACAAGAGTCAATTTAGGAAAATTTTGCATATGAAGCAACAACAGTATATACATTAAAGAATAAAAAAAAATTGTCTAGAAAGTAAGGTGATATGCAAAATATTTTCTGCCCCTCTACTACTTTGTGACCCTTTGCCAGTAATCCTATATTAGTGCACATTAGCATTCCAAGACATACTTTCTATGGCTTTCCTTTTTAAAAATGTAAAAATATTCCTTTTCTTAGGCTGAGAGACTGGTGAACCAGCAGGAACAACAAAAGCCCCTATTATTGATGCCAAACAGAAATTGCAGACAAAGTTAAGCTGATAGGGAGACATACATGATATCATTTATATTCTTGTAAAAGAACAATTTCAAGTAGTTTTACAGTTACTATTCCTATTGAAGTCAGTACTTGGGAAGTGACAAAGACAATTTGCTCCTCCCATTAGGAAGAAAAGCCTTGTTATATAAATAAAGTATTAAATTAAATTCCACAGTCATCAATGACACATGTCAAAACCATACTACGTAACTTGAGCTTGGTTTATACTTGCATGTGTATATATATTACCAAAGACAAGTAAAATCAAATTCATATCCCAGTTTTAAAAAGCACTAGTAGTATCTCATCTTTGCCATTCAGTATTTTCAAACTACGAATCTCTTTGCATGTGCTGCTTCAGTTACCACACCAGCTTTCCATAATATTCAAACAGGCAAGGTTTGGATACAATCTATAAACCTTCATTTTCACAGTCCTTCACTTCACTTTTGTCTGGTTTCACAAACAAGTCATTGCTCTCCTGTATTTCCTCCTCCTCATCTCCAAATGTCTGTTCCTCCATGGTTGTAAATGTAAGAGACCGGGCAGCAACCTCTGCTGCTAGACCTGATGTGAAATTGAAATCTGTTGATATATGGAGCTGTGCCAGCCTTTGTTTCATGGAGGATTTTAACACATCTCTCTCAGTTGGCTGTAGCACCTTCACTCCATCCATATAAGATGGCTCGGATTCTTCTCCCTCTCCATTGCACTGGTAACATGTTCTTTTTTCAAACACAGGTGAGTCACCATCAGTGGTAATGTCTTCTTTCCTCACTCCAGGCCCATCAGATAAGTATTCCGTCCTGCCTTCCTCATCATCAGTGGCATGTGATTTCGGAACGGAGACTGTCTCTATGTCATCCTCTTTTCTGCTGTAATCCTGCTTGCCAGAGTCTGAATTCTTAGGCAATACCAAAATATTTACAGGTTCTTCAAGCTCTACAGCAGGCAAGGGTTTCACTGCAGCTTTAAAAAAAAGAAGGTGGAATGAAATGACAACTTGCTGAACTCAACATAACCTACTACAACATGACTGAGCTATAAGTTTTAAAGTATATAACATCTGTATTTTCTGCACAGAATGCTGGACATGTTAGATCACACTATACAACTTCTTGAATACATAAAGCATATAAAGAAAGTAATAAGGAATATGATAAATGGTACTGCAAAATGGAAATTAAAATATAACTAGTTTTTATTTGACCATACTTTTGAATTGCATTCCTTCACATTCTAATTGCCTGTAAGGTAACTGGAAGGTCACAGGCAGTATTTTGTAATCTTTTTCTTAATGTACAAAATTCCAGACACAAGTAAAATAGGTTTCCATTCAGATAATGAGTTCCAATAGATTACAAGTTTAATCTATTTAATTTACTTAGTTTTTGTTTAAATACTTGTAATGTGTAAAAGTGACCCTTAAAACATTTAATATTTGAATACCTATGTTTCTTTTTGCATGTTGAGAAGACTGATCATTTTGCTCATTAACTTGCTCTTTAGGAGAACCATTGGAAGGAAAGAACAACATAATGACAAGGAATTGCAAAGTCTTCACTTCCATCAGGAAAACTGCTAATCCAAATATAAATTTCAGTTTTATTCATGGATGCAGGAATACTGGATGCTAAAAATAGATCCCAAGTTCTAATAACATTTAAGCTATATCCATTGAGCTGCTTTCAAGTCATCTAGGTTTAGTGCTGTAGCATTAATCCAGAAAAGTCATCAATTTGCAGTTTGAATTATGTTATTATTCTAAACTTCCTTTGTTTTCTTTTCACACTGTATTTTCCAAAATATATTGTACAAACCACAGAAACCAAAATCAGTAAAGTGAAAAAGGCAAGCCTCAAGCCAACCATAGTGTTTTAAATAAGAATTATACACAACTAAATAACCTGTTAAATCTCCCAAAACTGTAAAACATGTGGATCTGTTTACGTTACCTCAACACATAGGACAAATGATTAGTTCAAAACAAAATGCCCTTTCCTTCTCTTATCTGTATATTATTTCCTTCTCTTATCATGAACATTTCTGCAGTTTTCCAAACTTTCTATATCTATTCTCAGAATAAAGGTAGTCCCCAGAAGGTAAAGGTAGTCCCCTGTGCAAGCACCAGTCATTTCCGACTCTGGGGTGATGTCGCATCATGACGTTTTCACGGCAGACTTTCTATGGGGTGGTTTGCCGTTGCCTTCCCCAGTCACCTACACTTCCTCCCCGGCAAGCTGGGTACTCATTTTACTGACCTCAGAAGGATGGAAGGCTGAATCAACCTTGAGCCGGCTATCTGAATCCAGCTTCTGCTGGGATCAAACTCAGGTTGTGAGCACAGCTTGGACTGCAGTAATGCAGTTTACCACTCTGTGCCATGGGGCAGAATAATACCACTTAAAACTGTCAGAAGATACACTAATTAATAAACTGATGTTAGATTGCATAATCTCTCAAATAAAGAGCAAAGCTTATTCACTGGTGGACCTCCTGATGGCACTTGGTTTTTTTGGCCACTGTGTGACAGAGTGTTGGACTGCATGGGCCATTGGCCTGATCCAACATGGCTTCTCTTTATGTTCTTAATGGAAGTATATATACAATTCCCATGTGTCTGACTTGCCTTAGGAGCTTTCCCCAATCCTCAGGGCACAAAAATCTCAACCGATTTCGCACTAGGGCTTGTTCCGGGTAGACAGCCCTTTTGCTCCCAGGCTTGCCTCCATTTTTGCACAAATTGCCCCGGAGCTGCAAGTTGGTCCACCGCTTTTCTGCAGCAAGTAGAAACTGCTTGTCAGAGGATCTCGCTTGCTGCAGAAAAGCAGTGGGCCAACTCACAGCTCCGGGGCAACTTGTGCGAAAATGGAGAGAAGCCCCGGGAATAAAAGGGCTCTCTACTCGGAACAAGCCTAGTGCGAAATCAGTCCTCATCTCTTTTACCAGAAGACAAATACTGTTAAGCATGTCAGCCTAGTATCACAGGTGTTCTAAAGCATTACATCTGGTCACAGCAAACAAAGCTACTGTCAAAAGACAGATATATAAAGATTTTCCAAGCTAATAAAAATAATGCTTACCATGGTCACTAAATAGGAGTTGTTTCCATTTCTGCCTTTCTGCCTCTGAAGCCTTAAATCCCAACACAGATTTTAGTTCCTGCAGTACTCTCTTGGATTCCTCTCTTTCACGCTTTTGTCTCTCTCTGTCTTCCAGGGAAAAGTAATAAAAGTCATCTCTCTTATACTCGCTGTCTATATCTGTATCATCAACATATGCTTCAAGTTCCTGAGGAAAAAGGCAACAAACATCCTGTTGGATCTGCTTACTACCCCAGCCCTACAAAATGGTGATATTTCTGATCTCCAGTGATTGTCACCATAATTGATTTTTATGCGCTTCATTCAAATATTTCTAAAGTCTTCCCTCCTTGAGAAACTGCTTAACTTACTATTCCAGCTATTCCGTATATGTAAAGTACATACAATTAACAATGGGTTGGATTGTCCTTCCACAAAGGAAGTGTCTTTTGCTTAGAAAGGGGCCATTTTATACTTTGTGCCATACAATGAGCTAAATCCAAACACGTAATTCCACATTTATTTAACAGCATTCATAGTCTGCCTTTCTTAAAGAAGACTTGAGACAGCCTATGCACTCCAGAAACTACAGAGTGCATTTTTTTTACCAAAAAAATCAGCAGATGGAAGTAAAAATAATAACTAAACTGATAATGGACAGATACAAAAGCGCAGTTCTTTCAAACATGTCCCTCAGTCATCCTGTGAAAGTAATTTTACATGAACAGAAAAATGTGATTTATTCTCCAACTTGCATTACTTCAGGAGGTTGTACTCTAATGTCCTCCTTTTCATACCAAAAGTTTCTTGCATGCAGAAAACTAACCTGCCAAGCAGAGGGCTATCATTAGGACAATTTGAGCAAAATATCTTGAAGTAAAAAACTGGCTTGAGAACATATTTTAAATATTTTGTTCTACATTGCACAGAATATGTCAACACAACAAGGCTATTTGCATTAACTTCAGACATCATTTATTCAGACCTTAAATTTTACTATTACTAATAGCATTTTTTTAAAACAAAAAAAACACTTAGATTCTGTCTTATCCAAAGTCATGCATATAGTAATACTGTATATTGTAGTATTTAACATTAAATCAGGCTGCATTTATTTAGCAAAGCTGGGAACTCCACCATGAGGACTATGTGCATGCTACAGAGCCTATAAATAATTACTTATTTAACAGTTCCAAAAGAAATGGGTCTTACTTGACTGTTGCATAAGGAAATCTAAAGATCATTCTTTCAAGGCAATATAGATTTTACCTGCTCTTCAGGAATTGGGTCTCTGTCCTCTATATGTACAGCAGGTTGTAGTGAGGGTATTACAGTGCAGTGTTCGTTCTCACTTGATACTTCAGGTTTGTCTAGAATAAAGAGGATAAAAAGGAGTCAAATTTGTATTAAAACTTCTGGAATAGCCACTGCAGGTGGCAAAAGGGCTCTGTATTAGGATACCTTAATTAGATTTCACTTATACTAGCATATACTTCAAAGAGATACAATTATATCTATTAAAACTGACTTGATATACTATAAATATAGATAAAATTTAACACATGAGCCGACAATTATTTAACTGAGAGTAGTCTTCCTCAAAGTACTTGCTTGCACACCATGAATTAGGATACTAAAGTTTTTGGAGGGAGAGGCACCAAAACCAGGGGTCCAGTTCTATGAGCCCCAGAAGAAGGCACCCCAATTCTCCATTATTTCCAATGCGGGGGAGGCATTTAAACAGAATGTGGTCCTTTAAATGCCTTTTGCAAACTGTGCTGCAAGTGAACTCACAAGCAGCAAGTTCACCCATGTGTTTAAACACCAGCTACCCAACAGCCCTGGAGATTTTTCAGGCTCATCCATTTTGGATAGCTTTAGAAAATACTGAGTTTTATGTTTAGTTGAAAAAAATATCTGGAAAATATCAGTAACATGGCTATGATGTCTAAGAGTGAAATCACATGCGCAGTTACTGGAAAATATGTTCAGTCAGCGCCACTAACTTAGAAGTATTAATATGCATAAAATCAGAATTAATCTGATTTTCTTACCGAAGTGATAGGATTTATGTGCTCAAACATAAACTGCCATTGTTTTCACTATTCCGTGCGTGACTGCTGTGCAAGTTATTTATATATACGTAAGCTTCAATGTTCTGACTTTAAGTTGGGACTCTATGCTCTGTTCCTCAAACACTTCAAATGAAGAAAGACTGAACTGCCACAGATTCAATAACTGGCTATGGCTTATATGGGGAGGGATGGTGGCTCAGTGGTAGAGCATCTGCTTGGGAAGCAGAAGGTCCCAGGTTCAATCCCCGGCATCTCCAAAAAAGGGTCCAGGCAAATAGGTGTGAAAAAGCCTCAGCTTGAGACCCTGGAGAGCCACTGTCAGTCTGAGAAGACAGTACTGACTTTGATGGACCAAAGGTCTGATTCAGTATAAGGCAGCTTCATATGTTCCAGGATGAATGCCTTAAAGAAGGAACCAATCCTTTAATTTTAAGTGTGTGTCACAAGAAAAATGTGCGTATAAGACTCTAACATCCAGTCATTCGTGCTGTCTGTTCATGTTGCTGACAAGCAGATGATGCCCATAGCTGGGAATCCACCTTTGCTCCCCACCCCCATGCCACCCACTGCACAGCTGATTAATGATATGAAGCCATAAGGTACATTCCAGCAGTGGGTGCCACTTGCTGGGAGCCCATCAGGGCCGCTCACATGCTGTGGAGGACAAGTAGTAGGTCACAGCCATGGCTTCAGTAAAAGCTTGCAACTTTGGTTCCTCAATGATGCTAGTGAGGAAAGATTCTACTGTATCACTGGTAAAATTGCCATAAGTACATCAAGGCTTTGGGGAAACTAATACCATTAATAAATATCACAGTGAATACGTACATATATGTAAATGTAGCATGCAGTTGTTCAACAAAACCTAAAGATTAAATCTCAAAGCAGAGTCCTTTGACTAGTTTATTCAAATATATTGTTGCAAGAGATTTCAAGAGGCAAGAGCCGCTTTTATCATAAGCACAATTCAGAAATATTTAATACAGTTCTGTTCACGTAACAACAACAGATGCAATATTTAAGCAGTAAAGAGGGCATGGGGAAGGCAACAGGTACTATAAAGAAACCTACCTGGCTACGGAATAAAGTATTATACAACCAGCTACAATTAGCAGGTAGATCTCAATTTTCCCAGCTCCCAATTTTTGTTATTTATTTATTACTTTAAATTTCTATCCCGCCCTCTCTGCGTGTGTTGCTGTTTGTGTGTGTATGTATATGTGTGTGTCTCTGCCATCACCCCATCTTTCTTTACCTATATATAGTATGAGATACCAATCTATTTTTAAAGGATGACATAAGAATAAAGAGATAGCTGAAGGAAGATGGGAAGATTGCAGAGAAGCTAAAGGACTTATTTGCTTCTGTGTCCACTGTGGAAAGTGGGGGCCACAGTTCCTATTTTCAGGAAGGGAGTCTGAAGAACTGAGTCAACATGAAGTGACCAGAGATGAAGTTCTAGACCTACTGGGAAAAACAAAAAACAAAGTCTCCAGGTTCTTATGGCATACATCCGAGAATTCTTAAGGAACTCAGAGGTGAGACAATTGATCTACTAACCCAGATGTGTAAATTATCACTAAATTCAGTAGCTGTGCCAGAAGACTGGACAGTAGCAAATGTAACACCAATTTTTAAAAGGGGATTCAGAAGGGATCCACAAAATTAAAGGCCAGTCAGCCTAACATCTGTCTCAGGCAAATTAGTAGAAACTATAATCAAAGACAGAATTGTTAGGTACATAGAGGGAAAAGCCTGCTGAAAGAAAATGAGCATGGCTTCTGCAAAGGGAAGTCTTGCCTCACCAACTTTTTGGAGTTGAGAAAGTGAACAAGCATGTAGAAAATGGTGACACAGACAATATACACTTGGACGTCAGAAGGCTTTTGACAAGATACCTCACCAAAGACTCCTGAGTAAACTTAGCAGTCATAGGATAAGAGGACGGGTTCTCTTATGGATTTAAAATGGCTTAAATGACAGAAAGCAAAGATTCCTAATCAATGGACAGTTCTCACAATGAAGTAAGCAGTGAGGTCCCACAAAGATCAGTATTGGGTCCAGTACTATTTAATTTATTCAGAAGTGATCTGGAACTAGGGATGAGTAGCATAGTGGCCAAGTTTGCAGAATTGTTCATGGTGGAAAAACCAAGGCTAACTGCTCCAAGAAGACCCCTACAAACTGGGTGAGTGGCAAACAATGTGGCAGATGAAGTTCAATGTTCAAAAGGTGATGCACACTGGGACAAAAAAAGTCCCAAGCGGGTATAGGCTAATGGGGTCTGAACTTGCTGAGACTGAAAGGGAGAAAGGTCTGGGAGTCATTGTGAAAGTGTCAACCAGTGTGCTGTAGCAGTGAAAAAAGGCAAACTATGTTAGGGATTATTAGGAAAGGGACTGAGAATAAAACAGCTGATACTGTAATGTCCCTGTATAGGTCTATGGTATGGCCTCACTTGGAATACTGTGTATAGTTCTGGTCAAAAAGGACATTACAGAGCAGGAAAAAGTGCAGAGGAGGGCAACCAAGGTAATTCAGAGGTTGAAGAACCTTCCTTATGAGGAAAGGCTGAAGAGTCTGGGACTTTTCAGTTTAGAAAAGAGACAGGAGGGAACATGATAGAGGTTTCTAAAATTATACATGGAGTGGGGAGATAAAGTTTTCTCCTTCTCCCAAAATACTGAAACTTGAGGGCATTCAATGAAGTTGATGGGTAGTAGGTTCAGGAGGAACAAAAGGAAAATCTGCTTTGGTATTAAACAGTTATTAAAATGTGGAATTCGCTGCCAGTGGATGTAGTGATGGCCACAGGAATAAACAGCTTTAAAAGGGGCTTACATAGATCATGGAGGTCTATCAATGGCTACTAGCCATGGTGAGTGAGAGGAACCTCCACATTCAGAAGCACCAAGTCTCTGAATCCCAGAGCCAGGAGGTAGCATCAGGGAAGGCCTCAGCTTCTAGGGGAACTAGTTGTTGGACCAGATGGACTATTGGTCTGATTCAGCAGGGCTCTTACATTCTTATGACAGAAATACTACTTTATAGTCTCTTATATATGATTCAAATCATCTTGATTAATGGACTATATAATTATATTGTACAAAACAGGATGATTACTATAATACTAAAATGAGTATGTGAAATATAGTATCTACAGCAGCCAGGTTGTGGCACATGACAGCCCAAACTGAACTGATTACAATATATGCAAACTTCCCCACAATGTTTAATGAGTTAGAGGTAAATAAAAATATGGCCACTGAGTCTATCATCAGGCACCTGTCTATTTTTCAACAATGTCTGATCATGTGAAAATTCCAAGAACATATTTAACAGGAAGCCTACCTTTTTTGTTGAATCTTGGTGCCACCTAATAGAAAAGGCAGAGTAAATGCCCCTTGCCTCCAGCCCTGTAGGAATTTGGCTGCATAGATGGGGTCAACTTGTAGATCTCCCTATTTTTAAAAAGGGATTTTTCAACTGCTAGTTAATCATGTTGTAAAAACATACCTTTTTTATCAAGTTTTCTTCGAACCATTTTTTCCACCTGAGAAATGGCTTCTTCCCAACAACTGTTGCTAGCTTGCATGTGAGGCTGAATCAGCTTTAGTTTTTGTTCTACAACTTGGTAAGCCTCTAAAGAGTGTTCTTGGCTTTCCTTGGCACTAACAAATTTTTCAAGTTCATCTTCCAGAATTATTATTCTTGATGAAAGAGAAAAGTTAACACCTTATTACCATCTTAAACTTTCTGTGTATCTCCTTGATAATTTATTTCAGATAGAAGTTTACAATTTGACAATTTGTCCTATTCTTTGTCTTGTTCATGCAAGAGGTATAATCATTTCATTTCCTGATGTATTTTAGAATACATATACCACTACCTCCTCAACTGACTGGCAGAGAAGCTTGGGAGGTAGACTGAGGGAGAGAATTGAGAGAACAGCCAAAATGGCTCCCAATCTCTCACAAGAACTTCTTCCCCTTTGAAAAGCCAGAAATGACATGGAGGTTTGAACAACTTTCTGTGGTACCCTCAAAAGGAGGTAAGATGAAGGTCAATGAGAAATTTCTAGCTGTTCCCAACAGGCTGCATCAGAGACATGAATGAGAAAGAAGAGACACCCTCAACCCTTAGTTCTGAAGCCACTGCTGGAAGACCAGCTAACAGGTTAGTAAACATCTTCCAGCTGTACCTAATAACTCCATATACTATTTAATCTACAGGGATGGGTAATCTGGATATCACTGACTCCTTTTGTTCATATCTGGACTTGCCAAGGTATGAGATAGTGTGTTATGTATCTTCTCTGACCACTTAAGTCTCCTACAACCAAGTATGACATCCTCTGCAAAGTCTTGGGCTGGTTTTGATAATACATTATCACTAGTAATCAGAAGCAAATGTAAAGAGGACAGTGGTCAGGGCAAGATCTAAGACCTCAAACCTAGTCACAGAATTCATTAGAGCTGGAGATACTGCAATATAATTGCAGTGCTAGACATACAAATTGCCACATAGGTAAAGGTACCACCAGTTAAATCAAATGTGGTGCCATGCAAAATATGCAGGTTGGTCAACGAGAGAAGTTCCAACAATTTCAGACCAAACTTATTTATAGTTAGGTCCTTTGAAGAACGATTCAGGAGGTGAGCATGTGATGCTATCTGCTTGTTTATACCACCCCCTGCCTCTAAATGACATGGTCCTGTTCTTGCATTAAAATCGCCACATAAAATGACATAGGTACTCTACAATGCCCCCACAATTAAATTTATGTCTGGAGTACTAACTTCCTTAAAAGCACGTTCAGAAACTGAAAAGATTATATTTCTGTTATCTGACAATGATGCTCATGCATCCTATAGAGTCTCTTTGGTTGCCCTTGCAGCTAAGAAGATACGAGCAAGAGTAATTTCAAATGCTGTAACTTCTTGACGTTGGCCTTTCTGGGGAACTTTTAAGATGTTAATTTGAAACTTTGTTGTTCAGGTTTTGCTTTGTTTTGTAACAGCCAATGGCTATATACAATAAATTTTTGACGGACTGACTTCTTTTGTTGTTCAGAGGACACATTGTATCAATGTGTCTAGCTTTTGGGGGGGGTATGTGTAATGTCAACATACCAGAAGATACTGGGAGGAGTCTAAAAGGTGAAATATAATTTACAGTGCAATCGTAAACATATACCATACTAATTCCATTAAAGCAAACTGACTTTGAATGGTATAACGCTGATCAAGATTGTATTGTTGGTTACATAATTCAAGCCTCTGAAGTGGCAGAGAAAAGCACTCTTTTGTGAAATTCTAGACTAGTTCCACATAAGTAGCAAAGAAGAGCTAGACATACTAATGCTGGATAGAAATCAGTAACAAGAAGTATCCTTAAAAGTATCATTGACTCCAACTGTATTACATTGGAGTAACTGCATAAGACTGCAGTGTATCAGACCTCTTTACAATTCTGGGATCAATCCCAAATACTGACTGTCACACACATTTTTAAAGAACACAATGTGCTATTTTATGCTCAAGTCCTATACAGGTAAAGCAAATTCTAATTTGTAACTATTTTCACTTTTCTGAACATATTTTTTTTTTTGGTTAAGTAGATATTGGGGGAAGTAACAGCAATAATGGCCATTAGAAATCAGCACAAAACTTATTTAAAAGAAAACAATGCAGATTTTTAACAAGCACAACTAGAATTAAATTACTAGCAAGATGTTCTCTCAGAGATCAACTTACTCATTCAGTAAGGCCTTTAGATGGAGCTGCAAGCTACGCACTGCGGTATGAAGATGGTTTAGCTCTCTTGACTTCTGGATGGTTTTGATTAAACGATCAGAACCAGATTGATGATGGGTTTCAAAATAGCGATAAAACTCATAGCTTCGTTTAAGTTCTTCTAAGCAGGCAGCATGAGCATGAGGCAGACCTTGAGTCACATCAGAAAATACAGAAAGAGGCAAACGTTCCGGAATAATCAGATTCTTAGGGGAAGCATTGGAAGGAGACATCAGAAGAATCAGTCGCCTGAAGAATTCAGAACTTTGACCTACCCAAAGCTGAAACAAAACCTAAAACCACAGAAACAAGTCAATATTATCTATGTGATAACGATTTTTTTTTCATTTTCCTACTTTGTCACACAATATGCTTTCTCATTGGCAGAAAAAAAGTCTAAATTATGGGGAAAACAATTTCTTTTTCTAAATAAACAAAAATAATGCTGGGTCAAGCTTGGTAGAGATTAGAATGACTTTTCCCATAAGAACTATTTAATGCCCTTATCTAAATGCATGTTTCAGAGTTGGTTCCAAAGCTGACCTTTTGGGGAAAGAATTTCATCTGATCAGTATATGCTTGATGTAATACTTCCTAACCCTTTTGGATAAAGGGCTTTTTTTGAGCAGGAACGCACAGGAATGCAGTTCCAGCTGGCTTGGCGTCAGGGGTGTGGCTTAATATGCAAATTAGTCCCTACCAGGCTTTTTTAAAACAAAAAAGCCGTGCGAAACAATGGGGTTGTCAGGGGGTGTGGCCTAATAGGCAAATGAGTTTCTGCTGGGCTTTTTCAACAAAAAAGCTCTGGAGTTTACAAAAATAAAAATTAGTCTAAAAATGAAAGCTTTGGTCTTGGATAAAGATTACTACAAACATAAGAAAAGTCATGTTGGATCAGGTCAATGAACCATCCAGTTCAATACTTTGTCATACAGAGTGGCCAAGACCCTAGTGCCATCAGAAAGTCCACCAGCAGGGCCAGAAGTCCTCTCACTGTTGCCCCCTAAGCACAAAGAATACAGAGCATTCCTGTCAGAACTTGTAACGCTCTCTGTCTGCTTTGACCAAACTGACTCCATGCTGTAACCTAACACTAACCCAGAATCCATAGCCTGAACAATTAACCCTGTGCCTCATAGCTATTCCAAGTATTTAGGGGCGACAGATAGTCTCTGCTCAACATCCACAGGTGCCCTTTTGAAGACAGGCCGTTTGGCCTTCACCACAGGGAAGCATCCTCCCTTCTGATAACGAAGCCTGGGAAAGGAGACACTTGTCTGTAACCCGTGTGAATGATAGCTTTATTGTACTTTGCTGATGGCATAAAATGTAACCAACTGCCAGGACTCGGCATTACTGTTATCTCGTAGCTCTAGCACTGTAGTTCTTCAATAAAGATCTTTACTTTGTAACAAGTATTGGAATCGTCTGAAGTTCGTTCCAGTTCTGACAATCCCTGCCTCAGACACAGTGTTCCATTTATACCTTATGGCTAATAGTCACTGATGGACCTCTACTCCATATGTTTATCCAATGCCCTCTTGAAGCTGCCTATACTTCTAGCTGCCAACACTTCCTGGGGCAGTGAATTCCATGTGTTAATTACTCTTTGAGTGAAGAAGGATTTCCTTTTATGTGTTCTAAGCCTATTGCTCATTAATTTCATTGAATGCCCACAAATTTTTGTATGGTGAAAACTGCTAATTTGTTTCCTGTTAATTAACCAGTTTTTAATACACAAGAGGACCTGTTCTCTTATCCTGTGATTGCTGAGTTTACTTAGTAGACTTTGATGAGGAACTTTATCAAAAGCTTTTTGGAAGTTAAGATAAACATCTAGGATCACCCTTGTCCACATGTTGTTTGCCCCCTCAAAGAAGTCTAAAAAATTAGTGATACAAGATACATCTTGAATTACCTTGAATAAACTTTTGTTAGTCTTAAAGGTGCCACTGCGTTCCAAATCTGTTCTATCTCTTCTAAAAGTTAAATGTGGTTGTGTTGGTCTTTTTTGGCAACTCCCTATTTAAATAAATGCTAAAATTAATAGCATTATGGTCACTGTTCCCAACTAGTGCTATCATATTTACATCTCTCCCCAGGTCTCGAGTATTATTTAGGACCAAGTCCAGGATCGTCTCCCCTGATAGGTTCTGTGACCATCTGCTCCATAGCACAGTCACTGGGAGTATCTAGAAACCCAATCTCTTTCTCCTTACTTGAACATATTAACCCAATCAATGTGTGAGTAGTTAAAATTACCAATTATGACACAGTTGTTTCATTTAGCTGTTTCTTTTAATTCTTTTGCTGTTTTTCAGTCATCTTCTACCTTTGATCTGGTGGGTGATAAACTCCCAGAGTTAAGCTTCCTTCCTACAATTAGTTAAAATGTTCCAGGACTGTTTTTTTATTTGTTATTGAGGCTCACTTCTATTTAATTATTCTAAAGATCACCAAAAGCAAGAAAAATAGGCATCTGTCAAGACTAAAATCGAAGGTTACCTTCAGTGCAGGCAGGCTGAAGCCATCTGTGAAATTGTGTGCTGCTTCTTCAGATACTTGCTCTTCACTCAGCCCCAGGCCAAGTTCCTTAAAAGGTACCACACAGATGTAGTTTGTCACATTGTCACTCTCAGAATTCAGTGGGTAGGTTTAGCTGAGGTTAAGGCATCAACAATAAAGCATTTGTATCATGCAGAACATGGAGACACACAAGGGAAAAACAACAGGCTACCTTTGTAAAAAAAAAATCACAGCACAGAAAGTTCACAAAAATAGGCCAGTCTATCAGCAGCTGCTTGCTGTGTTCACCAACAGTCATAAACTAATATTAAAAAAAAATTGAAGCTGTTGGCATTTGTGAATAAGCAGTAGCCATTTTTATTCCCATATTTAAAAGGGCACAATCAATAAATTATAAATGATTACAAAGCGACAAAAAGTACATAAACAGCACAATAAAAAACAAATTAGACTTCATACTAACTATAAATATTAAATCAAGTGGACAATCTATGGGGTAACTTGCTCAGCTTGTATGATTTTAGCAAAGTTAGAATTTACTCTTTCAAATTAATATGAAGTCCTGATAAGCAAGCTTCTTCTGCAAATGGAATTCTGAATGCTGAAGTATGCCTTTCAATTTTGTTTGTATTCTTCAATGCCTTGGTTATCTGTTAATTATATATCTAGATCACAACAATTTTGTGCAATACAAATTTTGCTCTTTAGACTCCCAAAAGAAATTTCTACCAAGTATCAAGGGAGTTCTTTAAATGATATCTTAGATTGGCCTCCCTGCTCCAACTCCCAATTTAATGAAGTATCACTGACTCCACTTATGTGGCCTTAATAGGTCTCTTTTCTTAATTGCTACTACCTTGAATTTTACTATTTTAATCTGTTGTAATTTATTGTAATGTCCTTGACTCTGCTTGTTGGAATCCGCACTGAGCCCGTTTGGGGAGGGTGGAATAAAAACCTGAAAAATAAAGTGTCTTTCCTTTTCCAATGTCCATGCCTGGGTTTTCATATAAAGTCAATTTAAGGACCCTGTGTTTCTGTTTCTAGCTAGCTAAAATACTGCAACACAACTATCACAGTCAATCAGTTTGCATCGTCATAAAATTAAATGCCATCTTTTCCATTAAACATTTCATCAGCTGAACAGAAAAACTTTTAAAAGAACGTTTCTGTGGTAGATAAAAAATGCAGGGCCATTTGAAGGAGCAAAGAGGCAAAAAGACTTCATACCATTATATAGCTAGACATCTAAAATAGGCAACAGTCAAGTTGGTTCAAAGGGATTACTGCCCTGTTAAACACTGTTATTTCTAAGGAAGAGGAGACAGAAGAAACTCCAGTCACATACAGAAAAGGAAGAACATCTTTTGTATTGAATCACAGACATTCAACTCTTTCTGTGCTATTAACCAGGTCAAATACCATCTTCCAAAGTATGCTTTCACCCTTTTTGCATGTTAACACAGCAGAGATCTGCCTTTGGGTAATTTTCCTCAAACTCAGTTAAGCATAAGCTGTATTTAAGCTTGATGCCTTATGACCACAGGAAGAAAAATACAGACTACCTGGGAACAGCTACAGAGACAGGAAGAATGGATGATTGTGTGTGGGGGTGGGGGAAGGAAGAACTAGGACAAGGACACAAACAGAATTTAAGTGACTAATAGCACAACTGTAAGCAAAGTTACTTCCTTCTAAGCCAGGGGTGGGGAACCTCTGTCCTGAGGGCTGTATACGGCCCTCGAGATCACTTGATGTGGCCCTTGGGAATTGCTGGACCGAACCAAGCCATGTAGCAGCCTCCCTGGGACCTGCCTGGCAAGCGAGGATAGTGGGGCCCAGCCGTGCTGTGCAGCAGCCTCCCCAGGGCCAGGCAGGGATCACAGGGCCCAGATGTACTGTGCGGCAGCATCCCTGGGGCCTGGCTGGCCAGTCAGAATTGCTGCAGGGCCTGGAAAAGTTACTGTCACGGTTCAGTTTGCACTTGATTATCCCAAATGGTGTGACATAATATGCTAATATTAGGGGATGTGGTCTAATCTGCTACTGAATTCCAGCTGGGCTTTTTGTACAAAAAAGCCCTGGATCTATGCATTTGCCTAGGGCGGCGGGCCGGGTGTGTGTGTCCTAGATTAAGCTCTTCCCACATGACTTCAAATAGAAAAAACAATTTGCATTAATTTTGCTGAGCTGAATCATTAGTCCTCAGCGGAACACTGTTTTTTAAGTTGATAATTTTTTATGGCCCGCAAATGATGTTATAAATGTCCATATGGCCCTTGGCAGAAAAAAGGTTCCCCACTCCTGTTCTAAGCCCACAGAGTGTGCTGAACTTTAGTTGTACTGTAAGGCTGCATTCAGTCCTGTACACATTGAATAGGAAGCAAGCTCCATTACTTCTGATTATGCATGCATAGGATTGGCTGTAAGCAGATCTGACCAAACATATCTAGCATTTGGTTATACACAGATATAAAAAAGGAAATTATGACTTGAAAATAGAGAAGGGTGTAGGTTGACAAAAAGAGTGGGACAAGGCATGGTGTTAAAAAATGCTCGTGGGCTGGGTTCACAAGAAAATTCTTCAGCGAATTCTTCTAGTCCAAGGAGACACCTCATGTGATATACCTGCATGGTGTAGTTGTCAGAGTGCTGGATTTGGAAGACTCAGTTTAAACACCCACTTAGCTATGCACTCATTGGGTAACCACAGACCAGTGGTCATCTATCAGCCTAGCTTATCTCACAGGAATTACTGAAAGTAATGTGTCAGGAAAAAACCACATGTGCCATACTAGGCTCCTCAGAGACAGTCAAGGAAAAATATAATGAAATTAACAGAACCAAGTCTCTAAAGACATAGGATACAGTGAACTCCCAAAGGCTTGTAAGTTTCCATGAGTTACAAACAAAATGAATTAAGAACCAATTCAGCAATCTCTTTTTCTTTCTAACCTATTTGAGAAAGGATATTGTTTCAGCATGTACAAGGTAGCTAGTCTTGAAGCTCTGAAATTGGCTCTTACTGATCGGTACACAGCTTTCCGAAGACCAATAAGATGCTGACAAGGATGCTGTCCAGCTTTATTAAATGGGCAAGCAGCACTGACCCTGTCAAGCAAACTTGAAAAGTAAAATGTGATACAACTGTACAGATGTCCTACAGAATTATCAAAATTACAATAAGCTTAATTTATTTCTTCATAAAATACATCTTTGTGCAAACTGAATAAAATACAAGCAAGCCCTTATCATATAGACGTAAACAATATACTCCATTAATATTAATAATTTAGTAGGGAAGGTCCTACTCCCTACAGAGCAATAAGCAGTAGTAAATTAGTGCTAAAGGAAAAAAAATCCAATGTGTAATTTTAATAAGAAGCCCACTATAAATATTTTTTTTAAAAAACATAAAAAGATACTTCTTTGGACTGCTTGTAATTTTAATATATAATTTACAACCTGCTTTCTACTTCATTGCAGGAATACACTTCTCCATAATCCTATAAAAACATCAATCCCAATTTCATAGTCCTGAACAGAAATGGCTTCCAGTTTGAAGGTAGAAAAAGCAAGAGTGGTAAGAGAGGTAAGCATTAAATTATGGTTATCTTCTATATACTTAACAAGAGATTTCCATGGATCATGGTCAAGAGTGCAGGGATAATTGCTGAACTTGGTAGTACAGAAGAAAAAACTGCTGGCCTGTGGCTCAAAAATAACAAAATGGGATACATAGTTCCTTAGGAGGCGTACCAATTTGGATCTGACCGGGGAAGGGGCAGGGGGAGACATGGGTTTCAAAGTAGAGTGTCAGAATGAGCACAGAGACGAATATATTCAAATAACATGCCCTGCAGTTTCCAAGTTTATTAGGCAACTCCATCAGTCTCTACCTGATCTACCAGCTACTGGCACAATGTTAATGTTACACTACCAACATTATAAACACAGATTATATTGCCACTACGTGCTCTATGTTGAGCTGACTTTTGAAGACTGTCTGGAAGCCACAACTGGTACAGAGTGCTGTGGCCAGAGTATTGACTGGAGTGAGTTATATGGACCATATCTAGGGTTGCCAACCCCCAAGTGGGAGCAGGAGATCTCCCAGGTTGGAGGCCCTCCCCTGTTTTAGAGTCATCAGACAGCGCGGGAGGGGGGGAAATGTCTGCTGGGCACTCCATTATTCCCTATGGAGACTGATTCCCATAGGGTATAATGGAAAATTGATCCATGGGTATCTGGGGCTCCGGGGGGCCTGTGTTTTGAGGTAGAGGAACCATATTTTCGTCATAGCATCCAGTGCCTCTCCACAAAACACTCTCCAGGTTTCAAAAGGATTGGATCTGGGGGTCCAATTTTATGAGCCCCCCAAAAGGTGCCCCTATCCTTCATTATTTCCAATGGAGCGAAGGCATTTAAAAGGTGTGTGGTCTCTTTAAATATGATGGCCAGAACTCCCTTTGGAGTTCAATCATGCTTGTCACAACAACCTTGGCTCCTGGTTCCACCCCCAAAGTCCCCAGATATTTCTTGAATTGAACTTGGCAACCCTAACCATATCACTCCATTCTTGTTCCATCTGCCAAGCTCAATTCAAGGTCCTGGTATTGATTTTTAAAGCTCTATGTGGCTTAGGACCAGCATACATTAAACCTTCTCCAATATGAAGCCGCCCATCTACTCTGGTCATCTTTGGAAGCCCTGCTTTGTGTGCCCTCCTTACCATCTGAGGCTAGATGCCTGTGGCCTTTTCAGTCACAGCTCCAAGCTTTGGAACTCCTTCCCCAGGGAGATTATTCTGTCTCCTCTATCATTGTCTTCCACCAGTGGATGAAGACCTTTTTAATTTGTTTGGCATACTCCTGACAGCTGTTATTGGCGCTCCTCCCTGGTTTTGGTGTGGTGTGTTTATGTTTTATTGAATTATTTTATACATTAATTTAAATGCTGTTTTAATGTTCACTACTTTGGGGACCCTATTGGGTGGGAAGGTGGCATAAAGATGTTTTAAATAAACACACTATCAATGCACTACTGACATTGCCATTATAGCAGTTTTTGGCCTGTGGCCTTTAAACTAAGGGTAAAGTGAAATCAATGTTAGTTTTTCCCACGGCAGAAGCAGATACACTTCTGAGTATGCACACATTTTGGAATGTCACAATTCAACCTATAATATGCCGTCTGCGAAATAATTCCACCAATGATAGGCACTCAGAACTTCAGGCGGAGCTAGGGAGGTTAAGAGTGGGAGGGACCCTCAAGACAGGGAAAGTATTTCATTATTTTTGAAGTGGTAAACATTGCTGCTTCTGGACCCACCTTTTGTCTAGGGTGTTCAGAAGATTAAGGATAGTTATAAAGGAGACATTACATCATAGACAGAATGCAACACTAGCACAAAATCTTGCCGAGACCATAACTTTCTATGCCACCTCCATTCACCTAAGATGCACAAGTGCAAAAACTACCTTAACTTCACTGTGGATCATCACCTGAAAATACAGCTGTTGGCAGGAATCAAGAGATAAAACAAAACAGAATGCTGAAAACAGACCTTTACTATTATTGCCTGCTCAATGTGACCCCCCAAACAGCAGTGGTTTGGAATATATGAAGTTTGAAAGGTCCTCACGTAAGCATTAGAGACATTTTACTGTGTTAATAAAAGGCTATGTTTTAAATAGATTTCTAGCCTGAAGTTCATTAGCAGGAAGCCAAGCTACCACTGAAAATAAAATAGTATTTCAAGCATATTTCTTTCAAGACACTGAAGAATTCTAGAAATTAGTATCAAAGCGCAAGGTTAATCACCACAGTAATATTATTGTACCAGCAAAGACATTTTAACCATAATGAAATTGTTTTAAAAGGGATTACAGAAGTAGTGAATTTAAAATCTACTAATTTATTTTCATACTTAGAGTTAAGACACTTCTGTTCACAACAAGAATTTACTTTCAGTTTCACCCAGCCTGCAACTAACACTAAGCTCTTTTTCAAAAACAGCTTTAACTATAAAATTAAGTATTTTTAATTGTATGCTATCTTTTCAAGAATAGACTTGGACAGCCTTCCAACATGCCTAAACACTCTTAAAGAGACGAAGAGATTTTGCCAAAAAAGCTTAACTCAGACTTTTCATCATTCATTGTTAGGAAACTTGCTTTTTGTAAGATGGATAGACTTTTAGTTTTTCATGTTACAGCTTGCACTTGCAAGCTTCTCAGTAACTTTATACTAAAGCATATGCTCTGCAAATAGAGATAAAAGTGTTCTGCGTATAAGGAAATGTTTAAAGAACTCAAATGCAGATAATTTTAATGGTTCTTTGCCTTTTCCATTCCATTAACTATGTAAAATATATTGCAAGATTTTCCACAAACTACATATCCTAAACACCGTAGTAAAAAAATCTCAAGATGTAATTTTATAGAAAATTACTGTATATAGTCTCAAATAAACAGGCCAAAAATATAGTTCTTCTAAATAGTGCAAATGAATATTCAGGGGGGGGGGGGGGGGGGACAGTAGTCCAACCTTCACGGTTAAGAAACCCAAGCACAGAAAAATGTGAGAATTAGCTTGAAGGGTTACTTGCTAAACAGGCTTATTAAACTCTTCCTTCTTCCTTCAATATTAGTGACAATCTACTAGTCTGCTGTCTGTTTCACAGATATCCTTGGAAGAATGTGTCAATAAAACACCTAAACCCTGTTCATGCCCTTGTTATGTGCAATGTCCTCTACAAATCTGGTCTATTTCGGTACCAAATATTCAACTGTCATGATAAACATATATTGTATAATTTCTGAACATTTAAAACTAAGATTTCTTGACTGTATATTGAACTAATATCCCATAGGTGTGTCTAAATCAATCCATAAAATAACCTAAAATTTAGACTCACAGAGTGAATCCTCGGGAAATGACTTCAGTTTCTTGGATGAGTCGTAAAGCTTTCCTCACAAGATTAGTGAAAGCTCGGCAATTAAGCACTATATCTTCTAGCTGAAGTTGGCATTTTCTCAGAGACATTTGCAGCTTGGCTGTCCTCAAAGTGTCCAAAATTCGCACAAATATGTAAACAAACATGCCTATTCCCCACATCAGTCCCAGGGATCCATTGCACCAAGAAGGAAGCATAATCAGTGTGCTGATGAAGGCAAGCAATAGTGAGATGTCCCTGAAAGGCAAACAGACCAACATGAAATACATATATTTGTAGTTTTGTAGCTACATATTTTTATAGCTAAAGATTAAAAAATAGTTATAATACAGTTGATATTCCAAGAAGTGTGAGTATACATAGTTAATATTAAAAGAAGTGATTTCACATGTTAAGATTAGAAATATAATCGACATTAAATAAACATTAAATAATGTTTAACTGATTAGTGAACTCTTCATTAACTAATTAATTATATCTAAGCAAATTAGCATATTATTTTAATTGGCAGTCATGCCAATTCAAATTGTCCCTCCTACAATCAGTTAAAGTTTTTTTAATTAACAGTAGCTTATAGCCATATTAACAAGCATTAACATTGTTAATCAAATGGCTGTTAGAGCTATGAAGTGTCAGTTTGCTTGGATTTTGTACTAATGGACTGAAAATGTGTCAGTTTGAAGAGGCTACTGCTTCATTTATATAACCTGAAGAGTGATTGTTCAGCAAAAAAGTGTGGGAACAATATTTTTCCAAGATCAAGGGACAGCAAAAAAGGGTGCTTTTTTTAGTATAACCAAACCCTACCATAATGATAGCTTTGTTTTTCCAGAGTCTTGACTCATTTAACCTGAACACTATGAAGATATTTTTTAAAGGCTGCATCTAAAAAAAATTGGTCTTTACAATAATGTTTCATCTGATCCCAATAACAAAAAAGGAAGGACAGAATCACCAAAAAAGAGAGACAAAGAATGAAGTATTAAATAGTCTTCCACAAACACCTCAAATTTGTGTAGTGATCCATTCCTAAGGCAAGACCAAACTGGTTTTGCCAGGTTTTTGTACAGCACTGCTCATAATTTTCTTAGCCTCCAAAATGGGCAGATCAAAGAAAAAGATGGTGCAGTGGGCATGTCCATGTGGTTCCAGAACACATTTCCTGAAAAAAAGATTCCTATAAGAAAAAATTCAGGGTGGTTTGATTATCTCATATCACCAATGATCAAGATAAGACAAGGGACCAAAACCTTTGTTTACATTTTGGAATGTGCACTCTACCATATGGGTCCACATATATCCTCAGGAAACGGCATTACTCCAAATCAGAGAGGTTGTGTCAATATATTTTCCTATCTAAATCAACACAGACACATTGAAAAAGGACAACATGAAGTTCATTGTGACCCTGCCTCATTCTTTGAAAACCACTGCTTTAATTATGTACTGACCCCCTCAGAAGGCCCAGTATTAATTATGCTAAAATGGATTCATGTGCTCATGCGTAACCCTCTCCCATTTCTCATAGCAGTCTTCCAGAAAGCCCAGGAGGAAAATGTAGTCCTGCAGCATACTGTGCAAATTAATTAACACTGAGCTGGGAAGCTAGCAAGGAATGCATACAAGGAAATCCAATATCACAGCTTTGAATCCACTGGAAAGGGCAGGGAGAACATTCAAAATAATAATAAGACAGAAAGAGAACATCTGCATGGTTTGAGAGACCACATATGAAAAGACCCTGATACTTTGTCCAACATTGTATGTAACTAAAGCACATAGAATGCACTTGGCTCATGTTAATACCAAGTATTAGGAGTTGCTAGAGAGTGTAGTGTTGGAAGATGTCCATGTTCCCGTTGCTTGGGCTGTCCTGCAGACAGAATACTGGGGTCAAGTAGCTCAATCAGTTCAACATCCTCTTGCAGCAGAACTTCCTGTTGCAGGATCGTGCAGAGAACCTCCGATCGAAAACCAGCATCCTTAACATGAAAGAGACGAGGGAAACAGTATTAGCTGAGCACATTCAACATACATAAGCATTTTCCAAATGAAAACTGCTATCATGATCTAAAAGTTGTCTGTACTATCTAAAGTATTGGCTATGGTTTGAGGACTGTCAAATGCAGCTAGGCAGCTACTATCTCTCATCCTGTATCAACTGTAAAACACAAAGCACCATAAATTGCTACAGCACTCACTTAAATAATCCTTGAAATCAGATGGGGTTTGAAGCAGGGGGAAAACAACTGAACTGAACACAGAACATGATGCAAGAAAGCATGTGTTCTAGTATTCAGCTATGATGCCTCCATGTATAACTTCTGTTAGGTACATTTTAACATAAGATACTTTGTTAGTCAGCAGCTTTTGGTAGCAGTATTCCATCTCTCATCTACCTCCAGCCCTTCTTCGCAACTCAAACTTAATTGCTGTAGCTGTGTGCCTAAGCATCAATTTGGCACTGCTGCACGAGCAGATAAGGAAAGGCAAAACTGTTGTACATTCTGATGTACAGGCATGGACTGCTACTGTGTGGATGACATTACAAAGTCAAACTAAGCAAAAAAAGGCACAATTCAACCACAACTGACAGAATCATTGGGAAGTATACACCACTCCATGTTGCCTGGACCTAGCTTCTTGAACAGAGCTACTGTTTATGATATTTTAAGTACTTTACCATTTTATGTAAACTACTTAGAAAGTATTTATGTTGAAAACATACACAATTTAGTCCACTATACGTTTTGAAGAACAGGCAGTAACTCACTGACCTAGCTTTTAAAAAATAAGGAAGAGTTTTATTAAGAAATGTAATAAAGACTATTGGTGAGAAATGGGAGATGTTTAAGGAGAAGGAAGGGATGAAATAAAGTATGCTTACCATTTGGTAGAGTATATCATCTTTTTTCTTATATGGTAAAAAAGGAAGCCATCTTTTAAATCTCTCAGCTAATTTTGACAGGATGTCTTTCTATAAAGAATTAGAAAGCAAGTGCTTGTAGCTTATAAGTAAAGCAATTATCTTTAAAATATTAGAAAAAGCTTTATTTGTTCCCTCTAGTGTACTCTAGCTGCAAAGATGATGCCTGCTAAGCTACTTCAGAAAACCTTTCATGCAAGATTACTTTTTTTCTCTCCACATATGGATTAATTTTGGATCTGCAAAAGCGGTTAGTTTGTGCCACCTTCTTCACAAAATTGTCTGTTACCACAGAAATAGCTAAATGGCTCACAGAAATCCAAGAGAAAGTATTAAACGAACTCTGAAATTTTAACAAGCATAAATTGGAAGGCAGTGATGATACAAATCTCTACATTTTACTAAAATGACTTTTATTGGCATTAAATTATGTGGCCATTCTTTTTAACAAACAAAAACAAAGCCACGATGCTAAAGTAGTTGATCCTTAGCAGGATTAAGAAAAGTTGGTTGCAATTGAAAAGTATATTAAAAAGTCGCATAGCACTAACTCAAACCTGCATTTCTAATTAAGAACAGAAACATGGCCTTAGCCAGAAGAATATGACCCTCTGCAGCTACCCTTTTAATTCAGTTTTATGCAAAGCAGATAGCATTGTTTCCAAAGGGCAATGACAAGCAGCAGTCTATTTTAAGAATATAAGGGTTACAGTGGAATAAACAAAGGCTTCATCCAGCCTAGTAGTGTGACTTCAGCAATGAGCTGTGACTTCAGCAATGAGCATTCTTAGATATATATTTAAAGTGTACAAGAAAAACTGGGTTGTTTGTAGTGTGCATCTTCTCAGTGAATAACCAAATATCATGACGACATGACTTGTTGCAGAAAATTGTAATATAAACTTTCTTAGTCTGAGAACTCTGGGAGTAACTGCTAAAATAAGTAATGAACTAGAATGGACAACTCAAATGAAGATAGTTTCCAAAATGATTCAGTAGTTAAACTGACACTGACAGAAGGACAAATCAAGAAATTAAATGAAATGGCTCCATTCTGGATGAACTGGAATTATAAACCTGGATCAAAGAACCATTTAACCAGTTCAGCGTACATGTTTCATGAAAATCCACTTTCGAAATGGATGCGAGTTGGGGCATGAATTGGGAACCTGATTAGCTTTAAAAATCCATAGGGCATACATGCTTAATAGTAGTTATCTGGATCACAGCCACGGAACAGAAATTTGGCTTATTAAAGCATATGTCTAATCTACACACTTATCCCTGTACCTTCAAATCTGTTATAAAATTCATTTAACAAACTGTTTATATAAACTTCCATTTGGGTTGTAAATGAAAACCCAAACGGGCATAGTTTAAAAAATACTGAATATGACAATCAACTACACCAGTAGTGTTGAGCTACCAATTATATTATTCGTGTGCCTTGGAATGTTGTCAGGCATTGTTTCCTTTGGGAATGTTACTGGCAACTAAAAAAAAATCTATTTCTCACATGTACACATAAACCAGGCCATGTTCCCCTGAATATTTCCCATTTGGGAATTCAGACATGGTTCTACATAGTCGCAAAATGATTGAGTGATGCCAGCAGGGCTCTTTAAAAAAAAAAAGCAGGAACGCACAAGAACACAGTTCTGGCTGGCTTAGTGTCAGGAGGTGTAGCCTAATATCCATGTGAGTTCCTGCTGGGCTTTTTCTATAAAAAAAGCCCTGTGTGAAGCAATGAAGTGTGAAACATCAGGGACTGTAAATGAGTCCTGCTGGGCTTTTTCTGCAAAAAAAAGAGCTCTGGATGCCACCATTTGCAAACTGGCCCCTAGGAGGCAGAAGAAGTTATTCAAACATCAGAACCATCTGTACACTACCACATTTTGGACAATTTTATATTGAAAGATATTTTAGCATACTGTTTCTGTCATCCAAAAATGAGTGGACTGTGACCTCATGGAGAATTTTTCAGACTAAACATTATTTACAACAGCTTTTTAACCCAAGTTTCTCCACAGATGGAAATAGCTTACAATGATACAATAAAACCCTCTTACAAATTAATGAAAAAAACATTCCACAACTGGAAACACCACCATTAAAAATCAAATTGCCAAACCCTCAATCGTGAAATTTAGTACTCTGTTTAGAAAATCCTATGAAATAATTCTGCCTTACATTGTTTCTGAAAGTTCAAAGTCTGAAGGCCTTTCTGATATGCTCTGGGAAACCATTCATTGTGCAAATTGGACATAATTTGAATAAAGTATTATTCTTCCTTAATGTCTAGTACTATATAAACATGTTGTTTATACTGACTGGGTAAAGAATCTCTAGCTATCCCAGAAATGGCATCATGTCATACTAAATATTCATTACTGAACTGCCAGTGCAATTGTAAACAGAATTATATTCTTCCAATTCAGTTTGAAATCAATGGTCTTAGAAGGATATAACGCAGCAACTTTAGGGGAAATTATATCTTATTACAAATCCTTTGAAAATAAGTGGCTAGGAATATTTTTACTGTAATCACCAATACTACAGGATGAAAAGGAATTAGCCTGCTGTGTTCCCCTATAAATGCAGGAGCTATGTTTCAGTTCTATTTTTGGTATTGTCACCCTTTAATTCACTGCAGAAAGAATGCTAAACATATTTTTCTTTGCATTCATTACCACATTCATTATCATACCTCGAGTATGGGGTACTAAGCAGAACTGCAAAAGCATGGTGAATAGTTGCAAAGCCTTTGTCAGGGTGGATACCACAACATACAATGAAGCTAAAATTGCAATTACCCTCAACAAGTACTGCAGCAAAGCTTCTATCAGAAAGTGAATCCAAAACCCAGTAACATTCCTTGCTTGACAATCACTTTCAAATTTAGGGCGGAACCTAAGATTCTTATAAAAAAGGCTTATCACAGTTAACCTGCTTAGAGCAAGACTTTTATACGTGTAAACATGCATTTCATAAATGTATGACTGTCAATTAATACAAAGGCAGTCATGAGAAGAGAGGAGCAATGTTCCCTCTAAGCTGCAGAGTCTTGTGAGCAAAAATTCTACTTTGTGAGCTACAGGTATTAAAAGTTGTAAGCTACTGCATAAATTATTGTGCTCTGGGGTCATCCTTCCTGAGCTATGAAAAAAATGTGTGAGCTGGAGGCTAAAAATCTGTGAGCTAGCTCACGCTAACTCAGCTTAGAGGAAACACTGGAGAGGAGAATGTGCAGGAAATTATGGCAAGAGGATAGATACATAACTTTTTCTCCACCTTCAAGTTCTTCCTTGCTAATATCCACTCCTCCACCATCACCTTCCTTTCCCAACACCCAGGCTTTTCCCAGTTTTAGAGTTCAGCTGGTAGAAAAGAATAAAACTATACCTATCAGCAATGGCATAGGAGAATTAGGTAGGGAAGCATGCCCTTAATGTCCAGCAGTTAGGTCCTTGCCCCACATCAGTGTGACAAAGGAAACCTGAAGTTGGGAACATCATGTTTTCTCAGACTGTATAATTATATTCTTAGTACTATGACAATAAGTCTTGGACTCATAGGCCTTGAGAAATTTTAGTCCTGTATTGGGGAGGGGGGGGAGGTGTGTGCAACCTCGGAAGCACAAGTACTAAAACCAGCCATTTTGTTTGACTGGTAGGTACCAACATTTTTTTCACATCCTGGAGCTCATAAACCTACCTCCAATAACAATATAATTCCCATATACTATCACTGGGCACCTCCTGTACCAACTCATTATATAAATCATAACTGTATATGCTTGAATGGTATTATTTTTATAATGTGAGCTATCAGTCAGCTATTCCAATAAAGCTATTTAAGAGCAAAAAATACACAAATTCCATTTAAATACTGAGGCAACAATATGGCAGCATGGTCTGAAGGGACATACATAGTAACTTTAGCAAATTTTAATAAGACTGAGCTTGTCCTGACCTGGATAGCCCAGGCAAGCCCGATCTTGTCAGATCTCAGAAGCTAAGCAGGGCTGACTCTGGCAAGTACATGGATGTGGGAGACCTCCTTGAAATACCAGCAGCTGGGAGGACAGAGACAGGCTTTATTAAGCTACCTCTCTGAACACCCCCCAGGCCTCCAATAGAGGTCAGTCATCAGAGGTTACTATGACTTCCAGGTGCGCGCGCACACACACACACACAATACAACAAATACAAAAAAATTGACTGAGCTTGATCAGCAGGTAGACAAGGAGACATCATGGGAACCTTACACACTCAGTCTTGAATTCTACTGAACAGCAACAGGTAACACACTTTTTTTAAAGAAAAGAACTGGTTTATATGCCTGTTTTTCTCTACCCTAAGGAGTCTCAAATTGCTTTTCCTTCCTCTTCCCACAACAGGTAACGTGAGGTAGGTGGATCTGAGATGTTCTAAGAGAATTGTGACTGACCCAAGGTCACCCAGCAGGCTTCATGTGAAGAAGTAGAGAATCAAACTGTTTTTCCAGATTAGAGTTTGCCACTCTTAACCATTACACAATTCTGGGAGGGAAGGAAGGAGAGAAAGAGAAAGAGAGAGAGAGAGAGAGAAAAAGAGAGAAAAAGAGAGAGAGAGAAAGAGAGAGAAAGAGAGAGAGAGAGAAAGAGAAAGAGAAAGAGAGAGAGAGAGAAAGAGAGAGAGAGAGAGAAAGAGAGAGAGAAAGAGAGAAAGAGAGAGAGAAAGAGAAAGAGAGAGAAAGAAAGAGAGAGAAAGAAAGAGAGAAAGAAAGAGAGAAAGAAAGAAAGAAAGAAAGAGAGAAAGAAAGAAAGAAAGAAAGAGAGAAAGAAAGAAAGAAAAAAAGAAAGAAAGAAAGAAAGAAAGAAAGAAAGAAAGAAAGAAAGAAAGAAAGAAAGAAAGAAAGAAAGAAAGAAAGAAAGAAAGAAAGAAAGAAAGAAAGAAAGAAAGAAAGAACATGATAACTCCAGGTAGCTGCAAACTAATTTCCAAGCAGGGGCTAGAAACAATTCATTTTAATACCAAAAAACTTTACTAGGGAAATCTGCAATTTATCTGAACAACAGATAATAGGATAACTAAGCAAGCAAATTAAAATCGTAATTCTGAACCACTGCCGAATTAATTCCCAAACTGGAAACCAATAACCAAAATGGAAACATAGCCACCTGTTTTTCCTGGAACAAGGACTCTGTGTTTGTGCTTCACATAAACATTTTCAACCGTAAACACTCTGCAAGAACCAGGCACCTAATAAAAATTCTGACAAGACAATGCATGTCAGGCTGCTCCATGTTTACATTTTTAACAAAACCTTCTGTTTTTATGATTTTCCTTACTATTTTTCTAACTGCTTTTACATTAGCAAATGTTGCTGGTCTATATTAATATGCAGATCAAGTTTTGTTAAAATGTTTTTTATTTTCTTACCTTTGAGGCATTGGAAAGGCCTTCAGCTTGTAGTGTCATGGATAAGGAAGTCTACACAAAAGCTTCCTTCTCCTCCAGGATCAGGTTTAGCATATAGCAGGAGCATGTCCACTGAAAATAATTCTCCACTGTAGAGAAGAAAGCGGTAGGCAGAAAATAACTGCACTGAACATGCTCCAACTAGTTGCTAAGGGGAAATCATAAAGCGGATAAACTTCTAGAAAGAAGTCAATTTATGTCATCTGTATATTGTAGTTGCCCTATAATGTCAACTTAATGAGTTGGTGCCTACGCTGGCTGTTTTTGTCCCAGTCTGCCACACAGATGAATGCAGTACAAGTTCAGCTCAGGATATGCATGAATTGCAATAGGCAGGCTTAACACACAGTTTCTACACACACACAGGCCCAATAATTTGGCTCCAGTTGATGTTTGGAAAATATGCATCTTCTGCTGAAATAATGCAGTTTAGACAATCTTCCATTTGAAGTCCTTATATTAAAAAATGAAGTTTCTTGTCCAAGGGTCTACTGATTACTGGCATTTACTAGCTTTGACAGTTCCTCTGAATTGGTTTTTAACTTTGAGGTGTTTATTCTTCTGAACCTTAAACATTCAAAACTAAACTCTGATGGTTTAAAGGCTGGTTTGGAGTGGCAGGCATATTCATGATGAGGAAAAACTCTTAAAGGAGTCCATCAGCTTGTATCTTTCAACAATTCGCTGGCATTTGGGTATTAAAATTGGTATTCTCTGAATCTATTTTAGACTGCTCACAAGTGAGTGAAAATTATTAAAGGCTTTAGCATACCTTAAGCAGGTGTGTATCTATCAAATACGTATACTCTTTATGATACAATAGAAGACATTTATCATTGGCAAAAGAACTGGGACATACCATTCTTGTGTTATCTTACCAAGTACATTTTTCATGCCTGGGAAATAAAGGATATTTGCCAGCAGACAGATCATTTTGAACCAACTACACAGAATTTAGCAGATTAATTCATGTTAAAAGCATGGAAATATTGTAATTCATTTGAGATATTTCACATCTACCCTGAAGTAGCAAATAATTGGATATTAAACCCCCAATGATAATGCTGATTCACCATGTCTGAAAGATGTAAGATATTCATAGTACCAACTGTATTTAGGCTTCTACAATGAATCACAGAAGACACTAGAAAGTTATAGGAAGTACATACAAATTTATCTCTTTAGCAATTGCTGGCTGTTTCCAGAACAGAAAGAAATAGAAACCAACATGATGTTTCCCATATTCTGGATTTGGAAGGATTCTTTTTAGGCAGCAGCAAAACGTTTATCCACATTACATGAAAATGGCTGGGGCCAAAAATATTGGTTTCACTACTATAGGGACATAAACTCTGGATCTTACCATTTGACTATTAACAGCATGAAATAGGAAGTCCCACCCATCACCTCATTTTAGTTGTCCTCAAGAGCTAGAATTTTGGACACCTGCTATTAAGGGCCCAAAAGTAGGACTGCTCCTCCACAGTTGCCATTTAGTGTGCCACTATGAAAGTAATGCTACTGACCAGGCCTTGAATTCAGCAGGAGCTCACAGGAGCACAGCTCCTGAACCTTTCGGGGGGGGTTCCCCTTTTTCCTTCCCACCTACCTACCTTGTTCACTGAATAGTAGGTGCAGCTGCATAACAATTTTTGGATGAACTCCACCACCTATTTTTCAACAAAATGACATATACATGAAGAAATGGGAGAGTGGTGAATTTTTAAACTGAGAGATTATACAGCATCTGAATTGCAAAACTCAGTGCTTACCCTGAAAATAGCACTCGTATCCAGCTCTTTTTGCTCCTCTTCGGATGAACATTCTTCTGGTTTTTGCAGCAATGGTGAACATATTTCAAAGTCAGTGTGTCCCAAGTCCTGTAGGTATTGATAAAGTGGTGAATTCTAAAAAATAAACAAGCAAACAGTTAATAGGCTCTTTTTAAAATGTCTGGTTGGATCCAGTTATTTTTTCTACTTAATCTCACCTCAGTTCTCCTCCTTACTACTGTCCCCATTCCTCCTAGGTTTTTGTTCATGCAGGTCCTACAGTCTTCCTCGTCATAGCCTTTCTGATAGGTCAAAAGTGATCACTCTTTCCCTTTCCCTACTGGAAAGCCTTCCTGAATTCAACTCTATGTGCACATAAATGTTTCCTGTATTTATTAGAAAATAATGTCAAGAAACCACATCAGCAATAGTGACGATTTTCAATCTGGCTGTCACTACTCCTGCTTCCCCTCTCGCCAAGACAGTGGCATACTCTGGCAGTTTCAGCAGCATCTGACTGTTAATTTATTGTTGTGTTTTTATTATTGTAATGTTTTATTATTTATGTAAGATTTTTTCCTGATGTACACCACCCTGAGCGGGAGGGTGGTCCAAATTTTTTTCTGATTTAATAAATAAAACTTAATGGCTAGACGTATGTCTTTAACAAAAGCATGATTTAGGATAGTTAAAGGGATTCCAACTCCAACACAAGCAAACTTCTGATACCCTTGTTTCACTATAGAGGAGAAAGTCTCAGCTTATTCCAGTTAGAAAGAACCAATTAAGCTTCTGCTGCACTGTTCAGAAAACTCCTTCAAGTTCGCAGAGCACTCTGCATGGACATATCGGAGCTCAGCTCTCTGATTCTTTCTGATCTTCTGTGTATTAAATATCACCCAGAGGATGTCTGGAAGCAAGGAAATAACACTCTCCCCGAAATCTATGACTCAAAAAAGCTTTTGAAGTGGTTTACACAAAACAAGGTCTGCCTTGACAATCCAATCCACAGTGGACATATTTATGTATTTAAATGTCATGTTTAACATGGCCTTGTCTGAGGCTGGGGGTGGGGGGGGGGTAAGGCCATCTGCTGATTTCATGGCAGAGATGCTTTGAACCTGGAACTTTCTGCTTTGTAGCTCAATCTCTTAGAAACTGTGCTTTATTTAAAAAAAATTAAATCCAGTGTGGTATCTCACTTAGTAGACTATCCCCTTCTCCCTTATTTATTTAAGTAATTAATATCCTGCCCTTCCCAAAATGGGCTCAGGGTGGGTAACATCAAACTGCACAACATTAAAAACCAGTTTGTATGTCATCATTAAAAGCAGATAAAACAGCTGAACAATTAAAAGATTGCAACAAGGATAGAAGAAATTCAAAACAGAAAAAATTCAAAATCCCCCCATAAACTGGACAGGTGGTGGTAGTAGACCATTCATAACATATCAAAACTCCACATGGGGCAGATAGTCAGGGCAACTTCTGTGTAGGGAGGCCAAATAATTGGGTGGTTCAGGGCAACAGTCGTGCCGCCCTCACCCAGGTCTCAGTCACACAAGCCAGGTCCACATTTTGTTCTGCGAGATCTTATTATTGATAGACCTGGCATTGTACAATAGCAGTGTCAAAGAAGGGTATATGTCCATAGCCCTACAACCAGCATTTCTTAGGATGTGACGTAAGTGGGAAGAAGTCCAAGCATCACTATATTTCTGGCTCCTTCCATTCCCTTTAATGGAATTCCCTTTAATAGAACAGTACCACTGCTGTATCTCCTCACCCCCTATTACAGGTATCCCTGACCTCTGCATGGCCTCTCTGCTTGATCTTATCTACCCAGTAATAGCCCAACTAAGTGTCCAGCAGGAGGTCAATAATGCCTAACAAACAGAATTCTCTTAAGGTTTGGATGTCGCAAACACAGATTTTTGTGTGGCTTCCAAACTACCTAGCTTGTCGGTTTACCAACTGGATCTTTTAGCCCTACTTCTGTGTCTTTTGTGGCAGCCAGAACATATCAATCAGCTGGTTTTTCTGTTTGTCTGGATTTTCTAACAAACAGGATTGCCAACTTCCAGGTGGTGGCTAGAGATTTGCTGTAAATGAAGTGAGAAGAACTTCTTCACTATCTATTTTTTTTCAAAATCCAAAGGAAATGCCCTTCAATCTCAGCTCCAAACTGAGGCTTCTCTGAGGCCTGGAAAGCAATAGAAGTCTGTCTGTGAGTGGGGCAGGGACTCTCATCAGATTTACAACTACATTTACCAATGACAAGGTAAGGGCATATTTGTGCAGTCCGATCTGGCAGTAGCTTGGTGAAAGTGCTGAAAATTCTTTCAAAGTGCCATTTCAAAGGTTCCTGGGTTAAGAAAATCACTACTAAAACAGTTTAAGGCCACAGTATAAACTGGGTCTGGGACAAAGTATGGATAGCTCAGCTAGAAACACTTTTGGGCTAAGGAGCCTGTAATGCCATACAAGTTTGGACAATGCCATAGGAAGTTTGGACAATTCCACAAAACCACAAAGAAGACGACCAATAGCACAGGGCTCTCCAACTCGCATCCAGCATGTGTACAGTTTTGCTTTGTCACAGTATCAAATTTATGCTTAGAGATTTGTTTGTTTTGCACACTGTTATTTTGTGTAATTTTAGAATAGTTTGCTACCACTTGAGAATATAGTAGCAGGATAAGAAAAATTATGCTGTGTCTGCTTACTGAACTGGGTCTCACAGCAGCACAGTGGAATATTGCTTTTCATTTGCAGAACCATGGTGGAATATTGCTTTTCACTTGGACCTATAACAATTGGATTAATCGTAATAGACAGCAGAATTTATTGTGAAACTCCAGGGAACAACTGGCCAGCCTCATGTGGTGGAATGTTCACAAACATTTCAATTTTCAGGAAATGGAGATATCAGAATATTTGCAGTACAAATGCTGTGAGTAAAGAACCACATGGGATAACAAGATCTGTATGGAACAGCCTGAAAAGCTGGATGGAAAAAGGTTTCAGGAAAACTGAAGCTACAGAGCTGGAGCTCACAGGGCAGAAGAAGAATGAAAGTCATGGCAGAACAGACAAGGGCCTGAAAAAGACTTACAGTGAGCACTGTCTAAAGGAAACAGGTGACGAAGGAACAGAAGAGGATATTAAGCTAAGCAGAGGTTATATTAAAAAATTAAAGTTCTGAGACAGGATGAATGCCGCTGGCAGGCAGAAAGAAGAAATGGGACTGATGGAGAGATTAGCCAAGAATAATGGTGGGAGGCTGAATGAGGCAAGAAAATGGACAGTTGGCTGAAAAGCAGATGCCTGAAAAGAACAAGGTTTGATGCAGGAGCAGAGCTGAAAAACAGAGAGGCCAAAATGGGGCCAGAACAAAATCTCATGTTGGGCCTTGGGGTAGGAAGACTGATGGACTGTATGCAACTAGCATAAAGAAAATGAGCAAAGGAGGCTAAAATATGATTGCCCAAGGGGACACAAGATTGACAGATCTGGACCCCACGAGGGCTACTCTACTTTTAGGAGTTGGTACAAGTGAAAATTCTGACTCATCCCACTAGCACAGTATTGTAACCAAGCAGTCCTAAAAGGACAGCAAGGCAAGAACAGAATGTCACTAATGTAAATACAACAAGGTGCCTCCTTTCAGATTTCCAGGCAGAAACAGAAAACAGAAATGTTTACAGTACCAGATTATTGTGTGTACAAGTCTCAAAATAAAAAATCTAAACAAACACTTTAGCTTTGGTTAGTTGCTCTAATAGAAAGCTTTGGTTAGGAGCTTTAGGTCTAAGACCTCTGACTACCTGTCTTGTGCAGTTATAGCTTGGTAGTGGGGATAACAGCTAGGTGAAAATCCCTGAGCAGTTTTCTGACCTACTGGATAAGCATCTCAGACCTCTGTGGAAGGGAGGGGCTTTTTTCCTAGCCATAATCTGAGGTGTCCCAAAGATATGGTATTATATGTGCTGGCATAAAACCTTCCAAAGTTGGTGGTGGGGGAGACACCCTCAGAAAGCTTGACCAACTGTTGGATGGATAACTTTAGTATTTTCTTCCCATTCTCTTCTCCTTCTATCAAAGCCTCCAAGCTAAAGATCATGCATAATACAGCCGTGGAAGTCAACATCATAATCTCTCCACACAACCTTAACAGATTGTTGTATAATTAATATTTCAGTTATTATTACAACACAGTGTACAGTGAAAAAAGGAGGATATATTATAAAGGAAATTGGGGGGAAAACTATGAAGGTTTTTGATGATAGTAACAGCATACACTCCAGCCCCAGTTCTAGGCTTGTTTTCACATTTGCAGTTACACAGTGCTATACATTAGAACAAAGCAAGAGTCAAGGAGCACCTTTAAGACCAACAAAGTTTAATTCAGAATGTAAGCTTTTGTGTGCTAGAACACGCTTCATCAGACAAAAGTATGGAATTGCAAGCAGTCCAAAATATAGAGAAAGTGGGCAGTGGGTTAGTATGCAGAGTCATGGAAATGTTTTTTAGCAGATTAAAAGAGTCACAAGTTGGGGACAGAACTATACAGGTTACAGATCAACTGGAGTCTAGTTGGCTAATCTGTTAAAAAGATCAAATGCTCCTTATCCAGCAGAAAAAAAATCAAATCTATGATGCACAACAAACTTTTAACATGATAAACAGCAAACAACACTTTCTGCAGCAAAACAGATAATTACATAAAAATATGAAGATTTAAATACAATTTATTTATTACAAAAATGTGAATAGTTTCTCAGTTCAGTACTGCAGCTTCTAAAATCAAGGCCACACCTAAGGAACTTCTGCTGATACATTATAAAGGAAATGACTAAGGGTTCTTCATCAGGTCTCTCATATTTCCTCCCTTTCTCACCTCAGTACCATTGGTGGATCTAACTTTTGATTACATTAATTAATGTAACAGTACAACTTTAAAAAAATGAATCTAACATACCATAATACCTTGCTTTAAACTAATCCAAAGCAGAATATTGCCAATTACAAGCAGGTAAACTAAAAGTGACAACTCCCAACAATAACTTTAAACTACGGTATTAAAACACTTCATCTTTGAGAAATGATGAATGTTGATATGAACAACCAGAGGCTGAAGCCAAAACAAAGCACATGCTTAAAAAAACCAAAGACTTACAGGCAATACAGTCCTTGTCTCCTGGAATATGTGATTCCACCTTTCTCTCAGATACTCCCCCAGCACATCTGAAATGATTTCTCCCACCTCCCCATTTTTTTCCACTTGTCTCTCCAGGATGACTGGAGCAGAAAATTAAAAGTATACTGTATCAGGCAGAGAAACAACATCTGCGTTCTTGTACAATAGCATTTTCTTAGCATCAGCAGCAGACGCAGCTGGTAATTCAGCAGGACTTTGCAATTTCTCTTGCTACTGTATGACAGGAGGAACAGAGAATCAGATGATGAATTCTTAAAGGCTTTTAGGAAGCTACTCCTTAAAAGAAATAATGTGCATCAATATTACATAAAATCCCTTGAAGAGACTTTCAAAGCAACTGGATCTGAAAGGTCTTAGTCATATTCCCTGGGCTCATAATCATCTTGGCCTGCTTATCATCCAGTAATAGAACAAAATAGGAGTTAAGTTGCACCTTTAAGACCAACTTAGTTTTATTTAAAACGTAAAATTTCGTGTGCTCTCTAAGCACACGGCTGATGACTTGGATCTATCATCCAGTAAACTACTCACAAATCTCATCTCAGATGAGTACAAGGGAGCAGTTCTGGAAATATACATGACCTGTGATTTTCTTAATGTCAAAACTAGCCTGTTTCCCTTTGTGCTTAACTCCAAACATGGTGTTTTCAAAGGCAGTCAAAGTGGGCTATCTTTCAAAAACCTCCTCACAGCCAGATCACAAAACCACCTAAGCTAAATATGATGTTTCAGAGACATTTTATTTGATTATCAATTTTTTCCTTCATTTAATCATACAGTATACGATTCCTTAGCATTTCATTAGAACAGACATATATTCCAGACTAACCTGAAATTTCCAAACTTTGCAGCTCTGAAATTTCTCATACACCTACTCATATACTCTCATTAGGCATAAAATTTCTTTGAAGGGGCTTACTCTTATGGAATGCAAACAGGGAATATTTGACTACCACTTGCTCACGCCTGGCATTCATCACTTCAACAACAGATATATACTGAAAGATACTGAAGTGATTATTCTGAAGCTCCTCTGGAGACAGGTAGACAGGAATGGAAAGGACAACAGGCAAACACACAAGGAATCAGGAGTCACTTTCCTGTTCACCTTTGTTTCTTGTTTGTCCCTCAAATTTGGGAGGGGAAGCACAGGGACAGCTAGTCATAAAGGAGAGAGAAAATAAGGAAACAGTAAAAGAAAGACGGCCAGTGGCTCTGTTTTTTTGGTGCCCCTGCCCAAGATCCTTTCCAATCACCTCTCTGCTTGTCTCTGGTAAAGATTCAGAATTCTCACTAATCAAAATGTGGCTTGTTGAAGACTACTTTTAATGGAATAAACATAACATGTAGCCCAGTACTACAGCTGCATTTATTTTAATAAGTACTACAAGATGACATCACAGAAATCCCTGGAATGCAATGCTGTCAATAATGTCATCTGGATTCTTAACGAAAACAAATGAATGAATGAATGGCAATTCCAAATTAAATGGTTCATGTGGAACCACTTCAGGGAATCCTTCAACAAAAGGAAATGGTGAAATACAACACTGACAGTTTTGTGAAATGTGTTTCATTCTAGTGGCTCGGGTATCCTGTTTACTTCTGAATGTTTCCATTACCTCTAATATATATTCAATGAATAACTTTAAAAAATGTTACTCAATGCTTCTAGTAACAGCACATGCTTCATTAATAAATGATAGCAAATAAAAGGTTGTGGCTGCAGTGAAGAATGCTTAAATCTAATGAGAACCTTTCACAAAAATAGCACCATAAAAATTGCTATAAACTGAAGCTTATGATTATGCAGCTTTAGAAAGGATTTGCTCATATGTTGAAATGTGCATTTTTGCTACAAAATCATAGCAATTTCATAGCAAAAGGGCATAAATATTCACTTACCAATGAACAAATCCCATTATGGAATTTAACGCAATCTGACTTCCAGAACACTGACAATACTATATAGAAAAAAAATCAAGTATGCCAGTACTATATATCTATTTACTTTATATAGTAATTTATAAAAATTAAAAAAAATTGTAATCTTGCAGTAATTTCAAGACAGTATTACTTATACTTTAGTGGACTTCTGTCAATTATAATATTATGGACCAGCATTTAGATACAGACCCATTTCATATGCCAGTGTCATACCTTAGTTTGTCTATGTGCACTGAGCTCACACTTACTTTTCCCTCTTGCAGATTTTCATTCCGCTTACTGATGTGGGTAGTAATCTCAGTCTGCCAAAAAATCTAACCTGGGCAGACTATGGCCCAATCAAAATCTAGTTTGAAAGAAAAAACATATGGGCCCATAACATATTCTTAACTATAGTTTGGCTGTGAAGTCTGAACAGAGCCAATGACTTAAATCTAAAGTAACACAAATTGTTCTTTGCATATTATATACTCGTAACATTGGCTATTCTTAGAGAAAAATATTATTTAGCAGAGTCTGAAATTAGCAGCGCAGCAAAGAATATGCAGAAAACTTGTGTGTTTAAAAGAATATGATTGCTTTACTTAGAACTACAAGGGAAGGATAAAACTGGGAAGAAAATAACAGACACTAACTTCTACATTTTTACAGTTAGAGAACAAAACTAGGAATCTGTTCTCTTCCCCAAACTTAGACAAAGGGAGGAAGAGGAACCATAAAATGCAGAATAGCAAATTTGATTTCAAATCACAACAGTCAATTCCAGCTGATTTAACTAAGACCTCCTACAGACATTCCCAGGCTTTCTCTTTAGCTAACAGATAGGTTACAGTAAACACATGCGACTTCCCGGTTTTTATAATTTTTATTGATTTTAACTATAAAAAGGATACACATGCGACTTCCTATTGACTAACAAAAACAAAGTTAACTCTATAATTACTGCAGTGCTGCAAATTTGCTAATCCCAACACATAACTGTAGATTTTAAGTTCCAAAGAGCAGCAGCACTTCAATTTATCTAGAAGCAAGTCCAGCTAAAACTATATTTCCACTGTATTACTCCTTGGCCATCCATTATTTGTATTTTAAAGCTATAAATGCCAAGCATGAACAAATGTTTGTTACATTAAAATATATTTTCACTTTGGTTACATAAATCCACTTTCAACCTGAATTTTGGCCCATGGATATCAAAGAACATCTGAGCTACAAAGGACAGCAACAGAGCGGTCTTCTGCTTATGACAGAAGTAGAGTCAGAAGGATTGCTCCTTGCACAGCAGCATAGAACTGAATTGCAGAAAGCCCAAGACAAATCCCACATCAGAGAAAATTAGGTGCAATGTGAGAAGGTGACACACATACTAACTCCTAGAAGCAATGACCAGGAGTAATGTATAAATTTTATTTTGCACTGAGATGTCATGGGGCCAAAAGTACCACACATAGTAAATGATATCATGACAACTAGGCAGGCCAGAGGATAAGATACCAGCTAGCTTGCATGATAACAAGTAGAAATGCACAGGGGACATTTTGGCTACAGCAAAGGACTGAGTTATTAAAATAATGAAACTGTTATTAGATTAATATATTTTCCTCCATCATTAAATTCAAAGTACCAAGACAGCTCCCCTCAGGCACCAACCAAACCAGAATTTATTTATTTGTTTACTTAATTTATAAACACATCTTTCCTCCCAGTCAGGATCCAAAGCAGTTTACATCCGTCTCCTCTCTTCTATTTTGTCTTCACAAGAATTCTATGAGGTATGTAAGGCTGACAGGGTACAACTGGCCCAAGATCACCCAGCAAGTTCCCATGGTGTAATGGGGATTCAAACCTGGGTCTTCTGGTAGCTTCTATAAGAATGTTAAATGCAGTTAAAAATTTTCTCATGAAAAACAGACTGAACACCATGATAAAATTGTTGAAGTTCTCCTATGGTTTCTTACTATAGGACATCTCATAGCACCAAGTTATTCCTATACTATGACCAATGTAATATGCTACATGAATTGCTTGTCTCCATACCCATGCTGAAATATTTTTGCATATAACTAAAAATGAATGGAAATGATGAATTAACATGGATTCTTTAAAGCACTGTCTTTGGACAAGCAAAATAATTTCAGGGACTGAGCATTATTTCCTAGTATAAGGCAATTACTTAATGGCCTTGAGAGGTGGTGTGCTCCAGTTGCTTCAGGTGAGAACCAAGAAAATACTTTGGTAACTCTAAAGAAAGCTGGTGAAGGAATAGGTATTTTTGTAAAACTTGCAAAACAGAACTAGGGAAGGTCCAAGGCTATGCTGCTAGTTTTAGGGGCCTAAGTACTGAATTAAAGGGAAGTTGTACACAAATGACTAAACAAAAACCTGTCAGCAAAACAACCACAAAACACTGCAAATATTACAAAATATGTATGTTCATTAGCACTTGATATCATGAAATTTGTTTCACATATGACTCACTGACACCTTCAATTGAGCACTGTACATGGAGCCTCAGCTTCCAACATTTCATACAGCTCATTAAGGGTGCATATACAGTTCGTCTTGAAGTCCGGGTGGATTATACATCACTTCCAAGTCCCCAAGTTCAGCGCGACAGTACACTGGTTGGATATCTGTTTCTTGAATGCTTCCTCAGGCGCAAGCGTGTTATAGGGACTCATACAGTGAGTCACATCACTCCGCAATTCACACAAAGTCAAGTCATCAATAGCTGGCGTTCCTTACCGCTCCAAGGAGTGCCAGCTATTGATGACTGACTTTGTGTGGGTTTTGTTTAGTCATTTGTATACAACTTCCCTTTAATTCAGTACTTAGGCCCCTAAAACTAGCAGCATAGCCTTGGACCTTCCCTAGTTCAGTTTTGCAAGTTTAAAAAAAATACCTATTCCTTCACCAGCTTTCTTTAGAGTTACCAAAGTATTTTCTTGGTTCTCACCTGAAGCAACTGGAGTACACCATCTCTCAAGGCCATTAAGGAATTGCCTTATACTAGGAAATAATGCTCAGTCCTTGAAATTATTTTGCTTGTCCAAAGACAGTGCTTTAAATAATTCATGTTAATTCATCATTTCCATTCATTTTTAGTTACCGGTACATGCAAAAATATTTCAGCATGGGTATGGGGACAAGCAATTCATGTAGCATATTTTTGTTTAGTCGGTTTTAGGGGCTGACACTGCCTTAGTGCCTACCAGTTCCCCTATGTTCAACGTGTATGTTCCTAAATAAACACCCATTTTAAAAAACACCATACATTTTGAGTATCCTTGCAAGAAATCTGACCATGTGACAGATTAACTTTTGAATGTTTTAAAGCCTGAAAGAGTAAGGACTATTTATCCATTATAACATTGCTGCAAGACCCTCATACCTTAAAAATATACACTTTCTGTTTACAATTGGCAACTGACTGTATCAACATGCAAGAAAAGACACTTTCATACATTTCAGAGACTCTACTCAATTTTTTTTTAAAAAACTTGTTTTATGATTGCAACTATTTTAACAATCTGCCTGAAAATATGGCAACAGATTCTGTATGGGAAAGGAGAACCCAGGGGGACTTAAAACAAATACATAAAACAAAAACAAAAAAGCACCATGAAAACTATTTTCACTGGAGTCCAGTTTTTTCCATTTTTGTATGTGGCTAAATTTATGCAGGCAGCAACTTTAAAAAAGGTCTGTCACAAATCAGAAAAAGTGCCTCTCCAAAAAGAGATGCAGACAATAGTTTTCATAATTCACACTTAACAGTGGTGTGATAGCCTTTATTATGCCCAACGAAAAATCACGAAGTAGCAAGCAAGATTTTGAATTCCCTGTAACTGTTTTCCAGGCTAGATATATAACTGTTAAAAGAAGCCTACAGGTTATGAGACTTCCATATTATGACTTGAAAGATCTCCCCCCTCCCCTTTTAAAAACTGAACATCCAACTTGAAAAAGAGCTTTGGGGACCTTGAAACACGGTCTCTTGATTTGCACTTTAATAGACCCTAAAGTATTACATTGCTGTTGTTTCAGGATTTTATTTTTCTAAATTCTAACGGACCAGGCCAGCCCTCAATTCCTTCCACACCAACATCAAGGGTTAGACCCTTGAGAGTTAAACCTGTGTTCTTTGTCAGTGCCACAAAGGATTGTTTAATTTAAACTAGAAGAGAACTACGAAAAATTTCCTCCATCAGCTCCTTTCCCTCCTTCCAGCGAGTTCTTTTGTTTCACTTTTTACCTTCCCCACTAACACCAGGACCCCACTCTCCGAGGGAATGAGATTTCAAGCCTGGGACGTCTCAGACTTACCTCTCTGTAGGGGCCACCCCCTCTATCTCATTCATACACACGCTGCCCCCGCGGCCCTCACCGCAGCGCCACCTGGTCAGCATACCGACCGCCCCACCCAGTTTTGTCGCCTGAAGCTATGAGCAAAAAAAGCAAGCTAAAATAAGCATTGCCCAAACCCCTTCCCTCCCATACCCACCTCAAAAACCACTTCGTCGTCAAACTCCGGTGTCATCCTTCTCCGCCATCCGTGCCACTCTCTTCAAGCACTCTGGGAAACCGAGTCTGCCGAGCCCCCGCGCTATAAGCTCTCCGTACGGCCCAACCGCCAACACATGAAAACTACTACTCCCAGAAGCCTCCTTGCGAAAGAAGGCGGGGCAAGTAGGCGGAGTGGACAGTTCAATTCTGATTGGAGGTTCGTCGGGGAACATGCGGGAGGGAAGTCAGAGGCCCTGAGCGTCTTTCTTTTGGTCTGTGCTTGAGGCTCTCGGCCTGTAGGGGACTCTGTGGCGCAGCTGGCTGGGTTCGCCGGGCTTTGACTAGCGCTCCTGGCTGTTTTGGCTCGATCAGCCCAGTCGGTCGCGCTCTGAGCTACGGGAATGTTACATAGGAGCCGAAGGCGCAAGCTGCGCTTTTCGGCAGCAAACCTGAGAGGAGCTTCCATGCCTTAAAAGAAAAGAGGGCCGCCAGGAAGAAAAGCCGCATGGGAGGGAGGTACCATGAATTCAGCCGGTGAGTGCCCAAGGGAAGTTGCTGGGAACTTTCCTTTTTTCTCCTGCCTTTCTGTAAATGCAGCTGGTTTAAGGTGTAACAACAGGACGGGGCAGTTCAGCCCCAGCCAGCTGAATACACAATAGAAGGAAATGGCTTCTTTTCCTCCCCGCTCTTAATTTATTGTCTCTTTTTCTTTAAAGCCTCGAGGAGAGAGTTTGATTTGGGGTCTTCCTTCCTTCGAGGGATCTCCCTCTGCTCGCCTTGTTCAGAGCTCTGTCTCTTGCTGCTTCTGCTCTAGTGTAAACTTTTCTCTCTCCCCCGCCCCTCCCAGCACATAAGTGGGCGAGACAAATCTCCTCCGGGTTTTTTCGAGTACCCCGAAGTCTCTTCAGTCCCCCCCCCCCCCCCCCCAAGTTTCTTGTCCGCAGAGACGGCGTTTTTGAGAGCTTTCTCCCCCCTCCCTCCTTCGCAGAATCTAGTTAGAGGGTGAAACGAAGAGCTCTTGCCGTGCGTGTGCGCTTCTGGGGTAGCGAAGTAAAGTAAGGTAGTAAACAAAGCCCCCGGTTTCCTGCCTGATCTGGATGGAATTCGAACCTACTCCTACACTGCTTTTTCTAAGAATGAAGGGGGGTGGGTGGGAATTCTCTCTCCTTTCCTTCCTTTTTTAAAAAATTAAACAGCAGTGTAGTGGGCGTCCCATGGCATAGGATGATACCTGTAAAGTGATGATGGACTCAATTGAGGATCTTTTTTGTTCCTTGGGGCAAGAAGTGTATTTTGTGTGTTATTTGTACATTTATGTTCTGCTTCTAGTAATTAATATTACTGTGAACTTTGTTTGCTTTATAAAGTGCAGAAAACTAGAAGCTCACAAATAGGCAAGGTAGCTATTTTTATTGTATTCACATTTGTTGTTGAAAGAATATGTAGTGGACTTTTAATTTAAACAGAATGCATTATAAAGCAGGAGGCTAGCAAAATTTATTCCAGCATAAGCTTTTGTGATTCAGTGCTTACTTCAAAAGATGCAGCAAAGTGTATATCCGTTAAATATATGCTCAATAGAAAGATGAGGAAGGGAGTGGGAGGATGTTACAAACAGGGAATGATTTAAAGGAAGATACAATAAAAAGGAGAATCAGAGGGAGTGGAGTCACTACTAACTGTTAGGCAAAGTAGAATGTGAAATCAAAGGCCTCATGATGCCAGCTGTGCTGTGAGAGAGTAGTTGGGGTATTCTGCGGAAGGCTTTCTTTGGATTTAAATTGATTCAGTTTTAATATTCTTGAAGTGCTTCTGGGAAGATGGACTTTTAGTTTTTATGTAAAATTGGCAGCAGAGAATGATTTAGAATTTTTCACAATAAACGTTTTCTTGTTTGGGTTCTTACCTTTTTGGCATGCTTTTCCTAAAGTTTGGCACTATCTTGTGGCAACTTAAAAAAAGATGAGATCTATTGTTTTAATTACAGGCTGCAATCACACACACTAAATAATGCACTTTCAGTCCACTTTCCAACTGGATTTTTACTATGTGAACTGACCAATTCCGCACTAGACCTTTAATCCTGGTTTAACCCTGTCCCCAAGCTGACATTCTGTACAAAAATCATAGAATCATAGAGTTGGTTTCTGTGATTCTAGTGTGGAATGTCAGTTTGGGGACAGGGCTAAAATAGGATTAAAGATCTAGTGTGGAATTGGTCTGTGTGTGAACTCAGAGAGAGATCCTAAATCAGGGACAACAAAGTTAGTTTAGTTTCAGATTATAATATACTGTGCTGAATATGCGGTGTTTTTGAATAGTGCTGTTTGCATCTATCTGTGAAAACCCAGTTCTTTATTAGTCCAGTCAATTATATGAGGTTTACTTTTGTTAATATGCTTTTATCTTGATGACTTTCATTCTGAGCGATTTCTCATGGTCAGATTTTGCATTACACTGTACAGAATTGCAAGTAACTAAATGGCACCCTGATTATCCTGAAAACATTTTACTTGGTTCAAGGCTGCATTGACTTCACTGTAGTGTCCATACAATTGCACTTATGATTTCAGCCAGACAAAAATTATGCCACACATCTGTATTTGTATGAGAGAATCAGTTAATGCATTCAGGCTACTCCAGCAGACTGGCCAAAAAAAGGTGTCAATTTTAGTGATTTCCTGTTTTCTGGCAACAGCTTGAATGACTGAGAAACATAATCTACAATATCAAATTGCCATTAGTGAAGTGGAAAACTTCCTCAATATATAAATATTCATTATTCTTTGTTAATTTAAATCCATGTAAATGCTAAGTATTATTGAAGATGGATGTTAATTCCTAGGATCTGTCTGTCTGTCTACTGCATTTGCAGTCTGCCTTTCTCACTGACCCTTAGGGTAGTTTACAGCACATGACGCTGGCATGGCCATGAAGTAAACATGATGCTGAACCGAAGACATGGCTATGTAGAAGAAGGCAGGCTTAGTTCGAAGTTACATTCTGTGATGCACAGCAGGTATTTACAGTGTAGACTTTATGCTGGAAATGTCTGGAACAGTCTGAACAATTTCTTTACATGTTAAGAGAGTTGTTTGCCACTGTTTCCATACCACCCTGCAGTATATATATATTTTTATCCAGATTGGGGGAAGGGGTTAATGTTGCTGTCATGTTGTATAGCTGAGCAAAAAAATTACACATTCCAGGAACAATATGGGGAAAAGTCATGAGGCCAGAAGCAATCTAACACTCTGGTTGACATAAAAAACCATATATCTAAGGGAATCAGGGAGGTACAACTCCAGCTGTCTTTTTTTTACTCCGCCATATGTTTTGTCCTTCACATCACACATCCCCCTGTGAGGTTATCTGTTTTCAGTGTTATCATGTGTGATGGTATTTTAAATAACCTGTTGACTTGGTTTTTGCAAAAATGAATCCTAAGTACCAGGTCTTATCTGTTGTCCTTTTGGTGACACATAGTTTTACCATTGGACTGAGCTTCTGGACTTTGTAAACTGCCATTTAGTTCTTGTAGTACACAGCAGAAGCCTGGATTTGTTTTGGGGGAGGTGGTGAGCAGAACTGTAAAAATTTAAGCTTGCTTTTGAGAATGGTCCCCTCTTGTGTGGAAAGTAGCCCTAAGTACTGTGCTTTAGTGCAAAGTAAATACTTTATGGCTTTTATTGTATTATGTAGCCTTAACTACTATTTTGACTGATATTTCTTTTCAGAAATATCCTTAGTCTTACTCAAGATTGCATATCTGTTACTTAATAAGAGAAAGCATAAAATATAAGGACTTTTCTGTCATTAATGGTGCAATCCTGCACCCTTTTAAATTAACTGAAAATCACTTAGTGTAGAAATATTATACATGTTTGGAATTGCATTGTAATTCACTTCAGCTGTATTTAGTAAATTCTGGGTTTAAAATTAGAAATTTGCATGGTTATGTTTTTTAATCTTAGAGACACACTGTCCATATTGTTGTCTGCCCATCTATTGGACTAATGGCAATCTTCATTGAAACTGAAACAAACATTTTAAACCATAGGAGGTTTCTGTAAGGGCAGGATACAATTAACAGTAGTTGGGGGGGGGGGAATCCCAAAACACACAGTTGTGAAAACTGCAGTCATTAATAGTTGGCCATGGATATATCTTTATAGAATATAACATTTTTATAGAATAAATTTTATGGAAATATTTTTATAGAATAAGTGTTCAACTGGTTAAGTTTCTGTGCTACTTGAATTGTGTTTTTAATTGGCAGGTTACTAAGAGCAAAATTATTGTTCTTTAAAGCAAACTGAGAGCCAGTTTGGTGTAGTGGTTAAGTGCGCGGACTTTTATCTGGGAGAACCGGGTTTGATTCCCCACTCCTCCACTTGCATCTTCTGAGATGGCCTTAGGTCAGCTATAGCTTTCATAGAAGCTGTCCTTGAAAGGGCAGCTGCTGTAAAAGCACTCAGCCCCACCTACCTCACAGGGTGTTTGTTGTGGGGGGGGGGAGGTAGAGGAGATTGTGACCGCTCTGAGACTCTGAGATTCAGAGTATAGGACGGGATATAAATAAAAAAAAATCTTCTTCATTTATACTTTAATTCTTGACAATATGTTGTATGCCCACTAATACTGTTACAATGCTCCTTAGCGCAAATACAGTTGACACAAGGTTTGCAAGCCACTTACATACCTTTGTTGCAAACTGTTATTAAAAGCTAACCCTGACTAGCATTAACTCTGGTTATCATTAAAGCTGTCTCTATAATAAAGTGAGGTGGTAGAGTCAGGTGGCAGATTTGCAGGGTCAGCAGCCTTCTTGGCCTTTGATACTTCCGTCTCTTTTGTTTATGCATTTATACCTTGCTTTTCTCCCCAGTAGTGACCCAAAGTAGCCTACATCATTCTCTTCCACATTTTATCCTCCCACTTGGTGAGGTAGGTTAGACTGAGAATATATGACTGGCACAAGATCATGCAGCAGTCCTCTCCTCAGTGTTATTTAATGTCTCTGTGCACCCCCTCACCCAGCTGGTGTGGAACTTTGGACTTGGGTGTCACCAGTATGCTGATGACACCCAGCTATATCTGTTGATAGGTGACTGGCCAAATGTCACCCCGAATAGTTTGGCCAAAGGATTGGAGGCTGTGGTTGGCTAAAACAGAGCTGGCTGAAATTCACCGAAGACTGAGGTCCTGTGGTTGGGCCAAGGGGATGCAGGGCTGGGATGCCAGCACCTGGTTTATGCAGGAGTGCCATTAACACCTTCACTGGCTGTCAAGACCCTGGGTGTGATTCTGGATGCCTCCCTTTCAGAGAAGGCCCAGGTCACAAATGTGGTTAAACTGGCATTTTATCATCTGTGTCAGGTTAAAGAGTTGGTTCCCTTCCTGTCTCCCCTTGACTTAGCCACAGTGATCCATGCATTGGTCACGTTCAGGTTAGACTACTGCAACTCACTCTACATAGGGCTTCCTGGAGACTGACCCAGAAATTTCAGCTGGTCCAGAATCCAGCTGTGCATGTTCTTATGGGAATGTCCTTTAGAGTTCATATTCAGCCAGTGCTGGGCAAGTTGCACTGCCCCCAGATCGAGTACTGGATCAGGTTCAGAGTCTTGGAGCTAAGCTTTAAATGATCTGGAGACAGCACATCTTCAGGACCGCCTCTCCTGGTATACCCCTCAAAGAGCACTAGTCTCAAGTGACAAAAACCTTCTGGTGATCCCTGGCCCCAAGAGCATCCAGCAATTCCCGACCAAAGCCAGGGCTTGTTTGGCCCTAGCTCCAGCCTGGTGGAACACTCTTCTGGGTGAGATCCAGGCCCTGTGGGATCTAAAGCAGTTCTGCAGGGCCTGTAAGACAGAGTTGTTCTGCCAGGCAGCAACCATTTTCCATCTTGATTGACCTCCTTCCTTCTCCCCCCATTTTCATCATACCAGACAGTTTTTAGATACTTACTTCCTCTGAGATTTTACGCCATCTATTAGTTGTGTTTTAAATTGTAATTTATTGTTTTACTGTTTTTATTGTATAAAGAACTGTAAATGTTTTAGATTGTACATTGCTTTTTATTATGATGTTACTTGCTCTGAGCCCGCTCACGGGGGAGAACAGGTTATGTCTAATGAGATAAATAAAGGATCCATGGCAGAGTAGGGATTTGAAAATAGGTCTTCTAGATCAGGGGTCCTCAACCCCCGGTCCATTGACTAGTATTGGTCCATGGTCTGTTAGCGACCAGGCCATGTGTTGTATAATTTTTTCATTATATATTACAATGTAGTAATAATAATAAGATGACATTGGATTTTTAACCTGCCCTTCACTCCAAATCTCAGAGTGGCTCACAATCTCCTTTATCCTCCTCTCCCACAACAGACAGATGGGTGGGACTGAGAGAGCTCTTACAGCAGCTGCCCTTTCAAGGACAACTGCTGCGAGACCTATGGCTGTCCCAAGACCATTCCAGCAACTGCAAGTGGAGGAGTGGGAAATCAAACCTGGTTCTGACAGATAAGAGTGCACACTTAACCACCACACCAAAATAAAGTGCACAATTGTATCATCCCAAAACCATTGCCTCTGTGGAAAAATTGTATTCCACAAAACCGGTCCCTGGTGCCAAAAAGGTTGGGGACCACAGTTCTAGATAGCCCATCAGATCTTGGAAGCTAAGCAGAGTTGGCCTTGGTTAGTATTTGGATGGAAACCCAGGATTGTGATGCAGAGGCAGGCAATGGCAAACCACCTCTGAATGTCTCTTGCTTTGAAAACTCCGTGAGTTTTCAGCAAATGAGGTGTCAGCATAAGTCAGCTGTGACTTGATGGCAACCCCCCCCCCCAAAAAAAAAACCCCCAGATCTTCATTTGACACTCTAACCGTTACATCCTCTAGCTGTCTTGCTCTGTTCCTGCCTCATCCCCTACCCAGGAGCAGCTAGTGTTCCTTGCTTCTCCAGTTGTCTTTAAGCACAGCAAGCTGCGCACACTCACTGGAGGTTCCTGAACTTTCACAAGAAAAATCTCTCAGGTGGGTGCTTTGTACTACTGTTTTTACAGATGTTTGGGAAATGGAAGAGAGAATGGATGCTAGCCTCTCTGGCAGAGGTAGAGAATGGCATGCAGAGCTAGGGACCAAAGGGCAGCAGTCTCAGATGGTATCCCTTGTTGAACCTCATTGTCATCAGTGTAGACAGAATGTTGCACCATGCTTAACTCTGGCATGATTGAGGGGACATGGCAACTGAAAGCTGGTTTTAGTTTGTGTTCCTGGTGAACTAACATCCATTCCCAGGCTGCCTTGCCTGCAGCAACTCAGGAATTCATGGCCATAGTGGCAGCCATGGGGCTGGTCAAGTACCAATCAGTACTCAGCACCAATTATAAGATGTGACATATGTTAGATACGGTGTTCTGTTCGGATGGGATAAAGTCTACTTTGACCACCAGTAAAGTTTGGAGGCCTACCACTGGTTGGTAGATGCTTACTGAACAGTCCATTCTCTCTATATGCTAGGTCCTGTTGCTTTCCTGGCAATCTATGGGAGCTAGTTTCCATCTAACATGAATAGTTTTCTTCTCAAAGCATTGATTGAGCTTGGAAATAAGGAATCAGTCCAGACAGTGGATTTGATTGTTTCAGAATTCTCTACCACACTGGCATCTCTGCAGCTTTTGTTTCCATCAATCTTTATAGTCTTCTGAACTGCCTAATTAAGATGGGATTGGTGGCACTATTGCTGTGTAGTGGTTCCTGTTTTTCCTTGTGCTCCATTCCAGAAGAAGGTACTGGAAGACTGGTGCTCTGCCTGTTCATGAATGGTTCTGCAAAGCTCCATAAATCAATGTCAAATAGCACAAGAAACCGCTATGAGAGGTTATCTGGATTTTGGGGATACGGTGTCAGCAACAGAACTTCCTTTTTTCTCCATGTAATTGTGGGTAAATGATGGCAGCATTAAATTGGAGGCAGCGTGCAAACAAATGGATGTGGGGAAACAGTAATGTCATCCTAACAATCCGTTGGTTGGAGATAGAGCTGAACCATGATTTAAATTCACAGCCTGTTTTGAATAGGGATGTACTTTCCTTGAAGGATAAGGGTTTGCGGTCCGACGGTAATTTGGGATCTAGCTCTGCTGCTTGAAGAGCTGGTTTGCAGAAGTAGCCCAAGACTATGATTTAGACTGTTTTATCTTGCATAGCTGTTTCTAGGAAGGTGCTTCTGGCCACAGTTAAACTTTCCTTAGTGATACCCTTGCTGGGCTACTAAAGCAAACTCTATCTGGCGCTAAGGAATGCTTGGAAACTTCATCACAAAGTGTTGCAGCTAGGCATTTTTTAACAGGAAGTTTTCTTCGAGGATATTTAACCTGTGTTATGTCTACTGCATTGGTTGCTGATTTGCTACTGGAACCAATTTAAGCCAATTAGTATTGGCTTTTAAAGCTCTAAACAGCATAGGGCCATGATGCTCAAGGGGCTGTCTCCAACCCATGTGAGTTTGCTTGCAACCTTAAACCAGCTGTTATTTCCGTGTTCTGTATTAACTGTATTAATGACATTTGTGGGCATGCTTCAGAGGTTCATTTTAGTTTTCAGCCTCTAGAATTCCTTGCCTCAGGAAACTCAACTTTCCTCAAACTTCTGGTCTCCCAGACACTTATTTTAGATCCAAAAGGCATACAGTAGTTATATAATTCATCTCCTAGTGCAGGTTTGTTTTATTTGCTGCCTAATTTTTGCTGATAGATGGAATTTTACTCCTGACATGTTGGTTTTGGACACATGAACATGAAGCTGCCTTGTACTGAAACAGAGCATTGGTCCATCAAGGTCTGCTCTGCTCTGACTGTCTGTCCTGGGTCCCAAGCTAACATCTTTCACATTATCTACTACTTGATCCTTTTAACTGGAGATACCAGGGATCTTCTGCAGGTGAAACAGGTACTCTTATCACTGAGTTAGAGTTCTTTGCCTTTATTATTTTACTGCTCCTTTATGTTGCTACTAGTTTTATGTTGCTTTTATAGAAAATTGTTTAGTTTTTTTACTGTAATTTGTCTGATTTTAAATCTCATTTTGTAAGTTATGTTTGAATTCTTGTTTTCATAAGAAACATTTTTGCTGTTATTTGAAATGCCTTTATTAGGCACCTGACAAGTTGCAAAAAGATAAGCAAACTTCTGAAAATAAAGGAAACAGAGTTAAAAGGTGTTGCAGGGCATTATGAGAAAGCCCTATATGGAAACCTGTAGGAGATGCACATTAATTAAGCTAGGCTACACTTGTTGAAAACTAGCTAGGAGTTACACCCAAGGTTACCAGGATGGAAATGCATAGTTGATCTATTACTGGAAATAGAACAGTTTTTTCAGTTCTGTTTCAGAACTACCTGGAGCAACAAGTCTCTTGTGGGGCAGAACGCTGAAGTAGAGAAAAATCATAGTTCTTTTTAAAGAACTGTAGTTCAGTTTGCAGTCAGTAGATGCAGATTGGGAAGTGTTACCTAGTGGCTGGAAGAAAAATCTCACCACTATTAGGAAGGAAGTACATCTCTTCCTGTTCCAGGATTCTCATTTTTTCCCCTTGAGGCTGAATTTGTTTGCATTGTGGAAACAAAGGGTTTTATTGTTGGTGTTAGTATAAAGGAATCCACGGTGCATATTTGCCTCCCCAAACATTCTAAATGACTGCACCGTCTTAGTTGTGGCTGAGATGCAAGCCTGTGTTATCAACCTGGAAAACAATTACAAACTAATAAATAAGATTCAGATGGATGTAACCCTGTTCTTAGGCCATGTTAGGAATTTTTAAGCATTGGAGGAAGCATGATACTGATTTCTGTTGCTGCAGAACCAGTATAACATCTTAATGCTTCATTTGTTTGGAAAATGCTACTTCTCCAGAGATCTGCTCAAAACAGTTCACAAAGTGCTCAGGTTGGGAGTGTACGATAAAAACAGTTAAATAGCCACCAGAGAAGTCTCAAGGGTGTTTCCAGGGGGTGGTGCCACCACAGAAGAAGCCCTGTTTTTAGTTGCTATCTGCTTCACCTGATAGGTAGAAGCACAGAGAATAAGGTGTAGATAGGGGGTCTTAAATGGTGGACTGGACAGTTTGGGAGGAGGCAGCCTTTCAGATACCAGCTGCAGCAAGCCATTTAGGACCTTAGACAAGAACCAGCACTTGGAATTGTGCCCCCATATCCAGAGCCAGAAAGACTCTAAATGCCAGTGCTGGAAGGGCAGCAGTAGGGGAGGGTCTTGACCTCCAGGGCATCTCCTTGGCTGCTGTGTATAATAGTATGCTAGACTATATGGGCCACTGGTCTGATCCAGAAAGCTCTTACGTGTCCAGAAACAAACATGTATAAACATACCGTATTGTAAGTTTACTTGCGTGTTTACTGATTGACACATGAGTGAAATGTTAACTGTTCCAGTGAATTAGATGTCATTTACATTTATTCTACGACAAAGTTGTGTAAAGCTATAAGGGGTTCTGTGTTTTTTTACTAGACCCCTCTTATCCTATGTTCAGTGGCACTTGCTTCCAAGTAGCCAAATCAATCTGTGTATTTATTTTAAAAATTAGAATAAGTTTACAACTTGTGTTGGCCTCCTGATTCATTAAAACATCCTGTTTCTGTTACCATCACTTTTTTACCACCAAGTCACAGCTGAAGTATGGCAACCCCATAGGATTTCTAAGGCAAGAGACATTCAGAGGTGGTTTGCCATAGCCGGTCTCTGTATAGAGACCCTGGACTTCCTTGGAGTTCCCCCATCCAAATACCAGCCAGGGCCAATCTTGCTTAGCTTCTGAAATCTGATGACTGGGCTATCCAGGTTAGGGCCAGCACTACCTGGGCTAAGGAAACTGTCTCTTTTGTATCCATGCTGAAGTTATTCTTAGTACCTGTTTTTGTTCTCAGCATGAAGTTAAGTAAATTGAACTTTTCTATTACTGGTTTCCTTTCAGATTTCAGCTGCAATTAGTCTGTTTTTTAAAGTAGCACTTGGCAATTCTACCTCCCCCCCCTCCCTTTCAAAGAATGATTGTCATAATCTTCTGGGATGTTGTAATTTCCTTTTGCATTTTATATTGGAAAACTTGGAAAAAATCACATCCACTGCACAAACAGTATGCAACATAGAAGAAAAAAGTTTGCAGAAATTTTAGCATAGATCAGTGAGAATGTAGGAATAATTGTTATGTATTTTCACACAGTGTGTTTGTTCTGTTGATACAAAACAGTTATTGAAGAACTACTCAGAGTTGTCACTGTTACAGGGGCAAGGATGCATTTTAAATGGGAGTCTAAAGGAGGAAGGAAGCTTGCGCTGAAGGATAAAAGGAGCATCTGTTTGGATAAGAACATCACAATGGATAAGAAATGCAGAGGTTAAAGTCCAGAAATAGAGGACATGACAGAAGGTGATGGAGGCAGGCATTCATGGGGGTTCTCTTTGTTTATCAACAGGTGCTTTTACTTTGTAAAAACTCAGGGGCACATTTACATCTGAGGAGTGACTGAAACAGAATTTGACAATATACTCTATGAATAGGCATCTGCTCTGATGGGAAGATGGGTTGGGTGTATGAAACCTATGCTGAGTGTGATTCATGCTAAATAAAGCTGTGTGTGGGAAGTGCATTTTGTAATATAAATAAAGCGAAAGGCAAGTTTAGACCTGGATTAAATGGAATTGGCTGAGGCTGCTCAAATCTGAAGGGATTTCTACAAAAAGCAATGTACTGAGCTGTGTGATCATTGGTGATTATTCTACTTAATTGCTGGAGAACCAAGATAAGGAGACAGTGGATTACCCACAGCTGCATTCTAAGCCTGTGGCTCATGAGTGAACGGATATTAGTCTGCAGCTCTCCTTGAGACAGTAGAACAATGAAGTCTGCTACAAGCAAAGTATGCAGGTTTCTGCAAAATAGGATTGGGTGGGAGAGGCTCTTTTTAAAGGCTGGTTGGTTGGTAGGGTGATCATTGTTTGTTGAATTGGTTTAGATTTTTACAGAAAAGGTATTACAGAAAAGAGTCAGCAACTTTCTAGTTTGCTCTTAAAGATGTAGTGTAAAGATAAAATAGTTTAGTGAGTGCAGTAACAAAGTTTATGCAAACTGCTGAAATATGTATGGTGACCACTGACGTTTAATGTCATATAGACTTGTATAAAGGCAAGTAGGTGTTTTATATTTCCTTTGTAAGAGTGCAGTTGCAAAACAAAAAACATAAAACCAACAGTGTTTGCTTTCCTATGAAAGACTGATGTAGAAGAAGTCATTGTCAGCACGTAAATCCAGAATCAAATTTGAACTGGAATCCCTGAGCATCACCACCCAATTGTGGCCACAGTAGGGGAAGCAGGGAATTTAGTGACATCAGCCAAGGAAGCTCTTGGGCATAACAAAATTTGATTTTAGGCTTTCTTGCTGTTCTGAGCAGTTGAAATCCTGCTCCTGCAAGCTTTGGAGTTCATCTTCCTCCTCACTTTTGCCTTGTCCAGCCCAGAGCTTTATAGAAGCTGAATATGACAGATGATTGGGAAGGAAGCTGTGTGTATGCATTACAGAGTGTTCAGTTTGGAAAATTTCCCGGGCTGCTCTAGATGCTATGATTTATGTCACTGCTTTGACAGGAAAAGAGTGGGCTGGAAGGTAAATGCTCTTCTAATAGATGGATGAAAGATTGCCATGTCTAAACTTGCTTGGTCCATACATGAAGAGAACCACGCTGCCTGGTAATTGTTGAATGAATCCAAAAGCTATCGATCTTCAGATGGATAAAGGCAATGCATCTCTGTTGTTTTTAGATCTGTCAACAGCCTTTGATACTGTGATAGTACAGAGGCACTTGGATGATGAGATGGGGCTGGAAGAAGCAGTGTTTAGATGGTTCCAGTTTTTCCCATCTGGCCGCTTACAAAAGGTTGCAATGGGAGGTGCTGAATCATCCCCTTTATAGCTGATGTGGGCTGTGCCACAAGGCTGTGTGTTGCCTCCCATGTTGTTACAAATCTGTGGAAGGCCCTTTAATGAGATTGTCTATAGTTTTGGAGGAGGCTTTTATCAATATGCTGATAATATCCAACTACATTACTCTGAGTAAGCTGCTGCTGCTGCCTCTATCCTGAGCCAGTATCCAAATATGATGGTTGAATGGCTGAGGGAGAACAATCTGAAGCTGAATTTAGATGAAGGATGCAGTGCTGGCAGGAAAGGCTGCTGCTTTACAGGATTGTTTTCCCTACCTTGAAAGCGGAATTGTTCTCCCTACCTTGGAAGCTGAATCCAACAAAGACAGAGGTCCTTTGCCTGGGTCGTGGCAGTCTGGGAAGGGAAATCCCCCTTCCAGTTTTTCACGGTGCATCACTGAAAGTCTGTTAAGGACTTGGTAATGTAGCTCCAGCAAGGAGTTCTCTTGTTGGAGAAACAGGTATCCATAATAATGAAAAATACTTTTTAATGGATATGTTAGGAAGCTGGCTTCCTATTTTTAGATGCCTGATCTGGCTACAGTGATTGATGCTTTAGTAACCTCAAGGCCAGATTACTCTTAACATGCTCTACATGAGGCTGCTCTTAAAGACAACACAGAAACTTCAAGAGGTACAAAGTGTGACAGCACATCGGTTATTTGGGGCTAGTCTGCTGGACCACATCAGTCCTATCGTAAGCTCTTTTCATTGCTTGCTTGATTAGTTTCTAGGTCCAATTCAAGGTGTTGGTGCTCACCTTTAAGACACTTCATGATGTGGGGCCCACATACTCGAAGGACTACATCTCCCTGCATATTCGTCATGCAGAGTTTCATTCTTCAAAGGAGGGTGTACTATACCTAACATGTCTGAGACATGTTTGACAGCTATCCAATCTAGAGTTATTCCAGAGATCTTTTATGGTAGCCTTAAGGGCAAAGGGAGAATACCCTGCCTGAGGGGACAAGATTAATTTTTGTGCATTCATATGTTTTTTATCAGTTGCTTTTATGTTGTTGTTCGTTTTGAGTCCTGAGATGATCAGGAGAAAGAGAGATATATCCATATTTTAATAATAATGAATCTGAGAAGTAGATTTGAACATTGTATCTCGTGATTGAGTAATAAGTTGCCAACACTAGAACTTTGGGTATTCAAAACGCTGAATAGTTTAAATCCTTACTTAGAAATATCCCTTAATGGGCAGATTTTTCATGTTGCTCAGATAATGCTGGTTTCATACTAAATAGAAATTATTTGGGGATCTGAGCCATGCAGGGGAGGGACTGTGGCTCAGTGGTAGAACATCTGCTTGGCATACAGGTTTCAGTTTTAAGTCCCAGCATCTCCAGTTAAAAGGGTTGGTTGTAGGTGATATGAAGGACCTTTAATGGAAATCCTGGAGAGCTGCCTCCAGTCTCAGTAGACAGTACTTTAAATTCAGTATAATGCAGCTTCATGTGTTCAAATTTGAGTCCACTTAAAACATTTATCAAATCATGTTGAATCTTTGATTTTGGTCTTCTAATTTTAACTTAAGTTATACCTCTAGTTCCACATTCACTGGAATTATATTATCTCAACTGAAATTCTTGATGCTTCCAGCATATAGTTAAAAATTGAATTTAATTTGTAACAGAGTAAATGTCATTTGTAACAAACTCTTATTTATTACACTTGTATTCTTCCAGCAGAGGGGCATATGTGGATAGTCTTGTAATTCTAGAGGAGTAACCCTGTTAGGCTGTTATATCAAAATAATCAATATTCAGTTCTGGGAGACAGGAGTAACGTCTCCCAGGGTTTCGTTCACTCATTCACTATAGGTATTAAAAGCTCTGCATGACCCACCCTTCACATTTGTTAATTAGTTCTGCTTATCTGTCTTCACACTGTACCTTATTTGATTAGATTTTATGTTTATCCTACACTATATTCTACCCTACACTATCTTCTACTGTTAGGAGTGGTACTCACCCACTGCCTATAGATTGATTTATGTGATTGGCCTCTCTCTGTAACATCTCACACTCATTATCTGTTGCTTGTCACTTGAAGCAGAAAAAGTGCTTAAGGATGTACATCTGATGAAGTGCACTCTGACTCACAAAAGCTTATGCTGGAATAAAATTTATGAGTCTTTAACGTACTACTGGACTTCTGTTTTATTCTTTATTTTTGTTATTTAGAGTATGTTAATTTAATTTGGTTATTATGATTCTAATTATATCTCTTTTTGCTCTCTCCCCCTTCCCTTCTAGAAATTAAGAAGCCACCAGTGGCCCCAAAACCAAAATTTGCAGTAGGGCACAAACTAGTGCCACCTCCTATTGCACCCAAACCAGATGCTGTCCTTACACATATCTTACAAACCACAAAGAAAGCAAAACCAGCAATAGCACCAAAGCCAAAGGTTCTCAAGTGCTCATCTTTTCCTGATGTTAAAACAACAACACCATCTTTTACAAAAAATTCCAAGAGTTTAGAAACAGACCAAGACAAGTCTTCGGAATATTTAGTTCATTTGAATTACAAAAATGGAACTCCACATGACAGTACTGCTTATATTATATCAGTGTGTTCATGCAATTTTGAATGCATTCATAAATATGGGGAAAATACATGTAAAAATTCTACCATTCTTGAGCAACTAGAAAACCTAGAGAATATTGATATAGGTGAAAAAACAGCATCATCTTTGAAACCTAGAACAATACTTGATAGCCATAATGAAAAAGTTATAAATAAAAACTGGGTAGTCTTAAAGACTAATTTTACAGAAGAAAAAGGTGTTCTAACTCATAGCATTTCCCCCAATAATGGCCATTTGAGGCAGAAACCCTTGAATAAACTTGAAAACAATGGCATTAAGATAGAATTGAAAGACCTCATCCAATCTTCATCTAGTTTGGAAGCAGTTTCAGTCAGTTCAGATACCACTACAAATGTAAGTGAGGTTGCACCTGAAATTTCAGAAACTCCTTTGGAAAAAGTGGATACTGGTGATTCATGTCCAGATAACTACATAAAAGGAGGTGATGTATCTCTTGCTTCATTTGGGACAGATGTACTTCCATCAACTAAGGCTCTCCCAGTTCCAAAACCAAGAAAGCTACGCATTCCATGCCTTGTTCGACAAGATGGTGTAGATCTCCCAGCTGAAGGAATAAAACAACTAGATAATTTCAGGTGTGATTCTGCTGGGATTTCTGAGTGTGGATTTAGAAAAACAGCCAAAATTAATGTTCTTGTGCAAAGTGTTTCCTATAACAATCAAGAAATTATTCCCAAAGCTGATGAATCTGATATTATTACCACTACTGCTGAGAAAAGGTATCCAACAAAGGAATATTCTGATTCCAAAGAACTGATCCCGCAAAACCTCTTGCCTCAGCTTCTAAATGAAACCTCTCACCTGGAAGAAAATATCGAACATTCTTTGGACCATAACACTGAATCTTCTGCTCAACCTATAGTGGATGATGGTGGTATATTGACTGCTAGCAATAACAAGACTAGCTTTATAAGGTGTAATAATCTTTCTATGAGTTTGCCTAAGCAAATAAAACTGTCTTGCAATCAACATTTGCCTGCCTTTAATAGCCTTGATTCTGCACAAAGAAAAAAAGATAAAGATGCAAACTTAAAAGGTGAGAATTCACCAAAAATCATTCCTAAAAAACCTTTAAGGCATAGCCTTCCTGCAGCTGGGCTGTTGAAGAAGGCTGCCTCAGATGAATTTGTTGAGAACAGGACTTATCTTCTTCATGAAGAGATAATGTCAGAGATCTCTGTGGAGGGGCAAAGAACAAGACATTTATCTGCCAAAGAAGAAAGTACATTGCTATCCTGTGATCCTCCAAAATCATCTTTGGAGAAGCCTGTTTGGAAATTACCTCATCCTATCATTCCATTTTCAGGCAATCCAGAAGCCTTAAAAAACACCAAAAGTTCCAAAAGCAGTGAGTTTCCTAGTGTCATGACAAAACCTCGAGCCAAATCTTTGTCCTCTGTAGATATCGACAGGATAAACAAGCCACAAAGAGAAACTCAAAAGAAAAATTCATTAAAGAAATTCCTGAACATGAAACTATCTGTTTGTATAATAAAAAGTGACTTTCAGAGGTTTTTGGCCAAAGGCAGCCAGTCTACAGATAATACTGCTGTTACTTTTTCTAGCAGGGAAGGGCATGGCAAAAACTGGAATATAACTTGTGCAACCAGTGGAAGGAAAACTAAACCCTCAAAGGCACATTCTCTAGAAAAATGCAGCCCATCCTCACAAAAGGGAAAGCAAATAACAAGGAGTCAGAATGAAATGCCATCCAGTCAGAAGCCACAGTCTTTAGATGAACAACCCTCTGCATTGCAAGAACACTTGAATTCTTTTTCACATGACCTCACACCAGAATATGAAAATGTAAGCCATTATGAGGAAATCCCAGACTATGAAAACTTGCCTTTTGCATCCACTGAGAAAAATACATGTTTTGAGTGGCAGAATTCTAGCTGTGTTGAAGACCATGACACTGACATATATGAGGTGGAAGAACTATATGAAGCAACAAGCAGCTATTCAAAGCTTAGCAGGTAATATTTTGGGGTTGGGGACACATGTAGAATGCTGCATAATCACTGTGGAACATGCTATGTTTTACGGGCCAGTTCAGCTCCAAGTAATTGGATGGAATATTAGTATAGTCTCTCTGTCCTGGAAATGTCTTACAGTTTGAATCTATTATATAACATGGTCTTGATTTAGTATTATATATTCTGTATAGTATGCTAACACATCTAGTTCTGACTAGAAAAAGTAATGGGCAGAATTAAGATTTCTTGCTGCTGGATTAATGCAATTTCATATTAGGACTGCCATTCTCCCTCTGGAGGTGGGGAGCCCCCGCCACCAGTGGGGCTTCCCCACCACTGTTCAGCTGGCTGGGGAGGGGATGGGGGCAAATTTAGTGGTGTTGTCGTGACTTGTGCCATGCTGACATACCCCCTCTATACCTGGAAGTGATATCAGCATGTTGCTGGAGGACACAAGTTAAACCATAGAGGTTTTAAAGAAGATATATGATTTATATCCCACCCTAGACTCTGAATCTTAAGAGTCTCAGACCAGTCACAATCTCCTTTACCTTCCCCCCTCCCAACAAACATCCTGTGAGGTAGGTGGGGCTGAGAGAGCTCTTACAGCTGTTGCCCTTTCATGGACAACTTCTGTAAGAGCTATGGCTGACCCAAGGCCATTCCAGCAGGTGCAAGTGTAGGAGTGGGGAATCAAACGCAGTTCTCCCAGATAAGAGTTCTCCCAGATAAGAGTAACCACTGCACCAAACTGGCCTAAATACCAGAATGTCCCCCAGCAACATGCTGATGTCACTTCCAGCTGCAGGCAAGATCACATAAGCCTGTCACTGGTGACATAATTACAGTACTGGTGAGAGCCCCAGCCATCAGTAAATACTCCTCCTGCAACCCTATTTCTATGGTTACTTTTAAAATAAAAGTTCAGATTTTTGAACTGCTAGTGTATGTGCTAATTATTTTGCAGGTTATTGTTCTGTTCATTTGTAATAGCTATATTGTATAATTATTACAGAAAACAGAAGAAATTATAGCTAAATGGAACAAAACAGAATTTAGTAATGTATTAACTGGTGTCCTGTGAAAGCTCTGGGTGACTTGGGATAATGTGATTCTGCAGGAAAAGTAGAAGTATGATGTCCAGTTAACATGCAAAGTTACACCAAGTCAGACTACTGGATCTGTCTATCTGTGCACTGTCTGACGAGTAGCAGATCTTGGCTTTTAGGCAGTGAATGGTCTTTCCTAGCACCCAGATAGAGATGCCTGTGACTGAAAGCTGGATGTGCACATAAAGTATGTGTTCTGTTGCTGGCCATGGCCATGATGAGGTTCAGGCTTGAAAGCCCCACTGAAACTGATTTATCTTTCTAGGCCTGATAATAACGTTACCTCTGTCTGTTCAATCAAACACAAAGGGCAGTTTTTTGTTCCAGAGCATAAGTACAAGAACTTGAATTTTCTTATGGTATTGTAGAATTTTTAAATATTTGTTAGTGGTTGTGTAAATGGAGTTGTGTTTCAGGCTCAGATACCATCTCTTTGTCCAGACTTTCAAGCACTAAATGCAATAATCCTTGGACTGTGTTAGCACTGATATCCCATGAGTTTGCGTCTGCGTATGATTAGCAAGGAACCTCACAAAACTTGTTCTGTTGGAATCTCCTTATGCTTCCAGTTTGTAGACACACCTCAGTGTTCTTTCATATTTCTGTTTCTTTTAACTCTGACATTTTGTGCGTAGATTAAGAAGTATGAGGTGAACATATAGAACATACATGTTTCTGTGCAAATTTGTTTAGAGGGACATGATGTATATTGAAGTTTACTATGTCATAGATACTTTTGACTTGTTTCATAAGAGCTAGTTTTTGTCCCTCTAGTTTTTAAATGTCTCTGCTACCAAATACTGGCTTTGACCTAATCTTGTGCTAACTGTACTCCAACACTTAATTCTGCTAAGTCATCCTCAGTCAGTCCATTAAGATCAGTTGGAGAAGAAAAGCTGATGCCATTGGTCCTCAAAAACTTTTGTGTGATCTCCTTCAAGTATTTTAATGTGGAGAGTAATGAACTAAAAATGCCTGAAGTGATCTTTCAGTATTTGTGTGGGTAAGTCATAACGCAATCTTAACCCTCGTTAATAAATTATAGCACAGTTAAAAGAGGTGTTCTTCTAAGCCCATCTATGATGATTTTGCCCTCCCTAACAGGGTTTCCCTTTATCTTATTTCTAGCTGAGCAACCACTTTTTTTTTTCTTTTTCTTTTTCTGTCCCACCCAGTCACTCGAACATGTCTAGATATATGCTGACCCAGGCTAGGGGGAACCGAGAGAGACTAAAATCCTTCTTATGTCCTGTTTTGAAAATGGCACAGGAAAGGCTAATAGCAGTTAAAGAATAACAAACTGTTTTATTTAACTTTGAGGGGAAATGGTCAAGTTGGAAGCAAGTGTAGGACTTATAAGTTGAACAGACAACAGGAATGAGATAATTTTGCATACAAATAAATGCCAGATAATTTGTCACAAACAAGTAACTGTTTCTGTTATTCAGACAGGACTTTAAAAGTTGAAGAGAGTGATGTTTTGCGCAGTCTCTGCTTAAAGACTCTAGCATAAGCTTTTTTGTCTCACAGACACTTAAATTAGTGAAGGCACGAACGTTCATACTTCCTTCCTTCCTTATACACTCCCCTCTTTTAGGAGCTATTTCCTTTAGACTGGATAGTGATCCCCTTCCCCTTTTCTAGGAGCTGTTTTGCTCAGGCTCAAATGGGGACCCTTCTTGATCCTCTCACTTCCTTAAGCCTTCCTTCCCAATTCACTGTCAGTTCTTAACTGCCAGCTTGCAACAGCCACTCCTGTCTCTCTCAATTGAAGATTTCCATTTGCATCCCCTTTCACTCAAAGTTCTCAGGCTGTGTCACAGCATTAACCATTTGTTGTCCATCGCATCATCCTTTTTGGAAATCCATCCTTTTAAATGCAGTCCTATATTTGATTGAGTGAATTGGTAGTTTAACCTACTCTTAGATTAATTTTTTTTGAAAGTCAGTCAATTCATCCAGATTCCCAAACTGTTGTAAAGTAAAATATCAGTAATGGATCATTTTAACAATTAATGATTTTTTTTATCAATTATCTTGTGTATTAAGGGGAATAGTTTTCACTTCAGACTTTTTATGGGGTGATTTGCCGTTGCCTTCCCCATTCATCTACACTTTATCCCCAGCAAGCTGGGTGCTCATTTTATTGACCTCGGAAGGATGGAAGGCTGAGTCAACCTTGAGCCTGCTATGGGGTGGCCAACGGTAGCTCTCAAGATTTTTTTTTGCCTACAACTCCCATCAGCCCCAGCCATCATGGCCAATGGCTGGGGCTGATGGGAGTTGTAGGCAAAAAAAACATCTAGAGAGCTACTGTTGGCCACCCCTGCGCTAGCTGAACCCAGCTTCCACCAGGATCAAACTCAGGTCGTGAGCAGAACTTGGACTGCAATACTGCAGCTTACCACTCTGCGCCACAGGGCTCTTACAGTTAGAAGGTAATAATATGCAAATATATTCTAATCTAATCAATTAAGTAAATGGCAAATGATTAATTACTTTGCACCTGTAGTTTTATATTTCATTGTCTTAGAGAAAGAAAAGACAACCTTTCCCCTTTCTCAATTGTCCTAATTCTGTCTAGTTTATGGTTAGGGTGGCCAGACCGTCCCGGTCTCCCGGGACATTCCCGGTTCTGGCCACCCAATCCCGGCTCCCGGGCTGCCTATACCGGGACCATTAAAGGTCCCGGTTTAGCCAGCCCCGGAGGCGGTGGGCCGCGGGCGCCGGCGGGGAAGGCGGCGAGTGAGGGAGGGAGCGTCCCTGCGCCTGCGCAGGGACGCTCCCTCCCTCACTCGCCGCCTTCCCCGCCCGCGCGCGGGGCCCGGCGGCGGTGGCGGAGGCCTCCCCGCGGCCTCCGCTGGTCCCTGGAGGCCCTCCAGAGTCTCTGGAGGGCCTCCAGGGACCAGCGGAGGCCGCGGGGACGCCGCGGAGCACCCGGCGCTGGTCCCGGAAGGCCTTCCAGAGCCTCTGGAAGGCCTTCCGGGGCCAGCGCCGGCCAGCGAAGGCCTCCCCGCGGCCTCCGCTGGTCCCTGGAGGCCCTCCAGAGTCTCTGGAGGGCCTCCAGGGACCAGCGGACGCCGCGGGGAAGCCGCGGAGCACCCGGCGCTGGTCCCGGAAGGCCTTCCAGAGCCTCTGGAAGGCCTTCCGGGGCCAGCGCCGGCCAGCGAAGGCCTCCCCGCGGCCTCCGCTGCTCCCTGGAGGCCCTCCAGAGTCTCTGGAGGGCCTCCAGGGACCAGCGGAGGCCGCGGGGACGCCGCGGAGCACCCGGCGCTGGTCCCGGAAGGCCTTCCAGAGCCTCTGGAAGGCCTTCCGGGGCCAGCGCCGGCCAGCGAAGGCCTCCCCGCGGCCTCCGCTGGTCCCTGGAGGCTCTCCAGAGTCTCTGGAGGGCCTCCAGGGACCAGCGGAGGCCGCGGGGACGCCGCGGAGCACCCGGCGCTGGTCCCGGAAGGCCTTCCAGAGCCTTCCGGGACCAGCTCCCTGGAGGCCCTCCAGAGTCTCTGGAGGGCCTCCAGGGACCAGCGGAGGCCGCGGGGAAGCCGCGGAGCAGCCGGCGCTGGTCCCTGGAGGCCTCCAGAGGCCAGCGCCGGTAACAGAGAGGCCCGGCGCTGGTCCCTGGAGGCCTCCAGAGGCCAGCGCCGGCAGCTCCCTCCCTCCCTCGCCGCGAGGCTGCCGCCGCAGGCCCGCAGGACTCGCCGCCGCCGCTGGACTCTCCGCTGCCCTGGAATCAGGTAAGGGGGCCGAAAGCGCGGGGGGGGCGGGGGGCGGCCTTCCTTTCTTCCCTCCCTCCTCCCTCCCTCCCTCCTCCCTCCCTCCCTCCCTCCTCCCTCCCTCCCTTCCTTCCTTCCTTCCTTCCTTCCTTCCTTCCTTCCCTCCCTTCCCTTCCTTCCTTCCTTCCTTCCCTCCCTCCTCCCTCCCTTCCTTTCTTCCTTCCTTCCCTCCCTTCCTTCCCTCACTCCCTTCCCTTCCTTCCTTCCCTCCCTCCCTCCTCCCTTCCTTCCTTCCTTCCCTCCCTCCCTCCCTCCCTCCCCCCTTCCTTCCTTCCTTCCCTCCCTCCCTTCCTTCCTTCCTTCCTTCCTTCCTTCCTTCCTTCCTTCCTTCCTCCCTCCCTCCCTCCCTTCCCCCCTTCCCTTCCCTTCCCTTCCCTTCCCTTCCCTTCCCTTCCCTTCCCTCCCTCCTTATGTTCTTATGTGACACAGAGTGTTGGACTGGAGGGGCCACTGGCCTGATCCAACAGGGCTTCTCTTATGTTCTTATGTGACACAGAGTGTTGGACTGGAGGGGCCACTGGCCTGATGCAACAGGGCTTCTCTTATATTTTTATGTGACACAGAGTGTTGGACTGGAGGGGCCACTGGCCTGATCCAACAGGGCTTCTGTTATGTTCTTATGTGACGCAGAGTGTTGGACTGGATGGGCCACTGGCCTGATCCAACAGGGCTTCTCTTATGTTCTTATGTGACGCAGAGTGTTGGACTGGATGGGCCACTGGCCTGATCCAACAGGGCTTCTGTTATGTTCTTATGTGACGCAGAGTGTTGGACTGGATGGGCCACTGGCCTGATCCAACAGGGCTTCTCTTATGTTCTTATGTGACGCAGAGTGTTGGACTGGATGGGCCACTGGCCTGATCCAACAGGGCTTCTCTTATGTTCTTATGTGACGCAGAGTGTTGGACTGGATGGGCCACTGGCCTGATCCAACAGGGCTTCTCTTATGTTCTTATGTGACGCAGAGTGTTGGACTGGATGGGCCACTGGCCTGATCCAACAGGGCTTCTCTTATGTTCTTATGTGACGCAGAGTGTTGGACTGGATGGGCCACTGGCCTGATCCAACAGGGCTTCTGTTATGTTCTTATGTGACGCAGAGTGTTGGACTGGATGGGCCATTGGCCTGATCCAACATGGCTTCTCTTATGTTCTTATGTGACAATACTGACTTTGGTGGACCCAAGCACTGATTCAGTGTAAGGGAGCTTTGTGTTTGTGACTGGAGTGGACAATACTGACTTTGGTGGACCCAAGCACTGATTCAGTGTAAGGGAGCTTTGTGTTTGTGTCTTCTGGTGCAATTTTGTTCTCAGATCCTGTATTTACTTCATCAGTATATGGGATAAGGCACTTTCTCAACTGTGCTGCATAATGCAGCCTATTTATTTTGTCCTGTTTGCTCTGTTGGCTCTATCTGCGCCACCTTCATCACTTTCGGGGTGCGGATTCCCCAGTGGGGTGGTCTCCCGACTCCCTCCGCCGGCTGTTTCTGATAGCCCTGCGCCCCCTCTTTCATTTGATATGTGTCCCGTGCGGGTGCCACCCTCCCGCTGGGAGATGCCGCAAAATGAGCCCCCTTGAGGCTTATGGCGGCAGGGCTCGGGGGAAGCGAGCTAGACTGCTGTTCTTTTGAGGGGTTATAGAGTGTTTCGAGCCCGTCCCTGTGGCATCGGTCCCATCGTTGTAGGGCCCAGGGGGCCGGCGCAGCGGCCTGCTGAAGCAGCCTGTCGGTCACTTCCGGGTTCCTGTCCTGCATCTCGACCTGTGTTATTAGTGACAGGCTGCTTCGGCGGGCCGCTGCGCCGGCCCCCTGGGTCCCACAACGATGAGACCGATGCCACAGGGACGGGCTCGAAACACTCTATAACCCCTCAAAAGAACAGCAGTCTAGCTCGCTTCCCCCGAGCCCTGCCGCCATAAGCCTCAAGGGGGCTCATTTTGCGGCATCTCCCGGCGGGAGGGTGGCACCCGCACGGGACACATATCAAATGAAAGAGGGGGTGCAGGGCTATCAGAAACAGCCGGCGGAGGGAGTCGGGAGACCACCCCACTGGGGGATCCACACCCCGAAAGTGATGAAGGTGGCGCAGGTAGAGCCAACAGAGCAAACAGGACAAAATAAATAGGCTGCATTATGCAGCACAGTTGAGAAAGTGCCTTATCCCATATACTGATGAAGTATATACAGGATTTGAGAACAAAATTGTTTTCGGCGGTGATATTTGGGGGATTTTTGGGGACGTCACAGGAAGTGCTGTGAAGTCACTTCCTGTTTCCGGCAGTGGCATTTGGGGGAAATGATGTCATTTGGGGGAAGTGATGTCAGAGGAAGTGATGTCACTTCCCGTTTCCGGCAGGTGACGTGGGGGAAATGATGTCACAGGAAGTGGTGTCACTTCCTGCTTCCGGCGGTGGCATGACATCACCGGAAGTGACGTCACTTCCTGTTTCCGGCAACGCACGCGCTTCGCGCGCGCACACCCCTACCTTCCCCCCCCCCAGGTGTCCCTGGCTGGCCTTCAGACATTATGGTCACCCTATTTATGGTCATGTTTCAGGTAGTAAATAACTGAGTTGCTCCCATAATATGAACAACTGCTATAAAAGTGTGCTGAATAATGCAGTTATAATCTACTATCAAAGCACTTTATCATTTGTAAGTGGCGTTTACCGTTTCACTCAGTAAAATCCCGTTGCAGAGTGCACTGAAAGTGGTTTTGTAGCAGACAAGAAGTATATGGGGGGTGTTTTCAGTGCAATATATGAAGTTACATCAAAACAGTACTCCAAGAAGGACTTTTTTATATTTCCAGCACAAATCTTCCTGCAATAGCAGTGCAGTGGTATGAATAGGCTTACCAGTTGCCTGCTAATGACAGGCAAACTCCCGGTAATTCTTTCCAATGCCTGCCAATGCTCATCTGTTTGGTGGATGGAAACAAACCTCCAAAATGAGGGGGAGGGCGACAGTCTTTGTCAGTGCATGATGATGTCCCTTCTAGAATGACCTAGAGTCCCATTATCATTTGATGAAGATTGAAACATACACACACACCCATTTAGTGTCCACTTCATCTCCTGCTAGTAGCCAGGCCATGTCCAGCTATCCTAGGATCAAAAAGACATATAAAATCAGAATGGATGAAAGGTTTGTTTGTATGACTGGATAACAGCCTTTTCCTTTATGTTATTCTGAGTACTTGCTACCTCCAGAAATACAGATCAGTTTAAAATGTCTCCCCTGTCCCCCAGTGAGATTCTAAGTACACTTAGAAGGACTAGTTTTTTACTAGCTTGTATAATCAGCTTTTAGAAGAGGATATCATAAACCTAGGGGGAGAAGTGGGTGGTAAGAACTAAACTGTATTAATACAACAGGAAAACAAATGGAAGGGGAAACAATCATATACTTATTCAAAAATCTGTTGATTTTTTTTAAAAAGTTTGCAATTAAAAACCATATAGGGACGTACGGGGCATGTGGGGGGGAGGGATTATGGGCATTCCATATCTGGGGAGTGACATGTGAGAAAGATTTGTTCCTCATGGACACCTACCTCACCTCTGAAGACAAGGGATTCTGTCCTACAGTTGGAGGCTTAGGTCTCCTCCATGACATGTAGCACCTTTTTATAAGCTTTGGCTGGTTTGCCAGCTGCAGTCATTTCTCAGAAAGCACGATCTGGAAATAGTGATCCATGCTCTGGTCACATTCAGATTAGATGGCTGTAATGAGTTCTACATAGGACTATATTTGAAAATGGTTCAGAAACTTCAGTTGGTCCAAAATGCAGCATCCAGACTACATTTTGTATTTTGTTCTGCTGAGTTAATCCCCCAAATGCAAAAGCGCCAAATTCTGTCAAGCATTTCTTTTGAACAATAATTGCCTTTTCCTTTTGAAGCTGTAGCCGCAGTAAGATTTCTGCCCAAAATGACTGCACTGCAAGTTTTGAGAGGGGTGCTCAAAGAACCTGATGTTGTCATGTCTTGGTAACATCACTCAGATCTCAGGAAGAGATCTACTGTTTACTTGCAGAAACCCAACAATTGTGCTAGTTGTTTTGGACTGTGCATAGACTCACCAGTACCTCAAATGGTGCTGGTGTCCCACATATCTTGATACCTTGTGTGGTTCAAATAGGCCTGAAAATTGCAGAAGCATTTGTAGGAGGGAGGCTATATTGTAAAAATACTCTGAGCTTCTTTGTTAGAGATGAAAAATCAGTTTTTGTTCAACAAAAGTAATACATTTTATGATGCAGTAGCAGGTTTTCTTGGGTCCAAGTGCCAAATAATGCAGTGTGAAGATATTGGTGAGCCTGCAAGCAAAGAAAGTGATAGTCTATGATGTATGAGACCAGAGACACTAGAATAAGGTGAGTCCTAGGACACCTCAAGTGCTCACCTTGGTTCCTTGTGTGAAAAATCAGCATTGTATGCTTGGAAAAACGGTCTAGCATGCCACTGTTCAGCATGCATTGCTTACCCCCATTTTAAGATGCCTCCTTTTGTACCAAGGTGTCACAACTTGGGGGTATTACCAATTGCTGCCACCACTCTGGGTTAAGGGTTCCCCTTGAGAAGGCCCAGAGTTCCCCCCCAAGCCCTTCAGGCCTCTTGTAGCTTAGGCCAAATAATAGGCATGAGGACCAGGCAGAGTGAACAACAACAACAAAAAGGTTTCTTTTAAGATCAGTGCAATATAACAAACAAGGTTCATAAAATAGTAAAAGGGGTGAAGGGAAGAATAACCAAATGCCCTAACACGTCTGAACTTACTGTCCCTAACTGTCTCAGTCATACCTGGGCCTACTCACCCTACCTTGCAGGGCAAGGGTCTCTCCCTGGCAGCAGCTCTTCCTCAGCTCTGCCTCCTAGGAAAAGAACACCCACTTCCTGGGCTTGGCCTTTATATATTCTCTTCCCAGGCCCCACCCCTCTCTGGGCCTGTTTCCCTCCAAAACCTTCGCTACCCAATCAGAGGGACAGAGGGGATCCTGGGAGATGTAGACTTTTCCCAGTAACTCCTAATCAGGCTTTCCTGGGGCCTGCAGGCCTCGCTAGGCCCAGGATCATGACACCTCCCCCCCCACCCCGCTAGACCAAATCATGCAGTCTGGCAATCTAGATCCCCATCGATGAGGTTGCCTTGGAAAACCAACCATAAAACATTAATACACACAAACAGCAATAGAAACCAATTATGCACAATATAAGCACAGTCTCTATCTCAAGAGCTTAGGGTTGGTGAGTTTGACTGCCTGCAGCCACTCCCTCCAATTTCCAGAACCCATGAAACAGCCTGAACTGCATCCACGATTTCTTGGCAGTAGCAGTTTATATCTTCTCCTTCCTGTCAAGTGGGCACCAGGCTTCACAGAACTTTCTCTTGGAACTGTTCTCTTGAGTTCCACTACCCAACCATCCACCTTATGTGATGCAGCTGCCAGTGCAGCATTTGCCTCCTCCCAGCAAGAATAGGTCACAAACCCAAACCCACGGGAACGTTTTGTCTGTGTATCTCTCACTACCACATAGTCAGTGAGAAGTGTTCCCTCAGGCTTTCATCAGTAGTCTGAAAGCTCAGGCCACCAACAGTTTCCTCAGCTGTTCTAGTTCCTTAGAACATTGTCTCTGTGAAGATCTGTTGTTGCACTTTGTAGTTTTCCTCTCCTCCGTACAATCCAGTCCAGGAGAGTGTTTGGATTCAGTTGCTTTCTTCTGCCATCTAAACATGTTCCGCCAAATTCTCCCCTATAAACATAGACACAGGCATGTTTTCATACACAGCGACCTTCCATCTTCCAGTCCAGCCCTCATACTGGATGGGTATTCTGGCCACTGGAAGGGTAACTCCTTCACCTTCATTGATGTGCAGCACCTTCCTTCCTTCACCTGGGAGGAACTACTTCGGGTCCACAAGAGAATGATGGACAGAAGTCAGAAGGGAAGCAGTGTCTCACCAGGCTATCACACCATGCCCATCTACAATCACTTCCTTACGGTGAGGCTGAGGGTCCGGTTCAGAAGAAGTGGGTCCAGTGCCCACTGGCATCATATGAAATGTCGCAGTAGTCGTAGACTTTGGGCACTGGCTCTGTATATGCCCCAACTAATTGCAGGAATAACAGCGGAGTATCTTCTGATCTCCTCCTGGCAGCTTCACACCAGCACCTGTAGAATTGGGAGGCTGTTGCTGGGACAGTTCTTCCTTCACTTCAGACTGCTCTTTGGCACCAGGGTCAAAAGGGAGCTTTGGGCTTTCCTTTGGGTGCCAATCACGACTGGTGCTGGGTCTCCACCTTTCATATGCCTCAGCCAGGTGGTCTGCCCACTGTCCAGTTTCTTTGATGGTGGAAGGGCTTTTGTCCAAAACCCTCGCTATCCAATCAGAGGGACAGAAGGGATCCTGGGAGATGTAGGCTTTTCCCAGTAACTCCTAAGCAGGCTTCCCTGGGGCCTGCAGCCCTCACTAGGCCCAGGATAATGACACAAGGGAACTAGGTTTAGGACTTGTAATATGAACTTAAATAGTTCTAACTCATGTTTGAGCTTCTCTAAGATTTAGAGTTTGACAGGTACTTGAGGTCGGGAGTAAAACGAACAGACTCTTTCTCTGATCTTCTGAGAGGCTTTCCTCAGCTCCCAGAGTTCTGATTTCAGAATACATGTGAAGCATTATGTACACTGAGGCAGCACATATTGTATTTTGTGCTATTCTACAACATGACTTGGATATACTTGATGGTCATTTCTACTAGATAAGGGCTTGTTGAGCTTATTTTTAGAAATAAATACATTGTATTAGATTCTTTCCCAGTAATTAGATTTTAAAATTATAAACATAATGTGTGTTGACTGATCACAGGAAATCTCTGAGGGTTAGGCAGTTATCGCTGAGTAGATCTATGAAATCTAAATTCCCTCTGGAGATCGTCTTTCGCAATGCTTCCTACAGGGAATGTTTGCTGGATTCTTGTGTTTGTGCAGACTGCATTAGAGAAGAATTAATTACAACTGTGTTTAAAGTTCATTTTAATATTATTGTCCCTGAGCTGAATGTTCAGAATAAGAGCTATGTACTTGCTAAGGAGCTTAACTTGAAAGTTTTATTTTTACTTATTTTAGGCAATTTATTGTCTACCTAAAATAAATAAAAATAACACTTTCTGGTTAAGCTTCTTAGCAAGTACATAGCTCTTATTCTGAACATTCGGCTCAGGGACAATAATAATAAAATGAACTTTAAACACAGTTGCAATTCTTCTCTAATGCAGTCTGCACAAGCACAAGAATCCAGCAAACATTCCCTTTTCTCAAACACTACAACTCTGAATACCTCCTTGAGAATAAAGTATTAGCAAAGAGTAGTCAGAAACTGTATTTCTGCTTTTATTTTTTGGTCTTGGTTAGAATAAATCTGTTACTGCTTTATCTCACAGTTTAAGGAAAGATATTAAGGGCAAGGGATTCTATTTTGCATCTGCTGCAGATTTTGGCTGCAGTCCTGAACACTTAGGGATACCAATGGAATTCACAGAGACTTACTTCCAAATAAACATGCATAACTTGGATGTTAAATATGGCCTTTGTTAAGCTTGATATCACTCATTCCTATACAAATTAGATAGACCCTTGAAATCAGCACTGCCTTCCCCAAACTTGAGCAACATACTGATCACTCTTATGAGTACTTGATAGTATGCTTTACTGTTAGATGTACCTTAAGCCTCTGTAAATTAATAATAATAATAATAATACTTTTTATTTGTATCCCGCCCTCCCTGCCGGGGCAGGCTCAGGGCGGCTCACAACATAAAAATATAATATACATCAACAGTTATAATTATAAAATCATCATTAAAACAATTTACAAGTTATATTAAAATTATCATTAACATAGTGGTGCTATAACATTAGGTCTTCAGTAGGATTCAATAGCTAAAAAACATATCCGGCAGCACTTTCTTGGCTCGGCATTAGTTGAATGCTATTTTGAAGAGGTAGGTCTTACAGGCCCTGCAGAATTGATCTAAGCATCGCTGGGCCCGTACCTCTTCTGGGAGTTGATTCCACAGCAGTGGAGCTGCAATGGAGAAGGCCCGATCCCGGGTGGCCTTCAATCTGGCCTCCCTTGGCCCAGGGATATTCAGCTGGTTCTTACCAGCTGACCTCAGCGCTCTCTGGGGCTCATATGGGGAGAGACGGTCCCTCAGGTAGGCAGGTCCTCGGCCATATAGGGCTTTAAAGGTAATAACCAGCACCTTGTAATGGACTCGGTATACCACAGGCAGCCAGTGCAGTCCACGCAGCCCTGGCTGTATGTGCTCCCATCTTGGGAGCCCCAACAACAGCCTAGCCACCGCGTTCTGCACCAGCTGCAGTCGCCGAGTCCGGCACAAGGGCAGCCCCATGTAGAGGGCATTGCAGTAATCCAGTCTCGAGGTGACCGTAGCATGGATCACCGTTGCTAGGTCCCGGTGCTCCAGGAAGGGGGCCAGCTGCTTCGCCCGCCGAAGATGAAAAAACGCGGACTTGGCAGTGGCCACTATCTGTGCCTCCATTGATGATGAAGGCTCCAGAAGAACCCCCAAGCTCTTGACCCTATGGGCTGCTTTCAGCAGCACACCGTCAAAAACCGGTAAGGGGATTTCCCTTCCCGGGGCACCGCGGCCCAAGCAAAGGACCTCTGTCTTCGTTGGATTTAATTTCAGCCCACTCAGCCTAAGCCAACCTGCCACGGCCTGCAATGCTAGGTCCAGGTTTTCTGGGACGCAGTCAGGTCGGCCGTCCATTAGTAGATAGAGCTGGGTGTCATCTGCATATTGATGGCACCCAAGCCCAAACCTCCGAGCAATCTGGGCAAGGGGGCGCATGTAGTAAAATTAGCATTAGTAAAACAAGGAGGGGGGGGATGCATTTATGTTAGATCCTTTTCAATCCGGCTTCCGCCCGGGCCACGGGACGGAGACAGTGTTGGTCGCTCTCATGGATGATCTCCAGCAACATCTGGATCGAGGCGGTATTGCTGCTGTTGGATCTATTGGCAGCGTTCGATATGGTCGATCACCAGCTGCCGACCTGCCGCCTCACCGACACAGGGATTCAGGGGTTAGCCTTACAGTGGCTTTTCTCTTTCCTTGAAGGCCGGGGACAAAGGGTGGCGATTGGAAGTGAGCTGTCCCAGAGGCACCTACTTAATTGTGGGGTGCCCCAGGGGGCAGTTCTCTCCCCGATGTTATTTAACATCTATATGCGCCCCCTTGCCCAGATCGCCCAGAGGTATGGGCTGGGTTGTCACCAGTATGCTGATAACACCCAGCTCTATCTATTGATGGGTGGCCGAACTGGTGATGTCCCTGTAAATCTGGACCAGGCGTTGCAAGCTGTGGCTGATTGGATTAAGCTGAGCGGGCTGAAATTGAATCCAGCGAAGACAGAGGTCCTTTATCTAGGTTGCAGCAGTCCGGAAGGAGGGATCTCCCTTCCAGCTTTTGACGGGGCGCCATTGGCACCAGTGCGCGAGGTCAGGAGCTTGGGAGTGCTGCTGGAATCTTCCTTGACAATGGAGACCCAGATAGCAGCCACTGCCAAATCTGCCTTCTTCCATCTTAGGCGGGCGAGGCAGTTGGCCCCCTTCCTGGAACACCGCGACCTGGCAACAGTGATCCATGCGACGGTCACCTCAAGGCTAGACTGCTGTAACGCCCTCTACATGGGGCTGCCCCTGTACCGAACTCGGAAACTGCAGCTAGTGCAGAATGCAGCGGCCAGACTGCTAGTGGGACTACTTCGGTGGGAACATGTGCGGCCTAGGCTGCGGGAAATGCACTGGCTGCCAATTGTGTACCGAGTTTGTTACAAGGTGCTGGTTATTACCTTTAAAGCCCTGTATGGCCGAGGACTTGCCTACCTTAGGGACCGCCTCTCTCCATATGTTCCCCAGAGAGCACTGCGTTCCAGCTCACAAATCTTTTGGAAATCCCTGGGCCCAAGGAGGCCAAATTAAAAACAACTAGGGAGCAGGCCTTCTCTATAAAGGCACCCCAATGATGGAATCAGCTACCAGAAGAGGTGCGGGCCGTACGGGATCTTAAGCAGTTCCGTAGGGCTTGCAAAACCGCTCTCTTCCAACTAGCCTTTTAAGATGAATCTGGAATTATCATCATGCCATCTTGTATATACTGCGACTGTAGCACGTTTATACTGTTTTTAGACTAATGATTTTAATGTTAACTTATATATTGTATAATTTATATTGCTTTGTTTATTGATTGTATTACTTGTTTTATTGTTATACCATGATTTTTTATATCATGCCTTGTAAGCTGCCCTGAGCCTGCTTCGGCGGGGGGGCGGGGTATAAATACTTATTATTATGTTAGTGCTGCTCTTTGATTTGCTTCTGTAAATCACAGGATATGGCTATAGTTACAAGTACCTGTGTACTGCTGACAGAGGAGAAAGAAATTCTCCTCTGTCAGCAGTACACAGAGGGACGGTGGCTCCGTGGTAGAGCATCTGCTTGGGAAGCAGAAGGTCCCAGGTTCAATCCCTGGCATCTCCAAAAAAGGGTCCAGGCAAATAGGTGTGAAAAACCTGAGCTTGAGACCCTGGAGAGCCGCTGCCAGTCTGAGAAGACAATACTGACTTTGATGGACCGAGGGTCTGATTCAGTATAAGGCAGCTTCATATGTTCAAATTGGGGCTAGCATCAAGGTCAGGAATTTCAGCCCAACGGAGAGCACATTACCAGTTGGATATGGATGGTCTGTCTGCTCCCACCAGAAATTGAAGAGGTCTGCATAAGATCTCAGAGGTTGAGGAAATTTTTCCATTTCCTGTGATGGAAGACTGTTCCAGAGGATGTCACAGGAGCGTTACTGGGAGGGGGCAGCATATTGCAACGTGAGTTCAGTCAGCTCTTATGTAAGCAGCAACAATTTATTCAAGAAAAACAATCTCAAAGAGAGGCAACTCAACTCAATATACACACTGTGGCCAAGTAAAACAAGCCACGTTTCGTTGGCGGCAATCCTTCCTATTGGTTTCTCCAGGATCCTTCATTTGCATTTCCTGGAAGAACTGCTTCATGCCCCAATTGGCCTGTTCTAAGAGAATGGCCAATTGAAATGCAGGGATCCTGGAGAGTAATGGAAGCATGCTTCAAGCTCAAGCCTACAAACAGCCAATACATAATTCAGCAGAATGCAGCTTTAATTCTCATTTTAATACAGTCATCATAGAGAAAGATGAGATTGCCATGCTTTACTTAATTCCCTGGCTATTTCCCCAAAGGAAATCACAGAGGCCGCAGGGGTAGTCTGCCAGATTAATATCTTCCTGGAGGCAATGATGCAATTCTTCAGTATTCCCCCCACCCCACTTTACTGGTGCTGACAGTGCTTAAGTGAACATGAAAGAGTTACTATCTGCTTCCTTTCTCATGAGGGATGTCTGTCATACACAAGAGACAGCTGTACAGTTAGAGACCCACTGGAGGGACCTCTGTTCTTATACAAGCCCCTTCCCTCTTCAAGCCTAGAGCAAGCCTTGGAAGAAATCTTTGGATTTTGCAAGAGAAAAAATAATGGAGGTGCTAGCACAAAATAAGTATTAACAGATCGAGTCTTCAGGGTTTGCGGAATATTTAAGTCTGTGTGCTTGGTTTTATTTACTTTATAGCCAGCCAGCCTTGCTGAGACTCGAGGCGGGTTATAAAATAAAAGCAATGAAAAATGCAGTAGGTGTTGTTCATTTTCATTACATGCCATAATTTTCAAGGGTGAGCTAATGTTAAAGGAGAATATAGAACAATACTGTTGTTGCTCTGCTTGCTGACCTGCTGCATTATCAAAGACATTAAAATTCCTAAGCATAGCAAACCAGAAATGTCACTGTGTGTCCAAGAAGCAGCTGGCTCACATGACCTGACAGGGTATTCTTACTCAAAGAATGAATGTGGTGACTTATTGGTGACTTGTTTCACATGATTGCTAATGCAGAAGTTTCTCTTCCACAAAAAGCTTTGTGTAGCAATCCTTGACATTAAAAAAGAGAATCCAGAGTTTTAAATTTCTATAGTCTGAATGAATGGGCCACTATAGTCTGAATGAATGGACCAAGTATCTGTAGTAAAATTTTGGTCTGTTGCTGGTTATGGTGTTTGACAGATGTCCATCCGTGCTTTATGTCAGCCCTGTTCAATTGGCAGCAGCTTCTAGGTAAGCCAGAGTTGTGCTACCTGTGTGATAGTACTGTGGAGAGGTAAATTCATGTAAGATTTTTAGGCTAGGCTTCTAAGTCTTTGCTGAGGGATAAAATATGGTATTCAGTCAATTTCTGAGGTTTTGTCTGAATGCCTCCTCAAACTGGACAGATTGCTGTGGTTTCTCTTTTGTGCTTCTCTCTTTATGTGGGTACCCAGTTACTTGCTTCTTGGGTCCTGAGTAACATGCCGTAGAGAAGTAGTTCTTAACTGCTGATCCACTACTGCCCACCAAGAATGCAATATTATACTTGGATATTTCCCTAAGTCACAAGTAAAAATTAAGGCACAGAAACACACACCAGACAAGGCAACTTCATTTTTATGATATATGTATCCAGTATACTAGGGGTGGCCAACGGTAGCTCTCCAGATGTTTTTTGCCTACAGCACCCATCAGCCCCAGCCATTGGCCATGCTGGCTGGGGCTGATGTGAGTTGTAGGCAAAAAAAACTTCTGGAGAGCTACCGTTTGCCCACCCCTACAGTATACAGATCTTCAGCATAGATTCAATGGAACCGTTGTCCATATTGGCCATCAGCCAACTCCTTTGAATCCTGTCTGCTGTGTGCCCTCTTTTTAGGGGCATTGGGGAATGTAGCATCTCATGCTACGTTTTATATTGATTCATAAGTACATAAGATTTGACAAGTGCTTTGCCTCTAAGAACTGTAGCCAGGGTGTTTCTTCCATTTGTCAGAGTCATTCCATAAACATGGTATTGTGGGAGATGCATGATAGTTTATTAGATTTAAAAGGACCCTGGAGCTATCCTTTGTGTTTTCATTGCTCAGACTAGCTTTAATCTGAACAGGACTAGCAAAGCAGTTTGCTGATGCTATCAGTGTAGCCTAGCTAATTTTCGCAGATCTTTTGAGTATCCTACATAAATGTACACTGGCAGTGAGTTACAGCCTATTCAATGTGAAGATAAACTACTTTGTATGATACTGTGGTTTCTTTTTTTCCCAAATATTTGGTAAATTTGTTCCTAAGAATTGTGTATAACATTGTGTATAGGATGGTGAATGTCTGGAGGAAGCCTGTTCACAAGGTCAGTGTACCCGCTCAGTATTTATGGCAAGGTAGGAGTGTCCAATAAAAACTGATAGCACACTATGCCGTAGAAGAAAAACCTAACAACAGCTGTTTGAGATTCTTCTGTTTGTAGACCTTGGCTGGTTCTATTATTTATTTCTGAGTATATATATATAATATACAATAGGTAAGGAGTTGTATCCAGTGATTTTCCCACTGGCAAAATACTTAAGCCAGTGGAGGGTGTGTGTGACTTCTGTTTTCTCACTTCCCCTGTACTTCTACACTTTTCCTGGGGTCCCCTGAACCCAGGAGAAGCAGCTTAAGGGGAAGGAGTGAGGTTCCATTCCACAAGCAAAGCTCTAGTTGTCTGGATACAGCCTATCTACATGTGTCTGCATTAACTGCTTTGTGTTCAGAGGAATTTATCTTAATTCTTACATTTATAGTACTAATGTGCTTTTTTATGACTACATAAAAATGAGCATTTGGAACTGAGAAATTGCCACGGCTTTGAAAATAGAACAGTGCTAATGAAAATATCCATGTCCTGAATAATCACGAAGACCAATTTTGGTATTTTATGGTGGCTGAGTGTTATGAAGAAACAGAATTGTCTGGTTTGTAAGATAACTGGCTGGCATTTGTTAATAGTCATAAATAGTTATAACTGTTGGTAATAGTTAGCTAGGGCTGGTTAACACTGCCTTGGAAAATTTCAGGAGTAGGGTTGCCAGGTCTCAGCTTCTCCCCAGCAGGAGGATTTTGGGGGGGGCCCAGTGTGGGAGGGGGTAGGACCATCCCTGGCCTGATGACATCATGTGCTCACACACTCCTTCCTCCCCTCAAGCATTTAAAAATAACCTGTTTAAATTGTTGGGGGGGGGGAATGGGGGCCTGCCTACTCCTGTGCTGCAAGTGGCAAGTTCATGGCTTGCAGGGACTGTGAACACCTGCCCTGCAAGCCACAAATTCACAGCTTGGAGGGCAGGCATGCACGGTCCTTGCTCCTTTCAAGCAGGGCCACAGACCACTGTTGGGGACAGGGTTTGGGGGGGGGTCATCTGGGGGGGCTGAAAACTTGGGGGATCCCCTGCCCTCACTTAGGGGCCAGCATCCCTTTTGGGGCAATAATTTCTAGGGAGAGCAGAGTTTGGGAAGGCAGCTAGGGGGGATGTGATTACAGAAAGTCTGCTCTCCAAAGCCTCTATTTCCTCCAAGGAAATGATCTCTGTAATCTAGAGATAACTGGTAATTCCAAGAGAACTCTAGGCCTCACCCTGATGATAGTGAACCTAGATACAGCCCTACATGTTTTTCCCCCTGGAAATTGCTGTCCTTTTCTCTTTTTTAATGATGATACAGAGCTCAGAATAAATTTAACAATTAACTATGTTTCTATAATGAGCAATGGTGCATTTCACCTTCAGAATTAAGTCAAAGTGAATGAATATTTTCTAGGCCTCCATCAGTGGATCCCAATGATTCTGGTTTGGTGCTTGGAGATGTTCACTCTGACGAAGAGATGATATCAAGAGATGTCAACAGTTCAGATGAAGACGATGACAGCAATTCAGACTCTGGCAAAGGAGAACTTGATATACCAGAAAATTATCAGGTGGGAATCTATTCTCCATTTGCTGAGTTTTCAAAAGCCTTAATTTTTTCTGCAGGTCAGGTATTTTTCTTTAGATTTTTTGTTTTTATTGGGGATTGCACATGAGGTCATTCTTCTGTTGGAGCCAGTAATATCATCTGTTTTCTGCTTCGTAAAACTTCAGTTGAACTGAGAATTCCTGGATGTAAACACAGCCTGTTATCTGTGTGTAGGATGGATGTGGTGGCAAGTGGTGTTGAATATCCCCTATTTTAAAAGGCCATTCCTTCTTTCAGAATGTGTCTGTTGTATATCACACAGAATGCATTTCCTGTATTTCTGCGACTTTCATTTTCAATTTCTCGTTAATGAGCAATCTCGCCTTTTGTCTGTTGGTCAGTTTTAGCATACCGATAAATTAAACTGATACAGAATTAACCACTCAGAGTTGGTCTCTTCTATTGAAAGCATGTGCATTCCAAAATAGGGTGTTGGATTTTGACCTGGGATGCAGGCTTTGGGAAAGTATTTTATTTTCAGTCTGAAAATGAGATTTTTTAAGAGATTTTTAAAATATATATATATATATGTGCTACAATTCAAAATTTTAGGAATATCCTCCCCCTGCTGTGCTATGTTGGCTGCTTCTTTGACTCTTCTAACCATTTTTTGCTATTTTTCTTGGCTCAATCTTGCCTGGTTGCTTCCTGATTCTCATCCAGTAAAGGCTTTATAAGTCATGCATGCAAATATCTCACAATATTGACTGAGCTTGTTTAAAACACATATATGCTGCCTCTTTGAAGACTTGCTCAAGGTGGCTTACAAAATGAAACAAGATAAAATAATGAAAACATAAAAATCAAAATCATTAATCACAGAGATTAAAACATCTAGCAACCTTTAAAAAAAACTTCTTAAACAGTCCACAAGCTAGAAATAGTTTGTAAAAACAATGTGAAAGATCAGCCCCCTAATTAACAGCCTGAGTAAAAAGAAATGTTTTGACTTGGTGCCTAAACGAGTAGGGTAGGTGCCAGGAGAGCCTTAAGTGGAGAGCATATCACAGATATGGTGCCACCACTGAAAAAGCACTCTAGTTTCCAGTCACATTTCTGAGTATATTGGCCCTTTCCTTGACAGCTGCCTGTTTGTACTGGTAATTAATCAACTCTTTTCAGGGTCCATTCATGGAAAGAGTCCTTCCTTGAATTGCAGTTTCCTTGGCCGTTTTCGCACTAGCGTTTGCTCCGGCGTAGCGCCCCATTTACCTCCGGATCTTCTATTGGATTTCGCACATGTTGCTCCGGCGCTGCGCTTTGCTCCGGCGCTTCAGGGATTTTACGCCGGAGTATGTTTTTCAGCAAGTTGCCGGAGTTTCCGAAAACCTCCGGATCCACTCCGGATCCACTCAGCGGAGTTTCCTGTGCGAAATCCATCCACGCCGGATCGACTGCTTTGGGGGCGTCACCCTCTCCCTTTCCGTCCTCCCACCCCATCCACCCGCTTGGCCAATCATCAGCCTTTCGTGGCGCTTCCCCAAAGTGCCGGCACGGCCATTTTTTTTTTAAACTTCACAGTTTTGCGTAATAGCGATATTTCGAAATTAACAAATAGAAAAAAAAAAACCCTCCTGGAATAGCCTCAATTGGCACTTCAATTGGTTTCGTTAGAATTTTTTTTTATTATTGACTTTAGTTGCGTTATTCCGCTGTTGCGTTATCTCGATAATGCGAAAACGACCATTGTTGGGGGGGGGGAATGTAGTGCCGGTGCGGGCCAAAGCGTCCATGTGTGTGTGTTTTAAAAAGGGAATGCCTCCCTCAGCTGTGCCACCAGGATTTCTGGACCTGCACAAAATCGCCATGTATAAAATGGGAAGTTGGAGTCCTGCATTCTTCTCCCTGGCTACATTCCGCTCGGTTAGAAAGTAGACGCGAGCGAGCTCCTCACACGCGCCACAGAAGGGGAAGGAGAGAATGGAGCGGGGGGGGGGAGCTCTGGCAGCAGGAATCAGTCAGGTCCCCGTTGCAAGCGCCAGCCGGGGAGGGGAAAGAGAGCGGAGGAAATTTGGGGGGGGGGATCTAGTGCTTCAGAATTTTGGGGGGGGGGAATCTAGTGCTAGGATTCTCCACTGTGAATGCTTCCGTTAATACATAAAGGGCTGTGGAGGATTCTACAGCTGCAGCCAATCCATAAGCAGCAGCAGCACACGTGATGCGGTTTGTCCAAGAAAAGAAGGGGAGGGAACAGCTCGATGTTACGTTAGTACGTCTTTACGCAACCAGACTTGCGCTTAAAAAAAAAATGATAGGGCATCGGACTCAAGCCGATGCCAGTGGGAAAACGATTTGAGCCGGGGCTTCAGGGAAGGCGACTCCGCAAAGAGTCACTAGTGGGAAAACGAGAAAAATGATCCGGATATAATTGCGCCGCGGAAAAAGGGGAGCAAACGCTAAGTGCGAAAACGGCCCTTCTTTTGTACCTAGCCTCTATTTTCTATTATCAAAGGATTTTTTAACTTTCTACTAGCTTTTATGAAGCATCCCTAGAAATCCAAGGTGGACAAGTTATGACTTTTCTATAAAGCCCATTGTATTTCACTTCTGTTCACCTACATGAATTTCTTTCAACAGATGACAGATGCCATTTTTAAGGCAGGCTCCATTGCTTTCCCAATAGGTAGAAATGAAGGCAACTGGCATTTAACTCAACATTAGTATTTAAATGGAACTCTGCCTAATTATAGTCTAAGCATGAGTCTACTTGCATTTTGAACCTTTGAATACAAATGGATGTTGGAACTGTATGAAATATTATTGTAACAGAGTTTATGAATAAGATTCAGAGCTATTTAAAATACTGTCTGTGTTTTCATTCTGTGAAGTTTAATTTCGTTGCAGGCTAAAGCAGCTGGGAAAAAAACAAAGGTTCACCATATTGCTAAAGAAATCATGAGTTCAGAAAAAGTGTAAGTATCTATTCTGTGTTAGGGAATTCTGTTTGAAATTCTATTTCTTTATCTCAAACAGTGCGATGGATCACTGGATCAAATAGGGCCTTTTCACACTTACCGGTGGAAACCGGAAGGGAGTCGGTATTGTGCCGCTTGCAGTAATCCGAGACAGCGATGGGAGTTTTCATACACATGTTTTTTTCCCTGGTAGGGTTCCGTGATTGAAGCGTGATTGAAGCGAGCCATTTCACACTGTTCCGCTCTTATCTCGCTTCCACCAGCGCCAGCCGGTTTCACGCCGTTTTTCGCCCGCCGGCGCGCGCGATCTCCGGCTTTTTTTTTTTTTGGAACGTCAGTTTAGATCGATATAGCAATATATCGCTATATCGACCTATCAAAACAGCACCACCATAGGGATCTCAACAGAGCCTAGCCATCCCTATGGTGGTGCTGTTTTGACAGGTCGATATAGCGATATATCGCTATATCGATCTAAACTGACGTTCCAAAAAAAAAAAAAAAAGCCGGAGATCGCGCGCGCCGGCGGGCGAAAAACGGCGCGAAAACTGCTCCCGGGTTAGATACTGGACATTTCACACAGCACCCCATAGCGATTTCAACCCGGGAGGAGGGGTTGAAAAGTGGAAGAAGCTGCTCTTTGTTTGTGACGACTCAGGCACGCCTCACTACCGGGACAGCCGCGGGAGTGTGTGAAAAGGTGAGAGTATTCCGGTAGCAGCCAGTTACTGAATCGGGTCTGTCTGAAATGCCAGCAGAAACCCGTTACTGTTCAGTAACTGGCCAGCTGCTATACCGGAATACTTAGGCTGTGTGAAAAAGCTCATAATCATTGAGAGGCATTTAACATGAAAAAACAAAAACATATTTATTTCTACAGGGAAAGGGTACTGGGAGGTGAAACAACAAACACTATAGAACTACATGCTTACACTAGAAGAATAGACGAACATGTGCTTAATGGAGACTACTTCCTCCTTCTTCTTGACCTCTCTGCCTGAACAAAGGAAGTCATCTGACTAACTGACTAAACAGACAAAACAGGTTTTCCCGCTTCTAGACTTTGATTGACAGCAGTCAATATCTTCTTCCCAGGTCATGCAGACAATAGGGAATCAAGCACAGTGTTAACCCTATAATGACTGAAACTTTAGAACATTGCAAAGGATGTACAAAACAGATACATATTTCCAACACTCCTTCTCAATGTCTAATGTGCAAGTCATTCAATATACATTCAATAGTCATTACTCATTATTCACTGTAACATTCACATCAACTAGATTCATTTCACATAAACGTTCAAATCTAGCACAAGGTAATGGCTTTGTAAGTATATCAGCTACCATAGCTTCTGTACAACAATATTCTATCTTAATTAGCCCCTTCTGATGTAGATCTTTCACTAGCTCACATTTAATACCAATAGATCTACTTCTGGCTGTTCTACTTTCCCCTTTACATATAGCAATACATGCTTGATTATCTTCAAACATTACAATAGGTACAGGCTCTTTTATCTTGAATTCTTTCAGCAGATGAAAAATCCATTCAAGTTCACTGCAGGCACTGGCTGCTGACACACACTCAGCTTCTGCTGTAGATTGTGCCACTATAGTCTGTTTTCTGCTAGTCCATAAGTCCATTTCCATAGAAGAACAAATATCCACTGGTTGATCTGTAATTGCACGATTCTTCTGCATAGTTGGCATCCATGTATCAAACTAATCTGGGATTCTCAGAAGGTTCAATGATCAGTCTTAAGTCCATAGTCATTTTAAGTATCTGGCAAGTTTCTTTACTGCATTCCAATCATGGTGATTAGGTGAACTTACTTTTCTGCTCAATATTCCAACAGCAGCTGTAATATCAGGTCTGGTAGTTTTACTCAGGTACAGGAGTTTTCCTATAGCTTCTCTGTACTCTCTAATGTCTTTGAGTGGTTGACCACCCTGAGCTCTCAGGTATGCAGGTTCAAGAGGTATCTTAGCTTCTTTACAGTCTCTCATGCCAAGAGATTCTATAAAATCCATAATCTTTCGTCTTTGGCACAGTTGAAAGGTTCCATCCTCAGGTCTCTCAATCTGTATTCCTAGATAGTGTTTAATATCTCCAAGTCATTTGACTTCGACCTCTTTGTTCAGCTTTTCAACGATGTCCTTAATGTCGTCTTTGTTCTTGCAGCTCACAACCAAATCATCAACGTAAACCAGAATGTATTGATATTCTCTATCTTTAAGTCTAGTGTACATGCAGGGTTCAGCTTTCCCTTGCTCAAATCCTTGTTGCTGTAGTAGTCCAGTTATTTTGTTATACCAGCTTTTCGCAGCTTGTTTCAAACCATACAGTCCTTTGTTGAGTTTGAAAACACAGTTCTCTTTGCCAGGGACTTCAAAACCTTCAGGTATTTCCTAATAGATTTCCTCTGATAACTCACCATTAAGAAACACTGTCTTAATGTCTAGGTGCTCTTCGAGCATATTTCTAGATGATGCTACACTCAGTAGTGTTTTAAGTGTAGCACTATTGATAATTGGTGCAAAAGTCTCGGAATAATCAGTTCCAAATTCTTGTGCATAGCCTTTGGCTACTAGCCTTGCTTTGTACAAGTCTATAGTTCCATCATCTCTGTACTTTATTTTGTAGGCCCATTTGCATCCAACAGGCTTTCTTCCTGCAGGTAGCTTTGTAAGAGTCCATACATCTTTTTCATAAATGGATAGTATCTCTTGTTCTGTTGCTTGAATCCATTTCTCCTTTTCTTCATTAGGTAAATCATACACTTGTTTCCAGCTCTTGGGTTCCTCTTTAGGTTTCACAGTCTCTATAGATCTCACAGTGTCACAGTATCCATATTTCTGTGGTGGTTGCCCTTTTGTACTCCTTTCTGATTATCTTAAAATGAGTGGAGGTTCTGTCGCTCCCTGCGGTGCGGTTCCCATTTCCCCTTCTGGTTCAGTAGAGTCTTCAGAAGATAGACCTGCCGGTTCACCGGTGGTCACTACAGGTAACCAGGTACATCAATCTTCAGAAGCACCATCATTAACCTCAGGATCAGATTCAGGTACACAGGGTGCTTTAGGCAAATCTCTGTCATTCACAACACAACATTACAATGTTTAGTCTTATTCAGCTTTGGATCATAGTCTCGGTAGCCTTTTCCCACTGAGGGATATCCTACTGTGAATCCAATCTCAGTCCTTGCATCAAGCTTCCCTCTATTTTCTCTAGGAACATATGCATAGTCGTTTGCTCCAAAAGTTTTAATATGCTTAAGTTCTGACTTCTTGCCAAACCAAGCCTGGAACGGAGTAATTCCTGTTACTTTTGAAGGTATTCTATTGTGAATGTACACTGCTGTATTTACAGCTTCAGCCCACAGACCTTTAGGTAATCCAGAATGCATCAGCATTGCTCTGGTTATTTCCTGTAACACACAATTAAGTCTCTCTGCACTCCCATTCTGCTGTGGAGTGTATGGGACAGTCACTTTGTGTTCAGTCCCTTCTGCTTTCAGAAATTTCTTAAACTCATTGTTGCAATATTCACCACCTCCATCTATCAGCAAGCTTTGAGGTACACGCCCAAATCCGTTTTTAACTATGGCAACATATTCTTTAAATTTATCAAGAGTTTCATCTTTTGATTTTAGCATATAGACAGTGCTGTATTTTGCCTTTGCTTCCGTGAAAACAGAGAAAAAATTATTTCTCCCAGTCGACGCTATTATAAGCCCAACAATATCACTGAATTTTGTTTCCAAAAACCTTTCATTATGCACACTGCTTTTTTCACTGAAGCAAGGTGTAGTTCCTTTTGCTCTCAGACAAACATTACATCTTTCCTTGGATTTATCACAATGCACAACATCAAGTCCACAATCCTTTAGCAACTTCTCAACACTCTGCATGCTTCTGTGTGCTAAATTTACATGCCAAGCATAAACACATCTCCTGTGGCCACACTTTCTGCCTTCAGTTTGGCAAGTCTTTTTCACATCAACAGCATCTGACCTTTCACTTAAGTCCATAATATAATGAGCTCCATTTCTTTCATCCAGTTTAAAACTAATTCCAGAATTCTTCTGAATAATATTTTTTTATAGAATCATAGAGTTGGAAGGGACCTCCAGGGTCATCTAGTCCAACCCCCTGCACAATGCAGGAAACTCACAAACACTTCCCCCTAAATGCACAGGATCTTCATTGCTGTCAGATGGCCATCTAGCCTCTGTTTAGAAACCTCCAAGGAAGGAGAACCCACCACCTCCCGAGGAAGCCTGTTCCACTGAGGAATCACTCTAACAGTCAGGAAGTTCTTCCTAATGTTGAGCCGGAAACTCTTTATGATTTAATTTCAACCCATTGGTTCTGGTCCTACCTTCTGGGGCCACAGAAACCAATTCCACACCATCTTCTATATGACAGCCCTTCAAGTACTTGAAGATGGTGATCATATCACCTCTCAGCCGCCTCCTCTCCAGGTTAAACATTTCCAGCTCCTTCAGCCTTTCCTCATAGGACCTGGTCTCCAGACACCTCACCATCTTCGTCGCTCTCCTCTGGACCCATTCCAGCTTGTCTATATCCTTGTCTATATTCTTCTTATGTGGTGCCCAAAACTGAACACAATTCTCCAGGTGAGGTCTTACCAGAGCAGAGTAAAGCAATACCATCATATCACGTGATCTGGACACTATACTTCTGTTGATACAGCCCAAAATTGCATTTGCCTTTTTAGCCACCGCCTCACACTGTTGACTCATGTTCAGCGTATGACCCACTAAGACCCCTAAATCCTTTTTGCACATACTACTGCTAAGACAAATCTTCCCCATCCTGTAACCACGCATTGGATTTTTCCTACCTAAATGCAGAACTTTACATTTCTCCCTGTTAAAATTCTTTTTATTTATTTTAGCCCAGTTTTCCAACTTGTCAGGGTCATCCTATATCCTGTTTCTGTCTTTTTCTGTGTTTGCAACCCCTCCCAATTTAGTATCATCTGCAAATTTAATAAGCATTCCCTCTATTCCTTCATCCAAATCATTTATAAAGATGTTGAACAATATAGGTCCCAGGACAGATCCTTGAGGCACTTCACTTGCCACTCCTCCCCAAGAGGATGAGGAACCATTCACAAGCACTCTTTGGGTGCAATCTGTCAACCAGTTACAGATCCACCTAATGGTAACAGGATCTAAACCACATTTTACCAACTTGTCAACAAGGATAGTATGTGGAACTTTATCAAAAGCCTTACTGAAATCAAGATAAACGATGTCTACAGCATTCCCCTGATCCAGCAAGGTAGTCACTTTCTCAGAAAAAGAGATCAGGTTAGTCCAACATGACTTGTTCTTGAGAAAACCATGCTGGCTCTTAATAATCACATCCATTCTTTCTAAATGTTCCAGGACCGACTGTTTGATGATGTGTTCTAAATTTCACCTCCATCTCCTTTATCAAGATATACAGCATAATCATTTCTTATAAGCACTTGGCTTGAAAGTTAATTCTCAATTGATTCAGGTGCATAAGCTACATTTTTCAGTCTTACTGGCATTACATCTCCATCAGTGGTAAGCAATTTCATTTTGATCTCACCCACACCACAAACTTGTAAGGGTTTGTGGTTGACACCTACCATTTCAGGTCTCTGACTTTCACCCAACTCTGAAAACATGCCCTTATATCGACAAATATGCATAAAAGATCCACTATCAATCAAAAATCTTCCTCTTTCACCAATAAAATTCACATTATTAACATGCATGGTACTTTCTCTTTTCTTTTCTTTGTTCCCACCTGGGTCATGTGACTTGGAAAATTTCTGGTTTAAAAATTTCTGGCTGCTATTATTTCTATGGCCACGAGATGGCGCCCGTGTTCCCTCATTTGAAACATGTGCTTTAAAATTGCTATTCCTTTGTTCTGTAGCAGCATCACAATTATTGCAATATCTTGCGAGATGGCCTTTTTGCCCACATCTATGGCATATTATATCTCTTCTTGATTTATTCCTATACTGTGGTTTCAGGCTTAAAGCAGACATAGAATCTGTGTCCCCAGATCTGGAGGCTTTTTCCTCCTCGATAGCATTTAATAGGCCTTCCCAACTCAGATCCTTTTGCAGTCTCAAAATCATCTTAATTGGCTTGTAAATACTGGGTAGAGCTTTCAGTATAGTTGAGATTAAGTCTCTTTCTGCAATAGCCTCACCAAGCTCTTATAGTCTGGATTGCATGCACATTAGTTCCTTCAGACATTTAGTCACATTCTCCCCTTCTTGCACTTGAAAACCAAATATTTTGCCCTTTAAACCATGAATAGTGCTTATGGGAGTTTTGTTATATTTATCTTTAAGGCATTCAAGCATTTCTTTTGCAGTTTTAAGAGTCTGCAATTCAGGCATTTCATATGCCTCCATAGATTCTAAAATGAAAGTTTTTGCAAAACCATTTCACCGTTTTAATTTGATTTTTCTTGCTCATTCTCAGAGGGATTTTCAGATAAAACTCGTTCAGCTCCGTAAGTCTCAAGTCTGCGTTATGAGCGAGAGCCAGAATGAGAAATTATTCTTAGTTAACTTCAGGGTACTAAATCCTATCATAGGTAGGTTACTTACGATCCCAAAACCAAGATTTGCAGTGGCTGTTCCTGAAAACGTGGAAACAGAGGTCCAGTGGCTCCTCTCTCTGGGTTCGACATTTTTCACAGCAATCAGGCAGGGCAGGGTTAAAGATTCTTCCTTCCTCACTGGAGAGAAAAGGCGGCTGAATGTGTGCGCATGGTTGCAGCAAGGCTCTTCCAAGGTCTCCAACGTAATTCACTGAAAACGAGTTAAAAAGCTCCAAAAATTCTCTTTCTAGCACATCTGAGGCTTTTAGACAAAAGTAGCAGCATTTCCAGGTCAAGACAATCTGAATTCAAAGCTCATTTAAGTCAGAATGCTCTCAGTAATGGCAAAAGAAAAAAAAGATGTCTTAAAATTGAGGCTTGTCTGCACAGCATAGCAGCTTTTTGCCTATTGCTTTCTAAATGCTTTCAAAGGTAATCCAGATAAAAAAAATCATTTAGAGTTAAAAAAAACAGTCCATGCTATAAGCTACCAGCTTGATGGCAAAAACCAAGAACCATCTGCTATGCTATCAATTTTGTTAGGGAATTCTGTTTGAAATTCTATTTCTTTATCTCAAACAGTGCAATGGATCACTGGATCAAATAATCTTTGAGAGGCATTTAACATGAAAAAGCAAAAACATATTTATTTCTACAGGGAAAGGGTGCTGGGAGGTGAAACAACAAACACTATAGAACTACATGCTTACACTAGAAGATCATGTGCTTAATGGAGACTACCTCCTTCTTCCTGACTCTCTGCCTGAACAAAAGAAGTCGCCTGACTAACTGATCAAACAGACAAAACAGGTTTTCCCGCTTCTAGACCTTGATTGACAGCAGTCAGTATTTTCTTCCCAGGTCATGCAGACAATAGGGAATCAAGCACAGTGTTAATCCTATAATGACTGGAACTTTAGAACATTACAAAGGACATACAAAACAGATACATATTTCCAACATTCTGAACTCAGTCATCTATATGCATTTCAAATTATAGTTGAAGTAACATGTTTTTATTGTTTTGTAACAGGTTTGTAGATGTACTGAAGCTCTTGCATATTGTAAGTATTCTGTTCATGTGTTTGACTGAGAAATTATTCATAAACAACATTTACAGAAATTGTATTAAATCAAGTTGTTAGTGTCCTTGTAAAAGCAGCTGAATAACCTAATGAAACAACTATAAAATGCTTTGAAGTGCTGAATCTCTTTATAGGATACAGAGAGAGTAATGTTTGTTTGAACCTTCCTGCTGAAATTGAAGAGAAATCTTATTTTGTTTGATGGAAGCTTCAGATTGAATGTATTCGGCTTTCTTAACATAAAAGCTATTTTGGAACCAAATAGTGTCTGGACCTAGATCAATATTAATAGAGAGATGAACACTGAAATAAAGTATGGAGCTTGGAGTTAGGAATTCATGTACATTCCAAGCTAGGTCAGAATGTGGTAGAGCAGGAGGGTGCCCTTTTGTGATTTGTTTTTCACCTGATTCTTCACTGCGTACACAGGTGAACCTTCACAAACTAAGGAAATGGAAAGCTGGTATAACACAGATTTAATTTGTTTGTGGCTGTCACATTAATGTTCTGTTGTGCTAGGAAAGAAAATAACATTTACTGTCAGCTGTATATGACTTCAGTGTTGCTCAGTGACATACATTTAAGTAACTGGGGTGGGCAAGAACACTGTCACCCTTTAAAAACTGATCTTTTAGGGCATTACAAGAAATTGCTGTACATGAATGAGTGTTATTACAGCTTCTTGCTGTGATGACATTTTCACTCTTGTCACCTGTGTTGCCTTTGCTTAGAGAGCATGGACTTAGATCTGTGTACGTTGAAGAGCATCCAAGTAAGGGGAAAATGATACTCAAATTATTTGGGTGTGTTCCTATTTAGCTAGGCTTTAAAGGAACATGGTTTTCCACTGGTTTTATTTTCAAGTGCTGCAGAAAGTATGTGAAGTTTGACTTGTTGGACAGCCAGGTTTGAATCTGACTGTTCAGGTTTTGCTGTTTCTTTGGCAACCAAAGTTCAAAGGCTGCCTTGTTGGATGAGGGCTCAGTTTCATTGCCTGTATTAATATAGTTTGACCTTATTCAAATGTAGATCAACACAAAGACTCCAGAATCCGCATTTTCATATTAAATTCTGTGGCAGCTTTAGGAATTGTGGAGTAGTGTGTGTGTGTGTGGGGGGGTGCATGCATGGCTTCTTGCATAGCCCAGTTTTATTTGTGTTTGGACAATGTGAATATTGGAAGGCATTAACTAGACAACTGTTAAACTACAAAGGGAAGAACCTTGCATTTTATTCATTTAGGCTGTTAGCAGGCCTGGACCCGACCACATTTGTTTCCAGCCTCACAGACCTTTCTTTTGGTTCCCTGTACTTTCCATAATCTTTCCCCCCCTCTTTTCTTTGTCTCCTTTTTAAGTCACTTGCTGCCTGTCTTACCTACTTGCATTACTGGCAGAAATTCTTGCCATGCAGTACTTCATGTGTACTCGTATAGACCTGAATGGGTGGAACAGGTTTGTTAGACTTGCAGAGTGAGCCATAAACCTGTTCTTTCAGAACTTTGTTCTAGACTGAAGGGTTTCTTGTAGGTTAAATAGACTCCAGCATGATCTGGATACTAATTATAATGGTTGGTTTCTCTAAAATTACAAGGCTTCTTCTGATTGCAGGCATTAGGAAGGACTTTTACATTATGGGGGAAAAGATGTGTCTGTGTGGGCTGATCATAGAATGTCTGGTATCTTTGTGTATGCACAAATTTCCTTTGATAAAAAGTACCTTTATAGAGAAGAAAGGCTGTATCTGACTCCAAACTAGTTCTAACATGTCTTAGAAGAGAGAGAGAATTATTTAAATAGGCAATACCTGAAATTGTACCTTGGTAGTCAGTAATTCAAGAATGAGGCAGCTGTACACCATTAAAATTTATTAGAGTAATTGAGCCTTTCCAGGGACTCACCTGAAAGCCATATGTGTATATTAGTATTTGAAGTGATGAAGCTATGGATACTAGAGCTCGACAGGTGTGCTCTTCTCACTCAAAGCAAGGAAATAATTAACTTCTGAAGTAATTGCCAGTGAAAGGTATTTTGGTTAAGTACAGTCATGAAAAGTGCTTCTTAATGCTGATTATATATAGTGTGTGTGCTTGTGTGCATATGTTGATCCTGGATTCATGACAGGCCTGGAGGAAAAATCTCCTGCTCCTTTAATAGAGGCTTTAATGTAAGGAAATGGACAGCTGAAGATTTTCATAGTGGAGATAAACACCACCACCTGATAGACAGCATATTATATAATCTCCTTTAAATGAACAGGACACTTTTCCTAGGCCTGTTAGCAATGTTGGGCTGATGGAGAACAGAAGTAGAAAATTCCACTATATCTCTGAATAAATAACTTAAATGAAGAGCAGTCAGTCTTCCTTTCCTATTTATACAACAACAACAAAACTGTGGAAAATAACGAATGAATAATGAAAATTACTTCAAAATTGTAATTAATTAATTTTTAAACACTACAACATCACATATTATTGCATATTATCAAAAATTCATGAATACAAGGTATAAAGTGCAGAGAATAAATTTTCAAAAGTGCTTGCAGTTAATCATGTCCATTGCCGACTTAAGACGCTTGAAGACTATTCACCCGACTCCGCGGGACAAATGAAGTGCCAGTGTCAACCGTGTTGCAATTGCAGATAGTTCAGGTTTTCTCCAGAGCTAGTGTCACAGGAATGTGATATGCTGGATGTTGATAAGTGGAATACGTCTCTCGGATGAAGACAATTGAAACAGTATTACAGGCTTTACTGTTAGAGGCTAATGACTATCCACGATATATCAAACTTCTTTAAAGAATGAAAGTCTAAAGCAACGTCTTAAAATCATAAATTCTTTTCTGAAAAGCAAGAACTATCTGCAGTTGCAACACGGTCTTCCTTTGCTCTAGTCTTCCTTTGCTAGCATTGAGTTATGGTGGGACAGATGGCCTATAAATGAAGTAAATAAATTAAACAACTGAAACCAAAAAGGTCTTAACACATGAAGCATACAATGAGATGGAGGCCCCTTTCACTTTATCATTCTAAACTTGATGTTATCTATTGTTGGCTCAGTTTCAACTAAAAGTGATAAAGGGATGGGAGTTTCATACAGCAAACTTCATCCCATTAATGAGCCATCTCTGAAGCGCTATGACTATTTCAAACTTGCATCACTTTCCCCCTGCCACTCTTTTTTACTGCACAGTCTTTCTTGCCCTTTTCCCCTGAACATTCTAACTTGAGTGCTATAGCACTAAACCAGTAGTCTCTCAATGGAGTCGAGCCATCTCAGTGGTGCCGTTGGAACACTGAATTGGTTTAGCTCTATAGCACTCAACTTTTAGAACTTTTATGGGGGGTGGGGATGAGGAAGATTATGTGGTGGGAAAGGGCAGGGGAAAATGCAGGATTGTAAAAAGCACTATGGACATTTTACACAGCACACCTCAGCAATTCAGAAGAGCAACAAAAAGGTAAAAACGGAAGAAAGCAGTTTCCTTCAAAAAACTGCTCAGCCCTGCTTTGCCAACAGGACACAAGTGGCTTTGTATGAACAGGTAAATAAAATCCATTAGCAGCCATTTGCTAAAACGGTTGTATCTGAACTGACACAAAAATCCATTAGGAACTTGCTATAAAACTGATTACAAAGGCTGTCTGAAAGAGGCTGGAATATCCTATCATGTGCATTTGTGTGCCTGTGTTCTGTGCCTTTGAACTGACATGCTCAACAAGTGTGACTTTTTCTAGCATGGACCTACAGCACTATAAGGCAGCTGCATTATTAAACTGCTGCTTGAGGCATATAAAAGCACTGAACTTCTGTCAGGCAAGAAGGAGGCCACTCCAGATATGTAATAGTGAAAACACAATGTAGCCTTTTCTAGGACTCTTTGTCTTTGAGCCTTTAGCACATTTTATCAATGTGACAGTCTGCTTATTGTCATAAACCTTTGTGGTTACAGGCTGTCCTCAGTTGCAGCTTATAATGCAAATAAATTATCTGTCCACCTTACTTGTGTTATAAATTGATTTTACCCTGTTTTGAGTGAAAGCCCATGTTGTACTTGATTTGTACTTGTTCAGACTGAACTTCTGTTGTTTCACATGGCATACAGTAACCATGGGGTTTTTGTTTTCATTTGGAAAAGGGAGGTTTGTCTGCCAAGGAAGAGAAGAAAGAATTGTTGTAAGGCTTAAGCCAAAAAGCTCACCATTTCGGTCTTTAATTGCTTATGTACTCATGAATAAGTATATTCAGAATTGGGGGCATAAATGTTGATCTGGCTCGTGCAAGTTAAGAGTGCATAAATTCCCACCAAATTTCCCCCCAGTATTTCTAAGTGTTTTTATGTCCAGCATGTTATATCTGCAGAGCTACTGTGTTCCATCTGTGTTCTATTAACCATAGTCACTCCTTGACTTTAGTTTTGGGCATGTGAAGCCAGCATTTTAAGGTCACAATATGCCTGAATAGCTAAGACAGTTAAGCTTTGTGTCACCAGTTGGTTCACAACATATAAACAGTATTTCGATCTGAATGAGGCCATCTCTTTCTGCTGAAATCCAGCACAGCAAGTCTCCAGTGTCAAAATTCTCCCTCCTATTTCTGCTTCAGGTAACCCAGTCTTGAAAGTAGGAAAATGTGGACCAGTAAGAGCTTTCTGTGGGTGGGGGGGAGTAGTAGCATAGGGACCCATATTGCATAGACAAAACTGCTGTGTCTCATATCTGTGCAGCTGACACAATTTTTCATCACCCTTGACTGACACAAAACCATCTTACTCACCTAGTGATGAATGTAAGGGGCCATGATTCTTGTTGCAGCAAAGGCAGGAGAATCACCACCTGTTCTGACCTTTGGCCTGGGGAAGGTGGGGTACAGTGATGCATATCCTCTTTTCTGCCTCAGGACTGTCTGCCGATGAGTGAATGTAAGAGGGGGAGGAACAGTGTTAATGTCTCTGTGCCTACTGATCACTGGACTGTGATTTGCACATTTATATATTTATTTACTTTATAGTCTGCCCTTCTTACTGAGACTCAAGGCAGATTCCAGGCTAAAGAAATATAATCATACTGCTTAAAGCAACCAATAAATAATGCAATAGGACTAGGATTCCAGAATTAGACAACAATGTGACAAACAAAACTATTTAATTCAAGGTATGCTATAAATAATACAGAAAGTAGATTACAAAGTATTAGACATGCAGTAAAAAAACAGGTGATACCTCCATTAATGATTGCTGGGGACTACAGTCCTGTTCCATTATTGGAGAGCCAGTTTGGTGTAGTAGTTAAGTGTCCAGACTCTTACCTGGGAGAACCAGGTTTGATTCCCCACTCTTCCACTTGCACCTGCTGGCATGGCCTTGGGTCAGCCATAGCTCTGGCAGAGGTTGTCCTTGAAAGGGCAGCTGCTGTGAGAGCCCTCTCAGCCCCACCCACCTCACAGGGTGTCTGTTGTGGGGGAGGAAGGTAAAGGAGATTGTGAGCCTCTCTGAGACTCTTCGGAGTGGAGGGCGGGATATAAATCCAATATCATCATCATCTTCTTCTTCTTCATTATAAGAGTGCCCTTCTGGGCTGTTCCATTTTACTGCAAGTCTAATCTCTTTTTTTTTAATTCCTTTTTGAACATGATTGCTTTATATATTCCATGGAGTGAATCATGGGGGCCTTCCTGATCCCGGTCAGGCTTTTTACACACATTACATGGGCAAATATTATCAGGGGCCTTGTGATCTAATCAGAAGAGTATACTTTTGTTTGTCAGTGTATGTGCTGATATAGGTATGTGTTGCAGGCAGCTAGGATTGGATGAGCTGTTTGTTACATGTGCATTTGTTTGCATATGCACATTTCCTCGTGTGTGTGTGTGTGTGTGTGTGTGTGTGTGTGTGCGCGATGGGGGGAGGGAATAGTGGCTCAAAGTATCCAAAATAAGTTATCTGTATGAATATTAGACCATCTACTCAGAGTGGCAGCTTCCAGACACAGCACAGGTATGTTTAGGTCCCAGCACTTCCCCCAGTGAGTTACTTCAGCTATTTTTGTACCCAACATGGGTGATTAAACACTATAGTGTGTTTATAGATGGAGAGGGTTCTATGGTTTTTGTCCTTTTCATCGCTCCCAATACAGATGTCTGTACTAATTCTTGGTGGAGATAGAACTCCAGGCTTAACTTAATAAAACAGAAAAATAAATCCTAAATTACCAACCAGTCTTTTCCAGGCAGACATTTAAATAAGTAGAGCCTTGATCTCCAGTCAGATAATATTTATTTTGTTTACAAAATGTATCTTCCTGCCTTTCTGCCCTCACAAGCACTACCAGATGGTTAACAGCTTTGAATATGCATAATAAAATCACATTTTGAAAGTATTTAACCCCCCCCCCCCCAAATCATTAAAACAGCTAAAATATCTACAAAGACATTAAAACTTTGGTCAGGAAGCAGGGATCATAGAGGAAATGCCAAATGAAATGAAGTTTTCAGCTGCTGGCAGAAAGAAACAAAAGCAGACAGACTAATCTCCCTGGGGAGAGAGTTCCAGCATTTTGTTGCTATTATCAATAAGGCCTCTCCTATGTTATCACCCACCTAATCTCAGAAAGCGGAGGCACCCAACCAAGGGCCTCCAAGATTACTGCAGTGATTAGGTAGATTCATAAGGGTGTAGGACTGTAGGTGGTCCTGCAGGTATGTTGGTCCCAAACTATATAGGGCTTTGAAGGTCAAGACTAGCATCCTGTATTGTGCCCAAAAGCCGATTGGGAGCCAGTGTAGATGGGCCAAAACTGGAGTGACATGGTCCCTACAACCCACTCCAGTCAACATCCTGGCTGCAGTATTCTATACCAATTGAAGTGTCCAAGTGCTTGTTCAGCTGCAGCCCCCACATAGAGCAAATTGCAGTAATCTGATTGTAACTAGGACATACACTACAGCAGCCAGATAGAGTTGCTAACTGCCAGGTGGCACCTGGGGATCTCCTACTGTTACAATTGATCTACAGACCAAAATCAGTTCCTCTGGAGAAAATGACTGCTTTGGAGTGTGGACTCTATGGCCGATTCCAATAACCTTTATTGGCATAACAATAACTTTAAAAAAACTATATAAAAGAGAGATAGTGTGGACTTTATGGCATTATACCCTGCAAATGTCTCTCACCTCCTCAAACCCCATCCTCCCCAGGCTCCAGCACAGATCTGGTAACCCTACAGCCAGATCTTTTCTGCCCAGGAAATACCACAGTTGGTTAAGCAGCTGAAATTGGTAGAAAGTACTCTTGGTCACAGCTGCCATCTACTTGTTAAGTAGCAACAGCAGTAAATAAGCGTGAAATCATCCTTCTGTGAACTTCCTTTTTCCAAAACTCAGACATCTGCTTAATTTTAGACTGTCTGTCCAGTCCTGTGGAAACTGGCCAAGTGGGTTTGCTGCATGTGTATTGGGGAACTAATGTACTCTGCATTATTTCTTGGAGGCCATTTTTCAGAGGGCTTGTTTGTTTCCCTTTTGTATTGCCTTAGGATTTCCGGGATTCAGTGGCACAAGCTTCCAGGCAACTTGGAAAGCCAGTAATTGAAGACAGGATCCTGAATCAGATCCTGTACTACCTACCTCAGCTGTATGAGCTTAATCGGGACCTCTTGAGAGAACTAGAAGAACGGCTGGCTCACTGGTACATTTATTCATGTTCACTTTTTTTGTCAAAATGGGATGTCAGTCATGAAATTAATGAGAGCTACTAATGCATGCTGATTTTTTACCGCAAAGTTAGTTCTAAATGCAAGCATTACAAATGGCCATATTACACAATCAAAATTTTTCTTCATAGGTGTGTGTATATGGAAGTGCTATGTGTTTGCACTAGTAGCGTACAATGAGATGGTTGAACAAACTTGAGCAAATAACAGGGTTCAGGTAGGCCAAGTCCCTTCCCTGCCTCCTCCATAGTCTAGTACTGGTTCATTCATAGTTGGATGAGCCTGAATGCTCATATCTGTTGGCCATAGGCAAATTGGGATGTTAAAATGGCCCACAAGTACCGCAGGAAGAACCTGTGTTTGTTATTGTGTTGCCACTGGCTGAATTTGAGTTGAGAATCCTCTCTGGACTTAGCAATAGTATAGGGGCTTTCCCAGCTCTGCTTGTCCCTGACCAGTTGACTTCTTGACCCTGGCTAAGTTAATGTTGCCCTCCAGGGCAGCAGCCCAACAGGAACTTACCCTCCCTTGGAGTTTTTTGGCTATCTAGCAAGAAGGGATAGGAAGGTTGAAGGAAACCTGTCAAAGATTCCGCCAGGTTCTCAGCCCAGTGAAACCAAGCATTCCAGGTTTTGCTAAGTATAAATGGGCTTTTCCAGGACTGTTTTTATAGCAGGAACTCCTTTGCATATTAAGCCACATACACCCTGATGTAGCCAATCCTCCAAGAGCTTCCAGGGTTCTTCTTACAGGGCCTATTGTAAGCTCTTGAAGGATTGGCTACATCAGGGGGGTGTAGCCTAATATGTAAAGGAGTTCCTGCTACAAAAAATGTCCTTGGTCCTTCTATCATCTAGTAGACAGAATAACTGTTAAGTAACTAACTTTAGAGCATATTAAATAATATTAGCATGTCCTAGTTGCATCTTATGAGCTGAATCTGGGCTATGAAAAGCCTCCAGTTTACCTAAAAAGTAAAAGTTTTTCTACTTTCCTTGGGAATTAATAGCTAAAAAATAATTTTACCACATAAGCATACCAGATGATTTACAGTGATCAGGATAACATCTGTTCATAGACTCCTATGAAGGCATTGAGGGCAGGAAGGGAGCACAGAAGAGAAGCTCTACTAAAGCTTTGGGATTCATCATATCTGCCCAGAAATTGTGGGATCAAAAAGAAAAAAGGTCTCTCCCCCAAATTCTAAATATTGCTGTGGAGTGTCAGTTTGCTATCCAATGTAGAGATTAGCAGATTGTACACAGAGACAGAACACCTCAGCTGTTTGGTGAAAAGACATAAATATGCTGCTGCTTGCTTCTTTTCAGCCAGGCAAAAGCTCTAAGATGGGATCTGGACTGAAGAGGATGCCCTATCCTTTGGCTCATCCAGGGACTAAACTTGGGAATTTGGAGGATGTTTGTTTTTCCACCTGTGGAGCTGTGAAATGAACCTTCTCATTTGTGGGGCAGGACTTGGGTTGCCAGGTCCCCCCTGGCTACTGGCAGGGATAGAGCAGCCAGATCCATATAGGGAAACTCATGGAGATTTGATGATGAAGCGTGGGGAAGACAGGGACCTCAATGTGGTACAATGCCATAGATTCCATCCTCCAAAGCAGCCATTTTCTCCAGAGTAACTGATCTCTGTAGTCTGGAGATGAACTGTAATTCTAGAGGATCTCCAGGTCCCTCCTGGAGACTGGCAACCCTAGGCAGGAGGCTTGCTAGTAGGAGAGAGAAGTGAAGAGGAATATGCTCACCCACGTCTGCTGTGTTCTACAGGTGCAAGTTTTAATTATTCACTGTATGCAATTCTAGGGCTGACCATCAGAGAATTGCAGATATTTTTGTAAAAAAAGGACCTTACTTAAAGATGTATTCAACTTACATCAAAGAATTTGATAAGAATGTAGCCCTCCTAGATGAACAATGCAAGAAGAACCCCAGTTTTGCTGCTGTCGTTCGAGCTTTTGAGGTAATATTTTCTTGCCATCTTGCTTTACAAAGGTAACTTTTTCTAAGGGTTGGTTTATGCATTGATTTGTAAAGGGGTACAGTATCAGAGTACAATATTTGTCAATTATATATGGTTGCATATTTTTCACTTGTTACAAAATGTAAGTGAATGGAGTCTCATCCATCCCATGTAGAAGCTCATATTTTAAAGGGACAAGAAGCAACAACAAAAAAAAGTGTACGTGTCTGATACTGATACTTCACATGTGTATCTTATATTTGGTATCTTGCCTAAATCCAAAACCAAAATATTTTATTTATTGTTATTTATCTTGCCTCTCCTTGTGGCTTAGAAATATGAGGTTCCAACTAGAAAAATACAATGTTGAAAAGGAGGGAACTCTAAATTGAAAATTTGAACTTAAGCAAAGTGCTATTAATTACTCACTTTTCAAAGGATCTGTAAGTGTGAACTTTTCTTGGAATATGTGAGTTGAAAATTTTGCTGATTTCCCCATCCCACCTATACAGGCAGATCTCCACCTCTCCCCACATGTTAATTCTGCAGGGGACCTTGTCCCCTAAGAGCAACATTTTGAGGTGAGGAAGACCCATCATGCTTATGGAATCCTGTCGCTCAGTGGAGGCTTACTACAAAGTTAACCCTGCATGTGCTAAAAAGATTTTATCATGCATTTTGGTTATATTTGGCAAAAACAGCCATGCTTTGAAAGCAAATATAAAATAATAAATCAAAACAGAAATAGTGTTTATTAACATTTGGTAATCTCACTTTAGTTTCTGGAATGGAGACAGATACCAATTCAGATTTGTTTGGTTTTTTTAAAAACCTAATGTGAAAATCTCCAATATGACTCTTGCATTTTTCTTAACGTCTTTGAAAACTAATGCAAGATCTGTTTAAAATAATAGTTTAACTCAAGCACTAGTGAGGAGCAGCTTCTGTTCCCATTCATTTTAATGAAACTGATGTGGAAAGCTATTATTGGGACTAAAAATCATTATTTTTCATGAAAGTTTTTTGGTCACAATGGGGTTGTGCCTAGATTTCACAAGCATTATTCATCAGGTACAGCTGGGTAATGACTGTGTATCCGTATATGCATCAAATGCGCCATGACTAAATTTATCATAAATGACTATACTATTGGAAGGTGACCAACATTGTTCATTGTCTTAGGTGCTCCTCTGAAACAGAAAGGTGAATTATAAACCCACAGTAATAATGTGCAACAAAAGTGAATTAAGTAAAAGTAAACTGAAGGGATCATTTTTCTTCATTAGCATGTCCTTTGGGATTAAATTTCCTGCCAGAATGCAAATCAAAGGCATTGTGCCTGTATATATTCTTATTAGGACTTGCCTAATTTACTTAATGTAGAGTTGCAGGTATAAATGGACTTGGAAGCAAGGTACTTTGGATTTATTAGGCAGAAAATTGTTGTGTTTTTAATGCTTTGCAGCTGCCTATCTAGCATGTGTCCCAGAGCTATAAGCAGTCATACTTGGCTTATATGGGGAGTGGTACGGGTGGGTGGGAATGAGCAAAACAGTGAAGCTGCTAATTGCCTGGCATGCTAACTTGCTAGGAAAATTTTAATGGAGTGTGGCTACAATCTCATGTACAATTTCCTGGGAGTAAATCCTATTGAATAACGTGAATACATCTGAATAGACTTGCTTAGGTTTGTTTCATGAGCTAAGAAAGGCTACTAAATTTGAGCCAGCCTGGGGTTTCCTGGTATACAGTGTTTACCTCTCCAGCACTCAGTAGCAAGAGTGAACAGTTTAACATGTCATTGTGCTTTGGCCTGTTCAAAAGAATGTTGGCTTTCCTTTTAAGAGCATTAGGGTGTTTTTGTATTTTAGGTGAGCCCCCGCTGTGCTAGCTTAGCACTCAAACACTATTTGCTCAAGCCAGTTCAGAGGATCCCTCAATACAGGCTGCTTTTGACAGGTAAGAGTAGATGGCAAACTAAAAACTTTCATCCTGCAGCAGTCACAGCTTATTTACCTGAGTTCAGATCCATGGTAAAATTTACTCTGCAGCTAGAAGTTCTTCTGGCTTCTACTCCTAGGCCTGATAAAATATGCAAAGGAAATATGCTGTTGATTCTACTTCACTTTCTGTTAGGTAAATGCTGATGGTGATAAGCATCATGGCTGTGATGTTGTACTATGTTTCCACAGCTGTTTGGTCTGGTTGTGTTCTTTGGAATAGAACAGTATTGATTTCAAAGAGAGGGAGAGTCTGCAAACTGATATAATACAAATATTTGTCTTATAACAAATGAATGAAATGAATATTCTATAGTTCTGGCCACGTGTCTGAAGTTAGCTAGAGTTTTTTAAAAAATATACTGTGTGCTCCTACTCTCCTCTCTCCCTTTATTTTAACAACAGTAAATAAACAGTAATATACCTCTTCCTCGCAAATTTTTGACACCTGTTTTAAATATATAGGGATGGAGGTACTAATGCATTATATAGATTATTCTTCTTTTTACTGCGTGTTCATCTCCCATAAGGAGATAGTGCTATTCTGGGACTTTATCAGTGATTGCTCTGTTCTGGAAGAGGCTACCAAAAGAAGTAAAAATTGTTCCCTCCCTGCCAGTTTGTCATCAAGCTTGTAAGGAAGTTTACTAAGGATTTGACTTGATTTATTCAACCAGATGAATCACCCTAGGCTCTGGGCAGTGGACAGCAATATATAATAAATACATGCAAATACAACTAGTTAAACTAAAAGCAAATTATGTACCCTGATGACATCCTATTAAAATTCGTCTAGTTCAGATGGCTGGACATTGCATCAGGGGGTGTTTTTAGATATCTCTTGGTGCTTAGGAATCCTTAAGGGTAGGAATCCTTTAGATATCTGTGTATGAAGGGTGTGTTATTTTATAAGCTGTCAGTTGTGCAGCTATAATATGTTTAGGGTTTATTGATTTATGTATGCCTCATGTATATTTTATGTATGCTACATGTATATTTTAAACTGCCTGCCCACCTTTTTGGGGAGAAGTGGTCCAGAAATATTTTAAAGTCATCCAAGATTTTGATTATTTTGGAGTATGTAGATGTATATTTTATTTCTTTTTCTCAAGGTAGTGTTAGCTAAAAATAAGGAGTGATCATTGTGCAGATCTTGGTTCAGTAGCACCTTAGAGGCCAACAAGATTTTCAGGGTATAAAAGTTTTCAAGAATCAAGCTCCCTTCATCAGATACCATCAGATATCTGACAGTGGGAAATTTGACTCTTGAAAGCACATACCTCCAAAATCTTGGTCTCTAAGGAGTTACAGAACTCAAATCTAGGTGCTGTACTGCAGACCAACAGGGCTACCCTCTGAAACTCTTTTGTAGATCTGTAACCATTATTTCTAGCAAGATCTGAATAACTGACAATAGTGGCATTATACCACTATTGTCCTTCCCTTTGCCAAATCCCACCCTTTCCAGGCTCCACTCACAAAATTTCCAGGAATTTTCCAACCTGGAGTAGGCAGTCCTACAATAGAAAAAGTGCTATGTTTTTCTGTATAGCCCCACCTACCTCACAGGGTGTCTGTTGTAGTGAGGGGAAAGGAAAAGAGATTGTAAGCCACTCTGAGACTCCTTCAGGTAGTGAAGAGCAGGGTATAAATCCAATCTCTTCTTCTTCATCAGGTATTGGGACAAGAATAAATGAGTCTGTCACCATCCATTCAAAACTAAATTCTTATTCACAACGAATCACACAGTAGACTGGCTTCTCTAAATGCTCAGACCTTTGAATGGATGGTGATAGAATTATTTATTCTTGTACCAATTCCTGACAAAGTGACACATGAAACGGTAGACTACAGCTAGCAATCTGTTGTGTTGAATCTTTAGAGACACTGAAGAATCTTTGGGTCCACAGGAGTGTTCAAAGGAGATTGACTCTCTATATGAAAGACTGAAATCTAGTTCGTGATCCCAACTGAACTGTATGTGCATTGGAACTTTCTTCAATCTTGAAAACAAAGTATCCACACATCAGTGTTGCGGTGCACCAATTCCGAGTCAGAAAATTGTGGGGTTTTTTTAAAAAAATTGAGCTCTATTAATATTGTACCTTTTTGTATATTTTGTTATTGAGACAATAATATTTACACAAATTGAATTTGACAAGGGCATGCATTAAACAGTTCTTTATATTAGTAATTACAGCTGTGAGCTTTTATAGTGAGCAGACTCCTTGTCACAGCTTCCTCTTTTTGGCTTACTCATCTAGAGGTTGACAACCCTTAGATGATGCTCCATGTAGACATGTTCTTTTGGTGAATACATCTAAGAGTTTCTTGATTAAAGTAGGAATTACAGGAATATGGCATATCTTTCTAGATACTCGTTATTCTGCTTAAATTATTGGGATTTGTGTATACATAATTAGATGCAAGATTGTCATGTATGTTTAGAAGAAGAAGACCATAGATTTATACCCCGCCCTTCTCTCTGAATCAGTCTCAGAGTAGTTTACAATCTCCTTTATCTTCTTCCCCCACAACAGATACCCTGTGAGGTGGGTGGGGCTGAGAGAGCTCTCACAGCAGCTGCTGTTTCAAAGACAACTTCTGTGAGAGCTATGGCTGACCCAAGGCCATTCCAGCAGCTGCAAATGGAGGAGTGGGGAGTCAAACCTGGTTCTCCCAGGCAAGAGTCCACACACTTAATCACTGCACCAAACTGGCTTATGGCTGACCCAAGGCCATTCCAGCAGCTGCAAATGGAGGAGTGGGGAGTCAAACCTGGTTCTCCCAGGCAAGAGTCCACACACTTAATCACTGCACCAAACTGGCTTCTTTAATTCTTAACTAAAGGGAGATTGTTGCAAACACAGATTTTCTACATGGAATTCATTGAAAGGTAGTAAAAGTAGGTGTTTGTTTCTCTATTTTGAGATCACGAGTTTTATTCAGAGTTAAGAAGTTTTGATGTTTGGAACATGATATACCCTGAATAATATACCCTGTTTAAGACTGAGCAACTTAGTTCTGGAAAGTGAAAGTCATGATTGCCCCTTTCGTTTTATATTTGAGAATTGGCTGTGAATCAGGTGGGCAGCCATGTTGGTCTGATGCAGTAATCTAACTTTGGCTGTGACTCATCACTGATCTTTCACCATTAAATGATAGAAACAGTCAGTTTGTAAATTATTAACTATTTATTGGATATTGCAGTATTAGGATACATTAATTAGTTTATCGCTTTACTCCTCATCCCTAAAATTTATAAAATGTTAACTACTATACCAAGAGAAACTGAAAAAGAAATAAGAAAAATATGTTAGCTTCCAAATCTGTCTAAAAATTCTTGTCTCATCCCCTAATAAAACAAAGCTAACGTACTTCTTCCCTTTTTTCAGGACTTTAGAAAGCTTGGTCTCAGCAAGTTCATTCATCTTGCCATAAAAGCTTAATAAGCAATCAATTTATTAGACTTTAAAAGGCCCTAAGGTGCATTTGGTGCCTTGTGGAACATGTATATCCATCATACTGCCCTGCTATTAAAACTTTCAATTGTATACTCTTTAAAAGGGCTATTAACAGGACCTTTTTGGGTAGAAAAAGCCCAACAGGAACTTATTTGCATATTAGGCCACACCCTCTAACACCAAAACATCCGGAACTGCATTCCTGTGTGTTCCTGCTAAAAAAAAAAGCCCTGACTATTAAAACTTTAAATTGAATGTGAGAATTTAAGGTTTCTGTTTCATCATTTTTATTCCTGTCAGTGTAAAAGATAGATGTTAACACTGCTGTAAATTCAGAAAACCAGCAATAAATCATAGCAGTCAGCCTGTATGTAAGATCTGCATGAACATGAAATATCACAGTCTGCTCACTACCTCCACCTTTCATTTTCTTTTATTTAGTTTTCGGAGGAGATCAATTTTTATATGATATTCTGTTATGATCATTCATAGGAAAGGCTATATGTTCTGTCTATGTGTCCTACTCTGGTCTCCTGCTTATCCAGTCCTCTGTTTTGGGGTAGCTTCCACCTAGATTCTTAATGACTGTTAAGCATACACAATCTTGTTCATTCTGAGTCCATCTATCATACATTATTGTGATTCTTGCCACCTGGAAATAATACTTATGATGTGTTTCCACAGGCTTTAGGGTCAGAATGCCTATCTTGTAGAATTCAGGTAAATAGATCCAAGTAGTCAGCCGTGTTGGTCTGAAATAGTAGAACAAAATAGGAGTCAAGTTGCACCTTTAAGACCAACTTAGTTTTATTTAGAATGTAAGCTTTCGTGTGCTCTCTAAGCATACTTCATCAGATGAGGAAGCCGGTATAGTGAGCAAAGCCACACATAGCTGGTAGTCAGTGGCTCAGAATGCAAACTGGTACAAATTTAAGATCCAATGATAGTATAGTAAAGTTATCTGATAGGGAGTGGTTTAGAATGCAAAATGGTACAAATTTAAGATTCAATGACAGAATAGTAAAATTAACAAATTGAGCAAACCTTTGATCTGAGTAGCATTAGCACGCAAAAGCAATAAAACAGTAATATGTCAAAATGTGAGAATGTCTGTTAATGACTATATTGTATTAAGCGTGGTAAAGTCAAGTAGGTCAAGTAGGAAAAGTTAAGCACTTTTAAGCCCCACTGAAATCAATGAAATCTAATTGAGTCTAAAATGAATATGGAAAATTTAATTCAGTTTAATTTTGGTATTTGTATATGTCAGTTAGAAATGTAAGCTCTTTTTAAAGAGCTGAATGATTTTTGTGGTTTAACTGGGCCATCTAGTGATCAAAACTGACATTTTAGTTTTTATGAAGCAACTCCATGATCAACTGAGCCACATACGAGAATATATTTTTAGGCATTGTACTACACTGACAGCAGGAAACAAGCATGTTTTTTTCTTTTCTTGTGGGAACCAAAGTTTTGATTGGGCTGCATTCTGAACATTTAATTATTTTAAGGGCTTTTTTTCTGGAAAAAGAGGTCCTGGAACTCTCAAGAGGGAAATGAAAGAAACACAATTTTTAAACTTTTTTGAGAATTTTGTTTCCACAAAGAGGTTATGGAACTCGATTCCACTGTGTTCCCCAGGGGGAAAAGCCCAGATTATTTTACAGTAATGCCCCTATACAGAATTTATTTATGTTATACAAAAAATATCAGTCAAATGACTATTGAGACACTTCCCAATAAAGTTAATGAAAGTAGCATTTTCCCACTTGCACAAGGGCAGCAATTAGGATTGTGTAGATTTTTCCTTTCCTGTGTAGAATAATTTATTTCATGTTTTGCTCTTTCCTGAATACTTCATGTGAGAAATGGAAAATTAAGTGTAATGTATGCTTTGTTCTGTTCAGATTAGGGAAGAGGCTATGGTATTATCTGCTTTGTAGGCAGAAGGTCCTAGTTTCAGTTTCAGCATTTTCAGATAAAAGGATCAGGTAGTAGGTGATGTGATAAGACCTTCACCTAGGGTTGCCAGATCTGGGTTGGAAAATATCTGGAGACTTTAGTGGTGGATCTGGAGAAGGGAGGGGCCTCAGCATGGTACAATGCCATAGAGTCCACTCTTCAAAGCAGCCATTTTTTCCAGGGAAACTGATTTCTGTCAGCTGGAGATCAATTGCAAAGGTAGGAGATCTCCAGGCCCCACCTGGAGGCTGGAAACCCTACCTCCACCTGTAACCTTGGGGAGCGGCTAACAGCCAAAATAAATGAGTGCTGACCTTGAAACACAAGGCAACTTCACATGTATTCCGATTGCTACTGTTTTTTTCTTCATAATTTGAAAATTAAGCATGCATCAAAATGTGTCTTGTAGAATATTGGTATTCATCACAATATATTATGGCTGGTTTCATACTCATTCTCTCTTATATTTTTCTTTCTCCAGATTATTTAAAGAATCTTTTAGAAAATTCAGCTGACTTCAAAGATACTCAGGGTAACTGCATTTTATAGTTATTTTTTAGTGAAACGTCAACACAGAAATGCATAAGTTTAGTTGGTATTGGTTAGTAATAATTAGTATAATATAATATAATATAATATAATATAATATAATATAATATAATATAATATAATATAATATAATATAATATAATATAATATAATATAATATAATAATAATAAATTTTTATTTCTATCCCACCCTCCCCGCCAAGGCAGGCTCAGGGCGGCTTACAATATGGCATGATATAATATCATGTAATAACAATATATATAAAACCGGTTTACAATAAATATAGATACAAATATAAATATACATTAATATATACATTAATGTACATAAATTAATATACATTAATTATAAGCCCAATTATGGATTTACATTAATAGGTATTCAGGCTTTTTTCAAGAAAGCATTTGCTTGTGACTCATGATAGCCTTTCTGGCTGTAGCAATATTATGTATGGTTGCAAACTATTGAAAGAAACATTTTTGATGTGGTGCAGGGTTTCCCAAATTTTTCTTTCCCGTGGCCTGATTATTTTTACACTTCTCCTTTGTGGCTCACTAAAATTTGGGGGTGGAGCCGGGAGACAGGAATTATGTCATTTCCTGTGGTGTCAAGGACCAAGTGATGTCACTTCCGGGGCACACTGAACCAAAATTCCACCTTTTCCTGTGATGTCTCTTCCAGGGCACTCCCCAAACCTGCCTCTTCTTCAGAAGTAAATTTATTTTCAGAAAAATCTCTCTGAAACTCATGCTGAGCCAAAATGGGGGTGGAAAGTGGGCGGTCCTCTTTTTTCACCCCCATACCTGCATGCACATATCTGTTTGTGTATTCTTCTCCAGCTTGAAAGCACTCCTAATGCCCATGTTCAATTGCCTGCACCACCTACACATCCCTTCCTCAACAGCACTGGCCAGTGTATGCAGTTGGGAGTGCTGTTGCCATTGCCATCAGAAATACCAGCACTGTGTACCACACACACTGGGCCCTGGAAGCTGCTCTACCTCAAAATATGCTGACATATTTAGCAGGCCCTTCCTTCAGCTGCTACTACTGGAACCCTGCCTCAGGCTACAACCAAGCTTGCTTGGTTTCAAGAAAATCTTTTGACAGCTATTTTTCATACTTTTCCTTGGCTGAAACACTGGGAAATTGCTGTGAAAGGTAGCAGAGAATTGTACTGCAATTAATGAATTAATTTCGAGTTATATGAAGTTCATACACGCTTTTCTGCAGTTATCCCAAAAAGGACATTTATGAGGGACTTGCAGTTTTTTACTGGCTGTGTTTCCCATGCCTTTAAAAGCAACCTATTGTGCAGATACTTAGCCAGTGAAGTACTTTCATCCTTTTAAATATCTACAGGAGGAGTTTAATTTTGGTGTCAGACAGCTGTTAAAAGCAGGACTAGTAAAATGGTGCCAACTTTATAGTACCATCTCTTCCAGCACTGTTGAGTTATACTGCAGTAATCTCCAATAATCTCTTTCTGCCCCACACCTCGTACCCTCAATCACTCACACAGAAATTTCATAAAAGGCCATCTGGCTACAACTGGGGGTGCCGTCTTTTCATGGGCAGAGCTCCTGTGTCTGCAATAACAGTATGACAAACAGAAAAGTTTCATCCAGTAAAAATGGAAGAAAAGAAAGAGAATGGGAAAGAAAGGGAAAGAATGAAATGGAAGGAAAGGAAAGGAAAGGAAAAGAAAAGAAAAAGACATGGAAACAAAGAACATAAACATAAGAGGAGCCATGTTGGATCAGGCCAGTGGACTATCCAGTCCAAAATTCCCTCATACAATGCCCAAAAAGCATTAGAATGTCCACCAGTGAGGCCAGGGCACTAGAAGCCCTCCCATTGTTGCTTTCCACCCCCCCCCACCCCCAGCACCAAGAATACAGACAGAGCATCACTTGCAGGGAAAGAAAGAGAGGGGGCAAAGAAAAAAAAAGCCTTCCTCACCATCAGATGACCCCACCCAGAAAAAATTCTGCCCAGGGGTCATTTGGTAAAAAAAAAAAAATAACTACTGGAAAGCCTACTCTCCGCCCCTCCCAGCTGAAAAAAACACACACACCCTTCTTTGCCACCCAGGCCTCCCGGGAAAATCTCCCCAAAAGAACATACTGCAAGGTACATGAAAGCTCATGCCTTGAAGAACACTTCATGGGTCTAAAGCGCCAGTGGATGCCAGCTTTTCTCTCAAACACTGGGAGCAGGGGAGAAGGAAGGAGAGGCAGCCCAGCTCCTCTCTGCACAACACAGAGATGGGGTGGGGCTAGCTTTGCTGGGGGCAGGGCTAGCTTTGGCTTTTCTTGTGACCCGGTAGTGAGGCTTCCGTGGCCCGGTACTGGGTCTCGACCCTGCAAATGGGAAACACTGGTCTGGTGGATGAAGAGGGTCCTTTTCAGTGGAGCCAGGGCAGACTCCCAAGCCCGGCCAGTGTGGGCAGTCATTGGGCACAGCCCAACAATTTTTTTAAAAAAATTAAGTTTTAAAAAGTTAGCAACTAGACAGAAAGCAGCTCCAATGCTTCATAAATTCCATGATTGAAGATTTGTGTTTAAATAACTGAGAAGGTTTAGCCATGGCCAAGTAGAGCCCCGTCTGCATCCAGTTGGTTCAGATTTCCCCTCTGCCATGAAAATAATGTAATGACTCTGGGCCACTCATGACCTTTCAGACTAATCTTAACTCACATGGTGGTGGTTAGGATAAAATTTGAAACCACACATTAAACTTTGAGCTTCATGGCAGACGATTATGATAAAAATAAATTAAATTCCAGCAACTACTATACTGCAATGCAGCATTTGGGTGGAAGAAGGAAGAAACTTCAGCAAGGAGCCTGGTGATTGCTTGTGTGGCTAATACACATGCATTAAGTGTGCTTGCAGCCTGTATTGAAAAGCAGAAAGGATTCACAACTGGTGTATGAAGTGGGCTTTGAAACTTGACAGTGAGTGTAGCAATATAGGTAAGTTCTCAGAAAACATGGAGCAGATTGGAAGGCTATATTGAGTTTGGCCAGGTGGGAAGTCTTCATTGGACCCAGTGAGGCCTGAGGGTCATCCGTTGCAATGAGTAAATAAAGTAGGCTTAATTTTTTTTTGCCCAGAGTTGGAAGAGTTGAAACCTCATAACTTGTTGTTTATGCTTACTCTGTAAAATGCCACATTGATGGCGATGATGAGGATGATAAATTGTTTGAGGTTATTCCATAATATGCTTTTTATATAATTGCCTTGTATTTCAGTACTGATTATTTAGCTTATACAACCAAATGGGTTTTTTTTCTTTTAAGATGCTCTTGCTGTTGTCATAGAAGTGGCCAACCATGCAAATGACATTATGAAACAGGGAGTAAGTATATCAACTGTGGAAGCACATACAAATTTAAAACTGTAATTTAAGGACAAAATATGTTTAAATAATGGTGATAGTGATACTACACATATATTCCATTTCTGGAATATATTCCTGTTTTATGGAGATCTGTCCCTGTTATGCAGACATTTTGAGCGCAGATATGTTTGGTTCCTGTTTTATCTGAAATTTGCAGAAATATAGCATCTGGATTAAAACCAAAATTCAGTAAGTAGCCCACCCCTCATCCCAGCTACTGAGTTTTCAGAGTGCAGAATTCCATGAGTGAAGGAGGGGACGAGAGAGAAACATCCCTAGGTTAATTAAGGGTGATAATTAAATTATGAGTTTTCTGTATTTGCAACCATACCTATAATTCTTAGCCTAAAGACCTGTATCCTCCTGCAATCCATACTTCAGGAAATTGGCTTCTGGTGGTTCATTCTGTAGAATGTGAAAGATAAAGAACTTTTTTAAAAAGTTGAGCAATCCAGAAACCAGTTTGAACAATAGTTGTGTTTTTCCAGTGCTTGGAAAGAATTGCCTGTCCTTCTCCCCTCCACCCCCATCTATCTGTGAAAATTCTCAGATCTCCATTTATTTACAGTAATTTTATTCATGCTTTCTCCCTCAAGGACAACTTTCAGAAGCTTATGCAAATACAGTACAGTTTAAACGGCCACCATGAGATTGTACAGCCAGGAAGGGTAAGTTATGAAAGGAGACTACAAAAAAAATCATTAAATTGTGGATCATCATTTAAGTCCCTCTGAGGGCTACAGCTGTTCAAGAGAGGGACAACATTTCAGTTTTTCTTGGCTTCACATCACCAGCCATCTTCAGTTGTGGAAGTAGCTGAGCTTTTCAAAGGGAAATGGTAGGAGGGGGAGAATATAGCCCTGTGTCACTACAACAGTCCACCCTGAATTGACTCATGGAACACCCTGGTCTAGAGTTTTTTGTAGCAAAAAGCCCAGCAAGAACTCATTTGCATCCTAAGGCACACCCCTGACATCACCATTGTTTTCCATAGAGATTTTTAGCAGAAAAGGCCTAGCAAGAGCTCATTTGCATATTAGGTCACACACCCTGATACCTAGCCAGCTAAAACTGTATTTCCTGTGTGTTCCTGCTAAAAAAAAAGGCCCTGGCCATGTGATACCACAAAATGTGCAGCTTCCTTTCATGGTCTGCAGACCAGTCATCTGTCCACACAAACTTAGCAGTTTAATGACAGTTTAACCTTCATTTCAGCTCTCTCTCTCCTGCCCTTTGCTGTCCTGTTGTTTTTATTTTGCTTTTAGCTAGCATTTCAACATTTTTAAAGACAGGAACTCCCTCTTCTGTTTTTGAGAGAGTTTGTGCACTCAGCAGCTGGCTTTATTTATTTTCTTGCATTTCCAGATCTTTTTGAAAGAAGGAACATTAATGAAGTTGTCCAGGAAGATCATGCAGCCACGAATGTTTTTTTTGGTAAGATGCCATAAATGTTTTTCACAGGCTAGGCTAATGTCATAATTATGCAGCCACTCTCATTACAAATTTGACAACCAGCAACTTATTTTGGTTAACGTACTTGGCAGCTACTTCATGCACCTGTCTTTAATTCAACTTTGACTTCTTGAGTTCATCTCCATCCGAGTATTTAGAGTATCCTTTCTCAGCTAGTTGAAGCCCTCATGTAACTAATTTTTAAATGTAGTTATGGTCAGAATTTGAAGTAGGAGTTCAGGTAGACTGTTTTTTTCAGATACGATGAAGTTTTGACTAGACATATATTGTTCATTTAGGTTGTATAGCAAATAAAGTAAATATTAGGGATGGGTACAAACTGAGCCATGAACTGTGGTTCGAGCACAAACCAGGCTGATTTGTGGTTCCAAAACCAGAGGCTCATGGAGGGTTCATGCCTTCCCTCCAACCCATGGCTTCCCTAGGCACCCCGTGGTTGCAGGGCTCCTGGGGAAAACAATTTATACTGCCTTCTGTCCCAGGATAAGCTTCCCCATGCATCCCATGGCTGTGTGGCTCCTGGGGAAGGCAAGGGAAGGTAGTTTAAACTGTCTTCTCTCCAAGCCTTGGCTTCTACAGACAACTGGTGGCTGCGGGGTACCTGGGAAAAGCAAGGGAAGGCAGTTTAAACTACCTTCCCTTTGAGCGTCGGATTTCCCAGGTGTTGGGCAGTTGTGGGGCACCTGGGAAACTGCCTTCCCCAGGTGTCTGGTGGCTGCGGGGTGCCTGGAAAAGGCAAGGGAAGGCAGTTAAAACTTTCTTCCAAGCCTCAGCTTCCCCAGGTGTTCCGTGACTGCGGGGTGCCTGAGGAAGGCAAGAGAAGACAGCTTGAACTGCCTTCCCTCCAGGGAATGGCTTCCCTAGGTGTCCGACAGGGCTCCTGCCAAAGTTCAAACTGCCTTCCCTCAGACCCCGGTTGAGCCTGTGGGGACCTCTCCCCACAGGATCAGCTGTTTTGTGGGCTCTGCTGGGCTGTCTGGCTTCAACTGGGCAGCCCAGCTGAGCCCACAGGGAGACCTCTCCCCAATCTTTCTTCATTTCACCAGCTGGCCTGCCAGGGCCAGCTGGCTGAAGAAGAAAAGAGAGAAGGGGTTTGTCTCTCCATTTCACCCTATGGGGTTATAGTGGAGGGATCCAGAGACCCCTTCTCTCTAGAGATTAAACCCTTCTCTCCAGAGATTAAACCCCTTCTCTCTAGAATAACGCTGTAGCAGCGGCACACTCTCCATTGTAACCTATGGTTCCATAAGGTACAATGGAGAGAGTGTACCTTGGCTGTTGGGTGATTCCGAGACCTGGCTGGAGAAGGGAGGGGGTGGTATTTAAATGCCTCTTCCTCCTTCCCCCAGCCATGCAGCTGCTGTCTAGTGTCCCCAGCTGGCCTGCCATAATGGGAGAGAGAGTGGATTAGTTTCACTCCTTTTGGCTTCCAAGCCCAGGGAAGTGAAACTGATCTGCTGTCCCTCCCTTTCACTTCCTCAGCTGGCCTGCAGTAGCCCAGATACCTCCTCTCCGCTTCCTGAGCAGCCCACTATGGAGGGCCAGCTGGGGAAAGGAAGGGAAGGGAGAGCTGGTCAGTTTCTGTCCACTGGAACTGACCATGCCTGAGGAGAAGTGAGCTCTGAAGTCATTTAAATTCCCTCAGAGCTCACTGGGAGTGGGATGAACCACAAAGTGGATGAACTGTGAACCATTTTTTCAGTTCATGCTTATCCCTAGTACATAATATAGTACATTCCTACAACAGTTTTGCTCATTGCCAAGAAATTCGAAGCTCATTGCTTCTAAAATCAAATTGGCAAGTTAATATTTGATTAAGCATCATACTGCCAGCATAAATGAAATTAATTTTGCTAGAAAAAGAAACTGTAGTCTGCAGTATATTTTACACTTCTTTCTGTAGCATACTGGCAAATACTGCTGTCTTCCTGTTGGAGTCTGGAGGTGAAAGGTGTTTGTTCTAGGACGAAGCTGTAGGAGAGCCCTGAGGAAAGAAAATGACAGTTTTGGGTACATGGAGGTTTTTGAGGGGGAAAAAACAGGGGGTTCTGAGGAGGAAAGGGAGAGAGAAGTCATCTCACTGCCAGTGCAGAGAACAGTGAAGTCTGAGAAAGAGCCTGGAGAAAGCTGCAGTTTTCAGAGATCTAGAGCAACACCAAAAAGCCCCAGGAGCATCAGCACTAGCACAGAGAGCCAGCCAAGATGCAGCAGAGTATCAGAGACTTGCAGAAGGCCTTGGAGAGACAATAAAAGGCTCTGATCACCTCTTCCATTCCGACTTCCAAGTTGTGTTGCCTAAATTTCAGTTTAACATATTTTGGCCCTGCTTTGGTTTTTCCATCCTTCCTTGTTGAATTAAATTCTGCAAGTTCTACTTGCATCTGTGAAATAGTTATAGCTGATTAAAGGTTCAGAAAGTTGAAGAAACTGTTAAATTAATATCCTTCCAATGGATGTTGGCCAGTTTTACTTGCTTAGCTCCATATGTGGAATTTACTGAAATTTGTGTGGTAAGCAGTCTGCATGTAAAGGCTGGAGAATGAATAGGCCCCACATTGAGTAGAGAACTTTGAGTGGTCCTCTCTGCCTCTGTATTATTTTGTGTCCAGCACTGTACAGTATGGTGGGAGGCAGTGTCCCTCTCACTCTTCCCTGTTTAAGTAGAAGATGGTCTTTCTAATTGGTATGTGATTATGTACACCTTTTCTATGTGATGAAAGCAATCTAATTTCAGCTGCATTTTTTAAAATTATATTGCAGTTTAATGATGCTCTGCTATACACTACTCCTGTTCAGTCTGGAATGTACAAACTCAACAACATGCTGTCACTGTCTGGAATGAAAGTGAGTTAATGACACTTTTGCTCTATCATGTTTTGTAATTCGTATTTTAGACTCCTGCTATAACCAAGCTGTAACAATATCAAAGTGTGCTAATATACATATAAGTAATTCTGCCATGGCCTTCATTATAGTCAGCTCCGCTAATAAATTAGTCCATGTTAATGGAGTACTTAATGCTCATAAGAGAGCATTAAATACATAGATATATGGATATTGCAGTCAGTACTTATACATGGTACTTTATAGAGTAATATAAGCAAGTCCCCTGCCTTGAACACCATACATGTACTAAAGCTTTTTAGTTTAGGGCCTGATTTAAATGTTATACTGAAATGCACCTGCTGGAAAAGAAAAGTGCCTGTGGATTTTTGTATTTGGCCAGTGTCTCACATAACCTGGCAAGCTAGAGGTCTGTAGTCCAGAGAGTTGTTGTGCTGATGTGCTAATCAATCACATGCAGCTGCTTGCCACAAGTTTGCAGCCCAGGTCCAAAGTCCTCCAAGTGAGTTCTTTTCCCACCATTTGTTTATATCAGGCCTAAGCCTTTTTAGGTGACAAGATTGTTGAGAAAGAAAGAGCAATGAGGCACTGTGTAGTTGTTTGAAGGACAAGTAATGTTGAACAGGCTTACTATTTGCATGGTTTCATTACTGAAACATGCTGGATTATAAGCCACTTTTTGCCGTGGTTGTCCTTTTCCTCTCTTGTAGTTTCTGACTTCTGAGGGTACGGTATTAGTTTATTTTACCTTTGCAGCTCCTCCTGAGATGACAAGTTGACACAACACCTTTTTTCCCCCAAGCAAGTCAAATTCAATTGAATTGTTCTGATGCTTTGTCAGGTTAGAAAGCCAACACATGAAGCTTACCAGAATGAACTGAACATAGAAAGCGTGCAGCGATCTTTCATTCTTTCAGCCAGGTAAGGCTCAGGCACACGCCTGTTTCCTTCGGCACAAAAAATTACTGCTTGTTACGCAGACAAAAGCAGCAGGGGGGAAAGCTGCTAAGGTGTTTGTGAGCAAAACTGTTGTTTAGGAGTTTAACCATGGTATTTATTTGACCCAGCAGTTCTGCAACAGAAAGAGATGAATGGTTAGAAGCCATTTCAAGGTCAATTGAAGAATATACAAAGAAAAGAATCACCTTTAACCCTAGTAAAAGTCTGGAAGAGGTAGGTTGGATCAGATTCAAAGGATTGCTACTGGAAACCAGTCATTATCGGTGTGAGACCTATTGTGTGGGTTTCCAAAGGGTGCAGTTCTGTCCCCCATACTTTTTAATCTCTATGAAAAGCCCCTAGGTCAAACCATCTGTAGGTTTGGGGTTGGTTGTCATCAATATGCTGATGATACTCAGCTCTATATATCTTTACCCAAATCTTCTGGTGATGTGGTAGAGGCCCCCCTGAATTGTTGCCTGGTCACAGTGGTTAACTAGATAAAAGTGAACAAATTGAAACTAAACCCTGAAAAGACAGAGGTAATGCTGGTTGGGAAGGCAGAGGCCTTGAAGGACATTGTTCTACCCACTTTAAGTGGAGTTCAGCTGACCCTTGCTGACTTAGTTAAAAGGCTTGGGATCATACTGGATCCAGCTTTACCAGTGGAGAAACAAGTTAATGCATTTGCCAAAAATGCTTTCTTCCAACTCAGCCTAGAATCATATCATAAAATGGCACCTCTCATGACCACCTGGACCCATGCCATAGTAACTTTGAGAGTAGACTTCTGTAGTGCACTGTATGCTGGTCTCCCCCCAAAATCAATTTGGAAACTCTCACTGGTTCAGAATGCTACAGCTCATCTATTTAGCGAGAGCCAGAGGGAGCATGAATATTATTTCCATTCTGCAATCCCTCATTGGTTGACCATTTGTTATGAACCTCAGTTTAAGCTATTGACTATCACATATAAAGCCTTTCATGGTCTCAGACCCTCTTATTTATCTGTCTCTTTGTGCTCTGCCACAACAATTCTGTTCATGTCAGCAGGTTTACTATAGGTGCCAATCTGCAAATGGGCAAAATCAACAACTACCCTTACACATGGCTTTCTCTGTTGCATCTTCCGCCTTATGGAATGGCCTGCCTGAAGAGGTCAGGAAAGTGCCCACTCTCCTGGCCTTGCATAAACTATGCAAAACTGAACTATTCAGGAGGGCTTTTCTGTGCAGGTAATAAGGCAGAGCGGTAAGCTGCAGTATTGCAGTCCAAGCTCTGTTCACGACCTGAGTTCGATCCCACCGGAAGCTGGGTTCAGGTAGCCAGCTCAAGGGTGACTCAGCCTTCCATCTTTCTGAGGTTGGTAAAATGAGTACCCAGCTTGCTGGGGGGAAAGTGTAGATGACTGGGGAAGGCAATGGCAAACCACCGTGCAAAAAGTCTGCCAAGAAATCATCATGATGTGATGTCACCCCATGGGTCAATAACAACTTGGTGCTTGCACAGGGGATTATGTTTTCTTTTTAATAAGGCTGTACAGTACAAAATGTTTTCACAGACATACTTGGGTAAATGATTCAGATTTGTGGTCTTTACTACTGTATATTGTATATTGTAAGTAGGATCCTCTTATGTAATTTCTATACTGCTTAATGTGTCATGTTGATATGAAGGAATGATCACTCAACCCATGTATCTTAAGGAAGCAGAGAGGTCTGACTTCTTCAGCCAACCTTCACTTTATTTATACATCCTGTCTTGAAGCTACATTTTTGCTTAGTACATAGTGCTTAAACAAATAACAGTATCAGGGTTTCAGGGAAACTATATGGTTAACATCCATTTGTCAAAGTTTGTTAGGGAGCACTTTCCCAATGAGGAAAGGTTAAAACACTTGAGGCTTGGAGAAACATTGACTGCAGGGTGACATGATAAAGGTTTACAAGATTATACATGGGATGGAGAAAGCAGAGAAAGAAGTACTTTTCTCCCTTTCTCACAATACAAAAACTTGTGAGCATTCAATGAAATTGCTGAGCAGTCAGGCTAAAACACATAAAAGGAAGTACTTCTTCACCCAAAGGGTGATTAACATGTGGAATTCACTGCTACAGGAGGTGGTGGCAGCTACAAGCATAGCCAGCCCCAAGAGGGGACTAGACAAAAATATAGAGCCAGAGGTCCATTAGTTGCTATTAGCCACAGTATATATAAACCCATATATGTGCATGTGTGTATGCATAGAAGACGACATTGGATCTATATTCTGCCCTTCCTCACAACAGACATCCTGTGAGGTGGGTGGGGCTGAGAGAGCACTGACAAAAACTGCTCTTAACCAGAACAACCTCCGAGAGGGCTATGACCGCCCAAGGTCACTCCAGCAGTTGCAAGTGGAGGAGTGGGGAATCAAACCTGGCTCTCCCAGATAAGAGTCCACACACTTAATCACTATATCAAACTGACACATATATTGGTCACTGTATGACAAAGAGTGCTGGACTGGATGGGACACTGGTCTGATCCAACACAGCCTCTCTCTCCTATGCTCTTATGTTAGTTTGCAAACTACACAGGTTAACAGCATAAATAGAGAAATAACATCTTTCAAAATCTTATCAGCAAATGCATTGCCCTGAACAATCACACCAGGAAGATTAAAATTGCTTTCACTATGAGTAACAGAAAATAGGTAACTCACAACAAAAAATTAAAAACTGCAAGATTAAAAATATAGTTAATCAAATTAAGGTCAATTTGGAGAGATACATGCACCAGGAAGTTGATGAATCAAATTAAATGCATATAAGGTGTCTTATTAAGTTGAAAGCCTGTGTGAATAGTAACAATTCAGCCTGCTGCACTGAGCACTGCTGAAAAGTAAAGTGTGTCTTTTACACTTCCCCCCCCAGCAAACGGGGTACTCATTTGACCAACTTCAGAAGAGTGGAGGACTGAGTAACCCTGAAGCAGCTACCTGAATCCAGCTTCCTCCAAGATCAAACTCAGGCCGTAAGCAGAGCTCAAGACTGCAGTACTGCAGCTTTAACACTCTGCGCCACGGGGCTCTTTTTGAATCCAAATTAGCATTTCCCTTGGCCAATTTCATCATCAATCCTCTTGCTGCATCAGGATTATCAATCTGTCTTCTGATTGCTGCCTGAAGACAATTGATAAGGACTAAATAGGGTTTTTGTGGCTTTTGACAGACAGTTGCAAAACTATGGGCTGGTTTCCCTTCTGTAGGTGCTTTGACAAAGGCCTGTAAAGCACAGTGTATCCCTTAGAGAGTCCTTCTAAAAGACTTTGCACATTGGTTCTCCCTATGTCCATATTGCTGATAGCCTTTTGAGTTTCACTCATGACAGAGTGGGGCAACACAGTATAGTTAACAATCTGCTGCCTATTCTCATTCTGTGCATTTGTTACTGGGCATACCGATAAAAGGTCAGGCAACTCTTCCCCTGTCAAATGTACAGGGCAAATAGACAACATTTCTGCCAATTCTGGGACATCTTCCAATTTAGCCTGATCAAGTTCCTTCTCCAAAACTTCACAGACCATGCGTCCCGGGGCATTAGATGGTAGGCCCACGGGTGGATCTGTTGGTGGAGGAGGGAGAGAAGGAGATGGAAGAAGAGGAGGGGCAGGGGGCACCAGTTGAACATCAGTGCCTTTTAGGGGACAATCTTTGGAGAGCTGGCTTGGGTTAGAAACGGGCATAAATTTCTCTGCTGCATACCTGCATTTATGCCAGACTTGCAGAAGTTTAATAGATGCTTGAGCTGTGTGAAAGGTCTTCCCTATCTTCTCCCAGTCCCGAAGTTTAAGAGAACCTCCCTCTGGGTACCAGGGGCATTGCTTACTGATCTCTTGTAACAGAGTCTTAAGTTGGCCAGAAGTCACAGTCTTCTGGATCAAAAACTTTAACTCACCTAAATGTTTCAGTTTCAGTTTATTTCAATTTATATCCTGCCCTTCCTGCCGAAGCTTCTCAGGGCGGCTCACAACATATAAAATCTAACATAAAGTTTGGCTTTAAAATACATCAATTTACAACAATGGCTTTAAAAATACATCAATTTAGACAATTTAAAACAGTAGAATAATAAAACATATAGAACAAGCGTTTATAGAACATATAGAACAATGTTTCTGTTCAGCCTGAGAGAACCGTCCACCCATACTTACCAAATGAAAGGGGTCGTTTGAGAACGACGGAGTGCACACTTCGGGGCCTATGCCAGACATTTGATAAGTAGGAGCTGAGCTGCTGGGCTGTGCCAGATGATATCTGAAAGCAGAAGCTGTCCCTGCTTCGGTGAGTTGTCCCTGCTTCGGGAGCTGAATGGTCCCTGCTTCAGGGCGCCACTTGAAGGAATGATCACTCGACCCATGTATCTTAAGGAAGCAGAGAGTTCTGACTTCTTCAGCCAACCTTCACTATTTATACATCCTGTCTTGAAGCTACATTTTTGCTTAGTATATAGTGCTTAAACAAATAACAGGAAGCATCTGTTCAAGAGAGACAGACTAAATCTATACTTGTTTACAGGATTCAATACAGTCATCAATTTGTCAATACTGCTTGGGTCAGCATAAGGAAGTGAGAATGTGAGTGAACATGGATGTGAAATGCCTGTGCCGTTTTGACTCTTCAGACACAATGGGGAATGCAGGGCTCCAGGCTAGTATGCCAGACACATGGTCTCACCCACGTTCCTGTCTGTGGTCTTTGTGAGACCTGAGAACCAAGCAGCTTCTCAGGGCATGATTCCTACATTGATACTTATGCTGTGCTCCTGTTCTTTCTGGTGGTTCCAGTTTTTTATTATCCTAATGCATTTGTTTTTGAATATCCCGTTTTGTTGTTTGTACTTACTCACTGTGTGAAATCTGCCTTGAGTTCATGTGAGAAATAATATTAAGTAAAAATAAATACAAAATGTATTGCAAAATGTGTATCTTCACATGGATCCCTACCCCATCCTATGTGACTTCAGACCTCATACAGTTTATTTCTCCAGAGCACTTATTCTTCCAGATCTACACAATGAGTGACTTTTGTTTATAAATGAGTAAATGATGCCATATATCAGTTATTCCCATTGCTCCAAAAATCACTGTCTGTTTGTTCTTTGTAGATAATAGTTCTGTAGCTGGGTAGCCTGTTTAAATATTCTCATACTGGTCTCTAAAAATATGTTTGTTTGTTTTTTACTCTGATTTTCAAAGTGAGCAAGATAATAAATCAACAGAATCAATAACAGTTCTATTTTTTCTTTAAAAAAAGCTAAGCCATCAGATTCTCTAAAATATCTTTAAAACACAGACTAAAGCAGCAAATTCAACATAAAGACTCAGTAATTAAGGCTATATTTGCATATTATGATGAACCTCTGTTTGTGGCAGGCACAAACTTGGTTTGCTGCTGTTTTTATGTACTCCCACATTCCTTGCCCCTTTTCCTCACCAGCCCATATACTGGCTCTGATCAAAGTCTTCCTGGTTTTAAAAGATGTTGTTCAAGCTCTAGTTTACCATGATGCCAACATCTAGATGTATCTTGGAGTTTGTTTCCTCCCTGGAAACTAGGATTAAATCATGGCTTAGAATTACTGTTTGTGGGATGGAAACTCCACTCTGCCCAGGTGCCTGCATTTGGACATTGCGGCAGTTGGTTCTGTGCAGAAAGAAGGAGGGAGGAGCAGTTGAAATGTGTAGGCACAGCCGCAAGCTGTGTTCATGCCCACTACAGAGGTTTATCATGGCTTCTGAATGCAGCCAATAAAGCAGAAGTAAATAACAGGGCTGGAATATCTAGAGAGAATAGAATCAAAATTAAATACCTAGTTATCATTCTCTTCTATCCCAAAACCTGAAATAGTGTCTCAAAAACCATAGTTTGTGATAGGAACTGTGATGTCATTGACAGATGAAGAGTTGGTATATACACAGTTCTAATTAGCAAAATAAAAATAATGAAAGATTCTGGCTCTTAAAAAGAAATCTAGCCAATGTAAACAGTGAAGTTATTGTCATGCTTTCTGTATCATTTCCTTTTTTCCTTAGGCTGACCCAGAAAAAGAGGAAGAAGACAGTCCTTTAGGGTCAAAGGCTCCCATCTGGATTCCTGATACAAGAGCTACCATGTGTATGATCTGTACTAGTGAGTTCACATTGACATGGAGAAGGCACCACTGTAGAGCATGTGGAAAGGTTGGAAGATTTTTACAGCTGATCTTGCATCTCAGTCAGTAGATTGGATTTGGCAGTTCCTGGAACTTATTAACAAACCTCTGCAATTTGCAAAATGACTATAGTCTGGTGCAGCCATATTTGCTCTGCAGCTTGCAAACTGCGCCAGGCAGCCTACAGCCATGTAATAAATATCTGCTACTGAAGTAAATGTCACTGTAATGTAGGTGAGAGGAGTCAGGAAGAAACCTCTGTTGAAGGCTTCTAATTCTCCACTGCTGATTTTCTTTTTAAAATGTTTTAAACAGGTTTTCAAAGAGTGTTCAAGGTGATATTTATAGTATTCATTTAAACTTGCATAAAAATCCAAGAAGAACACACATTAATTATTTGATATAATTTATGGCAGATCGATGTTGTTAGGAATGGTTCTTATCTGGGTCAGAGATAGAACTGCCTGACTGAAAATTGATATCATTAAACTTTTTCATGAGTTTGTTCCTCACCCCATCTTCCTTTTTGGTATCTAAACCTCAAGAATAATGAAGCTTCAGTTTAACAGTGGAAGAAAGGAAAGGACTGGGAGAAAATTAAAGCAGGAAAAAAAATGGTAGAAAGAATGTCAGAGTTGTCTGTCTGGTTAATATGACCTGCTCAGCTGATAAGCAAAATATTAACTTGGTGAGGAGATTGTTGTAAGTCTTATTTTCTGTAGTCAAATTAAATGAAAAGAATGAAATCCCTGATTGTGTCCTAGGCAGTATCCATGCCCTGCAGTATTTATCTGCTCCTCTAGGCCTTTAGTTGAGGACAGTGATGGTTCCATCTTGGCTTGCACTCTCCTCTGCTCTCTACATTTTCTTTGCCCTTCCCACTCCCCCGCCTGTGAAGTAGCCAGCAGTCTGACATGGGATCAGTTTGTTTGCCATCAGATTTAAAATGTGTTATTTTGTTTTGACTATTTTCTTTGGGTATGTTTTTGTGTATATTGTACATCGCTCAGAGCAATGCTTATGACTGGATGTTTCATAAATTCAATAAGAATAATAACAATGATGATGTTGGTTGAAGATCAAATAGCCATATGACAAATTAGCCATATGGTCAAATAGTTTTGCCATATGACAAATTATGTAATCTTTTAAAATATCATTTAAAAATTAGATTAATAACACATACCATAACCAGTCTTTCTCCTCAGTGGAGACCCAGAGCTGCATTGTCCTCCATTTTATCCTTACAACAACCCTGTGAGTTAAGTCTGGCTGAGAGTATATAACCCAGCAACCTTTCATGGCAGGTAGGGATCTGAATATTAGAGACACACTGCATGTTGCTTAAAAGCTCTCTTATTACATGTTACCTTTTGTGAAGATAACCTGGTTCAGAGTGCTCCAGTTCCCTTCATTTTTAGAACTGCAACTTCCATCATCATCTTGGGGTTAGTGGCCACTTTTCAAATATGTAGCAGTACCTTTTGAGTTATGCCTGCCAGAAACAGAGACCCTTAGCTTACATTACAAATAGCACAAGGTGCTGTTGGTTTTCCTCACCAGGGCCCAGATTTACCCATGTCTTTCCATTTTGGCCCTGGAACAATCATCCTAAAGCTGGTGGCCAATTTAGTATCTTCTAGCTTTATTCTCTGATGAGTTATCCCTGCCAACATGGTGTAGTGGTTAAAGGCTAGGGCTAGGATCTGGGAGACCCAAATTTAGATCCCTGCTCTGCCATGCAATCTTGCTGGGTGACCTTGGGGCCAGTCATAATCTAAGCCTAACTTACCTCACAGGATTCTTGGGAGGTTAAAATGGAGGAGAGGAGAAAGATGAAAGCCACTTTAGGTCCCCATGGGAGAGAAAGGTGGGATATGAGTAAAATAAATAATAAATAAAAATAGATGGACAGGCCAGTTAGTTTATTACTGTAAATTCATGGTAGCAGCAAGCCAAGTGATTTGTTTTATTATTATATTTGGTTTGGATCAGGGTCATATGACAGGCCCAAGTGGAATCTTTGTCAGGGGGTCCATAGTGCCTCTCGGCAGCCCTGCGTAAATTGATCCAAAATAAATCATTTTTGGGTAGAATAGTGCTCCTAGGAAAGTGCTTTTGATTATTTTGATACTTAGCTCTGAGTATACTTAAAACATAAACTTGAAAAATGTGTGTAGGCTTGTGTGTGAGTATATGTATTTTACAGTTTTCTTTTTTTTCTAGATAATCTGCCAAGCTTGTTCATCAAATAAGCATGGATTAGACTATATGAAAAATCAGCCTGCAAGAGTATGTGATCTTTGCTTTAAAGAGCTGCAGAAGCACAGTAAACTTTGCCCAGGTTTGTTTTTAATTTTCACATATTTATTTGTTTGCTATAAACTTCTGATCAGGGCCTGCTTTTTCCCAGGTCATGACACAGTTCAGTTCAGTAGGACTTGCATTGGCACAGTAGGTGGAGGACCAGAACAGAATTCTTCAAAGTGCATGCATTTCTTTATAATGTACAATCTGGATTATGGTTGGAAGGCAGCCTTAGTCTGGGGCTGGTAGGTTCCTGGATGGGAGGCCACCTGAGAGCTCTGTGTATTCTACCATCAACTCTGTGCTGTAGAAAAGCATGACATAAATTAAACAGCAAAAACAAATCTGGATTTTAAAGTTGTATGCCATTAATATTGTGAAGTTTGAGAGCATAGTAGTAACATTACTTCTTATTTGCTGTTTTGAAAGTGTTTTTTCATAGGTATATCAGTTCATTTGAATTAAGCTTTTCAATTATGTTCCTTTGAATTATGTTCTTCAGTTATTCTTTTCAAGAAGCTACATAGGCAGCTTCCAAGAACAACATAATGCCTTTTAAAAAGGATCAGCTGAAATATTGCACAGCAGTGTACAAACTGTTGAGGTCCTTACATGTCATTGAACTGGCTGTTTAATATAAAAAACCAAAACCTGCAAAATGTGTGGAAGTTGTAGTCCATCTTACTGTAATACTCTCAGACCAGCTTCCATTACATTTAAGGCCACAATATATTTGCCCATGTGCACCAGTAGTTCTAAAGGTGACTTTTGTGTTATCTACTAGTGTTAAAACTTATAATTTTTAAACAACATAGGAAATTTAGCTTTGACTGAAGCACAACAATAGTAATAACTGTTCTGTTTGCTATGTACTGTTGTGAGTTGCTTTAAAAAGGGTTGAATAGAAATTTTGAAACTAATAAAAATAACATTTTAAAACTATGCATTTTAGACAGTCTATGCACTCCTTCTAAAAATGGGTCCCCAGTAAACCACAGATCTCCATCCAGTGCCTTGTCTACAGTGTTGCACAGTATCCCATCAGGAAGAAAACAGAAAAAGATCCCAGCAGCTCTCAAGGAAGTATGTATGATGCATTATTAGTATTTGGTTGTGTTTAGTAGCAGAAAGTTTATTGCCAGCCTTCATCAAACTACTTCCAGTAGATTTTAAAAATATTTCTGATGAGACAATTGTCAAGCATCAATATTTCGCAATAATCAAGCTTTTGTTCTTTAATCAAAGACTTGTTTTATTGAAACTCCATGACTTGCTCCAAGGACAGGTTCCTTGGAAGTAATGGTTGACATAGTATTGAATAGTATCTTATAGACTACTTCAAAAGGCAGGGTTAGAGATAACTTCAAAAGAATAACATAAGGATGCAAATTGAGTTGAAGGTTCAAAAGCTACTTGCTAGTATCTCTTTTATGACTAAGGAATGTTAACATCTTCATTTCTCACACATTCTCTGCTAGCTGATAAGACATGGCTGTGTGAATCTGGGGGAGAGGCACTTTACATCGTTAATACAAGGTTACACCAAACATCCTGGATTCAGAGGGATTTATTATGCATCCACAGGGGCGAAGGGAGAGAAAGGTGGGGGGGAGAGAAGAAAGGTATGGATAAAACCAACACTTAGAAATAGCATGCTTGACACCAATTATGATCGCTTGAATTTTCTTTTAGCGTTGGCATGATTAGAACTAAAGATCAGATGTGAAAGCAGTACTTAATAATTATGTTACTCTTGGTGCAGCTCTCAACACTTGTTGAACGTCACTGCTATGCCTATTTTTCTGTCTGTCACATTTTTATTCCGTCTTTCTTCCAAGAAGCTCAAACCTACATAAATAACTGTTTCTTTTCCCTATCCCAGCCATGAGGTAGGTTAGGCTGAGCAGACCACTATGCTGTAAACCATATGTTATCTGCAGCCAGCCTTTTACCTCTGGTTATTAACTGAAATCTGGGAAGCATGGCAGAATGAATTTCTTCTGCCTTACAACCAATTCATTTTAATCTCTTTATGGGAGGCCACATGTACTAAATCCCTTCTTTGGCTTCCAACAGTGCCAGTTCTGTCAGCCATTGCAGATAGTTTGAGCTGCAGAGACATGTGGCCTTGTCTGACTCCTGATTTTTATTTATTTACTTTGTTTTTAACCCACCAAATGAACTGGAATCACGTGGCACCTTAAAGATTAACTAGATTTTTTTTTCTACCATAAGTAGAAACATGTAGTGTTGCCAGGATGCAGTTGCTATCCCTTGGGAGGAAATGCAAGGTCTGCTGGTGTGTTGCTGGTGTGCTTACATCACTTCCAGTAAAACTGTAGAGTTTTTGCAGACTGCTACATTTTTTTAACCAGAAGTGATATAAGCATGCCAGTGTGCATTCTACCCCTCCTCCCTTTCCTTCCACCAGTGCCCAAGGCACTGGATGGCAATGAGGAAGGTTAAACTGGAAGAAAAGAGTAGGACTAAATGGATAGTTCTCACAGTGGAGGGTAATAAGCTGTGGGGTCCCACAAGGTTCAGTACTGGGGCTATTTAATTTATTTATCATTGATTTGGAACTAAAGTTGAGTAGTGTACTGGTCAGGTTTGCAGATGACACAAAATTATTCAGGATGGTGAAAGCCAAGGCTGCCTGTGAAGACCTCCAAGAGGACCTTTAGGACTTTTAAATTAAACTGTTTAAATTAGCTATTGTTTTTAAATATTTATTGTATAATTACTGTATTTGATGTTGTTAGCTGCCCTGAGCCTGCTTCGGCGGGGAAGGCGGGATATAAATAAAATGTTGATTGATTGATTGACCTCCACAAACTGAGTGAGTAGGCAACAATGCTGCAAATGTGATGCACACTGGGACAAAAAATTCCAAGTTCAATTATAGGTTAATGGGACCTGAACTTGCTGAGACTGAGGAGGAAAAAGATCTTGGGGTCATAGTGGATAGCTCAATGAAAGTGTCAATCCAGTATGCTACAGCAGTGAAAAGGGCAAACTATTTTAGAGGAGAGAGGAGGAGGAGAAGAAGAAGATTTATACCCTGTCCTTCACTCAGAGTCTCAGAGCAGCTTACAATCTCTTTTCTCTTCCCCTTCCCCCAACAGACACTCTGTGAGATAGGTGGGCTGAGAGAGAACTGCCCTTGAGCAGAACAGCTCTGGGAGAGTTATGACTTACTCAGGGTGATTCCAGTAGCTGCATGTGGAAGAGTGGGGAATCAAACATGGTTCTCCCAGATAAGAGCCTGTGCACTTAACCACTACACCAAAATGGATAGGGATTATTTGGAAATGGACTGAGAATAAAATGGCTAATATTGTAATGCCCCTGCATAGATCTATGGTGTGGTCTCATTTGAAGTATTGTATACAGTTCTGGTCACAGTATCTCAAAAGGACATTGCAGAGCTGGAAAAAATAAAAAGGAGGGCAACCAAGACAAGACTCTAGATGCTGTGAAACCCATCACTTGCCCCCTTGATCCTTGTCCGTCATGGCTGACTAAAGCCTGCAGTGACAGCATACGAACTCCCCTGAGGGAAATCATCAACGTGTCCCTCTCAACAGGGGCATTCCCAGGGGCCTTGAAGGAGGCAGTGGTCTGTCCTCTCCTGAAGAAACCATCTCTGGACCTACGGTCCTAGCAAACTACCACCCAGTTTTGAACTTGCCGTTCCTGGGCAAGGTAGTGGAGAGGGCAGTGGCAACACAGCTTTAGGCTTTCTTGGAGGACGCTGTTGTCCTGGATCCCTTCCAGTCTGGCTTTTGCCCTGCCCATGGGACAGAGACGATGTTGGTCGCCTTGGTGGATGATCTCCGGAGGCATCTGGATTGAAGAGGTTTGGCACTGCTTATCCTTCTTGATCTATCAGCAGCATTTGATGTGTCGACCATGAAGTGCTGACCCACCACCTTGCCGACACAGGGATATGGGGGCTGGCCTTACAATGGTTGGTCTCCTTTCTCCAAGGTCGGGGACAGAGGGTGGCACTTGGGGGTGAACTATCCCAGCGACACCCATTAAAATGTGGTGTGCCACAGGGAGCAATTCTCAATATGCAGATGACACCCAGCTCTATTTGCTGATAGATGGTCACTCTGATTCAGCCCCAGAGGAATTGGGTAGGGCATTGCAAGCCATGGCTGGTTGGTTGCAACACAGCTGGCTGAAACTGAATCCATCGAAGATGGAGGTGCTGTGTCTAGGTTATACGGGGCTGGGATCAGAGATCCTTTGATGGGGTTGCATTGATGCCCACCTCAAGGGTGAAGAGCTTGGGGGTATTTCTGGATCCCTCTCTAACTATGGAGACCCAGGTTACCGCCACTGCCAGATCGGCCTTTTTCTATCTGAAGTGGGTCAGACAGTTGATCCCGTATCTCGATCCCCATAACCTGGCCACAGTAACCCATGCAATGGTCACTTCCAGGCTAGATTATTGTAACTCTCTCTACATGGGGCTACCCTTGATCCTCTTCTGGAAACTCCAGCTGGTGCAGAACGCTGCTGCACAGGTGTTGACTTTGTCGCCTGTACAGGCACAGATCCATCCTGTGCTGCGTGAACTGCACTGGCTACTCATTGAGTACCGGATCTGGTTCAAGGTGTTGGTACTTACCTTTAAAGCCCTATACGGCCAGGGGACAGCATACCTTTGGGACCGCCTCTCCTTGTATGAGCCCCATAGGTCCTTACGATCAGCAAACCAACAGCTTTTGGTAATAACCGGCCCCAGAGATGTCCATCTAACCTCGACGAGGGCCAGGGCCTTTTCAGCCCTGGCCCCTGCCTGGTGGAATGAGCTCCCCCTGGAGATCCGGGCCCTGCGGGATCTGCTTCAATTCCGCAGGGCCTATAAAACAAAGCTCTTTTGCCAGGCTTTCAGCTGAGGCAGTGGGCGTCACTTGTTACCAGCCTCCCCCCCTCATTCCATCCCAGCGCTACAAGATCTGCTGGACCTGGACAATAGGTCACATCTGTGAGGCAGAATTCTGCCATCTTAGTCTTTGTAATCTTAGATTTTATATCTTTTAAATTGGTCTTTTACTGTTTTTACTGTTGACTTTTTATGATGTAACCTGCCCTGAGCCTGTTCTACGGAAAGGGCGGGCTAAAAATTGAATAAAATAAATAAATAAAAATATTAGGGAGTTGGAGCCCCATTCCTATGAGAAAAAGCTGAAAAGTTTAGAAAAGGGATGACTAAAGGGAGGCATGATAGATGTTTATAAAATTATGCATGGGGTGGAGAAAGTTGACAAAGATAAATTTCTCTTTCTCTCCCAAAATGCTAGAACTTCAAGGGCAACCAATGGAGCTGATAGGCAGTAGTTTCAAGAGGGACAAAAGAAAATACTACTTTATACAGAGAGTGATTAAAATATGGAATTTGCTGCCAGGTGGCCACAGGAATAAACAGCTTTAAAAGTGGATTAAATAGATTTGTGGAAGATATCAGTTGCTACTAGCCATGATGAATGAGGGGAATCTCCACATTCAGAGGCACCAATTATTTGAATCTCAGAAACAGGAGTCAGCATCAGGGGGAAGGCCTTAGCCTCCATGCCATGTTGTTGGTTGTCCAGAGTAACTGGTTGGCGACTGTGTGAGACAGGACACTGGATTAAATGGACTATTGCTGTGATCCACCAGGACTCTTCTTATGTTGTTATAATGCTGGAAGGCCTGCTACTGTAGTGAGACTGTAATGTTGTGTGTGCTAGTGTCTGCCTAGTGAAGAGCTGCTAACTGCATCCAATGAAGTAAGCTGTCCAGGGCCGGCCTGTCCAGAGATACACCCTTCTGGATTCGTTGAAATCAATGTATTTAGATCAGGGGTGGAGAACCTTTTTTCTGCCATGGGCCATATGGATATTTATAACATAATTTGCGGGCCATAAAAATGATTCAGGCCAGCAAAATTAATACAAATAATTGTTTTTCTATTTGAAGTTAAGTGGGGAGAGTCTAATCAGGCCCAGCAGGGAGGCTGCCGCATGGTACATTTGGGCCCTGTGAGCCCTGCCTGGTCCTGGGGAGGCTGCTGCGCAGTGCGGCTGGGCTCCACGATCCTTGCTGGCCAACCAGGCCCCAGGGAGGCTGCCACGTGGCTTGGTTTGGTCCAGCAATCCCCAAGGGCCACACCAAGTGACCTCGAGGGCTGTATACGGCTCTCGGGATGGAGGTTTCTCACTCCTGATTTAGATAGATAGAACACTTTAGGATAGAACTTTGTCTGCAAAAACTTAATGCTAGAATAAAATCATGTTAGTTTTAAAGAGGCCAGAGTCTTCCTGTTTATTTTAAGAAAGTGGGAGGAATAAAAGATACAGTTAAAAGGAAATATTCATAAAGTTGTTTAGGCAGGCATTTGCTCATGTAATCCCTAAATCAGATACTTGTTTTATTAAACTGATAGAAAGTATTAAAAGTACCTGCATTATGCAGGTTGCATACTGTTCCGATATATAGCTTTCCCAATTCAGTTATGTTGCCCATGTTTCAAGGCTTGTGGTTAACTTATTTTTTTTTGGCAGAATCCTGTGTTGTTTTCAACAGCATGTGAGGTGGGAATCAGAAAAGCACAAGCTTTTTCAGACACCAAAAGTACTAATTTAATTTGTTGTATATATTGCTGTGCAAAATGTTTTAGCCCTCCCTGTACTTCTGAGTTATTTGGATTTTTAATGTATCTTGAGGATGATGTTACATGCAGTACTTTCAGCACACTGTCCAGATAGAACATTGTCACAGAGGAGTTCAGTGCTCTGTTTGGCACAACTTACCAATTAATTTTTCATGTTATAAACATCCCTGTCCAGAAAAGTGCAAGTGTGGCATAGATTTTTTTGCTGAATATAATTTCTAAACCTCTTAGCTTTACTAAGCTTGTTTGCTGAAATGATATCTTCTTCTTGCAGTGCCAGGCTTACTCACACTGAACAGTTTAAACCTTGAATAAGATTTTTAGGTATATTTTAATGCCACTTTCTACACTCTTTTAAAATTCTTCCTATAAAACACCTAGAAAATATTAAGTAGAATATAAATTTCTTACACTCGATCAGGTGACCTATTTCTTTTATTTCTCTTTTCTTCTCCTCCTTCTTTTATTGTACTTTGTTCTCCATTTGAAACCCCCAGTTTGCCTTAGTACTCCCCAGAATGTCCTGACTGGTAGAAAGTATAACACCCCCCCACCCCCCGCATACTGTTCTAATGTACACCTAGTCCAGGCTAGCTCCATCTCATCAGAGCTGGAAGGTTAAGAGTGGTCTGCCCTAGCTAGTATTTGGATGGGAGACCACCAAGGAATACCAAGGTTGTGGTGCAGAGGCAGGCAATGGCAGACCATCTCTGAATGTCTCTTGCCTTGAAAACCCACTAGTTCAACATAAGTCAACTGTGACTTGATTGCACTTTCTACCATCACCCATTGGCACCATAACTACCTGTAGACCAAACTGTATATTATGCAGGAGGATCTACAGATGGATATGATTGTTAGGGAAGTTTCTATAACTAGTACAACCCCTTCTTATGAGTTCAGTCTGGGAGAGAAAAGATCCACTCAAGGGATTTTTTTGCTAACAAAGCAGGCAGCTTTATTAAGAATGATCATTCTTATGCTAGCAAGCACAGAACATGCTAGCATACTAGCGAGGGAGTAGAGCCTACGTTTCCCAGGATCCCTTCTATCCCTCTGATTGGGTGGGCAGCAGTTTTGGAGGGAAAACTTGCCTACTGAAGGCTAGAGGGATGGCACCTGGGAGGAAACAATAAAAGGCCAGCTAGAGAGGGAAGTGTACCTCTGGAATAGGCTGAGCTGGTAAGAGGTTGCAGTCATGAGGGTTCCCTCATCCAGGGAAGGGTGAGTGATTGAAAGCAGAAGGGAACGTGTCATTAGTCATGTGACATCAGGGCTTTTATTTCTTTGAACCACCTTTGCTGTCTTGTTTTTCCTTGTTCACTATTGCACAAAAAAAGTTACAACCCACTTGTTTGTGAGCACTTTCAATAAACTTGTTATACTGCCTGGGTCTACATGCCTCTTTGGTCACAGATCATAGGTGAATAAAGTGAATACAGCCAGCTCTGAATCAACCAAGAACACTTTATTGCAAGAAGAAACAGTCACAGAGGAACACAGGGAAAACTGTAAGAACATAAGAGAAGCCATGTTGGATCAGGCCAGTGACCCATCCAGTCCAACACTCTATGTCACACAGTGGCCAAAAAAATTATATATATACACACACACATACATATATACACTGTGGCTAATAGCCACTGATGGACCTCTGCTCCATATTTTTATCTAACACCCTATTGAAGCTGTCTATGCTTTTAGCCACCACCACCTCCTGTGGCAGTGAATTCCATATGTTAATCACCCTTTGGGTGAAGAAGTACTTCCTTTTTTCTGTTTTAACCTGACTGCTCAGCAATTTCATCGAATGCCCACGAGTTCTTGTATTGTGAGAAAGGGAGAAAAGTACTTCTTTCTCTACTTTCTCCATCCCATGCATTATCTTGTAAACCTCTATCATGTGACCCCGCAGTCGACGTTTCTCCAAGCTAAAGAGCCCCAAGCGTTTTAACCTTTCTTCATAGGGAAAGTGTTCCAACCCTTTAATCATTCTAGTTGCCCTGGACTTTTTCCAATGCTATAATATCCTTTTTGAGGTGCGGTGACCAGAATTGCACACAGTATTCCAAATGAGACTGCACCATCAATTTATACAGGGGCATTATGATACTGTCTGATTTGTTTTCAATTCCCTTCCTAATAATTCCCAGCATGGCGTTGGCCTTTTTTATTGCAATCGCACACTGTCTTGACATTTTCAGTGAGTTATCTACCACGACCCCAAGATCTCTCTCTTGGTCAGTCTCTGCCAGTTCACACTCCATCAACTTGTATTTGTAGCTGGGATTCTTGGCCCCAATGTGCATTACTTTGCACTTGGCCACATTGAACCTCATCTGCCACGTTGACGCCCACTCACCCAGCCTCAACAGATCCCTTTGGAGTGCCTCACAATCCTCTCTGGTTCTCACCACCCTGAGCAATTTAGTGTCATCTGCAAACCTGGCCACTTCACTGCTCACTCCCAACTCCAAATCATTTATGAACAAGTTAAAGAGCATGGGACCCAGTACTGAGCCTTGCGGCACCCCACTGCTTACCGTCCTCCACTGCGAAGACTGCGCATTTGTACTCACTCTCTGCATTCTATTAATTAGCCAGTTTTTGATCCACAAGAGGACCTGTCCTTTTACTCCATGACTCTCGAGCTTTCTAAGGAGCCTTTGATGAGGAACTTTATCAAAAGCTTTCTGGAAGTCAAGGTAAACAACATCTGTTGGGTCTCCTTTGTCCACATGTTTGTTCACCCCCTCAAAGAAATGTAACAGGTTAGTGAGGCAAGATCTTCCCTTATAGAACCCATGCTGAGTCTTCCTCAAAAACCTGTGTTCATCTATGTGCCTACTCATTCTGTCCTTGATAATGGTTTCTACCAACTTTCCCAGTATTGAAGTCAGACTGACTGGCCTGTAATTTCCCAGATCTCCTCTGGAACCCTTTTTAAAGATGGGGGTGACATTTGCTACCTTTCAGTCCTCAGAAACGGAGGCAGATTTCAATGAAAGATTACATATTTTTGTCAGAAGATCCACAAGTTCAACTTTGTGTTCTTTCAGAACTCTTGAATGTATGCCATCTGGACCTGGTGACTTATTAGTTTTTAATTCGTCTATCAGTTGTAGGACCTCCTCTCTTGTCACCGCAGTCTGACTCAGGTCTTTCAACACCCCTTCCAAAATTAGTGGTTCTGGAGAGGGAAAACACTTCTCATCTTCCACAGTGAAGATGGAGGCAAAAAATGCATTCAGCTTCTCAGCCATTTCCCTTTCCTTCAGTAATCCTATAAGATGGAGATCTTCCGCCAGGCTTTTGGCTGAGGTAGCAGACATCAAAATATTATTGACCCCTGTTGTTATCAATTATACCACCTACTATCATCACTGGAAAGTGATTATGATATAGTACTACCAGCAAAATAACGAGGCCGCACACTTCTGGTATGAAACGAGTATTTTACTATTGGTACCAGTAGCTGGGTCCAGTTGAGCAGCAATGCTCCAAAAATACTGAACCCCCCTTCTCTGGTCCTCCGTCCGTCTTTTGAGCACAAAGCAAGCTTGCAGGCTGGCGCTTACAAATTATCTGATTCAACTTCTCCCCACCCCCTTTGCTCTTCCTTCCAGTACTTTTCCACTGTGACTCTGCTATCAGCTTCAGCAAGAAGCTCCTTCAGAGATGCCTGTCTGTTATCAATCCACATCTGTGTCTTCACACCCTTAGAGCCTATCTGGTTTTAACATTGCAGCTGCTTCAAACATTACATCAGACACCCTTTTTACTTTTAAAGACAAGAGCATATTTTCATTTATTATTATTATAGGGGTGTTCATTAATTATTCAGGGGTCCCTCTTCATTCTCCCCTTTCAAACTCTGACAGCTTATTTGAGTCTGAAAGAATATGACTATTACACAAATTAATGAAATATTATTTCCTTTCCTCTGGAGACATGTACAAGATGCTGGCATTTTTTTCAAAGGGAGTAAGTGCCTTTACAGCATTTTTAATACTGTACCTTATAACAGGAATTAAACATGGCAATAACCCTAAACATCCTAAGGAAATACCAATTAAGAATAAAATACGCTTCCAGTCTCCCATGATTTGTCCAAACCATGATGCATCCAAATTTTTCCATGTTTGAACTGGTACATGAGCAATTTTACGAATTGCAGAAGCTATATTCTGTACAGCCTCTCCATTATTATCTATATTAAGACAGTAATTTGAAAGATTAAATTTGCCACAGACAACACCTTCTTCAGCCAGCAAATAATCCAGAGCCAAACGGTTCTGATATATGGCTGCACGAATCTGGGTTTGCTGTCTAGCCAGCAGTTCTAAAGCCATGGCTGTTTGATTTGTAATGGTTTCTACCACAGCTTGCAATCTAATAATATGGTTAAGCATATACACAGGTGTTCTGTATCCCCAAGACCCATCTTGTGCCCAAGTAGCTGGGCCATAGTATTCAATGATCCGCTGTGGGGGCCATTCATCTCCCCACTGTATACCTCCAATGTCTAAGGAACGTTTTGATCTAACATAATAATCAAACACTGGGGTCCCCAAAGCAGAACCAGCATTTAATGGCAAAAGAAAGAAGCTGGGATGTATTATTCCAATAATGCAAGTCCCATGCCATCTCCTGGGCAGGAGTGTATAAGCCCTTTTACCACAAATCCAATATAACCCTTCAGGAGCCATCCATTGCTCAGAGGAATCTGAAGCAGCATTGAAATATTTATTTATACTCTAATATTTTCCCATAGCTGAAAATTCTCCATAACAGCACCCTTTGCTTCTACCCATTTTGGTTTTTCCTTAGTAGAGTTAACTAACAAAGTTTGGTGGCACAAAGTGTGCCCAACATGCTTTTCATTTGTCCATAGCACAGCCCGGGAAATGCATAATTCTTCATTCACCACTGTCTGCAATTCCCAGATCTTTCTCTCTTCTGGCCCTGACTCTGATCTAGGTTTATTCCATTGGACTAGGTCAGAAGGCAAGACCTCAATGCCAATCCAAGGCCATGTTTCACTCATTAATGGACCTCCGCACACACAACAGTTTGAAATATTTAGGGAGGTGGCTATTTGCTCAGCTAAGGCTATAAAAGGATTACTCCCAGGTTCTGGAATGACAGATTTCTCATCCTGAGCATCATTAAACACAGTCTTATACAAAATTTTCTTATTCTCCTGAACAAGTAGCTTAGGTTTGGGGTTGGGCTTTTTAACCAGGTTAGACTTTAAATCAACTGGCCAGCATACCCACTGTGACGTCGGGCAGTGGAACTTCCTCTAAAAGTTATTCTGCTTGATGCAGGATATTCTATTTTTGCTTGATAATAAGACACTCCATGTTCTACACAAACTATCTGAGTGTTAGGTTTTATGCAGACTCCATGCCTTCCCCTAGATTGAACACGCAACATACGTTTAGAATCCTTTCCTTCCCAGCATCTAGTACATCTCACTGCTTGAGTACAGCACATTGGCACACTGGCAAAAATATAGTAAAAAAGCGCAGCAATAAAAGCCTTTGAAGCATACATTTTTCTTTAAGTCCTACAGCAAATGCTTATAGCGAAATAGCACTATTGTAATAATATATTCAATACAAAAAATAAACAATTCAAGAAATTCAGCAAACTAATACAAAGGAATATCTAGCTCTGTATGGCTCCAGAAGACTTCCTCAGGCTTCAGCCGTGCATACGCAGCCAGCTTCTGGGTGTGGCTGGGGCAGGGCTGCTGACTCCAAGTTTTGGCCGTGCGTAGACCAGCCAGCTTCCAGGTGTGGCTGGGGGAAGGCTGCTGACTTTTAACAGTCTTTACTGCGTGGCATAAGGCTGGGTAGGGTCTTTATAAAGTTTCAAAGTTAATGGTTTCCCTGGAACTGGCTGAGCTTTCCAGTAATCTGCAGCTCGCTTTATATGTGACCAATGGATCCACGCTGCTATGCCTTGTACCTTGACGGCTGTAGGGGAACTTAAAAGGACAGTGAATGGGCCCTTCCACCTAGGCTGTAAGGTCTTTGCCCTCCAGCTTTTTACCCACACATTATCCCTCGACTGGTAAGCATGTACAGGAGAATAAATTTGATATGGCAAAGTTTCAAACACATACTTATTCACCTCCTTCACAGCTTTGTCCAAGGCCTGCAATTCCTCAAAAGGTATAAAGCTCCCCAACTGTGAAAGATCACCTCGAACTCCTTGTACTATGGGAGGGGGTCTTCCATAAACAATCTCGAAAGGCGACAGATGAAGTCGTTTGTGTGGCAAACAGTGCAACCAAAATAATGCAATTGGCAACATTGTAGTCCATGGCAAATCGGTTTCCTGACAGAGTTTAGACAAGGCATTCTTCAGAGTTCTATTAGCCCTTTTAACCTTTTGCTGAGCTCTGTGGGTGGTAGGCTGCATGCAATTTCCAGGTAATACCAAGCAACGTAGACACACCCTGTACAGTTTTCTCTATAAACGATGGTCCATTATCGCTCCCGATAATTACAGGTAAACCAAATTTAGGCACAATGTCTTTCAGTAAGGCTTTTACAACCTCATTGGCTTTCTCACTGCGTGTGGGGTAAGCTTCAATCCATCCAGACATTGTACAAACAAATACAAGCATGTAACGGTAATGTTCAGTTTGGGGCATTTCAGTAAAATCCACAACTAAGGAGGAGAAAGGTGTTGCTCCCACTGGCTCCCAGGGAGTTGAGTGGGACCTGACCTTGGATTATTCTTTGCACATGTAACACATTGTGCAGAGGCTTGGGCTGTCAGTGAACTCACACGATTAATATATGCCCACGGACTCACAGAGTGTTCTAGTGCAGTCTTCCCATAATGTGTTCCCTCATGCAGATTCTGAATTAATGGCCATGTGATGGTTTCTGGAATATAAATTCTGCCATCGGGGAGAACATACCAGCCATCTCTTCGTTTAGTTACTGCCCCTTGAGTTTGAACCTACTGTTCCTCAGCTAGTGAATACCGAGGACTCCATTCGGTTAAGGAAACTTGAAAAACAGGCAGATTTTCTGTGCTTCCCTGATAAGGCTTTAGTGCTTCCTCCTTAGCTGTTAAATCTGCCTTCCGATTTCCTCTTGCTATCAGACTTAGGGGCTTCTGATGACCTCGGCAATGAATAACAGCTATGTGCCGGGGTGCCCAGACAGCTTTTAACAGTTCCAAAATCTCTTTACTATTTTTAATTCCTTTGCCATTTACAGTAATTAAGCCTCTCTCTTTATACAGGGCTCCATGAGCTTGCAGTGTCATAAAAGCATATTTAGAGTCTGTGTAAATATTTACTTTAAGTCCTTCTGCTAACCGGAGTGCTCTGATGAGAGCAATTAGCTCAGTTTTCTGTGCAGAGGTTGAAACAGGCAGCAGTTCTGCTTCTATCACTGTTTCTAGAGTGACTACTGCATATCCTGCTCTGCACTTCCCATCCTGGATAAAGCTACTCCCATCGGTATAGTATTCAATATCAGGATCTGAAAATGGGACATCTTTCAGATCTGGCTGGCTGGAAAATACTTCTTCCATAACCTCTAACCAATCATGCTCCAATGCATCATCAGACGTTGGCAGCAACGAGGCTGGGTTCAGAGCTGACACAGTCATTATTTTTACTCTGGGATTTTCACACATAAGTGCCTGATATCTGACCATATGGGCATTGGTGAACCAGTAGTTTTCTTTGTGCTCCAGATGGACTTGCACATAGCGGGGAAATTTTACTTCAAGTTGATTTCCAAAGGTAAACTTGTCTGCCTCCTTTACAAGTTCTGCAACAGCTGCTACTGAACGCAAACAGGGGGGGGGCACCCTTTTGCTACAGTGTCTAATTGCTTAGATAAATATGCCACCAGTCTGGGTCAGGATCCCAGCAATTGAGTTAGAACGCCTGTAGCTATTCCTTCTCGCTCATGCACATACAGAGTAAAAAGCTTGTCAGTATCAGGTAATCCCAGAGCTGGGGCCTGCATGAGCTGACGTTTTAAATCTTCAAAGGCATTTTGACATTGCTCTGTCCATTCAAAAGGTGCTTTTTCTCTCCTCTTAGTGGCTTCGTATAAGGGCTTAGCTGCTAAGGCAAAATTGGGGAGCCAGATTCTGCAGAACCCTGCTGCTCCTCTCTCAGCTGGCGCCTGGTAGTGGGCACAGGAATGGCACACACAGTCTCTTTTTGCTCCCTGCCTAGCTGCCGTCTGCCCTGGGATATATGGAAGCCTAAAAATTTCACTGTCTCTGGGCATAGCTGAGTCTTCTTCTGAGACACTTTATATCCAGCCTTAGTCAGAAGTGCTAGCAGGGCAGCAGTGGCACCTTGGCATGTCTGTAAGTCTCTGGCCCCTATCAGAATATCATCAACATACTGAAGGCACACAACTTCTCCTGGCACAGTTGGGAACTGGCTCAAGTCCTTACTGAGAGCATTACCAAAAAGGGTGGGCGAATTTTTGAACCCTTGACGTAAACGGGTTCATGTATATTGTAGCTTTCTATCCGTCTTTTTTTCTTCCCACTGGAAGGCAAACAGTGGCAGACTTTCAGGTGCCAGTCTTAAACAAAAGAACGCATCCTTGAGATCTACCACTGAGAAGTAAGTGGCTGAGGCAGGTGTAAGTCCTAGCAAGACATATGGGTTTGGAACGACAGAATGCAAAGTCTGTGTGCAAGAATTTAGAGAGCGAAGGTCTTGTACTGGTCTGTAATCCCCGGTGCCCAGCTTCTGGACTGGCAAAAGGGGACTGTTCCATGGAGACTGACATTCTACAAGAATTCCATATTCAAGAAGCCTGACATTCTACAAGAATTCCATATTCTACAAGAATTCCATATTCAAGAAGCCTGTCTGGATGCCAATTACTGCTTTCTTAGGGATCGGGTACTGGCGTTCTTGGACTGGAACAGCCCCTGGGATTAATTCTACCTTAATAAGCGCATGGTTTACTGCTAGCCCAGGCGGATTCTCTTCTGCCCATACGTCTGGAAATTGTTGAACCCAGACTTCTGACATGGCCATTGCAGGAGCTGATTGGTGAAGCCTCCACTCCTCGGGGGCATTCTAAAACATATACACCTTGATAATGTAATTTGCCTTCTGAGGTTATGTAAGGCAGCTGAAAGTTCATTTGACTTTCTGATTCAAAAGTCAATCGGGCTCTTAACTTGGAAAGCAAATCTCTTCCCATTAATGGCACTGGGCAATCAGGCAAATGGACAAAATTGTGACGGACCACATGGCCTCCTACTGTACAAGTTCGTTTGGCTAGAAGTGGTCTGAATTGTCTATGCCCTGTAGCTCCAATTATATTAATGTACTTGCAAATTGAAGGGGCAATCTTATCAGGCACAACAGATCACGCAGCCCCAGTATCCACAAGGAATGCGATCTCCTGACCCTCAACATCAACTGTGACCACAGGCTCCGCAGGGTCAGGAGTGTCGGTGCCCGGTCTGTCCTAGTCATCCCATCTTTCCAGCCCGACCAAGCCCTGGACAGGCTCTTCTTCGTTTCTTCAATATCTGCCATTCTGGACTTGGCCTCTTGCTCTTCCCCTCACACTAGCTTCTCTGTTCCCCCGGTCTTTAAACTCCAGTCCTGTCATCTGTCTAGGAGCATTTTGAATTTCTTGTGTGCAGAGCGGGGGGTTGATTCGGGCATGAATTTTTCTAGTGCCCAAAATCCAAACAAAAGGCACACTGGTTTGGATCCAAATTGGTCATCACCGTTCTTTGATTTCTGCCATTCATTCCTTGCCCTCGAGCAGCCCCTCTGTCTCTTTTAGTTGGCTGCCCAGTCAAAGCTGCCCAACAAATCAGCCTTCTTTCTCATCTTTCTTTCTTCCTCCCGCTTCTGGTCTACATCCCAATTGGCATAAACTTTCTGGACAAGCTCTAACAGTTGGGATAAATTCATGCCAGCAAAGCCATCTTGCTTCTGAAGCTTTTTGCGAATGTCAGCATAGGATTGAGCAATAAAAGCTGTGTTTACCATGTGCAAGTTCTCTGCAGCCTCAGGTTCGAATGGGGTATACATTCGGAAAGCCTGTATTAAGCGCTCAGAAAAAGCTCCAGGGCTTTCATCTATTCTCTGGAGTACTTCACTGACTTTAGACATGTTGTATGCTTTTTTCATCGCTTCTAAGCTTGCCTGCCTGTGGTAGACGCTCTTTGGAAATCTGAGAATTGGGTTCCCAGTTTGGATCTGTTGCAGGAAAACAGGCCTTTATCCACTCCTCTCTGTCTGCCGTTCCCTGAGGAACTTATCCTTCTACATGCTTTCGAGCATAATGCATGATACAGCTTCTCTCCTCAGTTGTGAAGAGGGCCAGTAAAAGCTGCTGACAGTCTGCATAGGTAGGCTGATGCGTAGCCATAATACTAGTTAGCAGATTTGTCATTGGGGCAGGATTAGCCACAGTGTGTATATATATGTGTATAAAAAAAATTTTGGCCACTGTATGACACAGAGTGTTGGACTGGATGGGCCATTGGCCTGATTCAACATGGCTTCTCTTATGTTCTTATTATGATTATCAGAAAATGCAACAGTATGGGTTTTCCAGTTTACTAGATCACTTGAAGTGAAAGGCACGTACATGTATCGGGTCTCAATACCGGGGCCAGGCTGCTGAGAGATATGGACTTCCCGAAGGGGAGCTAGCAGTGAGCAGTCTGTACTCGATGTAAACCCTGGAAAAGTTGGGGGTGAAGCTGTAGAAGAACTGGAGGTTTTCTCAGTACTTGATGAGATTTCTGTATGCAAGGGAGACTCAGGAGCTGAATTAAAACTTGCAACGTGATTATTAAACACAGGCATGGAATTATGAGGAGCTGTTGCAAAAAACGGTTGCTCTGAAAACAACTGCTGAACCGAATTTAGAGTTTGCAGGGGTGTCATTTGCCCTTTTCCAGCTCTAGGTCCTTCATTCATCTCTATTTCCTCTCTTCATCAAAGGATTTTAAAGCGCCCTTAGCTAGCTGTGCTTGATCCTTGCCATCAGTACCTCCTTCTGCTGGCTGCATCGGGAGAAGAGGGTATACTGGAACATATGGCGGGGGACTAGCCAAGGGGTCTTCAAGATCGGCATCTAACACTGGAGGCTTTTCCTTCTTTGGATCATTGTTTTTACTAACACATCCTGATGCAAAGCCATAACTTGACTTGCAGATTTATCAGCAGCCTTCTGAGCCCACTTTCCTTTGTCTGCGTTCCTTTGCCCCCCCCCCCCCCCCGCTGGTCCTTCCCTGCAGCCTACCCCCCTCCCCCGCCGAGGCTTGTCTCCCTGCCCACTTTCCCTTCCCTTTTCCTTTGCCGCTGCCAAGGCAGGTCCTTCCGCGCCTTCACCCTCCTCCTGCAATGAGGCTATCACGGTATCTTATCTTTTGAAGAGCCCGTGGGAAGAGAGTTCGCTCCCCCTTCTTCTCAGAAGTGGAAGTGAGGGGGAGCAAAGTCTCTTCTCATGGAATCTTCAAAGGATTAGAAGGTGCTCCAGCCACACCGAGGACAGTAAGGAGCAGCCGCGGCAATGGGGTGGGGCAGTGGCGGTAGCAAGGGAGGGCAACGAGGATGAGGCAAGAAGGCAGGCAGGCAAACTAACTGTTTCTCATGAGTGCCGGGGGGGGGGAGCCCCATTTGGCGTCCTGCACCTCCCGGTGCTCTAAGCAACCGCCTAGCGGGTGAGCCGGCCCTGCCTGTCGGTGCGGGAGTTAGCAGAGTGAGCTTGGTGACCTGCCCGACACAGGGCTCCAGGAAAGAAATCAGCCGGACACCTGCAACTAGTGCCAAAATAGTGTATTTACAGATATATACAATAAGTGCTCACTAGTGCAGTCCAATATCTTACTTCAACAGACAAAATGCTCCGCCTACACACCAACTCTCAGAGAGAGACCTGTGTGTTCCACACACAGTCTTCTTATAGTCCTACCAGCCAATCCTGGCTGTGCACTGTCATGCTGACTCAGCAGGTTTCTTCTCTTGGCTTCTGCCGGCTCAAACCGGCCTGCTGATAAAGTCATTGTGACCTAGCATGCCTGCTAGATCACCAGCTGTCAAAGCATAGCTGTCAGACTGGGTTTACATAGATTCATTACACCAACACACCTCCTAATCTATTGAACCCAGTACACCCAACCACTGTACACAGTTTTCATGTTCACATGCAGACAGTAACATACATTTCATATTTACACATTTGTAATTACCAGTCCAGGAACTCGTCTTAGTGATAAAAAATATCATCACTGTCCTGGTCAGCCAGCTCCTTCTGGCGTTTGGCTTCAGCCTCCCTGTTCTTTGCCTCGCACTCTGCCACCCAGGCCTTCCACTTCTTAGCCTTTTCTTTTAGCATTTCTTCAAACCCAGGTGGGTCTGGTTTAACTGTCAGAGTGACATAGGGCACCTTATACCTGGCAGGAGGTTTGCCTTTTGTGGTTCTAGCAGACACCCGTGGCTCTGTGCTAGGACCGGCCTTGTCTTCTTCAGGCTGATCTGTTCCCACCTCCTGGGCTGGTTGTTCTGTCCCTGTGATTTGAGGTTGCACCTCCTGACTTTCACACTCCACCTCCTGACCCTCCGTCTCAGGCTCTGCTTGCCAGTTGCCGGTCGGGAGAATGTTCCTGCTTAATTACCTCTGGCAGGACTCCAGCACCGTTATCAGTTGCTGGCAGCAGTACAAATTGTTTCTCCGGGGAGTGTAATCTTGCTCAGCTGGACTCCTCACTAAACTGGGCAGTTTTGCTGAGGATTATTTTCTTTCTCTTATCGCAGAAGCGATAACACCTGGCCTCTGGCTTGTAGCCCAGAAAAGTCAGGCTCTCTGCCCGGACATCCCCCTCCCTGCTGCTCTCGGAGGGGATGCCAACCCGAGCCTGTGTCCCAAAGACTCTCAAAAATTTTAAATCTGGACACTTGTTATACAGCTTCCTATAGGGCAAGTTATTTACGGGTTTACACCAAATTCGATTATGTATAAACACAGCGCAGTACATGGCTTCGGCCCAATAGCAAATTGGCAACCTTGCATCTTCAAGCATGCTGTACATTATCATTTGCAACACAGCTCCTGTGCGCTCTGCTAGCCCATATTCTTTCCCATTTTCTTGGGGCGTGGCTGGGTTCACTAAACGGTGGGCAATGCCCTTGTTCTCCAGCCAACATTTCAATTCATTTGATAAGAATTCCCCCCCTCTGTCGGTCTGAATAGCCTGGAGGTTTACACCTAATGGTCTCTCAACTGCTTTGACCCATTTTATGAATGTCTTGTACACTTCAGATTTATGCACCATAGCAAAGACCCAAGAGTACCTCGTATGGTTGTCTGTGGCCACTAAGCAGTACCTCCTCCCCGACAGACTTTTTGGCAATGGGCCAATCACGTCTAAGTGAACTAGTTCTAGGGCACGCTTGCTTTCTCTTGTGCTTTCCTTAGAAACAGCACAAGCCCTGCTTTTGGTCTTCTTGCAGACCTGACAATCCAAGTAACATCTGCAAGGTTTCACTTTTAGACTAGGCACCAACTCCAGGGTTTTTTTCAACGCTCCAAACCCGCAGTGCCCCAGTCTCCGGTGCAGTAAATGTATACACTTATTGTGCACAGGCTCATTTGACACCTGTGCCACCTGGGCACATTCATTCTGGACCACATATATTTTACCTTCTCTTTTTCCAGTTACAAGCACCTTTCCCCCACCTCCCAGGATTTTACAGCAGGTCCTTTCAAACCTCACCTGGTATCCCTGGTCAATTAGTGTGCTAACACTTAGCAGGTTTGACTGTAGTGAGGGTACACATAACACATTTTGCAAAGTGCAATTCAACACAGGAAATTTCACATTGCCTGAGCAAGTAGCATTGGCAGTGGTCCCGTTAGCTAATCTAACATGCCTGTGTTCAGGAATGTCAATACTGTTCAACAGCTCCTTCCTCCAGCAGAGATGGCTCGTTGCCCCAGAGTCTAAAATCCAGGCAGACCCTGTGCTCTCTACTGCAGACGTGACCAGCCGGGCTCCTTCCTCACACGGGCTGGTGTTCCTCCGCTCTCGCTGCCTCCATCCGCGCCGCTTCCCCCTCCCGGGGCAAGCTCGAAGCAGGTGCTGTGACGACCCACAGCCATAGCAGCGTCGGACTGCCATTGCAGTCGGCTCCTCTTTCTCAGCCTTTGGACATTTGCCAGCAGCAAAAGCTGGCTCACTCTTGGCTGTCTTCCCGGACGAGCCGATGGCCGCACGCTCCTGGGCCGACACCCCCGGACAGCTCACTGCCGCAATCCTCTCTTGGAAATCAAGCAGGTGGGCACAGACGTACTCCATTGTCAGGGTCGCTACGTCCACTGTCTCCAGGGAAGTTATCAAGGGAGTAAACTCAGGCGGCAACGATGACAGCAAAATGTAAACGCGGTCATCGGGAGCTACAGTCTTGCCTGTGGCCTCAAGCTCAACGAAACAGTCCGTTAGCTTCTTGATGTGATTTTTCACACACCCTCCAGCTGGCAGTACAGTGCGAAACATTTTCCTAGTCAAGGCCATGAGGGAGCCAGCAGTGGTACTAACATGAACCCCACTGAGCGCGTCCCAGGCAGCCTTGGGAGTGTCCTTCCCACGCACATATACCAACTGGTCGTCATCTATAGCCAGCACGATGTTTGCCAGTGCCTTATCGGCTAACACAGTCTGGGCAGGAGATAAGGCAGCAGGGGGATTACTCACAACCAGCCATTGCCCTTCACGCTTGAGGTAGTGTTCCATTCTCAGGCTCCACACCGCGTAGTTGGCTGAGTTGAGCTTCTCAACGGGCACTGCAAGCTGCTGCTGAGCCATGATGCCGATTCCTCCACACAGCTGGCTGCCGTCGTCCCTCTGGCTCTCAAAACGAGATAGCTGGTGCTGCTTTGTCTTTCAACCGGCGTTCCTCGCCTCCGGCTCTTTCCAAACTCTCGGTCAGCTCAACTCTCACGGTGCTCCTCCGCGCAGCGGAAGCGTACTGGGCCCATAACCCTGTCGGTGCGGGAGTTAGCAGAGTGAGCTTGGTGACCTGCCCGACACAGGGCTCCAGGAAAGAAATCAGCCGGACACCTGCAACTAGTGCCAAAATAGTGTATTTACAGATATATACAATAAGTGCTCACTAGTGCAGTCTAATATCTTACTTCAACAGACAAAATGCTCCACCTACACACCAACTCTCAGAGAGAGACCTGTGTGTTCCACACACAGTCTTCTTATAGTCCTACCAGCCAATCCTGGCTGTGCACTGTCATGCTGACTCAGCAGGTTTCTTCTCTTGGCTTCTGCCGGCTCAAACTGGCCTGCTGATAAGGTCATTGTGACCTAGCATGCCTGCTAGATCACCAGCTGTCAAAGCATAGCTGTCAGACTGGGTTTACATAGATTCATTACACCAACACTGCCCACAACAGTGCCTTTGCTGAGGTGGCAAGTAGTTCTTTTAAGTTTCTTTTCCTGCCAAGTGGGAAAACGTTGATTGGACTACACCAGCTAGAGAGGGAAAACATTGATTGGACTACACCAGCTAGATAGGTTTCTTTTTCCTCTTTTCTTTATTCATACCTTGGGTTTTTCTTCCTCCATTCTCTGGTGTGCTGACAATCTTTCTGTCTTAGCTTCTTGAAACAGCTAGGAGGGTTGAGAGACCACGTGTCAGCAGGGGAAATAAAGATGGCTTGCTGGCCACCTGGTAGTATCATTTAATATGCAGTGAGCTTCTGCGTTTTTAGTGTCTCATTGAAACTGGAGGTTCTCCTCCCCATGCAGAGCTCACACTTGTTCATTCTGAGATGTGCTAAAAATATTGCAACTGAATTTGGAAGATGGCAAGACTAAGTTCCATTGTCAAATGACTTACTGTGGAGATTAATGCTTTCTCTGTAGGTAACCGTTGAACTAATTTTCACCTGACCAAGGAAGACTCTACTATGCAGAGGAGGGCCATGACAAACCACCTCTGCTTGTCTCTTGCCGTGAAAACCCCATGGTCCCAGGATGGCCATGAGTTGGTTATGACCTGTTTTTGTCTCTTTCTAGCAAAAATATAAAGCTCACTATTGTCTGGCAGTTCCATATAGTTGGACAGATTGTGCTACATTCTCATGCATTCTTAACAACAGTATATTTTGCCTTGAACTTAGGTATCTGCGAATACAGAAGACTCTTCAATGAGCGGCTATTTATTTAGGTCAAAGGGCAGCAAGAAGCCTTGGAAACACCTGTGGTTTGTGATAAAAAACAAAGTGCTATACACATACGCTGCTAGTGAGGTGAGAAAACTTAAGAGTGAATTATGTAGCTAATTGCAGGAATGTGGAATGGGTGGAATGTTAGAATTGGACCCAAAGGCCCAGCTCAGTAACTTCAATCTATATGCTTCAATTTACAAAGGACAGTCACTGTTTTCTGGTACCTCTCTCCAGTTTTTCTTTATCTTACAGGGAAATCTTGTTAATGCTTTGTTAGTGCTAATTGTTGGGGTTAACCTCTTTAAAAGCTAACCTACTATGAAATATCAATGTGTCTTAAAGTTGTTAATGAGCCATCTGAAAACCAAGAAGTGTAGTGTTATTTATGGTGGGGATTGCACAACAGAGTGTTAAACCAAAAGCAAAACAGCTGAATAAAAAAGATTTGATGCCATCATCTTTCAGTTGTGAAGATGCTAATGAGACTTCTGCTTATTTTTCAAATGGCGGTGAATCAAGAGAAAGCTGAATTTATAAGAAAGCCATGTCTCATTCTGGATTTCTTTTTTAAAATTAGGATGTAGCTGCTTTGGAAAGTCAACCTTTACTGGGATTTACAGTTGCTGAAGTCAGAGAGGAAAATGCAGAGTCCAAAGTGTTCCATTTGTTGCACAAAAATACCTTATTTTACATATTCAAAGCAGATGACACCCATTCAACACAAAAGTAAGCAGCTAATGTACTGATTTAATTTATATGCCAATAGTACTCTGCAGGCACTGCTTTAAGTTTTGTACTGTAGTGGAATAGTTTTTATTTGAGTCTCCATTTAGATCATAAACTGAGGTTTCATAAATCCACTTGCATGTTTTCAGCAATAAGAGCCCCTCAGTTAATTACTCTCAGCATTCCACAGTCTCCAGTTTTAATATATTTATTTCCTTCACTTTCCCCCCACCCCCTGGAATTAAACCCAAACATGGTAACCACATACACTAAGCTTCTTATTCCTATTTGGTTCTTAAATCTGTTAAACATCTTTATTATGTTGTACATTAATTTGCTGCTCACTTTCTACCAATTATGTATGGACTGGTAACTTCTGTTTCAATGTATTTGAAGACGTGTGCATGCACATGGAAGCTTATACCTTGAAAAAAACTTTGTTGGTCAAAGGTGCCACTGGACTCAAACTTTATAGTAGCTCCAAGACACCTTGTACATTGCTAAAAATCATGGAAAATCTGAAGGGTATTCATGACAAGCTGACTTGAATAATGAAACTGTATATATCAATTAAGCATGTGTTGAACACAGCATACTGTTTGCTACTAATTAATGTTTCTTTTCCAACAGGTGGATAGAAGCTTTTCAAGAAGCAACAGTATTGTAGCATGGCTGGTGGTGCAGTTTGTTGTCAAATGACTATGTGAAATACTAGTGTTTTTTTTTAAACAGAGTGATAGAATTCTGCAAGTTTCAATTGAAAGACTGTTTATCAGATCTAGGAGGTGACTCTTTTGTTCAGTCGAAATACTTGTTCAAGAAATGTGTGTACTTGTTTTTGTGATATAGAAAGTGTTATTTATTAAACTCTGCCACTGTTTTACTTAATAGTCAGAATCATTTCTGAAATTCAGGGTTGAATTCCAAAGTGCCTTTGACCTTAAGAATAGGGTTTTGTCAAAAAGCTATAATGAACTATTTGTCTTCTGTCTGCTGCAGTATTATTGTCAGCACAGTTTCAGAGCTGTTGCTCTTGGAAGTTAGAGCAACAAGGTCTTTCTGCAGGTTCTTAGGCTTCTTGTGTTTGTGAGAGTTTGATGGTCATTTGACTGAAATTTTACATGATCCCTGTTGATGCAAAGCAGATAAGTTACCAGAGCTACTTATTCATACACAAACATTCATGGACTTATAAAACTCGCATATGTGGATATAAGCCACACTGATCTTGTTTAGAAGAAAACATTAGATTCTCAAGCAATGATTGAATAGTTCTATTATTGTGATTATATTAGTGGATCCTTGTTGAAGGGGAAAAAATAAATATACCAAGAAGAAGTGGCTTGCACTTTTAAAAAAAATGGTATCCTTTTACAAAAACCTGGACTTAGAAATGTAAGAATCCATATGGTAGAAACAGAGTTTCTTGGCATGAATCACTTATTTATGGGAAATGCTGCACAAAAGAGATTGAATAGTAAACTCCAAAAATATTTTAAAATCAATATGCAATTTGCACTTCTAAAGCATGAATAAAATCATGCAAGGAGGCAATAAATTCAACACGAGTGTGTTCTCCTTAATATATATTCCCATTGATGCCAAAGTAGGTTTATATACATAATATAAAATGTGGTGAGTAAATCATCTTTTAACTTTCCTTTTATACAAGAACTGAAAACTGGAGTTACCATGTCAAAACAGTGTTTTAGGGAAATGACAGTGACTAGGCAGATCATAATTTCTAGCTTCATGTTCAGTTTGATGTACTGCACAGTGCGATGTTATTTTAACTGTATTTTTATCTTTAGCAAAATGTCACTTAACCTCTGAGAATTGTCACCTGATTGGTTGTGTTGCAATTACTGGTAGTTTGATGCTTTTGTATGAATTTTTTTGTATGCAATAAATGAAATCTTTCTACAATAATGTAGAAGTAAGGAAAACATTTATTTAGCATATTGGAAAACTGTTTGAATATTCAGCTAATTATTCTTGGATTTAAGCCTAAAGTTTCAGTGGGCACTGATGATAGGATTTCTGTGTTTTTCAGCTTGCAGTCTGCTAGGGTTTTTTGTAAATTATTCAAAAGCTATACTTATCCTTAGTCTTACTGCTTGTTAATATAACAGGGCAGTAACTGATCACTGGAAAGTATTTACCAACCTTTAATTGCTTTTATTATTTTTGTTAACTAGTTGGATAAAAAAAAGTTGTCACTGAGGTTTTTGTAGGTCTAGCAATGTGATGAGTATCTTGTCAAAACCAGATTGCAGAAAGAAAAAACCCAGCCTCAGCTAAATTTTCCCCAAGTTGCAACCAACTAAACATTTGTTTACTGTACGGCTTCAAGTGCAGTTACACTAATGGAAATTTTTTCTAAATGGCCTCAGTGTAAGCATATAGCCAGGGAGAAGATAATTCTCTCATTGTGTCCCCCCCCTTTCAGATGCAAATATGGTTAGATCAAAAGCATCACTTGAGAGAATTGTCCTGCTGCCACAGATGAACATGAAATCCAGAAACAGCTTTCTCTTTAGAAATGTATTTATTTAAATATACTGACTGGATTATGTGGGGGAAAGCTCTGCATTTTATGTTGCTACTTACTATTGTTAGATGTCTAGTTAGGTCTATGCAATCTATTTGAATTTTCCCAACTGCAAACTGAGGAACAAATTAAGTACTTGAAATTTTGGACATGCACTTAAATGTCCCGCTGAATTAAAGCACTCCTCTGTATAGCCTGATGGGAAAAAATCTGTCAATGATCACAGCGAATTCTGTAGTTCATTTTTCCTACACTATATACTTCCAGGTGGCCAGTATGATTGTTTTACGAGGATGAAAATGACACAGGTAAAGTTGTTGAAAATGCTGGTTTTTATTTAAGTATCAAAGTTTTCTCCAAAGATATCCAGAATCACTGATCTTTAAAATTCAAGTAAGAAAAAGTATAATTATTTCTTCCTGACATAACAGAAATAAACTTTTGTAATGAGGCTAACCTGAAGTACTCCCATCTTCATCCTAGAATTGCTTTTTCCTACAAAGTTATCTGTGATGCCAGCCTTAGCCTCATATAATGTACAAAGATCAATGTACCTCTTGTGGATCAGCATACTCTAAAAGGAATGGTGTCTCTGACCAGTGGCCAGAGGGAAGCTTTTCCAAGAAAACTAATGACAGTTTTTATGGTCTCATCCTTGCTGTGAAATAAATGGTGGTGCCGAATCAAATGAAGAACAATTCCATTTCATGTGATTGTTAAACTTGTAGAGCACAGACCAAAAGGTTCTGCACATGCCCCACTACTGTGCAGAAAAATTGTGCAAAAATTCACCCTGGTGACATGAGCACCTATTTCAGATCTCATGTATCTGCTTCAAAACACTTCGCACTGTAGAAGAAACTCTAGGGGATAAGCTGAAACAGAAACTGTAATTATTTGAACAGATGTAAGCAACTTACTTGGTTATTTTATATATGAACTGAATAAATGAGGGGTTTTTTTTACATTGCCAGTTTCTTTTATGTGTATCACAAGCAGGGGACCAGGAAGTAGGGTTACCAGGTCCAATTCAAGAAATATCTGAGGACCTTGGGGGTGGAGCCAGGAAATATTGGGGTGGAGCCAGGAGCGAGGTTGTGACAAGCATAATTGAGCTCCAAATAGAGTCCAAGCCATCACATTTAAAGGGACTGCACACCTTTTAAGTGTCTCCTCTCTGAGGGAACTTATAAAGGATAGGGGCACCGTCTTTTGGGGCTCATAGAATTGGACCCCCTAGTCCAATCTTTTTTAAACTTGGCAGTGTTTTTGAGGAGAGGCATCAGATGCTATGCTGCAAGTTTGTTGCCTCTACCTCAATAAACAGAGCCCCAGATACTTGCAGATCAATTCTCCATTATAACCTATGAGAATCGGGTCTCCATAGGGAATAATGGAGTGCCCAGCAGACATTTCCCCCACTTTCTGATGACCCTGAAGTGGGGGGAAGGCCTCTAAACAGGGGATCCCCTGCCCCTACTTGGGGATTGGCAACCCTACCAGTGAGGGCCCCTACGGACTGCAACCACTCTGGAAGGGCCCAGAGCAGCCACCCAACCCCTGTGTCTTCCTTCTCAGCAAGTACCTTTATCTGTGACCAAACAGGCAGTTTAACAACAATAAGTTTATTGTAAGTTCTCAAGAACAAGTGAGTTGTAATAAATTTTTTAGTACAAGAGTTAAAAGAAAAAAGTAGTAAAGGTGGTAAAAAGAAAGATAAAAGCCCTGACACAACTGACTATACATTCCCTCCTTTGGATTCCAAACTAACCCCTCTCTGGATCAAAGAACTCTCCTAGCTGCAGCCTCTCCCCAACTCCGCCTTTCCAGAGAGAATACTCTTTCCTCCCTGGTTCCACCCCTCTGTTCTCCACGGGGCAAGTTTTCCCTCCAAAATTTTTGCTCACCCAATCAGAAGGACAGAAGGGATCCTGGGAGATGTAACTTTGCAGTAGGCTTCTCCAGGCGTCATGGCCTAGGCCCAAGGCATGACAATACGGAATACATTCCACACTTAATAGGAAGAAAAAAGCATAATTGTTTCACTATTTCAAAACAAATAGGAAATAAATTAGTGTATTTAATTGATCTTCTTCGTGGTCTCTGTGCAGTCCCACACATGGGTCTTGCCGCAGGCAATGAATCCATTCCTCGGAGTTCCAATAGCTCGCCTATAGCGCTTTTGGCGCGCTCCCCTCCCGCCCTGGGGAGCAGGCAGCGACCGCGCATGCCTGGAGCGGGGGGGGAGCGCCCATTCCACTCAGTTTCTTCCTTTCCGCCGCCCGGACAACACCTTCCTCGCTGCGCTCTTCCTTAGCTCGTCTCTCCTCAGCTCATTTCATCTCTACTTTGACTGGTCGTTTCGTCCTAAAAAATATACAAAAAAAAAAAAAAAAGAACCCCGTTTCTGCGCTTTTAACTCTCTTTTTCCATACCCGTCCCTTCCCGCCCTTCCCTCTCCCCCCCCCCCCCCACCGTCCGGGGCGTATGGAAGGGAAGGTTACCTTCAAAAAGTGTAGGCACTGTGGGGCTAAAATTCCCACCACAGACGGCCACAGCCACTGCCTTTTCTGCCTCGGGGAGGGCCATCGAGTCGACGCTTGCCCGCATTGTGCAAACTTTGGCAAGCAGGCACGCAAAAACCGCGCCGCACGACTACAGGCCTTCCTCTTAGAACGGTCTCTGCGGGCTATGCCCACCTCCGACTCGCCGCCTCCCCCACCTCGAGCGGGAGATTCGGCTGCCCCGGCTGCGCCTCAGCCTCAAAAGACGCACAAGTCCGGGAAACGTCCTTCGAAGCACGCCGAAGCCGGCCACAAGTCTTCGAAGAAACTGCGTCATCCCGAATCGGAGTCGGCGCCGAAGAAGCCTCGGCACTCGGATTCGGCGCCTAAGAAACCTCACCATTCCGAGCCGGCGCGTCATTCCGAATCAACGGACTCGGCGCCCATAAAGCCCCGCAGCACCATGTCCTCGACCGCTCAGTCGAGTTCAGCCCAACCACTCTTGCCGTCCGAGTTGTCGACCCCGGTTGATGTCATCACGGACATGCCCAGGCTTACACCTCACACCTCCACGGCTGTGGAGGTGATTCCGATTCGATCTCGATCGCCTTCAGTACATAGCGTGGTACCTTCCGAGATCCTTGAACCCGACCGTTCCACCGACCCGACGCAGACTTACTTACGCCCGTCTTTGCGACCTGACGCCTTCCACGATGTTGCACTCTCTCCGCTGTACCGTGAATCGGCAACGCAAGTTTCCTCCCATCGGATTCGAATTCGATCACGCTCTCCGCGTAGCCGCCACGACTCCGGTTCCTCCGTTTACTTTGAACAACAGGATTACTACTCGAGAAGGCGATATGAATACTCTCCTCTATCCAGATCGCCCTCACCTCGACAGGGCAGATCCCGTCACCGTTCCGGCTCCCACTCTGATTGGGACATCCATCGTAGATACCACGAGTCAGACTCCTACTTCCACCGTGATCCCGAGACTCCACGGGTCCGTTATGGCGGTTCGCCTCGGTCCCGCTACGCGCGCACAACCCGACGCGAGGATTCGCCTCAGCTCCACTTCGACCGCCCTTCTCGGCTTCGTGACCCTCGAAGTCACTTCGAGTACTCACCCAGACTCCTCAATCGCCTGCTATCATCTGATCAAGAGGCTGGCCCCTCGCATCATCACCGTGACCACCCTCGGTACCGAGACGTGGCTAAACCGCGTACTGCCTCTGCCACCGTTTCCGTGGCCCCGGATTCTAGACTTCGGTCTTCTCCCAAGACCTCGGAGGCAGCCCCCGTCTCGGAACCGATCGTTCATCCACCCTCCCCCTCCACGGGGGCCTCTTCCTCGGGAAAGGAGTCCCCAGGCTCTTCGGATTCGGAGGACCACTCTCCCTCTCTCCCACCGGACTCGGCGCAACAGCTCAGGCTCTCTCCGTCCGATGCATCCAAGGCCTATCTCAATCTTATTACTTCCATGGCGGAGGCACTGAAGATACCTCTCCAGGCAGACTCCCCCAAAGTGTCGGACATGGTACATGACCTGGTTCAATCAGACTTCCCTTCAGGGTCCTTGCTTCCTATGCTACCGGTGCACCTGGAGGGTCTTCAGGAGACTTGGGACAAACCTGCATCAGTACCTCCCACTTCTAAAAGGCTGGACTCCCTCTATCGAGTCCATGCCCCTGACGCCAAATTCCTTGCATCACATCCGGCTCCGAACTCTATAATTGTTCATTCTGCCATGAAGGCCAAGCCCTCCAGGCATCCCGCACCGCCGGATCGTGAGGGAAGGAAATTAGACACCTTGGCAAGGAAAATCTTCACACTTGCTTCCACCAACTCGAAGCTTAACAATTACCTGGCTTATTTTGCTGCTTATACTTTTAATCTAGCGAACCAGTTCACACCACTGATACCATCGCTTCCCGATTCCTCTCAGGGAACAGCATCAGCCCTGGTTTCCGAACTCTCCAGGGTCTCCAAACAACAAATTAATTCGATTCGACATGCGGTCTCCTGTTCATCCCGTGTCTTTGCCTCTGCGGTTGCCCTGCGTCGTCATGCTTGGCTGAGATCCACTAATCTTCAACCCGACATCAAGCAGAAGATAGAGGATCTTCCGTTTGATGGCCTTGGCCTCTTTCATGCCTCCACCGATGAGGTCTTGTCCTCTGTTGACGACGGCCGTAAAAGGGCCAAGCGCCTAGGAGTCGCCCAACCTGCTTCGCAACCCTTCGGCCGCAAACAATCTTGGAAACCATCTTTCCAAAGACGCCAGCGTTCTCCTAAACAGTCTGAATACTGGAAAAGAAGACCTGCTCAACAGAAGCCTTCTTTTCAGCAAAGGCAACGCCCTCAGCAGTCCAAAAAATCATCCCCCCCTACCAAGCAGTCTCTTTGACTTCCCCATACAGTCACCTTACCCCACGCGTCTTTCCCCATTCTACGGGCCCAGAAGGGCCCAGAGCAGCCACCCAACCCCTGTGTCTTCCTTCTCAGCAAGTACCTTTATCTGTGACCAAACAGGCAGTTTAACAACAATAAGTTTATTGTAAGTTCTCAAGAACAAGTGAGTTGTAATAAATTTTTTAGTACAAGAGTTAAAAGAAAAAAGTAGTAAAGGTGGTAAAAAGAAAGATAAAAGCCCTGACACAACTGACTATACATTCCCTCCTTTGGATTCCAAACTAACCCCTCTCTGGATCAAAGAACTCTCCTAGCTGCAGCCTCTCCCCAACTCCGCCTTTCCAGAGAGAATACTCTTTCCTCCCTGGTTCCACCCCTCTGTTCTCCACGGGGCAAGTTTTCCCTCCAAAATTTTTGCTCACCCAATCAGAAGGACAGAAGGGATCCTGGGAGATGTAACTTTGCAGTAGGCTTCTCCAGGCGTCATGGCCTAGGCCCAAGGCATGACAATACGGAATACATTCCACACTTAATAGGAAGAAAAAAGCATAATTGTTTCACTATTTCAAAACAAATAGGAAATAAATTAGTGTATTTAATTGATGAATAGATTATTATGAAAATGAGGTTGTAGGATAAATTGGCAAAGCTTAATTTATTTCAAGGTCTTTGAAAAGAAGCAGTTCAATAATGACATTCACTGATCCAAAAACAAAATTATGGTTGCAATCCAGGGAGCCCCTTTAAGCCTCTGCAATACTTCTGGGGCTTCTGAGTCTTCCCTCTCTTCTACTAGAGATTTCTTGTGCTAAATCAGGAACTGCTTTGACATTACAAGAGAGGTATGTGAAGTACCATCTCTCTTGAATTTAATATACAATATATCATTAAAATAGACAAAATATGCATATGCTGCTTTCCCCAAAAAATATTTAAATCCAGAGCCAGGTTAATTTTGTGCAAGCTATGGATTTGTGCAGATTTTGTCATGTAATAAATCAGATTTCTCATTTCCTTAACCACTAATTTCTTTCCGAAGGAAACCTGCTTCTTAATAGCTGAGCTAGGCTGCTAAACATTTGCTGGAACTCAGAAGCTTGTATTTAAAATACAGCAACAACAGAAGTGCCGTACATTATGACAGAAATCACTTTAGAAACAGTAAATATCACCTAATCCAGATGAAGCATTCTAATGTCATAGAATTAGGAAGAGTCAAACACAAGAATAATGCTGACACTGAAATCAGAGGATCCTTAAAGAATTTGCCTTTGATTAAATTCAGCATTTTGCACTAGACATCATCCAGCTGCATTAGTATCCTCTGATTTTTCTGAGAACCTGGACTTGTTTTTCAGCAGTTAGGTATACCAGCTCTCAGTATCAAATCGAGCCCTTTTTAGTTTATTTCTCTTAGTAGGTACAGGAATTTCAAAAAATGCTGGCATCAATAAGTTTGCTGCTTTTGTGTCCTACTTATAAGCCTTCCAGATGGACAAAACTAACTTGTTCAAGGCCGTAAACGGAACAAGGGAAAAGACTGATCTGTGAACATCAAATAAGCTTCGCCTGTATTCAATCTCTCCTATAATTAACATCCAAAATGTATCACTTCAGCTTCCATTATTGTTTATTTAGGCAAATCCTACATTATTTTGTTATTTTTATTTATTTATTTATTAAATTCATACATCACCATATCATTTCTTATTGATATTAACCCTTAAAAAGCATTCAATTATTACAAATTCTTACCCTAGGGCAGTTACAAATAAAGCAAGATGAGAAACAAAGCGATGGGCTACTGCTGGCGATGTCTCTATACCTTCGAAGAGAGGTGAAGAGGCAAAGCCAAGAATAGCTTTGAAGGTAAGGTTGAGAAGTGGCAGTAGGAGAGCTGAGGTAAGGAGAAGAGAAATCAGGTAGTACTGAAGAATTAAAAGTTAAGGGCTGGCTTTTTTAGAAGAGGGGAAAACACATGCTTGAATGTAAGGATGGAATCACTGTGTTGCCAACCCCCAGATAAGACCTGGAGATCTGGAATTGCAACTGATCCCCAAACTATAAAGATCAGTAACCCTGGCTGGTTTAGAGTATGGGTGTCAAATATGTGGCCTGTGGGCCAGATCAGGTCCCGAGAGGGCTCCTATCAGGCCCATGAGCAACTCACTGTTATCTGCTTGCTTTGCCAGGCGTCATCAATTAAGCTACAGAGCAAAGGTTCTATTTTCTCCATTGGCTGACTAGCACACGAAACAATTTATGTACATAAGCTTGCAATGCCCAGGCATTTCATATTTTTTTCTCTGAGCCCTAGGCTCAAAGCATTTATCATGAGATTTCTGTAATGAATGCCAGTAAATCAAAAGTAGGTAACTTGCAGATACACACCTGAGCAGCATACTTAAGATGACTACAGGACAGACATTGTCTCCAGATTTTGATGCAATAATTCAGAGCAAGAGGTGTCAGTTATCAGAGATAAAAAGAATATTACAAGAGTGCTAATATTTTAAGCATGTTTTAAGTTGGTTTTTTTTAAAAAAAAAATTGTGCTTGTCTGTGTCATTTATAAAGTTTATCTCTCTGCTACCTGGTATTGCATCTTATGACACACATGGCCCAGCCTGACAAGTTCTAAGTTATGTTAGATCCAGTCGTCTTTACAAATTAGTTCGACACCCCTGGTTTAGAGGGTTGTCTGTTCTCTCTAAGCTGCAGTCTTGTGAGCAAAAATTCTACTTTGTAAGCTACTGGCATTAAAGTTGTGAGCTACTGCATAAATTATTCTGCTCTGGGGTCATCCTTCCTGAGCTAAGACAAAAATCTGTGAGCTGGAGGCTAAAAATCTGTGAGCCAGCAGCTCATGCTAACTCAGCTTGGACTGGTTGCATTGTATCCCGCTGGGGTCCTTCCGCTCCCTCAAATTCCATCCTCCTCAGGTTCTATTCCCCGCTTCAGTCTCCAGCAATTCAGTCTGAAAACAGCCTGAGCTTAGTTCAACAGACGAACGCCACCTCTCGCCCCGGCCCTTTTAAACGCCGTTTCGAGCGGGCGTTCTTGGGACCTTCCTCGGCTACGTGCAAAACAAGTTTTCCTCTCCCGCCCCGGAAGGTTGAATGGCTTTGTCGCTTCTGTTCCTCCCCTCCTTTACCCGTCTTGCACGAAGGTGACATTCGCTCCGCCTCCACTATGATGGACTCACTTTGCGCAAGCGCAACCGTGGCGGTAGCGGCGGCGGCGACTGCGGAGGAAAGGGGAGGGGGGAGGCGAACGCCACGCGAGACGGGACAGCACCGAACGTAAGGGGCGGGGGTCACGAACTCTGACCCCCCCCCCAGATCCAGAGCCGCCGCTGACAAACAACCCCCTCCCCTGCAAAAGCTGTTGCGCCTGTCAGGTAGGAGAACTGGAAGGAGGAGGTGATGGGGGGCGGTGGTCGAAGTACTTCTTGCCTGGCTTCGTACGAGGCCTTGCGGGCTACTACAGCCTCGGTTGGTGGTGCCTTCATATCCCACCTCTCATAGGCGTGTTCCGTGTTCTTGTGGAGGACGAGGGGCAACATTCCCCCATGTGGCGGCAGCCACGGCTCCTCCTGCCGCCGCCCCCCTGACCTTTCACCCACAGGAAAGGCTTGTCTCTCCCCTCCCCGGATCCTGGCCGCGCCCCCAGGCCTGCTTCTCTTTGCAGGCCTCGCCCTCGCTGTAGCGTGGATGTGTGATGGCGGGGCAGTGGAAGCCGCGTCGCCCGGCCCTCAGGCCTTATTCGCGTTGCTTTGGGGCGGGCGGAGGCTTCGTAGCCTGGCTCTCGGCAGCCGCAGCAGCCATTTTGTGTGAGCAACTGACAGCGGACTTGTTGGGCCGCGCTCTGCGGTGACGACGCGACCCGGCCCTTGCTTAAATATAGACTTCTGGCAGCTGATGAAGTAGCCTGTGGCTGTTTGGTCATCTCGAGTGGGAGCGCTCAAGATCTGAATATTCCACTGTTAGCCCTGAGGAGAGTTCCCCGAAAATCTAATATTTTACGCGTAGAAGTGGGAAGTCTAATGTCTCCTCCTACTAGCTTTCTTGGAATAACTTCTGGTGAAGGGGTGTTCCGCCATGCGAGCCGTCTACTCTTGAATCAACTTGTATTTTAATTATTTTTTTTACTTGCGAGTATAGTAACCACCTATTATCTCCTGTGATTTGGTGGGATAGATTCTCCCCTGCCTCCCTTCTTCCTATACATTTGTATTTGTATTTAATGTTGACTGAAGTTCATGTTATTTGGATCTGCCTTCTGTGGTATAAAAGAGTGTGCTCTAGTATGTGCTGTCTGGCTACCACCTTCTGTTTGACAGATCAGGGAAAGCTAGTCCTGTCTGGTGATATATTCTGCTAGATAGTGAAAGCAAAGGGTATGCTTTTTATCTGTCTTTAAAGGAATGTGACTTTTTTTTTCTTACGTTCACTGTGTGTATTTTTAGGTTATGCAGTTAATTAACTGACAGATCAAATTTTGTTCACAACTTGCTATTAAATATAGTTCATGGGACTGTGCTTCTTCTCTCAGCTGTAGAATATTCTGGGGGAATATTCTCCATGCTAAGGAGTAACTAATTAAGGACACTCCTTAGAGGCTTGGGTAATGGGTTTGTTATGATTGCTTGGGACCATTGCTTCTTAGGGAATGGAAGCAGGCCATATAGGTTTCTAAATAGACTTCTCCCTTCCCAAATATTTATCTGACATAGTGCTTTGGCTACCTGTGTACTTTATTACTTCCATCTCTGATACAGGCTCTAATAAAAGTTTATCCATATTTGACAGACACATTTCCTTTCTCCCTCTATTCTCACAGATAGAGGAGCTGTACACCCTGCTGTTTTATGACTTTCCTAACCTCCAGATGGAATTTGTCTGGAGAACCAGGTTGCTACTAAGGTTTAAGGTACATGCCTTAAAATAAAATTAGGATTGCCAGCTGCCTGGAGGAAAACTGTTATTGTTTGTAGGTGTAATGAAATGTTATTTATCTCTGCCATGAAAAGTTTCACCTGCCCATTTCCACGCGTTCTCTATTAAAGGGACAAAGTTTCCTTCTCCAACAATGATGGCAACCCTACAGTGAAACAGAAATGAAAGTACTGTATCCTGCAGTGTGTTGCAAGTAGTATAATTCTACAGGTCATGCATACATTGTTCTTCCAATTTCAGGTGTCTTTTATTACTTACAAGCTGCAGAAAGCCTACAAAGAGATTATTCGGATTTTTTACTGTGCTTTCCATATCAGCAGTAACAAGTAGTACAGAGTCCTATTTAACTACTAGAAGAGGAGAGGTTAGGAGAATGAGCAGCTATGGTAGGTCAGGAAATGCCTGGGTTGCAGTATCTGGAAGCTCCCACAGTTCCGCAGGGCCTGTAAAACAGCACTCTTCCACTAGGCCCATAAACCAGAACTTAACATCATTCTGGACTTCCTGCCATGCTGTGGCGATTTGGGGTCCCTTTGGAACATCTAATATTGATGATCCAGTTATACTGCTACCATTGAAATTTAACTGCATCACGAATCATTGTATTAGCATCTATTATATTGTTTTTAACTGATATTTTAAAATTGTTTTTATGTCTTATGTATTATCGATGTTTTATCTTGTTTGATCATTTTTTGTCCCTAACCTATGAGCTGCCCTGAGCCTGCCTTAGGCGGGGAGGGTGGGATATAAATTAAATACATTTTAAAAAATATTAAAAATTAATTAATTAAATGGGGACCATATGCATGGAGGTAGCTAAAATAAATCAGCCAGCCATCATTTTCCTGTGTCTGCAGTGACTTGCTCTACTGTTCATGTCACATGGATGCAAAGTAATCTGAAAGTATTTCTAACAGTAAAGCAAAATGAGTCTAGATTTGGCATGAGAGCCTTAAGGAGAAATCAACTGGCAGGCATCTGTCCTGCTCTGAACTCATAGTTAAGCAGGGCAATCAGTGGACTATGACTCTTTAAGGGCCCAGAAAATAACTCCATAATCTAGACAGGACCTTTTTTCATAGCAAATAAATGGTGTTACTTTGAAACTACACATTGGTAGCTAAATTATTTGTTAAACAATAATTATATAGGAATGTATTCTGGCAAACAAAGCCACTCTTCTGATGAAATAAAAATACTCTGTATGTCATTATAAAATCACCAATCTTTGTAGAAGAGTTTTACAAAGCTTCATTGAGGAGTGGATCATTTGAACATGAAGCACTCTGACCTAGAAGGCCAGAAGCTAGATTGAGCTTCTTTTTCCTCACAAGAGAAGACTGAGGGAAAGTGGGAATTTAGCAGTTCTGCCCTCTCTTCATCACCTGTTACAATTTTACTTTTCTGTCCCTGAAATTGACCTACCGTGTCCTTGCTGTTTTTCTTACTTTGTACATACGAAAAGAACTTTTTTTGTTATTGTTTTTAGTGTATCTCACTAGCCTAAGCTCATACTGAGCTTTAGCTTTCCTAACTTTCTCTCTACAAGAACTGGTTATTCGTTAAATTCATCCTTGGTTATAAGGCCCTTCTTCCATTTCCCAAATTAGCCTTTATTATTTCTCAAGTTCTCAAGAGCAGTTTATGGCACCATCTTGGCTTCTTTGGGCTCCTCCCATTTTCCCTTTTCATATGAATTGCTTGTGATTATGCCTTCAATATTTCAATTTTAACAAATTCCCACCCCTCTTGAACTCCCTTCTCCTTAAGTACTTCTGGCCATGGGATTCTATGCAGCATAACTTTAAGTCTACCAAAATTTGCTTTCTGGAAGCACAACCTATATGCCTCATTACATGCAGCTTTTTCCTTCCCCAAGACTGTAAATTCCAAAATCACATGGTCACTACAACTCAGGGTGCCCACTACTTTCATATCATCAACCAGTTCTTCCCTGTTGGTGAGAATCAGATCCAAGATAGCAGGTCCCCTTGTTCCCTTCTCCACTTTCTGGAAAATCAAGTTATCAGCAAGACAAGTCAGAAATTAATTTGACCTTTTGTTTTTAGTAGAATTAGACTTCCAACAGATATCTGGGTAATTGAAATCTCCCATGATCTGTTCTGTCTCTTTGAGAACTTAGTAATCTATTCTAGGAGTGTGTTGTGGGTCAGCAGCTGATGCCTGGCCAGCTGAGTCTGTTACCACCCCTATCAGAGTGACTCTGATGTGACAGAAGTGGGCCCTCAGGCACCAATTGCTGAAGTTACTAAGGACATTGAGGACCCTGGCCCCATGGGCACTGAAACCACAGAGGAGGGAACCCCGACAGGCAGTGAGCCAGTGACCCAGGATTCAGGGAAGGCTGCCTCATCTCCCCTTTCCCCAGAGTCAGGGGAACGCAGGAGATAATGGGCATGCTTGGAGCACCTCGAGAGGAGACAAAGTGTGCACCTCGCAGCCCAGTGTTTACCAAGTCAGGAGAAGCATGTGGGGCTAATGCTCCCTTGCAAGTTCAACAAGACCTAACTGTGAGCTACCCATAAAACATGGCACTTCTGACAGCCCAAGCATGGGAGCATCTAGTCAGCATTCCAGAGATGCCGCGACCACAACACATGACCCTGATACCTCTTGTGATTTCAAAACATAACATAAGAGAAGCCATTTTTTATCAGGCCAGTGGCTCATCCAGTCCAACACTCTGTGTCACACAGTGGCCAAAAATCCAAGTGCCATCAAGAGGTCCACCAGTAGGGCTAGAAGCCCTTCCACTGTGTCCCCCCCAAGCACAAGAATACAGAGCATCACTGCCCCAGACAGAGAGTTCCAACAATAAACTGTGGCTAACAGCCACTGATGGATCTCTGCTCCATATGCTTATCCATTCCTCTCTCGAAGCTGTCTATGCTTGTAGCCGCCACCTCCTCTGGCAATGAATTCCACATGTTGATCACCCTTTTGGTGAAGAAGTACTTCCTTTTATCCATTCTAACCCGACTGCTCAGGAATTTTATTAAATGCCCACGAGTTCTTGTATTGTGAGAAAGGGAGAAAAGTACTTCTTTCTCTACCTTCTCTATCCCATGCATAATCTTGTAAACCTCTATCATGTCACCCCGCAGTCGATGTTCCTCCAAGCTAAAGAGCCCCAAAAGTTTTTAACCTTTCTCCATAGGGAAAGTGTTCCAACCCTTTAATCATTCTATTTGCCCTTTTCTGCACTTTTTTCAATGCTATAATATCTTTCTTGAGGTGCGGTGACCAGAATTGTACACAGTACTCCAAATGAGGCCACACCATCGATTTATACAGGGCCATTGTGATATTGGCTGATTTGTTTTCAGCTTCCTTCCTTATAATTCCCAACATGACATTGGCCTTTTTTATTGCAATCGTACACTGTCTTGACATTTTCAGTGAGTTATCTACCACGACCCCAAGATTTCTCTTGGTCAGTCTCTGCCAGTTCACACTCCATCAGCTTGTATTTATAGCTAGGATTTTTGGCCCCAATGTGCATTACTTTGCACTTGGCCACATTGAACCGCATCTGCCACGTTGACGCCCACTCACCCAGCCTCAACATCCCTTTGGAGTGCCTCACAATCCTCTCTGGTTTTCATCACCCTGAACAATTTAGTGTCATCTGCAAACTTAGCCACTTCACTGCTTACTCCCAACTCCAAATCATTAATGAACTACTGGCTTTGACCCACAGACCTGCTTGTATCTTGTCCCCTGGATTCTTGGCTGGCCTCCCTTGTGTGACTTTTGACTGACTTTTTGGCTACTTGAACTTGGTTAGTGTCTGTCCCTGGTTTGTCACCCTTAGTTTCTACTGCCTGAGTGCTCTGCTCCGGGACAGAGTACCTCATCCAAGTCCTCTGCCTGGCCTGATTGTCAGTAACAGACCCCCACCATACTATCACTGTTATTTCTTACATCATTTATTTTTACCCAGAAACTCTCAACTAAACTGTCATGTTCAGATTCATGTATTTCCTTACAAGTATATACCTCCTTTCTGTGTAATGCTATGCCTCCTTATTTGTCCCTTTTAAATACGTTGTACCCCTCAATCCTAATATTCCAACTGTGAGTGTCATCCCACCAAGTTTCAGTAATGCCTATTAGGTCACAGTCCCCTTCCAGTATTCGGACTTCCAGTTCCTCTTGCTTGTTTTCCTTACCCTTTGCGTTAGAGTAGAGACATCAGAATCCATGTTTTATGCACTCTGAGGTTTTCGTTTCCTTATGTACTTGCGAGTTAATGTTACCTAGCCTATGTACCGCTCCCTGAAATTTTTTAGCATTCTTATCTCCATTTATTCGCAACATACTAGGCTTTGAACTATTGTCTCAATCCCGCATACAATTTAGTTTAAGCCCTTTGTATTAGGTTAGGAGGCTCTTATCAAACACCTTTTCCCCTACTTTTGTGAGGTGCGAACCATCTCTCGATAGAAGAGCTTCAGCTTGAAAACATAAGCCATGTTCCAAAAATCCAAACCTTTCCTGATGACGCCATTTATTTGCAATATTCTTCTTTCCCATCTTAAGCCATGGGCAGGAAGAACTGACGAAAACACACTCCCACCTCCTTCACCTTCTAACCCAGAGCCCCATAGTCTCGTTTAGTCTCTGAGAGCCAGTTTGGTGTAGTGGTTAAGTGTGCAGACTCTTATCTGGGAGAACCGGGTTTGTTTCTCCACTCCTCCACTTGCAGCTGCTAGAATGGCCTTGGGTCAGCCATAGCTATCTCAGAGTTGTTTTTGAAAGGGTAACTTCTGTAAGAGCCCTCTCAGCCCCACCTACCTCACAGGGTGTCTGTTGTTGGGGGGAGGTAAAGGAGATTGTGACCGCTCTGAGACTCAGAGTATAGGGTGGGATATAAATCCAATATCTTCTTCTTTAATATGTTTCAGGCTGTGCTGGTTAGTATCATTTGTTCCCACATGAATCAGCAAGAAAGAATAATAATCCGTGGGCTTGATGAGTCTTCCTACCCTTTCTGTCACTTCCTGCATGCATGCACCCGTAGACAGCATTCCTCTCGAGACAAGTCCCGTTGACACTCTTTGGACTCTATCCCTCTGAGTAGGGAATCTCCAATTACCAGTGCATGCCTTCTCCTATATTTGGAAGCAGAAGCTCAAGTTCTTTCATGTATGGAGGCCTGAGAAATCTCCTTCAAGCTTTTTGGGGGTTGAGAAAGTTGCCCTTGGTCCAGAATTCAATATCTGTGGGGAGATCTTGGAGCCAATTGCTTAGCAACAGAGTCCTCCTTTTGCTCTCTTAAGAGCACTTTATGGGTTCTATTCAAGAAATCTTTACCTTCCATTATAAACTGGAGCGCAGAAAATGTGCCTCAGTTCCCTGTATCTTCTCCTCCAGTAGGGCTACCAGGGCTTTTTTTCATAGAAAAAGCCCAACAGGATCTCATTTGCATATTAGGCCACACTTCCTGATATCACCATTGTTTCACACAGCGCCTTTTCTACAAAAAGCCAAGCAGGAACTCATTTCCATATTAGGCCAGATTCCCTGCTGCCAAGCCAGCCAGAACTGTATTCCTGTGTGTTCCAACTCTAAAAAAGCCCTAAGGGCTACCAACTTACACTTGCTGCAACTACAATCGTTGTTACTCTCAGGTAAGAATACGAACATGTCCCAGCTCCTTTCCCCAGCATAGCTGATTTGAGATTAAGAACTCTTTAAAGGTGGAGGGAATTTCCTCACCTTCTTTACCGAGGAGATCCCACAACGGGCATGCTGTACCCTTATTCCCATATGTGGTTGCACTGCACAACAACAGTCTTTTTCTGTATACACCAACCTTCTGGCAGGATCTCTTCCATGACAGCCTCCTTAGGGTGATGCCTAATCTTAGTTTCAAGTGCCAGGTTAAATTGGTTTTAGTATTCCCCTGTTTCACTATTCCACAGGTACTAGCTGATTTTATAAAACTTTTACTGCTTTACATTGTTGTAATTCTTGATTTGATTTCCAGTTTGTTTTGAAATGTTTATTATTGTTGTTGACTTTGGTCGCTAATAGGCAGCATTTCAATCTTTTTACAGCTATTCATTTAGCCCACACTATTTATATAATTTGTTAGATGAAATCCTGCCTATAAAGATTCAGTCCCTTCAATATTTCCTGATCAGTGAACAGAAATTCCAAAATGTCAGGAAACATATTTGTGTGTCCTTTTGGCAGATGAAATTTGAACATCTGATATACCTGGGTTATCTGGAACATGGACATGTGAGGGGGCAGCATTTTGATTAGTGGATACCACCAGCCCTACACAGTAGGCTAAAATACTGCAAACTCAGTGAAAATTTAGAACTTGATAGGAAGTATTGTGCATAGAAAAATGTTTGTCATGGAGAATTGCTTCACGTCTGAGATGTTTTTATTTCTAGGTGTATGTAATGCATAAAGACTTTCTTTCCACCCCTGTGCACAGCAGAATCCTTTGCAAGGCTGAGTGCTTGAAGCAGCTGTTTCCCTCCATGAGTATCTTCTCCTATGAGCCACAGATTGCTGGACTGGTGTATTGTTATACCTGATCTAGTGTGGAATAGTGGTTACACTGTCACTCCAGTTTGGGAGACCCATTCTGATGTTAAAGCTTGTTAAGTAAGTGGGACCTCTGTGTCAGTGTAATCTACCTCTTGAGTTGTCATAAGAATAAAATGGGGGAGAGGGGAAATGATGTATTTATTTATATTTCACATTTCTATCTCACCATTCAAGAAACGGGCTCAGGGTGGGATGGATAGATGAAAGGGCGGAAGAGGAAAAGGAAAGAAAGAAAGAATCCTGACTGACTTTTCAACACCCAGCCCAAAATCCTGGACCTAGAAACTCAAAATTCAGGGAGTGCGTTCCTTCCATGACATCAGCACCCACTAAGAAGTAATTTTTAGAAATTGCACTCCTAAGAGGACGAAAAGGGGTAAAATGCGTTTTTACATGGGAGTAAAGCTGTGCTGAGGAGCCCTGTGCTGCAGAGTGGTAAGCTGCAGTACTGTAGTCCAAGCTCTGCTCAGAACCTGAGTTCAATCCTGGTGGAAGCTGGGTTCAGGTAGCCAGCTCAAGGTTTGACTAAGCCTTCCATCCTTCCAAGGTCAGTAAAACAAGTACCCAGCTTGCTGGGGGTAAAGTGTAGATGACTGGGGAGGCAATGGCAAATCACCCCGTAACAAAAAGTCTGCCATGAAAACGTGATGCGATGTCACCCCAGAGTTGGAAACGACTGGTGCTTGCACAGTGGACTACCTTTCTAAAGCTGTGCTGTGTTGCTGACAGGTTGCTGCTAGCTTACACACCACTTGCTTTGATTGATCAGCTGTGGAGCTCTGTGTTCTGATTAAAAAATCAGTTAAAAGAGACTGCAGACAGGACATTGGGTTGCCAACTCCACATTGGGGACCTCAGGCAGATACTATGTCAGATTCCACCCTCTAAACCAGCCACTTCCTCTTGGGGAATCATTGTTGCCACTCTCCAGATGAGGGCTGGAGATGACTCAGAATTACAGCTATTCTACAGAACATTGTTACTGCTGCTGGGAAGGAGATAGGTTGAGAAATTCCTGGAGATTTGAGGAGTGGAGCATGGAGAGGGTGGGGTTTGAGGAGGGGTGGGACCTCAGAAAGATACAGTGCCATAGACTCCACCCTCCAATCCAGCCACTTCATCCTGGGGAATCATTGTTGCCACTCTCCAGGTGAGGGCTGGAGATCACTCAGAATTACAGCTGCTCTCTAGATGGCATAGATCTGCTCCCCTGGAGAAAATGGCTGCTTTGCAGGCTGGACTTTGTGTCATTATACCCTGCTGTTGCTTCCCTCTGGGTTTGGTCCACGCTGTGATTTTAGACCACTCACAGACTTTCAGCCTAACCTACCTCACACAGTTGTTGTGCAGACCAAAAGGGGAAGTCAGCTTGAAACCAGAATAGGCATTTTTTTAAATAACAGTGAGTATGGTGATTGAGTTTATAAATCTTCCAAAAATAAAACACCCTACCTACCTAAAACAAATTTTTTTTAAGGTAACCAGTTGCCTTAGCGAAGCACAGGTTTAAGGCTAGTCACGAATAAAACAATTACATAACTTCTAAAACAACTAGCTAAAAGATAAAACCAGACAGATCAATTTACTAATTAAAAAGTTCAGGTGGCGATTATTTCAAAACCTAGCCCCTGGGTGAGCAAATAGACAGATGATAATAGTCAAAATTAGTCACTACTCCAAATAGGGCTTACAAATGGGCCAGTATACTGTATGTCAGGGACACCATATTGATATACAGTGATGTAAGCTGTTTTGAATCCCAACTGGAGAGAAAGGTGAGGTATAAATTTTGGTCTGAGCAGGAGGAATGTGATCTCAGGGTAGGGGAATTGACAGTGGTTCCTTTGTCATTGACAGATCAGTACCTGCCTTGGTTTACAGACTTACAGGGATACTAAGACTGCAGGGGTAGGAGAGATAGTAAGATTATCTGCCCCTGGAGCCAGATGGATCCAAATGACTTTCTGATAGCCCTAGGAGATTTTCCTGTTATTATGATTGGTGCTTCTGTTGATGTCCTGGTTGACCTCTGAAATGAGGAAATGATCCAGGCAGTTCATATAATCACTCTCAGGCACCCTCTCTCAGGAGTTAGTGCCCAAGTAGCTCTTTGGTGTTTTGAGGGGCTGCAAGTGATGAAAAGACAAAGGAGACAGTTACAGTGATGGTGGAGGGAGACTTTGGCTATGTCTGATAGGATGCAGGTGAAAACTCATTTAAAAGTATACTCAGTAGTAGTGATGGCGGTAAAGAAACAACAATTTCCCACCACTTAGGTATGCACAGTGTAGGCCAGGAGAGCTGTTTTGGGTGGTCAGAGGCCTGTTGAAATTTGGCCTGCAGAAGGAGGTGGCCAACTCAGTGGCCCGCTGTGACTGTTTGCTCAGCACTTTGCAGATAAAATTTACATTGGACTTCATATTGGACTTTACATTAGCATGGCGCAGAGTGTTAAAGCTGCAATACTGCAGTCCCAAGCATTTAACAAAGGCCTCTAAATTTTGTAACATGTTTCAAGAAGCGCTCTAAAGAAGAAGGGAAGCTTCCAGTGCAATTCAGACATTACGTGCTGTCAGCAAGCAGTTCACAACAGGAATGAGCCATCAGTGGGAAACTGGTTGCTTTGCTCTGATTGGATGCATTTAACAGAGGCCTCTAAATTTTGTAACATGTTTCAAGAAGAGCTATAAAGAAGAAGGGAAGATTCAAACAAGATCACACTAGTGCTTCTGATTTAACCCACCTAATGCACTAAAAGTGGACTGGAAAGTCAAGATGGCGGCCGGCATGGAGTGCTGGTGCTGGGCTCCTGCCGACTAAAACCTTATTGCCGCCACACCCCTGCTGTTCTGCTCTGAAAAAGGAGTAAAGTGGGTGCTATTGTGGGCAGCCTGCGGTGACCACCATTACCGTGAGCAAGACAGAGAATAATCAGAAAAGAGACACCTACTACTGCTTCAGTCGGCCCGGCAGCATGGAGACGAGCCTCGGACTGGAGTGAGTGGCTGCCGGGCAGCGGAGAGGCGGCGCTGGCCTGAGCAGGGAGCCGAGCAGGGAGGAGTGGAGCTGTGAGTGGCGGGAAGCTGAGTGAGGAGTGGAGCGCTGAGTGGCGGAGCCGATGGTGCTAGCTGTGACTTGTGGAGTGTCCGCGGTGACCGGGAGGGGCTTCCAATCCCCCTTCCCCCCACTCTTCAGCCGACGAGGAATCACCCTTGATTCTGCAGCTGCCCCAACTTGCTCCCCCAGCTTGTCTGAGCCGTGTCTGGCACGTCCTGGATCCTGTCTGCTGTGGCAGCAATTTTCTCCTGGGACATTTGATACATCTGAATCCCGGCTGCGGCATTGGCCTATATCAGCTTGGATTGGCGTGGTGGTGGACTGGCAGCTGGTGGCCCCAGAAGCGTCGTCTGGCGGCAGCCGTGGCTCCTGGACAGGGACAGTTTGGGCAAGGCTGATTTGGAGCTGTGGTGTGTGCTCCTGTCAAGGGGACCTCAGCGCCTGGGGAGCACGGAAGGGATCTCTCTCCACTTCGTGCTCACTGGGGCTGCTGATTAGTAGAACGGACTTAGCCCAGCTCTGAAGAAGGGTCTATATATAGACTGCACGCAGGCATACACTGTAGCACTTTAACTATAAGCACTTTACTCCTAGTACTATTCAACACTACTGCCTTATTGCTGATAATGAGTTATTTATTATCTATTTTATGGTTAGCTGCTAAATTTAATGGAACCTAATTTATTAGTGGTTGATTGATGTGGGATGAATAAAATTGGGGGATGTATTAATCTAGGGGGAATCAAATTTGGGTATAATTTTTAACATTGAATTAATTAGTTATTAGGAAATTGATTTATTGGCTGATAGAGTTAGGAGTATAATTGGAAGTAAAGAGATTTACTAGCTAACTAGCTAAGAGGTAACTAGCTTAAGGGACAATTATTAGCTAATTGATTAATGGACTAGATTAAGGGTTTTAGAATTAATCGGCCATTTAGGGGAAGTTAAATTGGCAGGGTTGATGAAGTGATTGGGGGAGGGGCTCTTAGTTAGCAACGGCAGTGGTGACAGTGGAAGAACTAGAATAGGATTACTGCAGGTCATCTGATATTGGTTGGAGGTGATTGTGGAGACCAGTGGGGGGATGACCGGCCTGGGGATTTCAGTACTCCTGGGAAGGGGAAGATATGACGGTGGGAACAGACAGAAATGTAACAAAAGGCGGTGGAGACGTGTGGGTGCTCAGCCCCCTTCCAATCTGTGTCCCATCCCAATGGTGACGGGGTGGAGACAGGTTGAACTACCCACCTCCGTCACTGGTGTTATGCAATGCCAGGTCGATAAATAATAAGACCTCAATCCTTCGGGACTTCCTGTATGAACAGGATATGGACCTGGCATGCATGACTGAGACCTGGGTACGCAATGGGGAGATGGTAGCCCTCTCCCAGGTAGCTCTCCTAGGATACTCAGTCTTTCACCAGTTATGGACTAGTGGGCGGGGGGGAGGAGTGGCACTATTCATATGGGAGGCTTACTCCTTCCGGGCGCTACCAATGCCAGAGATCGACAGCATTGAATGTGCGGGTCTGAAGTGGGATGTGGGAGAGGGTTTGGCGATCTGGCTGGTGTACCGATCGCCTAACACACCGGCCAGCGCCTTACCGTCCCTGATGGAGGCCGCAGCAAGCTGGCCGTTGGAACACCCAAGGCGGGGGGGAGGAGTGGGTGATTTCAGCGTCCATGCCGATGACGCGAACTCCAATCGGGCGACGGACCTAGTGACATCCATGGCTATGCTAGGACTCTCTGAATTTGTTGCTACACCCACACATCAGGCCAGATACATGCTGGATCTGATCTTTGCTTTGGGGGTTACAGTGACCCGAATTACTGCAGATGCAGTGCCATGGTCAGACCACTATGTCCTGAAGACCGGTATGGATGTTCCACCCCAACCCTGTTTAGGCAACGAGCGTATTTTAGCTCGCCCAAGGAACCTAATGGACCCAATAAGGTTCCAGAGGGCACTTCGGGATCACTGGCCCCCTGGCGACTCGCTTGATGACATGGTTGAGTTACGGCAAAATCGGCTCACCATGGCCATTGATGAGATCGCTCCTGGGTGCCCTCTCCGCCTTCGTGGAAAGATGGCACCGTGTTATAATGCGGATTTGCGATCAATGAAACGGAGGCTCAGACAACTAGAGAGGCAATGGCGACAAGCTCACGACGAAGCAACGAGAACATCTTATAGAGAGTATATGAGATCCTATGAGATGGCAGTCAAGGCCACAAAGAAAGTTTACTTTGTGGCCAAGATTGCATCTGCGAATTCACGCCTGGCACAATTATTTAGTATTATTCGGACTCTTACAACTCTGCCACAAGGCAGACCAAACCATAGGGAATTGGAAATAGGCTGTGAGGCTTTTGCAACATTTTTCACGGATAAAGTCTCATTGCTCTGCCATGATCTCCCTACCACAATTGAAACAGTAAGTGAACTCGAGGCTCCATGGCTGTTTTCGTTATCGGCTTTACAACACTCAGCTTGGAGGACGTCGACAGAATCCTCACAACTGTATGCCCAACAATATGCGATTTGGGCCCTTGCCCATCCTAGCTGATTAAAGCTTGCCAGATGGAGCATCAATATCCTGTACGGGTTATTGTAAATAGGTCCCTCTCGGATGGGCTGTTTCCAACACTTCTTAAAGAGGCGATAGCCCATCCCCTCTTGAAAAAACCAACATTAGACCCGGGCGAATTGGCACGCTATCGGCCGGTCTCAAACTTACCCTTTTTGGGTAAAATTATCGAGAGGGCGGTAGCGCTACAGTTGCAGAGCTTTTTGGAGGACGCTTCTGTCCTTGACCCACACCAGTCCGGCTTTCGCCCGGGCCATGGGACGGAGACGGTGCTGGTCGCCTTAGTAGATGATCTCCAGCGACAACTGGATCAAGGCGGGTCAGTAGTACTGTTGTTGTTGGATCTGTCAGCAGCATTCGACATGGTCGACCATCAGTTGTTGGTTCACCGCCTCGCTGATGAGGGGATTCAGGGTTTGACTTTACAATGGCTTTCCTCCTTTCTCTGTGATCGTCCCAGAGGCATCTGCTTAATTGTGGGGTGCCTCAGGGGGCGGTGCTTTCCCCGATGTTGTTTAATATCTATATGCACCCCCTTGCCCCGATTGTCAGGAGATTTGTCATCAGTACACAGATGACACCAGATCTATCTGCTGATTGATGGCCTGCCCGCCTCCACCCCAGAAAAATTGGCCCCGGCGTTACAAGCCATGGTGGAGTGGCTCAGGCTGAGTCGTCTGAAGCTGAATCCAATGAAAACAGAAGTCCTTTGTCTAAGTCGCGGTGGCCTGGGAAGGGAAATCCCTCTACCAGCCTTTGATGGGGCTCCACTGATATCGGTGCCTAAAGTCAAGAGCTTGGGGGTGCTACTGGAGCCCACATTGGCTATGGAGGCCCAGATAGCAGCCACAGCGAGATCCGCTTTTTTCCATCTTAGGCGAGCACGACAGTTGGCACCCTTCCTGGAGCACAGAGACTTAGCAACAGTGATTCATGCTACGGTCACCTCGAGACTAGACTACTGTAATGCCCTCTACATGGGACTGCCCATGTCTCGAATCCGGAAGCTGCAGCTGGTGCAGAATGCTGCAGCCAGGCTGCTACTGGGTCTCTCTAATCGGGACCATGTGCAGCCAGGGCTGCAGAGACTGCATTGGCTGCCAACAGTGTTCCAGATTCGCTACAAGGTGCTGGTTATTACCTTTAAAGCCTCTATGGCCAAAGACCTGTCTACCTTAGGGACCGTCTCTCCCCATATATTCCCCAGAGGGTACTTAGATCTGGATCACAAAACCTGTTATAAATCCCCGGGCCGAGGAAGGCGAGATTGAAGGCTACCAGGGAACGAGCCTTCTCCATTGCGGCCCCCCACTGGTGGAACCAGCTCCCAGATGATGTTAGAGCCTTGCGGGATCTAGCCCAATTCTGCAAGGCTTGCAAAACAACATTATTTCGAATGGCCTTCAACCAAAGTATATAGTATATAGTTTAAGATCCTAGTATGGAACTAGCACCAAAACTGTTGTTTTAAAATTGTATTAATAATTTAAATTGCAAATTGTTTAATTTTAACTGATTATTGTAACTGTTTTTATTGTTTTATGGTTTTATTGTTCTATTGTTGATTTTCAATGTTGTTAGCCACTCTGAGCCTGCTTTGGCGGGGAGGGCGGAATATAAATGCGAAATAAATAAATAAATTAAGCTCTGCTCACGACTGTCATGAGCCCTGACGAGGAGGAGCTGGAAGGGTTAACAGACCTGGAAGAGTTGCCAGCCAGTTCCTCAGCTGAAAAACAGCAGCTGGCCCATCAATCACTCTCCAGGTGCCAGTGTCAGCTGTTGATGATCAATCTCCTCCAAGCTCTCCTCCTTCCATCTTAGTTCAAAGCAGGCTCCGGAAAGAACTTTCTGAGTGAAGATATGAGGCACACCAATGCTTCAGATCTCTCAGCCCTGAGTTCTAGCAGAGTCACTGCCACCCAGGGAGCAGGCTGATTGAGACTCCCATATAGCTCCCACCCAGGACCTGATAACTTTGTGGAAGCAACAAGTCTATTCTCTGCCTTGCATCCATGCTCCTTCCTGATCCTGACCTACTTGATTTCCTTGGCACCCTGACCTTTTGGCTTTTGGACATTGACTTCTGATTCCGGTTTGTGATTCTGCATTGGTGACCTGGCTCCTGCTTGACTTCCTGGACTTTGTTTTTGGACTGGCTTTGGACTCCTGCCTGCCTGCATGCTGAGAATGTGACAGATTGCTTCCACCCCATACTCCACAAGATGGATGAGGAGGCAAGCAAAGGCTTTGGGCAGCTAGCAGCCTTTCTCACTCAGGTACAGCACCTCACTCAGATGGTGACTCACCAGCAACAGCAGCAGCAAGCCACTGTCGCTGCCCCACCCAAGTGCTGAACTGCTCGCACTGTCCTCCTCCTGCTTCAGTGAGCTTTCTGGCTTTTGCCCCTCCTCACTCTCTAGAGACAGTTGCAGTTTATTTTCTTTAGGCATTTCATTGGCATGAATCTTAGACCAATTATCATCCTCGCAAAATGAGGCAGACCTACTCAGCTTAATCAAGTCATTACTGTCCACAAATCTCCAGGACTTCATGCCGTTTTGGTACCCTACAAACACAAGTTTTTTGCTTTTGGGACCTCCCTTCCTCCTCTTATCAAGAGGAATGTTGACCCAAGCCTTTGAACCAAATATTCTTAGGTGATCCAGGGATGGCTTTCTCCCATACAGGACCCTGTAGGGTATGTCGTTTATAGCCTCCGTCCACAAACGATTGGAAATATAACAGGACGCTTTCAAGGCTTCACCCCAGTATGCCTGCTTTAGACCACTATCTTCTAACAAAGCATGGCAGATACCCTGGAGTACACCACCTCTCCGTTCCACAATCCCGTTCTCCCACGGAGAGGAAACATTGGCAACTCTATGCTCTATGCCCTCTTGCCTCAAATAGTTGGCAAACTCTTTGTTCAGAAACTCACCTCCCTGGTCAGTCTGAATTGAGGCAATTTTGGCATTTAACTTGTTTTTTCACTCTTCTAGCCCAGTACTTGAAGGTGGCACAGACATCACTTTTGTGCTTAATAGCACACACCCATGCAAACCTGCTGTGGTCATCGACCAGAATCAACCCAAACCTGTTTTTAGAAACACTGGGTGCATACGGCCCCACCAGGTCAGCATGTATTAATTGGAGCGGTCTCTCAGACACACGTTCACTCCGTTTGGTCGATGGAACTGCCCTTGATTTGGCTTCTTTGCAAACATTGCAATCTAGGAAGGTATTGCATTTGTCAACCTTCACTCCCTCTAATATTTCCAGAGTTTTATTTATTGTGTTGTAGCTGGCGTGGCCCAGCTTCTATGCAGCCTGTGAATGCACCTGCTGTGTGGCTGTCTATTCCACACAGTCTGTGCCTTCCCCACATTTTGCATAAGCTCATACACATTAGCTCTCAGAGTGCCTTTAGCCAGCTGTTTACCCTGTTTCAAAATTTCACAGCCCTGCTTATCAAATATTACAGTAAACCCAGCTCTTGCCAGAACGGAGACACTTAACAAGTTAGTTTCCAACTCTGGCACACATAATACATTCTCAAACCTGTGATTAAGTCCAGGAAAATAGACCATGCCTTGGCAAAGCATGCTCGCTTGTCTCCCATCAGCCAAGCTCACAGTTTTCTGCTCAGCTGGCCTGCAGTCTTGCAGCTCTTCTTCTCGGCAGCAAAATATATGGGTAGCCCCAGAATCTACAACCCAGGGCAGACTCTGCAGTCCCGGACCAGTCCTTACCAGAGTCACCTGGGGTGTCTTTGAAGACTGCTGCCGGCTCTTTCTCTGCTGCTGCTGAGGACAAAATCTTTGCAAATGTCCGAGTTGTTTACACAGATAACAGCGCTTCCTCCGCACCTGCAAGGCTTTTTCTTCCTCTTTAGCTTGCCAGCTGGAACCAGCCCCAACAGACCTCGGCTTATCTTCTTGCTTGGGTCGAGTCTGCTCTCTCTTGCTCTCCAGCTGCCTCTGCTCTTCTGCCAGGAGTTTGCCAGTCACATAAGGCAAAATTAGCTTGGCGGCATCCTGCCCTTCAAATGTTATCACCAGCATGTCATATCTCTCGTCCAGAGAGCTCAATAATATGTACACCTTATCTTCCTCAGCCACAGCTTTCCCTCTTGCTTCTAGCTCTTGGAAACAATTAGACATACCGTCGAGGTGGTCCCTCATCGACTCCCCGGCCAGCATATGTTTCCTGTAGAGCCTCCTACACAGGGATATCAGCGAACCGGCTGACTTCTGTACATACACAGCCTTGAGAGCTTCCCAAGCCTCCTTTGCTGTCTGGTGCCCACGGACATGCACCAGCTGGTCGTCTGAAACACTTAGAATGATTGTGGCTAGAGCCTTTTGATCCTGAACGGCCTCTGCCGCCGTGGGATTAGCTGGAGGAGCTGATACACAGTCCCAAAGCCCCTCTTTCTTCAGGAAATGCTCTAACCTCAGCGACCAGGTGTTGTAGTTGGTAGTGGTGAGCTTCTCCACCAGCACGGTAGCTGCTGCTGTAGCCATCCTGCACAGACTCCCTTCAGCCACTGCTGGTCTCGCCTCCTAGGCAGCCTCTGGAGCAAGTCAGCGTCCTTTCTTTACCACCTTTCTCAGGTCTTCTAGGCGCAGCAGAAGCGTGCTGGGCCCATAACCCTGTCGATGCGCTTAGAGACCAAGAGGGTGATTCTTAGTGATGCAAGAATGAAGGCTGTACACAGTAGCTGTAAAACCACTATATACATTTATTTACAACACCACTCACTCTCCTGACTGACAATATGCTCCGCTGCACTCCAACTCCATTAACCCACAATCACCACAGTTACTCTGTACATTTATACATTGGACAGCCAATCAGCAACTTGCTGTGTCATGCTGACTCTGCTGGCTGATGCAAGACTTCTGGCAGCCAGCCACCTGCTGTCATGTAGATCATCTAAGCCTCTAGATCTATTTTCTGTTCTGCAGTACATGCTATAAGCTGTCTCTTTACATATAATAGTGACAGTCTGAACCAGAGCTAGCAGCCCTGCGGGACTTCCTCGCCAAAAACCTGGGACTGGGTTTCATCCAGCCATCCACATCCCCGCTGTCCGCCCCTGTTCTCTTTGTCAAGAGCAGGCTGATTGAGACTCCCATATAGCTCCCACCCAGGACCTGGTAACCTTGTGAAAGCAACAAGTCTTTTCTCTGACTTGCATCCATGCTCCTTCCTGATCCTGACCTGCTTGATTTCCTTGGCACCCTGACCTTTTGACTTTTGGACATTGACTTCTGATTCCAGTTTGTGATTCTGCATTGGTGACTTGGCTCCTGCTTGACTTCCTGGACTTTGACCTTGAACTGACTTTGGACTCCTGCCTGCCTGCACCCTGAGAACGTGACAATGACCTGAGTTTAATCCCCGGTGGAAGCTGGGTTTTCAGGTAGCCGGCTTGAAGACTTCTCAGCCTTCCATCCTTCCGAGGACGGTAAAATGAGTACCCAGCTTGCTAGGGGGAAAGCGTAGATGACTGTGGAAGGCAATGGCAAACTACCCCGAAAAAAAGGCTGCTGTGAAAATGTTGTGAAAGTAACGTCACCCCAGAGTTGGAAACAACTGGTGTTTGCACAGGGGAACTTTCCTTTTTCGTATATTAGCAGTGATAGGGTTAGATGGTTCCATGGTGCTGTCTTTCCAATTGTTGGGATACTTTTTAGTTTATTCAGTCTGAGAATGTGGACAGGATCTTTGGAAGATTGAGGGCTACCACCTGCTTGCATGACCCTTGTCCTTCCTCGTTACTTAAATCTTCTGGTAGGGCTCATTGGGTTCAAGAAGGAGTTAGTGCTTCAATAAAAAAGGGGCTGGTTGCCCTAGCCTTGAAACAGGCTGTGATGTTTCCACTTCTAAAGAAGCCTACCCTTTATCCAGGAGACCTCAGTTATCAGTCACTCAAATGTTCCATTCTTGAGCAGAGTGATTGAACAGGTGGTCACTGGACAACTCCAAGCTTTCCTGGATGAGGCAAATTGTTTGGACCCCTTTCAGTCAAGGTTTAGACTTGGATGCTCTGGTGGATGACTTGTGCCAGGAGATGGGCAGAGGGAATGCAACTATTATGTTTTCTCCTGAACCTCTCAACAGCTTTTGATACAATCGATCATGATATCCTTCTGTGCAGCCTATCTGGACTGGGATTGGGAGGCACATTCTGTAGTGGTTCTGGTCCTACGTGGAGGGTAGGTTTCAGAAGGCGATGCTGGGGGACCACTGTTCAACCCCTTGGACTTTGGCCTATAAGGGTTCTGTGAAGTTCCATCTTGTCCCCTGGGCTCTTTAACATGTACATGAAGCTGTTGGATGAAGTCATTTTGAGATTTGGGCTGGGTTGTCACCAGAATGCAGATGACACTCAAGTCTGTCCTGCAGTTCCAGCTGATCTCAAGCAGGGTGCAGAAATCCTGAGCCAGCAGCTGGAGGCAGTTTTTGAGTGGATGCAGGCTAATAAACTGAAAGTTAATGCTGACAAGGCAGAACTGTGGAAGGCCTGACTTGGTATTTAAGAGGTCACCTGTTTGAGTGGGTTTCAGTCCCCTAAAGGAGCAGGATTTATTAGCCAGCTTCAGCCTTTCCTGGACAGAAAAGATCTGGTCACTGTGGTACATGCCCTAGTTACATGTAGTTTTGATTATCGTGATGTGTTCTACATGGGACTGCCCTTGAATAGTGTTCAGAAACTTCAGTTGGTACAGAATGCTGACTGGAATAGAGACTAGGGGTATGCACAAAAAAAATTGGTATTTTTCAGGTTCAGGTAAACCAGACCTGAAAAATACTGGTATATATTGATATTTCTGAATCCCAATATCTGTTATGATTTAGGAAATAATCTGTATAGCCGAATTTATTATGCCCTATCAGGACCTTCCCCATAGGGTACAATGGATACTCTATTCCTTCCCTTCTTGAGGTGTGCTGCAGTAGCAGCATGGTTCAGCAAGTGAAGGGAAGGTATTTCAGGTATGGGAAGGTAGCCGCATGCCTCAGTGAGTGAAGGGAAGGCATTTAAAGAGACCATATCTTCCCTTCACTTGCTGAGGTGTGCCACAACTGGTTGCAACTCAGAGGGAAGGGAAGATATTTAAATGTTTGAATTGCAGTTGCTCTGCTGTGGTGGCACAACTCTGCAAGAGGTACACATGACCTGGAAGGGGGTGAACTCGCACCACTTTGCCAAGTGAAGCTGAGCCTGAATAAAGGCCAAATATTGTTTTTTATTTGGGCTCAGTTAGATCAGTAGCTGAATCAAATTGGCTGAATAAATGCCCAAAAATACCAATAAGATATTTTCCAGGTATTTATTTGGCTCAGTAAATACTGATTGCACATCCCTAGTAGAAAACATATCACTCCAGTCTCAGCCTATCTGCACTATGTTTGTTTCTGGGCACAATTCAGGCTGCTGGTTTTGACCTTCAAAGCCATATGTGGTTTGGGACCAACATACCTGAACAACCGCCTAATCCCTTTTGAATCCACCTGACCATCATCTTTGGAGGCCCGTCCTTTGGTGTTGCCAACTTCTGAGATCAGGTGGGTGGCAACCAGGAAAAGGATCTTGTCAGTAATGGCACCAAAGCTCTGGAACTCTTTTAGTCCTTTAAATTTGTTTAATGATGTATGTTTGGGTGGGCAATTGATTTTTAATGGTTTCATAATGTAATTTTATCTTTTGTTTTTTAAATTGTTAGCCGTCTTGGCAGCCCTTGTAGGATAAGCAGGCTATAAATGTTGTAAATAAGAAATTGTAAATAAAAATTGTATGGTTAGGCTATGAAATCCATTGACACTGGGTACAATGAAGGTCAAAAGTTCAATATAATGTGAAGGGGTTTGATTCATTCTTGAACTGTATGGTCATATGTCAGAATACAGTGTCTCATATTGGACTTGCTACTGAAGTATACAGGCAGTAGCTGGTTAATGTCTACACTAAACCAAAATTTCAAGAATGTATATCTTTTCAGTATATGTTAGATGTATTTATTGCTTGTACAGATGTGTTCTTTTATTTAAAAGAACAGTATAAATATTTATGAATTAATAATAGTAATTTGTGTAAAGGCAGCCACTAAGCATTAAATATTCTGTAAATCTTTATAATTATATGCTATTAATTTTTCAGGAATGGAAAATTGCAAATTTATATTCATGGTATATTTTTTTACAATAAAATACTTGAAATTAAAATTATCTTTATATTTTATCACAGGCACATTCAGAAAATAATTATGCATGCAAGAAATGGAATGTAACACCAACAATTTGGGTAAGCAGAATGTTTACAAAGATATGAACTTAACCAGATTAGGATTTCTTAAAAATATAAAGTTGCACCCTTAAGCAACTCTTGAATGGCTCCTTGTTTGCCATAGAACAGCTAGTGGTTCCACTTTATTTAAAATTAATAGCTTTGTAGATAGCGGCATTTAGTACTCTGAGTATATGGTACTCCACACCTTCCATGCATTTTGACTGTAGGGCATTTTACTAGCAGTCTGCAAGCTGGGCAAAAGTGACAAGGTCACTTTCCCTTCCCATGTGCCCATCAAATGTTCAGTTTTGTAAGATTTTCTTGTTTTGAATAGTCTCTAAATCTCACTTTATACTAGGCTTTGAAGAAGCAGCATGAGGCTATTTTCTACTTTTCCCCTGCTCATATATCTAGTGAGAAATGAACAAAAATATTTATTTCCTGTGATTTCAGAAAGAAAGAAACCCAGCACAAAGAGACAGACTAACCTTGAGGTGTTTGTTTGCCAAAGGACATGAGGGAAGGTTGAAGGTGATAAATGGCTTGGATCAAGCAATGTATCAGTGGAAGTGCTGACAGACATTGATCTTCCCCACTTTCCCCTCTTCCCTGGGGTTGCAGAGCAGTGGGCTGCAATGATCCGGGGAAGAAGGCAATCGCTTCCTCCTTCTGTCTGTGCAGCTCCAATGAGAGAAGAGGAGGCATTTTGCCCCCTTTTCTTTTGTTCCTGTAGCTTACTAACCCTGTGGCTGTTACTTCATGTGGGTTCCACATTCCCAAGTATCAAGTTTACCAAAGTCAGAAAGGACTGCTGGGGATAAGGAAAAGTGGTAGAAGTCCACAGTCCTTGAACAAGTAGATCTAACCCAGTGATTGCCTAATAAGTTATACCAAAATGTGTGGGCTCTTGGTCTTGACTCTATCTCATGGTCTTCAGAGTTTTGTGGAATATTTCTGTGAGTGTTCAGTTCACCTTATTTCTTTGGAGATACTGTGGTTTCTATACCTCCACATGTTTCTCACTTGTAGAGACATGCACTAGATCTTAAAACATACTAAACCTTTTAGCTGTGCCTAGGTAGCAGTGGGGATTACTGTCTAGGAAAGAATGTCACTAAGACCACAATGCTAAAAACACTTTGCAGAAATAAGTTGAAGTAAAGTAGAACAATCCTAATACTAGCATTGCCTATTAAAATCTGGGTACATAGTATGCATTGTGTATTGGTCTGGTGGGGCCTGGGTAGTCAAAAATACTTTGGTGCTTAGCTCAAGCTTCTGTCCTTTATTGTATCTATCCAGAGTTATGCTGTTTCCTTCCCCCCCTCCCCATGCTGGTAGTTCTTTTTCAGCACAACTGACTTGTTTAGTGTAGAGACAGAGTGATTTACAAGGTAATAACAACCTTCCGGATTGCAACATCATTGCTAAACTTGTCTGCAAAGAACAATAAGTTCTGTGTGAACTTTTAATGGTACATTTAGAGAGTACTAGAGAGTACTCCTAGTTCCTTTTCATTTATTGTGAAATTTTCATTTTCATTCCACTTGTGGGAAGGGCGGGGTATAAATCTTTCATTTTCATTCCACTTGTGGGAAGGGCGGGGTATAAATCTTAAATAAATAAAAATAAATAAATAAATAAATTTACTTGATTTATAGTCCACTTTTCTCTCTGAGACTCAACATGGATTACTAATAAGTTTGCCAGCCCCCATAGAGTTTTGCCACAAAACCAGAGCATCATATGTGACATTTCTGATGTGATGACATCACTTCCAAATGACATCATCATGTTGGGGGCCACACATGCAACTCCCACCCACCTCTGGAATGCCCCCCAATCTCCCCGTTGTGATGGGACCTGGCAACCCAAATAAACATTATATTGGCAATAGGAACAGTATAAAACATAATAAACATTGTAAGGAGAGTAGATTACACAATGCAATGTTAACAGTATAATATGTAATTTAAGAAATCCAAAAACTGGATTACAGAAATTAGAAAACATTGGCTAAAATAAGACATACATTCAATAAACAGTGTCATAAACTACAAATTACTTTTGTAAAAGTGTCCTCCTGAACAGTTCTGTGTTACACATTCTGCAGAATGAAACAAGGTTTGAGTCTTCCTGAACTCACTCAGGCCATTCCACAAAATGAGAACCAAAGTTGAGAATGCTTGGGTAGTAGCAGCTGTTACTGTTACCCTGTTGCAGGGTGATCCCTTCAGCAGACTTCACATGAACACAGCTGCCACACTGGTCATAGCTTGAATGCAGTCTTTTTGATATAAGGGTCCTAGGTTATAAAGGTCTTTGTAAGTAATAGTCAGGACCTTGAATTGAAACTAATTGATAACTAATTGATAACCAATTAAATCACTGTAGAACAGGTGTAATATGCAATACTTTGTCTAGTTCTCAATAATTGAGCTGTGGCATTTGTACCAGGTGGCATTTCCAGGTTGCATTTGAAGCTAGACCAGGGGTCGCCAAACTTTGACCCGGCTTGGAGAAGGCATTTGTCTCTTTAAATCCCTTGTCCAAGCCAGATGGCAACTTGGAAAATGTATTTTAAGTTGCTTTCTTTCCACCTCTCTTTCCCCCATCTATTTTCTTTCTTTCAACCTTTCTCTCTTTTTCTCATTTGTTTCCAATTGAGGGAGCTAAAGAATGCTTGCCAAAATATATCGATTTCATGAATTTTTTTAGGAAACAAGTAGTTCAGTTTATTACCATGAAAGATCAGTTAAAATTGAAATAAGATGTACCAGTGGCACAAAGCTGCTTTTATTCTTGTCTGAAGCACCGTATGTGTAATAATATATAATTGTGCCATATGTGTAATAGTATATGCGCTGTATGTGTAATAATATATAATTGTGCAGTGAAACAGGTGGGGCATGTTTGGTGTCTTGTGAGCCAGTGGGCCAGAGCAGTTCTGTCCGTGTTAATGTCTTGTGGCTCTCAAACATAGAATAGCCTCAAGATTATTGTCACATGGATTCACATGCCCAGATCAGCCTGGTCAAGGAAGAAAGCCATCTTCTGGGCTAAATGAAGATAGTTGGAGAAATTGTTTGCTGCTGAATTAACTCATTTCACCAACAATAATACTGGCTTCAATATGTCCCTTAGACTCTTAACTGAGGGTGATTCTGCATTAGCCTTTGCTCCAGCCTCAGTGCTTTGTTTCCCTTGGGGCAGATGTTGGTTTCCACATCTCTTGACCCGGAGCGGCAGTTTGACCCGCCTCTAAAGCGGTGTCACCCCGCATCTTGGAGATCATCGTTTTGCGAGAAGTTTATTTTTGATGCGGTTTCGGGGCTCGAAATTTATGTGCGGAACTCACGCCAATGCACTGTCAAACTTCTCACATCAGTAGAACACACCCACATAACTCCACGCCCATGATTCCGCCCAGTTATTTCATCATACTTTTTACTCCCTTTGAAAATTATCCAATTTTCCTGAAATAAAGTAATTTTTTTCAACAAATCACGTTTTGTGTAACCGCCCTGAGCCCGCTTCGGCGGGGAGGGCGGGATATAAATAAAAGGTATTATTATTATTATTATTATTATTATTACAACGCGAAAAATATATAAAGATGTAACACAATTTTCTTTTACTGAATACATCCCTTGCTTCCACCCGCCCCCATTCTTTATGGTATTCCACGTGATTTTGATAATGTATAATTTCATTGTGATTACTTTCTTCCCCCCTCCAATTGAAATCACTCCTATTATAATTTTTTTTTCAAATAAGATCATTACAATGCAACTAAATAAATAGCGAAGTTACACTAACTACTTTAAAGATGCGCAATTGCCTCCTTTATCGATCCCCCCTCCCCCGTATGGCCTCAAACGGAAACGGGAATTTGATTATGTTTATGGGTTTATCTTAAATCTTCGTTCGCGAAGCCAAGCCGAGAGAGAGAGATGGGTTTATATTTTTGATAGGTTGGGGAAACTTTCTCCCTTAACCCCTCTGCATAAATCTTCCCCCCCAGACACACCTTCATGCATCTGTTTGTAATTTGTTATAGCTTTTAATGGAAAATTGTGTGCTTAACATTCAGCGTGTGTGGATAAAAATGGTGGATCACCGACTCAAATTTTCCAGGACTTAGATAACCTGCCAATGGCAGGGCGAAAGGAAAACACATGACTTTGCCAGTATTATGCCCCTGGCATTACGTTGTAACACAAAGACGATCGCGTTGTAACGCGAACACGCATACGTGTTTTTTAAAAAAGGGAAACATATGAGGGAGGGGGAAATTGCTATGATTGTGGGGGAAACTCTGGGAGCAGCAGTAATGCGGAATCTGAACACACGGAACAGATTGGGAATTGAATCTTGGAGAAATCCTCTAGTGTGGAATCGGGAAATCACACTCGCATGGAACAACCCTGGAGCGAAAGGGAGGCAAACGGCAAATGCAGAATCAGCCTGAGTCTGAAAAGGTCAGCTGAACCCCATCAAACATGGGAAGTGTAATACCCTCCAAGACCTTAGCCTTCCAACCAGATTCGCCTCTGTTGTGTTAGGATTCAGAATCAGCTTGTTCACGTTTAAACCAAGCCTTGACAAATTTTCTGTGGTTGTAGGAACAACCTCAAAAATTTAGGAGTCAGACCTTCAGGTTTATATTTTAATGACCATACTTTCTCATTGTTGCTGTCACAAAACTTAATTCTAAACAGGGTGGATTTGATTTAAAGCAAATCACAATTTAAATCACAATTTAAATCACTAGTCAGTAAGACTTGATTTAAATAATAGTTTTCTACATAAAGACTCATTTTTGCTGGTATAACCTTAATATTCACAATTTTTAGAATTACAACTGTTCATATTAGTTTTACAGTTATATCAAAATTGATTTTTAATACTATTAGAAACATATTATAGATAGATAATTATGAAATTATTGTGAGGTGAATTATCTCCAGTTTAATAGATTAATCATTCATATGTGGCAGCTTTTCTGCTGTACTTTATTGGAAAGAGAAAAATAATCATTACCTTAATAACAATAATTTAAATCGTTTTATTCAACTAAAACAATAACATAGCATATGTTTGCTTAAACATCCATATTTGTTAACTGATGTAGTTAAACAAAATATATATATTTAAAAAACTTAAACTGTTAGCCCAGCCTACACATGAAAAACTTAAATACTGTCCTCTTTAGCTCACTCGTCATCTTCATCTTCTTTGTTCATAATCTGGAAAAGAAAAACAAGCTTTCCTGCTTTGTCAGGTCCCAAACGATTTCTCAATTTAGAATGAATGAGTCCAAAGGAAGAGCATATTCTTTCTACGCCTGCAGAAGAACCTATTGTTGTTAAAAGTGAAATCATTATTTGAATAGTCTCTAAATCCAAGTGCTTAAGTGACTTCCACCAGTTCTTTGGTGTGACTTTCTTTAAAACATCTTCAGCAAACATATATTTTTTGAATGGTTCCCCCTTAGCTCTGAAGTTTATTAAAGTTGGCATTACAGATGGATGATTACTGGATACCCATGTCATAGGTAACTCCTCTTCCTCAGCACTTAAGTTTTGACCCTGATACCAGATATTGACAATATTTGCCAGAAAATGAGCTGGAGACAGTGCTTGTCCTATTTGTTTTTTTAATGCTAGTAATTTAATTCTGTCAATGTGTAGTTCTGTTTTTAAATGGTCACTCAGTTCCTTCCAAATTTCAACAGCATCAACAATAAAATATCTATTTTTCTATATTTTGTTTAAAGCTTCAGAAATGGGTTTTAGGATGCTCAGCATATGTTCAATATTTTTCTTAAGCCTAATGTTGCGGATTTTGGCCGTGACACTGCCATCTGTTTTATCTCGATTTGTTCACAAATTGACATCAGAATAGGCCAGTTCTTGATATACTGCTCAAAACAGTCCACCACAGAGTTCCGTCTAACATCTTGTGAGAGCATTAGCTTGGTTCCACCCATTCTTTTCAGAGCTGCTGCAGCAAAATGATTGTTACAGAAGTATTTAGCAATATCAACAACATTAGTCTTTATTTCTGGAACACTGAAGTCTTTGGCTTGGAGGTGGAGCAAATGAGCAATGGAACTACGTTATTAGCTTTGTATTCCCTTCCTGCTCTTCTAAATTTCTTCTCATCTTGGATACAGCATTGTCTATAACCAAACTGCATACTAGACATTTGAATTTTTGTTCACATGTTATTATAGCTTTTGCTGCCATGTCTTGTAAGTATTCTGCTGTGTGTGCATTTCCTGACGTATCAATTGTTTGTGCAAGGAAGACTTTCCCTTCTTCTGTTGTTATACAAGCACATACAACTGGATCATTGTGGACATTACTCCACCCATCAAGACTTAGGTTAACAGTTTTACCCTCCAGAGCTGTTGCACATTGCTCCATTTCTCTATCATACACTTTATCCAGCAGTTTCCCTGCAACATCTGCTCTGCTGGGTGGACTGTATCCTGGTCTCAGTGATTGAACCAAATTAATGAAGTGTGGGTTCTCAGTCAGGCAGAAAGAAGAGTTTGATGCATAAACAAACTGGGCAGTTTTTTCGTCAATTAACTTTTTTTTAATCTGCTGGTTTTTATCAAAAGCTTGTCTATGGTGGTTCCAGGAGGGAAGGGTTTTTTTCTTTCTTTTAGGTGATATACTGCGGGTGTCTGATGATGATGTATATGGTGCAACTGAAACACTATCCTCCTGGATAGATAACTCTGAAACTGTAGAACAGGAGGGTGGTGATCTTGAAGGTGGATAGTTTCCAGAATCCTTAGTGTTGATGATGAATTCCCCTAAACAAAACAAAAAATCAATGCTGTTATTTTATTATTTATACAATTTCTGCTTATTGTATTCATTGCCATGCAGCACTGCCCAAAAAGGAATATTTGCTTTTCTTCTTAACTGTATCAAAATGACAGTAACATGCAGTAATAATAAGAAATATAATTTTGCTCAAACATGACAATTCAAGGCACTCTTTAAGAAATATGGTTAAATAAAAATGTTTACCAACCTGAAGATCCTGCCTGTTCAAACATGTTTCTGTTGTCATCTTCATCATAGCACTTCTCATGATGTTTCCTCATTTGGACTACCAGGCCTTGCATTTCTTTGTTACCGTGTTTGCATTTTGCACACATGCATGCCTTACCAACAGGTAGAGGAACTTCATTAAAATATTCCCAAACTGGGGGGGCGGAGCGTTGCTGAACAATGGTGGACGCATTTTAGAGCAGCTCCTCCACTTTATAAACTTATAAGAAGTTGCGATTGATATATGAGGTAAAATTAATTCAATATTTAATGGCTATAAAATTAATGAATTTGACTACTGATGGTATTAAGAATCTATTATAGGTTAATGGAAAAATCTTAAATCTTAAAATTTATTGGTTTATTGATTAGAACATTAATGAATTTGAACACTGTTGGTAATAAGGTCGGCTTTGATGGTTAAAAACTGATACATATATATATTGTTAATATATAAGAATTTATTGGTAGTTGTTGAAATTCCATATATAAGATTTGAAGAATGGTTAATAAGGAAACTAAAGTTAAAGGAAAACTTATACAAACAATTAAGTGCTCCTATGTTATGTTAAGTATTTTATAGTGAAATTTGGTTGAGCACTCAGGAATATTTTCTGACTCAAGACTTTAAGACTGCGTGTCTAAGGAACTTACTTGTGATTAAGGAAAATCCCTTTTTATTTGTTGTAATGTTTATTATGCTAGGTATTAATGCCTTAGCTCTAAATTGTTAAGGAATTTGTTATATGATAATGCATTACTATTAAAACTATTTTCCTTAATCAACCATGGATATAACCTACTTATACATATGGGATAGGATTGAATATGTTGGAAAACCTAGGTAACTGAAAGTTAAAATTCATTTTATTTTTAAGGTAGTATATAAACTGCTTAAACTTCTCAGAGTGGGGAGGAGGGGATGGTTTATTTCGTGTTTTAGTTTTAATTGAAAGATATCTAATTTTCTTGATTTAACAGGAAAACGTCTCTTTTTGGGTAGGAAAAGAGCTTTGTGACTCCAGATAAGTGACCATATGAACAACGCCCCCCAGAGGCTGTTTAGTAAGAGAGTAATCTAATCTTTTCAGACAAGAAGGCACTGCAATAGCTTTCTTTTTTCTCTCTCTTTCCTTTATAAGGGGAGGGGACTCTGAAAAGCTTCCTTAGTTAAGGGAATTGTGTTTAGGGTTCATTGTTGTTGTTTTTAGTTTGTTAAGTGGTGTTGTGTTTTGACACCATCGATATTTTTTAACTACCTTAAAAGATGGCACATTCATATAAGCTTCTTAGCTGGAACTGTAGAGGCCTTAACAACATTGTAAAATGCAAACGGCTTCTCAACACTATGCAGAGAGATAGAGCGGATATAGTATGTCTTCAGGAGACACATCTAAAGAATATGAATGGAAAATTGTTATCTTCAAATTGGTTTACCCAAAGTTATTTGGCGGCAGGGACATCAAAATCCAGGGGTGTTGCAATTTTAATTCAAAATCAGTACCTTTTCATTGCCAAAAAATAAAAGCTGACCCTAGAGGTCATTACATTTTCGTTAGAGGAGAGTTAGACAGCCAGCCACTGACAATGGCATCTTTATATGCCCCAAATGTAAATCAGAAAGACTTTATTAGGACAACGCTGCAATTATTAGCAGATTTTTAGGTGGGGGAGACCATAATTGGTGCAGATCTAAATTATATAATGGACCCCAAATTAAACAGAACACAGAAACCAGGAAAAAAGGTAGCAAAATCTACAGATTTATTAAAAATAATAGATTCATTTAATTTAGTAGACATTTGGCGTTCACTAAACCCTGCAGTAAAACAATACACTTACTATTCTAATGTACACCAAATTCATACAAGAATTGATTATCTCCTAGTAAGTAAAAAGATAGCTAATCAAATACAAGAAGCAGATATAGGGCCACGTATAATATCTGATCATTCATGGGTTACAGGGACACTTTCTACTCAAAATGATGACAACCAGGGATACCATTGGAAATTAAACAAACTATTGCTACAGGATGAATTGATATGTAAGAAAATAACAGCAGCAATACAGGAGTACTTTAAATTTAACTCTATTAAAGATGTATCACAGGAAACGTTGTGGGACGCATTTAAAGCGGTCATAAGAGGGCAGCTAATAGCAATGGCGTCCACCTATAAAAAGGAAAGGCAATTATTATTACTAGAACTCACAAGTAGAATTAAACACCTAGAACTGCAGTATAAAAAAGGTGGGAAAAAACTATTAAGGACATTAGAACAGGAACGTAAAAAATTAGATTTGTTAGAAACCTCCCAAATACAAAAAAATTTAACGACACTTAATAAAAAATACTTTACTAAAACTCCAAAATCGATAAAGTTACTTAAGCAAAGGACCATACAAAGAAAGGTATCGCACCTTATCCATAACATGCGGAACCATCAGGGATCCCTGGTTACTAAATCTAGTGAGATAACCCAAATATTCCATAATTTTTACCAACAACTTTATAAATCAGAGAATCCGGACCGAAATAAAATTAAAGAATATCTCACCTCTATAAACTATAATATAAAAATATCTCCTGAACACATCTCTTACCTAGAACAAGACATAACACAAGTTGAAATATCTGAAACCCTAAAACATATCAAAAACAATAAAGCCCCAGGTAGGGATGGTATCCCCATCGAATTTTATAAGAAATTTGAATCTGTGTTAATAACCCCCTTGGTAAAAACATGTAACTCAGTTATGGTTAAGGGAGTAATGCCTACTACATGGTCAGAAACCAGAATCACAGTAATACCCAAACCTGGAAAAGACAAACAATACCCTGCATCTTATAGACCAATATCAGTTTTAAATAATGATTTTAAAATCTTCTCAGCTTTAATGGCCAACAGACTGAACAAAATCATTGCAAACTATGTACATAGCGACCAGTCGGGGTTTATTCCCACAAGAACTCTTACAGATAACATCCGTAAAACTTTGGATTTAATCTTTTGGGGAAAACAAAAAAAGTGGAATCAATTCTTTTGGCTATTGACGCGGAGAAGGCCTTTGATAGGGTGGAGGTCCCTTATTTACTTACTTTATTACAGCATATGGGCTTTGGTCCAAAATTCTTAACCTCCATTGAATCTTTATATGCCAAGCCAAAAGCACAAATTTATGTAAATAACTATAGATCAAATGACTTTAACTTACATAGGGGTACAAGGCAAGGGTATCCCTTGTCACCCATTTTATTTGCACTTTCCATAGAACCATTGGCCTTTGCTGTACGAAATGAGAAATCAATAAGTGGTATTCCAATAGGAAAAGAAGAATACAAATTAAGCCTGTTCGCAGATGATGCTGTATTTTATTTCACTAATCCCTCCCAGTCGGTTACCTCATTACTTCATCATATCAAAAAATTTAGCGCGGTATCTGGCTTTACTATTAATTATACAAAATCTGAACTGTACCCTATTTATTTATCCTCAACTTCCAAATTAGAATTATTAAATGCTTTTCCTTTCAAATGGGTTCAAAAATCTATTCGACACTTGGGTATCCAAATACCATTGAACCTGCAGGATCTTCACGCAGTTAACTATAAACTACTAGATGACTCTATTAAAACACATTTAGAACAATGGAATAAACTCAATTTAACCTTGTTAGAAAAAATTGACATGATTAAAACCTTTGTTATGCCTAGTTATTTGTTTTTATTTTATAATTTACCGTGCTATATTTCGCCCAAAGAATTCAGAGACAGACAAAACCTCTTCTCCAAATTTTTATGGTCACATAAAAGACCAAGATTTCAGTTTAAATTAATGACTAGACCAACATAACGGGGGAGATTGAGCTTGCCTAACTTAGAGGCTTACTACTTAGCTGCTAACTTAAAAAATATCCTATGGTACGCAGTGAAAGACTGTGACAAAGCCTGGGTAAAAATTGAAGCATCTTATTTAGTAAGGGACCACCTATGGGAGGCTATTTGGAATACACCGAATGATAGACACTTTATTGAAGATGACAATCCTTATTTATCCTTAACTCTAAAAATCTGGGATAAATATAAAAAAACTCTAATACCATCCATCTCACCGATGGCAAGTTTCTTGGGACAAGCATGGTTTAAACCAGGCCGTGAAACTAAGAACTTTAAAGTCTGGAGAGATGCTGGTATATACCAATTTCAAAACATTATTAAAAATAAACAAATGTTAACTAAAACACAATTGGAAACTCAGTACAAAATATTGATCCCATGGTTCCAATACCAACAACTGCATTATATCTTACATAATCCTAGAATTACAGATGTAATTGATAGGCCATTAACAACATTTGAAAATCTGTTGAGAAGGAATCCAACGCAAGCTAAAGCTTTAACATCCACTATTTATAACCTCCTTAATACCAAAGATTGGTCCGAAACCACAAGCCAGCAGAAAGCATGGGAGAAAGATTGTGGCAGACCATTTGGGAATCTCCACTTTATAACACATATTCATTAAATTTGAAACTCCAAAACTATAAACTTTTTTCCAGGTGGTATTTGACACCTAAAAAACTCTTTTTTATCACGTATAAAGCCTACCCCTGAGTGCTGGAAGAAATGTAAGCAGGAAGGGTCATTTTTACATTGTTGGTGGCTATGCCCAGAAGTCAACAAATTCTGGAAAGAAATTAAACCCATAATAGATAACATTATTGAGGGTGCTATTCCTTTTACTCCAGAATCCTTTCTTTTAAATTATTGGCCCAATATAAAACTTTCTCCATTGAAAAAAGAACTGGCAACTCTTCTTTTGATGGCGGCCAAACTTTTGATTGCCCAATATTGGAAACAAGATGTGTCTCCCAACAAACTGCAATGGATGTCCAAAGTATGGGAAGTAGCAGCTTTAGACAAATTAGCCATACAAATAAGGGTATTTGATATACAACAGAAGAACAATAATTTTGTTGAGAAATGGTTCCCCTTTTTTAATTATATAAACTCAGATGAAGACTTTGAAAAGCATATTCCAAAGAAATATATTACTTTCTCATACTATTGAAGAATTTTTTCCCAAATCCTATGTTATATAATGAATGATAATGTATTAGAAATATGGATGACATGTGCAACACTGTGAAAGGATAGAAAACTGTAGTGGTGCTTTGCTTAGATTCAATAGTACTTATGCCATGAAGATAAGCTATATGCTTTATTGTAATTGTTTTGTTGTTTAGAGTGTATTAAGGTTGTTGGTTATAGTTGAAAAATTAATAAAAAATTTAAAGTTTAAAAAAAAATATTCCCAAACTGAGTCTCTTTTACAGCCTGCTGCCATTATAGGTTTTTTCCCTCCAGGGAATGAATAATGTGATAAACCTCGAGCTATACACACAAAAGATCCAAAGTCTTGTGGAGTATTCTGCTCAAAAACTTTCCCTTTCATTTTTACTGCTTGCTCCTCCCTCCTCACAATTAAGTTTCTTTTTGTGCAGATCTATTCCACTCCAAGCAATCTTTTTCTCTTCATTGAACTTTTTGAAACTTAGCACTTAAGGGGTTGATTCTGTGTGTATAGGTTTATAGAACAATGAGATTAAGGTCTTTTTCTCAACTCAACTCATTTTATAACATTTTTGCTATGTAGAAGAGGCATGTGATCTCTGCAGACACACATTACAGTCTGTGTTCTGTGATAATATCTTGTGGACAGAGAAACTGCTCAGTAATCTTACAGAAACCTCTGGAAGAGCATGACATTGTGAATGGATTAACAGAATTTATTACCAAAAAAATTGAACATTGCATGAATATACAGCCTTATGCTTCAGAATTAAAAACTAATCGTTATTTCATGATGGAATAACCTTTGGATGATAATATATTTTCTTCAAAAAGCATTTTACTTTAAAAATCTGATTTAAATTTTAAAAAATTCGATTTAAATTTTAAAAATCTGTTTTTTTTATTTTTTAATCATTGATCCTAATCATTGATTTTTAGCCACCCTTCCGTTTCTTGTCATTTTTGAAGCTATAAGAAGAGCATTGTAGTGTATAAATAAATTTGGGATGATCCTTATTGTCATCACAATAGAAAGCTAACTTCTGTCTCTTACCTAAATAAGCATTGTACTTAGAATCACCAAGAGGCATTTACAATAAAGAACTGACAAAAATGGTACCACAGTGAAATTTCTGGCCACCATGATTCCCTAGTACCTGGGATTTGTTGAGCCCTTGTTTTTAATCACTGAACCGCAGCAGCCAGGTGATGTCTTATTACCTCTACAGCAGTACTGAGTGGTTTGGATGGGGAAATAGAGAGCTGGGTGTCATCAGCATATTAATGTCACCCAACTCCAAAACCATGAATGATTTCTTTCTCCTAAAGACTTTGCATAGAGATAAAATAGCATAGGTAATAAGACTGGACCACAAGACAAGTCTCACACTGATAAAGAAGAGAAAGGGTAAAACAATTGAATATATTAAATTTTGGGATATATTCAAACCTTCATTGTCCAGTTAATTTAATATCCTTGGATAAATAAACCACAGAGAAAATTCAGAGTATAAGATTTTATATATAAACATATGAAATTAGATTTAATGTAGCAGAAATAGGTTAAGGATGCAAAGTGTATCTATTTTAATATGAAAGGCTAGCAAATTTTATTGTAGCATAAGCTTTCGAGGAAAACAGCTCTCTTCATCATATGCAGTTTTTAAAATTTCTAAATTATCATTTTTACTGAAGAACTGAATTACAAATGTGAAACAGATGCAGTTTTAAAACTGTGATTGATGAACAAAAATGGTTAAATTTCAGCCTGGTGGAATCATCTCCCTGAGGCGATTTGGGCTCTACCAGATTTACTTCCGTTTCGTAGGGCCTGTAAGATGGAGCTGTTTCACCAGGCCTTTGGTTGAGGCAGGCAGACGTCCCTTCATTCTACTGCTTATACCATCTATTTCCCTTCCCCACAATGGGCTATAAAATTACGAGCCAGAATATTTGTTTTACCTGAAATATGTGCCTGCCCGCCTATGTATATTTTTTGTAGCTTTGTTTTATTGGTATTTTATTGGTAAGCGGCCCTGTGGCGCAGAGTGGTAAAGCAGCAGTACTGCAGTACTGTGGTCTGAACTCTCTGTTCACGACCTGAGTTTGATTCTGGCAGAAGCTGGATTCAGGTAGCCAGCCCAAAGTTGACTCAGCCTTCCATCCTTCCGAGGTCGGTAAAATGAGTATCCAGCTTGCTGGGGGGAAAGTGTAAAAGACTGGGGAAGGCAATGGCAAACCACCCCTTAAAAAGTCTGCTGTGAAAACATCATGATGCGACGTCACCCCAGAGTCAGAACCGACTGGTGCTTGCACAGGGGACCTTTCCTTTCCTTTATTGGTATATTATTGAGTCATTACTGTATTTTAATTGTTTTATTACGACTGTGATCCGCCCTGAGCCCGTATGGGAAAGGGAAGAATATAAATTGACCAAATAAATAAATTTCAATTTTCAGCAAAATTAAAAATAGTTACATACTTTTGTGTGTATGAAATGCTAATGTTGAGGTTAACTGTAACAGATAATAAATATTTCTGTCATGATTTGTAAGTATTCTTGTCTGTTAAAGCATGAATTGATTACCCTATTCAGAAAGCAGTAGAAGATTATATCTGCTGAATTGGCTATTAAATATGAATTACGCAATGATTGTTATCGTGAGACTCTTCTATGGAAATAATTGCAGTCATAACCTGTCAGAAGAATAATTGCTGGCTATCTTGGAAAAGTGTGTAGAAAGAGTGCTGATTGTGAAGTATAAAGGTTATCCGCAGGAAAATTTATGAGCATTTGTTTCACTTATAATTGATAAGTAAATGTTGCTTATAAACTCATAGTTTTTATTAGATAAAGCTTGGGAAATTTGTCATCATTTGTTTTGGAGGTCATTTAAAACTTGATGGGTTCAAAAGAAAGTGTCAAATATGTAGTTTCTCTGTAGTCATCGTTCAAAGCATACACAAATAGCATTCACAATGGAGCGTTTGCCTTCCTGTGATATTGCCCCACAAACAGCAATGAATGAGTGATGAATAAGCAGGCAAGATCTTATACATGAAATTGTTTTCTATGACACCAAGAAATTTATTTATTTATTTATTTTATATCCTGCCCTCCCCGCTGAAGCAGGCTCAGGACGGCTCACAACATAAAATCCCACAAACAGTTAAATTAATTATTAAAATTGCACATTCGGTAATAAAATAGATTTACAATGATTAAAACAGTTAAAACATTTTGCTCCATTACATGAATTACACAATGCTCCATAGCCTTACATAAGCCTTAATATTGCTCCATAGTCTTACATAATCAGTCAGTCTGTCCATCTGTCTCTCTCTCTCTCCATCATTATAAAGAGGTGGCAGACTATCTCCAGGGGCTGGTGGTAAATCATATTGGCCACTACTGCCCCATAGACACACCTGGGGTTGGCAACCCGTGTGTCATAAGATAGCACCTAGGAGCTGCTATCTTCTGATTAATACACATTGAAAGGGGCTGAGTGTATGTAATCATTGGCTCGTAAAGAAAATACTTTCCCCCTTGCAGCTGTAAAAAGAGCTATACAGTGACTGGATTTCTTACTTTTTGCCTGTAGCAAATTAGGTAACAAACAAAAATATTTTTGATGAATAGCTGGAAAAAGAAGAGAAGGTTCATTGTGTCAGTGGAAATCTTAACTATGTAAAAGAGAATAACACATTAAGATGTTAGGAAGTTATGAATGATCTAAAACATGATTCCACAGTAAGGACGTCATATTTATTTGCTCTTTGTGTATCTGGCTGTAGTGAGATTACTAGGTCTATTGATACTGTGGAAATATTTTCTAAAATAAAAAGGTTTCAGTTAATCCTAAAAATGTTTATAATTATTTGCTCCAGTAGCCATCATGCCACCTTGGCTGTAACATGGTGTGGCTACTTGTGAATGGATTTACTGTAGTTTTTAAGGTTTGTGTTTGAGTGCTTTTGTCAGAGAAACTATTATTATTTTTGCTCTGATTTTCTTTCTGTAGACATATAGAATTTAAAAATATCTACCTTTCTTTAACAGGAAATATTAATAACTGAAGATCATGGCAACCATTGAGGAACTGGCCCATCAGATTATTGAGCAGCAAATGGGAGAGGTAGTTATTTTGGGGACATCTTATAAATAAATAATAAGTGATACAAAAATCTCTAGTAATTCTTTGCCTGTAGTTTTGAATATACAAACTGTGTTTTTCACATACTTAGTTCATTATCATGCAAATCTAAGGTTTTCTACAAGGATACCCAAGAACTCAAATGATAAATATAGAATTGGGTAGAAAGTAAGAAGAAACCAATAAGACACATTGTATGTTCTTTTCAGTATTGGGAAGTAGGAGCATGAGTTGTTACTTGCAAATTCTAAATTTAATGTGTAAGTTGTGTTCTGAAGGTTTGAGAAGCTCTAGTACATAATTTTTTATTTTACGGTGATCAGGTATGAGGAAGATAACAGCTTTCTTCTTCAGGCAGAGTCAAATTTAGTTCTTTCCAAGGAAAGAAGTAACTCCTGTGTCTGGATACTGTGGACACAATGAACAGTTCTTGATTTTTTACAGTCATCTTGTCTATTTCCAAGCAATAACTTGTATTTTTTAGATATCCAGACACAGGAATCACTTGTGAGGAAGGGTGGGATACTGGAAAGTAGTATGTTAGTCTTAATATTGATTTGTTATCAAATCAGTGAATCTGTTCTAGGGGGCATGGAAATTGTGTCATCAGAATTATCTAGAATGAATGTGTAATGCTTATAGTTCCTTCTAAGGAGAAATTATTTGTTAGATGCTGAGCCCTCCCCCTTTAGCCGATTAGTTTATTCTGTAGAACAAAGATACAGCTGAATTTGGTCAGTTCAGTTAAACAGTTAGTATGGTTTGGGTGTTTTTGGTTTTTTAACCATTTTTTAACTTTCCCCCCCTTCTAGATAGCACATTCCCAAGGATCTGTCACACAAACACTAATGGATGGGTCAGCGCAAAGAATTCAGATTGTCCCTTCAGATACAGGTCTCACCTTACCCCAGCGCATACAGGTACATAGGATCCAAAGTATTTTGACAATTTAAGTATTTTGCAGAAAAGAACATCTTGATACTTGTAGGATGTGCGATAATTTTTTAGTCTATTCAACAGCAAATGGAGTAGTTCTTTCTGAGGCACTCCTTTCCATAACGCTTCTACTGCCCAAGAGAAGTGTTGTAATAGCTTGGCTATAGTGCAGATTTCATTTTCCCATGCATTCAATGGATTACTGTAAAAATAATGAGTTTGATAATTTAATTTAAACAATATCAGGCACACTGAATACCATAAAACTATATGTTAAACATTTATTATGAAAGGGTATATACCACTCAAGCTTTCATGCTATGGTTCAGAGCAAGTTATGAAACTTTTATTTTGAGATCTGACTGTGCTACCAAGAAAAGAGAGAGCTCAGCATCCTGGAACCAACACAGTTGTTCCTTTGCCTTCATTTATTCTTGGATGTCAGCATCAATTAGCAGCAGATCTAGCTCTAAGTTATGCCTTGTTAGTACTGCATGGAAATAATAGTTCTCACTTCCTTCTGTGTTCCTAACCCCAGCATGACAGCAAGGCTGTTTCATGTAGTTGTGCCCACTGATATTATGGATGAGTTTGCCAGGTCTCAGACTGTGGGAGCCAAAGTTTCTTTGTATATATACAGTCTTAACCCTCAGATTCTGGCTTGTTACCATGACAATTAATTCCATTTCCTGGAGACCCTTAGAAGGAAGCTAAAACCCAGAAACTTCAAGTGAACTTTGAGACCTGGGAAATCTAACTGTGGATTATTTTGTGCATATTCAGCAAAATCCTGAAGCAGATAAAACCTTACTAAATTATTCTTAATAGAAATAATGTTTCAGGCCTGTTTCTTGCCACAGCTGGAGGAATCCCACCCATATACCTGAAGTTTCTGTAAACACATTGCATGTACTTTTAAAAAAACACTCTATAAATAAATATCAAATTGCTTTTTAAAAGGTGAAATGTGTTGTATATCAAGTTTGTTTCTTAATAGCTGACTGTTTTGTACCCTTAACTTGTAATAACTTGAGATATAATGTTACCAGATTGTCACAGATCAGCAGACTGGGCAGAAGATTCAGATTATTACAGCGCTTGATCAGACAATGACAGGCAAACAGTTCATTTTAACAAATCATGGTGGTTCTACCCCAAGCAAAGTGATCCTTGCCAGGCAAGATGCTACTCCAGGAAAAGTTTTCCTAGCAACTCCAGATGCTGCAGGAGTCAACCAGCTTTTTTTTACGTCTCCAGATATAACTGCACAACACAGTCAGGTATGTTGACTTCTGTTATTAAAACCTTTTAACATGACTTAAGATAATAATAATAATAATAATAATTTTTTATTTCTATCCCGCCCTCCCCACCGGAGCAGGCTCAGGGCGGCTCACAACATAAAACACACATTACATCAGTTATAATTATAAAACACGGTTAAAACAATTACAAAGTATTAAAATTCACATAACAGTATGGCGTTATAAAGATGATGATCCATTGGCAGTAGTGTGATAACCATGTTACGATGGTGGAGGGTGATAACCTGTCTTCAGTTATTAAACGAAAGTATTGAAGAACATGTGTGCTTCATAACTTGAGGAAAGAAGGATGCATTCTTCAGGGAATAATGTTTTAAAATGAAATTTCACAAAATGATTTATTCCACACTTCCTCCTGGAAGTTCTTAGCAGCGTACATGATTCACCTGCCTCCCTCCCGTTTCAGCCACATAGTAATTCTGTAATAAAAGTCCTAAGTACAGGTGACTGTGTTACCAAGGATCTCTTCCCCAGTCATAGTAGTATATCTTAGTCTTTAGTATTGCATTTTAGGGATTCTGTACTTTGTTGGTGAACTGTATGGCCCTCATATAATTATGTTCTTGTATCCTGATGGGCAACACAGAAATCAGATTGATTATGTACTCTGCAGTCAAAGATGGAGAAGCTCCTTACAGTCAGCAAAAACCTGGAGCTGACTGCGGCTCAGATCATGAGCTACTCATTGCAAAATTCAGGCTTAAACTGAAGAAAACTGGGGAAGTCATTAGGCCATTCAGATTTGACCTTGATCACATCCCTTATGAATATACAGTGGAGAAGAAGAATAGGTTTAAGGAACTAGAGTTGATAGACAGAGTGCCTGAAGAACTGTGGACGGAGGTTCGTGAGATTATACAGAAGGCATCAATCAGCACCATCCCAAAGAAAAAGAAATGCAAGAAAGCAAAGTGGCTGTCTGATGAGGCTTTACAAATAGCTGAGGAAATAAGGAAAGCGAAAGGCAAAGGTGAAAAGGAAAAATTCACCCAACTGAATGCAGTTTTTCAGAGAACAGCAAGGAGAGATAAGGAGGCCTTCCTGAAGAAACAATGCAAAGCAATAGAGGAAAATAATAGAATAGGAAGGACAAGAGATCTCTTCAAGAAAATTGGAGAATTCAAGGGAATGTTTTGTGCAAAGATGGCCATAACGAAGGACAAAAACGGTAGGAACCTAACAGAAGCAGAAGAGATCAGAAAGAGGTGGCAAGAATACACAGAAGAATTATACAAGAAGGATCTCAATGACCTTGACAATCATGACAGTGAAATCGCTGATCCTGAGCCAGACATCCTGGAGTGTGAAGTCAAATGGGTATTAGAAAGTATTATTAACAACAAAGCGAGCGGAGATGACAGTATCCCAGTTGAGCTATTCAGCGTCCTAATAGACGATGCTGTTAAAGTGATGCACACATTATGTGAGCAGATTAGGAAAACGCAACAGTGGCCACAGGATTGGAAAAGGTCAGTTTATATTCCAATCCCAATGAAGGGTGATGCCAAGGAATGTTCAAACTATCGCACCATTGCACTCATCTCACATGTCAGCAAGGTCCTACAAGCTAGGCTTCAGCAGTACGTCGATCGGAAACTACCAGAAGTCCAAGTTGGGTTTCGGAGAGATCAAATTGCCAACTGTCATGACTCATGGTGGGTCTTATCAAGTGCTGCCACCACTCTGCGTTAAGGGTTCCCCTTGAGAAAGCACAGAGTACCCTCCCAAGCCCTTCAGGCCTCCTGTAGCTTAGGCCAAATAATAGGTGTGAGGACCAGGAAGAGTGAACAACAACAACAAAAAGGTTTATTTCAGGGCAATATAAATTAACAAGGTGCTATAAAACAGTAAAAGGGTGAAGGGAAAATAAACAAATGCCCTAACGGGTCTGAACTTACTGTCCCTACTGTCTCAGTCAGACCTAGCCTACTCACCCGTCCTCTAAGGGTAAGGGTCTCTTTCTGGCAGCAGCTCCTCCTCAGCTCTGCCTCCTAGGAAAAGAACACCCCCTTCCTGGGCTTGGCCCTTTTATCTTCTCCTCCCAGGCCCCACCCCTCTCTGGCCCTGTTTCCCTCCAAAACCCTAGCCACCCAATCACAGGGATAGAGGGGATCCTGGGAAATGTAGGCTCTTCCCAGTACTCCTAAGCAGGCTTCCCTGGGGCCTGCAGGCCCAGGATCATGACACCAACATTCGCTGGATTATGGAGAAAGCACAGGAGTATCAGAAAAAGTCTATTTCTTCCTCTGAGGCGGAGGCCATCTCTGTGGGTTATTCCCATCCAAACTTCAAGGAGGCAGGAAATACTTTTTTCTACTTCCTGTTGGTGCCTTCGGAATGACCCGCCCTTCAGTTTGTCAAGCTTCGGGGCTTGCTCAGGGAATCTTTGAGGTCCATGACAGAGGCCCTTCAACCCCAGGTATTTTTTGACTTCAGTAGTCCTGACTGATGTCTGCTTACACATCCCCATTAATCCTGCTCACAGAATATTTATCAGATTTGCAGTGAATGGCCAATGTTCTCAGTGCTGGACACTTCCTTTTGGACTTTTCAGGGGTCCCAGGGCATGTACCGAGATTCTGGTAAACCCTGTAGTCCACCTCAGGCACCAGGGGATTTACGTCCATCCATAATTGGATGCCCTTCTCATCAGGTCCAGCAGCCTCTCCAAAAACATTCGGGGCACCTAGTCCACCCTCCGCTCACAGGAACATGGTTTTATTGTAAACCAGTCAAAGAGTTCCCTTTAACTGTCTCAACTGAGAACCATCATTGACACATCCTGCAGTTCCCTTTTCCTCCCACTGGAAAAAAGTGCAAGATCCAGGTTGCTGTAATCCTGGTAATCCAGGACAAGTTCTCATCCCTATTGTTTCTGGACAAACTGATGTATCTGCTGATCTCCTGTTTAGATACAGTCCGGTGGGCCAGACTTCATTCCAGACCACTGCAGCATTCCCTTCATTCCTATCAGTTGTCCATCATGGGAAAGAAGATTTTTCATCTCTGGATTCCTGTATCCATCAGATCCAGTCTTCTCTGGCAGGTGAAGGTCAGCAGTCTTTGACAATGCAAGGAATTTCCCATCAGAGTGGAGTACATCGGGGTGGACAGAACGTTGTTGGACTGGCGTAGGGGAATGGTCCTTCCATCCCAAGATCTTCAACCTCATTCGCCAGCACCTAGGATGTCCTTTCCTAAACCAGTTTGCGTCAAGCACGAAACATCAGCTTCCTTGCTTCTTTCATGGGGTATTACTACATGAAGATGAAGGCGATCGACGTCTTCCTGCCCCAGGACTCCTCTTTGCTTCCCTCTGCTTCTACTCATTCCTAAGACCATTTGCAGGATTCAGGAACAGGCGGCCAAGGTCATACTGGTGGCCTGTCATAGGGCTCGACATCCTTGGCTCTTGGCGATTACAGAGATCTGCCCTCCTCTGTCTATTCCAGTCTCTCCAGACATGCTTAATCAGAGCCTGATCTGGTGCCCCCAGCAAGACTGGCTTCGTTTTCCCACTCTTCCAGTCACTCTTCTGGAGTAACAGATACTATCCAAGAGCCAATCACATTCACAACACTATCTGGACAGCTTTTGTGAGATGGTGCAAACAAAACCAGATTGAACTGTTGGCACCCTTCACTGTTTTTCTATGTTAGTTTTTCTCCAGGATAGTCTGACATTAGGTCTAAAGTCCTCCACTATCCAGTCAGATTGCTGTCCTTACCACAGCGCTTCCTGTTTATGGAGGATACAAGCTGCCCAAACATCATGTCCTGTGTTTTCCTGCAAAATGCTATGTTCTAGGCACCTCCTCCGATATATTGCTATTCTATTTGGAGGTTACAGTATCGTCTGCCCTTGCAAAGTCTCCCTTTGAGCCTTTCAGGGAAGTTGGTCTGTAGGGGTACTGAAGATGACTCTCTTTTTAATTGTTGTAACCTCAGCTCACAGAGTCTCGGAGATTAGTGCCTTATCTGTAAAATCAAACCTTTCATCCTTCACACAGATCAGGTAGTGCTCAGGGCTGATCCAACATGTTTTTGCCTAAAGTTTCTTTGAATTTTCACAGATCACAAGAGATCTATCTTCCCACTTTTTGGCTACAGTCAAAGCATCCCAAGGAATTTGTGTGGCATACCCTGGATGTCCACAGAGTGCTTAATATCTACGTTTCAAGGACAGACTGCATCAGGAAAACAGACAGCTGCTTCAGCAACATATTACCTTCCAGGTCTGGGAGTTGAATGTCCAAGACCTTCCATTAGCTTAATTCTCAAGGCTTGTGCTATGCAGCCTACAAGGCTTCTAGCCTAGAGACACGAGAATTATGGCACATACCTTGTGTAGTTCATCCACCAGTGCAGCCCTACTTAATAGATCATTTCAGAAGAAACTTGTAAAGCTACTGCATGTTTTTCCATTTCCACTTTTGTTTGTCATTACAAGCTGGATTATTTGGAAGAAGAGTTTTGCAGCACACCGCGATAACAGCCAATGATGATGACCCACCCATCTAAGGGACATTGCTCTGGGAGGTCCCACAGAGATGGCCTCCGCCTCAGAGGGAGAATAACCATTGGTACTTACCGTGAAGGGTCCTTCTCCTCTGTGGTCAGGAAGCCATCTCGGCCCTCCCATCATCATCAACATTACTGTTTCTATGTGCTGTTCTCTTCTTTTTTCCTTTCTACCCTGGGTAGAAAGGGTACTGTTATGTGGCCATTAATGCTCTTGTTTAGTACATTTTCTTTAACAGAATTAGAGTATTACTTGAATTATGGTTACTGCTTTCGGAGTCCTAGAACTGAAGGGCGTGTCATTCCGAAATAGAATGACCAATAGGAAATAGAAAAAAGTATTTCCTGCCTCCCTGAAGGATGGATGGGAATAACCCACAGAGATGGCCTCCTGACCTCAGTGGAGGACCTTCACGGTAAGTACCAATGGTCGTTCTGTTTTATTGACTACGCTAAAGCCTTTGATTGTGTGGATCACAACAAACTGTGGCAAGTCCTTAAAGAGATGGGAATACCAGCCTACCTCACATGTCTCCTGAGAAACCTGTATAAGGGTCAAGAAGCAACTGTCAGAACGGGATATGGAACAACTGATTGGTTTAGAATAGGAAAAGGAGTTCAACAAGGATGTATATTGTCACCATGCTTATTTAATTTATATGCGGAGTACATCATGCGGAATGCTGGCCTGGATGAAGCAGAAGCCAGAATTAAGATTGCAGGGAAAAACATCAACAACCTCAGATATGCAGATGACACCACTCTAATGGCAGAAAGTGAGGAGGACCTAAAGAATGTCTTGTTGAGGGTGAAGAGGAGAGCACAAAAGTAGGCTTTGAAACTCAACATGAAAAAAACTAAGATCATGGCATCCAGCCCCATCACACCTTGGCAAAAAGAAGGGGAAGACATGAAAATAGTGACAGACTTCACATTTCTGGGATCCAATATCACTGCAGATGGTGACTGTAGCCATGAAATTAAGAGACGTTTGCTCCTTGGGAGGACAGCTATGGTGAAATGGGCAGTATAATAAAAAGTAGAGACATCACCCTGCCAACAAAGGTCTGTAAAGCTATGGTATTCCCGTAGTAATGTATAATTGTGAGAGATGGACCATAAGGAAGGCCGAGCGCAGAAGAATAGATGCTTTCTAGCTGTGGTGCTGGAGAAGAATCTTGAGAATCTCTTGGACTGCCAGAAGATCAAATCAGTCAGTCCTAAGAGAAATCAACCCAGACTGTTCCCTGGAAGGTCAGATGCTGAAGCTGAAACTCAAATACTTTGGCCACCATTGAGAAGGCAGCACTCTCTGGAGAAGATCCTGATGCTGGGAAAGACAGAAGGCAAAAAAAGAAGGGGATGGTAAAAGATGAGATGGCTGGACAGTGTTACTGATGTAACTAACATGAATCTGAGCAGACTTCAGAGGATGGTGGAAGACAGGAGGGTCTGGCATGACTTTGTCCATGGGGTTGTAAAGAGTCGGACTTGACTGTGCAACTGAACAACAACAAAAATATCCTTACAAAGAAATATGAAATCAGAAAAGAGAACATCAGGACAACACTGTTTTGGAAAACATCCTGGATATTTTAGATGCTAAAATTTTTACTTGAAATATTGCATTTACATAGGAAATAGACATTTCTGCTAAATAGAAATTCATAGAAATAAACTTTCAGTTCAGCATGATTCAGTGAGCTATGGTGACAATAAATATGGAAAGCCAAAGCCATACTAGAGATGTCAGAATAACTGAAACTCGATTTATACATTTTCTTTAAAATTTGTTCTTCTCAATTTATATGTTTCTTGATTGACATTTTCCTGATTTTTTTAAAATTGCCAAAGGTATAATCAAACTATTTCTCGGTTGACATTTTCTGTTTTTTTTAAAATTGCCAAATGTATAATCAAACTTTTTTGGGAGGAAATATGTTTCATGTGTCTGTATTGTATTGCATCAGGCAGTTAGTAGGCATGTATTTAGGAAAAGCAGCTGGTGAAAGTGAGAGCTGGACTACAGTAATACTTTTCTTTCTCCCCTCTCCCCTTCAGATTTTAACGGACAGTTCTTCCACAGAGCAAACCCTAAACAAAGCATTTGATCTCTGTGTGGTTTGTGGAGATAAGGCATCAGGTAAATTACTTTGTACTACTTTGCAAAATTAATTTTGAGTTATTTTTCACTAGTATTGAAAAATAGTGTCACTGAGTACTGAAAATAAATTGGTTTTTAAAATTAGGACAGTGTGCATCTTTCCATTACCCACACAAGTTAATTTCTTTTGAAGGTAAGCAACTTTTTGCTCATGGCCCTCCTTTAAAAAAATTCCTTAAAATGGTGAAAGTGTTTTTAATAAGCAACTTTTTATTTATGTTATCCAATTAAGATTAGTCCAACATTGTAGTTATTACTGCTATGAATACCCAACATCATTTTTTCCCTTTTGATTTGTATTTTATCTCGTTATAAAAATTGTGAACTTGCTCTGTCATTTTGATTTCTCATTTCCAGTAGTATGTTTTTATAACTATCCCCCCCCCCCCATTTTAGTTTCCAAGCTCAGACATCATTTACATCTGTTTTTTCTCTATTGTGTAAAATGGATATAAATGGAAAAATAAGTCAGGCTGAATTTATAAGAAAAAAAGCAGACAGATTTTTAATGTCAGTGGAATAGATGGTTATCTTTCTAGGCTTCTTCAGACTACATAACTTAATGGACACTGCTGACAAGTAGATGCTTACTTAAATGAGCATAAATGGCTGGTGGTTAATAACTATATACCATATTTATGTCTGCATAGGTGAAGGCTGGAAAGAATAACTTTGGCAAGTGGAAGATGAAAGGATCTTTAAAAGTCTGCATCTCAGCCTCTAGAATAGAAAGGATTTCTTTGTTTAGTTATGCATCTTTTTGATGAGTTCCTTGTTTATCTTTGATTTTCTATTTAAAACTCTTGTACTTTATGTTTTCTCCCTTCTTATAAAATCTTCATTTCTGAACTGTAGAAATTTTACCATGTTAAGAAACTTTTTTGTAAAGGAGGGCCATAACAACTGCAGTATAACAAATGAGAAAGCAGCTCATTTGTTTTGAGGGATGGATCTGACATAAATGATACCTCGTTGGGCTGGGCCATGTTGGGCCAGGCCACATGTGTACCTATTAAAAATTAGACAGCATAAACCTTAAAAAATGCTTAAAACATTAGCACTCGTTGGTCTTAAAAGGTACTCCCCAAGGGAGGAGCTTCAGCAAATGGAGAAAATAGAGGGCTTGCTCTAGCTCCTGTGCAACTGAGCAAGCCTTGCAAAGCAAGCTGTTACACAAAAGGAAGAAAGAGAGAGGGAGAAGGAAACAGATGACAGTCAGTTACTCGGGGGCCTGATAAGAGCCCTCTGAAGGCCTAATTCGACCCCTGGGCCAGATGTTTGACACCCCGATCTAAAGCTTCCCTGTGTGCTGTCAGTAATTAGGCCACCATTTGTGTTGCCAGGCTTAGACTCACAATCTGAACATCTGTGTAACATCCCTGGACTGCTGCTATATTTCCAGAGCTCGTGGTGAAGCACTGGTGCCTTACTGGCAGTGTCAGTAAACCCCATTGAATAGATCTGTGTAGATATGCTTAAGATTTCTCTCTAACTGTCTCTCCATCTGTGACCATTTATGTGCTGGCACAGCAAGTCTAAAGATCTATTTAATATTAATAATTAGTATGAAAAAATGTCCATGAAAACTCATGGAACCAAAAGGTTTGCAAATATGTTATCACCTCTCTTGCATTCCATCTACATAACTTAAATCCTGGTAGTTCAACTGAATGAATTTTCTGGTTGTGTTGAGTAAGACTATTTTGTAATTATTTCTTTCTGAAAAAGTCATACTTTTCTAATTCCCTTATGGGAAAGGGCAGGATATAAATCTAAAAATTAAAATAAAATTAATTAATTAATTTGAGATGAACTTCTCCTGGTATGTCCCCTGAAGAGTGCTACATTCTGAAGCTCAGAATTTACTGATGATCACTCACCCAAAAGATGTCATAAGAACACTATAACAACATAAGAACATGAGAAGCCATGTTGGATCAGGCCAATGGCCCATCCAGTCCAACCCTCTGTGTTACACAGTGGTAAAAAAAAAAACAGGTGACATCAGGAGGTCTATCAGTGGGGCCAGGCTATCCTTGACAACTGCCAGGGCCTTCTTGACACTTGTGCCTCCATGGTGGAGTTCTCTGCCTGGTGACATCTTTGCCCTGCAGGGCCTGACACAGTTCCGTGCGGCATGCAAGACAGAGATGTTCCACTAGGCTTATGATTGAGGACAGCAACGGTTACCACCATACCCAACCCATTATCTGACCTACTCCCCATGGAGGGAAGAAATATATAATGCCACCTAGAGTTTCAATTGCAATTTTAATGTTTTTATCTTGATTGAGTGACTTAATTAATTATTATTTATAAGTTTAATTGTGCAAATTTAATTTATGATGTTTTAGAATTGTATTAAAATATTAAATATTGACCTGAGCCCAGTTGAGAGGGAGGGCGGTTTAGAAATTAAATAAATAATCTTAAATGCATACATGTGAACTAAACATAATGGTCTAAGGATGATCCATGAGTGTAATGTGATGTGCTTTTCAAATCAAATTGAGGAACCAGAAATTTGTTGGTAATAATTATAGAGGAAGTCAGGAAATAGAAGTGTATACATTAATGGTCCTGCATTGTGCCTCTATTGTTGTGTTCAGTATTGTTTACTGGCCCCTTGTAAATGTTTCAGTTATTTTAAATTGAGTCATTTTGATCAAGTGCTGCAGTAACTATATGGATATTAATATGAAACTAAGGTCTTAACATTTATGGTATCTGAGATATAAAATGCAAAAGTTGTTGGAAAGCCTTGCAATATATTTCCTGTGAAACGTCTTTAAATGTAAATAAATAAATGCATTGTGCAGGGGGTTGGACTATATGACCCTAGAGGTCCCTTCCAACTCTATGATTCTGATTCTAAGTAACAGAAAGTAAAAGTGTTCTCTCCAGCATAATATGCTATACTCCTATAAGGTAGATACTGAAAGCCCTATCCATCTACTCAAGATAATATATTGTGGGTAAGTGGAATAATGCTAGCTTATCTCCTACACCTCCCCCCCCCTCAGCAGGGCACCTTCAAGCTCCCACTTGCATAAAACCCAAAGCATGTAGACCGTGGGATCTGTTTGTGGTCTACACAGCTTGTAGTTCAGTCCTGCTTGTCTTGGTCTACATACATGTGATATTAACATAGGTACATAGTGGCTGGGGGAGATGGTAGGGGAAGCATGATATCTTCAGTTTGTCTTGTATGGAAGGATGCTGCTAACTCAGAGCTAAATACAATAAGTGCAGTTGTAAGCATAGTTACACCTGTTTAAGCCATTGACTTCAATTGACTCAGAAAGGTATAATCACGAGTATTGAAAGAAATAAGGCTTGGTGTTTGTTTTGTTTGTGATATATACAAAGGTGTGGGAAAGTTTATTATTTATTTTTATTTTGCTTTATTTAAGGCTCACCTTTCTCACTGAGACTCAAGGCAGTTTCTTAATTAAACAGTACTGTATCTGGTTTCCAAACATAACCCTAAAATGCAAATCAAGAAATCTACACAATGGGATCATGTACAGAAAGGGAATAATTTGCCTGCAAACCTAGGGGGATCCTAGTAAGTGTTGCCTGACAACAGGATTAACCCTCGCCACTTTTCACTAAAAAGGTAAAGGTAGTCCCCTGTGCAAGCACCAGTCGTTTTCGACTCTGGGGTGACGTTGCTTTCACGTTTCCACAGCAGACTTTTTACAGGGTTGTTTGCCATTGCCTTTCCCAGTCATCTACACTTTCCCCCCTGCACACTGGGTACTCATTTTACTGACCTCGGAAGGATGGAAGGCTGAGTCAACCTGGAGCCGGCTACCTGAACCAGCTTCCGCTGGGATCGAACTCAGGTCATGAGCAGAGGGCTCCGACTGCAGTACTGCAGCTTTACCACTCTGCGCCATGGGGCTCTAGGCCTAGTGTATTTGTACTTGTAAAGTTACTAGTTAATCTTATTGTCCGAGCATGTGTTCCATTCTCAGCCTGTTTCTTGTTAGCATGGCATCATAACTTTAGGTAGAGAAGATGTCATCATACAATTGTATAGTTTTTATTAAATAATAAGGGCCTTTGTTTTATTTGAAGTATTAAAAGCTATTTGGTTTACGCTATAAATGCTTTGGTTTCAGTAATGATTTTAAGAACTGTGCACTTTATTTTCTTTAGAATGTAGTTGTGCGGTGTGTTTGCTCTAACAAAACACAGCAGCAGTGTTATAATTGTATTTTGTTGTTATGCAATCAGGACGACATTATGGAGCAGTAACATGTGAAGGATGCAAAGGATTCTTTAAAAGAAGCATACGAAAGAATTTAGTGTATTCATGCCGAGGGGCAAAAGACTGTGTGATTAACAAACACCATAGAAACAGATGTCAATACTGTAGGCTACAGAGATGTATTGCTTTTGGAATGAAGCAAGATTGTAAGTATGAGCATCATCCAAAGTTGCTTGGGTGAAGGGGGCAGTTGTTGAAAAACTCAGGAGATTTGTTCTGTTCTGCTTAAATTACTTCTGGAGCAGCCATTCGTACTCAGAAGGGGAGAGCATCCTGACTGATTGGTGATTCCTTCCTTCTGGATGCAGGGCTTATCTACAGCTTTCTGTCTCTTATGGTAATAGTGAAAGGATATACCTACTTAGTCAGTTCATTATTCTACCTTGCGAAGGACAGTGAGGTTCTGGAAGAAGCTCTCATAGCACCAGAACTCTTATTTTCTAAATTAAGAACAAAAAGGAAATCAGAATATAAGGGCCCAATAATTCTGTGTATAATTTAAAGCATAAATATTACCAAATATGCATGTATTTATTACAAATTCAATAAAAACAAATATGGGCCCAAATAATGGCCTCAGTTCAGAATAAAACTACATATTATTCTCAAAGAGACACTATTATCGACCCTGACCAAACACATTTCGGCCAATTGTCCTTCCACAGTGGTCAAACAATATTGTTACAGAATGGTGGCAGACATTACAATTTCTTAAACTTAGACGAAGGTGAGATGATTTTATAATCATTTCCTGTGAGCCAAGACAGAGATGTAAATCATAGGCCTCATTCTAGATAACATAAGAACATAAGAGAAACCATGTTGGATCAGGCCAATGGCCCATCTAGTGCAACACTCTGTGTCACACAGTGGTCAAAAAACCAGGTGCCATCAGGAGGTCCATCAGTGGGGCCAAGACACTAGAAGCCCTCCCACTGTTGCCGCCCCCCCCCTCCAAGCACCAAGAATACAGAGCGTCACTGCCCCAGACAGAGAGTTCCAACAATAAGCTGTGTCTAATAGCCACTGATGGACCTCTGCTCCATATGTTTATCTAATCCTCTCTTGAAGCTGTCTATGCTTGTAGCTGCCACCACCTCCTGTGACAATAAATTCCATGTGTCAATCATCCTTTGGGTGAAGAAGTATTTGCTTTTATCCATTCTAACCCGACTGCTCAGGAATTTCATTGCGTTCCCACGAGTTCTTGTTTTGTGAGAAATGGAGAAAGGTACTTCTTTCTCTACCTTCTCTATCGCATGCATAATCTTGTAAACCTCTATCATGTCACCCCGCAGTCAACGTTTCTCCAAGCTAAAGAGCCCCAAGCGTTTTAACCTTTCTTCATAGGGAAAGTGTTCCAACCCTTTAATCACTCTAGTTGCCGTTTTCTGCACTTTTTTCAGTGCTATATTTTTTTTAATGTGTGGTGACTAGAATTGTACACAGTATTCCAAATGAGGCCGCACCATCGATTTATATAGGAGCATTATGATACTGGCTGATTTGTTTTCAATTCCCTTCCTAATAATTCCCAGCAAGGCGTTGGCCTTTTTTATTGCAGTCACACACTGTCTCAACATTTTCAGTGAGTTATCTACCACAATGCCAGGATCTCTCTCTTGGTCAGTCTCTGCCAGTTCACACCGCATTGACTTGTATTTATTGTTAGGATTTTTGGCCCCAATGTGCATTACCTTCCACTTGGCCACGTTGAACCATATTTGCCATGTTGATGCCCACTCACCCAGCTTCAGGAGATCCCTTTGGAGTGCCTCACAATCCTCTCTGATTCTCACCACCTTGAACAATTCAGTGTCATTTGCAAACTTGGCTAATTCACTGCTTACTCCTACTCCAAATCATTAATGAACAAGTTAACTTGCTGCCGTGGCCGGAAACACTTCCCTAGAATAATGGTTCAGCTGTACCTTCCTCTCATGGTCAAAAGTTTTTTTTTTTAAGATGCAGTTTAGCGCTAAATAGTAATGTAATAGTGAAAGAAGTTATTACAGCTATGCCAGTATGAAAGTAAAATCCAAAAACAAAAAACACAATTGACATAACACTTTTCAGTATGACCAACCAAATGACATATAGAGTTTCTCAGAACTCTTCATCAGGCTGAATGTTTATATGAGTTTGGGAAAAGGATGGAGGTTGCAGCTTATTTTATTTATTTCGTTAGATTTTGTATAAAAGATTTTTAGACTCTAGATTTAATAAGATTTCCTTCTACACTGAAAGGGTTTCCCCATATTTGTTGAATAGCTGTTGTACTATGTTGACATTTGATACAGTATTTATATGATAGAGAAGGAGCTCTTGCTGATTGGTAATAAAATTAGAGAAATCAAAAGTGAAATTTTCTTATAGGACAGTAGTTTTAAGAGAATCCTGGGATATCTCAGATACTTACCAGAGGTTCCTCAGTTAGAAAATCATTTGTGTTAAACAACCTTCCATGAAAGACAGCTTGTTTACCAGTGTTGTTCTCCTGCAATGTACAATCAGGTAGGACAACTGGATATGTTCAAGTGTGAGTATGAGCTCAGTTTATGTGGAATGACAGTGAGTGAATCCCAAATGTATTCTTTATGTGAATTCAGTCTGTATCCTGTAAAACTTTGTACAATCATCCCCAAAACAGGTTCCTTAGAAAGCATGCAGCAGTTCTTTGGCAGATGAGTTTGCATACTACTGAGATTTTCTTAACATAACACTGGCAGTCTCTTAACCATGGCTAAGTGACCAGGACTGGGTTGTGAAACAGAAAATTACAAGTTGCTGAGCCTTGCCCTCTCATGCATTCACATTCATCCTTTTCACTTCAGCTATAATTAAGTATTGCAGTCAGCGAACATTGACTATAGTTAATGCTAGTTAAGGTTCTTTCTCAGGGCTACTAAGTGTAGCTTCCTATTCTGGGAAACAGGCAGCCAGACATTTAAGGCTAACACAACAAAAAATGCAAGCTAATGACCAATTTACTAAGAAGTATATAGAAATCAGTCCAGATGTCCAAAACATGTATATTCAAGTCCCAAAGTACTGTGGTGACAAGCCAATTGATTAAGTACTTATTTCTTTCCAGTCTTCATCAGACCTGGGACCACTAACAAAAGAAAATATTATACAAAAATATCAGAAGGACGTTCAGACACCACCACCCCTCTTCCAGTGAAAAAATATATATCATACTTACATATTGATTCAATTATATAGATTCTTTACACAATTTTCAAAAAAGAGGGATGCAGAGCATCTCCAGCAGCAATTTCAAATCGGCTACAGCTAATTTCAAATCGGCTGCAGCTCAGTATGTGGCTTCTTGCGCACCCTAATGGTGCAACTAACATGTTTAAAAAGGCAAACATCTCATTTACAGCTGCCATTACACAAACCTCTTAAAGGTAAAGTAACATATTTCTAATGCAACATGCTAAAAGACACAAACACCACAAACTATATCACAGCAGATACAAAATATTCCATACAAAGAATGTCAAATCCCATAATTTATACAAAAATACGTTATCACACAGGCAAATTATGCACAGCACTCATAATATTATAAAGACCATTCATAAAAAGCATGTCAAATCATTGAAAAAACAAAAATATTCACAGTCATTATTCTTTTGCATAAAATGGCTGACCATAGGAGCTTCAATCACATGGTTCCTAAGTCTGCTCCTGTGTTCCAGAATACGTTCTTATGCAAAAGAATCATGACTGTAAAGATTTTTGTTTTTTCACCTTATACAAATATGAACAAGCAGATAGAAATGAAGACGTGCACAAGATCCTGCTGCAAAAAGAGGCATACTGAATACACCAGTTGAATTGCATTTCTCCATATGGACTGAATATGACCAATGATTTTAGATGCCTTTTATGAATGGTTATATTATGTTTTGGACATTTGGACTGATTTCTATATACTTCTTAGTAAATTGGTCACTAGCTTGCATTTTTTGTTGTGTTATCCATTATAGTGACCTCTCTCGGATTGTATTCTATAGACATTTAAGGCTAGCAGGAGGAATTCATGCACAGAGAGGAAAACTGAAGATGGTTTAAAGATCACTAGCATCATGTCAGTGCTGGCCAGAAAATTTTTTTGTTAGGTTTACTGTCACTCCTTTTTAAAATAAAATAAAAAATTCCAATAACAATTGAAAATCAAGGTAGTTTTCTAGAAAATAGCATGTAGCTTTGTAGCTAATTGTGTGTGGGTTTTGGATTATTACTGAAAGTTCTACACCCTTTTGTAGCTGTTCAGTGTGAAAGGAAACCTGTTGAAGTATCACGAGAAAAACCTTCAAATTGTGCAGCTTCGACAGAAAAGATTTACATCCGGAAAGATTTGCGCAGCCCATTAACAGCAACTCCAACCTTTGTCACAGACAGTGAAACAGCAAGGTATGCAGTACTACCTGGGATTAGATAGCACTGTAATTTTTCTTGATGGAATAAGCAAAAATGTGCGTTTTTTTTATTTCAGGTCAACAGGAATGTTGGAGTCTGGAATGTTTGTGAACATTCATCAGTCTGGTATAAAGAATGAGCCTGCAGTGTTGATGACTCCAGATAAGGTATAATATTTATTTTATTTTTATTCATTCACATTATTTGTAGTCCATTTGGACTCAAGGCAGATTACAGAGTGAGTCAACAGGATAGGACATTCAGTAAACAATGCAAGGATTAGAGTTGTAGAGCCAAACAGAAATATAAAAACATATTAAATTATGCAAAATTTGCATAGTAGGATCCTAGTTTCAGCAAGCTGAACACAGTAGTATAGACCATAGTCCCTAATAATTTATTCAGTTAACTTTGTGAATCATTTAATGCAGTATAATTCTATTGCTTGTGTAGAACACCCCTCTTGATAATCCAGTTTTACATATTTTGTGGAAAGCCTGGAAAGTGGAAACCTTCCTGGCTTCCTCAGGCAGGCTATTCCACAAGGTGGGCCACAGTGGACAAGGCACTTGTATAGGCAGTTGTTACTTTTGCTTGTTTTCAGATTGGGAACAGCAGATGATCTTGCTCAGATGAGTGAAGCTGTTGTGTGAGTGCATAGGATGAGAGGTGGTCTCTCAGATAGGTGGGTCCAAGGCCATGAAGGGCTTTGCGATGGTCAGTACCTTAAACTTAGCCTGGTTACTGATGGGCAGCCAGTGGAGTGACTGTAGAATGGGAGTAATATACGTGCTCTGTCTAGCTCCTGATAATAGCCAAATCACAGTGCTCTGCACCAGTTGGATTTTCTGAATTGATTTTGAGGGGAGACCAGTGTATAGTGCATTATGTACAGTGGCTATGTGTGGAACACTGCCCTTGGAATAAAGCCAGTGGGGTTTTCTTTTCTATGACTGCAGTTGTAATGAACCACAACTAGGGGAGGCACGTCAACATTCTACTACTACATATTTGATATCTAAGTAAGTGGAAGTGGGGATGCCTGAATTGAAGCCCCCAGAGAACTTCTGGGAGTCATTCCAGATCTGTTTGGCAGCTCTCCCTTTAAGTAAGGGGTGTCAAACATGCATTCCTGGGGGCCAAAGCAGGCCCCCGAGCAACTGGCTTTTGTCTGCTTTCTTCTCCCTCTCACTTGATTCCTTCTGAAACTCAGTCTGCTTTGCAAGACTTGCTCAGTTGTACAGGAACTACAGAGCAAAGCCTTGATTTTCTCCATTGGTTGAGGCTCCTCCCCCTCCTGGTCCCCTAGGGAGGGAGGGAAAGAGCCAGAGCTTCCTTTGCCCAGTTCCCTGGATTCCATGGGAGAAATACAAAGAAAGCACCTTTAAGACCAACAAGTGCTAATGTTTTAAGCATGTTTTAAGTTTTTTTAAATATTTAGTCATGTTTCTCTGTGTCCTTTAAAAAGTTTATATCTCTGCTACCTAATCTTAAATAGGTACACACCTGGCCTGGCCCGGCCCAATAAGATCTCATTTAAGTCCGATCCGGCCCTCATAACAAATGAGTTCGACACCCCTGCTTTAAGTGAAACAGAATGAGGAAAACGAAGGCAAAGTTGGTTGATAAGAGCTCTGGAAATGGCATCAAGGCTGTTTGGTTTAATGAGTTCATATTGGCTTTATCCCTGAAGCTATCATATTTTCCTTGCATTCAGTACAAGCTCCTGTATGCCATGCTTTTGGTATATCTCAGGCAGACTATCTAAATTATTGTCCCAATTTATCCACTCATAACTCTTGGCTTAGAAATAGCCTAGGTACAACTTGTATGTATGGCCTTTTTGAGGGTTGCCCACAGCTGGCACTTCTAACAGTTTCCATTGGGAAGTATGCAGAAGTCTTGTTCCCCAGATATCACCTTTGGTTTACAAATCATGACCCCCATCAACCTTACATTGCTTCATTAGCTTCTTGTTTTTGTTCTGATCTTCTTCGTGGTCTCTGTGCATCACACCGATGGGAGATAGGCGCTTGCGCCGATCACGATCGGTAAACTTCAAAGCTGCGGATTTCCACACCCCCGCCGCAGCGCGCATGCCCAGTCCCCCACTGCGCATGCCCACCAAGGCGGGGAGCGGACATCCCGCCAGTTCTCTTCTGACCGCCGCGCTGATCAGTTGATCTCTACCCGCTACGGTCGGTGAACTTCGTTCTATTGATTAGCTGTAGTTAGTGTAGTTTAGTTTAGTTAGTTTTAGATAGTTAGATAGCTGTTAGGTTTTTCTACTGCGAGGTGGGATTTTCCCCCCTGTTTAGCGGGGTCTTCCCTTCCCTCGCGGCCGCGTTTTCCCCCCTCGCCTTCGTGGCGTATGGAAAGACGGTGGGGGTTTTTTCGCCGGTGTGCAAAGTGCGGCAGTAAAATTGCCCCCCCCCCGACAGACACTCTCTCTGTTTGCTGTGCCTTGGGGAAGGACATAGCCGGATTCCTGTGGACACTGTGCAAAATTTTCTAAACAGACCAGGAAGAACCGGGCCGCGAGGTTGGCTGCGGCGCTCATGGAGCAGGCCCTCTCACCCCGCAAAATGGCCGTCGAACAGGCCGATCCCGAGGAGCAGTCGACATCGAAGGCTGTCGACACCGATCGGGCCTCCACCGACGCCGATCGCCCCCATAAACGTGTGGGCTCGGCTACCGCTATCGAGTCCCTGGTGCCAGTTAAGAGGCACAAGGACGAGAAGGCGACGTCGGGCGACAAGGCTAAAAAGCCTAAAAAACCTGAAAAGGCTGGGCCTCTGCTGTCGGCACCGCTGACTTCCCCCGAATCGCCCCCGGAGCCGGTGGGCGACGCGCCGCCCCTGAAGCTTCTCTCTACACGCAGGGACAGCTCGCTGCTCGCCTCGGCCTCGACACAGCTCGTGATCACCGATTCGGACTCCGAAATCGAATCGGCCCAACGTACGGGCAGAAGCCTGGACCGACGCTCCTCTTCGGGTCGAGAAACCCCCCGGTCCCGAAGCCCGATTCGGCACCGACCTGATCGGGACCGACCCAAGGGACTTTCTCCGCAAGACGGTGGGGCTGATCGCACTCAGCACCTACCACCACAACAAGTGCCTTGGGACCAGCGCCAATGGCAATATCTTTACGGCGCTTATCCTCTGCAGCCTCCCTTTCCCTGGCTCCCTCCAAAGCAGCCAGAATGGGACCAGCGCTCAGCCAGCTCCTATCAGTCCCGAACGTCTGCTCGCCCTCAGAAGCGTTCCTCGGCATCGGCGGCGGCGGGATCGGCTTCCGCAGTGGCACCGGTGACGACGTCCCCCGTGACCGAACGTCGGGCCCGATGCGACCCGACCCCTAGGTCGGCACCGACGCCACAGGTGTCTCCGGTCGAACGTAACCCATCCGAGAAGTCAGAGTCGGCGGAGGCATCCCCCAGATCTTCGGACTCTTCACCTGAAGAGTTGGAGGACCCATCTCCTGGAGAACCTTCTCCTCCCCAGAAGACGTCTGACAAGCTGCCCATCTCCCCATCGGAGGACCTCAAGTCCTATGGGGACCTGGTACGGAGAATGGCCCAGACGCTGTCCCTGTCGACGGAACAACCGCAACCGGTCATAACGGATAGCGTCTTTGACATTGTTCAGAGGGACACTTCCACGGCGGTGGCATTACCACTTACTAACGTGATGCTCCAAACCGTCAAGTCCTCCTGGGACAAGCCCGCCTCTACGCCAGTGTCTTCGCTGCGCTTGGATCATATGTACAGGATCCAGGAGAGCACTGCCGAATTCCTCTACACACACCCTAGACCGAACTCGGTGGTTGTGTCTTCTTCGTCTAGGGCGAAGAAGACACACTCCACGCCACCCGATAAGGAAGGTAGGAAACTGGACTCCATGTGTCGTCGGCTGTACTCTGCAGGCTCTCTCGGGGTGAAGATAGCCAGTTATTCGGCTTGCATGGGGCGGTACCAATACGCCTTATGGGAACAGGTCTCCTCCGTTATGGGTACCCTCCCGGAACAAAGCAGAAGCACCCTTAGACGGCTCCAGAAGGAAGGGATGCTCCTGGCCAAACAGCAGCTCACATCCGCCAGGCATTCAGGGGATGCATGCGCCAAGGCACTGACTACGGCCATTTCCCTTCGACGCCACTCTTGGCTGAGGTCCACGGCGCTCCAACCAGACACTCAGGTCTATGTGGAGGATCTCCCCTTTGAGGGTCCCGGTTTGTTCAGCTCCACAACTGACTCTGTCCTCCAGGAGCTGGACAAAAGCATCAAGACGTCCCGCAACCTTGGTGTTTCGGCCCCCCGTCTGCAGACAAAGCGACAGTGGACAAAGCCGTGGCAGAAGAAGCAGTACGCGAAGTCACCGGAGCGCTCCTGGAAACCTAAGTCTTCCACGTCCTTCCAGCGCCAGCAGTACTCCACCAAGCAGAAGTACTCTCCCCCTGCTACCCAGCCTCGCCAAAAGGGATCCAAGCAGGGCCTTTGACTTCCGTGTCCCGCCTATAGTTGCGGACTCTATTCGCCTCTCCTCCCATTTGCCTGCGTGGTCCCGTGTTACATCGGACCTGTGGGTGTTATCCATCATAAGGAGGGGATACGCGATAGAATTTCTGCGCTACCCACCGACGCCCAAGTTTGTTTATACCCCCCCATCCCAATCCCTCCGGGAGGAGGTGGACTCCTTGCTCCTCAAACGTGCCATAGAAGTAGTTCCCGCGGCTCAGAGGGGCCGTGGGTTCTACTCTCGTTACTTCACCGTTCCCAAGAAGGATGGCGGCCTCCGCCCAATCATGGACCTCTGGGCCTTGAACTGCTTCGTCCGCTGCGACAAGTTCCGCATGGTCTCGCTGCAACACATCCTTCCCCTGCTGTCCCCGGGCGACTACATGGCCACGCTCGATCTGAAGGATGCGTATTTTCACATCTCTATCCTTCCTGCCCACCGGAGGTTTCTGCGGTTCACGATTGGAGAAGCCCATTTCCAATACCGGGCCCTTCCCTTTGGACTTTGCACGGCTCCGAGGGTCTTTACCAAGACCATGGTCATGGTGGCCGCCCACCTGCGGCTGCAGGGGGTGACGGTCTTTCCTTATATCGACGATTGGTTGATAGTGGCAAGCTCGAAGGAGCTTCTCGAAAGGCACATCCACCTGACTCTAGACCTGCTCACGCAGTTGGGACTGCAAGTCAACTGGGCAAAATCTCACCTGCTCCCATCCCGACAGGTGCAGTTCATCGGGGCCATCTTGGACTCCAAGGCGTGCAGGGCATTTCTCCCTCCAAGCAGAGCGGATGTACTTATCCAGACGGTTCGCTACTTTCGCGAGAACCCGGTGGTTCCAGCTCGGCAAGTGCAGAGACTATTGGGCCTCATGGCGGCTACGACCGCGGTCATACGCATGGCAAGGCTTCACATGCGGCCGCTACAACTCTGGTTTCTCAGAGTCTTCCGTTGCAACATCGATTCTCTCTCTCGCAGGTTGACGGTCCCCACGGAGGTCCTCGCATCCCTTGGCTGGTGGGAGGTCTGGAATCACCTGACGGAAGGCGTGCCTTTCCAGCGCCCGGCTCCTTCGGTGACGGTGACGACGGACGCATCCCTCTGGGGGTGGGGGGCGCATGCAGCAGGTCTGTCTGTGGGCGCCCCGTGGCCCAATCACCATCTCCACTGCCATATCAACTTCCTGGAGCTTCTGGCGGTGTATCACGCCCTACAGTCCTTCCAGACCATCCTTCGGGGCAGGGCGGTGCTTGTTATGATGGACAACACCACGGCGATGGCATACATCAACCGACAGGGGGGCACGGTGTCCCGTCGGCTTTGTCTCCTCGCGATGTCGCTCTGGGACCTTTGCGTATCTCTGGGGGTGTCGGTGTCGGCGGCTCACCTTCCCGGGGAGCAAAACGTCAGGGCGGACTTCCTAAGCCGGGGGGGAGCATCCCTCCACGAGTGGGAGCTCAATTGGGAGCACCTAAGCCCAGTCTTCCAGTTGTGGGGGACTCCCGATCTGGACGTCTTTGCAACCAGGGAGAACAGGAAGTGCAGACTGTTTTGCAGCAGGGGGGGCCAGGGCCGGGGGTCCTTGGGAGACGGACTCCTTGTCCCTTGGAGCCACCACTCGGTGTACCTCTTTCCTCCGATCCCGCTCATGACACGAGTGGTGCAGAAGATCCTGTGCGATCGGCCAGTGGGGATCCTTGTCACCCCCTGGTGGCCCAGGCAGCAGTGGTTCCCGGTGATCTCCCGTCTGGCCAACGGGATTTTCCATCACTTCCCACGGGCCCCGGACCTTCTTCTTTGCCATCGGGGCCAGGTTCTACACCACGACGTTCCCCACTTGAAGCTCACTGCCTGGCGCCTCGACGGCACCGGCTGTCCGAACGGGCGCAATTTGTGATGCTGAACTGCAGGAAGGCTTCTACCAGAAAGTCGTATTCCTACAAGTGGGCCAAGTTTGTCAAGTTCGCTCTGGACAGGGGGGTCTCTCCCTGTGAGGCGGGCCTGCCAGTAGTTTTTGACTTTATTTTGTCTTTGCTGGACGGGGGCCTGACGGTGCCTTCTGTACGTGTCTACTTGGCGGCTGTATCGTCTGAACATTCTAGGGTGGACGGCCACTCAGTCTTCGGCCACCCGGACTCCAAGAAGTTCCTAAAAGGGGTTGCTCGATTGTACCCGGCCATTAAGGTTCCCGCTCCTGCGTGGGATCTAGCCCTGGTCCTTAAGGCTTTGACGGGGAAACTGTTTGAGCCCATGGCCACTTGCGCGCCGCATCTCCTGGCCTGGAAGACAGCGTTCCTGGTGGCCATCACTTCGGCCAGGCAGGTCGGCGAGCTAGCCGCGCTACGTAGTGATGCTCCATACTTGCGTTTTACCCCGGAAGGGGTCTCGCTTCGACCTGACGTCACCTTCCTTCCTAAGGTTGTCTCTTCATTCCACCTTAATGCTGAGATCCATCTACCCTCCTACTTCCCGGCCCCGGCCACGGAAGCTGAGCGTAGGCTGCATGCGCTGTTCTTCTACTTGCATCGCACGAAGGCGTCCCGGAAAGACCCTCGTTTGTTCGTGTCCTATGCCTCTGTTTCGCAGGGCAAGAGGATTTCCTCTCAGCGTTTATCCAAATGGATTATTGAGACTATTCGTCTCTGCTACCTTCTCCACAAGACGCCGCTCCCTGGGCCGGTGTGGGCCCATTCTACAAGGGCCGTGGCGGCGTCGGCAGCCTTCATGAAGGGTGTTCCTCTTCAGGATATCTGTAGGGCTGCGACCTGGGCTTCAGCGCACACCTTCGTGTCCCACTACGTGTTGGACCTGAGCCGGTGCCAAGAGGCCTCGGTGGGCCGGGCTGTCCTGCAGTCTCTGTCTTCATGATGGACCGTTGCACCCTCCTCCAGGTGAGACCTTGGCTTGCTACTCTCCCATCGGTGTGATGCACAGAGACCACGAAGAAGATAAACAGGTTTCCTACCTGTAACTGATGATCTTCGAGTGGTCATCTGTGCAGTCACACTACCCGCCCTCCTTCCCCTCCGCTGACGGTCCACATGCTTGGGCTATTTCAGCGGTCAGAAGGAACTGGCGGGATGTCCGCTCCCCGCCTCGGTGGGCATGCGCAGTGGGGGACTGGGCATGCGCGCTGCGGCGGGGGCGCGGAAATCCGCAGCTTTGAAGTTTACCGATCATGATCGGCGCAGGCACCTATCTCCCATCGGTGTGACTGCACAGATGACCACTCGAAGATCATCAGTTACAGGTAGGAAACCTGTTTTTCTCTAAAGGACTGCCTTTCCTTGCTCATATAATTTTCTCTTCTTATCTCTAGCAATTGTCTGTGAAACAAGCTCTTCCTGCGTGGTGACTCCAATCTCTGTATCTTTCTTGCTTCTTGACTGACAGCCTCACTTTTTGGCCTTATGCCTGCAGAGGTTACTTCAGCTGTTGTCACAGAGCTGACCTGACTGTGTGTGTGTTTTTTTTTAATAGCAGCTGATTAAGGAATTTTTTTGCTTTCACTTTTAACCACTTATGATGTCAGCTGGGCAGGTTGGCAGCAGACTTGTATACTGAAACACTGATCTGGCCCAATCACATAGAAAACACAGGTGGGAGGGTAGTCTGATTTCAGCAACAAAAGGGACACAGGGAGATAAATTGAGCTTAGGAAGGAAAACTTTCTCCAGTAGAACACGGCACTTGATCCCGAAAGATTCTACAAACCCTAATGATGTTACCAGCCGTGAAAACCTGAATTCTTTGATAAGATTTAATATACTTTACATACCATCTACCATGGGAACCTAACTAGTGAATATTTTACATACTAGCTTATTTCACCCTTTCCTGCCTGTCATTCTCAACAGACTTGACTGCTACCACTATTTTTCATTTATATAACTCATGTAATTAGATCAGGATAAGTTAAAAGATATGTAGGCAGATAAAGACATTTTATCAGTTATTTGCAGTACTCTGTTAGCTTTTTGTACATTTTTCTATGTAAAAACCATTAAATCAATAAATTTATGAGAATATTATATATAACACTTTCACTAAACAGTATGGGCAAGTAATTAAGACTAATAAAATCTAGTACAAACTTTTGGATGCTTTTGGTACATCTCTTTTACCTGTGGCTATGTTTCTTTATTAATTATGTGCTGTAAGTTCCCCAAAACTACTTTATGTAAAAGAAAGTTGAAACTTTGCATCTCTTTTTTTTTAGATTGAGACATGTCAAGGAGATTTAAGTACGCTGGCAAATGTGGTAACATCATTAGCAAGTCTAAGCAAGTCCAAAGAAATGTCTCCAAGTAGTCCTGACCTATCTGTGATAGAAAGCTTAAGCAACGGAGATGCATCGTTGTCTGAACTGCAACAAGATGAACATGCAAATAGTGATGTTTCAAGGTAAGGAACGATAGAATCGGAAAACTGTAGATGGGCTGAGGACAAACGTGGGAAAACTCTGACTCATTTAACCACTACTACACCCTGACTTTCAAACCATGCTTGTAATTAAAAAAGACCATACAGTGAGTATACTATGCTGTGCAAGAATGTGGAGTCTAACACTGGATCTGATGTCCTTCTATCTCAATTTGGTTTGGGATCAGAGTCTTCCAAACACCAGTTTAAGCTACAATGAAGATTACAAACTCCATGCGCACTCACTTTATTTATTTACTGTGGACAGAACTTAAATCAGTTATCAAGAAATTTTACTAATATTTGAAACTTACCACCCCTCCAAGTCAAAAGGCCTTCTGTCAAAAATATATAAATTCTTAATTTCTCAATGAACGTTCATACTTACCAATATCAGGAACAATGGAATAAAGACTGCAAAAAAAAATCTAGACGAACATCACTGGGAACTTAATTGAAACTCTTATGTGAAGAAATCAAATATTACAAATATCAAATTTCAGTTTCATAAAACGTTACTATGCTGGTATTGGCCTCCATCCAAACTAAACAAAATTGATCCCACCATTGAACCTCTCTGCAAAAAGTCTAGTGGCAAAGAAGCAGATTTTATCCATTGTTGGTGGCAATGCAGATATATTTATGCTTTTTGGTAACAGGTAAATAGACAAATAAGCAAAATTACCCATACAACCTTAGCACTGGAGCCTGATTTTTTTTACTTCATAAATGGCAAGACCAAGGGTTAAGTTCCAGTACATCAGAATTAATTCATATTTTAATAGCCATGGCACAGCTAGTCATAGCTTCACACTGTGTAGATAAACACCCACCCACATTAGAAGCCTGGTATCAAAGGCTGTGGGAAATGTTTACATTATGCAAAATCGCTTTTAATTCCTATGATAAATCTTACGACCTATATGAAAGACATGCAGTGTCTGTTTGGTACCCCTTACTTTTCTTTCTGAAAATGACATCATTCCACAGAATCAATATTATAGAAAGTTAATTTATTTTTGATAGTCCTGTTGCTTATGTATATTATGCAACCAGTTGTTAAACATCAGTTAGTTTTATGTAACACGCAATGAAGGTCAGACTTTGAAGGATTATATTAGATTAGATATAGCAATGTATTTATTTATGTTTTCATTGGTTTTCTGTTTGATTTTTAAATGTAATACTGTTGGATTAAAATTTATTTAATTAAAAAAAAGAAATTTTACTAATATTTGAAACTTATTTCCCAAGTCAAATTTACAAAAGGCATTTATTTTAAAAACCATTTCACAGCACATTTGGTAAAATGTTTGGTAACCACATGCATATAATTAAAATGTTTTCAGTACCATTTTAACTGCAGTTGAATTTTTTCCAGTGCATTTATCAAGAGTATTGGCAAGATGATGATAATATATTTCCTTTTCTAAAGCTGACTGAGGGATGAGGAATTCTGGGCATACATTATTGTTCTTACTTTTATCATGTTATTTTAAAAGAAACTATGACTTATGAAAATTATCAGCATATTGGTGGTGTTTTTGTCCATGGCCTCCAAACGTTGTGTGCTTAAGAAATGGGGGAAGGATGATGTAGGGTCTTGCCTTTATATTCATACCAGTGCTTCAGGATAAGACATTCTTAGGAATTTCAAATTATCCCCATTCTTAATTTGGTTTCTGGCCAGTTTGTGGACCTGGAACTAGCTATTTTGTGCAAAGTAAAAGTAGAACACCAACAATTCACTCTTCTTTGTGTGCCTTCCCAGCTTCAGGGTTTTCATAGTTGTCAGTTTCTTGTTTCAGGGCATTTGATACTCTTGCAAAAGCATTGAATCCTGGAGAAAGTGCATCATGCCAGAGCTCTGCAGAAAGTATGGAAGCCAGTGCACGTCTCGTTGGTGAAGAAGCAAGCATGAGTATTGTTGAAATAGAGGGCCCACTTCTCAGTGATGCTCATGTAGCTTTCAGGGTACTCTAAAATACATCTTCATTGATAATCATTACAACATTTAACTGTATAGATGCCTTTAAAATCTTGACAATTTGCATTTTAAGGGGTAATGATTGTTTATTGATATGGATGTTTGTTATCTCAAACAGCTATCAGCTAATATGTATTCAGACTGCTGCTTGAGTAATAGTGTTTCGTATATATGAGATACCAAAATCCTGCTGTCTGTCAAAACCATTCAGTAGCGCTAGCATAAACTGATTTCAAAACAAGAATTCAATATAATTTTTTTTAAAAATACAGTCTCAGCACATAAGGAATAACAAAGGAATTAATCAATCAATCTTTATTGCATTAGCAACAAAATGCCATAGCAACTAACAACTAGACTTAACAATAGAAAAAACTAAATAAAACATTCAATATAAGCTAAATTATCAATAATAAATGATAATGATTTAAAATTTATCCAATAACATCCCAAGAAAACAAATAACCCAGAGTGGTAAAAAAGAAAGTAGTCAATATATCTCATTACTCATTTTTAAAATCTATAATGGCAGCCACAACTCTTGCCACTTGGAAACGAATATATTTATCTGACAATAGGAATACTAATTACTCTTAGTCTGACCCAGGTTTATAACAATAGTCATTAACAGACACTCTCACATTTTGAAATGCTACTGTTTTGTTGCTTTCGCATGCTCATGCTACTCAGATCAAAGGTTTGTTCAATTTGTTAATTTTACTATTCTGTCATTGGATCTTAAATCTGTACCATTTTGCATTCTGAGCCACTGCCTACCAGCTATTTGTGGCTCTGCTCTCTGTGCCGGATTCCTCGTCTGATGAAGTGTGCTTAGAGCACACTAAAGCTTACGTTCTGAATAAAACTAAGTTGGTCTTAAAGGTGCAATTGACTCCTATTTTGTTCTACTACTTCAGACCAACACAGCTGCCTACTTGGATCTAGGTAGCACAGTGGCTTTGGAGACTGATTTAGTGAACAGCAAAATGAGATGCCACATTATGAATAATTTACTGTAGGATGTTTATGAATTTTCCAAAGCAAATCCTCACATTCGGTGTTATCATTCACCATTCATTACTGTTACGTGGCAGCGACATTGTGTGTATCACAAATCAAACCAGAGATCACATTCCTTAAATCTGTTATTGCTTGTACATTGCTGGGTAGATTGTATACTATTAGAAAAGAATTTGTCTGATGAGACTTCAAGAGACTACATTTTAGATTTGGGTTAGAAGAAGCAAGGTGATCCTAGGAATATAGAAAGTGCTATGAAAGGAAGCTTTGGGTAGAATAAGGACAGGATGTGCAGTGACTGTAGTAAAATGCAAAGGTGTAACAAAGGGAGAAATGTTTGATTTTGTTAGAGATAGCTGGGCACTCAACAGTTCTGGTGGTTGTTGCTGCTAATTATGGGAAGAAGACAACATAATGCATATACTTAAGTAAAGATCTTTTTAAACAGCAGACATTGTTTCTCTGCACCTTCACAACCTCATTTCTCAGAGATCTTTGTAATTCAAAGTAGTAAATCCAAATGAACAGTTTTTCACTATGTTTACGCCGCTCTCATGCTCCTTTTCTCTGCAGGGATTCCATTGGATTTCACAGTCTGCTCCGGGGCTGCAACTAGCTTTGCCTTTTTCACACCACAAACAGAAACCTCTAAAAACCAGTTTCTGTTTCTGCACGAAAAAGCTGAAGCTAGTTGCAGCCCCAGGGCAGATAGTATGAAATCTGACAGAACCTCCCGCAGAGGAGTTTGAGAGTGGCGTACAGCTAGTGGGAAATCGGCCATCCATTTTTAAGCAAGACCTGTTTAGCTTGTTCTTTTGTTTACTTCCGCTGATCAGGCCTTCCCTGATCAGAAGACAATCTTATGATCCAAGCAGTAATCCTTTGATGAAGGAATAGAATTTAAATTACGTTTGCCTGGGTTTTTTAGTTTGCAAGTTATCTATAGAGATGAATATGAAATAGTCATGCAGTTTTTCAGCCTTGTATTTTTTATAACACTAAAACTTTTGTCATTTTATTTGCAGAGTTTAATATTAAATTGCTAACAGGATATAATTTATTTCAGACACAAGGTGATTAATGTCTAAATGTGCTCTTTTGTGACAGCTCACCATGCCCTCGCCTATGCCTGAATACCTGAATGTTCATTATATTTGTGAATCAGCATCTAGATTGCTCTTTTTATCTATGCACTGGGCACGGTCCATTCCTTCCTTTCAGGCTCTAGGGTGAGTATTGAAAAGTTTATTTAATATGATGAATGTTTCAGAAATACATTCCTCTTAGTAATGGAAGTATCCTTTGAAATGCAAAATATTTAGACTGAGCTGTTTCATGTTTGTAAGTTTTAAGTTGCTTCTGTGCAATATACATGCAAGCATTTTACGTACTTTAGAAAATGTGCATGTTTCCAAACCATTGTGTTATGCATTTCTTACTGTTTATAGATTTGTCAATAGTGACAAAAAGACAAAATGTACATCTTGCTGTAGTGTATATCTTGCTGTTTATAGATCTGTCAATAGTGGTATAAAGACAAAATGTGTGGTTTCTTTCAACAAAATAAGACTTCTTTCCTAGTTCAAGTAATTCATGATGGTATTTTTATTGTTACTATACACACACACACACTAGGAATAAGGCCCGTTGTGGGGGAAAATACAGTGGGCTCTAGAAAAAGGCTGTGGGCGAGTGCCTCCCCACTTTCTTCCCCTCCACCCATTCAAGTCGAGGCATTCACTCCCTTCCACCCTTGGTGTCTTCCCACCCCCTGTACAAATACCCCCCCAACCACCTCTTTCCCTTAACTACCCCTGCATCCTTGGCATGCCACTACTCCCCCACCCATGACATTCAGTCACCCATTCCCTTGCTGTCTTCCTACCCACCCCCAACCCTTGGCATTCACTCATCCCCCAACTTTGCTGTCTTCCCCTCTACCCATCCAAGTGAAGGCATTCACTCTCCCCACCTTTGGTGTCTTCCCACACCCTGTCCCAATACCTCTTCCTCTCAACTACCCCCAAACCCTTGGCATGCCACTACTCCCCAACCCATGACATTCAATCACCTGCACCCTTGCTGTCTTACCCATCCCAAACCTTAGTATTCACTCACCCCCCCACCAACCTTGCTGTCTTCTCCACCCATCCAAGTCAAGGCATTCACTCCCCCCACACCCTTTTGATGTCTTCCAATTCCCATCCTAATACCACCCACCCCCAACCACTTCTTCCTCTCAACTACCCCCACTTTCTTGGCATGCCACTATCTCCCCCCATGACATTCAGTCACCTGCACCCTTGCTGTTTTCCCACCCACCCTGCAGTTAAAACAGATGCTGACTCCCCTCCCGCATGCATGTGTGTGTGCTTCCATGTCTGTGGTGGCTCAAAGCCCTGTAAGAGGCCCAGAATGGAGATAAGGAAGAATAATTATGGGGGGGTGGGGCATGAGGACAGTCACACAGATGCTGAAGCTCAGCATTCCTTTTGTTTGCAGTGAGTTTTTGCCTTCTTTTGCTGTCATATTCAACCTTGCAACATTTAGCATCAGCATGAGCTTGTGGTGTGATCTGGGTTTTTTATGTGACTTGGTTGTGTTATGGTATACCATAGAGTATGCGCCTCAAGATGGCTGTTTTCTGTAGGGGAAATGATCTGACTTCAGTTTTCCCTCTCTGCAGCCTCTACTTAGGAAAAGTAGTCTTTCTCCACAGTATAGACTAAAGAAGCTTACATCATTTTCCTCTTCCCCTGGAGCAGTTGTAATTCTTAGTAATCTCTAGCCTTCATCTGGAGATTGGCAGAAACAGACAGTCTTATCTCAGAGACATACACATCTCTGATGCTTCTCTGTGTCCAGTGGCTGCTGGGAGGCCATCTTTGTGAGCTATCGAGGAGAGGGTTATTGCTAGTGGCTGGCCAAAAGCCAGTCGGAAGAGCTTAGTAGAGCAGCAGGGACCTGTGTGAGGGTGTGGAAGGGCACAGGAGACAGATGGGGGCTACATGTGCTGGGCCGTTGATGGGGTGGCAGACGTCTGTTGCCAGCTGTGATTTCCTTTGTGAGGCCACATTACAGCAGCAGCCCTTTCTGAGCCCAGTTGACAGAGATGACACAGAGAAGTGTTGGAGATGTGTCTGTCTCTAAGGTAAGACTGCTTTTGGCAGTTTGTTCAACATTCCCGGGCCTGTAGTAGGTGAGGGCAGGGGAGTCAGCCAATAGGACACCAGAGCCGCTGACTGAGATGTGATAGGCCGATGGTTTATAGAGTGCACTGAATGCACTCCTAAGCCAATGGCCACCGCACAAGAGAATTGTGATCTATGATTATTATTATTATAAGCCAAACTAGGACTCAGATTCATGTTCAGATTCCAAATAAAGTATACCTTATATTTTATTCAATCTGTGAACAGCAACAGCAAAAAAGATTTCAGGAAAGCCATCTCACAGCAATCCTCCATATCTGGTATTTTCAGATTCATTGTCTGGTACAATGAGAGTCCCACTGGTACAATGAGAGTCACAACAGAGAAACTGCAATACAGGAAAACATTTCAGAAGCTGTGCAATTTTCCTACTGGGTATTTTTTTAACCAGGAAATCACACTTTAATCCTCTTTAAAATCCCACAGAAACCTTGAAGAAAAGTGTAGTTTTTTTAATTTTTAAACTCGACGTGCTTTGTTCCATTACGTTTCAAACATTTGCAGAGAAATGTCAGCAGAGTCAAAGCTGTATTTTGGTAATTGTATTAAATAAACATGCTAAATAAACATTCAGATGCCTGCATGTACATGTTTCTTATACTCTTCTTTAACTGGAGAATTTTCAAAATGACATGCATTTAATACTGTATATGTATATGCCAAGAATGTAATTTTTCCTAGTGAAAATGTTCTTACAAGCATCTTTAAACTGTTGAATTCACTATTGTGTATTTGTTTAAGTTTTCATTAATATATTTTGTCCTTTATTCTTAGGCAAGACAACAGCATATCATTAGTGAAAGCCTGCTGGAATGAACTCTTTACTCTGGGTCTTGCACAGTGTTCACAAGTGATGAATGTAGCAACTATATTAGCTGCATTTGTTAATCACCTTCATAATAGCTTACAGCAAGGTAAGATGCATGTTTACAAGCCTCAGAATTTGTATGAACAGGATTAATTTTGCTTAATATTAGCGTTCACTGTTAAAGGCCTGGTTAATATCAATTTGATTAGGTGATCTCTAAATATGCATCTCTCCGATTTTAGACTAATTTCTAAAACACAAATCTCCATTCTGCCATATAGTGCCAGGACAGTGCATGCTTCTGAAGAAATTGTGTGGATATAGTGTAGTTTATAGCTTTTAACATTCTCTGCCTGACCCTGTCTTGCGTAATGTAATTAGGAGCTTCACAAAATCATTTTTTAAATGTGGCTTTTCCTGGTCAGCAGAGACTCATCCATGCTCTGTGGTGTTCTTTCTGCAGTGACTAAAGTCCACACAGGTATCCATATGCATACAGTGCCCTTCAACGGCTTGCTTTGGCTCTTTAAAACCAAAGGAGCTGAGCTGTGCCTCTGCCAGATGTCAGTTACACCAGAGCTACACAGCTCTCACTGTTGTATCTTGCTCAAAGCTAAAGCTCCCCTTCTAGGTTCTTCTCCCACTCTTCTCTACCTTTCCCCCACAGGTTGTTTTCCTCCCCTCCTCTGTCTCTTTTGACATCTCCCTTTTTATTTATGGGCTCCAGCCATGCCCTCTGCTGCTCTCCCTTCTGTGAGTTTTGTTCATGTCTCACCAGCTTCCTTGCCTTGGCCCACCCCAGCTAGTTTGCACAGGGCTAGTCAGAAACCCTTTCTGCTCATTGTGCCCTCAGCAAATGCCCTGGGCTGGGAAACCTACTGCCTTGGCTGCTCTGCTCAGCAGCTGCTTGGTGGTGGTGGGGACATAAGTGGCAAATCCAAACTCCTGGTGGGGCCATCAGGCTGCTACTGCCTCCCCAAGTGGTGCCCTGCATTGTCCTGGAGCACCTGCTCCTTTGTCCCAAAAGCTTGGCCCTTGTCTGGCCTCAACTGTTGCCTCTGTGCTACAGTAACTTAAAAGAGATGAAATTGAAGAACAGTTAAAACAAATGTATGCAATAAATTTTGAGAGCAATATATAGTAGCTTGGGCTCAGAAAATATGTTAAAGGGATTATCCATTTAGGTGTCTTATTTTTTTTCTTATATAACATTCTGGAGTATATACTGAGCTGAATTAATATCTAAAAAAATACTTATTTGTATTCAGCTACCGAAATAACCATGCCCAAATAAAAGCTGATATTTAACTTATATTGGACACTGCAAAATGCATTCAATTTGCTTGCTCCATTGTGCCACCGTGGCAGCATGATGCAGCAAGTCAACTGAAGGCATTTAATGTTAACTGCCTTCATTTCACTTGCCAAATTGCACCACCAAAGGTACAACTCAGTGAGTGAAATTCTCCATTATATCCTATGGGAATTGTGTCCATAAGGTATAATGGAGCTGAATGAATTCAGATTTATTGAATATTATGCAAATACTAATACAATACCAATACTGGTATTTGAGAATATTCAGGCATACCATATTTTTCAGGTTCAATAGATCTGATCGGTATAAAACCAAAACATTTTTTGCACACCCCTAAGAACAAAAGTCTTGTGTATAATAGCAAATTATTAAGTTTGTCAGGATGAATGTACAAATTATTTGTCTTTCCTTTTTATATCTTTTGCTTAAATACCCAAAGAATTTTACACTGTCTGTACAAGAAACATGATAAAAGTGCAGTTAAGTGCAGTTAACTAAGGCCTAAACAATTCAGTCATAGGTTAAATCAGACTTTAAATCAGTCTTTATTGAAGACATTAATCTGTTAAACCCAATTAGGCAACCATTAAGAAAATCCTTATTAGATTTGGATTGTTTTATGTTAACCAGATAAGCTGTCAGCAGAGAGAGGAAAGCTTGTGATGGAACATATCTTCAAACTACAGGAGTTCTGCAATAGTATGGTAAAGCTTTGTCTGGATGGTTATGAATACGCTTACTTGAAAGCAATTGTCCTCTTCAGCCCTGGTATGTAAAAATTTGACACCTACAGTCTTTGACTTTATTCTGATAGTCAGTATCTGAGAATATTAAGTTTGCTGGGAAAGTGCCCTTTATATAAATTCTTGCATGGCTGACATTCTGGGTAAACCTCTTGACTGCATAAAATAAATAGACTTTGTGTCCAGTTTTTAATAAAGCTTGCACTTTCTGAGGATATGGTTTGTATATTACTCATATAAGTGAACCTTGCAGAAGAAGCTTCATAGGAGCAGTCATGCAAGGCCTACCTCATATAGCACTTACAGCAGAATATGGGACCTCAAAACTCTGTGTTGGGTATTTAAGTTTTCATTGGTGCAGAGAAGGCTTTTTCCTAATTCTCAGAAATTACAAGGCTTTAAAAGGAAAACTCCAAATTATCAGATTTTCTGATCTCCAAATCAGTATTGAGATTTTGAGGGACTGAAATTGTTTTGATCTTTGAGTATACAGGAGTCACCCCTACCCGTGAAGGAAAAAAATAGTCACTCAGCTGAGCCTGTTAGAGCAGGGGTCCCGGGCCACTGGTCCATGGACCGGTACCGGTCTGTGACCTGCTAGAAACTGGGCCATGGAGTGAGGCAGAGCTGCCCTGGACTAAACAGGGAGCATGGCCTTGCTCCAAGGCTGCTTCCCCTTGCAGGGTCCCGGACCAGTAGAAGGGGCAGCGCTGCTGTGACCTTAGCCTACCCATCATTTATAGAATCTTTAAATGGGTCTTTAAATGGGAGGGGGAAGCAGAAATAGCCACAGTCTTCCCCCCATTTGAAGACCCCCATGGGGGGCAGGGATGTGGTGTGGGCAAGGGGGGGCCTGGGGTGGCAAAAACCCCTGTGCTTCCCCCCCCACCGGTCTGTGGAAAAATTGTCTTCCACAAAACCGGTCCCTGGTGCCAAAAAGGTTGGGGGCCACTGTATTAGAACACTGCTGCTGCTGCATCCAGTCACCTTTTTTTTGAGGGGGGTGGTGGTATTTAGTGATGGTAAAAGAGGAGACAGTTGGAAGGGTAGCATGGCAGAGTGGTTTAGTTTTACCTGTGGGAGAAGACGGAGTATCTGGTTGTGAGGTCTGTCTCTGGTAATAAGCAGAACTTGTACCATTTGGTCTGACTCTGGGGAAGGGGCAGGCTGGTGTGAAGAGTATTATTTCTTTTCAGAAGGCTCTGACCTAGTGCCTAGTCAGGGAAAGGCTATTTGTACCTATCCTATAAGCAGTAAAGAGAATTCAAACCTCACTCTGAAGCCATAACTGCCTTAAATTTATGTGCCTCGGCCAGGTTTCTCCTTTGTCCACCTGGAGAGGGAGGGGGGAGGCAGGAAGCACTGAGGTAACTGGGGGAAAAGCAAGCAACCGTGTGACTTCAGCAGCAGCCCTGGAAAAGCAAGCAGGAGAAAGAAGTTGCTCAGGGGCCAGATTTGAGCCCGTCATGGGCCGCATTTTTGACACCCCTCTTAGAGAGTTTTGGTTTGTTGCCAACTTTTTATGTGTCCTATAATCAGAGCATATCCATGAGAGAACTGCACTGGCTGCCTATGGTGTACCGAGTCCATTTCAAAGAGCTGGTATTGACCCTTAAAGCCCTATATGACTAAGGACCTGTCTATCTATGGGACCGCCTTTCCCCATGTGTTCCCCAGAGAGCACTGTGTTTGAGAGATCAAAATCTGCTATCCGTTCCTGGACCAAGAGAGGCCAGATTAAGCTCTACACAGGCTAGGGCCTTCTCAGTGGCATCATCAATGCTGTGGAATGCTCTCCCAGAGACCATAAGAGCCCCATGGGATCTCTCCCAATTCCGCATGGCCTGTAAAACTGAACTCTGTCAACAGGCCTATAAAAACTAATGTGGGAGAATGCTGCCTCTTCTATGTTGCTGAGCTATACTAGCAAAAGGACCACTAACAGACAATCAGAAGAACTGTGACATCACAAATAATCTGATCCGCCTATATTGAAATTCTTGCATAGCACCAAATACTTTTTAAAATTGTTATTAAGTTGTATTGTTTTAAAATAGTAACTGTTAGCCTCCCTGAGTCCACTTGTGGAGTTGACGGCATATAAATTTAAGATAAATAAAAACAATATATTTGTTTTAGACCATCCAGGCTTAGAAAATGTGGTACAGATTGAAAAATTCCAAGAAAAAGCATATAAGGAGTTTCAAGATTATGTAACAATAGTATATCCAGATGATACTTACAGGTATGTAACATCTATATAAATGTCTTGATTTTTAAAATGTGTTGTTTTTCTCAGAGTTTTGTAACTTCTGAAAACTCAGCAAGCATTTATTTATAGTGCAGAGAAGATTTTCCTTAGTGTTTAGTGTAAAATCTCTGAAGAAGGATGATGTCCCTTTTGTACACTTGGTGCCACATTCCAAGTCTTGCCTACTACTTACAATGGATAATTCTAAAATAGCAGAATCATTCTTACTTCATGTAGTCAGTTACAGTCAATAAGACTGTACATAGAAATGAAAAATATATATAAACCATTGCTCTGATGTAAGAATTTCAAGCAGTGAGTGCCTGGCACCCACTGGCATGAGAGCATGAATGGTACTTTGCACATACTGATGGGCTTGGGGCCTGTTAAAATGTTTCTTATTGGTCAAGCCAATAAGAAGTGCTCTTACTGCACAGAAAAGATAGGTTAGTTGCAGGCCATTCTGCTCTTATGTGAATACCATATCTCCCTGTTTCTGTGATAGAATATCCCAGTTCTCTCAGTGAGAGAGGGAGAGTGTTTAAAATCACATAGTACAGTTTAAATCAGATGTTTCTTTGATTCTGAGGGGGCATTAATGATTTTTACTTGGTCAAGTTTTCTCTGTTCCAAGTAACCATTTTAACAGGCACCAAACCCTGCTAATGTGAGCTTGCTTTAACTTTCTGGCACATACAAAAGGGCAGTTGTTTTACTGTAGTAGAAAGGGGATAGATTTCCTCTATTATGCTGTGCTTGTAAACTTCTCAGTATGTTTGACTGATTGCTGTTGGAGACAGTGCTGAACCTGTAGAAGTTTCTTTAGCAAATAATTCTTGTTTTTATGCTCTTGTGGCATCTGGCCCATTTAAGTTGCAAATGCTGGTGCAAATATATGCTAGCCCAATGTAACAGTAACAAGGAATATAGTTTCTAGAAAGCTGGGCAGAGTTGCTTGTCTCTTGCCCTTGACCAGCTGCTGAAGCCTATCCACAGGATTTGTATATCAATCAATTTGGACTGAATTTCACAGCATATAAATGATATTTCATGTACAACATCAGAAAATGTTTACTTGATTGGTTAACCAAACGTATCCTCAGTTTACAATAACAACAAGTCTATTACAGAGCCTGGCACTAGCTGGGATGGGGCAATTCATTAAATTGAATGAATGAATGCACAGAAATGCCTATTAACATTACAAAGCCAAAGATGTGAATAATATTTTAACACTTAGTAATTTATCGCTGAGAAACTTTTTTTACTAATTAAACACCAATGAATAATCAAAGAGATTTATTTTGCATGTAAAATTGTGCCACCCTTTTGTTCAAATCTATCTTCCAGACTGTCTCGGTTACTTCTCAGATTGCCTGCCCTGAGATTGATGAGTGCTGCTATCACAGAAGAACTATTTTTCGCAGGACTCATTGGAAATGTTCAAATAGACAGCATCATACCATATATTCTAAGAATGGAGACTGCAGATTACAATTCCCAAATAATTGGTCATGCTGTATAAATGTTGAACCACGGATTCTATACCATGGCAATCATGGTGATGTAAATGTACACTTATCTCCAAGAGATAACAAGAAGCTTTCCTGTGCAGTTAAAAGAAGAAAAATAAAAGAAGGTGCAAGTTTCTCTCTTCCTGTACGTTTTGAAAAACAGCAGAATAATTTGAGGTGATACAGGATGACTTGCTTTTTATCTGGTTTTCAAGAACTTGTAGATTACTTAGAAGCAAATGAGGATCAAGAGTCGTTCATCCTATTTTTGTAGCTTAGCTATATCTGAAACACTGACAGTGAGAACTCCAGACAAATGTACAAAAATCTTTGGTAGGTGAGCAACTTCACCAAGACATTTCAGCTTGATGTTTTAGAGAAAAATAAACTTTCCTTCCAATGTTGTGTTTTTGCTATCTTGTTTCTCCAAATTCACTTTTGACAGTTTTGATGTAAGTCTGAAATCCTGAACAATCCAACCTATTTTCTCATGTGATAGCATAAGATTTTTTGGCTATCTTTCAGCTACTTTGAGCAGAACTTAAATTTTTGTTCAACAAACTCAAACTGGGCATTTTTTTAAACAACTGGAGAGAAATCATAGGAGGTCTATGAAATTGGCTTGACATTGTTTGCCCTCAAAGTAATTCCTATATTATTTGGGTTAATCTTGGAAACCAGTAGCTGTTATGTTCAATTATCTGCTGATCTTATAATTTAGAAAGGATTGCAGATCGTTTAGTGGCATCAAGTTTTTATTGTGTGCTGTTACCTAAGTTCTGTTATATACTTTATATGGTTTATCAGTGCCAACTCTGTTCATTTTAGTCAGCTGCCCCTGCACCCAATTAAGAATCAAATTGACCACTGCTGGAGGTTCCCTTTAACCCAAGTGTTTGAGCCATTACACACCAATATGCAACTGTTACTGGATCTCCTCTATCAGTATTGACCCATCTACAAGATGTAGATAAGTTCTCAACCAATGCAGTTCTTATAAGAAGGGGGAATGGTCATAATTTTTCAGGCGTGCTATTTAAAATAATAACCAATGAATAAATCAATTATGGAATTTATGTGAATTCTGTATTCTTAAACAGCAATGATCACAGAATCCTCATTACAAATTTTGTTTGTTGCTGAACACCTTCAATCTTTGAATTTTTTCCCAAAGCTCTTTTGATTACTAAAAGTTTTTAAAAATTATATAATAGTTAACCAACCACCAACATGAAATATAAATTTACTGTTATCAAGGATTTTTACATCTAGTTTTCTGTAACTTTCCTTGTTTTGAATTTTGTTGATACTAATGCAACTGCCTCTGATTGATACTTATTACCAACCTGTGAAAAGGGCTTTTTGTAATTTGAAAGACAGGAGTATTTGCATCAGGTTTTTCTGAACAGATTGATTAGAAAGTAGTAGTCTTACATATTTTATTGCATCCCCTAACAATAATGAAGTGAAGCATTGCATTTCCCCCCCAAATGTGTATGGCTCTGCAACTACATGCACGCATAGTGTTGTATTATATTTTTGATTACATATTACCAGGTATTTCTTGTAGTTACAATCTGAGTTGTTTTAAATAATTCTAAAATGTCTTCTGCATTGTACATTTCTCTAATGGGCTCAATATATTTGTTATTCCGGCCCGACCTGGATAGGCCAGGGAAGCCCAATCTCATCAGATCTCGGAAGCTGGCAATAGAGCCACCTCTCTGAGCATCCAAGCCCCAGTAGGGGGCGCCATGACTTCCGGGCACACACACACTCAAACACACACACACACACACACACACACACACACAACACAGAAAACAAAACTATATATGTGTTATTTCTATTTTCACAGTCGTGTCCCTGGAAATAAATTGCTTCTTCATTCCATTCCACTTTTTGTATAAATTTTATTTGTGGCTTAGTTGTAGCATAAGCATCGGGAATGTCCCAATGACTGTCTTGCCATTGTATAAAAATTACTGTAAATGTCTTGAAATCAAAAGAAGTGTAAATTCTATTTTGGCTGTATTTTTAAAAATAAATTGTAACTTTTTATTATAGAATGCAGTTATATTAATCCATTTTTAAAAATTCATGTGATCATATACATACAAGAACTTGGAACTGCTTATAATTCAGATTTTAATATAGAATGAATTATAATATTTTAGATCAGATGCATTCACTTTGCTACTTCAGCTTTCTAACTATATATTATTAACCATTTAATTTTGTCATTTTATGCCTGCATGCAATTACATATATATTCATATTTCAAAAAATAAATTAAACTTGCTATCCTGCTCTAAAAAGTAAAAGATAAAATGGCTACATTTAATGTAGCAGAATACATTACATTTTTTCTGTACCAACATATATTATACATGAAATTGTAACAAATCCTAATACACCTTATGATAAAAAATGTCAATTTAACAAGATTTTCTAGTCTCAAAGGCTCAGCAAAAGGGAATCTTTGTATTTTGTGGTAGAGTTTTAGAAGTTGTTTGTTGAAATTATTTATCTTCCAAATATTTGTTTTGCTGCACAGGGTATTTTAAGATTTTTTTTTAGATTTAGGCATCCATACCTCCAAAAACTATATAGTACCTTTTTATGAAAAACAACCAAATTAACATGGCACACTAGGCAAGCTTTGGGGTTTCCAAGAACTCATTATCATGCTGAAGGTTCAAAAATGGGGAAGGTAAAAAAAAAGATGTAAGCCACTATCCTAAGGCCCTTTTATCTGCCTCTGAAGTAGAACAATTAGCAGATTTCAGTAGGGTAGCACTGTGCAACAGCCCTGAAGATGGCAATAGATGAGCAGCTTCATCTAGCTGCTTTGTTTTTTAATTACATTTTAAACCAATCACACTAGTTATCTGCCTTGGATTCCTGGATATTCAGATTAATTGGACTATCTGCATCTTTATACTGAACACCAGCTGAACCACTTTAGCTACATTGGTAATTTACACACCTGTTTATATGTATGTCAGTGTGCCAAGAACCTCCTCCCAGAGAAGCAGATTATAGCGATTAATGACAGAGTTTAAATATGAAGTAGAGAAGGAATTCAGAATCATACTCCTCCCAAAAATCAGCCAAACAACTATGCATTGGTGACCTGCTGATGAAAAAACTAGTAAGTGAAATCTCCACCTTCTGTTTTCAACAGCTGGAATTGGAAATGGAGCCACTTATCTAGTTATCCCAGACTATCTCTCTGCAGCAGTTGCTCAACCTTTTAGGAAGAATGGCATAGTAGACTCACACTCAAACCTCTCCACTTCCACATTTGGAAAACATTGTTTCCAAGAGCAGGGAGCATGGTCAGGATCGATGAGGAGCCCTGTTGCAATTTAAAGACGGCCATTTTGTTTTGGATTCTAGGAAGTAGTAGCCATTCATATATTAAAAAAAAAGCTGGTAGTTAATATCTCTGACTAAAAAAAAAAGTAGTCCCCTGGGCATGCACCAGTCATTTCTGACTCGGGTGACGTCGCATCACATCATTTTTTTTATGGGGTGGTTTGCCATTGCCTTCCCCAGTCATCTACACTTTATCCCCAGCAAGCTGGGTACTCATTTTAACAACCTCAGAAGGATGGAAGGCTGAGTCAACCTTGAGCCAGCTACCTGAACCCAGCTTCTGCCAGGATCGAACTCAGGTTGTGAGCCGAGAGCTCGGACTGCAGTACTGCAGCTTTACCACTCTGTGCCATGGGTCTACTTACCTCTTTGACTACAGCTAGTAAAATCAGATTTACACTGCCATGCTAAGCAGATCTACTCAATAAGTCTTAATTCCAGGCAAAGTGTTCTTAGGATTGTGCTGTTAAGATCAGAAATAATAATATATGACAATTTCCTATTTATGGGAGATAAGTGTTCTAATACTCAATTTTGTTTTGGCAATCAAAAACAATATGTGACAGGAATTACAGGCTGGACTATTTGGAGATTTCCCCTTTCCCCAATCCAAATCTTCCCCTCCGGGATGTTATGTGGTATTATGGACTTGAGCTATCCAGTTCCCTTCTCCTTGTTTCTTCTTCTAAGAACAAGTTTAGCATTCTGTTGTTTCCTGGAATATGTTTATTTCTTACCAAACCGCTTGGAAAGCTCACTAGGTAAATAGATGGTCAACCTATATATTTTGCTTTCCCACAGCAATATTATTTCTGTGAATATGGAGATCCACTTCGCATGGCTTATAGCTTTTTTTAATTTACAAAGTTCTCCTTTCTCTTTAAATTTTAATATGCCAATTTTCTTCTTTGAAAATGCAGTTTTAGAGCAGTGCATTCTCATTTTTTAATGTTTCCATCTAACAGATATTCCATTAATGCTCTAATGTGACCAAGGAGGAAAATCCAATGCCATTCCTGCACAACAGGAAGCCCATGGCCTGCTGAGTGCCATGCTTTACAATTTTTGCCTTTGTGGAAATACTCCAAATATGAACGGTTTGCACCCTTCTCAGTTTCCTTGTAGAGAAACACAAAACCTTCTCAAATTCTTCAAAAACAGAAGCATGTGTGGAAGACCACTACGTCTCCCAGACTTACTCCTTGGTCTTCTTTTCCCTAGCTTCTGAGAGCTGGCTCCATTTTCTTCCTATTTTGTTGCAGCTAGCTACCCAGGCTGCCTGCATATTTGTCTCTGCAACTGCTGCTTACTAAATTGCTGGGGACATTTTTGTCTGGTGCAGCTGCCAAACTTGGAGGGATTAATAATCTGGAAATAGCAAAACAATGTGGAGGTAACAGACCTGCAGAGATAGGAAGATGAAGTAACTAAGGTGAGGCTGTGAACTGTTCTGAGAGCCTTGTGCATTATGCTAAAAATGCTAACTTATAGAGTGATCACAGTGTTAATAAATTCTAAAAGAAAGGGGAATAAGGTGACAAACACGGGGAAGCAGAAGAAGATGGGACAACCGAGTGTTTTGTACTTATACTCCAAACGAGTTCTCTAATAGTATCTTCTTAAGCATAGAGCACTTCTGTACCGACTATGCTACTGATGCACAAAACCCACAAACTGAGTGGCAGTGTGGACAATATAGGAATTAATTATTTTGCTGCTGTTTCATAGCATCAATGTGAATGCAAAAGGTACCTCCAGAAGTTGTTTCCAAATCAAGGTAAAAGTGCTGGTTCTCACTTTTAAAGCGCTGTGGTCTGGGAACTTCATGCCTACAGAACTACCTCTCCCTATATGTCACCCCAAGAACACTTTGTTCTTCCTCACAGTCTACTGATGGTGCCCAGCACAAAGGTGGCTTGACTGTCCTCAACAAGGCAAGAGCTTTTTCCTATAGTGGCTTCTTGCATGGTGGAAACTGCCAGATGACCTCCAGGCCATAAAGGATCTTTCTAGATTCTGTAGGGCCTCCAAGAGGAAGTTGTTCCACAAGGCTTTCTGTTAAAGACAGCTGAGGCCAGTTTCCCACTATTAGTACTTCCACTTCTTTTTTTTACCACAGTCTGGGTTTTTAATCTGATGCCTAAACTAGGGTGCTATTTTATAGATGGTAATTTAACTATTTTGTAAGTATGTTTTATTATTTCTTATAGACTGTTTAATTGATGTGAGCTGCCCTGTGGCCCAGGTGAAGAAAGGAGTATGAGACTAAAAATAAATTAACACATAATATTTACAGTTAGGTAATCTTGGTTTATACAGATGGCAGCTATTTGATTCGGAATGGCCAGTTCAGTTACAGCAATCCTGTACAAAGTTTCATACTTGGATTTTGATTTTTATGTGCATTTCATAATATTCATTTTACTTTCAACAAATGTACAGCTGTATATGTGATTGAACTCCTCCGTTTATCCACCTACAGCCCCCCTGTGTGATTTGTAAAGTGCACACGTGTTTCCTCTTTCTTAAAAGCAAGATATTGAAGGAGGATAGGGAACTGGCTGAGAAGCTGAATGCATTTTTTGCCTCCGTCTTCACTGTGGAAGATGAGATGTGTTTGCCTACTCCAAAACTGCTAATTTTGGAAGGGGTGTTGAAGGACTTGAGTCAGATTGAGGTGACGAGAGGAGGTCCTGCAACTGATGGACAAATTAAAAACTAATAAGTCACCAGGCCCAGATAGGCTTCCCAAATCCCCCAGCCCCGATCGCAGCAGCCAGAGCTCTTCCATTTTCCCAGGCTGCTTCCTGTCCCCAGTCAGCTGGCCGGTGGGGGGGGAGCCCTGCCCCGCCCCCAAAGGACCATGTGCCTTTGCACCTCCGGAGACTTGATTGAAAGGCTTCAACTTGGGATGGTGTGTCTGTGTTGCTGTGAAGAAGCTGGCAGCAACTCGTGAGTAGAGAGGCCAATCCCCTGCATCAGATTTCCCAGAAACGGGGGGGGGGGGGGGGAGGGAAACGTCTTCATTATTCCCTATGTGGAGATCGATTCTCACAGGGTATAATGGGGAATTGATCTGGAGGTCTCGGGGGCTCTGGGGGAGCTGTTTTTTGAGGTAGAGGCACCAAATTTTCAATATAGTATCTAGTGCCTCTCCCCAAAGTACCCCCCAAGTTTCAAAACGATTGGACCAGGGGGTCCAATTCTATGAGCCCCAAAAGAAGGTGCCCCTATCCTTCATTATTTCCTATGGAAGGAAGACATTTAAGAAGGTGTGCTGTCCCTTTAAATGTGATGGCCAGAACTCTCTTGGAGTTCAATTATGCTTGTCACACCCCTGTTCCTGGCTCCACCCCCAAAGTCCCGAGATATTTCTTGAATTGGACTTGGCAACCCTAGGCCCAGATGGCATTCATCCAAGAGTTCTGAAAGAACTCAAAGGTGAACTTGTGGATCTGACAAAAATATGTAATCTTTCATTGAAAATGGGGGGGGGGGGGCACAGTGAAAGGGCTTCTAGTGTCCTGGCCCCACTGGTGGACCTCTTGATGGCACTTGGGTTTTTTTGGCCGCTGTGTGACACAGTGTTGGACTGGATGGGCCAATGGCCTGATCCAACATTACTTCTCTTATGTTCTTATACACACATGTATACCTAGGATATTAGTGCTATCACCGTAACATGAACACGGCTTTATCCAAACCCATTAATCTTAACAGATTTAAACTAGTGTAACCGCATAACATTGCACTGAATATCGCAATCGGCTTATTTGGTCTTTTACATTCTTTCATTAAGTAAAAGGCTGCCGTATGCCTCTACTCACATTAAAATTCAGCAGCTAATCACTTAAGGTGGTAGCTGATGCAGTGAGCATAAAACCTGTCTGACATCCACTTACAGAGGTTTCGGGGATACATTTAATTATTATCAGACAAAATAAAAACACGTCCGCACGATATATCGGTATTTCGCTGGACTAACAATAAAAAGCAGACTCAACGTTTTCTCTGCCATTCGCTCAAATCCTTAAATTTCCTAGTCATTCTCTTGTTTTAAAAAAAACCGTAAACCACTCTGGCATTCCAATATACTGTACATAAATTTATTTATCTAGGATTCAGAGGACCAAGTGACTAATACCAGCCGTCTCCGTACTTGTTACATTATGATTTCCTAAGTCAGAGACACAGAGATAATTTCCCTTTGCAAAGCACCTAAATTAGTTTCCAGAGAGAGACCTGAAGCGCGAGAGAAATTACCCTTTCCTTCTCAAGAATCGCAAATTGCTTCTGTTGCTGCGCCGCTCCATTGTGCGTTAATCCGCCCAGGAGCATGTGGGCCAATGAAGGTGGGACCTAGAGCTGCAGCTGCGCAGTCGCTGTTTGCCAGCGGAAACTCGTTCACCTTTTACTCTGTCAGAGAAAATGGCGGAGTATGTTCAGGTAGCGAAGAGGGCGCTGCAGCAGCTTTGGGGTCATGGTGGCCTTCGTGGGGCTCTGTGGCAATTTCTCAGGTAAATGCACTCGCCTCCGCGCTATTCTGTCTTGGGAGCTTGGCTGCCGGGAGTGTGGACAACAAAATTACTCTTCTGCGTTCGGTATGTGAGACTGGCGGCTCCGGGGGGCTTGTGGTGCTTCCAGCATTTGTCAGTCGAGCGAAGGTTTTTAGCCTGGTGATAGATACCCGTCCCCTTCGAAGAAGTATGGGGTAGATTGATTCCGTTGCCCCTTCTAATTCGAGGCGGGAAGGCAAGTGCTTGCTGCCCTTTCAATCCACTTTCCAACTGGATTTTATTGTGTGAACTGGCAAAACCCAGTTGGTAAGTGCACTGAAAGTGCATTATTAGTGTGCATGATCATGGCCTCTGTCAAGTTTATAACTAATAGAAGACAGGGAGAAAGTACTCTGCTTTTCAGCCACTTTTGGCTAGAAATTTGCTTGTTTGACGTTAAACTGTTCTAAGGTTTAATTTTGTATCCACTGATGTTACTACAAGAACTTTTTGCAAAAAAAATTCATCATTATGGATTATATATATAAAAAAAACGTTAGGCTGTTTTCCTTAGGATACATAATGGAAAGTAAGTACCGTGAGAATAAGTATATTTAAGATTGGGTTGTCAGTGTTGAAAGTGTTTAATAGCCAAATGTTGAATGTGTATAACTAGTCATTTCTATAACTGTTATGAGGTCTATTTTCAGTTTAAATATCTAAGTTTTCTCTTATACTTTTTAAAAAATTGCTTGCTTGTTTATTGATTGGGCTAAATTGCTCTAACCTCAGATGTCTGATAGTCTTTTGAGTTTGGGAACTGGAACCACATACTTTTTCTATGGTATGCGGCCTGATAAGACAGTTGAAATTGTTTTTCTGTTGGGATTTGCAGGGTCAATGATCTGAAAACTGGTACATTAGTAGGCACTGACAAATATGGAAACAAATATTATGAAGACAACAGGTATTTCTTTGGTGAGTGAATGCACCCATGTGATTAAACTATTCTAGCAAATAAGTTACTTCATCTTTGTCAAAAGAAAAACAGCTTTTTAATTATTTATGTTAAGATTAAGCTTCCAGAAAGAAACAAGGATCTGAGAGTGATGAGGATCCTATGAAGTGATGTTGTACCAGGTTACTTGGGATTTCGCTCTTACACATAGTAGTTGACTGCCATTTTTTTCAAATATAGGAATATGAAAAAAGAACTGACTTTAGGATTTTAAGTTGGATAGTAGGAGGGATGATTTCCACCTTCTTTTTACTGTAGCAGTTGTAGCTAGTGAATTTATTTGACAAGATATTCTAGTAAAGTAGATAACATTTTCCCTGTCACTTAATCTTTGGGTTATTTACTCTGTATCTATTGATCATAGCTGATTAATCTTTAGCACCTTGTTGGACATTTAAAAGGAGAATTTAAATTCCTGGGCATGTGCAATTAAACATACACAATGCATTATACATTCTTAGAATCCTAGAGGTGATTGTGTCTGTTAGCTGTCTTTAATATATTTGACTGATAAATACTGTTAGGGATAATAATGTACAATGATCTTGAAATCGGTTATATGCCAGTAAAAATATTGATTATAATTCAAAGACAATCCAGAGAAAAACATTACCTAGGTGCTTAAAATATGCATTTGGTGTTCTTACTAATATTAAAATTGGGGCTTAGAACAGTAATGTGAGTTTTCTGAGAAAATTTGAATTGGAAAATGTTCCTATTTAAATAACGTTAGCAAAGAGAGACAAATGCACAATATGTACAAATGCTGGGATTTGTCCATGCTTCATATTATACACTTAGTGCATCTGACACAATTGATTTGCTATACAACAGCTCCAACAATTATAGATAGACTATATTTACATATGTAGGGTGGAAAGTTTTCTGGAACAGTATTCATTTTGGAAAATCTTCTGTTCCACATCACTTGCTCAGAAATAGCATTTGCTAATAGCTGATAATAGTTTGAAAACAGACAACAGTGTTCTTTCATCTGCATATGCATTGCCTCTGTGTAGAAATACTATATCAGACTATATGTAATTTGTTTCACTGCCTCTCTTACCCTGCTTTTTTGTCTTGTATCAGTCTTTGTCAAAAGTTGAAAATTTGCTGAAATCAGCGTTTTGAAAGCTGAATAAATAATGTAAATAAATATATTCTGAGCTCTGAATGTTGACTTTATGCAAACCTTGGTGATATGGGTTGTAGAATTCCCTATTAGTAATTATTGTAAGTTGTGTTAGTTTATTAAAATGCATTTTGTAGAGTTAAATACAATGTAATAATTTTGCATTTACCCTTATGTTTAAGGTCGTCACAGATGGGTTGTGTATACTGAGGAAATGAATGGCAAAAATACATTCTGGGAAGTAGATGGAAGCATGGTGCCGCCAGAGTGGTAAATTAACTTGTTCTGTGGCAATGTGATGTTATGCTCAGAGTTTCCCCTTGTAATTAGATGCTGCTGTGAGAGGAGATAAAACTGATGGCAGCTCTTGCTATTAACAAATGTTTGCTTATTTTATTTAAAAACATTTTTGTGCTGCTTTTCTGCTCAAATAGAATCTCGAAGGCAGCAAGCATTAAAACATTTTGACATCAAAAACATTTAAAGCTGAGTATATATAAATCAATAGAAGCATCTAAACAAGACATAAAACAAACACCAAAAAGCAGGAAAATGACCAGTAACAGTTATTATGTTCGGGTAGATAGCCACATTGGTCTGAAGCAGTAAAACAAAGTTTTGAGTCCAGTAGAACCATGAAGACCAACAGAGTTTAATTCTGGGTGGGTATAAGCTTTTGTGTGCATGCAGATACATTGAAGCCTTACATATAGGTAGAGAGAGGGTAGGGAGGGCAGAGGTGTTGAACTCATTTATTATGAGGATGGGATCTGACATAAATGAGACCTTGTGGGCCAGGCAATGTGTGTCATAAAATGTAATGCCAGATAGTGGAGATATAAACTTTATAAAGGACACAGACAAACACAAGATTTAAAAAAAAACCCTTAAAACTTGCTTAAAACATTAGCACTCTTGCAGTATTTTGTTTAATAGTTCCTCATAACTAACACCACTTGCTCTGAATTATTACATCAAGATCTGGAGACAATGTCTGTGGTGTAGTGATTGTTCAGGTGTTGTTCTGGTGTGTATCTGTTAAGTTGCAAACCTACTTTTGATTTATTGACATTCATAACAGAAATCTCATGGTCAATACTTTGAGCCTAAGTCCCAGAGGAAAACATGAAAAGGCTTGGCATTGCAAGCTTTTGTACATAGGTTTCTTGTTGTGCTGATCAAGAACATGTGAAGGCGCCATGACACAGACTGAGAGCTATGTGTTTGTCTACAAAACTATAGTCTGTCTTGGAGAAATAACTACAACTTCGATGAGGCAATGTAAGAGTAGAGAGACAGCAATGTATAATGGTCAGTATCAGCCTACAATCTGGGAAGTCTAAATTCAAAATCCCCAGTCAGCAAAGGAAATGTGCTGGGTGAACTTGGTCTGGATACGCATTCTCAGCTGAATCCACCTCACTGACTTGTTGTCATTTTTCATTTAAATAGTTTACATTGCTTTCCTATTGAAAAAGACTGGATCATCAGGAGTGAAAAAACAGGAGGGGAACCCAGCTGCATCTAAGAGAGCCTTGGCATAATAGCTCAACAGAGAGAGAACGTTAAATAAAATATTGCAAGTATAAGTAACTGGGTGATAAATACAGTTGAGATTGGATTAAATCAGTTAAAACCTGTGAATGGCAGTAAATTAGTATACAAATACAAGAGTGAATAAACAGATGTGATAACTAACTTAGTCTGCTGGCAATTCCAGGAGCAATAAAGTTGAATTCTGGGTATAAGCGAGAAGCGAGAGACTTAGAAGGTGTAAATACACACTTCCTTGGATACAACGAAACAGATTTCCTCAAGTGTTACATATAGGTGTGGGGAGATATTTGCCAGAAAGGACTAATTAGAGTCAAGATGCATAAGTACAGCTAAGATTGGAATAATGCAATTGGTAAGGTCTGTGAATAGCAGCAAATTAGCATACAAATAATAAAAGAGTTAACAGATAAGAGAACTAAGTTTGAGTTCAGTGGCACCTTTAAGATCAACAAAATTTAATTTTAAGTATAAATGAGAACTGAATGGCTTAGCCACTACATGCATAGTGAAATAAAAACTTGGTATCTCTGTTAGACCTGGGGGTTCCATTGTCCTGAGTGTTGTATTAACTTGAAATTCAGCAATCTCCCAGTGTGTTTCTGAAATTGCTTTGTAGCAAAACAACTACTTTGATGTCCCCTACCTAGTGCCCTGGGTTGAAATGTTCTCCTACAGGTTTCTCAGTTTTGTGTTTCTTGATGTCATATTTGTGTTCATTTATCCATTAGCATAGGATTTTATCTGTTTGCCCTATGTGGAGAACTGAAAGGCATTGTTGGCATTTAATGGCATGTACAGTGTTAGAAGATGAGCAAGTGAATAAGCCAGAGATGGTGTGGTTGATGCTGTTAGGTCCAGTAATTATTTTGTCTGGATGTATGTGGCAGCAAAGTTGGCTTCTGGATTAATTGCAAGCTCTCATAACAACGTCCATATTCAAATTAGATAGGACTGCATTTTGAAGTGTATGGCAAACTACTCTTGTGTAGACTTCACAGTGCTTGTATATTACACAGCCTGAACTTGCGCTTTAACTTTCTGTTAATCTTTGCACACCCTGCAGCAGTCTTCTGCTATGACACACAATAATTTCTCCAATAACTGAATAATCTAGCTAATGAGTTGGGTCCAAAAATACATTTCAGTGGGTGCAAGAACTTCCAGTTGTGGGGTGTGAATTTGCATCTCTCCATTTCTGCAGCAGCACAAAATGGAAATTAATTGACTTTGCTCACATTTGGGGGGTGGGGGGGTGGGGGGGTTGTGTGTGAAGAAATGCATTTTTTTTCCTGAGAGGTTTGAAATGAACAAAACCTATACATTGTGTTTTACAAATTCTTTTTTCTTCTGGGCAGAGGACAGTTAGGAAGGGGGAAGTCCATACAATTGCTTTCCAGACTTACCTCAGCCCACCTTCATACACATACTAATAGATCTAGAGAGTAGGATAGTCAGGCTTCCTCCTCCCCCCCCCCTTCATGCAGGGAACAGAGATTTGGAGGAATTAAATGCTCGAAGGAATCCAGGAAGAAAATGTATAGAATTTTCTGAAAGAGCTTCTCTGACCTGGCCTGACCTGGTCAGTGGGTGGAGAAACAGATATGATAAAAACTCCCTGCAGAAAGGAGGGAGGCTCTTTTCTTTAGGTGTTGCGTCCATGAGAACAGACAAACCTCTTCACTGAGAAGGCAGCGATTTTGACCATGTGGTCATCTGGAGAGGTGAAGAAGGCTTCAAGATAATGGAGCTCTGTAGAGAGCTAGAATTCCTAAACTAAAGAGCTTGTCCAATATGTTAACATCTGATAGGGCATGTTTAGAGAGAAGGACAGAGGATTTGCATTTTACCCATTTCTTGTGAACCCCTCGTTGAAACTGGTGCTGTGTTAAAAGTATACATGTGAACATTTTCTTTTAAAGAAATTCTATCTTTTGAAGCTTAGCTGTGGTTCTCTGTACCAAAGACACCACCATCTTGAACACGCTATTTTAAAAGGAGTGCCAGGGGAAGGCAGGCAGTTGGCAAGTGGCTCCAGAGACACACAAAGCAAGTAACCTGTCCCTGTGATGACCAGGTTCTGGGCAGTGAGAGACAAAGAGGCTAGACCTCAGAACTGAGTAGGGAAGCTGGGAGCCCTGACTCTTCCATGGGGCAATTTCTTACAAAGGTCAGGTGGTGGCAGAAGGCTACCAGAGAGTGAAAAAAAAGTCTCTCCAGGTGTTGAGAAAAACCTTATAAAGCAGGGCAGAACAGGGCCTGCAGGCCAGTTCTGCCACAGTTGCCATTACCCTGAGCTACAAATGCCAACATGTAACATCATTAGGCTGTGTAATCCCATCATGTGGGTGGCCCTGTTTGCATTTCTATAATAATAATAATAAGTTTATTTTTATATCCCGCCCTCCCCCGCCCTATATTTCTGCTCCCTCCCTGCCTCTAAAATGCGCTTGCACTATTCCTACTGCATGAAACTTCATTATTTCTAATGGTGATAGACGAGCAGGAGTTTTAGTTCCTTCTCCAATGTATGGGTCCTACTGACTCCCAGTGCAAGATCCTGTTGTGTGACGCTAAAGACTTTTATGTTAAAGGTGGTTTTTGCTTTTTTTTTAGAAGACACCATGCTTCTATTAGTAATCTGGTGTTGCCATAATTTACATATAATTTAAGATTTGCTGTCATAAGTGGTATAAATACTTCTGTCTATGTGGTATACAGATGTCAACACTAAGAAGGGAGTGTGGGTTTGAGCAAATGGATCAGATCCTCCCTCCTGCCTTGTTTGAAAGTCTGACGTCTTCTTTTTTCTTCCTCTGCCATCTCACTTAACCATGGCAGTTAATGTGTCAGACTTGCTAATGCTGAATAAGATGGGTGCTTGTTTTCTGTTGTGCTTTAATCAAGAGGCAAAAAGCTAATTCCAGAATTGGCACTCCCCTTGGTTATGATTTCAAGTAAAGAAACAAATTATACTGTTCCACTTCACCAAAAAAAAAAAACCCAAAAAATATTTCTGATCTTGCAGTCACTATAAAACTTAAAAAATATATTTTAAACTGAAATTTATCAATATTAAGAGCAAAGGGACTGGAAGAAATCCCAAAAGAATATTACATGATTAAGCATACATTGAAAACAGAAATTAAAAATCATAAAAGCAGGGCCAGGCCTTGTTGCCTAGTTGCATTACAGTGGTGGTGGTTCCCTGCCTCTTTCTGTGGCCTTTGGAGGCTGTGCATGCTGGGAGGCTGGCTGTGTGAGCCATTGATGGGGTGGCAGAGGTTTGTTGCCAGCAATGCTTTTCATGAGACCAGTTGACAGAGAGGACACAGAAGAGCTGGAAATGTGTTTGTCTCTGAGGTAAGACTGTTTTGGTGGTTTGTCCAACATTTCTGGGTCTGCAGTAGACAGGGTAGTCAGCCAGTGGGAGGCCAGAGACGCTGAGTGAGCCATGATGGACCAATTAGTAGTCAGGTGCATGGAATACACCCATTAGCCAATGGGAGAGCTCCATTTGGCCAACACCATAGAGGAATAATGTATAATTGAAGAGAATTTTTTTCTTCCTCTCTCAAAATACTAGTACTCAAGGGCATCCAATGAAGCTAGGTAGTAGGTTTAGGAGGGACAAAAGGAAATACTACTTCTTCATCCAAAGGGTGATTAACACATGAAATTCACTACCACAGGAGGTGCTGGCGGTGGCTACAAGCATAGACAGCTTCAAGAAGGGATTGGATAAGCATATGAGGCAGAGGTCCATCAGTGGCTATTACCCACAGCATTGGAAAATGTGCAGAAAAGGGCAACTAGAATGATTAAAGGGTTGGAACACTTTCCCTATGAAGAAAGGTTAAAATGCTTGGGGCTCTAACTTGGAGAAAATGTTGACTGAGGGGTGACATGATTGAGGTTTACAAGATTATGCATGGGATAGAGAAGGTAGAGAAAGAAGGATGTTTGGGGGGGGGCAACAGTGGGAGGGCTTCTAGTGTCCTGACCCTACTGGTGGGCCTCCTGATGGCACTTGGGTTTTATTGGCCACTGTGTGGCACAGAGTGTTAAGAACATAAGAGAAGCCATGTTAGATCAGGCCAATGGCCCATCCAGTCCAACACTCTGTGTCACACAGTGGCCCAAAAAAATTATATATATATATATATGTATATATACACACACACACACACACATATACACACTGTGGCTAATAGCCGCTGATGGACCTCTGCTCCATATTTTTATCTAACCCCCTCTTGAAGGTGGCTATGCTTGTGACTGCCACCACCTCCTGTGGCAGTGAATTCCACATGTTAATCATCCTTTGGGTGAAGAAGTACTTCCTTTTATCCATTTTAACCTGTCTACTCAGCAATTTCATCGAATGCCCACGAGTTCTTGTGTTGTGAGAAAGGGAGAAAAGTATTTTTTTCTCTACTTCCTCCATCCCATGCATTATCTTGTAAACCTCTATCATGTCACCCCGCAGTCAACGTTTCTCCAAGCTAAAGACCCAAGCGTTTTAACCTTTCTTCATAGGGAAAGTGTTCCAGCCGTTTAATCATTCTAGTTGCCCTTTTCTGGATTTTCTCCACGCTATAATATCTTTTTTGAGGTGCGGCGACCAGAACTGCACACAGTACTCCAAATGAGACCGCACCATCGATTTATACAGGGGCATTATGATACTGGCTGATTTGTTTTCAATTCCCTTGTTAATAATTACCAGCATGACGTTGGACTGGATGGGCCACTGGCCTGATCCAGCATGGCTTCTCTTATGTTCTTATGTACTTTTCTTCCTTTCTCACAATACAAGAACTCGTGGGCATTCAATGAAATTGCTGAGCATTCGGGTTAGAACGGATAAAAGGAACTGCTTCTTCACACAAAGGGTGATTAACACATGGAATTCACTGCCACAGGAGGTGGTGGCAGCTACAAGCATAGCCAGCTTCAAAAGGCGATTGGATGAACATATGGAGCAGAGGTCCATCAGTGGCTATTAGCTATAGCATATTGTTGGAACTCTCTGTCTGGGGCAGTGATGCTCTGTATTCTTGGTGCTTGAGGGGGGGCAACAGTGGGAGGGCTTCTAGTGTCCTGGCCCCATTGATGGACCTCCTGATGGTACCTGGTTTTTTGACCACTGTGTGACACAGAGTGTTGGACTGGATGGGCCATTGGCCTGATCCAAGATGGCTTCTCTTATGTACTTTACATAGAGTGATTAAAATGTGTAATTCGCTGCCAGAGGATATAGTGATGACCACAGGAACAAACAGCTTTAAAGGGGGATTTGATAGATTCCCAGAGGATAAGTCTATTATTGGTTACTAGTCTATCAGTAAGTGTATTAGTGGCCACATTCATAGGTTCTAAACCTCCGAATCCCAGAGCCAGCAGGCAACATCAGGGGAAGACCTTGTCTTCTATGCCCTGTTGTTGGCCATCCAGAGGAACTGATTGGCCACATTAAGACAGGATGCTGGACTAGATGGACCATTGGTCTGATCCATCAATGATCTTGTGTTCTTATGTAGCCCCATTTTCTCAGGATCAGGGACTGTTGTGGGGGGGGGAGGCAGAATGCAGGAGAGAACATAAGAACATAAGAGAAGCCATGTTGGATCAGGCCAATGGCCCATCCAGTCCAACACACTGTGTCACACAGTGGCCAAAAAAATTATATATATATATATACACACACACACACACACACTGTGGCTAATAGCCACTGATGGACCTCTGCTCTTTATTTTTATCTAACTCCCTCTTGAAGCTGGCTATGCTTGTAGCCGCCACCACCTCCTGTGGCAGTGAATTCCACATGTTAATCACCCTTTGGGTGAAGAAGTACTTCCTTTTATCCGTTTTAACTCGACTGCTCAGCAATTTCATTGAATACCCACGAGTTCTTGTATTGTGAGAAAGGGAGAAAAGTATTTCTTTCTCTGCTTTCTCCATCCCATGCATAATCTTGTAAACCTCTATCATGTCACCCCGCAGTCGACGTTTCTCCAAGCTAAAGAGCCCCAAGCGTTTTAACCTTTCTTCATTGGGAAAGTATTCCAACCCTTTAATCATTATAGTTGCCCTTTTCTGGACTTTTTCCAATGCTATAATATCCTTTTTGAGGTGCGGTGACCAGAATTGTACACAGTATTCCAAATGAGACCGCACCATCAATTTATACAGGGGCATTATGATACTGGCTGATTTGTTTTCAATTCAATTTCAGTCTGCTGTTACATTATAGGATCCAGTCAATGGCTTGCTTTGTCTTAATCCTGTAATAATTTGGAGTCTATATTGCGCACTGGTACATATTATCACAAAGCAACCAAATTATATCATGAGAAAGGGGTTAGAAGATACATCTGTAAAATAAATATTAGAAAACTGCTGAAAGACTGAAAACAAGTAGCTGAATCTTCCAGTAAAAGATTGTATAGCAGAGATGTAACTTTCTTAAACTGAAATTCTGCTGGAAATGCAGTCCACTGGGTCTTCTGCCAAATCCTAAAATGTGGAATCATAAAAGAAATGCTATGTATAGTGAAAAACAAAATAACCTGATTTTTAACAAGAGCTTAATTTGCCCAGTGATTTTTAAATCTACATATTGAATGGACCCAAGTGTGACTGGAAATATGATTTCTATTGGTAACTGGAATGGTGCACACAGTTTGGTGTAGGGGTGCTACTGAAGAATAAAAGTCTGAGGAGCTGCTAGTATACACAGTTAATCATGCAGTTCCTTGAATTGTGGTTATACATTTCAGTCTACAAATTGCTTTCTGTGGAACAGTCTCCGTGAAGTCACTAGGACTGTTATGAAATAACTTGTAAATGACATTTGACTTTTAAAAATTGATGAAAAGTACATCCATCGAGGAGGGCAGGATATAAATCAAATAAATAAATAAAATTGTGTGAGTAGAAGTGAACTGTCAAGATGGAAAATTGTGTTCCCAATCTGAAATGAAAGGGTTGATTTCCCTTAGGACTGACTGGTTTGATCTTCTTGCAGTCTAAGGGACTCTCTTCTCCAGCACCACAGTTCAAAAGCATCTTTTCTTCTGTACTTCCTCTATTTCCACCCCAATTAAAATATATTTAAACTTTTTACAGACATGTATGTGAAAACAAAAAATCTAATTTAGGTTTTATTAAGGATTTAAATGAGGGAGACCATGGCTACCCCACTGCATTCACCATTATCTGACTGTGGAAGAACTTTTTCATGTACTGAATAATCTAATTTCTTCACTATCTCAGATTGTGGGGAAGGTGAGAGACTTCTAGCAGTATCACCTTGCAGAAGGTGGCAGTGTACATATTAAGAGTGTATACAGGATTCTTTGTAAATAATTCTTTGTAAATAATGCAAAATGTGCACAAGCCATCTTCCCATAACTCTAGAAACATTTGAGACAATTTTTGCTGTTTTGTTAAATACCATTGTATTTTTCTTTGGCAAGTGAAAATTAGAAAGCTATTGGGAAAGGGTTTTTTGCAAGTAATACTGTATAATAAGATATGTAGTCCAATAAACAAGTGTTAATTCTTTTAAACTTAATAGCACCAATATCCAGTTTGGTTAGGTGTGGGGGAGGAGAAGGAAGCATTTCATTTCCTCATTTAATCCAAAACAAGTGATGACCTTGATAAGAGTAGACAATAGTGACAAATACTGATCCATCAATTGCAAACATTGCCCAGGGATTCAGCTTTAAGAGTCCTTCCTGTATTGCCCTTTCGTACACAGAGTGCTGAAGAGGAATATTTCCATCTTCATTGGCTTGGACAGTATTCTTGTAATATCAACTTTTGGTGTGGCAGCTATTTGCTTTTCATTAAATAGAATATCATTTTAAGGTGCATATTATATCTCTTCTTTGCATACTTGGGACTGAAGAGAAGGCTCTGTAGAGCCAACTGTTAAACTGTTCAAAATGTAATTATTATTAATTTGTATGGTGTAACTTTTTAAATGTTGCTAGCTTTTGAACTCGTGTGTATGTGGATTAATATTGCTTAATTGTGTGGTTTGATTGTAAGAATTGTTAGGGAAATGTCAGTATTAGTGGTAATTTGTGTTTCTTTTTTAAGGCATCGTTGGCTTCACTGCATGACAGATGACCCCCCAACTACACATCCACCTGTGGCTCGTAAATTCATTTGGGATAGCCATAAATTCAATTTAAGTGGCACTCCTGGACAGTATGTGCCATATTCTACCACTCGTAAGAAGATACAGGAGTGGATTCCACCTTCTGCACCTAGCAAATGAATGAAAAAGAACTTGCTAATTTGTCAAATTTTAGGTATATAGTGTGAATTGAATCTTACTTGTATTTAAATAAAAGTCTGTAACTAGAATTTTGTTGATAAAATAAGTATTTAATAATAAATGACCAACAGATGGCAGGTGGTCATCATCTGATAGTAAACATTTCTGAAATATCTTTATGTAGAAGTTTCTCAGCAACTTGTAATGTTCCAATATTACTATTTCCAAACATATGGCAGTGTGGGAAGAATGCTCCTATGTCATATTATTGTTCTTGTGAGTGTACAGATTTTTTGGAATAACAATACAGTCTTGTTTCAAGAAAGCGGTACTCATGCTTCTGATCATGCCTTTTTGACATGATCTTTTGAGAGTATGAATGTTTTGTATTACAGGAAACATCTAGTAGAGCTGATAATCACTGCAATTTAACAGTTAATCTACAAAAGGGAAAACATGGAATGGTCAGCTTTTCTTGGGTATTCAGTGAAACTAGTAAGATCTCAGCAGCACATGCTAATATAAAACTAATAAGACCTCAGCACAGGCTAAATGTCATACCATCAATAGGAAGCGTAGTTTTGCATTAAAATTAATCAGTATAGTATCTGGATTAACTTATTACTGCTATGAGTTCAGTGCACAGGGTCCATTATGCTGCCTTTTTGTGAAATGAATATTTTTCTCTTGAAACATTTTAAGTATCTAAATATATTTGTGATAAAATGGATGAGGTGAGAGCCATGTTGTAAGCTGCTTTGGGTGCCTATTGGAGAGAAAAACAGGTTTTAAAGATCTAAATAAGTATTGCATTACAACTGTCTGTTGGCCTGATCACCAGTATATGTTTAGTTGTAATCCCCATTTGTTTCAGTGGAATTTCCTTGAGCTGCTGTAAAAACATGCATCTATTCAAATACTTTTTTCCTTTTTTCCTTTCCTACATGCAGTGTGGGGTCATGACACCTGCCCCCATACCGAACTACATGTACGTAAGTTGTTGCTAGAAGACTGAATACCCAAGCCAGACCTTAACCTATGACTGATTTCTATATCTCATGCTTTTTGGTGAGGCTAGTAGCTGTTTAATACATGTGTTCAATACCAAATCTGGCATCTCTCATACTCAACCAAGAAGTTTTCCCTTGGATTTCATTTCCACGTAGCCTGAAGGAGAGAGAGAAGGCATAGTGGTGCACAGTTTGTATCCAAATTCAAATTTTCCTAAGCACTGGCAATTGGAGAAGACATCTGCAACTAGTACTGAGTAAAGATTAACCAGGAGTAAGTGCTTTAACATTAATTCTCAATAAAATAGTTTATCACCTTTGGCATTTTGGAAGTAGATGGGCATGTCAAGTCTGTGTACGCAATGGACTAAATATAAAGAGTTGTTTTCCATTGAATACTGCAAGTTCATATTCAATGTGTTGCTGGTCTATCTTTTTTGAACTTCTATAAGCACTTCTAGAATTTTCCAGGCACCTTACCCACCCTTGTCCAGCTGGTTGATTAGAATGAGGGTTGGGGCCTTTGGAGTTGTGGCCTTATAAAATCAACTGCTCTCTGAGACCTGAACTTGTAGACCAAGTACAGACAATACCATCAACATTTTACTTTTTTTAAAGTGCAAGTCATGTGGTTCTTACTGTTTTGAAGGCACAGGAGGAGAGAGGTCTTCACAGTGATTCATAGCTTGCCACACACTCCTTCAAAAGGGGCAGTTGAAAGGACACACCTTCAAAAGGGTGAGTAAACAGTGGAGGACTTGGGGGTTTGGCAAAAAAATGTTAAATCCAGAAGTGGGTCCTTGGGTTGCTAAACTTATGAGGACCACTGGTCTCAAAATCACCTGTAATGCATCGTACCTTGACTCAAACTGGCAAGGCAGCCACTATACCATATTTCTCTCTTGTTTTGCTCAGAACATGCCTGTTCTTTTCCAAGCCTGCTTCGGCAGGGAGGGCGGGATATAAATAAAATATATTATTATTATAAGTAGTGATGGGATTCTGCAGTACAGACTGTTCCTCACTGAAGTGTCTTGTTTTTAATTTAAGATTTTATTTGTTTTGCAATTGCATCCTTGTATGATAAAGGAGCAGGTTCCAGCTCTCAAAATGAGAGAATGTCAGTTTACTGGATGAGAGAAAAGAAGTATACCTGGATGCATAAACTGATCTATCTCAAAGCTTGTAATGTTAAGTACAGTCATGCTATTCTGACTCTCCTTCAGGGCAAACTGATACATGGCAAACAGTTAAATGTGCACAGGGCTGGAAAAAATCCTATTATTTTAGTTTAGATTTTTGGTAGACATTTGTCATAGGAGTTGCTGTGCAAGTCCTGACTATTGGCACCTTTTCTACAAATTCAATGTATTGGTATTATTAATAAGAATTATGAATTGGATCTTATAACTGCATTCTGCCAGTGGCTGCCTTTCATTGGCAGACATCACTGCCTTTAAAGAAATTTAGGATCTGACTCAGTCTGTAGTTTATTTCTGAGTTCAAATGGTATAAATTCCTAAATTGCTTCTACTATCATCCCTCTCTTACTGTAAGCCGAAATGCCCTCAAAACGAGGTTGGGGAATTAGTTAGGTGGGCATCTGGCTCACTAGGGATATTTTACCAGTGTATACAAGATACACGTCCAGAGAGTAATGCTTAAATAATAGGGACTCTAATTTAGTAAAATCAATTATAATTTATTTGGAAAAATATAGGCTTCCATACAAGATAAAATATTCATCAAAACACACATTCAGTCCTAGGAAATATAGATAGAGAGATAGGGGAACATAGGGGTAGACACACAGGGTAATATTGACCTATCGTAGTCTTCGAGGAAGGCTCCAATTGGCGACAAGTGAGGACGTGGGTAAGAGACCTGAAACTGATCAGGAATCGGGGATGGATCTATGCAGCGGAAGGTGGGATACTGATAGAAGCACACCTGTGGGTAGCTAGTCCACAGGTTATAAGGACTCTCTTGAGCCCTTAGGGGATGGGAGGTATGAGGGAGGAGAAAGGGGAGGCTCTGCAGTGACCATAAGGGCTGGACTACTGCAGTAGCCAATAGAAAATTCATTGGTGGCACCTAATTGGGTTCTTGCTCTTGACCAATGGACTGGCCTGGATCCTGTGTACCTGAGAGAACTTTCGGGTTGAAACAGACCCGGGTGCGGCTCCAAAGTGACAGTTGGGAAGAAGAATAGAGGTGACTACTGGGTGGGGGACACTTAAGATTAGATGGACTTATCTAAAAGGGTGACAATAGAGAATCAAATGTTGGCCAAGGTAACACCTGACTTAGACAAAGGACTTGGCTCTTGGCTGGAGATGGTCTTCTGTCTTCTTCTGGGCACTGGTCTTTGTCCAGGGTTCCGTTGAACAAAGAGAGTGACTGTTGGATAATTAACCATTCTTTGGGTAGATGGGTTGCTTGTAGGCCAAAGGTGACATCTGGTGTGTATGTGAGCCTTCTGTTATGATGAAATGGAATCAAGCCTGGCGGGAAGATGGCTGCGTGTGGTGTTAGCTCTCCACAGTGGATTCCATGGTCAGCGCTTCATAACCGTTTGCCTGGATAGCTCCTTGGCGGCGCAGTCTCTTCTGCTCCATGACTGGCATACGGGACGACGGGAAGACGCCCGTTATGCTAGTAGGCACTCTTGTACCGGTCTAGGGTGCCTATGTAACTTGCGGCTGTTTATACACATAAGTCCTTTATATCCCTGGATAGGTTTGCCCACACTCTCTGGCCAGATGTGTGTGAGTTACTTCTCCAGGTGCTCTGGCAACCATGCTGGTGACTACGATGTCCGGAGAGGGGGCTTTTCCTCACATTACAGATAAGACTAAATAATTATGCCACAAGTCTTAGCATCTTGATAGGTTATGTGGAAGACCATTGCCCTGTTCACAAGTTACAGTGGATGCTTATACATTTTGTGTACAGGTTTTTGTTCTTTATATAAACATTGAGTCATTCGCACATTACATTCAATCCATGTACAGATGAGCATGTGATTGAAACCAGGTCCTGGTCTCCAATTCTATTTGTAAAGTAAACACACTGGCTTTCTCTTACAAACTGATGTACACACATACATGCAGGATGCACATGCCTTCACTGTAATGTGAACAGGGCTATATAAGAATGGTGGCTCTTAAATGAGTAGAGGCCTTATTGCCTGCTGCAGCATGCTGGAATTTCATAAATAGGGCTGCTGTTAATTACATGCATCAGGGACATGCATCGATGCAGGAATTCTAAGATGTCTAAATTTCTATAATGATCCTCATGCTTCTAAGCTCAAGCTTATTATGAACAGTTAAGTTTAATGTTTTGGAGTTTCTTTAAGAATCTACTATAGTATAAAGTTCTGTCAATTGAAAAATAGCTGGCAGATGGCTTGAAGACAAAATACGACTTGATTTAAAATTCAGGTGTTATCAACTGATTCATAAAAGGAATAGAGGAAATAGAAATTATTAATGCAATCAAAGTTGCTTTGGTAACATAAAAAGCCAAACGGTTAGTACTTATGTTCAATTTTTCTACCAGCCTCCAAATTAACAGCCGGAAACAATTTTAACTGCCAATCCAAATGCAGCTGGTGATTTTAAAATGCCCTACATTGTAATCAAGTGCTATTTTAAGAAGGTAAAGCATTAAACAACATGTCTCTGTAAAAACTGATTTTGTACTTTAGCCTTCTGTCTCATGATTTCTTAATTGCTTTAACAAAATCAATCTTTGATCTGACTGAAATAGGCACTGGAAAAAGGTATAATGATGGCATAGTTCATTTTTTGTAGAAGGAATGAAAAGTATTTTACTATAGTAGGTATGTATAGTAGGTGTATAGATAGATAGATCTAACACATTATTTAATTGGGAAATTGGGAAACAAATATCCAGCCTTTCTACTCTTGTGGAACACTTGCAGTAACTTACAGCAATTAGATAAATCCAGGTGGGCAGCCATGTTGGTCTGAAGCAACAGAACAAAGTTGGAATCCAGTAACACCTTTAAGACCAACAAAATTTTATTCAGAATGTAAGCTTTCGTGTGCATGCACACTTCCTCAAAAAATGAATTGGGGTACAGTGAGCAGTGCTACATATACATGTATTGCCTTGTGACACACTCACCATCATTCTCCAATTCTGACATGTTTTACTGCCTTTGTTGTTTTCCCAAGCAGATGCTATTCGGACCAAACTTCTTTTGATTTGTTAATTTCACTTTCAGTTTGTTCTTTGAATTTGTTAATTGTGCTATTTTGCTGTTGGATTCAAACTTTGTGCTACTTTGCATGCTTAACCACTGCCCACTAGCTCTATGTATCACTGCTCACTGTACCCCTTTTCATTGTCTAAGTGTTCATGCACACAAAAGCTTACATTCTGAATAAAACTTCGTTGATCTTAAAGGTGCTACTGGATTAGCAATTAGATAAATACAAGCATAATATTTCAGACTTCTCTAAATCCCATAATGGATAGTAGAAGAAAGAAAATACTAAATTACATTATATGAGGGACGGTGAGCTTGGTTTCTGCACAGGTGAAAAATATCATGTAGCTAAAGTGTGAATAATATAGAAACCTTAACTTTAGGTAACAATTGAAGTAAAACAGTTCTCACAACAGCTATGAGAAAGCGTTATCTTGCTTTGATGTAATTGCATACCCATGAATTCCTATTTTTAATGGTGGGGAGAAACACCAGATGAGCGTGAATTCTAAATGTGAAGAAAATTATATCTTAGGGATGCCATCCTCCAGATGGGACCTGGGGATTCCTTGCAATTACTGTTTATCTCCAGACTTCAGAGATCAGTTTCCCTGCCGGAAATGGATGCTTTGGAGTATGCTCTCTATGGCGGGGGTGGCCAGCGGTAGCTCTTCAGATGTTTTTTTACCTACAACTCCCATCAGCCCCAGCCATTGGCCATGCTGGCTGGGGCTGCTGGGAGTTGTAGGCAAAAAACATCTGAAGAGCTACCGCTGGCCACCCCTGCTCTATGGTATTGTATCTCCCTGGCCTTCCCAGGCATCACCTCAAAATCTCTAGGAGTTTTCCAACCAGGATCTGGCAACTCTAATCCTAATCCCCCGCTGGTGGCCAGGGAGGACTTGGCAACCCTACATTGCATGGCTCCCTCCACAGCTAGTCTCAGTCAAACTCAAACATACATAATTATGAAAATAAAAGTTTTATTAATTTTGCTGTAGTGCTAAGTGCTAATTTTACATTGCAGAGACTGGATAGCCACATTCCTATTACAGGGTAATATACGTTGTGATCATTCTTGAAGAGAAGCCTCTTCACTTGGCATGGTCATGATTTTTTTTCTATGTCAACATAGAGGAGCAAAAGAAGACTGACAAACAATAGGAATGAAACAGTACTAATTCATCAGAAGAGCAGCTCAGGCTTGAATTGCATGATTTCCTTCTAGATTTTTTTTCAAATGTAACATGATGATGCATATTGAGGTGAGGATCTGATAAGAAACATTAATTGTCCTTTTTTGTATTTTTATTAAAAATGAGAAAAAAGTAAGCAGAATACATAGCCCTCAATGGACAGCTGAGAATTCCTGAAAGGCAGCCTCATATCAACCCAGTCCTCATGATAGTGACAGTCAGGGCTTTTTTTTCTGCCAGAGTCCACCAAAGCAGAGCTCCCCCTGGGCTAGCCAGGGCTCTGGCTGGCCCAACCCACCATGCAGCGGCCATGTGCTCCCAGGCCAGGCAGTGTGGCCAAATATACAAAAGCTCCTGCTGGGCTTTTTCTACAAAAAAAAATTGCTGGTGAAAGTGTTGTCAGAGTTGCTATGTTGTTTTTGCTGGAGTGAATCAAAGAGCACTTGACTAAGCAAGGATTTAATCTTCATGATCTATATTTCACATACAACCAGGAGATCACACTGATTCCGGAAACAGAAATAAATACTGAACCTGGAGAGCAATCAAAGGTTAAATGTAAAGTTGACTGATTTTTACCTCATTGAGTTTTAAAAATGGCTAACTTCCGCAAGATGAAAGTGGCACATCAAGTCTTTCTGTGGATGCTTTCCTGCATGGCATTTCAGATGATATATGCAAGATGTTTCATAATAGATCATTGCACCTTCTAATTTTTTTAACAAACTCATTTACATTACAGAGCAAAAATAAGTCATGCAGTGGGGTGGAGGGAAGCAGGATGAGTTGTTCTAAAGTGTAGTACCAATCCTAGTGCTACATATCACTAAAATAATGCAACTGTGATAAAATTGAAAGTTCTGGATTCCAGACTACTAAACCTACACCCAGGTATTGTAATAATATGATTAGATCTCACATTACAAGTAATTGAAACAGGCAGCTGGACAATAGGAAGTCCATTCTATCAATTAAAGGTAAAGGTAGTTCCCTGTGCAAGCACCAGTCGTTTCCGACTCTGGGGTGACGCTTTCATGACAGACTTTTTATGGGGTGGTTTGCCATTGCCTTCCCCAGTCATCTATACTTTCCCCACATCAAGCTGGGTACTCATTTTACTGACCTCAGAAGGATGGAAGGCTGAGTCAACCTGAAGCGGCTACCTGAACCAGCTCCCACTGGGATTGAATTTAGGGCGTGAGCAGAGGGCTCCGACTGCAGTACAGCAGCTTTACCACTTTGCGCCACAGGGCTCTTATTCTATCAATTACCAGACTTCTTTTTACCTTGAGGCTTCTTAGTTGGTTGCCTGCTGTACTTACAGTAGGTAACAATTTAATTTGACTCTTCTAGATCTCACAGCTGTGTCTATTAGCCCTGCAGCCCATTAGTGGAAATTTGCACAATTGGAGCTTTGTATAAACATAACTTGCAAATGTCTCTCACGTGTTCCATGTTAGTGAACTGAAGAACTTAAAGACTGGAGTGTGTGGAAGAACAGAAGAACACACAGCCTGATAATTCCTATATGTTACTGCAGTTTTCTTTTGGATTGTCATTTAAGGCTTAGGACTGAAAACTGGAAAACTTTTAGAGAGGAGAAAACCTGTCTAAGTGTCCTAGACATGTTCAGTTTGGTAAATATGTTGAAGCTGCAGTCAAACTAGAGGTAAGAGTTCTGAGCGAGCTGACGAGCCTGGAACTCCTAGTACATTGTGAACTTTGATGCTCTAGCACTGAGCCACCATCTGTCCCCAAAGATTCTGTTAAAAAAAACTGATTCTAGAAGAGTGTGTGAGTGTGGAGGGGTATCCCAGAAACTCCAGTCATCTTGTGGGGCTGGTCCTGGAGGTCATCCCAGGGGGCTTCCTTTTCATATGAACATTGGGTTGGGCTTTGTATTGCCAGCTGCTGGCTGGGAAATTCTTGGAGATTTGGGGGTGGGTGGAGTCTAGAGAGGGGTAGGGTGTGGGGAGAGGCTTGGGGTTATGTTGAAAAACAGCCATGCTAGCTCCAAAGTGAGGTAGGAAATCTATCATGTTTTATAAATAGCTGTGCGGAAAGGAGGACTATGTTATGTTGCATTTCATTTATAGAAGCATAGAAAAGGTGGCCTAAACAAAGCTCGTCTCCTCCACCCCAGTTGGCTAGCCGCGGTCAACGGGCATCCTTATTTGCGGTCAAAAAATAACAACAAAGAAAAGGCATGCACCTGCCTCACAAAGTGTGCAAAGACTAAAGCTTGCGTGTTGGAACATCAGAACCATGCTTGACACAGTAGACAGTGGTCGCCCTGAACGACGCTCTGCTCTAGTTGCCCACGAACTTCTCAGGTTGAATATCGACATAGCAGCTCTCAGTGAGGTCCGTTTCCCTGAGGAAGGTAGTCTTCAAGAACACGGTGCTGGCTATACCCTCTACTGGTCGGGTAAGTCAAAGGCTGAGAGCCGCCTTTCTGGCGTTGGCTTCATGGTCAGGAACTCCATTGCCTCCAAACTCGAAAACCTGCCAACAGGTCACTCAGATCGCATCATGTCCATGCGCCTCCCACTTCAAAACAAGCAGCATGCAACACTCTTCAGTGTGTATGCCCCAACCCTTCAAGCAGATCCTGCAGAAAAGAACAAGCTCTATGCTGATCTACGCAACCTCATACGGAAGACCCCTACAGAGGACAAGGTGATCATCCTTGGCGACTTCAATGCCAGAGTAGGTAAAGACTCGGAAGCCTGGAAAGGAGTACTTGGCAAACACGGCATTGGCAACTGCAATGACAACGGGCGCCTCCTGCTAGAATTCTGCACGGAGCACCAGCTCACCATCACCAACACTATCTTCCAGCAGAAGAACAGTCTGAAGACAACCTGGATGCACCCACGGTCCAAGCACTGGCACCTTATCGACTACATTCTGGTGCGCCAGAGAGACCTTCGAGATGTCTTACACACCCGAGTAATGCCCAGTGCGGAATGTCATACGGATCATCGTCTTGTACGCTGCAATCTCTGTCTTCACTTTAAACCCACACCCAGGAGAGGAGGTATCCCTCGGAGGAAGTTTCAGGTTGGCAGTCTCCAGTCAGCCGAAGTTAAAGCTGCCTTCCAGGCAAAACTCCAGTCAAGAATTGAGGACCTCAGTTGCCCCACAGACCCTTCTCCAGAAGCACTCTGGGGACACCTAAAAACTACCATCCTGCAGATCTCTGAAGAAGTCCTCGGGTTCTCCACAAGGAAGAACAAGGACTGGTTTGATGAGAACAATCAAGAGATCCAAGATTTACTGGCGAAAAAGAGATCTGCCTACCAAGCACATCTTGCTCAGCCCTCCTGTCCTGGGAAAAAAGCAACCTTTCGCGCTGCATGTAGCAACCTCCAGCGCAAGCTTCGAGACATTCAGAACAATTGGTGGACCAAGCTTGCAGAGAGAACCCAGCTGTGTGCAGACACTGGTGATTTAAGAGGGTTCTACGAAGCCCTGAAGGCAGTATATGGTCCATCATATCAGGCTCAGAGTCCCTTGCATAGTGCAGACGGCCAAGTGCTCCTCACAGACAAGGCATCCATACTGAACCGGTGGTCAGAGTATTTTCAGGTTCTCTTCAGTGCCAACCGCCTAGTTCAAGATTCAGCAATCCACCTCACCCCACTTCAACCAGTGAAAACAGAGTTGGATGAGATCCCCACCCTAGAAGAGACTGTTAAAGCCATCAAGTAACTGAAAAGTGGCAAGGCAGCAGGAGTTGATAGAATTCCACCAGAGATCTGGAAGCATGGGGGCACAGTACTACATAGCTCACTTCACAAAGTACTTGTCACCTGCTGGGAACAAGGCAAATTACCACAGGACTTTCGCGATGCAATCATCATCACCCTATACAAGAACAAAGGGGAAAAGTCAGACTGCTCCAACTACCGGGGGATAACCCTGCTCTCCATCGCAGGCAAAATCCTTGCCAGAATACTCCTGAACAGACTGGTGCCCACCATTGCAGAAGAACTCCTCCCAGAGAGCCAGTGCGGCTTCAGAGCTAACAGGAGCACCACCGACATGGTATTTGTTCTCAGGCAGCTCCAAGAGAAATGCAGGGAACAGAACAAGGCTCTGTATGTGACTTTTGTCGACCTTACCAAAGCCTTCGATACCGTTAGCAGGAAAGGCCTGTGGCAAATCTTGGAACGTTTAGGATGTCCCCCAAGGTTCCTCAGCATGATCATCCAGCTACACGAAGACCAGCGAGGCCAAGTCAAACACTGCAACGACCTCTCGGAGCCCTTCCCAATAGGCACAGGTGTAAAGCAAGGCTGCGTTCTCGCGCCAACTCTCTTTACGATCTTCTTTAGCATGATGCTTCAAAGAGCCGCAGTAGATCTAGATGATGACGATGGTGTCTACATCCGCTATCGCACCGATGGCAGACTGTTCAACCTGAGGTGACTAAAGGCCCACTCCAAGACGATGGAAAAACTCATCCGAGAGCTACTCTTTGCTGATGATGCTGCACTCGTCTCCCACTCGGTATCAGCTCTGCAGCATATGACGTCCTGCTTTGCAGAGGCTGCCAAGCTATTTGGCCTAGAAGTTAGTCTGAAGAAGACAGAAGTTCTCCACCAGCCTGCACCCCAGGAAGATTATCACCCTCCCTGCATCACTGTGGGTGAATCAGTTCTGAAAACAGTCCAGCAGTTCAGCTACCTGGGGTGCATCATCTCCTCAGATGCCAATATCGATAAGGAGATTGACAACAGGCTGGCAAAGGCAAACCGTGCATTTGGCCGACTGCACAAAAGAGTGTGGAGCAACAAGCATCTGAAAAAAGGCACAAAGATCAATGTTTACAAAGCGGTTGTGATGACAACCCTCATCTACGGCTCCGAATCGTGGGTTTTATACCGTCATCACCTGCGACTCCTCGAGCGCTTTCATCAGCGCTGCCTTCGCACCATCCTCAACATCCACTGGAGTGACTTTGTGACCAACACTGAAGTCCTCAAGCGGGCGGAGGTTACCAGTATCGAGGCACTGCTGCTGAAGACGCAGCTGCGCTGGGCAGGGCATATTTCTAGGATGGAAAACCACCGCCTTCCCAAGATTGCCCTGTATGGCGAACTCTCCACCGGCCATCGAAATAGAGGGGCACCAAAGAAGAGGTACTACAAGGACTCCTTGAAGAAATCCCTTGGCACCTGTCGCATCAACCATCACCAGTGGTCTGACCTAGCCTCAGATCGCAAAGCATGGAGACACACCATCCACCAGGCTGTCTCTTCCTTTGAGAACGCACGCATAGCTGGTCTTGAGGACAAAAGGAGATTGAGGAAGAATCGCACTGCTACAGCACCAATCCTAAATCAGACTTTTCCCTGCAGCCACTGTGGCCGGACCTGCCTGTCCCGCATTGGTCTTGTCAGCCACCAACGAGCCTGCAGCAGACGTGGACTATTGCACCCTTCTTAAATCTTCGTTCGCGAAGCCAAGCCGAGAGAGAGAGAGAGAGTTGTTTTTTAAGCCTATTTTGCTGATTGTCAGAGATGTGAAGGATCCCAGTTCAATATGTCTCACATCCACCCAGAAACAATTGCAGAATATGCCTTTATTTGTCAAAGATAAACTGCTATTATTAGCTAAAGTAACTTTTCTAGAAGAGGAGAAAGGCATTTTATTGTTTGTGTGCACCTAGTGTCCACCTTTGAGTATCATTTGAAAAATGAGATCTAGTCCAGAGCAATAGGAAAATAATTAAAATTGACTTTGTTTTTGATACAGTGTGTCTGTTGCCATTTAACTGTAAACAGCATACTAATACTTCTGTTAGTCTTCCATGTTTGAAAACAATTTAACTTTGGATTTTTACAACACAGATGCCACCATTTGATAAGTATGTTTTACTACACTTCTCTTGGACTTGTTTCAATTAAACCAGAAACTTTCAACATTTGCAGAAACTATCAAGCCACTCCTTCAAACAGAAATAGAGTCCCACTACAATTACAGAAAGCAATTCTAACTCAGCAAAATGAACACCCCCAGCAGCCTCTTGAGAAATGCTACCTAAATACTTTCCAAAATAGTACGAGCTTGTCCCAGTTCTACCAAAGTACTAGTGACAAAGAGCTGCTCAAAGTGGGAAGGGGCGACATCTTTGAGAGCCAATTTGGTGTAGCGGTTAAGTGCGTGGCCTCTTATCTGGGAGAACCAGGTTTGATTCCCCATTCCTCTACTTGCAGCTGCTGGAATGGCCTTAGCTCAGCCATAGCTCTTGCAGAGCTGTCCTTGAAAGGGCAGCTTCTGTGAGAGCTCTCTCAGCCCCACCTACCTCACATGGTGTCTGTGGTGGAGGAGGAAGGTAAAGGAGATTGTAGGCAGGGTATAAATCCAATACCATCATCATATTCCAGTTTAATTTCTTTCTCTTCCTTTTATTTCAAATGGTAGTTCTTTATTGGCTTTCAGCAGCACAAGCTACCGGCTTCCTTTTTAAAAAGTCCTATCCTGGACACTAGAAACAGGAATATGCCGCTTAGTGGTGGAGCATCTGCTATGTATGCAGAAGGGTCCTGGCTCCATTCCTAGCATCTGCTGTTAAAAGTGTTCCCCAAAGCATCACTTAGGAAAGATACTACCCCTGGGCCAAGAGAAGTTAAACTACAGAACACCCGCTCACGGGCCTTCTCGGCTGCGGCCCCATATCTCTGGAACCAACTTCCAGAGGAGGTGCAGGCCCTGCGGAACCTTGATCAGTTCCGCAGGGCCTGCAAGACCACTCTTTTTAAATTAGCTTTTATGAACAGCTGAAGTACAATTTTACAACGAAGAAAATCCGCCATTAGCACTAACTAGAATAGCGCCAATGATAATGTTATTGTTTGTTTTAATTAATGTTCTACTGGTTTTTAAGGTTAAGTTAATGCTTAATTTAATGTTCTTAATGTAATGGTTTTAATTAATGCGCCATTGGTTACTATGTTGTTTATTAATGTACCATTGGTCACTGTGTTGTTAGCCGCCCTGAGCCTGCTTCGGCGGGGGAGGGCGGGGTACAAATAAAATTTATTATTATTATTATATTATTATACTTTTTCTGCGCGAATCTAGAACTAGTCAGAGTAGGCAGTGTTGATCTAAATGTGTGGTGGAAATGTCTGACTTGATAATAGGCCAAATTCATATTTGTTATGTGACAGCTCCGTAGTATTCTGCTTGAGTATAACAGCTGTTTTTCCCACCCAAAATAAAATTTGCTGAAGGCCAAAAGTGGTATACCGAATGTATTCATAAACATGCATCCTAAACATCCTTTAACAAAATTTGGGCAGTGTGTATGAGTTTATGGGAGGGAAGGGCAGCATGGCATAGCCCAGGCTTGTTGGATCTTGGAAGCTAAGCAGGATCGGTACCAGGAAGAGATCTCCAAGGAAGACTCTGCAAGGAGCATAATGGCAAATCACCTCTGCTTTTTGAAAGTCCCTCGTTGGGGTTGCCATGGGTTCACTGCAACTTGGCAGCACTTTACGCACACCCTCTATCCAACACCACTAGCCAGATAGAGTGGTTTAAAAATAAGGTTGTATGAATGGAGCCTTTGTATATCAGCTTGTTGCTGCTTTGTATTTTAGTATCTACAGTGGGAAGAAAGGTAGGTTTTCCACTCCCCATGCACTATTGCTTATATTGGTGTGGAACTGGAGTGCATCAATGGAACTGGAATAGCTAGTGAGACAGGTTTGTGTTGCCTTTATATTTTATTCCAATTTATATTATGTAACAGAGTTTGTGGATAAATTCATTTTGGGCTTGACACAACCACCACATTTATTTAAGATTTAAAAGTTTTCCTCTATCCTGGAAGAAGACAGACAGGAAAGTGAAAGTCAGTTGCTTTCAAATATCACCGAGTACAAACCACCAGATCTTTGGAAATGCTATTAGCCTTCCTGGCCAGAGACAATGAAATAGTCGACTTACACCTTAATTGGAAAAACCGCAGAAATTTGGGGGGAGGGAGAGGCTAGATTGTATCTTTAGAGAGATTTCAGAACAATTTTTTTTACCTACAAGGGGTTAATAAAATCTTTTGGCATGGAGGAAGAGAGGTCCATTTGGGCTGATTCTATCTGGAGCTCTCACACCTGAGTTCCAGCTGATGGCCGCCATTGTCACATAGAGCAGGCAGAGTCCTGGCTGCCTGGACAGGGTCTATAAGGTAACTGGAAGAATTAAAACCACTGTAACTTTTAAGCTAACAAGTCAGCCTTGGAATAAGACCAGCTAGGACATGTAGAGAACAAGGGAATTGCACATTTATTCCATTCTTCTGTATTCTTTGCTCAGTCTTTTAAGTGTGCTGAGAGTATGCATGTTGGGTATTTCACTTTTAATATATCCTTTACTATTTTGCTTGTGGTTGTTCTTCATAATGCATAGACCTCCACTGTTGGAACACACTGTTCTGAACAGGCACCAGGGGAAGGGAGGTGGTCAGTTGCTACATTTCTAATTTAAATCACTGGGGTTATAAAAGTGTGATAAGTCATCCCCATGGTAATCAGGTGCTGGGTAGTAGGAGACATGGGCAGTTAGAATGGCAACACAGTAGGGAAACTGGGAGTATATGTTCTCTTTGTGGGTAATTTCTAAAACTGCCAGTTGGTGGTATGGGTACCTAAAGAGTGAGAGAGAATCCCTCCAAAGGTTAGCTGGACAAGAAGCAGTGCATTGCAGACAGGGACTTTTACAGCTGTTGGTATCTAGACACCTCAAAGGGCTGAATGGAGCAGGGCTCAGAGGTCAGTAGGACCATTCTGCCACAAAGTTAATGAGAATTTATTCATGAAAATCAGTTGGAAGCTTACAATATTAATGACATTAATACAAAATATAGTTTCTGAAGAGAGAACAAAAAAAATCTGTCCCTCATAATTGGCACAAACAGCCTTAATGCTAGTTCAGGGATGAAGTTAGTTGTTTATTGTAGGACCAGTGCATGGGAGTAGGCCAGGTAGGCAGCCACCTGGCCTACAGAAGCATCACTGGGCACCCCCTCCCTCTGCCTTGCCGCTCTTGCATTCCTGGGCCTGTGCTGACCCGAGAAGATGAGAACAGTGGGGTGGCGGAGCAGCATGTGCACTCCTTGGAGCCTGCCTTCCTTTGCAAGGGAAGGCAGGCTCCAAGGAGAGCATGCACCACCCCATTGTTCTCACCTTTCTGGGTCTGCCCAGGGTCCTAGGGTGCCTGGAACTCTGGTGCTGGCCCTGTTTATGGTGTTTCATATATTAGAATGAACATTCCATAAAATGTCTTGACTCTAGTACTCCTTTGTAGTCTACCTTAGTTATCTAATTGGTGCTACATGTTGGAGTAGGAGAGAACATCGCTGTGTGCCACCTGAACCTGTGGCCTCGCCTGACAGCTCCTCATCTCTGCTGTTGCTCCCACTGATGCTTCAGACTGCCTGAATTACAGAATGGAAAATGTCCCTGGCTCCTGCTGTGGTAAATACTTGCCAACAGTGTGCACTATAAGGCTGAGGGACAGGACCATACAGTATTTAAAGTCCAATGAGATAATCCAAGATGATTGTGACAACCATTCTTGTAAAATCAATGAGAAAGGAGAGTTCATATGGGAAAAGAAGAAGAAGAATTGCAGATTTATACCCTGCCCTTCTCTCTGAATCAGAGTCTCAGAGCAGCTTACAATCTCCTGTATCTTCTCCTCCCACAACAGACACCCTATGAGGTGGGTGGGGCTGAGAGGGCTCTCAGAGCAGCTGCCCTTTCAAGGACAACTCCTACAAGAGCTATGGCTAACCCAAGGCCATTCCAGCAGGTGCAAGTGGAGGAGTGGGGAATCAAACCCTGTTCTTCCAGATAAGAGTCCATGCACTTAACCATTACACCAAACTGGCTCTCTAAAAGAGAATCACCAGGTGCCCATCATTTGACTCCAATAAATGCTTGACAGAAGGAGGTAGAATTGCCAGGGTTGACAACACCTGCTGTGAAACGTGGAACCGGAATGCAAACAAATCACTGGCAGGCTGGAATATGTTAAAGTGGGTGACTGTATGTCTATAAGCCAGTTGAATATCCATTACTAGGAGGGCAAATGTCCCAGCAAAGCCGTTTACGACATTACAGTGCATAGCATTGAAGATCAGTGCTCTTGTTGTCCTGCTACTGTGAGGGATTTAATGCAAGTGCCCCTCTACTGTCCCAATGGCTACACTGTACAGCATTAAGTCTTTAATGCTGTGAATGTCTCTCTCGGAAATGCAAGCCATAAATACTGCTCAGGAGCTGAATGAGGGTGCAAGCTGTTGTTCCTACCTAGAAATTTACAGTCAGAGTCTCATTTCTGCATTTTGAGTTTATTAGACTTATATCCTGCCCTGCCTGCCGGAGCAGGCTTAGGATGGCTCACAACCAGTAAAATCAGAGCAGTTCATATACATTGCATTATACATTAAAATAAACAAAACAGGTAAAACAGTCTGGTGCTAATATCAATTGACAATATTACATTTCAGATGGCATTCAGTATATAAGATGTCATTCCCTGCTCCCTTATCAGTCATTCCATTGACAAGAACAGCTTCAGCAGCACCTCCAGACTCCTGACCTTGGACGCTGTTGTCAGTGGCACCCCATCAAAAGTCAGTAAGGGAATTTTCCTGCCCGGACAACCATGACCCAGACAAAGGACCTCTGTATTCATCAGATTCAGATCCTGCCACAGCTTGCAGCTCCAGGTCCATATTTTCTGGGACACAGCCAGACCGGCTGTCCATTAGTAGATAGAGCTGGGTGTCATCAGCATACTGATGGCAACCCAGCCCATATCTCTGGGCAATCTGAGCAAGGGGGCGCATATAGATATTAAACAACATTGGGGAGAGCACCGCCCCCTGAGGCACACCACAATTAAGTGAGTGTCTCCGGGACGATTGTCCCCCAATCACCACCCTTTGACCCCAACCATAGAGGAAAGAGGAGAGCCACTGCAAGGCCAACCCCTGAATCCCTGCATCAGCGAGATGGTGGGTCAGCAACTGATGGTTGACCATATTGAATGCAGCCAATAGGTCTAACAACATCAGTACTGTCAAACCGCCTCGGTCTAGATGCCACTGGAGGTCATCCACCAGGGCGACCAGAATTGTCTGCATCCCATGACCTGGGTGGAAATCGGACTGATGGGAATCTAGGATGGAAGCATCCTCCAGAAAACTCTGTAACTGTAGCGCTACTGCCCTCTCAATAATCTTGCTTAAAAAGGGTAAATTCGAGATCGTCTGGTAATGTGCCAATTCGGCCGAGTCCAGTGTGGGTTTTTTTCAAGAAAGGATGGACCACTGCCTCTTTCAGAGACATTGGAAAAAGCCCTTCAGAGAGGGATCTATTTACAATATCCTGTATAGGATATCGTAGCTCCATCTGGCAAGCTTTAATCAGCCAGAATAGGCAGGGGTCCAGATCACACGTCGTTGGGCACACAGTGGAGAGGATTCTGTCAACTTCCTCCAGGCTGAGTGTTGTAAAATGGTCCAAAACTGATCTGGAAGACAGGCACGGTGTCTCGAGTTCACATACTGTTTCAAATGTGGCAGGGAGGTCGTGATGGAGCAATGAGATCTTATCTGCAAAGAAAGTTGCAAAAGCCTCACAGCCAATATCCAGTTCCCTAAGATTTGGCCTGCCTTGTGGCAAAGTCATAAGGGTCCGAATTATGCTAAACAATTGTGCCAGATGTGACATCACAGATGCAATCTTGGCCACCAAGTAAGCTTTCTTTGTGGCTTTGACTGCCATCTCATAGGACCTCATAAACTCTCTATAAGATGTTCTAGTCACTTTGTCTCGAGTCCGCCACCACTGCCTCTCTAGCCTTTGTTTCATCAGCCGCAATTCCGGGCCATACCATGGCACTAGCTTAGAACGAGGTTGCAGAGGATGCCAGGGTGCAATCTCATCAATGACCCTAGAGAGCCGGTCTTGCCAAGACTCAACTAGGTCATCCAGAGAACCACCAGGAGGCCAGGGTTCCCATAGAGCCATCTGAACCGTGTTGGGTCCATCAGGCTCCACGGGCAAGCTAAAATATGCTCACCATCTAAACAGGTTTGGGGTGGGACATCCATATGAGCCTTCAGGCCATAGTGGCTTGACCATGGCACTGCTTCCACAATAATCCGGTCCACTAAAACTCCCGCTGCAAAGATCAGATCCAGCATGTGTCCCGCCTGGTGGGTGGGCGTTGTTACAAATTGGGAGAGTCCCAGTGTCGCCATGAATAACACTAGGTCTGCCGCCTGATTGGAAGTCGCGTCATCATGAACATTGAGGTCACCCAGTATCAAAAGCCTTGGGTGCTCCAATGCCCAGCCTGTTTCGGCGTCCATCAGGGACGGTAAGGCATTGACTAGTGCGTTCGGCAGACGGTACACCAGCCATATCGCCAAACCCTCCCCAACATCCCATGCCAGACTGGCACATTCACTGCCGTCAATCTTTGGAGACGGGAGAGCCCAGAAGGAGTAAGCCTCCCGTATGAATAGTGCCACCTCTCCCCCTGCCCACTTGTCCGTGATTGGTGAAAGACTGAGTATCCTGGGCGAGCTATTTGGGAGAGAGCTAGTCTCCCTGTCTCGCACCCAGGTCTCAGTCACACAAGCCAGGTCCATATCCTGCTCAAGCATGTTTACAGACCTGGCATTGCACAACACCAATGACGAGATGAGTAGTTTGACCTGGCCCCACTACCTGCTACCATTGGGATGGGACACAGACTGGAAGTGGAAAGAACAGTGTTTGCTTTATATGTGAACAGGCTGGACCTGGATAGCCTGGGCTTGCTGGATCTCATCAGATCTCAGAAACTAAGCAAGGTCAGACTCGGCCCTACTCAATATTTGGAGGGAGGCCACCAAGGAATACCAAGGTTACTAAGCAGAGCCAAGCAATGGTATACCAGTTCTGAACTTCTTTGCCTTTAAAATCTATGGGGTCACCGCAGGTTGGCTGTGACTTGACAGCAACATGTGTGTGTGTGAGCAAGAGAGAGATTAAGCAGTATTCATTTGATTCTAGAACTTCTACAACTAGCATTTGGAGGTAATTTTTTTTTGCTCATGCAAAACACTTGAAGTTACAAGGACAATACTGCTGTTAATGATACCACTCTATTGCTTACTAGCATCAAGGTTGCTATGCTACAGTAATTTCGTTTTCTTTCAGGCAATTAGTTTGAAAAAGAATTGTAAAGCAAAATGTGTTCTACCTTTCTCTTTCACTAGCAGTTTTATGGTACTTAACATTTTCTTCTGGATGGATGGATGGGTGGATGGATGGATGGATAAATACAGTAAACTATAAGTTGTAGTGGAAGCTGTGGTAATGCCTGCCCAGTACTTATTTTTGCCTTGACATTGTGGCATCTATTTTTAAGAGTGCCCTGAGTCCCATTTAGGAATAATAAGAACATAAGAAAAGCCATGTTGGATCCGGCCAATGGCCAGTTTAAGCAGGTAATGGCGGGAACACGTGTATTTTTTTTATTACTGTGATAATTGCCTCCTCCTTAAATTGGGTGAAAACAGATGTATGTTCTGAGGGAGGCTTCTGCAATTTATATTGGAAGATCCTTGATTACAGATTTTCTGTATTTTAACTGGTTTGGCCTTAAATGGAGCCCTATTTCAGATAATGTGCTTGGAGCAGGAACAAATGATTAAGCTGTTTGCTCAGAAAGAATTCAGGACTGGACCTGGCCACTTATGGTTTAAAATTAAACTGTTATTTTAAGAAGGATTCCAGATTCTTTAGGACCCAAGGACAAGGCCTACAAGAGAGAAACTTTTAAGTGGGGAGATACCTGACTTGCACATGCAGCCCTCTGTAGAATTATTCTTTGTTAGCACTGGGCTGAATTAGAATGCAGAAATGCCCTTATGTTCATAAATTTGCCCTTCCCTGAGTGGAATGACAGCTAGGCTTCCAGTTTTGTTATTTGAATTTCTCCGTGCCTCCTCCCCCCGACCTCTAGATCCCAAGTGCAAAGAAAATAGAAGTTTCTGTAGTTATCATAGTTATCAGGGGGGGGGGGTTGAGCAGGAACTCACAGGAAAGCAGTTCTGGCTGGCTTTGCGTTGGAAGTGTGTCCTAATATGCAAATGAATTCTTGCTGGGCTTTTTCTGCTAAATTGCCTTGTGTGAAACAATGGTGATGTCAGGGGGTGTGTCGTAATATGAAAATGAGTTACTGCTGAGCTTTGTCTACAAAACAAGTCCTGATAGTTAAAATTAAATGTTTCAATCAAGGTTTGTTGTGGGCCCCATTTTTTTCACAGAAGCCCCAATATTTAATTATTATTTAAAAAATTATTTTAAAAACCATTGGAAATACTTCCTACCTTTTAGCTGTAAATGTTATGAAACTGAGTTTGCTGTTGCTTAAGGTTGCTTTATTTTAATCAAGAACAGGGAGTAGGCAGGATATTCTTATTGTGGCAAGGCCCCATGTGATTGGCCATCCCTGAATGGCAGAGGCAGCATGATCCAATGACAGCTGGAAGCCAGTTCTCAGTTGGCCTGCAGGAGTGGGGCTGTGTCAGTCATGCTGTGCATCCCAGTGGCTGGTAGGAACACACAGGCAGGGTGCAACTAGCGCCTAACACAGCCAAGAGGCAAAGACACAGCTGGGAGTTGATTGGCTGGGAGGGATGGAGTGGGTGGGATCCAAGCTGGAGGGAGGTGGAGGAAGTACCCCCCCCTCTCCAGGCCAGATTTCTACAGCTGCCTTCATTGCAGCAGTCCAGTACATCTGAAGCATCTCACAAATAGGTAATATGTGTTGTTGTTGTTTACGCAGCCTGGCAGTTCCCAACTTTCTGATAACTGAGCTTTTTGGCACCAGTTTTTTGCTCCAGCTTAGCTTTTTAACTGCATTAGTGATTTTTTCTTTTCTTACAATTTTGTTTGCATTGGTCTGGGGAAAAAAACAGGGAAAATTCAGGAGAGGAAAAGGATCAACGGAAAAGCCTGCTGTGTTCTAGCTTCCAATCTGCATAATACCAAAACAGGTGAGCAAGCAACAAATTACTTTGACGTAGTTGAACTAGGAAATAACTATACTCATAGATGCATAACCTGAAGGGAATCTCAAATTCCATAAGGTTAAAAGTTTGCACAAGCATTTTAATGCTCATTCTGTCCCACTTCCCCCCCACAGAAGCAAGGGAACAGGATGGAGCCTCTTAAAGGGCAAACCTGTGGCTCTTATAGAAGGTTGAGAGTAATGCTGTTTCAGCATTTCTAATTACCAGTGTGTGCAAGCACAGATGTGTCCAAGGAGAAAAGGGTCCTTTGCAGGACACAATGAGTTGCTCGTTACATTCTTTAGACAACTGTCATCCAGAAATGTGGGAGGGAGGGGAGGCAGCCTGACATCTTCCCCATTTACTTTTCCAATCCAAACCAGGCCCCAGTGAGACCGCTGTTTAAAGAGAGAGGGGGTGGAAGCCCAGAGACAGCTGTGTTACTGCAGTAAAAATAAACAGGAATCTAGTGGTATACTTAAAGGCTAATAAAATTTTTATATCAGCATAAGCAATTGTGAGTTTAGATATCACTTCATTAAATAAATTATTTGACTGCTGTTTAAAGTAGGGGGAAAGTCAGCCTGTAAACTTAGTGGTGTAGATGTAAATGAATTAGGCTGATTGGAATAGGCATGTTCATAAGAATTTTCCTTTGCCAGCCACTCATCATAGCATTGAATTCCAGTTACCACTGAAGATACCTTCTATTAAGAACCAGTTCTTCCAGAAAAGTTCTACCAGACTGTGAATGTGTAAAGTGCTGCTGATTGAAGGGCAGAGTATGAATCCAATCTCCTCCTCCTCTTCAGAGGTATTCAAGCACCTGCTTTCATTAGTGCACAGGGGCTTGTAAGGATGCATTTAGCTGCCCTGTCAGCATACTATTATTTAGTGGAGGGTTCCCCCCTCCTCTCCCCTAGACTGTCTCACTGTTTCCTTAAGGGCCATTTCAACATTTTTTCCTTCTGTCTCAGCTATTGTGCCACATAGGTCCCTCTTGTTGGTCCTGTCTAAACTCATGGGGGCCTTGTTTGGACCTTTAGCTTAATGTCTCTTGACATTATTGACAAGGAAGGTCATGTCCTCAGTGGTGGTTACATCCACCAAGCCAGCTGAAACTGTGTCCCTATGCGTTCCTGCTTTAAAAGAACAACCCTGGTTACAGGTAAGTGCAACTCTGTTCCCTCTTGGATTTGGAAATCGTACTTTTAAAAATCATGTTACTTGTTTAGATACAAAACCGCATTAATCGGAATAATTTTAAGGACTACTGCTTTGCAGTAGATTTTTGCCCTCATCAACAGCAAATGATCTTATACACACAAAGACACACACTGTAAACTAGAAGTAACAAGGATATTGATAGTGTGCTTTTAATCTTCTTGAAGAAAAGTTATCTCCATCCCCCATTTAATTTGCAATAACTTTCAGTTTCCACTGGAGGGGGTTCCCCCTTTAGTTCAGTGGGCTGTACATATTGTAGTATCGTCATCCTGTTTTATGTTCCAGAGTAAAGTGACTGGAGCAAAAGAAGGCTTGGTTGCCATGACAACACTTTTGCTTTGAGGCTTGCAGAATGGAAAGTAGTTTCAAGTGTATGGCATGCTCTTGTATTACTGTACTTAAAAGCTATATGAAGCTTGACATAACAAGTAAGACATCCATATTGCAGATTTTGTTACTAAGAAAATATGTAGCTTTTATTCAAGAAAATATGTAGCTTTTATTCAAATATATTAAGGATCCATTTATATACTATTTCAAGTTAACACCATCATTTGTGTATGTCTGTCAGATAATCAAACCCTAGCTCCCTCACTTGAAAGTATGACACCACACCCTACACAAGGAAGCAAGAGAAAGGGTCCCAACCCCCTGTTGCAGTCATTTCAACCAGTATTCACTCTGTGTATTGCCTCAGCTATTGGACCCCCACAACAGTTGCTAGCAGTAAGTGCATACAGTTCTGGAAATGGGGGAAGGGTAAGCAGGCAGATATGTAGGAACTCCAGGACCACACGGTCAGAAGCAACCATGTTGCTGTTCCCTTACCCATGCAGTTAGTGAATATAGGAAGCATAACTGCTGTGTGGAGTGACTACGAGCTATCCCATCCATTGTACAAATATCTGTGATGCCTCTTGCCTTGCAGAATCAGTGCCCTAATAGATAGTGCAGACATATTTCCACTGCAGCTTGCACAAGGGATAGTGAAATGTTGGCTGAATGCTTATCCTATGTCCCCCAATAGAGGCAGCCTGTCGTGTAGTGATCCCCTTCCAGGTGGATGGGGAAATCATAGACTTTGCCTGGGCACCATATACAGAATTCTAGTGGCCGCTTGGTCTTTGCTGTCTGTCCAGAACATTACTCATTACCCTTGGGTCTCCTCAGACTCTGTGCAGCAGCCAACAGGATGACTGGGCAATGGACCAGGAAAAACTTTTCCAACCAAATACCAAGATCACAGCATGACCAATGGCTGCAGGAACCAGTATATGCCAATTTGTGCACTCCAACCTAGCTCCCTGCATCACCCCAAACTGCTCAAACAGTTGTTTGGTTGGCCCAGCTGTCCTTTCATGGACATGCAATGATTGGGGCAGTTTTTACTCTGAATCTGTCATTGGTGCTTCCAAGGAGTCTTATTAAAATAAGGGAGTTGACAACCATGTTCACCTGGCTTGGTTATGGTTTTCCTGATGCTGTGCGGAGTGCTTTACAAATTGGGTCTGTTGGATTGGGTTTGACAGATTAGCCTTGGTTTTGGTTCCCACCTCTCCTTATTCCTTACCTCAGCTATTTTCAGTTAAAAGTTTTGGGGTTTCCTTGGATTCAGGCTAGGTGAGAGCTTTCTTTGAACTACACCTGGCTTGTATTTAGACTCTGTTGATCTAGCCAAGCTGATCCACACTGTTGTAATGTCAATATTTGACTACTGTAATGAGCTGTATATGTAGCTCCCTCTGAAGATGTATTGGGAAGCTACAACTGGTACAAAATGTGGTAGCAAGATTCCTGTCTGAGAACATATAACTCCAGTGTTGCATCAACCACTGTGGTTTACCTGTTTGCTTCGAAGCCCAATTCAAAGTGTTGGTTGTCACCTTTAAAGCATCAGGACCCTCTTGATTCTGTTCCTGCTGATCAGATACATTTGATCTCTTACCTTCCCTCCCCATCCAATCTTTTTGACCCACTCATTCATTCTGTTGTCCTAGATTTTTTTTTTTAATGGGATCCCTAGATTGGTTTCTTGGTTCTAATATTTGTTAGTTATGAAAGAATTCGTATCCTATAAGTAATCCAGCAACAGGACCTATAAGTGTGTGGATGTATGTATATTCCTGCATTCTACTTAAATTGTTGTCAAATAACATAGAAGAGGTGTATTAGTGTGCTAACTACACTGCTGTTGGAATGCTAGCCACCCTGCAATCAAAGATTTGTAAATGAATTGACTTAGTTTTGTGGATTGTTGCAAGATACACTTGACCATATTTGTTTCAAAGCCAGTTACATTATTTAAACTCTGAAGAACTAAACAGGAATACTACTTTGCTCTGTTTCCGTAGGGTGGGGCTGGAGCATTGTTCTTCTGATATGGAGTAAGTCCTCAGCCGTAAATCTCATACTTAATTGGTATGCCCAGCAATCAAAGATGCTGCCATGTTTAACACTCCTGGAAGCAAAGATCCAAAGAGAACAATGACCTTAGTAACTATTTTATCAGAATACTTGACAGAAATTGAGGCAGTTATACATTCCTAAAACAAACTCTTTCATTGTCCAAGAACATGTTTCATGTGCATCCCCACCGTTTGGTGTTCATATTCCCAACAAGTGAACAGACTTCAAAGGACCATCACTGAAGGAAGTAGGAGTAGCAACAAGTAGTAGAGTGATAATGATTTCAGGGATCAGTAAAGAGAAGAGAGCAAAACTAGCTGGGAAGGAACTGGGCCACATCTTATGCAATACCACCAATGAATAGGGCTGTAAACTGCCTGGAGAAAAAAAAATGACCAGACCTTTCATTGGGATGCAATGAAAAGCTTCAGCTGCATATTTTTATACATGAACAGGACACTTTTCTCCAGGGTTGCTGGCAAACTTATTGATGGGTGGTATCTTGCTCAATAAAGAAGATAAGGTCTGTTATGGGACATATGTTATCCTTTTTCTGCCCAATAGGTTTTCCCCAGATGATCAAAACATTCTTAAAATTAATAATATTTTCTGTATGACCTAATAAACATTGTGCTTTGAAAAAATACCATCAATATCACTGGGAGAGCAGTAAGCATGTACCTAGCTATCACAGTGTGCTTAAATTTCACTGCGGAGTATATTTTACTGTTTTACTAACTTAATGCATTCTTACAGCTTCATCTCTCCCAAAACTCTATCAACTAGGGTTGCCAAGTCCAACCCCAGAAATATCTGGGGACTTTGGGGGTGGAGCCAGGAAACTTTGGGGGTGGAGCCAGGAGACACTGGGGTGGAGCTAGGGGGGAGGGGGGGAAACGGCGCTGGGGAGCGTGGCGGGCTGCCCCGCAGCTGCCGCCTCTTCTCCGCTCGCCGTGGCTGCTCCTGTGAGATGGGCTCAGCCTGAGCCCATCTCGGAGGAGCAGCCACGGCGAGTGGAGAAGAGGCGGCAGCGGCGCGGCGGCCTCACCCGCTCCGCCTCTGGGGTGGAAGCGGAGGGGGGGGTGGAGGCGGGCCGGGGGCGTGGCGAGCCGCAAGTCCAGGTCCTAGAAGGCCCCGGATTCGCGGCTCGCCATGCTCCTGGCCTGCCTCGCCCTCCCCTGCGCTGCTGCTGCCTCTTGGCTGCTCCTCTGAGATGGGCTCAGCCTGGGCCCATCTGGAGGAGCAGCTGCAGTGGGCGGGGAGGGGGCGGCAGCGGCACGGCGGCCTCACCCGTTCCAGGATCGGGCGGCTCGCCACACTCCCCGGCGCCGTTTCCCCCCTCTCCCCCCACTTCCATTTTTTTGGGGAGCGGGGGAAGAAGGTGGAAAACCTGGGGTCCCCCACCAGGGCGGGAGGGTTGGGAAGCCTACTATCAACAGAATGTTAGAATACAAGTTATTTACATTCCAGCCATTATAGAGTTAAATGTTTGTTTACCTGAAAGTGGAAATGATGTATTGTAGCTTAAACCCAATTAGGAACTGAGTCTTCTAAACTGGGGAACATGCAAACATTGCATTGGTCAGACAGCACATTGGGTGTGAAAAGCTTTGATCTTGTATGCAAGCTGAAATTGTCCTATTTCCTGCCTAAAGTTTTTATGGGTAGAAGAAGCAGTCTAACAAAGAGTTGTAAATCATAGCCATGTAGAGATCAGATGTAGTTAGCCATGCTAGAAAGCTAAGTTGTATTTTTTTTTATCCCAAGTACCTTTTCCTGATGTTTTTCTAGTAAACTTTATTTCTTTTGATAAGCTTAAGCCTCGTCTCCATTTATTGCCATTCCACACCTCTGAATTAACGAATATCCCAACACAGAATAATGGAATAATTAAAGACAATAGTCTGCTGTGTGTATTTTTTAAAAGTGAAACAACATGGTGGGTCAGTGCTGCAGGAGAATGGAGGGTGGGGGGGGGGGTGAGCTGCTAACATTCACCATTCTTTTACAGGCCAATGTAGGTACTCCAGGATAAGTGATACATCAACAGGGTACTTATATTCTAAAAAAGCAAAATGATTTCACAAAATGTCATTCCTCACTAGTAAATTCTGTTACTGCTTGATAAGTTTCTTTAATACTTGCATTTGATACAGCATTGTAAATATAGATGGATATATGGGGGAAGAAAAGCATTTTCATCAAGGCAAGCTACTGAGATCCAAATGCTTGGAAGATATGATGCTATCACAGCAGAGACACCTTGAGAATCCCCTGGAATGAATGAGCAGTGATTATTTATTGTGCACCAACCCATCACCCAGTGTTTTTTGAAAGGTCAGAAGTTTTATTTTGCTGTCATAAAAGCAATATGATGGACTGCAGAAAAACTAAAGGGCTAGAAAATTGTTTAATGCAGGGGTGGCATTAGTTAAACAATACTTTAGTTAGTTGAATACTAATACTAAACAATACTTTACAATTAGTTAAACAGGGGTGGGGAACGTCAGGCCTGAGGGCCATTTACGGCCCTCAAGATCACTTGGTCTGGCCCTCGGAGATTGCTGGGCCGGGCCGAGCCCTGTGGGGGCCTCCCTGGGGCCTGGCTGGCAGGCCAGGATCGCTGCAGGGCTTGGAAAAGTCAGTCACAGTTCAGGTAAGTTTCCCCCTCATTTTTTTATTTCCCTTTCTTTCTATTTCTTCCTGCCATTTCTTTGTTTCCTTTAATTCCCCCTTTATTCTTTTCTTTCCCCAATTTCTTTCTTTCTCTTTCTTCCTCACATTTCTTTATTTCCCTTGATCCCCCTTTATTCCCATTTCTTTTCTCTTTATTCCCATTTCTTTATTTCTTTTTCTTTCTCTTCCCCCCATTTCTTTGTTTTTCTTTATTACCATTTCTTCCCTCCATTTCATTTTCCTTTCTTCCCCCCATTCCTTCCTTCCTCTTCCTCTCTCCCTCTGTGGAACCTGAGTGGTGGGCATTGTGAAGGACTGTTGCTGGAGTATGTGGATGCCTTTAAAGGTCTGCTGGGAGCAGCTGCAGTTTCCACATGAAGGGAAGGAGGGAGCCAGCTACCACCAGTTCCATTTGCGCATGATTATCCCAGATGGTGTGGCCTAATATGCTAATATTAGGGAATGTGGTCTAATATGTCTGGACCTATGCATTTGCCTAAGGCAGCGGGCTGGCGTGTGTGTGCGTGTGCGTGCTGAATTAGGCTCTCCCCAAGTGACTTCAAATAGAAAAACAATTATTTGCATTAATTTTGCCAGCCTGAATTGTTCTCCCTTGTCAGAGCACGGTTTTTGATAAACTTGTATGGCCCGCAAATGATCTTATAAATATCCAAATGGCCCTTGGCAGAAAAAAGGTTCCCCACCCCTGAACTAATGTGAAAAATGCCTCATCCAGCTACCCACCTCTCATAATGGTCTGTACTGTGTAGCTGAGAAAGTATAAGAATGCATTCTGACTTCTGAATGAAACTTTGTTGTTTTGTATTCCCCTTAACAGTTTTGCAAATAAAGAACATTAATCTACATTGATTACAGTATAATATCTTATTTTCAAATAGCAGAATATTGCAGCATCTTCAAGGCTAGCTGATTCATTGTTCGATGAGCCAGAATGTATATAATATAGTGAGCTCAATGCAATGAAGAGGAGAGGTGGTAGTGATCATAGCTCTTTATAGCAGTAATAATATAGGGCTGCACTCTAAGACTGGCTAACTGGGCACACAGGGCCAACTATATACAACTCAGGGTTCCCGCGCAAGCATGTTATTGGATCATTCAAACCAGTAGGGGACCTGTGATTGGAGCAGGGCAGCAGGGATTTGGATCCTACTACTCATTGTTCCTGAGTCCCCAAGCTCAGTCCTTCTGGCTCCAATGAGCTTGGCAGGAACACCCATATCAACACCATGGCAGGAACACCTTTGTTTGGGCCGTCGTGGACCAGGGGGGGGAAATCCCCCTGCCGGTTTTTGACGGTGCGCCGCTGACGGCGGCGGACAGGGTCAAAAGCCTGGGGGTGCTACTGGAGCCGTCCCTAAAGATGGAGGCTCAGATAGCAACCACTGCCAAGTCCGCGTTTTTTCATCTTAGACGGGCAAGGCAGTTGGCCCGCTTCCTGGACCGCGACGACCTAGCAACAGTGATCCATGCTACGGTCACCTCGAGGTTGGATTACTGCAATGCCCTCTACATGGGGCTGCTCCTGTGCCGGACCCGGAAATTGCAGCTGGTGCAGAATGCCGCGGCCCGGCTGTTATTGGGCCTCCCAAGGTGGGGGCACATTCGGCCGGGTCTTCGGGCTCTGCACTGGCTTCCAATAATATACCGAGTCCGGTACAAGGTGCTGGTCATTACCTTTAAAGCCCTATATGGCCTGGGACCTGCCTACCTGAAGGACCGTCTCTCCCCACACGTTCCCCAGAGAGTACTGAGGTCTGGGATGCAAAACCTTCTCACCATCCCCGGGCCCAAAGAAGTCCGTCTCAAGACAACCAGAGACAGGGCCTTTTCTACAATGGCCCCCACATGGTGGAACCAGCTGCCGGAAGAGGTGAGGGCCCTGCGGGATCTTACTCAGTTCCGCAGGGCCTGTAAGACAAGCCTCTTCCGGTTAGCCTACGCCTGACTAGATAAATGTAGCTTATCAGACTTCAGTAAAATATACTGTATAGTTTTAACGTTAAGATTTTAAGGTTTTTAGGTTTTAAATGCTTCAACTTTTTAAAATGTAATAACTTTGCACTCTGTTTATTGTTTTATCGTTTGTTGTGAGCCGCCTTGAGCCATTTTATGGGAAGGGCGGGATATAAGTCATAGAATAAATAAATAAATAAATAAATATCAGTCTTCACTTTGATCCGCATACATAACATCGTATTTTGACAAAAACACAAAAGGGTTGCATTTGGCTGAAAGCAATATATAGATAAGATGGAGGCATGGAAGTTCTGATTCTGGAAAGCTTACATCAGGGGTTCCCAGCATGTTGTTCTTTCTGTCTCCTGGGGCAGACATTTTTTGGCTGTGCCCACCATCTTGTGTCAGAATTCCAAAGGTGCTCACAGGCTTAGAATGGTTGTGGACCATTGCTTATGTCATGATAAATGTATTGCTCTTTAGAGTGTCTCAAATGCCCTTTTATCCTGCTTTAAACATCTGTATTATATTATGCCCAAAGCCCTTTGTCAAACACAGGATTCTTATCCCATCCCTTTAAGATAGAGTTTCCAGTGGGAGTCTGGCAAAACAGCTGATCTCCAGACTACAGAGACTGGTTTTATTTATTTATTTAAGCATTTATATCCCACCTTTCCTTTTGGTTCAAGGCAATTTACAATAATAGCTAAAACATCCCTGGCTAAGACCAAAGAGATGAAATAGCAAGCCCTAAATCCCTCTCCTTAAAAATATTCCTGTCATTCAAACTCCCCTCAAATGCCAGGCAAACAAGACAGGCCTTGCAGCTCCTGAAAATCTCCAAGGAGTGGTCTCTCATTTCTTCAGGGATCCCATTCCACAGAGTTGGAGTCACAGTGTTAAAGGTCTGAGCTCTAGTCAATGCCAGATGGGTACTTTAAGTGATGAGACAGCCAAAAGATCACTTACCCAATGACCACAGTTGACACATAAGGACATGTGCCCTTAGAGAAAATGGTTGCTTTGGAGAGTGGACTCAGTCTCATTTAATAGACCTGACTAGGATCTCGGTAGACTGCTTAGGATTGTTCCTTCCAGTTGCAGTCCTAAAACATTTTATTGGGAGTAAGCCTCATTGAATAAAATGAGACTTACTTCTAAGCAGGCCTGCTTAGAATTGTACCTCTACTCTTATAGGAAAGGTAAATAGCTGTCTTGCAATTATACACTTGTAATGTTAAAAAAATTAAATGTGCCAACTCAAAATACACTGGTTTTCCATATGAAGCCAATCCACTATTTGACCGTGGCAGGTCTCAAATGTGTGCAACACAGCAGCTTGCAATCTTTGGAGAGAGAATTTCCATTTTTGAGTTAGTGCTTCTTTTGTATTATGTCTCATTAATAAATATGGGGTTTTAATTTCATTTCATTTTTTTAACAAACAGCATAAATGTGCACAGTCTGGTATATGCTTGAATAATTGCACATTTTAAATAATGAGTACCACAGTTATAACAGGGAAATTTTATATAACACAATATTGTTTTTATATTTTATATACACACAATACTGTTATTAATTTTAAGTCCATTTCCTAATTCGTAATTTGGTGCCTTCATGTACATACATAATGGAATTATAATGTGATTTCAGGAACTGCAGTGGTAAAAATAGATGCACGTTAGAATACTTGTTTCAAATTATGTATGTCTCCCCTTCATTACACTGAGGCCTAGGGAGGTGTAAACAGACTGAGATAACAACTTTGTGCAAGAATTGAGAGAGACTGCTTCCTGTTGATTATCCCTCTCCTCACTATTCCTGAAGGCTTCTAGTAGGGGCTTTGTTGAGGTCTGCAGAGACTGGGGATGGGGAATGAAAGGCAGCATGTATCCTTTTCTTTAACCTGTACTTCCACTTGCAGTAACTTGTATTCAACCCACAGTGTACAAATGTAAATGTATTCAAGCATTAATGCATATACAGGTACAGTCCTAGTGATTGGATAAAAATTAAACCAACTTCCTCTAATTAACACAAGAATAATAACATTTTTAACTCTGACAAAAAACATCCAGAAAAAAATCTATAAAAAATACAGTTAAAGAAAGAATTCAAACATTATAGAATAAAATCACAGAATTATAGAGTTGGAAGAGGCCACAAAGGCCATCTAGTCTTAACCCCCTGCTACAGCATCCCTGACAAGTGTTAATCCAGCTGCTGCTTAAAGATTGCCAGTAAGGGGAGCGCACCATCTCCCTCAGTAGCTGATTCCACTGCTGAGCTGTAAAAAAGTCCAACTCTTCCTGTAAAAACATTTTCCCAAATATCTAGCTGATAACTTTCCACCCTTAATTTAAACCCATTATTACATCCTCTCCTTTGCTGCTGGAGAAACAGCTTTCTGCCCTCCTCTAAGTGACAGCCCTTCAAATACTTATAGAGAGCAATCATGTCTCTCCCTCAACCTCCTCTTCTCCAGACTGAACATTCCCAAGTCCCTCAGCCTTTCCTAATAAGTCTTGGTCTCCATCCTTGTTGCTCTCCTCTGCACCCGCTCCATTCTGTCTACATCCTTCTTGAAGTAAGGCCTCCAGAACTGGGCACAATACTCCAGGTGTGGCCTGACCAATGCCGTGAACAGCAGAACTATGATATCCTGTGATCTGGATGTTATGCCTCTGTTGATACACTCCAAGATCACATTTGCCATTTTTGTCACTGCATCACACTGGCTGCTCATATTTAACTTATGGTCCACCCATACCCCCAAGATCTTGTTAACACACACACTGCTACCTAGAAGTGTATCCCCCATCCAGTATCTGTGTTTCTCATTTTTGTTACCAAGATGTAGAACTTGGCACTTGTGCTTGTTAAATGGCATCTTGTTCACTTCCGCCCACTTTCCCAGCATGTTCAGATCTCATTCAGCTGGTCAGCAGGGTCTTTAAATTGCTCCTGGAAGTGGGTGGCTATTTCTACCTCTCCTACAGTTCAATCTGAATTACAGGGGAGGGAGGAAGCCACCAAGCCACAGAGGAGGCTGTGGGCTACCCCCTCCACAATTCAAATTGCTCTAGAGGTGTGGCAGAAGCAGCCACCTGCCTCCCTGAGTGATTTAAAGTTGGCAGGGTCTTTAAATCCCTTGCTGCACCTCCAGAGTGATTTGAATAGCTTGGAGGGGGAGAGTAGGGGGCAGCAGAGGCCCCACAACTGGTTGGGGGCCCTGTCCAAGAGTTGGGGCACAGCCCCTACAGGGCTCCTGTAGCTACAGGCCTGGTTGGGGACAAATCCGTGCTGACTCCCTTATTTTAATAAAACTCCTTGGAAGCACCAATGACAGATTCAGAGAAGAAACTGCCCCAATCATTGCATGTCCATGAGAAGGACACCAAGCTGTCCTTTAGGTGCTCACAAACTGATCCCTTTAAAATCTTCTCCAGTATCTTCCCTGGGACAGAGGTCAGACTGACCAGCCTATAGTTTCCTGGGTCATCCCTTGTCTCTTTTTTGAAGACTGTCAAAACAATTGTTTTAGAAATATATTTATTTTGAAACAAATTAACACATTTTATAAATGACAACCTTTGTAATTTGCCTTCTAACTTTATGGCAACAAACTGAACCATGCACTTCTGCAAATTCCACCCCCCCACACCAAAAAAAGAACCAAACCATGAAAAGGAACCAAGACACTGCAGTAGTTAATGGAAGCACCAGTAGAATGAATGCCCTCACTATGCAGCAACACAACTAGCCAGTAATTCTGATAACAATATCCATGGGAAATAAGATCCGTGCTCTTCACCAGCAGACATTACTGAGCTAAGCTTTCTGTATGGAGAGCTGATTGCCTGTTTTCACCTATAATGGGCCTTTTGAGTGCTGCTTGAATAATCAGTTTTGACAGAGAGTGCAGAAGGGACCAGATAAAATTTGTCTTTTAATTAACGGTTGTAATATTTTATATCTTTAGTATCTATGCGGTCCTAGGTAGTTTTTAGCACATGTGTGCCTGAAAATGTGTGTTACACTCTCAAGAGTCAAAGAGCCAATATATGACTTTTGCAGGCTTAACCTAGCAGGGGGGAAAGGAACAGCTGCCTATTGTTGATTACTCACTTACACACCACTTTCTCCCACTGAGAACCCAAAGCACCTGTCAATTTATCCTCACAACAATCCCAAGAGGTAGGTTAAACTGAGATTGTGTAGGTGGCCTAAGGCCATCCAGCAAGCTTCCAGGCAGGGCGGGGAAACAGGTTCCTGGATAACAGAAAACAAGAACTTGGAAACGAAGCTCAAACCCGCTCTGCCGGCGGCCCATGAAGAATAGGAAACGAAGCTTCCTCGTGGATCTTCAGTTCCGCTATACATGAAGAGAGAATGAGAAGACCGGATGTTTTTTAATGCAGTTATAAGGACTTTTGAGCCTCGCTTGAGATATTTATGTTAACAAGCGGGGGGTGGGGGAGTGGTGTGGATACCGGGAAGCATAGGGTTCCCAAATCCCCCGCTAGGCCTGGAGACCCCCGATTTGGAGCCTCCTCCCCCCGCTGGCCATAAAAGGGAAAGCGGGGGGAGGGGAGGGGGAGAACGGCAAACAGATCACTGAACGCTTGAAGTCCACTACGGACTACATTTCCCAAAATGCTTAGCGAGCAGAGGAATACTTGGCGTAGGGCGGTGGAGCGAGCTCGAGTCGTTGCCCGCTATTGGTGGTTGTCTTTGTGCGGAAGAGGCTGCCTGCGTTCCAGAGAGGGGGTGAGTGGCTGCTGACCCTGGAAGGCTTCTAGGATAGGGGCACCGGGGAAAGTGGGGTGCTTCGGATGCAGATTCCTAGCTGCATGTGTCTGTTGGAGACCGCTGCTGAGAGCCCTTTTTCCTTCTGTAGGGTCTGATTGTGCTGGGAATGCATGCTCAGCTGTACTTCTGCTGGTTTGTCTCTTCACAAGTTATAGATATGAATAGGGTTGCCAATCCCCAGGTGGGGGCAGGGGATCCCCTGGTTTGGAGGCCCTCCCCCCACTTCAGGATCATCAGAAAGCGGGGGGAGGGGAGGGAAATATCTGCTGGGAACTTTATTATTCCCTATGGAGAGCTATTCCCATAGGAAATAATGGAGAATGGATCCACAAGTATCTGGGGCTTTGCAGGTGCTGTTTTTTGAGGTAGAGGCCCCAAATTTGCAGCGCAGCATCTGGTGCCTCTCCTTAAAATACCCTCCAAGTTTCAAAAAGATTGGACCAGGGGGTCCAATTCTATATGCCCCAAAAGAAGGTGCCCCTATCCTTCATTATTTCCTATGGAAGGAAGGCATTTAAAAGGTGTTCAGTCCCTTGACACGTGATGGCCAGAACTCCCTTTGGAGTTCAATTGTGCTTGTCACAACTTGCTCCTGGCCCCACCCCCAAAGTCTCCTGGCTCCACCCCCAAAGTCCCCAGATATTTCTTGAATTGGACTTGGCAACCCTAGGGAAGCAGCAGGCAGGTCGCCACGGCCTTTCCCTGAAGCAAGAGCGTCAAGCGTGAAAAAGGCCACTGCGCGTGACCAGGCTTCGCCGACAATTAGCCCCTTTGCACGTGCCCTCGCATGCCGAGCAGATCGGCTTGCACAGCTAGCACACATTCCGCTGCTGTGTGGCTTGTGGCGGGAGGCCCCCAGCGAAGCCCCTCCTTCCCTCCTCTCTCGGTGAAAAGCCAGCCCCAGCGCCTCGCCACTCCGCTTCCACTCTCGGCGCGCTCGCAGGGCTCGCCAGCGGCAGGCAGGCGCCCTCCTCCTCCTCAACTAGTTCCCCTTTCGGAGCGCGCGCGGAGCTCGTGCGCCGGGGAGAAAGGGCGGGCGGCAGCGGTGAGGGGGCCTTGCTCCAGCTCCAGTTCCCGGTGGGCTTTTGCTGAGGCCGGCGGCTGCCTGTCAGGCCGGTCGGAAGGGCTGATTTGCTCTGCAAAGCGGCAGCACCCTGGCTCTCGGGGGATCTACCCTGTGCGTGCCACACGCATGTGCGAGCGAAGGCTCCGGGCTGGCAGCCGCTGCCTCGTCGGGCATGAAATGCGCGCTTCTGGGGCTGGCCAAATCTCCTAGCAAGAAAGGCGCCGGTGAATGGCCCAGGAGCGAGCGGGAGGAGGACCAGCCCGCCGGCGCCAGGAGCCCCAGCCGCTGCTTGCCCAACATGCTGCGGAAGGTAAGGCTGCTGGTCCCGGCGCCGCCGGCCCGGCTGGAGGGGGGAATCCCCACGAGCAGCTGTTTCCCCCTCCGGGTTTTAACTTGGAATTGGCGCGCTGCAGAGAAGCAGCATGTGGGCGCCTCTCCTGCTTGAGGCTTCGGAAGGGATGCGATGGGACTCGCTTCACGCACTTGACACCAAAAGGGGGGGGGGCGGGGAAGAAAGGGGCACCCTCCCCCTCCGGTTCCGGGCAAGGAGATGGAGGACGCGCTGCGCCGGTTTGGAAGCATACCTCGAACCCGGCGAGAAGACGGCCCCTGTTGTGCCCATCGAGAAGAGTGCGCTTCTTTTGGCCTGCTGGCGGGTTTGGTGGGGTCTGCTTAAAGAACCAGGGCGTCGCAGGTTCTAAGGGCCGCTCGGCTCCCTTCCAGCCGAAAGAGATGCCCGCACGCCCAGCGCATTTCTAGCGTGCGCGGACAAGGCGATGCGGCTTGCCGAGGCGTCCTGGCCAGGTGTGGCCGTTAGAGTGCGCTGCTTTCCTGAATTAGCATCCGGCGACTTGACTTGGACGGCTGTTTCTTGCAGCGACCAAGGTTTGCCTTTGGGGATTCGGCCGCAGGTGTTTTCCCACCTTCCTAATTGGAAGCCGCTTCTGGCTGTAATGACGTTAGCTTCCCTTTTTGACTGGTTGGGAATGCAGAATATGACAAATTGGTTTCAGTACCATCTAATCCCGACCTCTTCCTCGCTTTCTGGGTAACACAAATTCTACTAAAACAGCGGGGGGGGGGGGGGAAGTGACTTTAATCCTGATGCTGGCCCACCGAGTTTGTTATGCTCTGGCATATGTTGCTTTTGGGGGGACCAAAAATATGATACTCTTAGTCTATTTATCCAGCCCTTCTAGCCTGTTCTTTGAGGGCTTCTCTTCTCCCCCCTTGTGAATTGAAATACTCTTGGAGACTAATGTATTAAGTGTGGTGGACCACTTGCTTTTGTTTTGGCTATCTTCTCATAAATTTGGTGTGCTCCCCCTCAAAAACACCCAGCACTGTACATAGTAGCTTTGTGGAAACGTTTAGCCATTGCCTGAAAATTATTGTGGAATCAGTTTATACATTCTAATAGGAGGGAAAGAAGTGACTTCTTTATTTTATTATACTATGAATTGTAACTTGTAAATGAAACTTGTAGCCCCTAAACTAGGTTTTTAAAGGAAAATTTAACTTTTCAGATGGTTAGTCTTTTTCACTGTAAAATATCAAAACTTTTGATTAAAAGGATTTTGATAATGATTACTAAATAAATACTCTGTCAAAAACCAAACAACAGAATTGCTGTTCTATGTAGTTCTGAGCTGAGACCTGAAAGAGGGATGTTTGACAAGCACTGTGGAGCTGCAAGGAGGTAGTTTCTGTTCTGTGATGGTTGGGTGTCTTACCACAAGGACTGTGCTGCTCACCATATCTGCATAGCTGGGCATTTTCTGAAAGAAATGGACTCAAAATAATGAGCACGTGGTGGATTTAGTAATGAACATTGTTTTTTGGAAATCTTTTTGCCCATTTTTGGCTTCTAGCAGAGAACTTGTATTTCTATGTGTTCTTTAGACATAACTACTTAAGGATGATGGTGATGCACCAACTTGGAAGTGCTGAAAGACATAGGTGGGTTTCTTCCTTGTCTGGTCTTGAGAGCTGAGGAAAGATATTCAGGACAACTTAATTACCTTTTTCTCTTAGCATGACTTTAATTTGACCACTGTGGCTTATCGTGGTGCCCTTTCTTTGCCTGTATTTCATTCTAACAGTTATGAGTGGTCATTCTCATCTGAGCCCAGTTGGAGAATAATTGGGATGTATGCAAACTGTATCAATTGCCGTGATTCCAGAATTGTAAAATGTGCTGCTGTACAGTGGCTAAATTAGTGCATACATGTGTCCCCAAGACATGAAACCTCAAACCTAAAATATCTAAAGTAGTACATGACAGAATTTTTCTGAAATCTTCAAAGGAAAAAAATTTCAGATAGAATCATAGAATCAAAGAGCTGGAAGAGGTCATGCATTCCATCTAGTCCAACCTCCTGCTCAACACGGGATCAGCCTAGACTAGAGCATCCCTGCCATGTGTTTGTCCATCCTTTGCTTAAAGACTGACAGTGAGGGTGAGCTCAACAGCTCCCTTGGTAGCTGATTCCACTGTTGAACATCTCTTAACGTAAAAAAGTTTTTCCTAATATGCAGCTGGTACTTTCCCACCTTTAATTTAAACTCATTATTGTGAGTCCTCTCCTCTGCTGCCGGAGAAACAGCTCTCTGCCTTCCTCTAAGTGACAGCCCTTCAACTACTTGTAGAGAGCAATAATGTCCTCCCTCTACCTCCTGTTCTCCAGACTGAACATTCTCAAGTCCCTCAGCCTTTCCTCATAGGGCTTGGTCTCCATCCTTCTTCCTCTCCTCTGAACCCACTCTATTCTGTCCACATTCTTCTTAAAACGAGGCCTTCAGAACTGCATACAATACTCCAGGTGTGCCCTGACCTATGCAGTCTATAGTGCGACTATGACAATTTGCAACTTGGATGTTATGCCTCTGTTGATACACCCCAAGATCACGTTAGCTTTTTTTCTTGCTGATTCACACTGGCTGCTCATATTTAACCTACTGTCCACCCATACCCTAAGATCTCGTTCAGACACTACTGGTCAGGAGTGTATTCCCCGTTCAATAAGCATGTTTCTCATTTTTATTGCCTGGATGTAGAACTCAGCACTTATCCTTGTTAAATTGTATTTTGCTCACATCCACCCACTTTTCCCATGTGCTTAGATCTCGTTGAATTCTAACTCTGTCGTCTGTTGAATTCACTGCTCCTTTCAATTTGGTTTCATCTGCAGATTTAATGAGTAGCCCCTCTACACCCTCATCCAGGTCATTTATTAAAATATTTAAAAATACCAAGCCCAGAATTGAGTCCTGTGGCACATCACATCACATCTTGTACTCTTTAATCCTGACTTCATACTGTTCACGTTTCAGAGTTATCCAACCCCCAAAATAGCACAACTGTTCTGAAAGCAATCTGAGTATAATAGTCATGATCAACACAAATTTAAGCACTGTTAAATTCAATAGACTTTAGTGAGAAATGCACATACCTAAGGCTGCAGACTTTGAGAACTCTGTTTCTGGAGTAAGCCCCCAAGCAGGGCTGGCGCGTGGGAGCAGACCAAGTAGGAGGGCGCCTAGGGTGTCACCTGGTCTAGGTGTGCCATGAGGCACCCCCCTCCTCACACGCTGCTCCTGCTGCCTTCTGACCTCACTGAGGTTTCCTAAGGCTTGGAAAGCCTTGGTGAAGTCGGGGAGGCTGGCAGTGAGCATGCTCAGAGCCCGGCTCTGAGCACGCCTGCTGGCTTCCCGACCTCACCGAGGCTTTCTGAGCCTTGGGAAGCCTTGGTGAAGTTGGGGTGTGTGAAGTGAGCACGCTCAGAGTCCGGCTCTGAGCGTGCTCACCGCCTTCCCAACCTTGCCAAGGCTTCGCAAGGCTCAGAAAGCCTCAGTGAAGTTGGGGGGCATGGCAGCAAACACGCTCAGAACCCAGCTCTGAGTGTGCTCACTGCCATCCGGACCTCACTGAGGCCTCCCAAGCCTTGGCAAAGTCAGGGGGGCTGGCAGTGAGTGTGCTCAGAACCTGACTCTGAGCACGCCCGCTGCCATCCCGACCTTGCCCAGGCCGGGGGTGAAAAGCGGGGGTCTGTCTGGGGTGGCAGAACTCCCAGCGCCAGGCCTGCCCCCAAGCCTTCTAAGTAAACCGGCTTCGGACTGCTTCCTAAGGCTCTTTCATCAAATTTCTACAGTGCTTTATGCTGGCTGGATCAAACTCTATAAATAATAATAATAATAACTTTTATTTCTATCCCGCCCTCCCCGCCTAGGCGGCTCAGGGCGGCTAACAACAACTTACACATTAACATAGATAATAAAACTTTAAATTTAACAATTAAAATTAAACATAAAAACCAGTCAGTTAAGTTAAAATACATGATTTTCATTAGACTAAATATATATAAGTATATCTGGCAGCGATAGAGCTGTTATGGCGCTGGTTCTGCCAGTTTAGGTAGTCTTATGGATGGCGGTTCTTACACCAGGCAACTCAGCAGTCAGTGTCATTATAGGCTTGCCTAAAAAGGACGGTCTTGCAGGCCCTGCGGAACTGGCCAAGGTCCCGCAGGGCCCGCACCTCCTCCGGAAGCTGGTTCCACAATGCCGGTGCAGCCGCTGAAAAGGCCCGTACTCTAGTATGTTGGAGTTTGACCTCTCTCGGCCCAGGGATGGTCATTTTGTTTTTACCCACTGACCTCAGTGCCCTCTGGGGTTCATATGGGGAGAGACGGTCCCTTAGGTAGGCTGGTCCTCGGCCATATAGGGCTTTAAAGGTGATAACCAACACTTTGTACTGGACTCGGTAGATAATTGGTAGATAAAAAACATGTCACTGAATATGGAAAGAAAGTTATCCAGATGCAGAACATATAGACTGATTTCTCAATAGTGGAGTTGGGATACACAGAAGTACAGCAAGAGCCATATATGTTTGTCCCTGAAATGATCTGGCTAGCCCAATCTTGTCAGATCTCAGAAGCTGGTCAGTATTTTTATGGGACCCACCAAGGCATACCAGGGTTGCTATGCAGGGTCAGGAAATGGCAAACCATTTCTGAATGTCTCTTGCCTTGAAAACCCTACAGGGTCATCAGAAGTCAGTTACATCTTGATGGCAATAATAACAACAAAAGGTTTGTCACTAGACTACTGGGAGTCTGTATGGAGTATTCACAAAAATGTAGGGAGGGTTAACTTCAAGTGGTGGAAAAGAGTCCATTTAGAAGTAGAAGGTCTGGAGAAAATTGGAGTAGAAAAATGTGAGAAGGCAAACGTGAACATTAAATCATATTCTGTGAGTCCCTATGCTGAGAGTTACTCCAGTCTACGCCCAATGGATGCTAAACCTTGCTTCTGCTTGCAGAGCGTCCCTTTCTGTTGTAGAAGCAGTCCTCTGCCTTGGAGTTTATTCTTCAAATGTCAAGTATGTCTGATCACACAAGACCAAAGTGCCTAGCACTGTTTGGATGTTGTGTGCAGTGGAAAGCTTCCTCTGCAAGTGGCAAAGGGTTGCAAGAGGAAAGAAGGCTTAGGATTCAAACCACTGGTTTCTGTGGGCGTAGACAGGTGTAAATGTGTGTAGGCTTGTTTTGTGAAATGGGCCTGTTCCATCCTGCCCTCCAAGGTTTTCCCAACCTCTGGTGAGGTTTCTCTCTCTCCAGTAACCTGCCACCACCACCTGATCTTTGTAGGAATTGGCCGCTGGGAGGGTCAGGACTCCCAACCTCCCTTCCCAGTTCTGAGGCCTTGCCTCTGTGTCTCCCATTGCCCAGTGCCTGATCACCACAGGGACTGTTTGCTGTCTTGTGCACTCCTGGTGCACAAAAAACTCTTAGGGTGAAGGTTTTGCTCATTTCAGATTTCCAAAGAAAAATGCATTTCTTAACAACTTGTACGAGTTGTCACTTGAAAGTGCTTATAAATCAGTCAGCTATTGTGGTCTTGAAGGCATGTGGTAAAACACTAGTAGTTCTGTCATGATACTAATACTACAGGCAGTTTTGTTTTGTTTGATAGAAAACTGTTGCAATGTAGATTGTGTGTGCATGGGTCTACATAAGGCACTTTTACTGCATGAGCTTACAGTATCTGCCGGAGTACATAATCAGTCTTACACTCCATGTGATAACAACTAGCAAAGAATGAATCCTACCCTAACATTTGTTATTTGAGCCAGCTGTGCTTATTAACCTATTACCATTGTCTAAGCATTATTTAAACCCAGGGCTTTTTTTGTAGAAAAAGCCCAGCAGGGAGTCATTTGCATATTAGGCCACACCCCCTGACATCACCAGAAGTGACATCACTCATTCAGTAGGTTACTTTCCACATATTGACACAGAACAATACAGTGCCATCAGCTGCATTTCATGGATGTGTGTCCTCACCACCACCACAACATGGCCAGAGAGAGAAAGCCATATGTGGTGGAGCGAGCAGCAGCAGGCCTAGCTTCTCTTGGGAGGGGGCGCTCATGGGCGGCTCCACATCTCTTATTCTCTTTGCTAGCCCATTGGAGGCTGGAGGCAGCAGAGAGGATGGAGTGTGTTGTCTGGGAGTGCATGGCTGCCTAGATCCTTCCCTCTGCCAGAGGCCTGTTTTTGAGCCAGAGCCCTGGACAAGCCAGCCAGAACTGCATTCATGTGCATGCATTCTTGCTCCAAAAAACCTCCTGTCTAAACCCATTGTCCTACATGAAATGGTTACAGCTGGGGTGTCAAACTTATGGCCTGTGGGCTGCAATTGACTTGCCCAGGGCTTTAATCAGGCCCATGGCTCTTTCCTCCCCCCTTCTTCATCATTTGAAGCTCTGAGGCTTCTGAAGTCCCCAGCTCCTTCTGCCTTGTCTTTGCCTGCTTCAACAGGAAGCTCTTCTGGGCTTGCAAAACTGTAAAGAAAATGTGGAATGGATTTTCCATTCTCTCTGCCCAGATAGACTATTCCCAGAGTACTTTATCTGAGCACAGAGACCTTAATGGAAAATCCATTCCATGTTTTCCTTGCAACTTTGTCTGTGCTGCAGTGTATTTCAATGGATTACAGCTCAAGTAGTTTCATTTAACAGCATTTGTATGGCCAGTTGAAGCTGCTACTTGCTAGAGTGGTCTCCTTTGAAATAAAAGGTTAATGTTTCAAGCCAACTTGTCTCTGCTGAATGGACCTAAGAACAGGTGCCTAATGAGCAAGGCCATCTTAACAGCATTATGGGCCCCGGGCAAAGCAGTGTACTGGGCTGCTATGACAGCTACTCACAGGAATAAAAATGTAAATGGTGGGTAAAGATTACAAGACTACATTCAACATTTTCTCAACTTGCACAAATAAAAAGCTTATCCATTCATATATTCACAAACTATCAATACCTGGTTATTAGAACCGCATCATACACAGATTAGTATGGGGCCCCTATGCTCATGGGGCCCACGGACAAGTGCCCATCAGGCCCATGCGTTAAGACAGCCCTGCTAATGAGTAACATGGGAACCCACAGCCAAAGGAGGACATTACACTGGAGAGCAATTGCCAATCTGAGTAGATCTGGAGGAGGAGGAGGAGGAGAGATTAGATTTATATGCTGCCCTTCACTTAGAGTCTCAGAGTGGTTTACAATCTCCTTTTCCTTCCTCTCCCACCCTGTGAGATAGGTGGGGCTGAGAGAGCAGCTCTTTCAAGAACTGTGAATGACCCAAGATCACTCAACAGGTGCATGTGGATGAATGGGGAATCAAACCCGGTTCTCCCAGATTCGTGTCTGTGCACTTAACTACTAACACCAAACTGGAGGTGGTGGGGAAAAGCTTGCAGTGCCCAGCCATTTCATGTTTTCCTAGGCTCAGAGCATCCTTGCACGTTTTCTTGATGTTCCATTTTAAAAATTGCATTTCCAAATCCCACTATTCCCCACTTTTCCATTAAAAATATTGCAAGAGTTTTAAGCATGTTTATATTTTAGTAAAAAATAATATCTTTAATTGTGTTTGTCTGTATCCTTTATGAAATTTATATCTCCACTACTTGGATTACATTTTATGACACGCATGGCCTGGTCCTGCAAAATCCAATTTATGTCCAATCTAGCCCTCATAACAAATGAGTTTTGACACCCCTGGGTTACAGTAACATGTAATTAAACTTATGTTGACCTTGCAGCTTTGATGCCACATCACTGCAAACTAGATAGAAAATCACAGGGATCTGAATGATCATAACTGTAATAGGGACACTTAGAAATCAACAAGAACCAGCAGATCTGTAAAACTGCCACAAATCGTTGAAAACAGATGGATTAAAATTCTCTGCAGGTAGCTTGTATGCTAAGGGTTTAAGGATACCTTTCCACCAAGTACATAGTCCTGCAAATGTGTGTTAAAGACTGGAATCTTGGATGGTTAAACTTTCCTATTTGCAATGAAAGCCTTGTTTCATTATTAGCCTTTAGAATTTAGTTTCCATGGATGCATGCACTTAAAGTGATGTTAGTTGCAGTCTGTGAGTCAACCTGGTTGCACATGTTATTGTTTATGGTTCCTTTGAAGCTTAAATAAAAGGAAGGGCTACAATTTTAGAGCTTAAAGCTAGCTAGCATGATACCTCTTCTGTATTATGCTAAAACAGAGTAGGGGTATAGACAACAGCTCCCTTGATATAGGCAACTTGCTTTTGCCTTTGCTGGACCAATGAACAGGAGAAACAGGCTTGAACTATCTTTAGGGATTGTTGGTATGTGCCAATTCATCTTACATCTGTTGTTTGTTGTGTAGCTATGAATTATTTTGCTGCTGTAAAACCTCAGGCAGGAAGAGATTTTATTAGATAATGCAGCTTGTCATTGCTCATTCGGTGTAAAACAGATGCTTGCCATAAATAATGACTTTAAATAGAGGAGGAATGGTATCAGAGGTGAAGGAAAAGCTGGTGAGTGAGGTAGCAGATAAGTAGAGAGTCAGCTGTTTACTTCCACGATGACTGCAGGCAGGGCTTTTTTATGGTGGTACTCATTGGCACTGAGTACCAGTACCTTGGGAAGGGCTTCTTCCAAGTCCTGGGGATGGGGGATTGGTGGAAACCTATGCAACTTTCTATATGAGTACCAGAACCCTTTTAACAAAACGAAAGCACTGACTGCAGGTAGTGGTGACACAAAAACACCTTATCTCATTTTGGGAAGGGGATCTAACCAAAGATAATATTTGTTCCCCTAACTGCCATGAGTGAGTTTTTAAGTGAGTAATTTTTTAAAAAATTTGATCTATATATTCGCTGGCTAAATGTATGTTAGTTGATCTGCTTGTTACCGCTCTTTATCTTATTTTTAACCTTAATTTATGGGAGTTTAACCATTATGGCTGGTGGGTGTTAAATTCTGGAGCATGTAATGGGAAAATGCCACCTCCTCTCCTTTGTGTCTGAGGAAGTGTGAGTGCTCACAAAAGCTCATGCCTTGAAAAACTTTGTTGGTCTTAAAGGAGCCACTGGACTCAAACTTTGTGCTGCTGCTTCAGACCAACATGGCTACCCACCTGGATCTTCTTGGTGCTCTTGCAGTTGTCAGTCTGTGCTTGAAAAACTCACACTGTCCCCAGTAAGCCTCTTTCAGGTTCAAACTATTCTTAACAGACATCTTCATGACAGTGTTCAGAGAAGCTGTGCTGAAAGTACTTGACTCTGCAGAATCCCTCCTCTCCTCTCATTGGACTGGGCTGAGCATTCTAGCAGAAACATTGCTCCCCCTAGATTTGCTTATTATTGCTTTATTTTTCATTCTGGTGCTTACTGACTAGAAGGATTCTCTAGGGGACTTTTTATTTTCCTACTGCTTTAGTATCTTCCTCTATCAAACTCTAAACAATCTTTTTAGTCTCTTCATTCTATTGTTCTCAGTTTTTTCCCACAAAATAGTTTTTTATAATCTTCAGCCATGTGCTCAAATGTAGTTGATTTCAGAATGCCACTGTGCTTTTAGAAGAATGACCACAATTATCTAAGGCTGGGGGAGGGGATCAGCAATGCATAAAAAGTGAAGGGGTTTTCACAGGGTCTAGATGTGGCTGCCCTGGTTTAGTACTGTGTTTCTCTATAGTCTGCCATTCTCACTGAGATTTGAGGCAGATAACAGTGTAAATTGAGACATCAACAGACATCTAATAAGTAATGTAATAAGATTAGATTTGCAGCGCTCTGAAAATGAGCGCAGCCTTAGTCATAAGATTTAGAACAGTGAAGAAAATGGTATTGTGTGTGTACAGTGCCATCAAGTCACAAGCAACATATGGTGACCCAATGCAAGTGGCTTTCAAGGTGTGTGAGGAGCAGAGGTGGTTTACCAGTTCCTTTCTCTGTAGAATCTTCCTTGGAGGTTTCCCATAGAGATGTGCAAAAAACCCCCCAAAACGGTAGTACACGGATTCGGAAATATACGGGGGGGAAATACAGAATCCCATATATTTCTGAATTCCGTAGTCGGAATAGCCGCATATACGGTAGATGCGCGGCTATTTCCGAATATACGGCCCCATTATACCCTATGGGCCATTGAAATCAATGGCAAATAGGGTATATTTGAAGCTGCCTGGAGGGGAGGGGGTTAGAGGGACAGCCCCCAAATTTGCAGGGAACCTGCAGGGGACTCTCCCCTACAAACCCCCCAAGTCCCAAAAAGATTGGGCCAGGGGGTCCAATACCTGGGGCACCCAAAGCCAAACCTAACTTCACACCAGATAATCTCTATAGGACCCAAATGCACTATATACATCTATCTACTCTATGAACCCTGCCACACAAAACACAATCTGCTCAAGGTCTGCTCTGCAGACCTGGCTGCAGCAAACCCAGATGCCAGCTCTCCAGCCCTGCCCCAAAGAACGCGGGGAGAGCTGGCCAAGCACAACAAGCATGCTGGCTCTGGGTCTCTCACCCAGGTGCCAGCTTCCCTGCCACAGAACACACAATCTGCAGATGCCAGCTCTCCAGCCCTGCCCCAAACAACACGGGGAGAGCTGGCCAAGCACAACAAGCATGCTGGCTCTGGGTCTCTCACCCAGGTGCCAGCTTCCCTGCCACAGAACACACAATCTACAGATGCCAGCTCTCCAGCCCTGCCCCAAACAACATGGGGAGAGCTGGCCAAGCACAACAAGCGTGCTGGCTCTGGGTCTCTCACCCAGGTGCCAGCTTCCCTGCCACAGAACACACAATCTACAGATGCCAGCTCTCCAGCCCTGCCCCAAACAACATGGAGAGAGCTGGCCAAGCACAACAAGCCTGCTGGTTCTGGGTCTCTCACCCAGCTGCCAGCTTCCCCCTCCCAAAACCAGAACCAGGAAAAGAGACAACAGGAGAAGGCCAAGAAACTCAACTGTTAAAAAAGTGGCCTTTTAAACAATTAAAATTAGGCCAAACAGCCCCCCCCCCCCCAAGAACCAGAAGAGAAAAGGAACAACAGCAGCACAACACAGCAGCAACAAATCAAACACAGAATCCTTTTAAAACAGTAAAAAACTTTACTTTTAACAATACAGGAAATTTACCAACCCCTCCCCCCCCAAAAAAAACCTCTTCACCCTAACCCCAAGAAATCCAAGCCACCCAAATGAGGAAAGGTAAAAGGACACTGCACTTTTAAAAGTCCTCTCACTAAAGTAAGATATGGGCAAACTGGCAAACCCCCCCACCCCAGGCCCCCTCCCCCAGCAGAACCCCCTAACCCCAAATAATCTACCCACCACCCAAATCTGGATAAGTAAAGGGACTCTGAGTCTTAAAAAGTCCTTTTACCAACTAAAATAAAAACAACAACCCCAAGACTGGCTTACCTTAGACGTCTTCTCTACTCCAGGCAAGTCTGGTAAGGCTGAGAGAGAGCAGCAGCAGCTGAGGCCAAGGGCCAGCACAGCACAGTCTCTCTCTCACACCAACACACACCAAAACAGCAGCAATGGAGGAGTCCAGCCAGGTTCTCTGGCCCTACAGAGAGCAGTTTCAAAAAATAGCACTGCTCTGTGATTGCCCAGACAACAGTGCTTACTTGGATACACAAGTAAGCAAAAGATCAAAAGAACAACAATGTTGCTGATGACTGGGGGATCAGCTACACAACAGCCCTGCAAAGCATGCATTTGCAATGCATTTTGCAAATGCATGCTTTGGATTGGCTGCTGGGGTTCCTTTTCCTCCTTCTCCCTCTCCCTGATCCCAGGGAGGTTATGTGAGAGGCGGGAAAAGGCAACCAAAGGTGGGAAAGGAGGCAAGCAGCTCCCCTGAAGCTGCAGAAGCCCCTTTCCCGCTTTTTCCATTGACTTCCGTATACTTCCGAATATCTATACGGAAGTAGACGGGGAGCCATACTTGGCTCCCGCATAATGGGCCCCAATTGGATTCGGCTGTATGAGATTCTGTATACAGCCAGATCAGGAGTGATTCGGCGGTTGATTCGGTTTGGCTGAACCGAATGCACACCCCTAGTCTCCCATCCAGGTATCAACTCTGCTTAGCTTCCAAGATCTGACAAGATTGGGCTATTCCATACAGCCTTCCCTCCCAGTCTGTACTATGCACACCAGTATCCCATTCCTTTATAAAAGCACTTTCTTGAGCAATGTTGTTGTAATTATATAGCCAATACTCCCTCTAAGCTGTTGGAGTCTTGTGAGCAAAAATTCCACTTTGTGAGCTGCTGGCATTAAAGTTGTGAGCTGCTTCATAAATTAGTTTGCTCTGAGGTCATTTTTCTTGAGCTAAGACAAAAGTGTGTGAGCTGGAAGGTGCAGTGAGGGTGAGGGTTAGGGAGAGAAAGCTTAGTTGGCTGCTTGTGAGGCTGTTTCTATGATGATTCTGTTGCAGTGTAGCCTCCTGGCATACTGTCAAGGTGGGAGCAGCAGATGGAGAGGGGTACTTTGGATCAATGGAAGTGGCCAGTCCTGGGGCAGGTGCTGTTGCATGTGACAGTCAGGGGTGGAGAGAGACAGCTCTGGAGAGCCCAATTGCCTCTCCCCCCCACTCCCCCCCCACCTCGACAGAGACCCAGGCCGATGACAGGCACATGGTTGTAGTAATCTCTTTCCCCTGCATGGCAGCATGTTCCACAGGCAAGCTCTCAGTGAATACTTTGAGTCTGCCCCCTGCAGTGGCTCCTTCCAATAATGCCTCAGGGAACCCCTATGACTCTGTGCTCCATCATGCTATGTGCGCAGATGCCCTCTGCCCCCAGGTGCCAGAGGAACCCTATCCTGGAGCAGAGTTAGGATCCCCAGCCATGCACTCATTCCATTTGCAACCATACCCTTTGGTTGCATCGTACCCCTCTGCTCCATTTCATGATCACAACAACCCCTGAAGTTGGTGAATCTGAGAGTATGCATCTGGTCCAAGGCAACCCCCCCTAGCTTCTATGGTACACATGAGGAACAGACCCTCAGATTCCAGGGTCCAGCTTCAATTTATTCATTCAGACCACCCTTTGGGACCTCCCCCCTCACACAGAAACCAGCAAGGTGAGCAAGCCCTCCCTCTTATACATTCCCTCAGTCCCCCACTGAGGGACTGACAGGTGGGATGGAGAGGGAGTGGGAAGGGGAAGGGTCTAGAGCTCTAGTCATGTAGCAGAGACAATGTTGGGCCACAACACAGACTTTATTGCACTGGAATCCATGGCAAGGAGTGACACCACTGTCCACCTCTTCTCTGGGGACTGAAAATGGCTGACATGGCAGGAGCCTAGGTGGGATAGCGTCCCAGGCGGAACTCAGGTAGGCTTGCTGGGTATGAGGCTCTACTCCAAGATGAGGTCTGGAACAGCTGACTGAGTAGAGTGTGTGTGTGTGGGGGGGGACAGAACTCACCACACCCACAAGCCTCCCTCTCTGTTGAATCTCCACCTGCAAGACAGTGAAACTGATCCATGGCAGCCAGGCAGGAGTGCCATGCCAGCCTCAGCCACAGATGTCCTGTCCTGACAGGGTCAGCAAAGGCAGCTTCATGAAGGGGGGTTTGCCATAACCTTTCAGTGAGTCACATGATTGAACTAGCTAACTCACACTCACCTGTCCTGAAACTCAAGGTTGTGTTTCAGCTAGGGAATGATTTAAAGGGAGAGTTGCTGAGCTGGTTCACCACAAGCAGCACAGCAGGTGCCAGACCCTTCCCCTCAGACACGCCCTGTGCCCTGTTGAGGGTGGGAACCAGGCAAATGACAGATGACCTCTATGCATGTAGAGGCCGCGGCACTGATCTTGTGCTGCCATCATGCTTTGGATAAATTGGCTGATACTATTGTAACTGTTAAAAAATCTGGACTGGGTTCATTTTTAGATAAATGGTTGCTCTTCTTGAATTATGCGTTGGGCAAGGAGTTTATGCCTGGGTGTGATGTACATTTAGCTAGTACTATATTATCATTATTGGTGTTTCATTAATTGTCAATACTTGGTCACTTATGGTTTTTTCTGCACACTGTTCCATGTGTGTTAATTCTGTAACTATTTATTTATTTTTCAATAAAACTGTTGAACTGTAAAAAAATATGAAAACACCAGTATACACTAGAATGAAGAAGGTAGTATACATACATGCAGGTGTTACAAAGACTGAACGGATTACCTGTGGGGCTTGATAAAACCAAACTGTGGTATTGTCTCTCTTATAGATCATGGTCAATAAATGCTATAAATTACTATTGCTTGTAACTGTTTTTTTTCCAGCAAAGTCAATAGAATTCCTGTAGTATTTAAAATTATTAGCTTAACTAAACTATTTTGTCTAACCATGGGATCTGAAGCCAAAATCCATAAACCTTTAGTTTTGCTTTACCTGAGAGGGATGCTGGGAATGAGTAAAATATTGATCTTGGGCTGGGAAGAACAGAATCAAAATAGTTGTTTGGCCATGAAGTTCATTGGGATGCCTTGAGCAAATAATTCTTTCTTACCTAATTGGTTGAAGTATTGGTTCTGATACTACAGTAGGATAACCACGTATGTGCTGCCTTACGTTTATGTGGAAGAAGCTGAAAATACCAGCTGCATAAGCTATCGTAACTTTTAATTTCTATTAATCTTGTGCAATAGAAACCTTCAGATTGTATGTGGAACTCCCTTTCCTTGGTCTTTGCTCAATGTAGACAAAGGTCTCTGCAATATCTGCATTGCAGAAACAAAAACTGGGGTCTGAAATTGGCTTAAATGTTATATAATTTTTATTTTCTGTAGGGGGAACTGTGGGAAGTTAAGTAATTAACATATTTGTTTGCAGTAACATTTACAACAGAAATGAGTTGATCGTGCGTGTGTGGTAAATTAAATAACTAGATAATTTTATCAGGTTATGACTTCTAGGAGGAGACTTTTCTTTAACTATTTAAGCATTTCAAGCCACATTTGTACATACTGCACATGTATAAGCAAGTATTACAACATTGTAATACTTCAATTAAACAGAATCTGACTCCGCCCCCCCATGCAAAAACACAGTGGTGTAGTCAAGTAAATCATGTGTGTCATAGATTAATTTACCTAGTTTCTCTCCCCTCCCTCTGTATCATTCTTTGTGTTCTGTTGGACGTAGTAATTATTGAAAAGCTTTGGTAGCTGTAGCAGCTCACAGGATGAAGAGGCTCTGTTTTTCACAGTTATTCTCAAACGGTTAATTGCATCACTCCATAAATACATACAGGGAGCTCAGACTGAAATGTGACATTTTGTATTAAGGCAGTGTTAGTCTAGTGTCTCAGCAGGCATGGGAACCCTGCTGTTTGGATGGAATTATCAGTTTCTCTCTCTCTCCAAATGTGTTTGGGTTTGCTGCAGTGTCAGTAATTTCATCCTTTAGAGAACATATGTGTGTGACTGGTCTTAATTTTCTTCTGTGGTAGAAGGAAAAAGTAGAGTATATATGTAGCGTGGGCAGCTACATAAAAACTTTCCAAGACAGCAAATTGGTATGACAAAATCCTTTACCCTCAGCAATTTATTGACCAAAAAATGTGATACACAATTGTTTATAATTCTTTTTGTATCTCCCTAAGGTTGCCAAGTCCAACTCAGGAAATATCTGGGGACTTTGGGGGTGGAGCCAGGAGACTTTTGTGATATTATTTCCTGTGATGTCACTTCCAGATCAAAGGCCACTTCTTGTTATGTCACTTCCACCCATTTTGATGATGTCACTTCCAGCACACTGCACCAAAACTCCACCTCCTCATGTGATGTCATTTTCTGGGCACTCCCCCAAACCCGCCTCATCCTGTAAAGCAATGTCCTTTATTTAAAATTCAAACACACTGTTATATATCATTTTCTACCCCCACCTTTCCTCCATTTCATATTACATCTAGGCTTTTAGGTCACCTTCTAGTACAAAAATAACTAAAAGCTTTAAGAAACATAAAGTGCTTTAATTTAAACATTTAACCATTACAAAAAACCCCAAGCAAACAATAGGTTAAATAAGTGAGCAAAACCAGAGAAACGCTAAAATTTAAGAAACATAAAGTGCTTTAAACATTTAACAGTTACAACAAAAAACAATCAAATAGCACATGTCAAACAAAAAAATGTCATGTGACCGGCCACACATTGTGATAGCAAAAAAATACAAATGCTGAAAAAGTAAATGAACAATGCAGTTTTGCTGTTACTAACATCTTGGCTCCCAGTTTACTCATCCAATAGCCACTGCCACAAACAGTGTGTGTTTGTGTGTGTGTGGTGAGGATGTAAATAACTTTAGCAACATAGTGACTACAGCTCAGTTTGAATTGAGCACTTAAATAAATCATAAGAATCATCAACCATGATTGCATTCTATCATATGTAACTATATCCCAGAGGGAAAGACACCTGCAGAGCTGACACCTGAATAAGGAACCTGACCAAAGTACTCTGGGTTGGGTTTTTTTTTAAAAAGCAATTCAGGTTTAAGCAGAAAACAATACTACCCCTCTCAAAAAAAAAGTTTGATTTAAAGTAGCAATGGCAAACTCATTCCACTCAGCTTAAGCACCAAGCATAATACATAGCTTCAAAACAGGCCATGTAAAACCACATCACCACAAAAATGGAGTGTAATTTGAAAATCATACTGCCATCACATTGCTCTTTAAGAATGAACAAATGATGCTGATATGCTTTGTGCATATACCCCACAACTAATTTAAGAAGATATATACAACACACAGGTAGAGGCCATCCAATGCATATCATTATTATTACCATCTTCCATTTATAGCCCGCTTTCCTCAAGGAGACTCAGGGCTGAATGCAAACAATGGAAAGCAATTCAGTCAAGACAGCAAGAGTCTCCAGTAAATAAGGATTACAGACCCAGAGAAAAATGTGAACAAATGCCTTGGCAAGGTAGCAAAAAAACCACTCTAAAGCATGACCTAACTGTATCCCACCAAAAGTGAAGTCCTTTTCATTGATTTCAGTAGGAAAGATAAGCATGCAGTGAAATATTCTATTGAAATCAATAGGATTCAATGTTCTTACATTTGACAGAATGAGACCATATGCATTCTAATAAAAACAAAAATATATGCATGTTAGGCCCTAGAAAAAGATCACCAGGCAACTTAGTCCTTCACACTATGCAAAATACATGACAGAAAGCCAGAAGAACCTGAGGCTGAACATTCCACCAAAAATCACAAAAGTCACAAACACAGCTTCATGCAGAAGAGTCACAAATTGTCCTTTTGAATATTTGTGGCTAGGATCCAGAAAGCAAAGTTGCACATCTGCAAGTGTTTTTTTAAACAGGATGCTTTCTTTAAAAGCAGCCTCCCTGAGTCCACCCCACAAAGCTCCAAGTGTATCCCAACTCAAAGCTGGCAACCCAACCACAACTGCTGATCTCGATTGCCCTTTTAAATTAAATCAGGAGTTTTCTGCTAAATGTTAGGAAGAACTTCCTGACTGTTAGAGTGGTTCCCCTGTGGAACAAGCTTCCTCAGGAGGTGGAGGGCTCTCCTTCCTTGGAGGTTTTTAAACAGGCTGGATGGCCATCTGACAGCAATGCTCATTCTGTGAACTTAGGCAGATCATGAGGAGGGCAAGGGGGAGGTACTTGTGATTTTCCTGAATTGTTCAGGGGGGTGGACTAGATGACCCTGGAGACCCCTTCCAATTCTATGATTCTATGGCTCTAAATTTATTTACTTAGTTTGCTTAATATACAGGACAATTTTAAGCAGAGTTATATTTATTTATTTATTGTATTTATATCCCGCTCTCCCTGCCGGAGCAGGCTCAGGGCGGCTAACAACATTGAATATCAACAATAAAACAATAAAAACAGTTATCAGTTAATATCAGTTAAAATTAAACAATTTACAATTTAAAATTATTAATGCAATTTTTAAAACAACTGTTTTGGTGCTAAATTCCATGCCATGATGTTGGGCATCTATGTATTTTGGTTGAAGGCCATTCGAAATAATGTTTTGCAGGCCTTGCGGAATTGGGCAAGGTCCCGCAAGGTTCTAACATCATCTGGGAGTTGGTTCCACCAGTGGGGGGCCGCAATAGAGAAAGCTCTTTCTCTGGTAGCCTTCAATCTCACCTCCCTTGGCCTGGGGATTTCTAATAGATTTTGTGATCCAGATCTGAGTAGCCTCTGGGGAATATATGGGGAGAGACGGTCCCTAAGGTAGGCAGGTCCTTGGCCATATAGGGCTTTAAAGGTAATAACCAGCACTTTGTAGTGAATCTGGAATACTATTGGCAGCCAGTGCAGTCTCCGCAGCCCCGGCTGTATATGGTCCCGAATAGAGACCCAGTAGCAGCCTGGCTGCCGCATTCTGCACCAGCTGCAGCTTCCGGATTCGGGACATGGGCAGCCCCATGTAGAGGGCATTACAGTAGTCTAGTCTCGAGGTGACCATTGCATGAATCACTGTTGCTAAGTCACTTTGCTCTAGGAAGGGAGCCAACTGTCGTGCCTGCCTAAGATGGAAAAAGGCGGATCTCGCAGTGGCTGCTATCTGGGCCTCCATAGCTAATGTGGGCTCCAGTAGCACCCCCAAGCTGTTGACTTTGGGTGCCGATATCAGTGGCGCCCCATCAAAGGCTGGTAAAGGGATTTCCCTTCCCAGGCCACCGTGACACAGACAGAGGACTTCTGTCTTTGTTGGATTCAGCTTTAGACAACTCAACCTGAGCCACTCTGCCATGGCTTGTAATGCCGGGGCCAATTTTTCTGGGGCGGAGGCAGGCCGGCCATCCATCAGCAGATAAAGCTGGGTGTTATCAGTGTACTGATGGCAACCCAGTCCAAATCCTTGGACAATCTGGGCAAGGGGGCGCATATAGATATTAAACAGCATCGGGGAAAGCACCACCCACTGAGGCACCCCACAATTAAGCGGATGCCTCTGGGACGATCATGCCCCGTTCGCCACCCTTTGTCCCCGACCACAGAGAAAGTTGGAAAGCCATTGCAAGGCCAACCCCTGAATCCCCGCATCGGCGAGGTGGTGAACCAACAACTGATGGTCGACCACGTCGAACACTGCCAACAAGGTCCAACAACAGTACTGCTGACCCGCCTCGATCTAGTTATCGCTGGAGATCATCCACTAAGGCGACCAGCACTGTCTCCGTCCCATGGCCCGGGTGAAAGCTGGACTGGTGTGGGTCTAGGATGGAAGCGTCCTCCAGAAAACTCTGCAACTGTAGTGCTACTGCCCTCTCGACAATTGTGTTGGGCGTGAATTTGCGGATGCAATCTTGGCCGCAAAGTAGACTTTCTTTGTGGCTTTGACTGCCATCTCATAGGATCTCATATACGTTCTATAAGATCTTCTGGTTGCTTCGTTGTGAGCCCACTGCCATTGCCTCTCTAGTCATCTGAGCCTCCGTTTCATCGATCGCAAATCCGTGTTGTACCACGGTGCCATCTTTGCGCGGGGGAGCCGAGGGCGCCGAGGAGGGATCTCATTAATGGCCCTGGTGAACCGATTTTGCCATAACTCAACCACGTCATCCAGCGAGTCGCCAGGGGGCCAGGGATCCCGCAGTTCCCTCTGGAACCGTATTGGGTCCATTAGGTTCCTTCGGCAAGCTAAAATACGCTCGTCGCCTAAACAGATTTGGGGTGCTACATCCATACGGGACTTCAGGACATAGTGATCCGACCATGGCACTGCATCTGCAGTAATTCGGGTCACTGTAACCCTCAACGCAAAGATCAAATCCAGCATGTTCCCGGCCTGATGTGTGTGTGTAGCTACAAATTGAGAGAGTCCTAGCGTAGCCATGGATGACACTAGGTCCATCGTCCGATTGGAGTTCGTGTCATTGGCATGGACGTTGAAATCACCCAGGATTAAAAGCCTTGGGTGTTCCAACGGCCAGCCTGTTGCGGCCTCCATCAGGGACGATAAGGCGCTGGCTGGTGCGTTAGGCGATCGGTACACCAGCTAGATCGCCAAACCCTCTCCCACATCACACTTCAGACATGCACATTCAATGCCGTTGATCTCTGACGTCGGCAGAGCCCGGAAGGAGTAAGCCTCCTGTATGAATAGTGCCACTCCTCCCCGCTGCCCGCTAGTCCATGACTGGTGAAAGACTGAGTATCCTGGGGGGGCTACTTGGGAGAGGGCTACCATCTCCCCATCGCGTACCCAGGTCTCAGTCATGCATGCCAGGAAGTCCCGAAGCCAGTTGAGGTGAAAGACAGTGGCAGCAAAGAGCATCCATCCCCCCCACCCACAACCGCTCTGAACAGGAGGTAAAACCTGGACATTTTAGCTCCCCTTCAAGAGCATAAATGCAGATGGCTCCACTCTCCATCCCCCCCGCCCCCCGTAAGCTGACCGGTGGCAGTAGCCTGAATGCATCCTTCCCCTCTCAGCTCTGAATGGGAGGTAAACCTGGACTTTTTAACTTCCCCTTCCTGAGAGCATGGACACAGACGGCGCCACTCTGTTCCCCCACTCCAAATAAGCTGATGGTGGCAGTAGCTTGAATGCATTCTTCCGTGCTCCCAGCCCCTAACCTGAGGTGAAGCCAGGGTTTTAACAAACCCCAAAATGCCTGGAGAGCACGGACGGACAGAGGCTCCACTTCTCCAAGTAAGCTGTGTTGCCGGGCTGTGTCTCCCCACCCCCACCCCTGACGGGAGGGCAAAGCAACGCCTACCCTTCACCCACTGGCCCAGAAAACACAGAATTGTAAATTGCCTGGCAGGGGCAAGAGCCCACTGCCCCCCCCCCAAGGGTATTTTAACCCTTTCCCTGGCTGCACTCAAACCCCTTTGCATTCACCCTCCACCCAAGCAAATGGGCAGTTAAACTCCACGCTGATGCATGCTGCCACAAGAGCCCACCGCTTCTGTCCCCTCCCTCACCAAAGCACATTTACACCCCCTGCCCTCCCCCCGCACATGGCTTCTAAGCTGCCTAGCAGTTATGGGAGCCCACAGCCCTCACCCACCCACCCCTGCTGAGCACCGATGACTCCAAAAACATGGCATGTACTGCTGCTGTTGCATGGGCCTGGGGGATGGAAAAAAACAACACCCACAGCACACTCGGGATGGGAGCCCAGCCCGCCCAAGCCTGGAAGAGAAAAGAAGCTCTTTACCTGTTGACCCCAGCAAAGAGAGGTCTGCAAGCACAACAGAACTGCTGTGGGCTCAGCTCCAGACACGCACCAAATGAGGGTTGCTGGAACAGGCGATGCCCAGAGGGCTGTGAGGGTGGGGCAAGTCTGTGAAACCCACTCCTCAAAGACCACTGCACTGATTGGGGGTAGTGCTGGAATGGAATATCAATGTTGCGCACCAGCTCACCCTACAGGGAACCAAGCAAGCCATGCACTTGGCTCCCTGGAGGACTCTGCCTATAGCGCTCTAGAAATGGAACCATAGAGACTATTCCTAGAGTGGCACAAAATGGCCACCATTTTGTCCCCCGCTTCCGGATTTTTTACAAGCGGGGGAGGGGGCTGCAAACTGGGAGGTCCCCCGCCCTGGGCGGGGGTTTGGGAAGCCTATATCTCCCCCATTGAACAGTGCTTGTGGTGTTCAGAATAAGGCATTCACGAATCTACTTGTCTTTTACCCTTTAATGAAAATTCTCTGGAGTATCTGACAGATTCTTTAATACTATATAAACACACTGGGGTGACTGTTCTTTTTGCAAGATCAGGATGTATTTAAAAGTAGGCATTTTAATCAGTCAAACACACATTGATGCAAGTGTGTTTACTCTATTCTATGCTATTATTTACTATTATATGTAAATACAAAATAAATTATATGGAATAGAATAAGAACATCTTCATCAGTGTGTTATGTGCTTGTTAGCAGGAGTGCAACGTTCCATTTTCAGTAGTAGCAACTTCTTTTCATTTTTTATTTTTCATTTATATACTTTGAGAATTTGATAGTTCATTACTTACACTGTTGGTTAAACACACAGCCACAATTTTTAGTTTTGATTGTCTAGAGATTTAAAATTGTATATAATAAAATGGTAATGAGAAATAGTTTTAAAAATTGGTAATGTTCCTGAAAAGGGGGAGGGGAGGGTGTTAAGGGTTTCCATGGGCAAGAGTTTGATGGAACAGTGTACTGACTAATTCTTCCAAGAGTTTGGTGACAGGTAAGAAGTGGCAGAAGCTGCTATTATTGGCTTATAACTGGTTCTGTTTCATTAGTTGAATAATGAGATAAATGGAAACTGCAAATACCTCCTTGCTTCATAGCAGATTTATAATTTGAAACCATAAGCAGCAGCTTTCACTAGAAGTCTTGGAAGCAATTAATCTGGTTTTGGGTATTTGGTTTTATTTCATAAATAATTTGGTAATTAAAACATTAAACTGAATATTAATATGTATACTTGTATATGTTGTAAGAATAAAAGAACACAGCTATTTAAAAAAGACTGTGAGAGGGCAGGTTTCAAAGCTGAACAAAATAGAACAAGTTTTTATTAACGGAAAGCCACTGCAATATCTTGTTTCTTTCAGTTACACATTCTAAAAGGGAGCAGGTAAATTATTATGCCAAAGATCAGTGGTCAGTCTGTCTGTCTTTGTCTTAATAACTAGGAATAAATATAGTAGCATAGAAAAAGAAGATGCATTTGTCTCAAGCATCTCTAACAGCCTGATTTTAAGACTTGCTGTGATGGTCCACACATACTTACATCTGTCAACAGGTCTGTGCTGCATAATCTGATGTTATAGCAGTGTTGTGATAAAATAATTTTCTGGCATTCCTACTGGTGCTAGAGACTTGCCTTACATCCTGTATTTGTTTGTGTAGCTTGTTAGCATTTTAAATAGGACACTGAGACCAGATGTTGAAAGCCTAAATAAAATGGAAAGTCCAAATCTGAAGTGACTCTGCAAGCTGACAGCCAACTACTTAAAAGCACTTCTTCCCAGAGGGTCAGCTGTTTTTCTTTAAGTCAAACAATTGTAATGAAATAGCACAGAAACTGAGGTACTCTGAGGTTATTTATTTGGAGAATTTATATGCTGCCTATCCAGAGACTTGCCTGAGGCAGCAAAAATATCGATAATAGAATAGATTTATTGTAATTAATATAGACATGACTGTAAATGTCTGTTTTTAATGATTAAGCACTATTGATATGGTAGAGACAGGCTGCTTGAGGGAGTAAGTGGCAGTGAATTTTTTTAACTGTATGAGAACAGAGGACAATTTACTTCTGAGACACTGTGCAATTTTCATTAAGACAAGAATTTTGCAATTGAGAAATAAGATAAATAGTACAATTTTATGTTAAGGCAGTAAGGTATATATTTGTTTAAGAAACTGTTGTATATATTTTAATTTCCCCCAAATTGTTTTGCTAAAGGAAGAAAACCCCATAATACCCATGGCTTCAAAGGACATGCTTAGCCTCAGCAAGTTTGCTGAATTTTTCTGTCTTCAGACCAGGCCCTTAGTATAAAATAGATGTGTGTTAGAACCAGTTTGTTACAGTGGTTAAGTGCAGCGGACTCTAATCTGAAGAACTGGGTTTGATTCTCCACTCTCCACATGAAGCCAGCTGGATGACCTTGGGCAAGTCACAGTTATTTCAAAGCTCCCTCAGCCCCTAAAAACAAGCCTAGCTCACCACCTAGTGATGCATAACAACAGGGAATCTCAGGATCTCTGGTTATTCTGCACACAATGCCATATGATAATAATGATTAATTATTACTAGATTTATGTTAAAGTGTTCTGCTTTTTCCCTCTTAGCTTTGTAAGCAATCTGCCATCTGCCTATTAACCAGACCCAAAGCTGCATAACATTTGGCAAAGTAGCTGTATCATGCAGCTGCAGACAGTGTTCATGGCTTAACTGTAGTGATACTGAGGGGGTTAGCTAGGTGGGTGTGATTAAATAAAAAGGGGGAGAGGGACTCATCTTCTTCACTTGTGTGCATGCAGGAGTAATCTACAGGAAGAAGACCCCATTGGCTGTGACTTACATACATACAGACACAAATTATATATACCATGTGTGTTAGTAGTGATAGCAGATACTTAAAGCTTCCTGGAACTGCAATGTGGTAGAATTTTTCCATCAACTTCTGAATGAGCTGGTTAGCTTTCTTTATATAGCTATTCTTTATTCTGCCACCCACATCATTAAGGAATTTGAGTTTACTTAAGCCATGTTCTAGAAGATATGACTTGCATTGTGGTCTTCCATTGGCAACAAGATGTCATGGGAATGAACCTGTATATGAGATTGGTTTAGTTGCAGCAGAATAGTCTTCTTAAACATCAAGGTGGCTGGTTTAATGAAACTGAGGCAATGGTGGTTAGAGTACTAAATTCCTTCCTGGATACCACTTTGCCATAAGATAAATGTGTAGAATCTTGATGTTTTTTCAGGTTCTGCACCCGTAACTATGCATCTTCCTTTCAGTTGGTTCTGATATCTTTGGGGAGATCCTGCTCTGGATTGCTAGGGTTCCGTAGGGAGAAAGCAGCAGTTTTTCATCTCATTTACAATTATAGTCTTGGAACCTGTGAACTATGAATTGAAGATGGCCTCAGTTTGTTCCTACCTCCTCTCAGCATCCCTGGAAAGTTGGATGTTAGGGATTGAGAGAGCCTCTCAATGGGTTGTATGCACAGTATGGAGTGTAATTGGGCAAAATTGCATCTGGCATGCTAATTTTCCTTTGCTGCTGGGGACAACTTTGATACTGTAAGGCAAAATCATGTCTGGAAGCTCATGTCTTCCAGAATCAGAGCTGCAATGGTGAATTTCTGGGATGAGAGGTGGGCAAGACCCATGTCCTCTGTAGCACTTGTGCTGGGCTTCTTATCTGTCAGTCTGCTACTGCTGATACCTATGGCATTGATATTTCTTGTAATATCAGCCAGGAGTAAAAACTGACTTGTAGTATAGCAGCATTCCCTCCCTTCCATTTGTTTGACATTGTTGCCATTGTGTCATTTATTGTGCAGCACTTTTCCCTTTCTCATCCATCTTTCAGAATCCTATTTATCCTCTTCAGTTTGTGGTCTTTGTTCTTGGCATACATATTCTGGGCATGTTGCAGGTCCTTGTGATATAAGACCAAATCACTTGAGAGAACAGCCTGGAGCAGTGATCGCCCAGAAATTGTCAGACCTAGTGGTAGTGCAGAACTCCCTCACATTTAATTAACTAGTGAAGCATAAAGGCTGAGAGGCTCTGAGAGTTTTGAAAATTGGTAGGAGATTGAGATTGTGTTTGACCATGAAATCGAACTGTAACATGAGTGTCTAAGGCATATATTTTGTATTTCTTCTATTCTTTGAGAACAGTCAAGTAGGTGTTTGAATTTGAAACTGAGAATTATGTTATAACCATGCATGCCATATTTCACTGCGGTTTCTTAACTTGCATTGTGGTATACGTTTTACCCAAGAAAAACCAAAATGTATGAGATTTGTACTTGGAGCAAAGAGGAGAGTGCTGGATGTAAAAAGGTTGTCCCCTGTGCAAGCACCAGTTGTTTCCAACTCTGGGGTGACATTGCTTTCACAACGTTTTCGCGGTGGACTTTTTACAGGGTGGTTTGCCATTGCCTTCCTCAGTCATCTACACTTTCCCCCAGCAAGCTGGGTACTCATTTTACCGATCTCAGAAGGATGGAAGGCTGAGTCGACCATGAGCCGGCTACCTGAACCCAGCTTCCGCAGGGATTGAACACTGGTCATGAACAAAGCTTTGGACTGCAGTATTGCAGCTTTACCACTCTGCGCCACAAGCAGAATATTTCTTTGTCCTGAATTCTGCTAGCCCTGAACATGGATACCAACTTGGATTTTATTGTCTCAGTGCTTTGTGTTGTTTGGAGGTCAAGCTGGTACTCACTCTGAATCTGAAATGTAAAATTGTGACCTCAAAGTGTGTACCAAAACTAGTTAAACTTTAAACTAGATAATTTTTTAAACTAGTTGTTTAAAGTATTTCTGCTCTGTTTTTCTGAGGATTCAATTTCATTTTATTATGTCTGTGCATTGTATCTGGCAATTTGTTGGTATAACAATCGTGACTTTACTTTGAAATTAATGGAAAAGTTATCTATGTAGTGTTCCATGCTATAAATGCAGCTATTACTTTATATTGACTCTAAGCTGGATTAAAGCATGCAACGATTGCTGCTACTGAGGAGAATCCAAGTGATTTCACACTGAAATGGAATAGCTCTTTGTGAGCCAACACATCGACAAATCCACTAGCTCTCTATGAGCCTACATGTCAGCAAGCCTGCTAACTATTAACTATTAACAGAATGAAGTAACCCGATATTGTTCTGAAATGGACTATATAGTTATAAAATATCTGTTGGGTTTAGAAGGCTGCCAAGCCCCTGGGGTTCTCCAACCCTGGAGGTCCCCAACCCACCGGCCCACATTGGGCTGGCAGGGGGGAACCTCCCCCAATGTCGCTGGTGCAATGATGTCACCTGCAAGTGATGTCATGCGCCGGCTGCGCTAGGTGTTTCTGGGAGAAAATTATTGTTTTCCCCGGATGCTCTAGCAATTTGGGAGGGAAAACTTGATGGTACAATAGGTACCATAGAGATTTTCCCTCCCAAATTGCTAGAGCATCCAGGAAAACCATAGAGTTTTCCCGGAAGCACCTAGAGCGACTGGCATGCTATGTCACTGGTGCGATGACGTCACTTGGGGGGGTGACATCATCGTGCTGTGTGCATGGAAAAAGTCCCCTGCCAGAGGCCACAGGGGCTTGGCAACCCTAGTTGGGTTCTATACAGAATGTAATGATTTTGTACAAAATCATGTTGGTAGAATGGTTTGCTTTTTAGCATTGTTCCAGAGTATGTACTATGTTGTGGGGTTCCAATTGTTTTGTGTGCTTCCTAATCTTTACAGGATTGGATTATTACTAATATAATAATGTCACAGATACTTAAATTTTTTTTATAAAGTTATTGATTCATAATAAGCAATGTGTTTTATTCTTTTTATTCCTCTTATTATGTAGTGCCGCAAAAAGTTGCATTCATTTAGATTGTCACACCTTATTGCACTGTTTTCCTTGGTATGCCATTAAAGATTACTGGAACCGGAATAAGCATTATATTTAAGTTACACATGGTGAGGTCAGTTGTTAATCTATGCAGGTCCTGCAGTCCCAGAAATCAACTTTCCTGGGGCCAGAAGGAACTTCTGGTGGGAGAGAGATGCAAGATCAATAATTCTGAACTCTTTCTGGATCCAAGCCCTTGCCTTCTGTTACTTTTGGATTTGCAGCAATAATAATAACTGTGCCAAACTAGACCTGCTTCAGCTGGCAGGCCCTGGCTTGGCCTACCCCTCCTGGGATTCTGACCTGAAGGGGTTGTTCCATTCTGCTTCCTCAGGGTATCACTATTTCTGTCTTGAGCTCTGGTTAAGTAGAACAGCCTCCTAACATCCCTCCTGTGTCACTAGGATCCCACTTGGGGGCTTCCCAGGAATCTTTGGGGCTCCCCTGCAGAGTTGGCAGCTGGCCATTTTACCACTTCTCCTCCCTAGGGATTTCCTGACCCACACCTAGCATTTCCAAGTAGTTGGGGGAACTATGTGATACAGAGGGACTTCATTCCTTCAACAATAAAGGATTTATTTAAAACTCACAACTATATACAGGCATATTAGAAGCGAACAGAAGAAATAACATCACATACAAAAATGTTTCAACTCTCTCCCTACTCTAAACTCATGCCCTATGTAGGTAGTATGCAGGGCAGATACCTTACTTCATTACTTTGGGATAAGATGGTCAAACATTTCCCCCAAAATGGCCACCATCTCTGGCCCAGGAGCAGAACTACACTTGCCTCTGTCTGTGGCAAGTTACAACCAATGACTGACTGGCTTTCTGCCCAAAAACTCAATAATAGAAACAGCAGTTCTGCTCCAAGAACTGGCTCTCCCTCCTGCAACATTCTGAGGCCCATCTCATAACCTTGATGGATTTCTTGTCCTCTCTAGGGAGTTGCCCTCAGATTACTGGTTGAAGATAGGAAGGGAGGGAAAAATGAGGAGATTAGGTCAAGGCCTACTGAAAGTTTGATAGTCTCTTCCCATCCAGCCTGCAGAAAGTTTAAACCCACAGACACAAGATGGTGTTTCTCTGCAAAAACACTGAAAAAAAATTACTCTTGATTAATCAATGTCTTGGCCTTATTTGATTGAAATATGTTTAACTGAGCAAAAATAACAGCCCTAACAGTTTTCACTCCCATTCTGTTCATGGGTGATCTGTTGATTCTCATGCATAATTCAAAAGGCATAATATTATAGAAACCTAACTGAAACTTTAAAACTTTAGAGAAGAACTTCCATTTTCATCTCTTAAATTTTGGCCACAAATAGAAAGCATATAACTTGCCAATGTGTTGATGAGGATGAAAGAACAGAATGAACTGCTCAAATAACTTCAGCCCCCATCACATTAAAATAAATGGCAAAGCTGAGATTTGGAATTGATTCGAGCTTTAATGGTCACCATTAATGACGGTTAAAGGAACCTAATGCTTTCATGGCTGTTCATTAATTAAAAAGCTCACTGAGCAGCTTTCTAATGAGAATACAGCTATATTAATTGATTAGACTGGGTCCTACGTAACTTGACTTCAGCGAACTTAGAATCATGGAACTGATTTAAGATAGCACCTTCAGACCATCTTCTACCCTTTGCTGAATAATATTTTTAGATCCATTTTCAATATGCTCTTCTGCAATTTGTTTGGTTGAGTTATATAGCAAGGACACTTACAGAGCCATTCTCAGTGGTTTCCTATGTCCCCAGCTATGCATTATAAAGTCCTCATGTTTGTTGGGGAGTACCACAAGAACTTGGCATCACATGCTCAATGTCTTATATGGGGTTCAGCAAGCAGTTTTTCTCCAAGTCAATTTGGCAAGGGATCTTGGAGTTTTTGCCATCTTGGCATGGAGCAGGGGTCATTGAGGATGCATATGTGGGGCGGAGGTATTTTTGAATTTCCTGCATTGTGCAGGGAGTTTGACTAGATGACCCTGGAGGTCCCTTCCAACTCTATGATTCTATGAGCAGCTCCCCTTGAGCAATACTTGTTGTTAATACCTATTGTTAATCACACACACACACAATATCTTTATTGCATTAGCAAAATATTGCCATAGCAACCAACCAAATACGACAATAAAATAAAAGGGAACGAAGAGAAAACACAAAGCAACATCCAGTACCTCATTCCATACTACGATAAGAAGTCATACAATCCTAAAAGTATCTAGAATAAAATATCAATAAATTTTAAAGCCTAAAAATCTATACATTCTAAACTTTTAGAACCTTTACAACCTAAATATAAAATTTAAAACATCAACAAAATTTAACCAGGACTACACTAGAAAGGAACTGAGAGTGATAATAGAGAGCGATCAATGAGGCGTAATCTTCATTTTCTTTTCCATAACGACAGCCGCAAACTGTCATGCCTGCCCCTGCTGACTCAGAGCAGGTGCCTGCTTCTGACCCCGCCCCTGCTGTGCAGATGCCTTCAGCAACAGAGGACGTAAGTCCTGAAGGAGCCAGCCAGCAGCAGGGGCCACCTGAAACCAATCTGGCCACACCAGGTACTAGCTCATCTCCCCCAGACTCACCAACACCTGGGGCCCGCCTGCGCGAGAGGAGACGCCTGGAATTCAGGAACAGGCGTAGAGAGGCGCGCATGCGGGCTAGAAGAGATCTGAGCCCGGAGTTCTAACGAGCCAATTAGCCAGCAGTATATCTGGGATCCTGGCCTCAGGCCAAACTGTGCTGGCAACAAGCGAACACCCTTGGATGTGTCTGCGTCTCGCACCCCTTGCTTCGGACAGAACCTGTGCATTCCTGACCCGGCCTGACTCATAGACTGGTATTCTGGACTCTGGCTTTGCTTATCGGACTGGCTTAGGTATCGTTTGATCTCGGCTTTGCTTCCCGGCTTCTGACTCTCGGCTCTGTTTCCCGGCTTCTGACTTTCGGCTCGGCTCCCCGGTTTCTGACTCTCGGCTTCCCTGACCAAGCTTCCGTCTCACCCTCCAGCCTGCCTGTTTACGTTATCAATCAACTGGACTGTTTTACGACCACTCCCTGTGCTTCGCCTGAGCTGTCTGCGAGAGGTCCTGGCTCGTTGCCAGGACGATAGCAGCCGCAGCTTCGTGTCAGAGACTCGGGCCGTGACAGCTTGCCAGCACCCAAAACTCACCAGGCACGCTCATGACGGACCAAGCGGCAGAAGGCATGGACCCCTTGCCGGGGCTCCTAGACCAGGTGCAGCAACTAACCCAAGCGGTGATTACTCTGCAGCAGCAGACTGCGTCCAATGCCGTGGCCTTGGCTGCCGCCGCCGCTCCCCGCTCTCGCTGCCCGGTGAGCATTCCTGAGAAATTCGCAGGAAACCTGGAAGAGTTCCCTGCCTTCCTCGCCCAGTGTGAACTATACATGGAGATAAGGCAGGGCGACTTCCCTACAGACAAAACAAAAGTCTGTTTTATCCTGAGCCTGCTTAAAGGGCCAGCGGCCAAGTGGGCCACTCCTCTGCTGCTAGAGCCCTCGCCGCTGCTAGCAGACTACACACGGTTCAAGGCACACTTCCAGGCCGCCTATGCCAACCCTGTGCGTGCTGAGACAGCTAATCGCAAGATACGGGCTCTGCACCAAGGCCAGAACTCTGTGTCTCAGTATACCACAGAGTTCCAGCTGCTGGCTCAAGACCTGGCCTGGAATGAAGCTGCCTTGGTGGACCAGTACACTGAAGGCCTCTCGGATGCCGTCCTGGACGAACTGGCACGCACCGACCGCCCAGCCGCCCTCCAGGACCTGATCCTGCTGTGTCTACGCATTGATGGGCGACTGCAAGGTCGGCGCCAGAGGCAGAAGAGGGGCGCTACTCCAACAAGGCCCCCCCCGGCGGCTCCCGTTCCAGGTACCCCAGCTTTACCGCCGGCTGTAGAACCCATGCAGCTGGGCGGCGCCCGCCCTCGCCTGACCCCCGAGGAGAAGAACCGACGGCGCACCCACAACCTGTGCCTGTATTGTGGAGGGGACGGGCATTTTGCAAGCTCCTGCCCGGCCAAATCAAAGCGCACCCCGAGCTCCGCTGCCTCGGTAAAAGGCCAGCCCCAGGTCTAGCCGGATCTCCTGGCCTGGGGCACTCCTTGAGGTCCTCTAGCTCCGTCCATCCACCACCCACCCCGTTCCTGGTCCCGATCCGCCTGCAGCTCCCCGACGACCGGTGGATCTTCGTCCATGCCATGTTGGACTCAGGGGCTGCCTGCTGCTACATGGACAGCCACTTTGCCAAGGAGCATGGCGTCCCCGTTCGGGAAAAGGGAACTCCTACACTGGTCGAGGCAGTGGATGGTCGTCTGCTGCGTTCGGGGCCGGTCCGCCACGAAACTCTACCACTCGTTTTGTGGGTCCAACAGCGCCAAGGGAAGCAGACCTTCGATTTGGCCCGCATGCCACGCTTCCCTGTTATCTTGGGCCTGTCCTGGCTGCAAGCCCACAACCCCCATGTGGACTGGGTGCAACGTGAACTGAGTTTTTCGAGTACCCTCGCACCCTGTTCCCCGCTACCACCCGACTCGACTCAGGTGCCGCCTGTCAACCAACCCGGTTCCCCACGCACCACCAGCCTCCTGGGGGCCGCCACCACACTCCCAACTCCCTACCAGGAGTTCGCGGACGTCTTCAATGAGAAGGAAGCAGACCAGCTTCCCCCACATCGGCCCTACGATTGCGCCATCGACCTGGTGCCCGGCGCTCCGCTACCCGCAGGCCGCCTGTACCCCATGGCAGACCCGGAACTGGCTGCCCTCCGGGAGTACTTGGACAAGAACTTGGCCCGAGGGTTCATTAGACCCTCCACCTCGCCCCTGTCTTCACCTGTCCTGTTCGTTAAGAAGAAGACCGGGGACCTGCGACTCTGCAACGACTACCGGGCCCTCAATAAGATTACCATTCGGAACCGCTACCCGCTCCCACTGATCCCTGAGCTCCTCGACCGCGTCAAAGGGGCCACGATCTACACCAAGCTCGACCTTCGCGGGGCCTACAACTTGGTTCGTATCAAAGCCGGGGATGAGTGGAAGACCGCTTTTGGCACCAGGTATGGCCAATACGAACATCTGGTCATGCCCTTTGGGCTCACCAATGCCCCCGCCGTCCTCCAACATTTTATGAATGACGTTTTCCGTGACCTGCTAGACCGGTTCCTGATCATTTATTTAGATGACATTTTGGTCTACTCTGCATCCGAACAGGAGCACATCCACCACGTCCGCCAGGTGCTACAGCGACTCCGAGCCAATCGCCTGTATGCCAAGCTGGAGAAATGTGCTTTCCACCTCCAGTCCGTTGAGTTCCTGGGGCACATCATTTCCCCCCAGGGAACCCAGATGGATCCGCGGAAGGTCGACGCCATCCTTCAATGGCAGGCCCCTCGAAGTCGGAAGGACATCCAGCGCCTCCTGGGCTTCGCCAATTATTACAGGCAATTCATCGCGGGCTACGCCGACCTCACCAAGCCCTTGACCAGACTCCTCCGACCGAAGGAGCCCTTTCAATGGACCCCCGAAGCCGGCCGGGCCTTCCGCCAGCTCAAGCAGAGTTTTTCCTCCAGTCCCCTTCTGCGGTACCCTGACCCGAGCTTGCCCTTCATGGTGGAAGCAGACGCCTCCAATGTGGCCCTCGGAGCCGTGCTCTCCCAGCGGGACGAGCCTAGCCAGCCATGGCAGCCCTGCGCCTACTACTCCCGGCAGCTCTCGGCTGCCGAACGCAATTACACCATTTGGGAGAGAGAGCTCCTGGCTATCAAGGTGGCCTTTGAGGTCTGGCGCCACCACCTTGAGGGGGCCAGGCATCCGGTCCAAGTCTTCACCGACCATCGTAACCTGGAACATTTGCAGACCACCCGCCGGCTGAACCAGCGGCAGATCCGGTGGTCCCTGTTCTTCTCACGATTTGACTTTACCATCACCTACGTCCCGCACTCCCAGAACCAGAGAGCCGACGCTCTGTCCCGCCGGCCGGACTATAACACCTCTAGTGCCACCGAAGCCCCCAGGGCTAGTATTCTGCCACCCTCGGTCTTTGCCGCCACTCTGACCGCACCCGCCCTGGTGGCCGAGATACAGGCCAGCCAAGACACCGACCCGTGGGCGCAGAAACACCTGCAGGAACCGCAGCAAGACCCTGCCGGAGAACTATCCACCCGGGATGGGCTGCTCTACCATCGGGAGCAGTTGTACGTCCCTCCCGGGCCTCTCCGATCCCGCATCCTCCGGCTGGCCCACGATGCCCCCCCGGCTGGGCACTTCGGGCAGCACAAGACCGCCCATCTGTTGACCCGGGACTTCTGGTGGCCTCGCGTCCGAGCGGACGTTAGTCGCTACGTGGCGTCTTGCGAGGTCTGCCGCCGAGCCAAGAACGTACCGGCCAAGCCCTCCGGTCTCCTGCAACCCCTGCCGACTCCCGCCGGTCCCTGGGACGTGGTGTCCATGGACTTTATCGTAGACCTGCCACGATCCCAGGGCCACACCTGCATTTTCGTTGTGGTGGACCTGTTCACCAAAATGGCCCACTTCGTCCCCTGTGCCAGAGTACCATCCGGGCCGGAGACTGCCCAGCTGTACCTAAACCACGTCTTCCGCCTGCACGGGTTACCCACACAGGTCATCTCGGATCGGGGCCCACAATTCACATCCCGCTTTTGGCAGGCCTTCCAGCACGGTTTGGGGACAGAACTACACCTGTCTTCCGCCTACCATCCCCAGACCGACGGGCAGACCGAGCGGACCAACGCCACCTTGGAGCAGTACTTGCGCTGCTATACCAGCTATCAGCAAGACAACTGGGCCACTCTGCTACCCCTGGCAGAGTTCGCGTATAACAACGCAGTCCACAGCTCTACGCGGACCACGCCGTTTGCCGCCAACTATGGACTGCACCCCCGATTCTTCCCTCCGCTCGGCCCCTCCGCCAACGTTCCCGCAGCCACCGACCGACTTGAGGAACTCCACGCGCTCCACGCCCTCCTGCGCACCCAGCTCCAGCGCGCCAAGGACGCTTACAAACTGGCCGCGGACCGACATCGCCAGGACGGAGCCCCCCTCAAGGTCGGAGATTCTGTCTGGCTCTCGACCCGGTACCTCCGGACTCCTGGCCGGTCCTCCAAGCTAACCGATCGGTTCATCGGGCCCTTCCCCGTAGAGGCGCAAGTCAACCCCGTGGCATTCCGCCTACGCCTTCCGGCCCACCTCCGGATACACCCCGTATTCCACCGCTCCCTCCTCCAACCAGCGGCAGCGCCGGACCCAAACAGGGACGTTCCACCACCGCCTCCACCACCGGTGCTGGTGGACGATGAGGAAGAGTTTGAAGTCCACCAGATCCTAGACTCCCGGCTGCACCGAGGTCAACTCCAGTACCTGGTGGACTGGGAAGGCTACCCTCCCGAGGATCGCTCCTGGGAACCGGCTGCCCACCTGCATACCCCTGACCTGCTCCGGCAGTTTCATGAGGCCTACCCAGATAAGCCAGGCGGCTTGGATGAGGGGGGGCCTGAGGGGGGGGATAGTGTCATGCCTGCCCCTGCTGACTCAGAGCAGGTGCCTGCTTCTGACCCCGCCCCTGCTGTGCAGATGCCTTCAGCAACAGAGGACGTAAGTCCTGAAGGAGCCAGCCAGCAGCAGGGGCCACCTGAAACCAATCTGGCCACACCAGGTACTAGCTCATCTCCCCCAGACTCACCAACACCTGGGGCCCGCCTGCGCGAGAGGAGACGCCTGGAATTCAGGAACAGGCGTAGAGAGGCGCGCATGCGGGCTAGAAGAGATCTGAGCCCGGAGTTCTAACGAGCCAATTAGCCAGCAGTATATCTGGGATCCTGGCCTCAGGCCAAACTGTGCTGGCAACAAGCGAACACCCTTGGATGTGTCTGCGTCTCGCACCCCTTGCTTCGGACAGAACCTGTGCATTCCTGACCCGGCCTGACTCATAGACTGGTATTCTGGACTCTGGCTTTGCTTATCGGACTGGCTTAGGTATCGTTTGATCTCGGCTTTGCTTCCCGGCTTCTGACTCTCGGCTCTGTTTCCCGGCTTCTGACTTTCGGCTCGGCTCCCCGGTTTCTGACTCTCGGCTTCCCTGACCAAGCTTCCGTCTCACCCTCCAGCCTGCCTGTTTACGTTATCAATCAACTGGACTGTTTTACGACCACTCCCTGTGCTTCGCCTGAGCTGTCTGCGAGAGGTCCTGGCTCGTTGCCAGGACGATAGCAGCCGCAGCTTCGTGTCAGAGACTCGGGCCGTGACACAAACCTTGCAGCTTGAAAAGTAGTGTATTTATCTCTATCAGATAGTAAAAAAACTAGTTTCTCCTGATTTGACTTCCCAAGAAGAGACAACAGAATAGGACCCAGAAACCTGTTCCATTCAGAGTTAAAATCAGGGCAATAAAACATGGCATGAGGAAGGTCCTCAATAGAAGTTTGGTCACAAATACAAACTCTTTTCCGATAAGGAATCTGCCTAAAGCGACCTTCATTGGCCAATAAAGGTAATAAATCAAAGCGAGCCCTCGTAAATACTTTCCGAAGCTTGGGATTCGCTAAAGTAACAAAATATGAAGAAAATAAAGGTAATAAATAAAGAAAATAAAGGTAATAAATCAAAGCGAGCCCTTGTAAATGCTTTCTGAAGCTTGGGATTCGCTAAAGTAACAAAATATGAAAAAAATATTGGATACGATAAAGATAAGTGATTATAAATCACAGCTGTTTTCAATTCACCTATAGTTCCCATGTCAGCTTGAATAGATTGATCTAACAACCTTTGCTTGACCAAGGATGTAGCCGTGTCAAACCCAAGAGAACCCAAAAAATCAACTGAAAACCCTTGTAAATGCTTTCTGAAGCTTGGGATTCGCTAAAGTAACAAAATATGAAAAAAATATTGGATACGATAAAGATAAGTGATTATAAATCACAGCTGTTTTCAATTCACCTATAGTTCCCATGTCAGCTTGAATAGATTGATCTAACAATCTTTGCTTGACCAAGGATGTAGCCATGTCAAACCCAAGAGAACCCAAAAAATCAACTGAAAATCCAAGCTTGGCCACTATATTCAGAACAAAGCTGCGCCAAGACCTATCCTTCATTTCCCCATATGCCAAGGTTAACAGTTCCGGTTCTAGCAGCTTTAGAAGGGAGGGCTCGGTACGACTCAGATTCTTATATTTCCAAGCAACAATGGGAGCATTATTTTGTAAATCTGTTTAATGACCAGCTCGAGGATAACACAATAACAAATTGTGTATCCCCCTCCTTGACAACTGGTTTGCCTGAGTGGCCACCTGTAACTTTGTGTGAAATTAAATCTCTTATCTCCTCTATGAGGAGTAATAAAGCCCCAGGTGAAAATTTCATCCCACCAGATATGTTTAAGGTTTTTCAATCTTGGTGGGCGCCCGTACTAGCCACTCTCTTTACTACTATTGACAAGACTGGAAGATTTTCTAGGGAATGGTCCTCTATTGTGGTCACTCTCCGGGAGCAATCCAACTTCAAAGTGAACCAACTTACTCCAAAGATATGGAGAAATTAATAAATAGTCAATCACACCGGCCCCCATACAACTAAAATAAGTAAATTCGCCAAATTTATCACCTTCAGAGTTACCGTTTACTATCGAAAGACCCAACTTATCAACCAATCGATTGAAAAACCGACCATATCTGTTCACAACAAGGTCTTTTGACTGCCTCTTACCATAGTAAAATTCGCTATTAAGCCCAGTGCCAATACGAGCATTAAAATCACCAAGCAAAATTAATTGTGTATCAGGGTAAATAGCTTCAAGATGGCATATATAGTCTTCCAGGTCTGACCAACAATTCTTATCATAATGGGGAGACGAGTAAGGTGGAATATGGTGGACTGCCAAAACAGTCCATTTCTTAAATTTCAAAAGGCAGGCCATAGCTAGGGGGGGCAGGGAAGGAAGAGATATCACCTCACAAATCAAAGCAGTTGAAACCAGACAAACCAAACCCCCACTAGGTCGCCCTTTAGCAGGGGGAGATAGGGCATTTAACGAGTAAGTAAGAAACCCATTTAACATCAATTTTGACGTTAGCCAGGACTCTTGAATAAAAATTATGTCATACCCAGTTATAAATTGCAAAAACATGGGGTCACAGATTTTGTTAAACCAGCCTGACACGTTCCAGGAAATACACTTAATATTATACTCACTCTGATTTGCATATTGTCAATCTGACTTCTCTATTTTATCCAATTCCTTTGAATCAACTAATATTGACCCATTCCTATATGTATAAGCAGGAACTATATTGGGGCTCTCAACAAAGCCAGCAGGGAGAGGGCCAGTTGTGCCAATCTCATGCTCCTCTAAAAAGCGATTAAAATGTTCCCCAATTACAAGGTCAGATTTAATTTGGTGTTGGAGTGGGGTATAATCTGTATCTAGAATTAACAGATCACTACTCAGTGGGACATCCGATAGTTTACCAGGCTCTACTTCTAGATGCCTTTGGTGCATTTCTTCCAAAACAACCGGCTTAGCAATTGGAGGGGCAGGGACTGGCTTCTGGGGGAGCTCATCTAGGTTCACTAGTGTATTCCTCAAGCACTCAAGCCTATCCGTCTCCTCTTTCCCTCGGTGAGCTTGATGGACTTCCTCCAACCTTTTATATACACCCCCCAGTCTAGTGAGTATGACAGTTTGATCCCTTTCTGGGAGATATGCAAAATCCTGTAGCAGTGTTTTTTCCTCAGGAATCTCAAGCCAGCCATTTCCTTCTTCTTCACAATGAGTTTCCAGGCCACTCTGGCAAGCTGGAGTAATAAAATCCTTCGTAGACTGACCCAATAAAGAGCCCTCAGTCTCCATTCTCATATCAAGATGTTCATTCCCAGCTTGCTTGCCTGTGAGTGGAACACCAGCAGATGGTAAGTTCCTTTGGCCTAAATTTAAGGAGCTATCACAGCTCCCAGTCTCAGATCTAATTTTTAAGTGGGAACCACCACAGGGTCTCCGGGAATATAGATCCCGCACTATGATGTCTTTGAATACGCGCACTGGGAAAACTCCTCTTGTACTCAGGTTCATTTTTTGTCTGATAAGCAGGGAGGGGACCCTGGCGGAAAAGGAGAGTAAGACTTTCAGCGTTTGGGTCTGGTGATTAAGCGGCTCTATCGCAGCAAGATCAATCACAGCTGGATTAATCCCCAAAAGTTCACTGAGTCATCTCTTAGACATATACTTGTTTCCCCAGCTTGGATATGCTTCTCTGTATTTGCATATCATCAAACAGATTTTACATGATTGAAGAATCAGTTGCTGGCAGTTCTCACCTTTCTCACTCTGCAACTTAGACAGCCCAAACCTCCGCGAGTTGCTGTAGCCATGAGTGGATGCCGTTTTGATATCCCGGAGTTGACTGGTATTCTCTGGGAGAGAGAGCCCAGCAATTGCTTCCGTAAGAGCTTTGAGTTTTGTTGTGATCTCTCCCACGCCTTTAAAGATGCAGTCAACAGTTCTTGCAATTAAATCAAGCAGGCTACAGCTTGTGAGAGCAGACTTTGCCTTCTCTGCTGATTTCATGTTGGGCGGCTGCCATGCCCCAGCACCATCAACAGCCATTGTCCTCCCATCCAGCCAAATAGGTGAAACACACTCCCCCTCATCTGGGAAATCCAAATCCTCCGCAAGAGGAGAAAAGCGGTTTGATGTCTTAATATTATATTCCACAGAATGCCCAGATTGCTTTGGCTGTGAGGAAAAAAAGTTCTTGATTTTCGTCAGCTTGGACTTTGGCGAGACGCCAGAATCACCAGCGTCTCTGGGTCTCTTTGCCGCCATTTGGTGAGGTTTAAGTTCCAAAAGTACCTATCCTCCCACAGATAGCATCATCATAAAATGTGATGGAAATAATTATAAAAATGCCTGGTGTAAATAAGCCACAAAGCCTTGCCTTGGGTCGAGGCCAAAGATAAGAACTGCAGCGAATAAAACAGCAACGGATGCTATTTCAATATCAGTTCTGAGTACTGGCGTTATCAGCAGTCCTCCAAAACCTCAGATACATGGCCCTATTGTTAATCAATCAGAGGCTGGCTCCCTCATCCTCCTTTATTGGTTAGCTCTCAGTCAGTGTGATTGGCTTCAGTGGGGTGTGGAGGTTTGGCCTAAGCTATTTATTTAGGGCACCTATGAGCAGGCCCCAGCTCTGTGAGGTAGCAGGGCACCTCCAGTGGCCAAGTGTCAGCTCCAGTGACAAAGTATCTGGAACAAGGGAATAAATAGGTGAGTTCAGCAGCAGGGCACTAGTCTCTCCCTAAAAGAATAAGCACACTTTCAAAAAACAGATCTACATAAATAGGGCATTTATTTTAAAATGAGGTGGGGGAGGAAGCAATTATGAAAGTAGAATGCCAGAAACAGGTTGGGGGCTATTTAGTGCATTGCAGTGAATACAGCATGTGTGATTATATGCCAGCTGGACAGAAGTCATGGGTGTGTGGCTAGTGCAAGGAGTTCCTGGTTCTCAAGGAATGAGTTTGTGCCCTTGAGGCCAAGGTGGCTGACCTGGAGAAGCAGAGACAGTTAGGCACACAGATAAGACTCTCAGGGACTTGTTTGATGACACTTTGAGAATGGCAGTCCCACCACTGTCAGGAAGCATGAGAGTCAAGGGGGAAACAAGACACTGTGCTGAAGAAAAGGGGAAAGTTCCCTTGGAAAGGGACCCCTTCAGCAGTTGGTGAACTGGTATCCGTTTGCACCAAGGAACCATCCTCAGGGAGGGAAGGAGGGAGGGGTGAGCTTGGTAGTTGATTATTCAATTCCTAGGCATGTAAATAAATGAATCTGCAAAGCTGCATACTGACTCCATGATGGCCTGGGGCCAAAGTAGTAGACTAGGTAAGCTGATAGACAGTGCTAGGTAGCAGGGCTATATCCAGGAATTTTTTCTGGGGGGGTGCACCGGGAGGGCCCCCAATGCTAAGTAAATTAAATTAAAGCTCCTTATTTGGCCATCCCCAGGTCACAAGACGCCTCCAGACCGGGTGTGTGTACGTGCACTTCTGATTCCCCTTGGACAGCATTAGAAGCAGAGAGAAGCCATGCACAGCCTGCCACATCCTGCCCAGCCACCACCCCCTCTGGCAGCTGGCTGACTTGCGCAGTCCATCCCTTCCACGTCCCTCCTTTCCCCTTCATCACCACCTCCTCCTGCAGACTGGAGAGACAGGAGGAGGAGAGCTGCGGAGAAGGAGAAGCTGTGACAAAAGAGAAGCCTGGGCTTAAGGTGTTGAAAAAATTAAAGTGAATGGGGGTGTAGTAGGGACAACCCTAATTTGAAAAGGGGTGATGCCCTCTGTGCTCTGCTAGAGAGGAGCATGGCAGCAGTGATGTGGGGAAATGTAGTTGTGTGGTTTTGAAGGAAAAATTTAGGCTGCTAGGCAGAAAACTCAATGTCAGGTTTTCCAAAGTAGGCTTATCAGAAGTGTTACCTGTTCCATGCTTAGGGCCAGCAAGACAAGCACAAATTAGGAGTCTCACTGTGTGGATGAGACAATGGTGTAGGCAAGGTTTAAGTTTGTTTGACACTGGGGTACTTTTTGGAACAAGCAGGACCTGTACCAAAGAGGCGGCATCCACTTGTCCCAGGAAGGAGCCAGCTGCGGGCACTTAAAACCAAAAAGATGGCAGAACAGTTTTTAAACTAAATCCCAGAGTGAAGCTGAAAGGAGAAGAAATGTTTCTGGTTGGGGATGGCTCATATCTGAGAGATGGAGGGGGAGTTGTTACTGTTCTAGAGGGAAATGGATTAGGACTGGCCTCTGAGAGAGTGACAGACAATATTGACTAACTGACAAAAAGAATAGAGGCCACAGGAGGAAGACTGCAGACTTAATGTGTCTGGGGAATTATACATGTTTATATGCAAATACTAGAAATGTCTGGGAATTACAGATGTTTATATGTATTAGGTAAAATGGGGGAGCTGGAATGCTTAATGTCAGAGGAGCATATGGACTAGGGTGACCATAATGTCTGAAGGCCAGCCAGGGACACCTTGGGGGGGAAGGGGGGAGGCAGGGGTGTGCGCGCGAAGCGCGTGAGTCGCCGGAAACAGGAAGTGACGTCACTTCCGGCGACGTCACTTCCGGTGATGTAATGCCACCGCCAGAAACAGGAAGTGATACCACTTCCTGTGACATCATTTCCCCGCGTCACCTGCCGGAAACGGGAAGTGACATCACTTCCTGTGACATCACTTCCCCCAAATGCCACTGCCGGAAACAGGAAGTGACTTCACAGCACTTCCTGTGACGTCCCCAAAAATCCCCCAAATATCACCGCCGGAAACAATTTTGTTCTCAAATCCTGTATATACTTCATCAGTATATGGGATAAGGCACTTTCTCAACTGTGCTGCATAATGCATCGGTCCCATCATTGTGGGACCCAGGGGGCTGGCGCAGCAGCCCGCCGAAGCAGCCTGTCACTAATAACACAGGTCGAGATGCAGGACAGGAACCCGGAAGTGACCGACAGGCTGCTTCAGCGGGCCGCTGCGCCGGCCCCCTGGGCCCTACAACGATGGGACCGATGCCACAGGGACGGGCTCGAAACACTCTATAACCCCTCAAAAGAACAGCAGTCTAGCTCGCTTCCCCCGAGCCCTGCCGCCATAAGCCTCAAGGGGGCTCATTTTGCGGCATCTCCCGGCAGGAGGGTGGCACCCGCACGGGACACATATCAAATGAAAGAGGGGGCGCAGGGCTATCAGAAACAGCTGGCGGAGGGAGTTGGGAGACCACCCCACTGGGGGATCCACACCCCGAAAGTGATGAAGGTGGCGCAGATAGAGCCAACAGAGCAAACAGGACAAAATAAATAGGCTGCATTATGCAGCACAGTTGAGAAAGTGCCTTATCCCATATACTGATGAAGTAAATACAGGATCTGAGAACAAAATTGCACCAGAAGACACAAACACAAAGCTCCCTTACACTGAATCAGTGCTTGGGTCCACCAAAGTCAGTATTGTCCACTCCAGTCACAAACACAAAGCTCCCTTACACTGAATCAGAGCTTGGGTCCACCAAAGTCAGTATTGTCACATAAGAACATAAGAGAAGCCATGTTGGATCAGGCCAATGGCCCATCCAGCCCAACACTCTGCGTCACATAAGAACATAACAGAAGCCCTGTTGGATCAGGCCAGTGGCCCATCCAGTCCAACACTCTGCGTCACATAAGAACATAACAGAAGCCCTGTTGGATCAGGCCAGTGGCCCATCCAGTCCAACACTCTGCGTCACATAAGAACATAACAGAAGCCCTGTTGGATCAGGCCAGTGGCCCATCCAGTCCAACACTCTGCGTCACATAAGAACATAACAGAAGCCCTGTTGGATCAGGCCAGTGGCCCATCCAGTCCAACACTCTGCATCACATAAGAACATAAGAGAAGCCCTGTTGGATCAGGCCAGTGGCCCATCCAGTCCAACACTCTGCGTCACATAAGAACATAACAGAAGCCCTGTTGGATCAGGCCAGTGGCCCATCCAGTCCAACACTCGGCGTCACATAAGAACATAACAGAAGCCCTGTTGGATCAGGCCAGTGGCCCATCCAGTCCAACACTCTGCGTCACATAAGAACATAAGAGAAGCCCTGTTGGATCAGGCCAATGGCCCATCCAGTCCAACACTCTGCGTCACATAAGAACATAAGAGAAGCCCTGTTGGATCAGGCCAGTGGCCCATCCAGTCCAACACTCTGCGTCACATAAGAACATAAGAGAAGCCCTGTTGGATCAGGCCAATGGCCCATCCAGTCCAACACTCTGCGTCACATAAGAACATAAGAGAAGCCCTGTTGGATCAGGCCAGTGGCCCATCCAGTCCAACACTCTGCGTCACATAAGAACATAACAGAAGCCCTGTTGGATCAGGCCAGTGGCCCATCCAGTCCAACACTCTGCGTCACATAAGAACATAACAGAAGCCCTGTTGGATCAGGCCAGTGGCCCATCCAGTCCAACACTCTGCGTCACATAAGAACATAAGAGAAGCCCTGTTGGATCAGGCCAGTGGCCCATCCAGTCCAACACTCTGTGTCACATAAGAACATAAGAGAAGCCCTGTTGGATCAGGCCAGTGGCCCATTCAGTCCAACACTCTGTGTCACATAAGAACATAAGGAGGGAGGGAGCGAGGGAAGGAAGGAAGGAAGGAAGGAGGGAGGGAGGGAAGGGAGGGAGGGAAGGAAGAAAGGAAGGGAGGAGGGAGGGAAGGAAGGGAGGAGGGAGGGAAGGGAAGAAAGGAAGGAAGGGAGGGAGGGAGGAGGGAGGGAGGAGGGAAGGAAGAAAGGAAGGAAGGGAGGAGGGAGGGAAGGAAGGGAGGGAGGAGGGAGGGAAGGAAGGAAGAAAGGAAGGAAGGAAGGAAGAAAGGAAGGAAGGAAGGAAGAAAGGAAGGGAGGGGGGAGGGAAGGAAGACTGCCCCCTCCCGCCAGCCCCCCCCGCTTTCGGCCCCCACCCTCCCTGCTTACCTTCTTCCAGGGCGGGTGACGGCCTCTCCTCCCGGCGGCTGGTGCTGCTGGCGAGGCTGGCGGCGGCTGCGGAGGCCGGGGAGAGGCCGGCGCTGGTCTCTGGAGGACCTCCAGCGACCAGCGCTGGCCTCTCCGCGGCCTCCGCGGGTCGGCGCTGGTCGCTGGAGGCCCTCCAGAGTCTCTGGAAGGCCTTCCGGGACCAGCACCGGCTGCTGCGCAGCCTCTCCGCGGCCTCCGCTGGTCGCTGGAGGCCCTCCAGCGTCTCTGGAGGGCCTCCAGCGACCAGCGGAGGCCACGGAGAGGCCTTCGCTGGTCGGCGCTGGTCCCGGAAGGCCCTCCAGAGTCTCTGGAAGGCCTTCCAGGACCAGCGCCGGCTGCTCCCCGGCCTCTCCGCGGCCTCCGCTGGTCGCTGGAGGCCCTCCAGAGTCTCTGGAGGGCCTCCAGCGACCAGCGGAGGCCGCAGAGAGGCCTTCGCTGGTCGGTGCTGGTCCCGGAAGGCCCTCCAGAGTCTCTGGAAGGCCTTCTGGGACCAGCGCCGGCTGCTCCGCGGCCTCCGCTGGTCGCTGGAGGCCCTCCAGAATCTCTGGAGGGCTTCTAGCGACCAGCGAAGGCCGCGGAGAGGCCACCGCCGCCGGGTCCCGCGCGCGGGCGGGGAAGGCGGCGAGTGAGGGAGGGAGCGTCCCTGCGCGTGTGCAGGGGCCCTGCGCACGCGCAGGGACGCTCCCTACCTCACTCGCCGCCTTCCCCGCCAGCGCCAGCGCCCGCGGCCCACCGCCTCCGGGGTTGGCTAAACCGGGACCTCTAAATGGTCCCGGTATAGCCAGCCTGGGAGGCGGGAATAGGGGGCCAGAACCGGGACATTCCCGGGCGCCCGGGACGGTCTGGCCACCCTATTTTTATGGACATTTTCAGCATTTTATAAACTTGGAGGGATCAGTTTAACCAGTGGGATACAGTGATTCCTGGATATAAATTATATAAGAAGGATAGAGAGAGAAGGGAGTGGCATTATATGTCAGAGAGGGTATACAGTCCAGTAAAATTTAGAATCTAAGAGAAATAGATTTGCTTACAGAAATGCAATGGGTGGAAATAGTGGGCTCAAAAGGAAGCTTACCTCTGAGAGCTGATTATCACCCACCAGATCAAAGGTTAGAGGATGACCGATTTCTCACTAGGCTTGTTCTGGTCTCAGAGCCCTTCCCCCCCGGCACTTCTGATTTTGCAGAAGCTGCCATGGGGCTGCAACTTGCCCCACCTCTCTCCCGTGGCAAGCAGAAACTGTTTTTCAGAGGATCTTGCTTGCCACAGAAAAGAGGCAGGGCAAATAACAGCCCCGTGGCAGCTTGTGTGAAATCAGACATAAGTGCCAGGGGGGAAAGGGTTCTGAGACTGGAACAAGCCTAGTGAGAATCGGTAGATGATTTAAAATCAGCAAAAGAAGTAAGGAATGCAGCTTGATGAAATAATTGTGTCATAATAGGTTCATTTAAGTCATTGGGTCAATGCGTTCATCAGGATAAAGAGACTGGGTTTCTAAATACTCTCAATGACTCTGCCATGGAACAGATGGTCACAATACTTACCAGTTAGGATGCAGTCCTGGACTTGGCCCTAAATAATGCACAAGGCCTAGTGAGAGACGTAAATATGATAGCACCAGTTGGAAACAGTGACCATAATTTTACTAAGTTTAGCATTTAGGTAAGTAGGAAGTTGGCCAAAAACACCAATACAACTATATTTAATTTTAGAAGTAGCAACTTCTTTCAAAAGCAGGATCTTGTGAAGAAGAAACTGAAAGGAAAGATAAGGATGGTCAAATCACTTTGGAAAGTTTGGAGATGATTTAAAACTACAATCCTGGAAGCTCAGATAAAATGTATACCTCTGGTTAGGAAAGGTACAAATAGATGCTTAATAAAAAAAGTAATGAAAGCAGTACAAGTTAAGAAGGATTTCTTTAACAGTGGAAGGCTAGTCTGAGTGAGGTAAATAAAAGGGAGCTCAGGCTTTGGCAAATAAAATGCAAGTTGATTATCAGAGAGGCAAAAAGGGACTATGAGGAACGTATTGGAAAAAACGTAAAGACCTACAATAAAAATTTCTTCAAGTACATTAGAAGCAGAAAACCAGCCAGGGAAGTAGTGGGTCCCTTGGATGACCAAGGAAAGAAAGAATTACTAAAGGATGATAGAGGAATGGCAGAGAAACTGAACGCATTCTTTACCTTTGTCTTCACTGTGGAAGATGAGAGGTGCTTGCCTACTCCAGAACCACTGATTTCAGGAGGGGTATTGTTATGTCCTGCATTCTAATCCCTATGTACAGCACAGCGCACGCTACAGAGGCGACCAGTGGAACCACACTGGTCCCCGGATGTAGCTCACTAATACGCACCGCCAGTGCATGTGCCATCCCGGTGTCCCCACTCAGCCTTCCCAGGTGTGTGCCTTGGGATGCTGAGTTGGTGTGGCAGGGGCCAGGTTCTCAGGAGGCATATCGATCAGTTGCGCCGCCGCACTTTGCCAGAGGAACCGACCGCCACGGGGGGCGGGGGAAGTGGGGAAGAACTGACAGCAACACCCCCGGAAAATACCCTGCCCATGCCGGCCGCACCGACTGCACGGGTGGAAGAGCACCACAGCAGCAGAAGCGACCCCACCAGAGAAGAGACTCCGGACGAGCAAAAAGCGACGGCCAGTCAGTGTCCGGCAACACCTCAACAAAGGGAAACCGCCGCCCCGCTAGCCGCAGCGGCCACACCGACTCCTCAAGCAACCCCAAGGAGGTTGACCAGGGAACGCCGGGCACCGGCGTTCTTGAAAGACTATGTGTCCTGAACTAGGGGGGGAGGAGTGTTATGTCCTGCATTCTAATCCCTATGTACAGCACAGCGCACGCTACAGAGGCGACCAGTGGAACCCCACTGGTCCCCGGATGTAGCTCGCTAATACGCACTGCCAATCAAGATCTGTGGCGGGAAGTTTAACTGACCAGGATTGGACCTGGCCTCATGGAGGGTTGTTCCGGGGCATGTATATAATCGGGACCCGGCCCGCCATTCTCCCTCTTGTGATGTACCCACTAATAAAGTATGTTGCCTTCAACACGTCTCGTCACTGAGTACATTACAGGTATTGAAAGACCTGGGTTGGATGGAGGTGACAAGAAAGGAGGCACTATGACTGATGGACAAATTAAAAAGTGACAAATCACCAGGCCCAAATGGCATACATCCAAGAGTTCTGAAAGAACTCAAATGTGAACGCGTGGATCTCCTGACAAAAACATCCAATCTATCCCTAAAATCTGCCTCCATTCTCAAGGGCTGGGAAGCAGCTAATGTAACCCCCTTACTTAAAAAAAGGTTCCAGAGGAGATCTGGGAAATTAGTTTAACTTCTATACTGTGTAAATTGGTAATAGATATTGTTCACCATATTAAAAATAGAATTAGTAGGCACATTGATGAACAAAAGCTATCACGGAAGAATCAGCAAGGATTCTGTAAATAAATACATGCTAAATAAATACAGTTTCAGTCTGCCTCAGTGACCATTTGCAAGTGAATTTTGCCATTTCACACTAAAATCCAGTTGCAAAGTGCATTGAAACTGTGTTATTTAGGGTGTGTGAAAGCATCCCCATGTCTCACTAATCTTTTCAAGTTCTTTCAGGGAGCTGAACAAACGTGAATAATAATAATAATAATAATAATAATAATAATAATAATAATAATAATAATAATAATACTTTTTATTTGTATCCCACCCTCCCCGCCAGGGCAGGCTCAGGGCGGCTGACAAGGGTTACCCAATAGATATTGTTTACCTAGACTTTCAGAAATTTTTAGATAAAGTTTGTCATCAAAGGCTCCTAAGTAACTCAGCAGTCATGGGATAACAGGAAAAGTCCTTTTGTGGATTAAAAACTGGCTAATTGAGTGCACGGCTTGGTACTAGGTCTGGTGCTTTTTAACTTGTTCATTAATTATTTTGAATTGGGAGTAAGTAGTGAAATGGCTAAATTTGCAAATGACAGTAAGTTTTCAGAGTAGTGAGAACTAGAGAGGACTGTGAGGTGCTCCAGAGGGATCTGTTGTGAGGCCGGGTGAGTGGGTGTCCATGTGGCAAATGAGATTCATTGTGGGCAAGTACAAAGTAATGCACATTGGAGCCAAAAATCCTAATTATAAATACATGTTGATTAACCTGAAGTGGTGGTAACTGACCAGAAGATAGATCTTGGAGTAATGGTAAACTCACTGAAAATGTTGACTCAGTGTGTGACTGCAATAAAAAAAGGCAGATGCTATGCTAGGGATTATTAGGAAGGAGATTGAAAACAAATCATACAGTTCTTTAATATCCCTGTATAAATCTATGATGAAGCCTTATTTGGAATACTGTGTACATTTCTGGTCACCATACCTAAAAAAAAATAGCATTGGAAAAGGTGCAGAAAAGGGCAATTGAAATGATTAAGGGAAGAAATATCTTCCCAGTGAAGGAAAGTTAAAGAAGTTAGGGCATTTTAGAAGAAGAATAGGGCTGGTTTTTATCTTTTCTCTGCCCTAAAGAGTCTCAAAGCAGCTCATAATAGCTTTCCTTTCCTCTCCCCACAACAGGCACTATTTGAGTTAGTACGGTTTTTCAGCCTCCAGGTGAGGCCTGGAGATCTCCTGCTTTTACAACTGATATCTAGTTGGCAGAGATCAGCTTCCCTGGAGAAAATGACTCTACTATTATCCACAAGTTGTGTGTCTGGGGAAGTGATGCTCTGCATTCTTGATGCATGGGAAGAGGGGTAACAGTGGGAGGGCTTCTGGAATTCTAGCTCCACTGGTAGACCTCCTGATGGCACCTGGGTTTTGGCCACTGTGTGACACAGAGTGTTGGACTGGATGGGCCACTGACCTGATCCAACAGGGCTTCTCTTATTTTCTTAATGGGAGGGGGGGTTGCCTTAGAGCAGTCTTCTAGCCATGGCGGAGCCCACAAAGATGAACACACACCCTCCCCAATTTGTAGGTAAAAGCTATTTTCATTTCCCTGCTAGCTGTCAGCTTCTAGCTGGAGGTATGAACTGACCACCATTTCATTGTCTATGGCCTGGAAAGGCATTAGCATTTCTAAAGTGTTGTTGGGTGAGTCTGGAGAGAAATTTACTTGATTTATACCCTCCTGTTTGTTCTTTGCTAAAAGAGAAAAAACTTTGTAAAAAAACCCCTCCCAAATAGGTTTTCCACAAGTAAAGTTAATATGAAGTTTCTTATAAATATTTGTTTGTGAGCCCTGATCTGGAATAGTCAAGTGTCAGCTGCTCAGTCAAATCAAGAGCAGGTTCTCCATTCATTTGTGCAACCTGATCCTCTTATCAGGTTTCCTTGGAAGCAAGGTCCCCATGCTAAACTGCCCCCTGCCTGCCCCCCTCCCAAGAAAACATCCTGGCTGTGATGCTGCCTCAGAGATACACCCCAGCTATTTTCTGTTTGTGAATACAGCAGGCGGAGGAAAGGACTTTAAACTTACCCCTGCTGTTTTTGCATCCTCAGAGAGCCCCAGGGAGCTGGAATTGGCTCTTTTTGTGAACCTTACCTGTAGCTAAGTAAGTAACAATATTTTTACAAGGAAGGCACGCAGCAGAGCTATTTGAGCAGTGAAAAGGGGCGTGGGTTGAAGTTTCTCCTCCCTGCCTGCTCTGGTTGCAAACTGGAAAGAGCCAGTGTGCACCTAGGAGGCACTAAAACTCCCACTGCACATGTGATAAACATAGTCATTCTGTTCTCAACAAACAAAATGTGCAGATTATGCCATTCATTCTTTTGTGACTCTACCAAACCACCTGGTTATCATCCTGTTCCTCTAATGTAATTAGCATAATTGTACTGATGGCACTGTGTGAAAATTTAAGATAACATTTCACAACATAAATAGGAAGAAGTTTGACAATCCAAAATTTGGTGGTAGGGAGGGAGGAAATATGGAACATAATTCTTTAATGGTGCAGGTAAGGAAATGTAGATAACCCAAATTTACTCTTTGTTGTAGTGGGGAATGAAATGAGAGTTAAGCATGGGCTCCTTTGTTAAAGGTAAAAGGTAAAGGTAGTCCACTGTGCAAGCACCAGTCGTTTCTGACTCTGGGGTGACGTTGCTTTCACAATGTTTTCACTACAGACTTTTTACGGGTGCTTTGCCATTGCCTTCCCCAGTCATCTACACTCCCCCCCCCCCCCGCAAGCTGGGTACTCATTTTACTGACCTCGGAAGGATGGAAGGCTGAGTCAACCTCAAGCCGGCTACCTGAAACCCCGTTTCTGCCGGAATCGAACTCAGGTCATGAGCAGAGCTTAGGACTGCAGTACTGCAGCTTTACCACTGTGCGCCACAAGGCTCTTTGATTCCTTTGTTAAGGAAGGCCTTTTAAACTGAGGCTGCTTTCACATCCTGTATTGCAGAGGCATTGACAGCAGCAATTTAGCTTTCACACAGGGATTTTCCCAATTATTTCCTCTCACATGTGCCATTTAGGCCCCCCACCATCCAGTGGGCTTTCAGTTTTATTTTTTAAATTGAAAGTAGGACAATTGTATAACACTGGAACGCTGTAGCATTATACTGCTGCTGCTACTGCCACTGAGTTTCTGGCTAAACATTAGGAAGAACTTCCTGACAGAGTGGTTTCTCATTAGAACAGGCTTCCTTGGGATGTGGTGGGCTCTCCTTCCTTGGAGATTTTTAAACAGAGGCTAGATGACCACATGTTGATTCTGTGAATTTAGGCAAATCATGAGAAGGAGGATAGGAAGTGCTTAGTTTCATCAGTGCTTAGTTCTTGTGTCCCTTTCTTACACCCCCAGGGAAATTGCCACTTCAGGGTCAGTCAGCAGTTTTTCTCCAGGCCAGTTTGGCAAGGGATTCTGGAGGGTTTTTTTTGTCATAATCAGGGCATGGAGCAAGGGTGACAAGGGATATGTGTGTGTGTGTGTGTGGGGGGCGAAGTATTTGTGAATTTCCTGCATTGTGCAGGGGGTTGGACTAGATGACGCTGGGGGTTTCTTCCAACTTTATGATTCTATGATGGTGGCACAATCGCCCAGTGGTGTTTATGGAAGCTCTCAAAAGAACACTTTGGGGGGATAAGGCAGAACAAGAAGTATGCATGGAAGCAACCTTAGTGCCTGGCACTTCATTACAGGGCTGACATGTCCCAGTAGGCCAGGTGTAGATGGTTGCCTAGGGTGCCACCTGGTCACAGGGGCAGCCAGCAGGCATCCCTCCCCATGTGTCCCTGATGCCCTGGTGCCCCTTCCCTGCTGCACTTGCCCTTGCCGCCCTCCTCTCCATTGCCCTCCTTTGCCTTGCCACCTACTGGCAGGTGGGAAACATCAGCAAGGAAGGGGCACTGGGGGCTGTGCAGTGGCAGGTGATGCTTGGAGCCTGCCTATTGAGTGCCTCCGAGTGCATGTGCCATCCCGGTGTCCCCACTCAGCCTTCCCAGGTGTGTGCCTTGGGATGCTGAGCTGGTGTGGCAGGTGTGCTCAGAGGCACTCAGTGCCGCACCATCTGCTGCTGCTACACTCATCCTTGCCGCTGCAGGTGTGTGTGTGTGGGGGGCGGGCAGAGACCTAGGGCGCCAAAAACCCTGGCAATGGCCCTGATTACGGAATGTTAATTTTCCTTTAAAAATATAAACTTTTTTGTTCTTTCCTGGAATACTCAAATAATCTGTGCAAAAAACACCTAACTGCATGTTCAGTTTCTCACATTCTGTTGTGGATGCAAGCGATACCCATAATAGCCTAAAGAACTCATACTTTGTTCTTGACTATTTCTCATTGCTAAGTAATCACTTAACATAGTAATCTTCTAGGCTGAAGATAAATGCTTTAAATTATTTGCAGAATAATAGAACAGCTGTCGAAACTTTCTAGCATTGTAAAAACAGTCATGTAATCAAAGAACAGTTCTTCATTAGCCAGAATCACTTTGTATGTTTTTTGATTTGGGATACATGTGATTTGCAACAGAATCTACTTTGCTAAAAAGTGATGTTGGTTTCAGTTCTACTAATACTGAATACCTAGGATTGGCAGCCATTTAATGGAGGTGGGAAGAGAGGCACCAATTGCTTGACCTAGCATCCAATAGACCTTTGGGATTCAAGGGAGCAGGCATGATTCTGGGTCCAGTTTTAACATAAAAGGATTCAAATGTGCAAGTGCTCATGATAGAATCCTTTGGCATGATTATGCTGCCTCAAAATTCATGCTGGAGGGGAAAGTGTTTCCTTCCTACATTTGAATAAATATCCCCCTCCTCCATTCTGTGCATTATAGGGTGGTATGGTAGCATGAGAAGAATTTAAAATATGAGTGCTTGCACATTTGAATCACCTGGGGTGATCAGATTTAGGGGGTGGATTCAAACAGCAGGGTAGGGTGACTGTTTGAAGCACACCTGAGAAGTGATGTGTTTGACCTTTTAAGGACTACCTGGTGCCCTCAGGGGAGCAGGTTAGATGTCCTGTGACATGGGGTCAGGTGGGCAGTGATGCAGGGTCATATGGGGTGTGACATATAGATGACATTGGGGAGGGGGATTAAGAGTGAAGGGATTAACATTCCTTGATAGGGCTTATCTAAAAGGGTCAATATAGAGCCAAATTGGTTATCTAGAGTGGCACCCAACGACACAATGGTGATGGTCTCCTCTTCTTGAACATCTGTTGTCCTCAGCACTTCTGGTATTACACAGTTCATTGTTTACTGTCTGGCTTAGGATGTCTGGCAGGATGCAACTTTACAGTGAGCTTGATAGCTTTATGCAAAGTCTGAGGTGCTCTTGGTGTATGTGGTCTCCTGCTTCGCTCCTATGGCTTCCCAAAGAGACAGGAGGGTGGCAGCTGTTGTTGTTAGCCCGAGTAATGGCTTCCCTTGCATCAGGAGGCTGGAACAGCGAGGCCGGAGCAGCTGTGCTGAAATCGTGGAGCTGGATAGCTCAGGGTAGGTACGCTTCCCATCTGTACCGCAGCAGCGATTGGAACGTGATGTCAGCTAGGAGTCCATGTAACCAAGATGAAATCCAAGCTGTGTGCAAGCTGCTTGGATGATTGAAGCCTTGGAGTCATTGTCACAGGCCAAGCAAGGACTATGCCCATCTCAGATGTTTGAGAGTTTTATGGGCTTTTGGCAACTTGCCTGCCAAGCCAGAGATCACAACATCTGTCCTTTAGACTAGTAGGGGGCCTTTGCTCACAATGTGTGAAAAAATATCTTCTGTTTAGAACAGTCAATTTTGGATTCATCACTGTAACAGCCCTATGTTTGGGCAACACGCTGATATTTGGGTAAAATCTCTATTGGTAAAACCAGCTTCTACCATTGAATTTTTGCCCAAATACCAGAGCATAACCCATATGTCATTTCTTATGTGCTGCTGGTAATGGTAATTAGCCGCTCTGAGCCCACTTTGATGGGGAGAGTGGGATATAAATTGAAATAATAAATAATAATAATAATAATAAGACTTGGAGCTTTCTCCTCCTGGTAAATCCCCCTGCCTGTCAGCTGATCAGTGGTTGGGGTCAGGTCAGGTCTTGGCAGCGAGGGACCCCTGCCTCCACTGGCATACAAAGGACAGAGAAAGTACACCTGGAGAATGATTAGAACACAAAGTTGGGTGGATGCTCCCCCCTCCCCCAAAAATGGAGAAAATCTTTGTGGAAGCAGCCTTACTGGAACTAATTGCTTTAGATATTGCAAGTGCATTTGCAGTTATTTTAAGGTGCTTACTATCATATTTCACTGTTACTTCATAAAGTTCAAAGAGATTGTTCTGCTTTTTAAAAGAATAGTTTTCTTTCTACAGCTGTTGATCATAGCAAAATCAAATGAATTAATGAGAATTGTCAAAGGAATAAACTCATTAGCTTCAGTGTAAAAATATGCATGCTCACAGCCAGGGCTTTTTTTCTGGGAAAAAGAGATGCTGGAACTTTCAAGAGGGAAATGAAGGAGAAATACATGTGTGCCCCTCATGAACTTTTAAACATTTTTTTTTGAGAATTTTGTTTCTTGAGAATTTTTTTTGAGAATTTTGTTTTTATGATGAGGTTCTGGAACTTCGTTCTGTCGTGTTCCAGAAAAAAAGTCCTGTTCATAGCTCATTTTTATTGATTTATTGATGTTTTCTTTGATTTACATCCCGTCTTCCCACAGAGCAGGCTCAGGGCAGCTTATAAGTCATGTAATATCGTCATAAGTACAATAGGGCTTAAAATCCATAATTAAAGCCAGAATAAAGTTGCCACAATAGTAACATACATTAGTAACATATATTCATTAGTAACATACATGCCTCAATAGTAATATACATTCTTGCCCCACATGAGGCAGCTTAATGTAAAGCTTAGTACTGAGCATCTGTATGTGGAGTTCTGTGTATCTGTTCACGTCTAGCATCAAAGTAAAAGAGTTCTGTTGTTTTATCACCAGATATAGTCTGACAATAAAAAGAGATTAAGGTCCTTTCCATTACTTCGTAGCCACTTTTCATATGTCATGGGCAACAAGGACGATCTGACATTTGAGCCTGCATGCCTGCACCCAGCCCATGACATAATATAAATCTTGATTTTAAAAGTACTCTACAACTTTACAATAGAAACACTACAACAATGAATTTAAAAGTTTGTGTATCTGAACCTTATGGAAGAGTGACATCATAAAAGTTCTATTTGAATACCACAAGCTGAATAAAATCATTGTTGCATTTATAGAGTAAAAATTAGGAAGGTGAAAAATTAAATACAAGGGTTGATAATTATTTTGTGTGTTTCTGTTCTAATTATGTTATTCTGACAGCCTGAACATGGAAGATCTACTAACTCCATTTTCCTGTGGGCAAAAAAAAATACCAGTAGGCATGCTCAGACTTCAATCATGCTGTATTTGTAGAGAAAAATGGGTAGAGGTTTAATGCGGATTTGATGCCAGGCTTGGGAGAAAGCATGAAAGAAAAACAGCACAGCAAATGCCCAGACTTTGAGGGAGCCACTGAAAGGTGTATAATGTATAATTCTCTAAGGCAGGGGTGTTGAACATACAGCCCATGGGCTGGATCTGGCACTTGCATGGCTCCTACCGTGGCTCATGAGCAACTGGCTATCTGGTGCTTCCTCCTTCCTGTTTCCAGCATCGGAGCTGGATTTTGCCCAGTCTCTCCTATTTCCAGCTTTGCAGATGAGAGAAAGACCCTTGGTCTGTGAGTCACCCTGAGCCTGCCTTCGGCAGGGAGGGCGGGATATAAAATAAATAAATAAAATTAAATAAATAAATAAATAAAAAGAAGGCTGAGGCTCCCTTCCCTTGATTGGCTGAGGACTTTCCCCCCTACTTTGGGGAAGGAAAGAACCAGAGAGAGAGAGAGTGTGTGTCCCTAGAACCTTTAAGAATACCAACAATATTTTATCCCAGGTACAAGCTTTTGTGTGTCTGCAGACTTCCTCAGAGAGAGGGAGAGAGTGGAAAGGAGGGAAGGAAAGAGCCAGAGAGAGAGTACCATGGCACTTGGAGAGACCCTCCCCTTTCCAGTTCTAACATGTGGTGGGGAGAAGCCTAAGAGCACAGGTTGCATTCTTTATTAGTGGAAGGCAGCAGAGTCCAGAAGCCCCTTAATGACTAATACAATTTGTGGCAGGGCGTGAGCTTTCATGAGTCACTGCTCACTTCTTCAGATACAGTTAGGATGTGAGTCCATATGTCCTGAGTGATTTCAGATGTCAAATGACAATAGCAAGTATTGGAGAAGAAACCTAGGTCTCAGTTCAGTCTAGGAGGATATACTGACTTGAGCTTCATTATCAGTTGCAACTCAGCAGTCTCTCTTTCTGATCTCCCTTTGAAATTCCTTTATAAGAGAAGTGCTGCTCTTAGGTCAGTAATTGAATGTCCTGGAAGGTTAAAATGTAACCCAAATGAAATGGTAGCCTTGGAATCTTCTTACAATGAGATCAGATTGCATTACTCCAATCTGGCATTTCTCATGCCAAGAACTAAGTTCCTCACAGTGGCTGTCTGATTGGAAGGATTTCAGCAAAAAAGTAGACTAGTTTCTGAGATACTGATGGGACAAACCTACTACTGAAGTTCTAATCAGAATTCTATATACTAACAGGTATAAACCCAGGGCTTTTTTTGAGCAGGTATACAGTGGCCTAATATGCAAATGAGTTCCTGCTGGGTATTTTCTACAAAAAAGCCCTGCTTATTTCCATTTATTCTTAGCATCCTCCTGGACTGAATCCTCCTGGACTGAATTGAGACCTGAGTTTCATGTCTCAGTACCAATACTGATATCTCCATGCCTACTACCTCTCTGCATATCACACCTTATCCAATCATGCCTACCATCCTATACTCTGAATCTCAGAGTGTTCATAGTCATCTTTACCTTCCCCCCCTCACAATAGACTTCCTATGAGGTAGGTGGGAGTGAGAGAGCTCTTACAGCAGCTGCCCTTTCAAGGACAACTCCTACAAGAGCTATGGCTGACCCAAGGCCATTCCAGCAGCTGCAAGCGGAGGAGTGGGGAATCAAACCTGGTTCTCCCAGATAAGAGTCTGCGCACTTAACCACTACATAAAACTGATTCTCGGTTTGCCATTTGGCATCTGAAATAACCTTTATAATGTATACATCTCTAGTACCTCTTGTTACATTTTATGGCACACATGGACCTTCCCAACAAAGTGATAATTATGTCAAACCTGACCCTCGTAATAAATGAGTTCAACACTTCTGTTCTAAGGCAATATAAACAAATACAGAAGGTGGATTATAAAGTATAAGAAAATGCAGTAAAAGCAGGTGATACTTGCAATAATAATTGCAATGAGCTGCAATCATTTTTCATTATAGAAGTGCCCTCCGAAACCTTTTAAAAATCCCTGGGCCAAGAGAGGCTAGACTGAAGACAACCAGAGAGCAAGCCTTTTCAGCAATGGCCCCTCGATGGTGGAATCAACTTCCAGAGACGGTGCGAGCCCTGCGGGACCTGAGCCAGTTCCGCAGGGCTTGCAAAACCTCCCTGTTTCAGCTTGCTTTTGGGACAGAACCTGGCTAAATGGATCTGTAGCCATCTAGCCATCTTGTGCATGATTGTGATCAATAGCACTTTATAGCACCTGTTTTATCTATTTAATTAACTATGTAATTGTTTCGCAACTGAATAGTATTTTAAAATTGTTTGTTTTATATTGTATTTTATTTATATCATGGTCTTCCATGTCTGTGAGCCGCCCTGAGCCTGCCTTTGGCGGGGGAGGGCGGGATATAAGAATAAATTTATCTTATCTTATCTTATCCTCCTGGGCTCTTTCATTTTAACACAGTTCTAATGTTATCATTTAATATCATCATCATCTAGTATGATGTCCAAAGGGCTACTGATAGAAAAGTAGTTTTTCCTGGAAAAGTTCCTCAACTCATGCAGCTCCCTTGGACCCAAGGAATCTGAAAGATCTTCAGTTGCATTTAATGTAACCATGATCAGTTACATTACAGATCAACAGACTTCATCAAATTGCCCTTGGACAGTAAGCCTCCTGGCCCTTGTCTCCCCCTTTTAGCTGGAAGAAGTAGTATAATTTTTGTTTGTTTAGTATTGTGGAGTTCTTCAGGGTATACTCTTGCTGGGGATGACATTTCTCTGCATCTATACAAATCCCTGGGTTTGACATCTCTCAGCAGCTTGGTTGCTTTTTTTTGCTAAGCTCTCCATGCTGTTATCTTGCTATTGATAACAGATTCATACGCCTATGCTAGAAAACCCTCTGAAGGAAAAGTTATTTTTAGCTTCAAAATATTGAGTTGAGATTATTCACAACGGAGGGTTTGGGGTTAGGGGAAGGTGAGTCGAATATTAACACCCAGAAGTATGTATTTTGCAGCAACTGTACTCTGCAGGAAAATGAATTTAGATTGCAGCAGTTAAGCTAGAGAGCAAGACAGGACTTTCTTTATTTCTGTTGACTGAAATAGCCAATTAAAGAACCTTTACAATAATTGGCATGAACCTGCCCAGTTACTGCAGTCATCATCTGAAGTTCTCTTTAGTGTGTCACCGTGGTCTTAAATAAGGTGTGTGTGTGTCTGTAGCCTAATAATGGAATTCCCTTTCCACAGGTTATTTGGATGACAGTGCTAATTTCCATTCTGCTCAAGATATATTTATTTACCCAGCTTTCTGTTTGTTGTTTATAACATTATTTTAATATGTGATTGTTTTATACTAGTAGTTTGAATTGTCTGTAAACTGCTTCAGGACTATTTGAGATAGACATTGGAACAGCAGTGTTTAAAAAACAAAACATATACTACGCTACAAAAATAAGACATTTTGCCCAAGGCTGTTTTTACCTGAAGCAAAGATTCTTTAAGGAATTTGGAGGGTTAGAGAAGCCCACAGAGGCAAGATATCTTTACAAGTGACTTAATTAAGGGAAAAACAATTCACAATATAAACAAAGAGCAACTTGGCGCTCTCTTAACCCTTTGTTGGAAAAGGTGAATAACCAAGAGGAGGATGATTCTGTAGCCACTTATGGAACCTAGCTGCCAACATACTTGAAGTCAAAATAAAGTCACCTGATCACACCATTCCTCTGGGGTTCTTCTATGATGGTACTACATTAGGCTGCAAAGCAAAAATCAAAACAAATCCCAGGGTAACTAATTTGAAAAACAACAGTTTATGTGTGTCTATATTTGTGAATAGTATAGAGCAGGGGTGTCAAACATGCAGTTCAGGGCCTGAATCAGGCCCCTGGAGGGCTCCTATCAGGCCCCCAAGCAACTGGCAGTCATCTGCTTCCTTCTTCCTATGTCTTGCTTCCTTCTGCATAACAGCTTGCTTTGCAAGGCTTGCTCAATTGCACAGGAGCTACAGAGCAAAACCTCTATTTTCTCCATTGGCTGAGGCTCCTCAAGGAAGAAGGGGGGAAGGAATAGCTTGCTTTGCCAGCCTCTCTCAATCACACAGCAGAGCTACTGAGCCAAACCTCTCTTCCTTTTATTGGCTGAGGCTCCTCCCTCCCAGTCCCCTGGGGAAGGAAGGAAAGAGCCAGAGCTTCGTTTGGCCAGTTCTCTGAATCCCACAGGAGAGATACAAAGAGAGCATCTTTAAAACCAATGAGTGCTAACATTTTAAACATGTTTTGAGTTTTTTAAAAAATATATTTGTGTTTGTCTGTGTTCTTTATAAAATTTATATCTCTGCTACATAATCTTAAATAGGTACATGCATGGCCTGGCCTGACATGGCTCGGCCCAACCTGACATGGCTTGGTCCAACAAGGTCTCATGTCACATCCGGCCCTCATAATAAATGAGTTCGACTCCCCTGGTATAAAGAATAGTGACAGTACTGTACTTTTAAAGCATTTTGCTAAAGAAACGGTATTACTGTTCTATTGAGAACAGTGACAAATTAAGACTATTAAAGTTTAGAAAAACTGAAAAATCAGTTTCTGAGGACCCTGACAGCAGTTTAACTGTACAGCTGTTCAAATCCTGTTGTATGATGAGTGATATGGTACAAGGTAAACATTTTAATTCTATATCTTGTACCTCAATATACAATGAAAAAACATTAATGATGTTGATTGTTATAATGACACATTTTGACATCTAATAAAATGGAAGCAATCAAATACTTAAAATCTATTTGTACCTCTGGTTTTCTTAGTATGAAAAGATTACTGGAAACAACAGGTTTATACCTGGGCACTGTTGGTATATAGAATTCTGATTAGAACTTCAGTAGTAGGTTTATCCTGTCAGTATCTCAGAAACTAGTATCTTAAAGTTTACCTTTTTGCTGAAATCCTTTCAATCAGGCAGCCATTGTGAGAAACTTAGTTCTTGGCATGAGAAATGGCAGATTGGAGTACTGCTTTGCAATCTGATCTCATTGTAAGAAGATTCCAAGGCTACCATTTCATTTGGGACTTGGTACTGTTAGTCTGTGATTTTATCTACTGGCAGAGTTGCATTCCCACCTTTCCATTTCAAATAGTAAACTGGGGCATACAGGTTGATTTTTTTTTCTTATAAGACATACAAAAGATGTCGTCTTAAGCAGGAAATACAGTTGAATCTAATTAATCCAGTCCCAGTTGTTGAAAATAAAAACTAGAATTCCTCTTTTTCTTGTAATAGTAAAATTTCTATGATTTCAGACTGCAAATGTGCAAATAGTAAGTCAGTAATACTGTGAAATAACATTTCTTGCATTAGTTCAATTGAATTTGCAAGCAAAAAGTTGTAGTTGAGGTAATAATTTTTTATACATTTGTGCAGATGTAGTCCTTTAAGAGTTACAACTACTATAACGCTAGATTTTTCTCCATTGTGATAACTTTGGTGCTTTTCATGCTGTGCTGAGGCTTCCTGCAGTGACAAACAAAGTAGGAAAAAATGGGCATGCATTAACTAGAAAAATGATGGTGTTCTAGGGAAGAATTGTAAGGGCAAATGAACCTGTGGATGGTCACAAAATGGCAGTGGATGTAGCCACATGTACTTAACACGGATATTTAGTTCCCTGTGTTCTAAAATGCTCATGTAGGTGGAGCTTCATTTTACTGTACATTGTCTATCACTAGGTAGTGCTGCACCAATATTATCTGCCATACTGGTGCCACAGGCGAGGTAGCACAAAATGTGTGATTGTAATATATTGTTTCCAGCTAAACTTCAGACCTTGGGATTGGATAATGCCTTTTTGTTGACTTTGTCTTATTGATCTGTGATGAAAAAAGACTGTTTCAGTGGGACGTAAATAGCACTATTATCCTTGCTTGTTGTGTGTGCTCTCCTGCCTTCTTTGGCTTTACATATTCCAAGTCCTATTGTCCCTATATAGATTTTCTGACCGTACCAGCTTACAGAAGAGCCTTCTTTTTAGCCAGGTTTAATGTGCTCCCTACTGCTGTTCTTAGTGGGCACTATTCTCAGAGATTATGTGGTTGTGGATCCAGCTCTGTTGAAACTGTAGAACATGTGTTTTTTTGCTTGCCAAACGTATAACTACTTAAGACAACAGTTTATCGACCCATTGATTTCCGATATTGATCTGCCTGTGGCAAATAAGCTCCAGCTTTTGCTTGGTGGCTTTGATTTAACTATCACAGTTTCAGTTGTAAAATTTCTTCTGGGAGTGTTTAGATTTAAGAGACAAGAGGAGGATTTTTAGAAAATGGGAAATTTTAGAAAATTTTAGAAAATTTTAGAAAATGGGAAATGATGTTTTATGTTGTGCACTTTGCTGATTCTAAATGTTTATTTTGTAAAATCTGTAAAATCTATGTTACTGATGATTTTTTTTATTCTATTGCCATTTGCTTATGACCAAGTGGTCTGTGAGCAATAAATATATATGATGATTCTGTTTCCAGCTAGTTCTTAAAAATGAAGTGAGTTCTTGAGTTATGTCAAGTGTTTCTACAGTTTCAGACTTGCTCTTTTAGAACATAAATTCAAGATGGTCAGGCTGATGCTGGCCTAGCTGAATACCAGGGTTCTTTAGAATAAAGAAGCAGAATTATTTTTAAAGGAAGAATGATGTTGAGTTTATGTAAGGCATTCTTGAGGGGAGGGAAGATATTGAGGGCCTTAACAAACAGTGCTCAAGGAAAACTTTATTTAAACAAAATAGCAATGGATATGTGTAGAAAAGGTTCTTACACAATCAAGCAAGTGTAAGGAAACCTTATATGAACCCCCTTCTACCCCCCTGACATTCTGGCCCTGATATCAGGAATGCTAGTCTCCAGGAGAAACCTGGAAATCCCCTGGAATTACAGCTCATCTCCAAACTACACAGTTCATTCCCCTGAAGAAAATGGATGCTTTGGAGAGTGGATCCAATGACATTGTACCCCACTGAGATCCTTGTCCTACCCAGGACTGAATGACCCTGCCTTGCCTGACTTCAATACATTGGCTGAGGGAATAGAGGAAACTTCCTGATCTTTCCTTTTCTCAAGTAGCTCCCAACGTTTCCTGAGGATCAGGGGATCCCTTGCTGCATTTGCACAGTTTTGCCCAAGTTCCCTTTCCTTGCTGCTCCCCAATGCCATGTTTTCAGGGTATGGGGGATTAACTGAGAGAAGTGGGAAAGATCCTATTGCATGCTTGTGCATTTGTAGGATTTATCAAACCTGCTATCTTTATAATTGTACCAGACATGTTTAAGTGCAGTATGTTCTAAAGTTACATTGAAAATTTATTATTTAAGGAGAAAGATTTAAGCAGAATGGCCTTAACTTCAAAAGTTTATCAAGATAGTAGCAAAAAAATGGAGCTTTTCAGTTTATTAAACTCTGCTGGTTTTAGATTTCCCTGTGAGGCATCTTTATTGTCGGGGAAGGTTCCTGCTGTGGGGATAACGGTCTTCAGTGCACAGCCCCACAAAAACACCTGCTGACGTGTTTGTATTAACTGGCTGCATTAGTTTCAGACAAAGGATTATTCCTGTGGACAAACTCCCACAGCGTCAAGAAGTGAAGTGAACAAGCATTAAAACATTTACTGATTAAATTCCTTATTACAGACCTTGGAACTGCCCCAGCAATCTTTCTGCCAAGCTCATAATGTCTGTGCCAAGCTCAAAACTGGCTGTAGCTATATGCCTGGGACCATCTCTGTACCACCCAGCTTGTTGGTGCAATAGCTACACTCCATTGTCCTGGAGAAATTTTTTCCAGTGGTCTCCCATTTTGTATATTATACTTGTCCGCATATTTGTGTTTTTAAGACATCTTGTGTGACATTCAGTACATCGGTACACTGAAGACCGTTACTTTTTCTACAGCCTTGTTTTTCTGCCTGTGAAAATGATTTTATTAATAAACCATTTCAGGAGTTACAAAAGAAGATAAATACTGATTGCATACAATGTACCGGACACTTGGAGCTGCAGTGGTGGTTCCCCCATCTCAGAGATTCACCTTGGATGTGGCTGTGGTTGTCTGGGAGGCAATAATGGGCATAAAACCATGCCTACTACTTTTGCCTGTAAAGCTGTAGTCTGGTGTTCTCTTGGGAGTTGTTTGCCTTTGTTATAGTGGATAAAAGTTAGATATGAATGTTGGAGATGTGCCTACAAATGTCTTCTCACTGTTGAAGATTACTGGGTACAAGTCCTTAGGTACATCAGGATTTCTGTTTTGAGGACAAAATAGGATACTCCCATATAAGCAACTTTGAGCTGCTGAATGAAATGGCAAGATATAAATGTGATTTTTAATAGGTGAATAATGTATTATAATATTTACTTCTCAGAAAATGGACTGTATGATGCTGTATTTATTTCCCATAAAGTACATATATTCCACAAAACAGTCTAGTTCAGTTAAGTTTTGCCCTGATCTGGATGTCCAGGCTGACCCTGTTTCATCAGATTTTGGAACCTAAGCAAGGCCAGTCATTGTTAGTAGTTGGATGGGGGATCACCTGGGAAGTCCAGGGTTGCTATGCAGAGGTAGCCAATGGCAAACCACTTCTGTATGTCTCTTGCCTTGCAAACCCTATGGGGTTACCATAAGTTAGCTGCAACTTAACAGCACTTTACATACACAGTTAAGTTTCCATGGGCCAGAATATGGATAGTGGGATTTGTTTCCAAGTAAGTATTCTGGTCATCGCACCTCAAAAAGGATTTTATAGCATTGGAAAAAGTCCTGAAAAGGGCAAATAGAATGATTAAAGGTTTGGAACACTTTCCGTATGAAGAAAGATTAAAACGCTTGGGGCTCTTTAGCTTGGAGAAACATCAACTGTGGGGTGACATGATAGAGGTTTACAAGATTATGCATGGGATGGAGAAAGTAGAGAAAGAAGTACTTTTCTCCCTTTCTCAAAATACAAGAACTCGTGGGCATTCAATGAAATTGCTGAGCAGTCGGGTTAGAACGAATAAAAGGAAGGACTTCACCCAAAGTGTGATTAACATGTGGAATTCACTGCCACAGGAGATGGCGGTGGCAGCAAGCATAGCCAGCTTCAAGAGGGAATTGGATACAAATATGGAGCAAAGGTCCATCAGTGGCTATTAGCCACAGCATATTGTTGGAACTGTCTGGGGCAGTGATGCTCTGTATTCTTGGTGCTTGGGGGAGGGGGCACAGTGGAAGGGCTTCTAGCCCCACTTGTGAACCTCCTTATGGCAGTTGGGGGGTTTTTGGCCACTGTGACACAGAGTGTTGGACTGGATGGGCCATTGGCTTCTCTTATGTTCTTATGTTCACCATAAGAACATGGCTTCTCTTATGTTCTTATGTTATGTATTTCACTACATATTTATTTGACAGTCAGACTTGCTCTGTTTAAAGCTGTTGGTCAGATGGTCAGGTGTGAGCCCATCAACAACCCTGTTCAATTTGTTACTGAACAGCCATGATTGCTTGCCAAACAGGATTGCATCACGTTTTTACAAAACTGTGTGTGCACAAAGACACCACTGATCAAACTGATTGACAGCCATTAGCCTCGCTAGAGACTACTTGCATGAACTCTGGAGAGCCAGTTTGGTGTAGTGGTTAAGTGTGCGGACTCTTATCTGGGAGAACCGGGTTTGATTCCCCACTCCTCCACTTGCACCTGCTAGCATGGCCTTGGGTCAGCCATAGCTCTAGCAGAGGTTGTCCTTGAAAGGGCAGCTGCTGTGAGAGCCCTCTCCAGCCCCACCCATCTCACAGGGTGTCTGTTGTGGGGGAGGAAGGTAAAGGAGATTGTGAGCCGCTCTGAGACTCCTCGGAGTGGAGGACGGGATATAAATCCAATATCTTCTTCTTCTTCTTCTTTATTAAAATGGAGCATATATTTATGACTTCATTATATATTTTGTGACTAATTTAATTGTCTATTTAAAGAATTCCTGTTGAGCAGAGCCAGTTACACAGTAGTAGAACTCAGTTGGGCTGAGAGAGAGAGAGAGGCCATTAAGGCTATACTGCATGATTAGGGAGAAATAAAATGAAGCAACCTGCCAAACTGCCACAGATGAATCAACAAACAGTCAAACTGATCATTAAAAAAGCCCAACTTCTTGTTGAGAACCAGTGTGGTATAGTGCTTAAGAGCAGCAGACGAGTTCTGCGCATGCGCCACAGAGATAGATGCCTCACACTACCCCTCTGATAAAATAGTGAGATAAAATGTAATTACAACTGAAATTAATGGATGATAAGCAAGAAAAGAGAAACTATAGGGAGCATAAGCTTTGAAGAGCAACTACTGACCTGGTTTGGTGAGTCATTTTGAGTATAAATCTACTTAAGGACACTTTTAAAGCTGCAGATAAAACAAAGAGAAAATGGCGGCAAAAAAAGAACTAAAGGAACTGATTGAAGTTATAGCTAGCATGGAAAAAATATTAGAGACAATATTAAAGAACTTCATAATAAAGTGGAACATTTAACTGAGAAAATTAAAGCAGTTCAGTCAGCAGCTGATAAGGCTTTGGAGATTAAAAGACATAACGAGAAAGCATTGCAAAAAGTTAAAAGAAAGGTTGCCTCCTTATCAAACCGTCAATGCTGAAGAAATCTGAGGCTTTCAGGACTAAAGGAAAATATCCTAGTTAGAGAACTTGAAAAGACTTTAATTGAATGGTTTCAAAAACTTGTGATAAATATTATGGAAAATGTCTTGGAACATGTCCATAGAAGCTTAAAACTGAAACCTAAAGCTGGAGACAGTCCTAGGGATGTTATTATTGCTTTTTCAAGAGAAAAACTGCAAGATAAAGATTACAACTTCAAGGACAGAGGGTAATACCACATCTTGATTTATCATCAAAGACAATACAAGAGAGAAGCCTGATGAGACCGTACGCTCAGGAACTGTTTAATAATGGGATTTGGTGGGGTAGGGCGGGATATAAATTGAACAAATAAATAAATTTTATTTTCCTGGGGGTATCCAGCAACTATCTTAATCTTCAAGGATGGAAAACTAATGAGGGCTAAAACCCCTTCAGAAGCGGAGAAACTATTTGAAAAGCTTAATATAAGCTACAGTCCTAAGGACTGAAAAGGGACTGGAGAAGGGGATTGAGTTAAAATGCTGTGGAGTGAAGAGGGAGGACTGCAAAGGGACTGAAGAAGGGAGAAGAAGAAGAAGGAAAATAAAACAAGAACTGAGTTAAAATGCTATGGAGTGAAGAGGGAAGAGGAAATGTTATGGTGAATTAAAAGTAAAGTGGGCACTGGCTTTCTAAGAGTATAATGGATTTATGTTACTCAAGATAATGTTTTAGCTAGAGCTGGTTGTTGAATTGAAAAATGAATATGAATATGAGGGGGTCTATAGGAGTAGGCAGGATTTAATTGCTAAGACTCAAAAGGGAGGGAAAAATGGAATCCCTTTCCCAAACCCTCAAGGAGGGGTTTTTCGGACTATGGGGGGGACTGACCAGGCAATGAGAGAAATTGAAAAAAAGGAAAATAAGGACCAAAGAGCACACCGGATGTGTGTGTTATAACTAAGAAATGGGGAGAGTGATGAAGATGCGCTCCTTGAATGTAAATGGCTTGTTGGATCTTAAACATTATAGACTAAATAAACAGTTAAAGAATTTAGGAATAGATGTATTATGCATTCAGGAAATGCATAAAAGCAAAACGAATTTGAGACCATTATTAAATTTTCAAATATGGCGCGTGCAAATAGAATCAAGGGGAACAAAATAAGCAAGAGGAGTGGCTATTCTACTTCATTCTAGACTGAATATTAATATTTTGGAATATTCTAAGGACAGAGAAGAAATATTTTTTTTTGAAATTTAGTATGAATGGTAAGATATATACGTTGTCAAATATTTATCCACCTAACAAAGATCAGAACTTATTTTTGCAATCTTTTTATGAAAGGGAATTATTAATAGTAGGAGATTTTAATACTGATATTACGGAGAACAAGAAATTGAATCTTAAAAAAATGCAGACTTAGAGAGATATATGATTCTTTGCAAAAGGAAAAGCAATCTACTTTTTTTTAAAAAAGGTATAAAAAGTTCTCTTGTATAGACCACACATTAATAAAAGAATCTAATGATATGAAAATTAGTAGGGTGGAAACAGGGCCGATATGGATTTCTGATCATGCACCAATTACCATAGAGGTAGGACTGAATGAGGAAAGGAAGGTTAAATAATGGAGATTTAATCCTAAAGTGGGGGGGAGGGGTGGGCTCCCTCTTGGGTATCCTGCCCCCCCAGGGAAGAGTATGCGCAATACATAGCCTCTCCTTTCCCGGTGTAGTGAACGCCGCGTGGTCACTGTCCGGCTATGCCTGGCAGATGGTCACTGCAATGGCCTCTCCTGCATTACTGCATCCATGGCAACACCTTCCCGCTGGTCCCCCCCCCCGTTTCTCACAGAGTTTGCCACGTCATGGTGCGACTGAATGTCCGGCGGTATAACCGGATGGGCAGGCTGGGCTCACCAACCTCGCCAGCCAAGAGAAGGAAAACTCTAACATCAAACCAGGGCAGATAGAGCTCGTTAATGTAACACCTACCACCTGGAGGACTCGCTGCCGGCGTCCTGGCTTACTGGGCCATGGCAGATGACCCCAAGGTGAAAGGGTGGAGCCAGTACCGCGCACACTGTGCTTCACCTAAAAATTCCTCTGCGCAGGCCTGAAGGGCATATCCACATCCACAACCCACAACACACCAAGTCCTGCAGTGATGGGCAAGGGGCGAAACGGCAGGTGGAAGATGCCACTGGAAGCCGCAGTCCTGATCCTGCATGTAGGCGGTTCAGGGTATTGGTCGCCTGATGCTGACCCAGAGACGAAAGCATTTTTCGGCAGCACCCTGAACGACCAAGCAGCCTTATCTAGGGACAGCACTGCTTGCTCCACATGGAGAGGGGCCTAGATAAGGTGGCCTAAACAAAGCTCGTCTCCCCCACCCCAGTTGGCTAGCCGCGGTCAACGGGCATCCTTACTTGCTCCACATGGAGAGGGGCATGCACCTGCCTCACAAAGTGTGCAAAGACTAAAGCTTGTGTTTGGAACATCAGAACCATGCTTGACACAGTAGACAGTGGTCGCCCTGAACGACGCTCTGCTCTAGTTGCCCACGAACTTCTCAGGTTGAATATTGTCATAGCAGCTCTCAGTGAGGTCCGTTTCCCTGAGGAAGGTAGTCTTCAAGAACATGGTGCTGGCTATACCCTCTACTGGTCGGGTAAGTCAAAGGCTGAGAGCCGCCTTTCTGGCGTTGGCTTCATGGTCAGGAACTCCATTGCCTCTAAACTCGAAAACCTGCCAACAGGTCACTCAGATCGCATCATGTCCATGCGCCTCCCACTTCAAAACAAGCAGCATGCAACACTTTTCAGTGTGTATGCCCAACCCTTCAAGCAGATCCTGCAGAAAAGAACAAGTTCTATGCTGATCTACGCAACCTCGTACGAAAGACCCCTACAGAGGACAAGGTGATCATCCTTGGCGACTTCAATGCCAGAGTAGGTAAAGACTCGGAAGCCTGGAAAGGAGTACTTGGCAAACACGGCAATGGCAACTGCAATGATAACGGGCGCCTCCTGCTAGAATTCTGCACAGAGCACCAGCTCACCATCACCAACACTATCTTTCAGCAGAAGAACAGTCTGAAGACAACCTGGATGCACCCACGGTCCAAGCACTTGGCACCTTATCAACTACATTCTGGTGCGCCAGAGAGACCTTCGAGATGTCTTACACACCCGAGTAATGCCCAGTGCGGAATGTCATACGGATCATCGTCTTGTACACTGCAATCTCCGTCTTCACTTTAAACCCACACCCAGGAGAGGAGGTATCCCTCGGAGGAAGCTTCAGGTTGGCAGCCTTCAGTCAGCTGAAGTTAAAGCTGCCTTCCAGGCAAAACTCCAGTCAAGAATTGAGGACCCCAGTTGCCCCACAGACCCTTCTCCAGAAGCACTCTGGGAACTCCTAAAAACTACCATCCTGTTGATCTCTGAAGAAGTCCTCGGGTTCTCCACAAGGAAGAACAAGGACTGGTTTGACGAGAACAATCAAGAGATCCAAGAATTACTAGCGAAAAAGAGATCTGCCTACCAAGCACATCTTGCTCAGCCCTCCTGTCCCGGGAAAAAAGCAATCTTTCGCGCTGCATGTAGCAACCTCCAGCGCAAGCTTCGAGACATTCAGAACCAGTGGTGGACCAAACTTGCAGAGAGAACCCAGCTGTGTGCAGACACTGGTGATTTAAGAGGGTTCTACAAAGCCCTGACGGCAGTATATGGCCCATCATATCAGGCTCAGAGTCCCTTGCGTAGTGCAGACGGCCAAGTGCTCCTCACAGACAAGGCATCCATACTGAACCAGTGGTTGGAGTATTTTCAGGTTCTCTTCAGTGCCAACCGCGTAGTTCAAGATTCAGCAATCCACCTCACCCCACTTCAACCAGTGAAAACAGAGTTGGATGAGATCCCCACCCTAGAAGAGACTGTTAAAGCCATCAAGCAACTGAAAAGTGGCAAGGCAGCAGGAGTTGATGGAATCTCACCAGAGATCTGGAAGCATGGGGGCACAGTACTACATAGCACACTTCACAAAGTACTTGTCACCTGCTGGGAACAAGGCAAACTACCACAGGACTTTCACGATGCAATCATCATCACTCTACACAAGAACAAAGGGGAAAAGTCAGACTGCTCCAACTACCGGGGGATAACCCTGCTCTCCATCGCAGGCAAAATCCTTGCCAGAATACTCTGAACAGACTGGTGCCCACCATTGCAGAAGAACTCCTCCCAGAGAGCCAGTGCGGCTTCAGAGCTAACAGGAGCACCACCAACATGGTATTTGTTCTCAGGCAGCTCCAAGAGAAATGCAGGGAACAGAACAAGGGTCTATATGTGACTTTTGTCGACCTTACCAAAGCTTTCGATACCGTTAGCAGGAAAGGCCTGTGGCAAATCTTGGAACGTTTAGGATGTCCCCCAAGGTTCCTCAGCATGATCATCCAGCTACACGAAGACCAGCGAGGCCAAGTCAGACACTGCAACGACCTCTCGGAGCCCTTCCCAATAGGCACAGGTGTAAAGCAAGGCTGCGTTCTCGCGCCAACTCTCTTTACGACCTTCTTTAGCATGATGCTTCAAAGAGCCTCAGTAGATCTAGATGATGACGATGGTGTCTACATCCGCTGTCACACTGACGGCAGCCTGTTCAACCTGAGGCGACTAAAGGCTCACTCCGAGACAATGGAAAAACTTATCCGCGAGCTACTGTTTGCTGATGATGCTGCACTCGTCTCCCACTTGGTATCAGCTCTGCAGCATATGACGTCCTGCTTTGCAGAGGCTGCCAAGCTATTCGGCCTAGAAGTTAGTCTGAAGAAGACAGAAGTTCTCCACCAGCCTGCACCCCAGGAAGATTATCACCCTCCCTGCATCACTGTGGGTGAATCAGTTCTGAAGACAGTCCAGCAGTTCAGCTACCTGGGGTGCATCATCTCCTCAGATGCCAAGATCGACAAGGAGATTGACAACAGGCTGGCAAAGGCAAACCGTGCATTTGGCCGACTGCACAAAAGAGTGTGGAGCAACAAGCATCTGAAAAAAGGCACAAAGATCAATGTTTACAAAGCGGTTGTGATGACAACCCTCATATACGACTCTGAATTGTGGGTTTTATACCGTCATCACCTGCGACTCCTCGAGCGCTTTCATCAGCGCTGCCTTCGCACCATCCTCAACATCCACTGGAGTGACTTTGTGACCAACACTGAAGTCCTCAAGAGGGCGGAGGTTACAAGCATCGAAGCACTGCTGTTGAAGACGCAGCTGCGCTGGGCAGGGCATATTTCTAGGATGGAAAACCACCGCCTTCCCAAGATTGCTCTGTATGGCGAACTTTCCACCAGCCATCGAAATAGAGGGGCACCAGAGAAGAGGTACAAGGACTCCTTGAAGGAATCCCTTGGCACCTGTCGCATCAACCATCACCAGTGGTCTGACCTAGCCTCAGATTGCAAAGCATGGAGGCACACCATCCACCAGGCTGTCTCTTCCTTTGAGAACGCACGCATAGCTGGTCGTGAGGACAAAAGGAGATTGAGGAAGAATCGCACTGCTACAGCACCAACCCCAAATCAGACTTTTCCCTGCAGCCACTGTGGCCGGATCTGCCTGTCCCGCATTGGTCATGTCAGCCACCAGCGAGCCTGCAGCAGACGTGGACTACTGCACCCTTCTTAAATCTTCATTCGCGAAGTCAAGCCGAGAGAGGGAGAGACAGTGGCACTTTGAACTTTGTCCGTATATATAAGGAATGAAGTTTTGAAACAGGTTCCTTGATCACTATATTCACTTAACAATGCATTTAATCGCTCTTTGCTGAAAACAGTAGTTTATTAACAGTACACTTTTAACTGATCCACTGTCTAGCATGCATGCTGGATCAAGCATTCAGTACTTGGGTTCAGAAGATCTCCTGAAGGCTGTTGATTTTTAAGTCAGGACAAACACAAAAAACAAGTAATTACATGATGGCCGTTTTAAATTTGACCACTTTTCAATGGTTGAAGAGCCAATTGTACTTAATGTTCAATACACAGAATCTCTAACTTGCCATGGCATGTGATCAGTTCCTATAGAAAGCAATTGGTCATATGGCTCAGTTTAAAGAAGCCAGCTGTGATATAATCATTCAAATTCACCTTTCCTCTTGGGGGGAAAACACTGCTGCAGCCGCATCAGACCCAGCACAAAGGCCTCTAATATGGGGAAGGGACTTTGGAATTCACTTGCTCTCTTCTGTTCTTGTTCTTCCAGGGATTAATGAAGACTGGAAGGGCTGATCCCAGCTGCTTGTTTTCTGTTGTTGATTTTTGTTTTAAAGTTGTTCATGCATTTGGATTGGCTAGTGATATTTTTTTATTAGCCTGGTCCTTTTGCAGTTGCTTTCATTGCTGCTGTTTTTGTTTTTAAAACAGAACAGTTTATGTTGTTTCATATTAATATGGGCATATTCTTATTTTGTAAATCTGCAGACATTGACTCCATCAATTTATCCTCATAACAACTCTGCAAGGTAGTTCCAGCTAGAGAAAGTGAATGGCTGGAAGTCACACAGTGGCAGTCTGAACTTGGACCTCTAAACCTGAAGGCTTAGTTATCTACCTCAGGTTGGAAATTGGCATTAATCACCTTTCTGTTTTATTCAACCTTGCTGCCAGTTTAATTAGTATAGTTTAGTTTATTTTAGCTTCTTTCATAAAATGTGTATGCTTTGTTGGAAGTTGCCTTTTTAAGGAGAAAGATGGGGATAAAAATTAGTGAACCATTATTGGTACGATGCAATTTGCTTGCCTGTCTGCTTGTGATACTGGTGTAGGTGTTAAGGTGTAATGGGCAGGAAAATAAAATCTCAGTATCTGGATCCTGAATCCCTTTCTGTAAGTTTTATTCATTTATCAGGTCATAAAGCAAGTACTGGTTTCCTCTAAAAATGTCATTGTTTACATGAAACCTGGCTTTGTTGAAGTACCAGTTTACACATTGGTTGATGTAATGGGTTGTCAGTGCGCATGTAACAATATGTTTACCTGATTTCACCATCTTTTTACAGTTGCAAAAAGGTTCGGACATACAAATAACATATGGTGAATGTGCTAGCTTTTACATTGAAAGACTGTGTGGTGCATATGACTGTAGCTTGAAAACGATGTTTATTTGTAGTCTGCAATTTTATTCCCACTATTTTCAGTTTTATTTCCACTGCTTGAGAGTAAGGGTTTGCCACAGTAAGAATTCAGCCTGCTGTTTAGACATGAGAATTCTTTTATGTACGAAAATAAAGGACTTATTCTGCAGGATGTGACTACAGCCAGCAGGAATATTTCAAGTCTCTTTGTTGGTGTCTGATTATGGAGAGAACAATCTGGCCTTTATTAATTATTAATCTTCAGTAGGAATGTTAATACTTTTAATTTTAGTTCTGTACATCTTTGTGAAAAAGGAAATAGCTATAGTAATATAGTAAGAAATATGCAGTAATTTCCTGAAACTTTCTCCTCTAGAGGTCTGTTTAAAATAGTTAGGAACTTATAATAAAGCCACTTCCATTATCCAATTTAATGGCACATTCATTTTAATGAATAGGTCCTTTTTAGGTACACATCTCACTGTCTGTCAAAGCACACTATGATGCACACACAGGGCTAATTCACACATGGCCCAAGCCAAGGGTGAAAATTATGTATGTGGTGAAACTCAGGAGCAGGCAGGCCGTGTAACTGTATGCTCTGATTCAAGAGCATATAACCTTTAGCATGTCAATATGTACCGAGGCCTCTGGATTTGATTGTGTATATTCAGAAAAAAAAATCACAAAGAGGCTTACTTGTTACCGGGGGAAAGCAGAGGAATCAAAGCTCTGTTCCTCACCACATGTATAACTGCATACACAAACTCTGTGTGAAGCTATCCTTAGAATGCAGGTGGGGCTTGCTTGCTGTTTCAAAAAGCATTGCAGCAGTTCTATGAAGAAATCTTCTTTACTGCCATTGTATGTGTATTCCCCACTTCTCTGAATAGTGTTATGAGTAGAACTTCGTGTATTTCTTTTTCTTTTGGCGAGAGAGCTGCCCTAAAGACTAATTTTGTCTTACACATATGCATAGAGCTTGTATGGAAGTAGAGAGTCTGACTACCATTAAAGCTTTAGGACAATATATTTTGCAGCCATCTAGTGGCAGAAAGAGAGTTCTGCAAGCAAGGTAGAGAATGGTGGCTTAAGGTAGTTACCTAATTGGCATACTTGGAGGAGTTAAGTTATCCACTAATAAAATGTCTGTATAACTGATAAAGCTAAAATGGTAGCATGTATGACTGTAACTGAAATAGTGTGCTGTTATGCTGGCACGTGCTGTTTCTGTTTACCCCTATCTTAAATGATGGAGAGACTACAGAACTCCCTGTTCGGATTATTAGATTTACTAGAGTCTGGATTTCTAGATTTGGAAGTTTAGTGGCTTTTTAACAGATGTCCATTAGATGCAAGCTACAATTTTTTTGCTGCCTTTTAAGGTGCCACAGACTTAATTTACTTAGTGCTGTTGACGATAGACTTCAGAATCTACTACTGTCTATGCATTTAATTATCTCTACTTCTACCCTTCTAAATGCTCTGCTGAAAACATTAGTCACTAGCACCATCTCAAGAACTAACACAATAATTTGTAAGTTAACCCCTGCATGACAGTACTTTGATGTGTGGTTTTCCAAACATCTTAATGTCTACTTCTATTCAAATTTCGTCTGTTTTAAGTAAATAAATTTGTCTTGTACTACAGAGGTGTTTGAGTGATAGGTTGCAGTAAAAATTTAAATGAAAATCTAGGTGTGAGTGTAAAGAAAGACAGAGAAAGTTATCATAGATGCCTGAACACGTATATCTATATACTTCTATTCCAGTCTATGTTCAAGGAGGTCGCTGTAGTGTTCCTGGTGTCTCTCCCCCCCCCCTTTATAATCACAACAATGCTGTGAGGTACATTAGGCTGACTTTATGGTTTTGCAATTTTCCAGGTTCTAGACCAACGCTTGGACCTCTGTAAGGCAGTGGAGCCACTATGTCACATTAAATTCTCAGATAAAGTACTTTAGCCAGTGCATAGCTCTGTCTCTGCCATTCTCTTAATTTCTTCCAGAAGTGCCCTCAGCTGTTGTTCTACCTGCATATTTGCCTCCAAGATCCAATAAGTAAATAATTCAAACATGTTCCTAACAACGATATATGTGGAGGGTAAATTACTGACAAACCATTTCAGACTGTTAACCTAGCAAACAAATAGGCAGCCAGCAGCTGTAACTGCATCTAGTAACATTATCATCTCTGTGAAAAATGGCCTTGTGACTCAAGGATGACTCTCTATAAATTGTTGTGTGATTTGTCCAATCCCCACTTTGTAGCCAAAAGCTGTATTAAGCTAAAGTTTACAGCACTGTAGAGTCAGTCTTTCCCTCATAGCTTCACAGAAACAGCTCCAGTTTTTTTGGAGCTGAAATTGTGAGAAGGTATTTTATGGAGTTAGGAACTGTAAACATGAACACAACACCTTAATAGAAATTCTGGCCCCATTACACAGGGAAATCTTACTGCAGATTTTCAGAACAGAAAGTCTTCATTCTTCACTGGATTCTGTGCCTGCTTTACATACCAGTCTTTTTCCTCTGGTGTATTTATTCTGCAGCTACAATTTTAAAAACATACTTTTCTAAATTAGGTGGAATTTGGGGGGCAATGTTCCCTCTAAGCTGAGTTAGTGTGAGTTAGCTTACAATTCTTTAGCCTCCAGCTCACACGTTTTTGTCCCAGCTCAAGAAAAATAGCCCCAGAGCACAGTAATTTATGCAACAGCTCACAACTTTAATGCCATAAGAACATAAGAGAAGCCATGTTAGATCAGGCCAATGGCCCATCCAGTCCAACACTCTGTGTCACACAGTGGCCAAAAAAAATTTCAGTAACTCACAAAGTAGAATTTTTGCTCCCAAGACTCCACAGTTTAGAGAGAACATTGGGGGGGGGGATGTTCAAAGATTTTTTTAAAAAATTACGCACTTGCTCTATCGCAGCTGCACAGTAGTGTCTTGCAAGCACCTTTTATTTAAATCCTCGTGGTTCTGGTTTTGCACATGCATTTTAGTGCTAGTTAGTTGCATGAAAAGAAACAGAAAAGAATACAGGCAAAGGGGGGGAAACTCTGTCAAAACTGACCAGACTATTTCTGAAACTGACAAGCAGCTGTGAAACCCTATTTTCCATATTAGCAGTAGGGGATTCTCTGCTGTGTAATTGACCACTGTGAAAAATGGGTGTCACACACTCTCATAATATGAGGAAATATGTTGCATGTACAGAGTGCATGGTAGAATCCACTAACACTGGCATTGGAAGCTGTGACTATTGGCAATGTATGTACACATGTGCATTTGCAAACTTTGCAAACTGCAACTCCTCCATGGTTTGCAGAGGTCTGCAATTTGTATGGGGAGGAGTCTTCTGGCAGAAGCTCTGGAGAGCTTTTTTAGTCTTGTGCCACTAAATTGTGTGTGGAGGGGGAATTGTGGGGGAATTTTTGCCCATGCCCCAGCATAGCTGCATAGTAATGCTGATTTCCTGTCCTTCCTTGAAAATTTGTGTGGGTTTCTGTTTGTGATTCTCTAATATGATCCTGCAGTCTTGTCATGATCTTGGCAGTTTTTTTAAAGCCTGTCCTATGTGGGTTGCAGTCTTCATCAAAATGGATTGATCCCAATGATTCATAAATTTGGTGGCTCACAGAAGGTCCATGTGTCTCACCTACCATTTTAATGCTAAACTTCCAGAGATTGCCAAAATGGTTTTCCCTTCCAAACTTTGTTCACTAAAGCATTTAAAAGGAAAATGTTTTCAAAGCTTAAAGGCTTCCCACCCCAGTCTCTTTTTACATCACATGTCAATTTTATTCAGTGCTGACAATCCCCCACCTTTATTTTGTTTGCTTGCAGCACTGAAATACTTTTTATTTTTTGCACTGGAGACACTGCCATTTGCCTCCTCTTCAATCCCCTTTTCAAGTCAATACCAGCAGGGAACTAAACCTCACACAGCTCCTTTTAAACTTTCCCCCTGTTTTAATTTTTTATTCAGCAATCTGAGACTAGCAATAGTCTAATATCACTAGACTCATGCTGCTTGTAAAAGAATTAAATTTTTAAAAATGAAGCAAAAATGATGCTTATACACCAACAAAGGGGGAGGAAGGCAGAAGGTGCAGAGTGGGCTGAATGACCTTGATGTGTGTGGGAAGTGACCTTCAAGGGGCAGCAAAAGGGCGGATGGGAATCTGAATGCTTTTGTTGAATTACCTTCAGCTTGGAAGCTAAACAAGGGGAAACTGGGCACAAAAGAACTCTCATGAAACCTGGAGAAACAGCAAGCAAAAATGAACTGAGTACTGAAGGGAGGAAAATCAGTGCAAAACGACAAAGAAAACTCAACAAACATGCACAGTGAAAGCAAGGGAAACCACTTGTGCATAATAGGCCTCAGTTTTTAAAGTCACTGGATAATTTTAATATGCATGTGATGAAATGTGGCTTCTGGTTCATTAAAGTTTATGCCACAATAAATCCATTCATTACTGAGCAACACAATTTTTTTTAAAAAAAATCCAAGTAAGTGTGGTATATATTATTGTATGAATGCTATCTAACCAGCTGCACTCATAGTTAATAGAACTGTGATTTTACTAACACTGACCTTGGCTGTGATCTTCAGCACAGTTATTTGGCAGATACTTTAAGATCAATAGGACTTCATAAAGTCAGTGTGAGTTCACATCACCATAGCATCATCTAGATCAAGATGGTTCAACTAATGCGACATGGTATGACAGTATATTTGATCTTGTCAAGTACATCTTGTAACTGTACCATCTACAAATCTGCTTTTACTTTGGAGTTCTAACCCACTCAGTATTGCAGCTGCCTGTCAGAACATGTATTACAGTATTACCATTGTGTTCCTTTTATTTCATCTCTATTTTGGGATCCCATATTGCTCATAGCACAATTCTAACTTTGAGAACAGCCAGGATATAAAATAATAATGTCACTGTTAGCGCTAGAGTACCATAGTGGTCTGAAACTTCTAGGTAGTTATTTGTAATGTTGTTGGCTTAAATTTTTTTTACTATAGTTTCTGCTCTAAAACCAATGTGATTTCATATACAAACACATGATATTTTACAAATTAACATTCAGAAGGATCCTGATCCAAAGAACTGAGGATACTATATTCAACCTACTTTGTAATCTTTGGTCTTCCCTAGCAGATATGATTTTAACTATTAAAATAAAATATAAATTAGATTTAATGATGTAATAACCTATGAGTATGACATTAAGGTAAAAGTTTTGAATGTTCTTCTAAGTGTGAGAATTAAAGAATGTGTTTTTGCCTCTGCAAACAAGGCCCACAACCCATTTTTAAAGTATGCAGAACAAGATGGATGCATACCAAATAGTGTAAGACATAGGCTGCTTCCTCAGGGGGATTTTTCCCTGAGGTAGAATATATTTTATTTTATAAAAATTTATACCTTGTCTTTCTGCCCTCATAAGGGCCATGAAGGCAGCTAATAAATTGAAATACAGGATAAAATCACATCTTAAACATTAAACCAAACAACTTACAAAAGCATAAAAACAACCATGAAGACATGTTCTGGTTGCAGCATTCTGCACTTGTTGGAGTTTCAAACATTTCTGAAGGACACCCTTGCATAGAGTGCACTGCAGTAATCTAATCTAGATGTAACCAAGTGTAGACAGTGGCCAGATTTTTCTGCCCGTGAAAGTCTGCAGTTGGTTAACTAGTTGAAGTTGGTAAAAGGCACTCCTAGCCACAGCTGCCACTTGAGTATCCAGCAGTTGGCCTACATCTAGGAGCACCACCATATTTATAAACCTGTACCTTCAAGAGGAGTGCAACCCCTCACAGTATGGGTGTCACCTTAAAATTTTATGTCATACCTTTTGCCTTGTTGGGATTAAGCTTTCATTAATAAGCCTGTGTCCACTGCCTCTAGGCATTGATTCAGCTGAACAGAGCAGAAGGCTGAAGTGGATCAGTGTGGGGGCTGCCTAGGGGCACACTGGTAGGGGATATTGCCCCCACCTCAGGTACTGGTAGGGCCTCTACTTGATGGCAGCAGTTAGTTCTCTAACTCAGACAACAAGCCCTGGCAATAGCTGGACATCTGCCTCCTGGGCCGAGATCTCTTTGGGACTGAACGGGAAAGCTGCACTGCGGCTGAGTGTGGGTGGTCAGTTTTAGTCTGCAGTTCCCTAAAGAAGCCTGTTCTGGCCACTCACTTTCTGGCACTTTTGGGGAGATCTGCCTATACAAATTAGGGACCAGTGCAGCACATCACTGCATCTCCCGGTGAACTGGACCCACCCATGGGCCAAACAGGCCACCCCACAATGGACCTACATTGCCTTGGATCTACTGCCGTTTGCCGTGTCAGCAACAGAACCTCAAAGTAGAAGTTTTATTACAAAGGAACTTCAGGAACAGGTTAGAAAGGGATATTGCTGAGTTACATATTATTACAACATTCAGAACAAAAACCTTCCCAGGACTTAGCAAGGATATTGGTTTCTTATCACACTACATATCCTAAACTAATTCAGTCTTTGTGTATGTATTCTCACCAAGAAGGGCTATACATTCTCTTTGTTTTAGTGAATTTCTTTTAAAATTGTTTATTAGAATAGTGATTGTAATATAATGTAGAGAATATTAGAGACTGTGTTTCTCTGATCTGGTGACAGAGGAGACATACACTGCACAACCATTCACCCCATCTAAAAAAAATATGCTGTTAATTACCTCCATGCTTGAGAGGAAATGGATGGAGCATAAGAACATGGTCTCAGTTAATTATTCTTAGTATTCCACACTTAAGAAGGATACTTTTACATAATTAGTTTCCTATTTTGACATATTTGCTGTCTTTCCCCCATAATTAAATCCAAACAAATGGTGACCATATAAACTTGTTATTTTTTGTTTAGTTTCTGCATCTGTTAAAACATGCTGTATGCTAATCTGCTGTTCACCTTCTAGATGTATCATTGAACTATTACCTTCCATTTCAATGTATCTGAAGATGTGCGCGTGCACACAAAATACCTTGAATAAAATTTGTTGGTCTTAAAGGTGCCACTGAACTCAAACTTTGTTCATCTGAGTGAAGGTGATTTTTCAGTATTTAACTGTAGCAAATGACAAGGGTCGAAAATATTGAAATGACAGTCAAAATAGAAGGGTTTGCCATATGAAATACTAAATGGGTAGAAAATTTGCATTTTTGATGCCTGGCCATCAATAATAATATTGGTAGCAAAAAAAGGAAGAGCAGATACAAGGCTAGAACTCTTATTCCACAGGGAAGAACATATTGTGTAGTTTCTTGCAGCAGCCCAGAACAATCAAAGGATTCTGACTAACTTGGAAGTAACCACAGCTGTGCAAGCATATGTCCCATCTATAAACCAAGGACATTCTTGCTGGACTTAGGGCTGCCAATCCCAAGGTGGATAACACAGCTGTAAATGAGATGTTTGCCTTTTTAAACATGTTGGTTGCACCATTAGGGTGCGCAAGAAGCCTCATACTGAGCTGTAGCCGATGTGAAATTGCTGTTGGAGACGCTCTGCGTTCCCTTTTTAAAAAATTATGTAAAGAATCTGTATAATTGAATCAATGTGTAAGTATATTTTTTCACTGGAAGAGGGTTGGTGGTGTCTGAATGTCTTTCTGATATTTTTGTATAATATTTTCTTTTGTTAGTGGTCCGAGGCCTGATGAAGACTGGAAAGAAACAAGTACTTAATCGATTGGCTTGTCACCACAGTACTTTGGGACTTGAATGTACATGTTTTGAACATTTGGACTGGTTTCTATATATTTCTTAGTAAATTGATCACTAGTTTGTATTTTTTGTTGTGTTATCCATTATCGTGACCTCTCTCAGTTTGTATTCAATCCCCAGGTGGAGGCAGGGGATCCCCTGGTTTGGAGGCTCTCTCCATGCTTCTGAATAAAAAGTGAGGAGAGGGTTATCAGAAAGTGGGGGGTGGGGAGGAAAATATCTACTAAACACTCCATTATAGCCTATGGAGACTAGTCTCTATAAAGTATAATGGAGAATCATTCTGTGGGTATCTGGTGCTCAGGGGGCCTGTTTTTTGAGGTAGAGGCACCAATTTTTCAGTACAGCATCTGGTGCCTCTCCTCAAAAAACTCTCCCAAGTTTCAAAAAGATTGGACTAGGGGGTCCAATTCTATGAGCCCCCAAAGAAAGTGCCCTATCAGTCATTATTTCCAGTGGAGGGAAGGCATTTAAAAAGAGCACGGACCTTTGAAATGTGATGGCCAGATAGGGTTGCCAAGTCGAACCCCAGAAATATCTGGGGACTTTGGGGGTGGAGCCAGGAGACTTTGGGGGTGGAGCTAGGGGGAGGGGGGAAATGGCGCCGGGGAGCCTGAGCCCATCTCGGAGGAGCAGCCACGGTGAGCGGAGAAGAGGCCGCTGCGCCGCAGCCGCCTCGCCCGCTCCACCTCTGGGGTGGAAGCGGAGGGGGGGGGGTGGAGGCGGGCCGGGAGCGTGGCGAGCCGCAAGTCTAGGTCCTAGAAGGGCCCGGATTCACGGCTCGCCATGCTCCTGGCCAGCCTCGCCCTCCCCTGCGCTGCTGCCGTCTCTTGGCTGCTCCTCCGAGATGGGCTCAGCCTGGGCCCATCTCGGAGGAGCAACTGCGGTGGGCGGGGAGGGGGCGGCAGCGGTACGGCGCGGCGGCCTCCGGGCGACTCGCCATGTCCCCAGCGCCGTTTCCCTCCTCTCCCCCCGCTTCCATTTTTTGGGGAACGGGGGAAGAGGGTGGAAACCCTGGGGTCCCCCGCCAGGGCGGGAGGGTTGGGAAGCCTATGGCCAGAACTCCCTTTGGAGTTCAACCATGTTTGTCACAACTTTACTCCTGGGTCCACCCCCAAGGTCCCCAGGTATTTCCTCAGACCTGGCAACCCTATTGCTGGTCCACAGAAAACTAAAGTAAACCACACCAGGTATTAAGAACACAGCTCTCAGAAATGTCTGTGCCTTATTTCATAAGCAGTACTGCAAGTAAAACTTGAAAGGGAAGATGCAAATTTCTTGATGTTCCTTATTGATAATTAACCTGCAGATTAACTCAAGGAGAACCCAGAATGTAGTGAGCTGATACTACAGTACATGCTTTAACTCCTGGGTATGGATAGGAATTGACAGCAAAGTATGTTGGAACAGATAGACGTGGAGCTGATAGGTAAATAGTGCCATCAAAAGATTTCATGTGTAGTTGTCAGAACCGAAGTTAATCTAGAACAAAATAGGAGTCACGTATCACACCTTTAAGACCAACAGAAGTTAATCTACTTTGTCACTGAACTACTGGTCTCTTTTATAAACAAATAACCAAAAGACCAGCAGGCAGATAACTTTTTTTGCTTTGCATGCTGCATATTTGTACAAGTATTCCTCAAACTGCAAGCGATTTGTTCATATCCCGAAGTAGTTTCTCACTTCATTTGTTATAGAAAAGAAGTTGAGGGGAAAAACAGATCCTCAAAAATCAGTTCAGTAAATATTTTTGTTCTGATTTCTTGGCAGCTTCACTGTTTAAGCCAAGCAGCTTTTTCATTTGAATAAAGAATGGCATTCATAATCAAAGGCCTTGCAAGAGTGATATAGATTTCAAATGCTTTCCTCTTACAAGCAATTTGGAATTCAGGCATTAATTACCAGGGTTAGAAGTGCAGTAGATATTTAGTATCATGTAAATCAGGGGTTTAGGGAAAGCCATTGTCCAGAAGGGCCTCAACCTCATCCCTAGCTAGAACACATTAAAGACTGGCTATTCAATGTAAGTACTTCTCTTAGTATGCAACTAAGATTAATTTAGAAAAAAAAAAGAGGAAAAAAATTACAAATGAGCTAGGGCAGGGGTGGCCAAACTGGCTCAGGAGCCACATGTGACTCTTTCACGCATATTGTGTGGTTCTCTAAACCCCCACCACCCCTTCAGCCATCTTGGAGAACGAATTTGTCTCTAAATAACTTTGCCAAGCCAAGCCAGCCTGCGGCTTGGAAAAGGCATTTAAAGTTCCACCTCTCCCTCTCTTACCCTCCCAGCTCTATTTTCCTTCCTTCCTCTGATGTTCATGTCTTTCAGCTCTCAAACATCTGACATTTATTCTATGTGGCTCTTATGTTTTCCTTATGACTATCCTTATGTTAAGCAAGTTTGGCCACCCCTGAGCTAGGGAGTTCAGAAAGTTATTATGTTTATTGCACATGTCAGTTTCTTTACTCACTTTATGGAGTCACTGTCAATTTCTTTATCCTTTATGGGAAAACCATCAAACTATTTTGCTAACATTAACACTTTACAGTACAGTCCTGAGGTCCATAATATGTTGGTGTTGTGACTCCAGAGTAAATGAACAATTAACACTGATCTATCTAGCGTTAAACAAATTGTTAGTGATAAGGTTTTGGGAAGAGTAGGACTTGGGGTCCTAAATTTTTTCAGACCATGGTTTTGTCCTTGGCAAAAACAAATGCCAGATCTGCAAAACAGGTGGTGTAAATCAAAACCGTCCTGTTGATCTGATTGGAAATCTAAAACCAGTGCCCTATCTCCCCATGAAAAATCCCATGGGAAGGGCAGTTTGCAAAGAACATATCCCTGCTTAGCCATGACTGTGGTCCCTGTCTGACGCTCAAGTACCAGTTGTGATGGTAAGAATAGATAGAACAGATCCTTTCAATCAGCACTGTATACCTATGATAGGAATCTTTTACTTATGCACTCTAGTTAGGTGGTAGAGGAAAGTTCCATCAAGTCACAGCTGACTTATGGTGACCTCATAGAGTTTTCAAGACATTCAGAGGTAATTTGCCATTGCCTGCCTCCACATCTGGTATTCCTTGGTGGTCTCCCATCCAAATACTTGTCAGAGCTGGCCCTACTTAGCTTCCAAGATCAGATGAGATCAGGCAATCTTGGGCTACTCAGGTCAGGGCTCCAGTTAAGTAGCATTCTGAAATTCCTTTGCAGTCCCTGTCAACTGAAGTCCATAACAAAAGAGGTTAACAATTATGACCCAGCTAAAAATGTCAAGTGAGTTGAGGAAAGGCAAACTGCAAGACTGCACTTTTGCCAGGATTGGGTCTTTCCTTATTTGTAGCCCACATAGACTGAAAACTAGAGTCTATTCTATTGTACTTATTGTCCCATTCCTAGACAAATGGATGCTGCGTTGGCCATCTAGGGTTCAGGTCATATTTGCCAAGCAGCACGATCAGCAAGTAGATTCCAAGTTGAGCAGCTGTTGGCTGCTGATTTTCCTGTTTCCTTCTGTCCCATATGCCGCAGTTGGCACAAAGAGGTGCTCCAGCCAAAGGCTGATGGTTTGGGTTTCAATTGAATTGGTAAATGAAATAGCTGTCAAATATCTTCAAAAGCTATAAAATGTATTTCTACATCAGTTGGTTTTGTAAACTGTATACTGCATGTTTACAGTCATGAGATGAAGCTGTTGCTAGCGTCAAACACACAGTGCTATTTTTCTTTGATGGAACGTCTCAAAGCAAAAGGTCATCTTTTTGCTGCTGTGGTTTGTTTATCAGTAGCATTCCAATATGAAATGATACCTGGGCATTCTGTGCCCTTTCACTGAGCAAAGGCAAAAAGATTATATAATTCTCTAACAGGTTATCAGCTTGTTAGGGTTGTAAATTATATGCAGAGTTTATGACTTGTTGAAGGCTAAAAGAACTCTCTGCCTCCTAGTAGTATCTAGGAAGTAGTGTTGTTTTGTATGATTTGAGATTCTTCTCACACTCAAATATGTGAATTTAGTGATGCTTACTTGGGCAACACAATAGTTGTTCATAATGTGGCTAAAAATATCTCAGTCAGAATTATTAATAGGAAAATGTTCTGTAGATTTGTGTGTGTGTATCTGCTTTTTGCTATTGTGACAGCAGCAGTTTTGATGGTGTAACCACTTCCTAGTGTAGCAATATATAACAGCAAAGTATGGGGAAGGATGTTCCTTCTTTGCATAGAATGCAAACTGTGGCGCTGGGGAAAGGAGTAGAAAAGGCTGAGTGGTTTACGGATAAGGGGTAGAGAGCTGAAAAGGGTATCCTGTTCTTAGTGTCAGCTGATACATAGGTGTCTAGGTATGGTTGAATGTGCATAGCATAGTAACCTGAAAAGAAGCAGGTCTGGGTCTGATTATTTATTTATTTATTTTCTTTCTTTCTTTATACCTTACTTTTCTCCCCAGTGCGGACCCAAAACTGCATACATTGTGCCTCATATAGGGTTGGCCTGCACCCAACTGTCCTCAAAGGCAATGTGATGACATCACCCAGAAGTGTCATCATTTGTATCGCCAACATCGTGCAGCGATGCTCTAGTTTTTGGGCAAAACTCTATGATAAAATCACCTACAAACCATAGAGTTTTGCCCCAAAAAACTGGAATGCCATCCTCCATATTGGTGATGTGATGATGTCACTTCCAGGTGACTTTATCATGCTGTGTTCCTTTTTGCTTGCATGGCAGAAGATCCCAGAAAGGACCCAGAATCCCCCTGCTGGCTGTTGGGTAGGACCTGGCAAACCTAGCCTTATACCAGCTTTGATAGGTTAGCCAGCTGAGACCTTTTCTGGAAATAAAATATCTGGCCTCTGTGGTACATGCCTTGTTACATCTAGATTAGATTACTGCAATGCCTCTGTGTAGGGGTGCCCTTGAAAAGTGTTCAGAAAATTCAGTTGGTACAAAATTCTGCAGATGGGATGTTGCCGAGAGTCCTCCAGTTTTGGCCAACCTATGGCCAAAATTTCCCAATTTGCTTCTGAGCCAAATTTCAATTGCTGATCTTGACCTTCAAAGCCTTATATGAGTTTGGGACTGTGAAGACTGTTTATGCATCTTTGAGTTCTATGATGGAAATAAAGCAAGATTTATTTAAATAAATGCATATGTTTGGCATCTGCTTGTATTGGAAAAGGAATAGGTGCAGGAGGTTCCTTTCTGCTCTATGTAAAAGGCAAGAATTTTGAGATGCTGAAATGAATTCTGAATATCCTGGCAACACTGGTGGGAAGTAGAAGCTTTTGGAAGCATCCAAAGAGGCAAGTAGTGATTATAACTAGGGATGTGCAAACCTAAAATCTTTTTAAATTATCCCTATCTGGCCTACTTGAATTTTGAAAGGAGATAAAGCCCTAAACTGGATTAATTTTTTTTAATTTCAAAAAACACAATCCCTAAAAACACCCTTATTAGTGGGGCAGCCTATTTAGTGGCCCTAGCCAAACCAAAAGCACACTCAGACTCCAAAAATAACTCTATAAAAACATGAAAGTGATCCAGCCCACACCCCCCCTCACCAACCCCCACACCAACCAGAGGTAATTTAAATAAACCAAAACATGACAGAAAGAAACTTAATTTTTAACCCCCCCACCCCCCAAAAAACCAGCACAATCAGAAAAGGTCAAGCAACTCAACTGTTAAAAAAGTGGCCTTTTCACCAATAAGAAACCTCAGGCCAAATCAGTCAACAACACCCCCCTCCCAAAACCAGAACCAAAAAAAGGGACAACAGGAGAAGGCCAAGAAACTCAACTGTTAAAAAAGTGGCCTTTTCACCAATAAGAAACCTCAGGCCAAATTAGTCAACAACACCCCACCTCCCTAAAACCAGAACCAGGAAAAGGGGGACAACAGAACAGGAGGATGCAAAACCTGCAGCAATAGAGAATAGATCCAAACAGTAGGCCAACACAAACTCAACTGTTAAAAAAGTGGCCTTTTAAACAATGAAAATTAGGCCAAACATCACCCCCCCCCCAAGAACCAGAACCAGAAGAGAAAAGGAACAACAGCAGCACAACACAGCAGCAACAAATCAAACACAGAATCCTTTTAAAACAGTAAAAAATTTAACTTTTAACAATACAGGAACTTTACCAACTCCCCCCCCCCCCCAAAAAAAACTTTCACCCTAACCCCAAGAAATCCAAGCCACCCAAATCAGGAAAAGTAAAAGGACACTGCACTTTTAAAAATCCTCTCACTAAAGTAAGATTTGGGCAAATTGGCCAAATAAGCTAGTACCCACCACCCAAATCTGGATAAGTAAAGGGACTCTGAGTCTTAAAAAGTCCTTTTACCAACTAAAATAAAAACAAGAACCCCAAGACTGGCTTACCTTAGACGTCTTCTCTACTCCAGGCAAGTCTGATAAGGCTGAGAGAGAGCAGCAGCAGCTGAGGCCAAGGGCCAGCACAGCACAATCTCTCTCTCACACCAACACAGCAACAATGGAGAAGTCCAGCCAGGCAGACTCCTTAAAAAGGTTCTCTGGCCCTACAGAGAGCAGTTTCAAAAAATAGCACTGCTCTGTGATTGGCCAGACAACAGTGCTTACTTGGATACACAAGTAAGCAAAAGATCAAAAGAACAACAATGTTGCTGATGGCTGGGGGATCAGCTACACAACAGCCCTGCAAAGCATGCATTTGCAATGCATTTTGCAAATGCATACTTTGGATTGGCTGCTGGGGCTCCTCTTCCCCCTCCCCCCCCCGACCCCAGGGAGACCATGGGAGAGGTGGGATAAGGCTACCAAAGGTGGGAAAGGAGGCAAGCAGCTCCCCTGAGGCTGCAGAAGCCCCTTTCCCGCCTTTTCCATTAACTTCCGTATACTTCCGAATATCTATACGGAAGTATACAGGGAGCCGTACTCGGCTCCCGCATAATGGGCATAATTGGATTCGGCTGTATGCAATTCCGTATACAGCCGAATCAGGGGTGATTTGGCGGTTGATTCGGTTCGGCTGAACCGAATGCACACCCCTAATTATAACTCTCCCATGCTTAAATATGTATAATGAGAGTTCTTCCTAGAAAGTGGGACAACTTCCCTAGAAGCATTCTGACTTAGTATAAAATGGCTCCGTAGTTCTTGCAAAAACCAGCCCTGCAAAAGCCAGCCTTTCCAGTACTGCCTTTATAGAAAGAAGTTGTGTACATATAAGAGGGGTGGCAAAATAACCCTTTCTTAGGTTGACCTGAAAAAGACCAGGTTAACCAGCATGATTCAGAGTTGGAAAGATGTTTTGACACACCTTTTTATTGCATAGCAACACGCTGACTAAGTAGGGTGGCCATAATGTCTGAAGGCCAGCCAGGGACACCTTGGGGGGGGGAAGGCAGGAGTGCGCGCGCGCTTCGCGTGCGCGCCGCCGGAAACAGGAAGTGACGTCACTTCAGGCGACGTCACTTCCGGCGACGTCATACCACCGCCGGAAACAGGAAGTGACATCACTTCCTGTGACATCATTTCCCCCGCGCCACCTGCCGGAAACGGGAAGTGACATCACTTCCTGTGACATCATTTCCGGCGACGTCATACCACCGCCGGAAACAGGAAGTGACATCACTTCCTGTGACATCATTTCCCCCGCGCCACCTGCCGGAAACGGGAAGTGACATCACTTCCTGTGACATCATTTCCCCCGCGCCACCTGCCGGAAGCAGGAAGTGACATCACTTCCTGTGACATCACTTCCTGTGACATCATTTCCCCCAAATGGCATCATTTCCCCCAAATGCCACTGCCGGAAACAGGAAGTGACTTCACAGCACTTCCTGTGACGTCCCCAAAAATCCCCCAAATATCACCGCCGGAAACAATTTTGTTCTCAAATCCTGTATATACTTCATCAGTATATGGGATAAGGCACTTTCTCAACTGTGCTGCATAATGCAGCCTATTTATTTTGTCCTGTTGGCTCTGTTGGCTCTATCTGCGCCACCTTCATCACTTTCGGGGTGTGGATCCCCCAGTGGGGTGGGCTCCCGACTCCCTCCGCCGGCTGTTTCTGATAGCCCTGCGCCCCCTCTTTCATTTGATATGTGTCCCGTGCGGGTGCCACCCTCCTGCCGGGAGATGCCGCAAAATGAGCCGCCTTGAGGCTTATGGCGGCAGGGCTCGGGGGAAGCAAGCTAGACTGCTGTTCTTTTGAGGGGTTATAGAGTGTTTCGAGCCCCTCCCTGTGGCATTGGTCCCATCGTCGTGGGACCCAGGGGGCCGGCGCAGCAGCCTGCCGAAGCAGCCTGTCACTAATAACACAGGTCGAGATGCGGAAGTGACTGACAGGCTGCTTCAGCGGGCCGCTGCGCCGGCCCCCTGGGTCCCACAACGATGGGACCGATGCCACAGGGAGGGGCTCGAAACACTCTATAACCCCTCAAAAGAACAGCAGTCTAGCAGTCTAGCTGCTGGCCGCGGGGAGGCCTTCGCTGGCCTTTAATGGTCCCGGTATAGGCAGCCCGGGATCCGGGATTGGGTGGCCAGATCCGGGAATGTCCCGGGAGACCGGGACGGTCTGGCCACCCTATGACTAAGTCAACCAACGGACGTGGTAAATTCAATAGATACTGCAGTCACTTGCAGCAGCCCAGCCTGTTTGACTATCAACCAGAAATGTTATTTATGAACTTCTGTACTTGAGGAAAGCAGGCTCCATTTTGAGTTTCAACAGGTATTACCTTCTGTGTTATGATGTAGTACCAGGACAAGTCCTTGGCTCAGTTTGATTTTACACCTACAGCCTCAATAACAAGCACAACATCCTTAAATACTTTTAGATTGAGTAAATGGCAAATTCAGGGTCTATGATGGAAGATGGAATAAAAAGTGAACAGCAGACTTTTGTAGGCATGAGGGTAAGCAGTTGAAAATACTGATTTTAATTATCTTTTAGAATTTTGTGATTTTTCAGATCTTGCCAGTGTTGATCCTTTCTTATCTCTGACTTTTTTCATTAGTTAAAATATAAGTTTAAATGTGTTTGGGGTGCTTTAACATTGTTTATGCAAAATTGTAATTGTCACCTTGAGATGATTTAGAATTTGTTGTGAATGTCAGCATTTTGGTATTAGCATGTATTTTTCTTTATTTAGTAAAGTTTACAAAAATTAGACCACCACCTACAGAGACTAAAACCACAAGTTAGGAAGATGCTAAAGCCTCTAAGCAGGTAATTGGGATTTGAGAGAAATACAACACTTGCCTAGGTAGTTAACTTGGTTGAGATGTATGTTTTTTAAAAACTGAATATATTAATACAGACTGTTATGTTAGCCTCAACTGTATAGTCCTTCAGGATGCTCTCTATCATAGATTCAAAATCGTATATTGATAATAGAGTCTGTGGTTCTCACAATTATAGTAACTAATAAGGAGAATATTAAAAAGATCATAATCATGGAAAGAACTGTCATGGTCAGGGTGTATTGACTGAAATAAAGTTCATGTGAATCGCCTTTTTTGCCTTGGGGATTTAACTGAGTGATCAATAATTTTCATTTTGTAGACATTTGCTAAATTGGATTCTAATTGCTTGCTGTAATTAAAACATATTATTTAAAAAGTGGACACTTAATGTAACCTTGGAGAATGTATTCTGAGTTTTTAAAAATATTTGTTCTCCCATCATTTTGTAATATTATATACGATAGTATCAGGGCTTTTTCTGTAGCAAAAACCCAGCAGGGATAATTTGCATACTAGGCCACACACCCCTGATGTCACCATTTTCACCATTCTTACAAAATGCTTTTTGTAGGAAAAACCCAGCAGGAACTCATTTGCATATTAGGCCACACCCCCTGACACCAAGCCACCTGGAACTACATTCCTGTGTGTTCCTGTTAAAAAAAAAGCCCTGAATAGTACATTGCTTATTTTAGAAAACTGTTCTGATGACTCCAGATAAGGTTTCTCTTGCCACTGTAAACTATGACAGGTTTTTTTGTAGACGTGCACTGTTGGATTCAGTGCTAGAAGGTTTTTGATAGTTTTTGCAGTGTTGTCCTTTTCTGTGTTTCATAACTGCAGTCCTTTTCTGTGTTTCATAACTGCAGTGTCCCACCCCACAAAAACTAAATAATCTTAGCCAGAAACAAGGACTGATAAGATCACTGTTTTTTACAAGGTAGAAGGTAAAAGTCCATACTCTTTGATATGTACAGATGAAATAATTCCTAACTGTAAAATAGGAGTAAAAGGTGACCTATATGGAGGAAGATGCCTGTGGTTACTTATCAGTCCCTGTTATTAGTGTCAAGCCATAATACAAGTACATGAACTATTGTACTGTTCAAAGTTGTTTTCCACCCAGGTTTTCCTTTACAGAGAAAAGCAGCCATTCATAAGAGATTCATACATTCAGTTTTAAGGGATCCCGATGTTTGCATTATTTTTTTAAAATATAAGTTTCTTCAGGTCATAGATTTTTTAATGTACCCTCATAATAAAGCAAAAAATGAACTTAAATAATTGCTCCATAAATGTTTCAGTTCTCCTATGTAGTTGGAATGCAGAGTGTTCTGCAGCCATTTGGGTGTCAGGCAGAGTTTAAAAGGAACTGGTGCGCTAAAGTATTGCTATAGCAACCAGTCCAAATTAATATGGTATGCCATGAATTATATGGCTTCTCTGCTCACGACCTGAGTTCGATCCCCGGTGGAAGCTGGGTTTTCAGATAGCTGGCTCGAGGTTGACTCAGCCTTCCATCCTTCTGAGGTCGGTAAAATGAGTACCCAGCTTGTGGGGGTGGGGGGAAGTGTAGATGACTGGGAAGGCAATGGCAAACCACCCCGTAAAAAGTCTGCTGTGAAAACACTGTGAAAGCAACGTCATCCCAGAGTTGGAAACGACTGGTGCTTGCACAGGGAACCTTTCCTTTCCTGTAAAACAAGCAAATACTAAACTTTATATTTTTGATAAAGGATAATTTGTGTGTAAGAAAGAAAGAAATGAAAAAAGGCAAGTTGCATAAACATTTTCAAATGAGGCACAGTATGCATAATGACTAAATTGTAGTAAGGAAAACATAACATGGTGTAGTTAATCTGCATCTGAAATGGCTGCATATTACTGAATGACCTTTCAACAATAAAATGAATATACCATATTCCGATCAAAGTTTAACAGGAAATTGTGTGAGAAGTTCCCAGTTATTGTGGTCTCTTAACTAGCAAGTTTTTGTAAGGATGCTTTCCTGTAAATTATTATTCTCTTCCTCTTTGAGACAAAGAATAAGTAAGAAAGAAGAAAAACAACATACACAATTGTGCCTAACTAGAAATCTGTTTCTGCTGTTTTTTTACTCTATTTCATTATTGACCTGCATAGTTTCATCCTTAAAAAAAAAGAAAAGAAAGTAACACTTAGCTTTATCAACACATAAAAGTTATTATATTCACATGAAAAAACCCAGACAAGTTTGCCATGACAGGTTCCACGTACAAAAGGAAGCCCGTTACATTTCTGGAAACAAAACAGAAGTTTCTGGTGCTCTGTCAAACACTCTTAATCTGCCTAGCTCAGTCACTTTAAGATTTCCCTGGTTTAGGGTGGATTTTTCTAGATCATTTAATGTTTGAATTGGTCATCTAACTAAAATGGGCTGGATCCTACAATGCAATTCTGTCAAAGTAACAGCAGTTTCTGCTAGTGAAATGACACTTCCATTTGTGGACAGCAATTTTTGCTGATCCCCCTCATACCACTGTGAACTCCCAATTTGCTGTGTTCCTGGGAGTCATGTAACAATGCAGTTTTAGAGGGCACAGCAGATTACAGTGTGAGGCAGAAGGTTGGAAATTCTCATTTATCTAGCATGACTCTGCTTGCACTTATCAGGATTCAAATCTATGACAGTGAGTATGGCAAGAATACTAAAGAGGATAAGTGGTAACTTAAAAGGTGGAGTACCCCTCCCTGATTATTTCTTTTTCACAGAATAACAGAATCACAGAGTTGGAAGAAGCCCACAGAGTTGGAAGGGGCCAAACAGGCCATCTAGTTCAACCTCCAGCTTAATGCAGAATCAGCCTAGCCCTAGAGCATCCCTGACAAGTGTTTGTCCAGGCACTGCTTAAAGACTGCCAGTGAGGGGGAGCTCACCACCTCCCTAGGTAGCTGATGTTACTGTTGAACAACTTTTACTGTTTTTCCTACTATGCAGCTGGTACCTTCCTGCCCTTAATTTAAACCCATTTATTGAAAATCTTCTCCTCTGCTGCCAACAGGAACAGTTCCTTGGCCTCCTCTAAGTGACCGCCCTTCAAATATTTAAAGAGAGCAAGTGTGTCCCCCCTCTACCTCTTCTTCTCCAGACTGAACATTCTGAAGTCCATAAGCCTTTCTTCGTAAGGCTTGGTCTCCAGGTCCATGATGATCTTTGTCACTCTCTGCACCAGCTCCATTCTGTCCACATCCTTTTTGAAGTGAGGCCTTCAGAACTGCACACAGTACTCCAGCTGGTATGTGGATTTGTCATGGCCTCTGATGAGCTCAGTGACTTGAAGTTGGAGTCTTATGGGGGAAAAGTTGAGGACCCAAGGCCAGTGACCAAGGAAGAACAAAGGGCATGGCACTGCAGAGGGCCAAATCACAACCCAGCCTACTTAAGCTGAGCCCTGGGAGAACTACCTTGATGGATCACTGGGTGTCTCCTGACAATGTTCCAGAAGCAGAGGGCACCCTGCTGGAGACAGGGAGACCTTGCCACCAGCCTCTGAGATACCCACTGGCCTCTGCTGAGCAAAATGCAAACCTGGGCCCATAGCCCCCCAGAACCTGCTCCTACCTTGCAGGGACTACAGAGGCAGAAGGCCTGGGATGAGGCAGTACAATACAGGCAGGCTGCACACAATCTCACCATGGATTTAGAACAGTGATCTGGGAATAATACTTCATCATGGGATCCTGGGCAGAGCACAGCAAAGCCTCAGGAGCTCTACCAACTGCCAGCAGTGCGGCTGGGCCAAATCACCAGACAGCCTACTTAAACTGAGGCCTGGGAGAACTGCCTTGCTGGATCAATGGGTCCACTAGGCACAGGCCCTGTACTCTTTGCCTCCAGCTCCAGTCTGTTTTCTCAATAGGGTTGGCAGGTCTGTATTGGAAAATGCCTGGAGGCTTTTGGGGTGGATCCAGGAGAAGGTGGAGTTTGTGGAGGTGAGGGGCCTCAGCGTGGTACAATGCCATAGAGTTCACCCTTCAAAGGAACCATTTTCTCCAGGGGAGCTGATCTCTGCCAGCTGGAGATCAGTTGTAAAAGTGAGAGATCTCCAGGCCCTATCTGGAGGCTGGCAACCCTATTTCCAAAGTCTTATTACCCAGGCCTGAGGATGCTACTCCAGAGGAGATCCGACAAGAGGAGAGGATCTCTGTTGATATCAACTAATCAAATTATTGATTTACTTTATTAACAGCCCACCTTTGTCACTGAGACTCAAGGTGGATTACAAAGTACAAGTTGATGCAATCAACAGCACAGGACATCCTATAAAAATGTAATGGGAAGTCTTACAGCAGTGTGAAACAAAGCATAGGGTGTTACATATGACATATTAAACAATGTACAAAATGGTATTACATAAGTATAAAAAGAAAGGAGAAGAAGAAGATATTAGACTCTCAGAGCGGTCACAATCTCCTTTACTTTCTCCCCCCCACAACAGACACCCTGTGAGGTAAGTGGGGCTGAGAGAGTTCTTACAGCACCTGCCCTTTCAAGGACAACTCCTACGAGAGCTATGGCTGACCCAAGGCCATTCCAGCAACTGCAAGTGGAGAATCAAACCTGGTTCTCCCAGATAAGAGTCCCTGCACTTAACCACTCCACCAAACTGGGTCATCACACTGGAGTGAGAATACATACTGAGCACAACGGTATAGTTCATAGTCTTGTTCCCTGTTATAATACTACTTTTCTGAACCTTTTTGTTATAATATTGCTATGTTACCTTTATAAAAATGCCCTTCTGAACAACTATATTTATCTTTTCTGACAGTCTCCAATCCCTTTCTAAGCATCCTTTCAAATTTACAATTAGCAAGTAGGTGAAAACTGGATTCCCCCCCCCCCCCCCCCGGTCTCTCAATGAAAATAAGAAAGTAAAAATGTTGTTTTGCCTTTTGGTCCAGTGATTTGAAAATGTGCACAATTATCTGTACTCATTATGAAAACATCATTGATGTTTTGTAGAAAGTGAAAGTGAAAATTAGAATAATTTCCTGAGATGGCATTGAGAGTACAGGTCTGGTTACTGTCATTTTTATATTTCTTGAATTTCTACAGTTACATCTATGAAACATTCACTCCTTTGTGCTAACAAGCATGTTAAAAGCTCTAGTTCCAAGAAGCAGAAAGTACATCCTAGAATAGCGAAGGACAACAACTTTCAGAAGATAAATCAAGTTTAGGACAGATTTATCAATAAAGAAGACATAGAGTTTAGACTTTTGGGGGGGAAGGGTGAAAAGAAGTGTAACAGCGGGATGTAATAGGAAAAGTTGTTGGTGTAGAAAAATCCTAAAACAAACTGGTGTCATGCTCTTTACTAATACAGTGGCACAAAATTTATACCAAACTTTTAAGCAGGCTGTTTATTAGAAATTAAAGGTGGTGGTGGTAGTGAGAAATGTTGTTTATAGGTGATTATATTGAGGCCATGCTCTTGTTGCAGAATTAAGCAGCACTGATGCACAGGGTACAATTGGTATCAAGCATCCTTGACCTTTTGAGAGGCCCAACAAATATACTCCATTGTAAATATTAATTCAGTGGTTAGTTAAATGTCATATCCATCTGACACCAAACAGAACAAGTTGGTTCCTTAAGACAGGGGTCCCCAACCCCCGGTTCGTGGACCAGTTCCGGTCCATGACCTGTTAGCAACTGGGTCAAGGAGTGAGGCAGAGCAGCCCTGCCAGCCTTTTCCAAAAAGAGGCAGAGCAGCCTCACCACCCCTTTCACCCGCCTGGAACCTGGATGGACTAAAGAGTCAGCGCGGCCTAGCTTCGAAGCACCACCTCTTTCATCTGCTCAGGTCCCAGGTGGGCAGAAGGGGTATTGCAGCAGTGACCTTACTTACCCCTCATTTAAAGACCCCCATGGGGGCAGGGACGGGGGGGCAGCCTGGGGGGGGGAAACCCCCAGCATACCCCACACTGGTCCGTGGAAGAATTGTCTTCTACAAAACTGGTCCCTGGTCCAAAAAGGTTTGGAACCACTGCCTTAAGAGGTGAAGAAGAGAGGAGAAATTGAAAAGTTACATACTGTTATGAGTCATTTTTGTTGGACTTAATAAAGATTATTACATGGATTTTGGTTTTGGATTTTTCTTTTGACCAAAGTAGCTACCTTAAAGTTTCTGTTAGAATAGAGTAGGATATGGATCCACATGGTTAAGTGTAGAGTATTGCAGATGTTCTGCAGTTTTACCTGAAGAACGGACTGTCTCTGTGAGTTGGAAATTTGCTGTACATTTGATAATGTAAAAATAATATTTTCCATTAAATTTTGCAGTAGAGATTACTATAAACTGAATTATCCTCCCTTCTCTTCAGTAAGTGAGGCAGTCCCAAAGCATATGGAACAGTCTCCTGCTTCTTCTGAGAACAGGGATTGTGTTGTACCTATTGATGCATTCTACTTCAGTAATTTCACACTGGAGTCTCCCCTTTGAAGCTCACTGAAATATTTCTCTTTACTGTATTTTTAATGGGGAAAATGTTCTTTTTCCTATTTTAGGAGGACTATTTCCTCATTATTAAAGCATTTTTTCTTTAATATATTTTCTTGTTAATTTTCCCTTCCATATTATTCCCATTTCTTCTTCAAGTACAGATATTTGTATTGGGAAATATTCTATAACTTGAATATCTGCATGGAGACTATTTGGTAATAGATTATATAGTGCATTATTACAGTAACAGTGAGATGAAGTATAGACTGGGTTTTTTTTTAAGTTGTGCCTTCTAAACACAAGGAGGAGCTCCAGGTGCAGCATAAACTTTTATTTTACTTTGCAGCCATTTACTTGTGCAATTAAAACATACAGCACTAACAGCCTTCCACAACTGTTTTTTTTGAAAATCCTCCCATTAGGTTTTAGTGAAAAACAGCTGTATTCAAACATCTTTCTGTATTCATAGTCAAGTAGCATCTGCTAGAATTCTCTTGATATATCTACTTGACGTAACTTTTTGACATTCAAAATTCCTCCGTATTTATTGCTGGCTTTTAATACTTCTAATCCCAGAAATATCAAAATGTACAGTGTGCCTTTGTTGGCTGAAAGTCCTGGTTTGATTGAGACTGGAATGAAATGAAGAATAACACAGACAGATCTACATGTGCTACATAAAGTGCTTTAGAGCAGCAGATGATTCTGGAATGCTTTTAAAATCATGCTTGATTTTTAGCTAAAGAGTCTATCTGATTCTGCAGAGCTTTTGGAACACTGAATAATGTTTTCTGAAAAAGCTCAGAATAAGTTATATTATTTGTTTGTTTCATGTATATTCACTTTTCTCCCCAGTGGGGGTTCTCCTCTCCTCCAATTTATCATCACAGCAAGCTGTATTATCCCTGTGAGACAGGTTAGACTTGAGAGCCCAAAGTTGCCCAGCAACCTTCCATCTGAGGATATGACCCTGGGTCTCCCAGATCCTAGTCTGATGCTTTAATCACTACATCACAAATAGAGTGGGTCTCTATTTTGTTTAAGGAGGGCACTCTGTCATTCAATCATTTATCTCATATAGGATTATAGAAGAAGCCATTGCAAACCCTGTATGGTTTTGTTCTTCCTACATTTTGTATTTTATGTGTGCATGTATGTGACAAGCAAGGAGGACCTTCTACTGGCTGCCATCACTCTGGTAAGGGTCTGTCTGGGAGGACCCAGAGCACCCACCCAACTCCTGCTCCTTTTATCTGTTACCAAAGAGGTGTGCAGATCCAGATAGTATAACCAGGGCTTTTTTTTTGTAGAAAAAGCCCAGCAGGAACTCATTTGCGTATTAGGCCACACTCCCTAACACCAAGCCAGTTGAAACTGAGTCCTGTGCATTCCTGCTAAAAAAAACCCCTGATTATAACAGCAATACGTTTTTTGTAAGTGCTCAAGAAAAAACAAGTGGGTTGTAATATTTAGTGCAATGGTGAACATGGATAACCAGTTAAGGTGTTACAAAGAAATAACAGCCCTGATACACCTAACTATATATTCCCTTCCTCTAATTCCAACTGACTCACTAATCTTTGGCTGAGGGAACTCTGCTGACTGCAACCTTCTCTCTAGTCCCAGCCTTTACAGAGAGAACAACTCTCCCTCTCTAGCTTTTATTGTTTCCTCCCAGGTCCCACACTTCTATTCTATCCCTTGAAAACTTCTGCCCACCCAATTAGAGGGACAGGAGGATCCTGGGAAATGTAGGCTCTGTAGCTAGTTTAATACAGGTTTCCCTGGAGCCTGTAGGTCACACTAGGCCTAGGATCATGACAATGTGTTTTGGGGTTTAAAGAACAGAGTGGTGGGAAGGAAGGATCAACCAGTTATCACTGTGTATGGCAGTGGAAAGATCATAGTGGAAGTTAAGAGGCATAGTGAAGTTAAGGGGCATATGGACAGTTGAGAGTGAAGGCATCTCTTCATCTAGGCCTGTTCTCAACCAATTAAACTCTATTTTCCAAATTAATGTGTCAGTGACTCTTAAGTTACTGTTGCTGAATGCTGGACTTTTTCTACAAAAAAAGCCCTGGTTATACTTTCTGGGTCTGGCAAAAAACAACTGTCATCCAGGATTTGAACCTGGATGAAGAATCCCACTTGGCTACATAACTGAGACCTGGCAGGTTATATGAGTGGGGTTACCTTATCTCAGTCTATTCTTGGTTCTAATATAATCTTGGTGATCAGGGAAATGGGGTTGCTGTGGTCTTCTGGAACATTCTTCCTCTGCAGGTGCCCTGTCCAGTAGAGTAAGTTTTGAATTGGATGGTAGTAATCCAGGTATATGATGGTAACCTAATAGATCCCCTACCTGAGTTGATAGAAATTATCTCAGATGTTGAGAACCACTCGGCTTTTTCTTTTTAGTGACATCAGACTCCCTTATGAGCTGTTCTCTGTAAATCTGTTGAATCTAAGTCAATGAACATTAGCATATCTTGTTCATGTTGTGAAGTTCTGCAAGGCTCCACGTCCCCCCCCCCCCCCCGTGTTAATCAACATATGTGTGAAACCCATTGGAGAAGTTCTCCAGAGATTTGTCATCAATATATGGATAACATCCAAATCTTTTCTCCTTTTCATCTGATTCCAGGAAGAGAGTAGATTCTCAGTAGGCATTTGGAGTTGGTAATAGGTGGGATGGAGTAATAAATTAAGACTGAAGCTAGTCAAACCATTGATACTGATAAGGGTAGGTTATTGGATCATAAACATGGCATTTAACCAGTGCTTGATGTGGTGGCACTTTCCAGAACAGCAGAGAACAGTTTTGAATGATTGTTAGGTAATGGGTGGGTCATTAATACACAAGAAGTTGCCTTAGCTTGGAGACTCTTTTCCCTCTTTGCTCTTGGAAGAAAGATTATCTTGTGACAGAGATCCATGGTATACATCCCAGTTACATTCTGTAATGTGTTACAATTGCCTTTGAAAAATCACTGTAAAATTTAAGCTGTTCCACAGTATGGTGGCCAAGTTGTGAGCTGGATCTTGCTGCAGTGAACAGTATTTGCTGTGCTCAGAGATCTTCAGTGATGTCCAGTCTGTTTCCATTCATAATTCAGAGTGCTGTTGCTAACCTTTAAAGCCCTAAATGGTATGGGACAATATCTGCCTTCTCCCACATGAATCTTCTTGTCAGTTCTGATCATCATCAGAGGCTCTGCTTTTGATACTCTCACCTTCAGAAGACCTTTGGAGCTTAAGTCTGTGTGATTTCCTTTGTTTTCATGTTCCTGGCACTGTAGTTTTGATTTGTTGGTATTTTTAAAATTTATTTCCTGATGGCTTTTAACTATGCAGAGGGGTTGTGATTTCAGTTTAAGGTCAAGATTCCCAAACAAGAAATAATACTTATTGTTTAAGCTAGAACTATAACCCCAGTAGTAATGTATGGGTGTGAGAATTGGATCATAAGGAAGGCTGAGTGCAGAATAGATACTTTCAAGTTGTGGTGCTGGAGAAGAATCTTGCGAGTCCCTTGGACTGCAAGAAGATCAAATCAGTGAGTTCTAAGGGAAATCAAGCCTGATTGTTCCCTGGAAGGTCAGATGCTGAAGCTGAAACTCAAATACTTTGGCCACCAAATGAGAAGGGAGCACTCACTGGAGAAGATCCTGATGCTGGGAAAGACAGAAGGCATAAGAGGAAGGGGACGGCAAAAGATGCAATGACTGGGCAGCATTATTGATATAACCAACATGAATTTGAGCAGACTTGGGAGGGTGGTGGAGGACAGGAGGGCCTGGCGTGACTTGGACCATGGGGTTGCAAAGAGTTGGGCTTGACTGTACGACTGAACAGCAACAATAAGAACTATAACAATTAAGGCTATAAAAACTGCCTCTATATAAATATCAAAAATTATTATACAGGATTATGGCATGAAGTCCTGAGTGGATGGTCCAGGCTAGTTCAATCTAGTCTAATCTGAAAAGCTTAGTAGGGTTCATCCTGGTTAACATTTGGATGGGAGAGAACCAAGGCAGGCAATGGCAAAGTACCTGCAACCCTCTCTTGCCTTGAAACCCCTTAGAGGTCACCATAAGTCGTATGCAACTTGATGGCAGTATCCACTACCATTATGGCATGGATAACATAAAAACAGTATGCTATTTTATACCACAGAGTGTGCCTTTCTGTAATTTTGGTTGCTTAGAAAATAAACATTCAACCAGCAACGATCATCACAAAATTGTGACAGAAACTTTCTCTGAAGTTTTGTGATCTAGTGGTGGTAGAATGCTGAGATAAATTGACTATGCTACTCCATACTGCAAGTGGATGATTATATTTTCCCTATACTAAAAACTCCCTGCAGATAGAGAACAGACAATTATAGAACTATTTTCCAAAGGGTGGAGTGGCCATTGAACTTACTGGGAGAGTTCCTGGTGGGCTGCTGCCTTGGAGTGCCGCTGGCTGCCAGCAACAAGCAGAGTCAACCCCGAGAAGCTCCACCAACACTGGAAGGAATAATTTGGTCAAGCGCTTCAGGAGTGACAATGATCAGTGTATACTCACCATTCGCCACCAGTTTGTGACTGTGCAGGAAAAGGGAGTGGGATGCTCATCATCAGCATGGTTGATAGGTCTGAGCGGAGTGATCCCACCTTTCTGACCATTTAAACTTCCCTGTCTGCCCTTGTTGCTTTCTGGCTGTACTAGTTTTCCATTTGTAGATAAGAGGTTCTTTTTAATGTATAGGAGCTTTTAAAACAGTATCCTCCATCTGAAGTGGTTCTGCAATTGATTCTCAGCCTATTTTCATGAACCAATCCTTAGAGGTAAGTTTCATATTATACGCTCTCACCATGTAAAAGCAGCCAGGCTCTGTGTATCGGGTATTCTAATAGCTTTCCAGCATGCAGGTGAAGAAAACTGGAGTGGACCACAAACACACATGAAGGAAAAGAGCTGCATGCTGACTTTCCATGTCTGTTATTAATCACTGTTTATCCCTCTGTTTAACAGCTAATGTTAGGAAGAAAGCAGGGGACATTAACTGCTCAGAGAAAGTTAAAGCACCCAGAAAACAAAGGGGTTGTGGTGGCGAAAGTGGCCATCTTCTCCTTCCCTGCATGTGAGAGTTTTGTCTCTTCCACTTTTTTCTGTCAGTGGAGGAGTCCTAACAATCTCTTATGTGTTGGTCATAATGCATAGTCAGGCTTTTAGAGTACAAATAGGTTGAAAGTAGTTTTAGGAATAATTTACAAAGGACTGTGTCTTAGGGTTGCTGGCTTAGAGTTTTGAGTGAGTCCTAGAACATCACCCTAATGTAGTGAGGTCAGTTCTGGGTTCATCCTGAAGGTGAAGAGTCAGTCTCTCCTCCATCCCCATTTTGGTCCTGCTGCTCCATGTGGCAGTGGCCTGAGGTGCAGAGTGGGAGGTCTCCCACTGAAGCAGCGAACTGGACACCTACCTTCCTTGTTACAGCTGCCAACTATCTGCAGACATAAGTCCTGTCCCTTTTATAGAGGCTTAATTTGTAGAAATGGGTAGTTGACACTTTTCTTAGTTTGAAAGTAAATAACATACATGTTAAATAACATTCCATCAACTCTCTACTAAAAGGACAGGCCATTTTTTTTTCTCCAGGAAGCTGACAACTCAGCTTTGTGCATGTGGAGTGTGTTATCTGTACAGCCTGAAACTTTCTATGTCCACTTTTAGTACACAGTCAGATGGGTTGAAAGTAGACTTATTAATAATTTAGGAAGGGTTGTGGCCATTCTTGCATGAGCATGAAACTTCTTGCACATGAAATGTGTTATCTGTGAACAATCTAAAACTTTCTACTTCTGCTATATCAGAATGGGGTGTGCAAGAAAATGGGGAGGCATATGTAAGGTGGTTTTAAAATCCACAACCTTCACATTTTGAAGACATAAAACTCTCCTAGTTTGTTCATTTACATGGGATAAAAGATAACTCTTAAAATACAACTAGACTATACTTGTTGTATGCATGGGTTTTTTAAAGCAAATGTCCCAGGATGATTATTTTCACCTTGGAGATATAACACTGTGGATTACCAGCATACAATAACAACACTAGTAAATCACTGGCACATGTCAAAGTAGTTTGTTTTCCCTTTTAATAATAGCACCTATGCCCTGAACTGGATAGCCCAGGCAAGCCCAATCTCGTCAAATCTCAGAAGCTAAGCGGGGCGACTGTGGTTAGTACTTGGATGGGAGACTGTCCTTGAAATACCTAGCTGGGAGGCAGGGGCAGGCTCCTTCAGCCACCTCCCTGAATATCCTCCAGGCCCCCAATAAAGGACAATCACCAGAGGTCAACATGACTTCCAGGTGCAGACACACAGACACAACAAAATACAAAAATACCAAAAAAAGAAAGAGATTCCCCCCCCCCCCCAAAAAAGAAAAGACCAGTGAACAAAGAATACTTAATAATCAGAAAAACAAATGTAAAGGGAGTAGAGCCAGATGTGACTACAGCACCCTATACCAAGGGTGTTAAACTCATTTGGTATGAGGGTTGGATCTGACATAAATGGGACTTTGTGGGACCAGGCTATGTGCATCATAAAATGTAATGTCAGGTAGCGGAGATATAAACTTTATAAAGGATACAGAGAAAGGGCAGGATAGAAATCTAAAATTATAAATAAATAAGCTAAAATATTATTATTTTAAACTTAAAATACAAACATGCTTAAAACTCTTGCATTGTTTTGTTTAAAATGGAAAGGTGGGAGAATAGTGGGATTTGGCAATTCCATTTGTAGAAACAAAGAAAAAGCACAAGGGTCATAGCAGAAACTAAAAATATAAACCAAAAATATAAAATGCTCTTGGCTTAGAAAAACATGAAATGGCTGGGCATTGCAAGCTTCTCCTCTTGCCCCCAAGGCTACTCAGACTGGCAATGGCTCTTCAGTGTAGTATCTATCCCCCATAGACTGTGGGTTCCAGGTTAGAGTACTCACTAGGCACCAGTTCTAAAGTCCATTTCCCAGAGACATGCTGGCTCAAAGCATCAACCCTTTATTTGCAAGGTCACATGACTCCAGCAAGGAGCAGCTTCTAACTGGCCATATAAATGCTGAAAAGTGAAACTGAGCTCCACTCAATTAAAATACATTGCAGCACAGACAAAGCTGCAAGGAAAACATGAATTTTCCATTAAGGTCTCTGTGCCCAAACAGAGTATAGCAGGGGTGGGGAACCTTTTTTCTGCCAAGGACCATATGGATATTTATAACATCATTCACAGGCCATAAAAAATTATCAACTTAAAAACAGTACTCTGCTGAGGGAGAATGATTCAGCCCAGCAAAATTAATGCAAATAATTCTTTTTCTATTTGAAGGCATGTGGGGGGAGCCTAATCTGGCACACACACACACATCGTAGGCAAATGTAGGTTCAGAGCTTTTTTGTAGAAAAAACCCAGCAGGAACTCAGTAGCATATTAGACCACATCCCCTAATATCCCCTAGTATTATACCACATCACCTAATATTAGCATATTAGGTCACACAGTCATTAACATATTAGACCACACCATCTGGGATAATCAAGTGCAAACTGAACTCTGACAGTACCTTTTCCAGGACCTGCAGCAATTCTGGCCAACCAGCCAGGGCCCAGGGAGGCTGCCGCACAGTACATCTGGGCCCTGTGATCCTTGCCTGGCCCTGGGGAGGCTGCTGCACAGTGCAGCTGGGCCCCACGTTCCTCGCTGACCAGCCAGGCCCAGAGCGGCTGCCACATGGCTCAGTTTAGCCCAGCAATCCCTGAGGGCCACACCAAGTGACCTCGAGGGCTGTATATGGCCCTAGGGATGGAGGTTCCCCACCCCTGGACTATAGGGTAGCCTATCTGGGCACAGAGACCTCAATGCAAAGTCCATACGCAGAAAGTCTTTCTACCAATGGCTCTTCATAGTTAACCACAATACATCTAGTATTAGGAATCAAAGTAAATAACATGTAGGAATCTAGGCAGGGGTCATTCCCAGTGCTTGTTTTCTAGCAACAAAACAGGGAGAGAACACAACTTGTGCAGCTGTTCAAGCTGCTTTACTGAAACATTGTTGGCCAGCACAGCATCTCTTAATCTCATTTTAGTGATGGTTACAAAGTGCCTCCTCCGCTCATGAACATTCGCGTTCTTTGGAATATTCAGATCTCAGTTACCGTCAAGGAGCATGAACACAGTCCTGGATACAGTCTTATGAACAATCAGTATGTGTTCTCCATTACGCAACAGCGCTCAGTACTCAAAATTAGAGGCTAGTTGTTAAAAGTATGGTCCCTGAACAGTTTCCGTATCTGCAAGCCAGGTCCAATCACACACATTTACTTGTCTTTCTGGAATATGGTAGGAAGATAATTATTACTGTAGAGCAGGCCACTTTTCGGTCTATTGAGTCTTATTTCTGGGATAACCTTGTGTTTTTTTTACTTATCTCTCTATGGCTATAAAAGTCTCATTGTCTAAAATGGGACAGAAGCTACTTTCATCCTAATGAGCACAAAGAAAATAATTCTTTCTTATCAAGATTTACTTTGCATTTGCTTTCACTTGTTTTGGTCTGACCCACTTTACCAATTCACTTTTGTCTGAGCAATTCAAAAGCGTTTCAGAAAGCTTTACCTACTATGTTATGATTACATTAAGAAAACACTTTTAAGATGAATAAACAGCCCCATTGAGATTTTATTTAATTCATTTATACCCCAACTTTCTCCCCAATGGAAACCAAAAATGGCTTACATAATTCTTCTCTCCTCTGTTATATCCTAGGCTGAGAGTGTGTGACTGGCCCAAGGGTTATCCAGATGCTACTCCGATACTCTTAACCACTTCACTGCACTGACTCTGTAAGATTACAGATGTACTTTTAAAAAGAGTTGCTATTTAAAAGAGTAAAATGTCAAGATTTAAGGTTTTAAAAATAAAAGTTGTATTGGCCTATTGATTGATGATATATATTCCTATGTACTATGAGCCATATGAGGGAAAATATGATTTACAAAATAAGGTTAACATAAAGGGACAGACCCTGTGTTACCTGAATTGCCTGTCTCCATTTGGATGGGAGAATTAGCATTGAGACCGAGCTGGTAAAATAGGCGTAACAGGGAGGATCTTACACTTGTGTATACCATCAGCTTCAAAGCGAAAAACTCTCAGAGGGTGTGATCACAATAGAGATTTGGCCCAACCAAGTAGGGTGGCCAGACCGTCCTGGTCTCCCGGGACTTTCCCGGTTCTGGCCCCCAATTCCCGGCTCCCGGGCTGGCTATACCGGGACCATTAGAAGTCCCGGTATAGCCAGCGGGCCGCGCGGGCGGGGAAGGCGGCGAGTGAGGGAGCCAGCGTCCGTCCGTCCTTCCTTCCTTCCTTCCTTCCTTCCTTCCTTCCTTCCTTCCTTCCCTTTCCTCCCTCCCTCCCCCCTTCCTTCCTTCCCTCCCTCCCTCCCTCCCTTCCTTCCTTCCCTCCCTCCCTCCCTCCTTCCTTCCTTCCTTCCCTCCTTCCCTCCCTCCTCCCTTCCCTCCCTCCTTCCTCCCTCCTTCCTTCCTTCCTTCCTTCCCTCCCTCCCTCCTCCCTTCCTTCCTTTCTTCCTTCCCTCCTTCCTCCCTCCCTCCTTCCTTCCTTCCTTCCCTCCCTCCCTCCTCCCTTCCTTCCTTTCTTCCTTCCTTCCCTCCTTCCCTCCTTCCCTCCCTCCCTCCTTCCTTCCCTCCTTCTCTCCCTTCCCTCCCTCCTTCCTTCCTCCCTCCCTCCTTCCTTTCTTCCTTCCTTCCCTCCCTCCCTCCTCCCTCCCTTCCTTTCTTCCTTCCCTCCCTCCCTCCTCCCTTCCTTCTCTCCTTCCCTCCTTCCTTCCTTCCTTCCTTCCTTCCTTCCCTCCTTCCTTCCTTCCCTCCCTCCCTCCTCCCTTCCTTCCTTTCTTCCTTCCCTCTTTCCCTCCCTTCCTCCCTCCCTTCCTTCCCTCCCTCCCTCCCTCCTTCCTTCCTTCCCTCCTTCCCTCCTTCCCTCCCTCCCTCCTCCCTTCCTTCCCTCCCTCCTTCCTTCCCTCCCTCCCTCCTCCCTTCCCTCCCTCCCTCCCTCCTCCCTTCCTTCCCTCCCTCCTTCCTCCCTCCCTCCCTCCTTCCCTCCCTCCCTCTGGCCACCCCTGGAGTAGACAATACTTACTTTGGTGGACCCAAGCACTGATTCAGTGTAAGGGAGCTTTGTGTTTGTGACTGGAGTAGACAATACTGACTTTGGTGGACCCAAGCACTGATTCAGTGTAAGGGAGCTTTGTGTTTGTGACTGGACTAGACAATGCTGACTTTGGTGGACCCAAGCACTGATTCAGTGTAAGGGAGCTTTGTGTTTGTGACTGGACTAGACAATGCTGACTTTGGTGGACCCAAGCACTGATTCAGTGTAAGGGAGCTTTGTGTTTGTGACTGGACTAGACAATACTGACTTTGGTGGACCCAAGCACTGATTCAGTGTAAGGGAGCTTTGTGTTTGTGTCTTCTGGTGCAATTTTGTTCTCAGATCCTGTATTTACTTCATCAGTATATGGGATAAGGCACTTTCTCAACTGTGCTGCATAATGCAGCCTATTTATTTTGTCCTGTTGGCTCTGTTGGCTCTATCTGCGCCACCTTCATCACTTTCGGGGTGTGGATCCCCCAGTGGGGTGGTCTCCTGACTCCCTCCGCCGGCTGTTTCTGATAGCCCTGCGCCCCCTCTTTCATTTGATATGTGTCCCGTGCGGGTGCCACCCTCCTGCCGGGAGATGCCGCAAAATGAGCCCCCTTGAGGCTTATGGCGGCAGGGCTCGGGGGAAGCGAGCTAGACTGCTGTTCTTTTGAGGGGTTATAGAGTGTTTCGAGCCCGTCGCGGCGCAGCGGCACGCTGAAGCAGCCTGTCGGTCACTTCCGGGTTCCTGTCCTGCATCTCGACCTGTATTATTAGTGACAGGCTGCTTCGGCGTGCCGCTGCTCCGGCCCCCTGCTCCGGCCCCATTTTGTGGCATCTCCCGGCGGGAGGGTGGCACCCGCATGGGACACATATCAAATGAAAGAGGGGGCGCAGGGCTATCAGAAACAGCCGGCGGAGGGAGTCGGGAGACCACCCCACTGGGGGATCCACACCCCGAAAGTGATGAAGGTGGCGCAGATAGAGCCAACAGAGCAAACAGGACAAAATAAATAGGCTGCATTATGCAGCACAGTCTCACTGGAATCTCACTGGAATCTGACTGGCTTCTCAGCATGGAACCCGTTCTCTCTAGTCTTCTCACTTTGAAAAAAGTAAAAAAAGAGTTTTATTTAACTTTATTTCCCCCTTTCCCTCTCTATAAATAATCTTGGTGTTTCCGGCGGTGATATTTGGGGGATTTTTGGGGACGTCACAGGAAGTGCTGTGAAGTCACTTCCTGTTTCCGGCAGTGGCATTTGGGGGAAATGATGTCATTTTGGGGAAATGATGTCACAGAAAGTGATGTCACTTCCTGCTTCCGGCAGGTGGTGCGGGGGAAATGATGTCACAGGAAGTGATGTCACTTCCTGTTTCCGGCGGTGGCATGCCATCACCGGAAGTGACGTCACTTCCTGTTTCCAGATGTGCAGAAGTTCATGGAAGGGAGATTGTGAACATATTACAAACAAAGGGACGGGGACCCAAATTGTGAGTTTGGGAGTGCTACTCTGCTAGACGCTCTAGAGCAGGGGTGTAAACATGCAGCTCCAGGGGTCAAATCAGGCCCTCATGCAACTGGCTGCCATCTGCTTCCTTCTCCCTCTCTCTTGCTTCCTTCTGCATCACAGCTTGCTTTCTCAGGCTTGCTCAATCACACAGGAGCTACGGAGCAAAGCCTCTATTTTCTCCATTGCTTGAGGCTCCTTCCTTGGGGAGGAAGTGGGGGAGGGATAGCTTGCTTCGCGCGCGCACACCCCTACCTTCTCCCCCCCCCCCCCGAAGGTGTCCCTGGCTGGCCTTCAGACATTATGGCCACCCTACAACCAAGCCATGCCTCCTGTCTGGATTTAATGTGTGTGATCACATGTGCACATCTGCCCCCCCCCACAAGTCCCACCTGTCCCTGCTTCATTTTAGGATGGACTGGGACCAGATTAAATAGCTACCAGGAACTTCCCGATAGCAAATCTCTAAAGCGCATTCAGGGTGTGTTTCCCAGCTTTCTGAACAGCTGGGGCATGCAATTCACGTGTCCTGGAAGTGCAGGAGCAGTGTGAATGCTCCTCTTGTGTGTGTGGCCCATGCCTCTTGTGGCAGCAGGGTGGGGGCTGTGTGATTGCCGCAGCATGCATCAAAGAGCATCAGCTTTCAAAAGATGGAATACTACTGCACCAAATTCCCAGGGGGATCCCACCCAAAATGATCTGGACAAAATTAGGAGGAAAATTGTTTTATTGAAAAGTACTAGTTAAATGTGAAAAACATACATCCCAGAGCTATCAAATAACATACACATACAAGGCTACAAAGAAACGGAGGATCTTTAGAGACCTGGAGGGAATTATAAGGTCATATTTACCATCCACAGGGCTTTTTTTGAGCAGGAACACACAGAAACGCAGTTTCGGCTGGCTTGGCATCAGGGGGTGTGGCCTAATATGCAAATGAATTCTTGCGGGGTTCTTTTTACAAAAAAGCCCTATGTGAAACAATGGTGATGTCATGGGGTGCAGTCTAATATGCAAATGATTTCCTTCAAAAAAAGCCCTGACCATCCAGATGTGCAGAAGTTCATGGAAGGGAGATTGTGAACATATTACAAACAAAGGGACGGGGACCCAAATTGTGAGTTTGGGAGTGCTACTCTGTTAGACGCTCTAGAGCAGGGGTGTAAAACATGCAGCTCCAGGGGTCAAATCAGGCCCTCATGCAACTGGCTGCCATCTGCTTCCTTCTCCCTCTCTCTTGCTTCCTTCTGCATCACAGCTTGCTTTCTCAGGCTTGCTGAATCACACAGGAGCTACGGAGCAAAGCCTCTATTTTCTCCATTGCTTGAGGCTCCTTCCTTGGGGAGGAAGTGGGGGAGGGATAGCTTGTTTCAAAGGAAGCCCTGGCTCTTTCCTTCCTTCCCCAGGGGACCAGGAGAGGGAGGAACCTCAGCCAATAGAAGGAAGAGATGTTAAACACAACTGGAACCAGTGTACTCAATGGATAATAACAGGGAATCACCGGAAACAATGTAACTTTCACAAAACAGTGTACAAATATATTTAGTGCAAACTGAATTGAACAAAAAGAACAGGACACTGAGTATACAGTATGAATAATGTCCCCACAAAGTCTATCCACAGCCTGAAAGTCGGCTTCTTCTAATAGACACAGGGGTGGGCAAAATCCTTTGAACTCAGCGTTCAACTCCAAACGGCACGGAGGAAGTAAGGAGGAATCGCTTATTGCAGGACTCCTCGTGATTTCGACAGAATATACTTCATCAGCCTCCTTCTCTCAACATTATGCGGAGCCTTAACTAAACGTTCTTTACACATAAATTAATGCATGTTCTTCTACAAGTGCTGCCGGAGATAGTGAGCTGGCAGCACTTGTAGAAGAGCACCTTCTAGCCTGTGTTCCATCCCAAGGATAGCAGGTATGGGGGCCAAGTGGAAACACTCGCCTCTGTCCTTGGTGTTGTGCAATGCCAGGTCCATAAACAATAAGACCTCAGTTCTGCAGGATTTTTTAATCAGGCAGGACATGCACCTGGCTTGCATGACGGAGACCTGGATGAGAGACGGGGAGATGGTAGCTCTCTCCCAGGTGGCTCCACCTGGGTTCTCCGCCCTTCACCAGGCCCAGACTAGCGGGCAGGGGGAAGGGGTGGCATTTTTCATACGGGAGGCTTGCTCCTTTTGGGTGCTCCCGCCTCCAAAGATCAGGGGTATAGAGTGTGCCGGATTGATGTGGGATGCTGGGGAGAGTTTGGCAATCTGGCTGGTTTACCATCCACCTAATGCACTGGCCAGTACCTTATCGTCCCTGATGGAGGCTGTGGCAGGCTGGGCACTGGAGCACCTGCAGCTTATTGTCCTGGATGACTTCAATGTTCATGCTGAGGACGCGGCCTCCACTCGGGCAACGGACCTGGTGTCTTTCATGGCAGCACTAGAACTCTCCCAATATGTAACAACATCCATGCATCAAGCTGGACACACATTAGACCTGGTCTTTGCAGCGGGAGTTGTAGTGGATCAGATTTCTGCTGAAGCAGTGCCATGGTCTGACCACTATGCCCTAAAGGCCTGTGTGAATACTTCACCTCTACCCCATTTAGGCGGTGAGCAGGTTTTGTTTTGCCCACGAAGCCAGATAGACCCTGTGTGCTTTCAAATGGCTTTGCGGGATCCCTGGCCCTCTGGTGACTTGTTGGATGAGGTGGCAGAGACCTGGAATAACCAGCTCTCAGCAGCCATTGACGAGATCGCTCGTACATGTCCTCTTTGTCCCTGGTCATGATCTGTGCTGTGGTATACCCCTGGAGCTGTGAACGATGAAATGGTGACTAAGACAACTGGAGAGACAGTGGCGACTTACTCGTGACAAAGCTATGACAGCATCTTATAGATCATTTATGCGGACCTATGAGATGGCAGCCCGAGCCACAAAGAAAACTTACTTTGCGACCTGGATTGCATCTGCAATTTCGCGCCCAGCACAATTATTTAGTATAATTCGGTCATTGACAACCTTACTGTAAGGTAAACCAAATGTTAGAGAATTGGAAATCGGCTGTGAGGCTTTTGTGAGTTTTTTTTGCAGATAAGGTCTTGTCACTCCGACACGACCTCCCTGCCTCAATTGATACAGTGAAAGAACTCGAGGCACCGAGCACATCTTCTGGTTCATTTCTGGATTCCTTTGCCCCACTCAGCCTGGAGGAGGTTGACAGGATCCTTTTGGCTGTACACCCTATGACCTGTGGGTTAGATCCGTGCCCGTCCTGGCTTATAAAAGCTAGCCAGGCGGTTTTACGGGAACAACTATGGGTCATTGTCAACAGATTCCTCACAGAAGGGATCTTTCCCATGCCCCTTAAAGAGGCTGTGGTCCACCCTCTCTTGGCAGTTGGCCCCTTTCCTGGAACACAATAACCTAGTAATGATAATCCATGCCACGGTCACCTTGAGAATAGATCACTGTAATGCTCTCTACATGGGGCTCCCCTTGAACCTGACTCGGAAACTGCAGCTAGTGCAGAATGCAGCAGCGCAGCTGTTAATGAGGTTCCCTCAATGGGAGCACATTCAGCCAGTGCTGAAAGAACTGCACTGGCTACCTATTGTGTTCCGAGTCCGTTTCAAGGTGTTGGTATTCACCTTTAAAGCCCTATATGATCGGGGGCCTATCTATCTTTGGGACCACCTTTTTCCACATGTTCCTCAGAGAGCAGTGCGTTCAGGGACACAACATCTCCTGTCCATCCCTGGCCCAAGAGAGGCCAGGCTGCGTTCTACACAGTCCAGGGCCTTCTCAGTGGCAGTACCTGAAATATGGAATCCACTCCTGGAGGCCATAAGGGCCCTGCGGAACCTCTCTCAATTCCACAGGTCCTGCAAAACCGAGTTATTCCGACAGGCTTTTGGCACTTAAACCAGGAGAGGATTGCCACCTACACTACTGAGATGTTGGAACTACTCCCGGGTTTAACTGTTAGTAAAGAACAATCCTGCCTAGGTAGTTATTTAACAGCTCCATAAAATGGTTTTAAAATGTTTTAAAAATGTTTTAATAGTGTTTATTGTTTGAAGTTTGATTATTTAATTTGTATTTATTGTCTGAAATTTGGAATTGACTGTTAGCCGACTTGAGTCCGCTTGCGGCGAGGGAGAGGTATAAATTAAAGGTAAATAATAAATAAATAAATAAAATAAACAGGTGTATCCATCAGCTGTGTTGTTAGAAAGGTTTTAGGAAGGTTTAATGGTATTCTGTACTCTAATAGATCCTACAGATGTGGTAGTAACTGAAATTACGCTATAGATCATATTCTTTGGACTGCCCTGAATTTTCACATTTGAGTGCGGAATTTATTCTTTCTTTGTCTCTGTAGAAGCTAAATATCCTTGGTTATTAAGAGATGAAGACAAACAAGTAACTTCATGTGCAGCTAAATTTATAACAAGTATAGTAAAATCATGTAGTTCAGATAGTAAACCTTAGTCTTCCCTTTTAGCGTGTGGTGGCTTGCTGTTTATGACTTTTGTCATAAAAACAGAAATTAAGAAGTAGTGAACAGGTGCATGCAGTCTTGGATGAAGGAAGTGGAATCCTCAGTTCCTTCATCTCCAGTTGCTGAAGATCTTCAGCTCAGTAGTGTCTATTTTAAATTCTTTGTCACACACAGACATAGGGATGTGGGCATAAAAATTTAGGTTTGTCCCAATTTGTGGTTTGTGGGGTCAGATTTTGTCATAGTTTGTAGCTGAACCTTGAAACAGGAGGTTAGTTTGTGAACCAACCCAGTTCACATTGGTTTGTGAGCCATTTAAAGTTTAAACCCCTGCTTTCTGCTCCCCACAGCTGTTTGGTTTAAATGGCACTGAGCCATTTAAACACTGCTTTCTACCAAAAGCCACAGGGAACAGAAAACAGAAGTTTCCGAACGGCTGAGTTGTGGAGACTGCTGCTCGTCTATTTGGTTTAAATGATTCAGAGGCATTTAAACCCTGCTTTCTGCTCTCCAAGAAGCCTCGGGGAGCAGAAAGCAGGGGTTTTCAAACAGCTTTTTGTATGAATTTTTTTTAAAAATGAAGTAGACATACAATGTGAAAATGTAATTAAGCTAGATTCTCTCTCTCGGCTTGACTTCGCGAACGAAGATTTAAGAAGGGTGCAGTAGTCCACGTCTGCTGCAGGCTCGCTGGTGGCTGACAAGACCAATGCGGGACAGGCAGATCCGGCCACAGTGGCTGCAGGGAAAAGTCTGATTTGGGGTTGGTGCTGTAGCAGTGCGATTCTTCCTCAATCTCCTTTTGTCCTCAAGACCAGCTATGTGTGCGTTCTCAAAGGAAGAGACAGCCTGGTGGATGGTGTGCCTCCATGCTTTGCGATCTGAGGCTAGGTCAGACCTAGATTAGAGCAGGGAAGAAATGCTTAGGATCTTTCATAAATCTCCACAAACTGCACCAAAATTCCAAATTCACAAACATTGCTTCATGAACCAGCCAAAATTCATGTCAAACTTCAGTTCATCATCCGTTTTTGCCTATCCCTAGGCAAAACATCTATTTCCCAGAAAGGGACTTGCTTGTTGAATTCATCTGAAGGTGATCCCTAAGTGGGAATATGGCCATAAATGCATCGTGCTAGTTCTCTTGATTTCCAAAATTTTGTAAATTTCCTTTGTGAAAGGATTATTTAGCCTTTTTCTGTGGTGCCGTATGGGCAAAAGTTCATTGTACCAAGTAAGTATAAACTACTTGAGATTCTGTGTGAGTTCAGAAGGTAAAATAACAAAGATAATAAATGGAAAATAGGAGAGGAGAATAAAGATACACACTGTACAATTTTGAATATGCATACAAAGGGAGGAAATCCTGCATTGTAAACTACTTCCCATAAACTAATAACAAAAGTTCTGCTATGCACTTAGAACAGCAATTTCATCGCACTAACTTATGCTCATTCAGAACATCATGAACAACGCATATAGTAGAGAGATTGCAGAATCCTGTCACTATAATATCAACAATGCTGTTTGATTCAGCTAGAATCCAGTTCAGTAACATCTTAGAAACCAGTAAGATGTTTTGGGGTATGAGCTTTTGAAATCAGAACACCATTTGCCAGATACAAGTAAGAATGGAGATTTGTGCACCCTTATGTCCCAGTTGGAAGGTAGGAGAGGGTTGCAAAGAAAGAAGCCAGAATGTAGAGGTTCAATGTGAAATTAAATTAGCTAGATTAAAGTACGAGGGGCGGGGAGGATTCTTAGGGGCATTAAATTAGCATCTGCTGTGTGAATAAGAATCTTGTATCTCTATTCAGCCCTGGGATTTAGGACTAAGATGTCCACATAATCACTAAACTAAAGATGTCCACATAATCAATAAACTAAGATGTCCACATAATCACTGTGACAACGTAATCACTGGGCCTAACAACACTAGCCATACAGTCTTGGATTCATTCACTTGTTCATCTTTAATGTTGTATATGTCATCAAGTGTCAACAATGCCCTTCCACTCGCTATTGGACTGAAATCTAGCTGTTCTACTGAAGACCAACATCTTCTGAAACAATGCCCCCCCTATTGGTGGAATCAACTGCCGGAAGAAGCTAGACCTTGTGGGACCTCGCCCAGTTCCGCAAGGCCTAGGGTTGCCAAGTCCAATTCCAGAAATATCTGGGGACTTTGGGGGTGGAGCCAGGAAACTTTGGGGGTGGAGCCAGGAGACACTGGGGTGGAGCTAGGAGCAAGGGTGTGACAAGCACAATTGAACTCCAAAGGGAGTTCTGTCCATCACAATTAAAGGGACCTCACAACTTTTTAAATGCCTTCCTTCCCTCCACCCTCCCCTTCTCTGATTTCTTTCCCCCCAGCAAGCTGGGGACACATTTTACTGACCTCAGAAGGATGGAAGGCTGAGTCAACCTGGAACCGGCTACCTGAACCAGCTTCCGCTGGGATCGAACTCAGGTTGTGAGCAGAGGGCTCCAGCTGCAGTACTTCAGCTTTACTGTGTGGTCCCCTTTAAATGCGATGGCCAGAACTCTTGTGCTTGCCACACCCTTGCTCCTGGCTCCGCCCCCAAAGTCTCCTGGCTCCACCCTCAAAGTTCCCAGATATTTCTTGAGTGGGACCTGGTGTGGGAGGGGGAAGCTGTCAGACATTGTAACTCATACTTAACCATGCCATGAGTAGATGTATTCCCTTGCCCTAACTAACGCCATCTTGTATGCTATTACTAACCCTGAGAATAAAATCTTCACTTCAAGCAGAAAGGGACAGTTGCTAACCATAAGGGAGGAATTCCTCACTCGGCGCCAACAAATGCCTTGAGCGTTTGAAGCTGGTATGCCCCAAGGTAACCAGAGGGGTTCCCTCCTTGGGAAAGAGATAAGGGAGTATGGGAACAGGCAACTGTCTCTCGAGGTGTGAGAATGGTTTTATTGTTGTGCTTTCATGTACTCTACAAAATACCAGGCACAGCCTTGGAATGTATCAAACTCAATCTGCTTCTATCCCAGACTACTAGTTCTCAAATAAACGGATTAATTTTGAAACAAAATGGTTCGTTTTCATTTGAAGTTCCAAAGTCTGACAGAAGCCTTGTGTTTCTTTACTGCTGCTGAATTCAGCAAGGAGGGGCAGACCTGTGGAATGGGGCAGAGAGAGAGGGAGGACCAAGGGTGCCTTTTGAGGAAGGAGAGGGAGGCTAAGGAGATGGGAGGGGGCAGCAGAGATGCCTGGGCTCGTGCAGAATGGAAAGGGAGCTCAGAATTCAAAGTCTGGCACAACAGCCTTTCTGCAGCCCAGGGAGGGAGTGGATGCGCCTGCCAAGTGCAAGCGGCGGCGGCGGGGGGGGCTCTTCTCCGCTTTACCGTAGCTGCTCCTCCGAGATGGGCTTGGAGGAGAAGGTAAGATGAAGCGGAGAAAAGGCGGCAGCAGCGCAGCGGCATTGCCCGCTCCGCTCTGCCTCTGAGGTGAAATCAGAGAAGGGGAGGGTGGAGGCAGGCCACCAGATTCGCGGCTGGCCATGCTCCTGGCCTGCCTCCACCCTCTCCTTCTCTGATTTTACCTCAGAGGCGGAGCGGAGTGGGCGATGCCACTGCGCTGCTGCCGCCTCTTCTCCCCTTCATCTTAGCTGCTCCTCCGAGATGGGCTCAGCAGCAGCGCAGCGGTGTCACCCGCTTCGAGATGGGGCGGCTCGCCACACTTCTTGGCGCCGTTTCCCCCCTCCCCTCGCTTTGTTTTTTTTGGGGAGCGGGGGAAGAGGCTGATAAACCTGGGGTCCCCCACCAGGGTGGGAGGGTTGGGAAGCCTAGCAAGGTCTATAAGACAACTCTATTCCAGCAGGCCTTTGATCTGACATTGAAGGAATGATATGGGCTGACTGAGATACATCAAATATAGACTGAATGCCATCTGAAGCGAGAAAACATCAGATACAATTAGCACCAGACTGTTTTAATTGTTCGTAACCATTTTAATTGTTTAACTTGTTTTATTGTTTAACTGTTAAATTGTTCTTATTTTGCTGGTTGTGAGCCGCTCTGAGCCTGCTTCAGCAGGGTGGGCAGGATATAAATCCGATAAACCTTAAACCTTACTTAATGTATTTAATGGCAATGAAAGTAGAGATATCCACTGTATTACAGCTCCAAGTATCCTAAGACTGATGTGATGATGAAGGTATGAATTTAGACAGATCAGATTTCTTAACAATGAGCTTCAAATCTGGTTCAGGGTAAAAGCTTGTCATGGAAGACAGTTCATTTTGATTATTTCATCTATGATAGTATGAATAAAGACTTGACCCCCCTCCCTATTAGAATTCATTTACATGCAAAATTGATGAATACCCAGTTGTTATATTTTTATTTAATATAATATATTTATATTTAATGGGATTTATTTAGGGGGCAAATTATGTGTTTAGCAGGTAAGCATGCGGTATTTAATGTGAACTCCGGAGGTGAAACAGGATCTGTGTTTTCTTAATAAGTGTATCTTTGCATCTATATGCAACTTGGAAGCTCAGTATATTGCTACATAATGCTGTTAAATTCCAATCCTAAGATTGCTTTCTTGAAAGTAATTCCCGATGAATAAAATGTGAATCACTTTTGACTATACCAGTTATGATTCCTCTCAAACACAAGAGATGAACAGGGTCAGAAAATATGTTTACTATTGACCTATTAATTCAAAACACAATGTTTTAATAATAGTGATAGAGACAAACCATGGAGAAATTTGGTTCCTGTTATATAGACTTTTAAACTTCATTTGTACTCTACCTTTCTCTCCAAAGTGGATTCTCCCCTCTTCCATTTTATCCTTACAGTAACCCTGTGCGGTACATTAATCTGAACCTGTGTGATTGGTCCAAAGCTACCCCAGCAAGTTTCCATGGTAGGGTAGAAATTCAAACCTGGATCTCCTAGATCCTAGTCTGACATTCTAACCACAATACCATGCTGGTTATCTGAAAATACAACCAAAAATAAAGAGAGAGAAGAGAAGAGGATTTATACCCTGTCCACTCGGAGCCTGAGAGTGGTTTACATCTCCTTTCCCTTCCCCTCCCTACAACAGGTAGGTGAGGCTGAGAGAACTTTTTCAAGAACTTCTCTTGAAAGAACAGATCTGAAAAAACTTGTGACGGACTCAAGGTAACACCTGCAGGGCTTTTTTGAGCAGGAATGCAGTTCTAGCTGGCTTGACATCAGGGCGTGTGGTCTAATATGCAGATGAGTTCCTGCTGGACTTTTCTATAAAAAAGCCCTTTGTGAAACATTGGTGATGCCAGGGGGGGATGGCCTAATATGCAAATAAGTTCCTGCTGGGCTTTTCTACCAAAAAGAAGCCCTATACGCCAGCAGCTGCATGTGCAGGAGTGGGGAATCAAACCTGGTTCTCCCGAATTAGAGTCTGCGCTCTTAACCACTACAGCAAACTAAATAAACTGCTTCTTTTCTTTCAGGCATTTATTTACATATATTCTGCTTTTCTTCCAAATGGGACCACAGAGCAGTTTACAGCATCATTTTCCCCTCCTCCATTTTATCCTCACAATAAACTTGTGGGGTGGGTTAGGATGAGACAGTGTCACTGGGACAAGATCACCCAGTGAGCTTGCATGCATTTGAAGCTGGGCCTCCCAGATCCTAGTCCAACACTCTGAAAACAACACCACACTGACTGTCTTACATTAACTTGATTTAAAGGCTGTAACATGGAAAGTGCCTCCCCCTTTACAACATCCCACAAATACAGATCATATCTGTCTTCATAATGGTAGTGAGTATGTTACTGTGGTTTCTTGTTGAAGTGGTATATAATTCTGTCTTATTGTGAACAGAGGTTGTGTTTTGTTGTTTCTGTTTTCTGTTTATGGCAAGCTATGAGGTAGGTAGAAAAGATTTTTCCTTGCCTCAGATAATTATATTATGATCTGCAGGTCCTTAACAGTTCTCCACTTCCTTGATTCAATCGGAGCACTGCCAGTTCCTCTTGTTTATATATTTTTTTATTTTGTTATATGTCAGTAGTTTCTGATACAATTGTGCAGTCCAATACAGAAAAATGTTCAAGGTAATCATATGTATAGTTTGTAGTCAAAGCAATGTTCAGATGAAACCTGTTGCCTAGCATTTGCAATTATCTGGTCCCTTTGTAACATAAGGCATATTTAGACATTCTTTTCCTTATGCAACTATTCTAATTCTGCTTGGAACAGGATAATATGAAGAAATGTCATGTGTGAATCCACAGTAAACCACAGCTGCACAAATACACTTCTGCAATTCCATAGGGCCTGTAAGACAGAGCTCTTCCACCAAGCTTTTGGGTGAGACAGTAGGTGTCGATTTTATTGGGTCCCTCTTGTCACATGGTTACTTCTTTGGGAAGTGAATATTACTTGTAAAGACTTAGTTAGCCCTGTAGCTAAGAGCCAAAGAGGGGGAGGCACAGGGGGGCCATAGGAGGGGGGCTATGCGAGTGAGAGCAAGAAGCTGGCGAGACTGGGGGCCACCCCTCTCCCTCCTCCCTGCAGGGTGATTTAAATTGAATGTAAGCTACAATTCCCCTTCTACATTTCCTGGGACTCAGCCTGCAGTGATCAACTTCTAATTTTGAAGTTCAAAAGAAGGCTGATTTGTATCTCTGTGCTCTCTCCCCCTGCTTTCCTGTGGCCTTCCCCAACTGGGAGCAGCAGGGAATGCACATGGCTTGTACACGCTGGCTGGGGGAGACATATCCTGGCTGCTCTCCTCCCTCCCTCCCTCCCCACCCCATAAAGACTCTAGCTGCTCTTGCAGCCTGTGCAATCCAGGGGCTTCTCCTCCCACCTACCCAAGAACTTACCATTCAGGCTCATGGCAGTGGAAAACAAGGCAGCGCATGGAGCCCCCAGCTCTTCATGGCCAGGCTAGGGGCTGCTGGGAGCAGGGGGTGGGAATGGCTGCTCATCTACCCACCCAGTTTTCGGAATCTGCTTGACCATCCTACTCTGCTCAGAGTGCTTCCGGGGAAAGCTTGCTGGTGCCGCTACTTGCTTCATATGCTGAGGCGATTAGGGGGAGCGTTCCAAGGGGGAGGGGACCCATAAAATCCACAAGGAGGCTGGGCCCTAAGGGACGCTATGGGCCTGGACTTAGTCCCTCAAGAACTGGAGACAATCCTCGGGGAAAGTTTAAAATTTATTGGATCATCTGAAATATAATGGAATTAGTCTGGTCGCCATCATTTTATTGTAAATTAGTAGTTTTAAATACGGTATTTTAAATATATTAAATGTGAATTTTATTGTTTTTGATTATATTGTAACCCGCCTTGAGCCCAGTCATGGAAAGGGCAGGCTAGAAATAAATAAATAAATTTTAATTTCTTTAATGGCAGAGATATTAATATAAATTTGTAGAAGATTTGCAGTGCTCAGTCAATGAAATTGCAGAAGTCAGGTCAATTACTCACAAGGCACTCATAGTTCTCCTCCAGGAGATACATTTTTTTTTTTTAAAGGGTAATGATATGTTATCAACCTTGGCAATATGTTTCCTGACAAGAAAACTAGAAAATATGGCAGTTGCATGCCGCATAGGAGAACATTTTGAGCCTGGTGAAAGTGATTTCTATACTTTGTATCCGCAAAGAATTGAGCATTGGTTCCAGAATAATCGTTATTAGTTGGACTAAGGACGTTACCTACTGAAGCACGCCTATTTTTTACCAGAAGTGTGTCACTTTTTTCTTTATTCTGGGAGAATTGCTAGCACCTTGTCTACTGTGTGCATCATGAAGAGGATTATTTCCCCAGTGCTAGTGCACTCTAGGTGTACATTCATTCTATGGAACTTATGTGTTGTTCTTTTTAATGTATAAAGTGTATTTATCAAGTTGTTATGCATCTCTTATAAGTGGTTGTTAAGCTGTATTACAGTCCTTTTTCATTATATAAAGTGATTCTTGTAAGCAAACTTGTGTTCAGCGCTAAAGTAGTGATAGTAAATAGCAAATATATACTAGTAACATTGTGCATGGTTATCTCCAAGACTTCAACCTCACCATGTTTTTTTCCCTTATTTGCCAAGCCCTCACCTGGAGATTGGCAACAATAGTTCCCCAGGAAGAAACAGCTTATTTAGAGGGTGGAGCCTATGGCATTGTACCTGTCTGAGGTCCCATCCCTCCTCAAGCCCCATCCCCTCTAAGCTCCATCCCTCAAATCCCCAGGAATTTCCCAACCTGGAGTTGGCAATCCTAGCTCCTTCCCAGCCAACCATCAGCCTACCTTTATTTGCCTCTCTGACTTCAGCTTTCCATCTCCTCTTCCCTCCCTGCAGCCTCTATCTAGGAAAAGGGACAGTCTTTCTCCATAGTGAGGACCAAAGCAACTTACATCATTCTCCTCTCCCCCTTCTGATCTGCACAATAGCCCTGTGAAGTAGGTTAGGCTGAAAGTCTGTGACTGGTCCAAAATCACCCAGTCAGCTTCCACGGCAAGAACCGTGGTCTGTCAGACCCTGCTCTGAAGCACTAACTCCTATGCCACGTTGGCTCTCGTAGCAGGACTGCGACTGAACAGTAACAAGCAACCAGGCCTAGGGTAGCCAACCTCATGGAGCCTGAAGATCTCCTGGTATCACAACTGAACTCCAGACAACAGATCTCTCTCCCCTTGGAGAAAATGACTGCTTTGGAGGGTGGACTCTGTGACATTATATTCAAGTGAGGCCTCTCCCTTTACGGACAGAACCAAGTGTGGTTGCCTAGCAGCAGCCACTGCCTATTCTCAATCCTCATCTGGCTTGGGGCAAGGCTGAGGGGAGGAGGGAGGGGAGGGAGGAAGTGACAGAAAAGAGGTGGCCACCATGGCATCTGAGGAAACACTCCCAGTGGGGCCAGGCCTTGCCACCTAGTTGCATTATCACCTTTGTTCCCTGTCTCTTTGCTGTTTCCCTGCTGCCACTTACTTTATCTTCTGAATGCCACAGAGAGTTGGTAGGCAACAGCAGGCAGGAGAGAGGAGTGGACTCAACCAATAGAACACAGTGGAACTTGAGTGGTGGCTGATAGCCCAGTGGGTGATGGAGTGCACACCACAGCACATGGGAGAGCTGAAAAGTGCCAATATGCTTGGGGTTTTATATATATAGGATGCTTAGCTTTGTTTCATAATTTCATTTGAATTTTCTCATTTCAGTTTTTGCTATAGTGTACCATGTGTATAGTACCTTAAACTCTTCAAAGTGTTTATACTTATTCTCATTTCTTTCTACTGCATGAGCACATACACAGGCAGTGAGGTGTCTTCTGTTCAGTCAAGAGGTGCATTTAAAGCTACCGTATTTTTCGGTCCATAAGACGCTCCGGACCATAGGACGCACCTTCCTCCTGGGGGGCAATCCACTGCCTCCACCTCCGATCCCAGCGCTTCCCCCGCGCCTGCCTGCCTGGCTCCAGCTCTGCTTCCAGCAAGTGCTGGGATCGCTCCACGCTGCCCCCACCGCAAACCCAGCACTTCGCGAGCGCTGGCTGCGGAGGGGGCAGCGTGCTTCCTCCGTGCCTGTCTGCCTGGCTCCAGCTCTGACGCTTACAGCAAGCGCCAGGATCGCTCCCTCCGGCCTCCGATCCCGGCGCTTGCTTCAAGCATCAGAGCTGGAGCCAGGCAGACAGGCACGGAGGAAGCACCCGCCCCCTCCGTAAACCCAGCGCTTCGCGAGCGCCGGCTGCGGAGGGGGCGGCATGCTTCCTCCGTGCCTGTCTGCCTGGCTCCAGCTCTGATGCTTAAAGCAAGCGCCGGGATCGGAGGGCGGAGGGAGCAATCCTGGTGCTTGCTGTAAGCGTCAGAGCTGGAGCCAGGCAGACAGGCACGGAGGAAGCACGCTGCCCCCTCCGCAGCCGGCGCTTGCGAAGCGCTGGGTTTGTTGTGGGGGCAGCTTGGAGCGATCCCAGCACTTGCTGGAAGCAGAGCTGGAGCCAGGCAGGCAGGCACGGGGGAAGCGCCGGGATCGGAGGCGGAAGCAGTGGATCGCCCCCCCGGAGGAAGGTATGTCCTATCGTCCCTTCGCTCCATAAGACGCACACACTTTCCCCCCCACTTTTTTTTGGGGGGGGGGAAGTGCGTCTTATGGCCCGAAAAATATGGTAGGTCTTTCTAGGTCAAATTCTGTTCTTCTAGTAATCAAAATAGGCTTGCCAGTTCACAGGTCCAGGTGGGGGATCCCCTGGTTTTTCAGGCTCCTCCCCGCCAGCAGCCAGCTGGCCAGTGGGGGAAAACCCCCCCAACAGCCATCATGAAATACAGCAGATGGTTATATTCAGCAACATAGTAAATTGCCCCAGCGAGATTACAAACGTGATTGCTTGCTAACTGTGTTTATTTTGGCTGCTTTGTGCATGTTCACTTTCATTTAGTGGAAATTTGCTGCTGGGGAACAAGGAAATGAAGACTGTACTGCACTGGTTAGGCTGAAACTGCACTGCACTGCTGTATTTTTCTTTATTTTAAGGAATAGGAATCTCCTGGCTCCCCCTCCCCCAAATTCTCCAGCTAGTTACTGAGTTGGACCTGTCAACTGTATATCAAAAAGACTGGATATTTTTTTTCTAAAATGAAAATAGGGCAAACACCAATCATTGCTATCTGTCCTCTATAGAGAAATATGCTCTGCAAAATATTACTGATCCAGTGTAATCCTTTGTGCAGTTACAGACGTCTTCGGGGGGGGGGGGGTTTGAGCAGGAACACACAGGAATGCAGTTCCGGCCGGGTTGGCATCAAGGGATGTGGCCTAATATACAAAAGAGTTCCTCTCGGGCTTTTTCTACAAAAAAGGCCCTAGAAGTCTTACGTGTGTGCATGATATTGATGCCATACCAATTATCAAATATATGCATATTGATTTTTCAGTGGAGTTGCTTTGCAGTTTTCCTACTGAAACCTCATTTGCACTCTACAATCATTAGCAGGATGACCTCATTGTTCAAGAAATGCTTGTGTGGATAAAAAGTTACATGTGAATCTTTTGGGGGGTTTCCTGAGTACATAACTGCAATACTTTATCACCAGAAGTTTTTTTCTAGGAATGAAACTATGATTCATTTTCTTACAGTGTAGCCATAGGCCAGGTCAAGGCTATATATTTAGCTATATAGGCCTGGTCAACATTTCTAAATCAGGTTAAGCCATGGATCCTGAATCCAGACAAAGTATTGTATAATAGATTTCTAGCTTTTAAATTTGTATTCTGCCTTTCCTCCAAGGAGCTCAAGGAAGAGTACACTATTCTCTTTTTGTCACAACTTTTTGTTATAGCCTCACAGTAACCTTGTGAGGTAGGTTAGGATGAGAGAGAATGACTTGACCAAAAACTCAGCCAGTGATCATTATGACGTAGTGAGAATTTGAACCAGAATTTTATTCTCAGCTGTGTACTCCTGAAACATAAAAGATCAATAGACAATCTTAACAGAAGGTAGAAACATCAGCTTATTTCAGGGGATATTGTTGTAGTCAATTTTAAGATATGGTTGTATTTTTTTAATTATAAAAAAAGCTGATGATGTGATTTCTGTTTTTTGTCTGAACAATGCTTTATCAAGAACCAAGACTCAGTTTAGTTAGGAAAATTACTATGGTTTTTTCAGATGTTACAATAATGCATACCGGATATTATGGGAGTATACACTGCCCATGCCTCTCCTGGTATATGTGGTCACTGCTGTATGAACAGGAGCAACATGTACAACTTCAAATGGACCACTGGATTTTTAGGGGGTTTCGTTCATGCATATCAAGGCTATATAGCCATAGTAAATATATGCACTGATTTTGTTCAGAAAACCTGGTGACTGCTCATTTTGGGAGTATTATGCATAGCACATGCTCCTGTTGTTTGATGCTACTGGGTTCCCAGTGTCTTATTATAATGTTAATCACCCTTTGGGTGAAGAAGTACATCCTTTTATCTGTTTTAACCTGACTTTTAATAGGTCAATTTTTAAAGCATATAAAGATAATAAGACTGAATTAAACCCTGTAGAATACTGGGTTTGTTGGGTGTTCTGAGATACAAAGAAATAAATGTTTTTGTATAGAAGAAGTATTATTATTCCAGCAGTGGATCTACCAGTTTTGAGCTGATAAAAAGCAAGCATTGTAGTAAATAGAAATCCAGTTAGGGTTGCCAATCCTCAATTGGGGGCAGGGAATCCCCTGGTTTGGAAGTCATTTCCCCCTTCAGGGTTATCAGAAAGTATGGGGGAGGGTTGAATGTCTGCTGGGCACTTAGTTATATGTTATACCAGTCCCCATAGGGTATAATGGAGAATTGATCTGTGGGCATTGGAGGCTCTGTGTGTGTGTATTTTTGAGGTAGAGACACCAAATTTTTAGCATAGTACCTGATGCCTTTAACACCCCCTCCCCAAGTTTCAAAAAGATTGGACCAGGAGGTCTAATCCTAGAAGCCCCCAAAGAAGGTGCCCCCATCCTCCGTTATTTCCAATAATGGGAAGGCATTTAGAAGGAGCACAGTCCCTTTAAATATGATGGCCAGAACTCCCTTCAGAATTCAGTTGTGCTTTCCACATCCTGCTCTTGGTCCACCCCCAAACTCCCCAGACAGAGTTGGACCTGGCAACCCTAAATCCAGTATATTTCCATCGCAAATTTCAGTACATGTTAAAATACGTGTAAGCATTTTAAAGGTATTCATGTAGACATGACAGAGAGGCAACATTGTATACAGTAAATATTAACAAACATGGAATACTTGCTTTTTAATAATGTTTTCTAACTGAGATAGGTAAGTAGATTACTTCTGAATTATTTGAGTGTAATAGAAAATAGGCTGTGTCGGGCTTCTCCACAATTCTGCAATTCATTAATGCTGTAGGAATCAGGCTTCTCATGGGAAATCAGTAGGTTCTGTTGAAAATTAAGAAACAAATTGCAAAAACATAGCATTAGAGCAGTTTCTTCATACATATACAAGTACAGTATAGAGCAGCCTCTAGCCCTAATTCACTAATTGAAAAATGGGACTGGGACTTTGCACCTGTGAGAATCAGTGGCTCATTATAGAAGATGGCCTCTGTTCATTTAAACACAAGGTACAGAGCCTTGTGCTGACTACTGTTTTCCATTATTTTTTTTAATGAATGGGCAAGGAAATCAGCCATGATTGGAAACTTGACACACATTAAATATAGTGAACACCCAATCATAGCTTTTGTGACATGAGATATAAACAGACTCCCATAATGCATTTACTCTTGAAGAAATCTAAGTACTTAGAAGTCAGACCATGCAGCAAAAAACCCAATCTGATTACTCCTTTTAAATGGACTATTACACAAGAGAATTTAATGCATCATTAATATCCTGTTAACCTGCTTAGATCACATAGTTACAGAATTTTGCTTCTATAATTTTAAAGCAAGATTTTCAGTGAGAGTAGCTTATAAAAGGTGCGTTATGCATACATTTAACAAAAGGCAAATGTTTTATCTGATATATCTGAATAATGGGGCATTGTAACTAATGTATATTGATAAAAATCTTTTGTGTACATGGAATGCACTTCTGCTAATAAAAGGGCAGTCAGTCAGTCAGTCAGTTTATTGCGGCTCTAGGCCAATCAACAACAACAACACAACTCATCAATAACAGTACAACGCAACACCAAGCTAAAATATAACATAACAATATAAAACTATGTACAACCATCAAAATAGTAATAAAATTATCTGACGTAGGCAACACTTAACTAAGGGCATCTTCTTTCAAATACAAACAGCATTAAATTTCTTCCTGTCAAGGTCGGTAACATATAGAAACTTAGCAAGATCCAGAGAAAGTTGATCACTCCCATCCCCTAAGAGGAAGTAAATGACTTGGGCCTGATTTAAGGATTTAGCGAGCATTAGATGGTTCCGCAGAAGTCTGTACCTTGCCTCTGTATGGAAAAGACAGTTCAGAATGAGATGGGGAACCGTATCGACCTCCTCCAGGCCGCACGGACAGATCCTGTCTTCTAACGGGATCTTGTGGAAACGGCCCCTCAGTACTGCTGTGTCAAGAATGTTCAGGCGTGCCAAGGACAGCATCCGCCTGATCTTAATTGGCTGTATCTTTTCTAGATACCTGGCACATTTAAGATCACTTGTAAAAAAGGTTGGGATATACGTCCCCCCAACTTTGGCCAGAGATTGTTTTAACTCCAATTCCAGTAATCGGTCTCTGATAATTACTTTTGCCCCGTTCTTGAACATGAGGGCTAGGGAATCAATATTCAGATCACATTCCTCTAGTTTGGAATTTAATTTCCTCAACCAATTACTAACAAATGAGTCATAGAAGATTTGATGTACTATATCATCCGGATTCGCCAGCACCCTTAGAAGGAGACTCAAACCTCTATTCCACATTACTGTGGAGAGGCTTGGAAGCCCCGTTTCCAGCCTATTTGCAATAGATGAGGCATATTTTGGCACCTGTAGGATACATCGTACAAACTTCGATTGAACCATCTCCAATTTAGTTATTTTATTATACAAGAAAATCTCAGCTCCGTACATTAATTGGGGTATGACCTTAGCATTGTAAACCTTAATCGCCGCTAAGGCGTTATAAGCGCCCTTGGAAGTGTAAAACTCCTGCAGAGCAAGCGCCGTGCGTTGGGCGTTACAGTGTACGTTGTCAATGTGCCCTTGGTAAGATCCTGTATGATGAAAAACAACCCCCAGATATTTGTATGTTTTAACTTGTTTCAGTTTTTCATCATTGAAACGCCAAATCATTTCTCTGAATCTTTTAGTGAAGACTATAATTTTAGACTTGTCCCTGTTAACGACTAGATCAGTGTCCAGACAAAAGAGAGAAAGCATTCTGAGCGACCTACGCAAACCAACTTGGGTTCTTGACAGTAGTAACACGTCGTCTGCATACATCAAGATGGGCACAGCAATCTTCCCAATCTTAGGGGGATGCAAACCGGGGTCGGTGAAATACCCTACAATGCTATTAATATACAAATTAAAAAGTTGCGGGGCTAATATACAGCCTTGTTTGACACCTTTACTCGTTTGAATTGGATGAGTCAGATGACCTTGGGGTGTGCAAAGGGCAAAGGGCAAAGTTTTCCTAATTTCAATGGATTTCCCTTCCAGCTACAGCTCCTGCATTATATCCCGGTCCCTTTAAAGAAAGATGTCTTTTTGGGGTACAAACAGGGAAAACCTTGTTCTATGGGTAGGATCCTGCTCACAGTAGTCTAATTGTTTACAAACTGCATTATGTAAATATGTGGTGAGGCAGTGAACTTATTTAATATAACTGCAACAGGGCCTGATCTACCTATTTTTTGAGTGGGGGCAAAACTAAAAATTGTCACTACTCAAAAAATGCTGAGGGGGTGCCCCCTGCCTCCCCATGGGCAAAGAAGAAGAAGAAGAAGAAGATATTGGATTTATATCCCGCCCTCCACTCCGAAGAGTCTCAGAGCGGCTCACAATCTCCTTTACCTTCCTCCCCCACAACAGACACCCTGTGAGGTGGGTGGGGCTGGAGAGGGCTCTCACAGCAGCTGCCCTTTCAAGGACAACCTCTGCCAGAGCTATGGCTGACCCAAGGCCATTCCAGCAGGTGCAAGTGGAGGAGTGGGGAATCAAACCCGGTTCTCCTAGATAATAGTCCGCACACTTAACCACTACACCAAACTGGCTTCTTCCCCCTCCACAGGCATCCACCCCTTTTCTCCTTCCTGGGTCTGTGCACAGACCCTGAAAGGAGAAGGGGCTGGGGGGGCAGTGTGGCACAGTGGCATTTGCTTCATCCTTGGCTTCAAGGACAGAGCACACACTGCTGCGATGCCCTTGCTTTCTCTTTCCCAGGTCTGTGTACAGACCTGGGAAGGATAAAGGGGTGGGAGTGGGGTGCAGTAGCATTTGATCCGTCCTCAGCTCCAAGGATGGAGCATACGCTCCTGCAATGTCCCTGCTTTCTCCTTTTCAGGTCTGTGCACAGACCTGGAAGGAGAAAGGGGTTGGGTGTGGCATGGCAGTATGTGCTCTGTCCTCGGCTCTGACAACAGCGTACACTGCTGCTACACCCCTGCTTTCTCCTTCCCGAGTCTGTGCATAGACCTAGGAAGGAGAAAAGCAGGGAGGAAGGAAGGAGGGGAGGACTCTCAAGGGCCCATTGATTGGTAGAGCCTTTGTTGCTCCCCCCACCCTCCGTGGGAGCCCAATTTGGCGCCCCCCCATGCGAAGCCCAGGGCAGGTGCCCCCTGGTGTTCCCTCAAATCTGGACCTTCTGTGCAATAGTCTCGTAATAAATAGTCTTGTAATATCTATACTTAGTTAAATTTAAAGCAGTTACATTTAAGGCAGTTAAAGTTAAGTTTTCTGAGTGCTGTTGAGTTGTCTGTATATAAAATGTTTTTATTGTATTTTATTGTTTTATCATATGTTGTACTCTGCCCTGAGCCCTACAGGGAATGGGCAAAGTAGAAATATACCAAAATAAATAAATTGTTACACCTAGTAATATAAATGAATAGTTTTTTGTAATGATTATAGTTTGTCTCACTGAACTGTGTAAAAACATTTATTTGCTAATTGTCCATTCATTTCACTGAAAATGGAATCTGACAAGTATTTAGAAATGTAAATAAGATGTGTGTGTTAACAGGATTTTATTTACTGAGATTTACAATCTGTACAAGACATACAGAGCTTTTTGTGGAAAAACCCAGCAGGAACTCATTTGTATATTAGGCCACACCCCCTGATGCCAAGCCAGCCAGAATTGTGTTCATGTGCATTTCTGCTCAAAAAAAGCCCTGAAATACATATAACCAGGGCTTTTTTTGAGCTGGAACGCACCGGAACACCGTTCCAGCTGGCCCGGACAGCATTCCAACATGGTCGGATGGCGTTCCGGCTCAGCCTGGGCAGCTTTCCCTGCTGTTGGGCAGGGCTCAGGGAGGCCAGCTGGGCTTGTGCAGGGCCTCCGGACATCCCACTGTCTGGCGGGGTTCAGGGAGGCCAGCCGCACTTACGCAGGGCCTCCCAACGTCCAGCTGGCTGGCGGGGCTTGGGGGTCAAGCTGCAGAGCCCAGGCTTCTTGGGAGTCAACAGTTTTATAGGTGAGTTGCTTTCTTTCAGTGTCTTTCTTTCTTTTCCTTTCTTTTTCCTTTCTTTCTTTCATCCTTTCTTTCAATCCTTCCCTCCTTTTTCCTTTCTTCCTATTTCCTTTCTTTTCCTTTCTTTTTTTCTCTGTTTCCAACTGTCTCCCCCTTTCATTCATTCATTATTTCTTTTTGTCAGTTTCTTTCTCTCTCCCCCCCCTTTCATTCATTCATTCATTTTTTCTTTCTGTCAGTCTTTCTTCTTATCTGTCTGCTTTATTTTCCACTCCCGACTCACTCACTCACTTTCTTTCTTTCTTTCTTTCTTTCTTTCTTTCTTTCTTTCTTTCTTTCTTTCTTTCTTTCTTTCTTTCTTTCTTTCTTTCTTTCTTTCTTTCTTTCTTTCATTTTCCCTGTTTGCCTTATTTCCCCCTCCCTCTCTTTTTCTTTCTTTCTTTCCAACTTTATCCCCCTTTCATTCATTTTTTTCTTTCTGTCAGTCTTTCTTTTTCTCTGTCTATTTGCTTTATTTTCCACTCCCCCACTCTTTATTTCTGTCAGTTTTTCTGACAATATTTCTTTTTCCATGTTTGCCTTTTCCCACTCCCTCCCTCCCTCCCTCCCTCCCTCCCTCCTTCCTTCCTTCCTTCCTTCCTTCCTTCCTTCCTTCCTTCCTTCCTTCCTTCCTTCCTTCCTTCCTTCCTTCCTTCCTTCCCCCCTCTCTCTGTCAGTCAAACTTTTTCACTATTTTATTTATTTCTCTTTCTTTCTTTAAGCACTACACCATGCTGGCTCGTGATCGAGGAGTGTGTTGGAATTTGATTTTTTTTCTGGAATGTCTATGTATTTATGGCTTTGTATATGTATATGGCTATATATTTCTGGACTTTTTCCAATGCTAGAATATCTTTTTTGAAGTGTGATGACCAGCATTGTTACCACACCTCAAAAAAGACATTATGGCACTTTTGGTGATGTCAGAGGTGTGGCCTAGTATGCAAATGATGGTGATGTCAGAGATGTTGCCTAATATGCAAATTTTGATGATGTCAGAGGTGTGGCCTCGCAGACTAATGAGTTCCTGCTGGGCTTTTTCCACAAAAAAGCCCTGCATATAACAATTCTATGAGGGTGTTCCAAATGAATTGGATGAAATTCTGGCTTTACAAAACGTTATCTGGATAAACTAAGGGCATAGTGGGTAGCTCAGTATCACTTTGGATTCAGTTTATTAGTAGTTTTTATATCCACACTACTCTATGGTAGTTTTGTTTCGAACTGTGGCTGAAAAATTAAGTTTGTTAATAATGACCGATACTGTTTCTTCTAGGCAGAGTACTGAACAATTTCAGGTGATTTTAGCTTTACAATTCCATCTTGCTTAGAATAGCCCTCTTCAATATGCCATTTACAAAGTGAGCAATATTTATTGCATATGTGAAAATTCCCTGACCAGTAACTGTATTAACAAAGCAATTAGGTACAGACATATGGTGCTGCCTTATACCAAGCTAGTTGAGCTCAGCATAGCCAACTTTGGTAGTAGTTTTCCAGGTTTGAGAGACATCTCTTAACAGGAGATTCTAGGGACTGAACCTGGGAGTTTCTGCATGCAAAGCAAGTGCTCTACCACTGTGGCATGGTTTTTTCCCCTATGGTAAAGCATAAGAGTCAAAGCTATGGCCAGCCTGCATGGCAGGGAAAGAAATATGATTCTTTTACTGTCCTGAAAACTTCCTTTCCATATGTAACTGAGAAGGGTGAACATAATGTTTGTTTAAATGTATTGCAGATCAGTGGGCAAAGCCTTGTCTGAGATGTGTAGTTAATGTTGGTGATTACAGAAGAGACTGCAACAGTTTTGTCAGTAATTACCCAAATATAGAAGTCAGGATGTCTGTCTGTCTTTGTTTACTTACTTTACTTCATTTTTACCTGGCTGTCTCAGAGACAGATTCAAGATTTATTTTAAAAACCTGATAAACAAAAATAAAACAGCCATATTGGCAACACTATCTTAAAAGACTGGTTTTCATGCAGAATTTTATGCCATCTTAACTACCTAGCAAGGGTTTGTCATTGTATCAAAATGGTGTATTTTCATGGTGGCTGTATAAAGAAGCAGCAGCCTGTGCCTGAACAGCTGGAATATTTCATTTGGGGTGATTATGGAAGGATGACAAAAACATGGCGTGTTCATTGGTTATGTTCTTGTGAAAGACAACATGTCCTGTGTCACACAGTTGTTGCTCATTTGCCGGCAGATTTAGAGCTGGCACTGATGGTTTCTGCTGATGATTGTTATTCCATGACAGGCCAAATATCATTTGGATGGTTACTTTGATACCTTAATGCCTCTAGTTCATCAAGTACTGGGAAATGAAGAAAGCACAGACAGTGATTTCCTGCACATTTGCTGTTTTGAGATTGGACAGATAAGGTCTGAACTGCTTCCTCTGTCAATAACAAAAATGGATCTAATAATATTTAGCTATAGATTGAGCACTTAATAGTCATAAGTTATTGTGAGGGACAGTCAGGGTCCGCGTGGTAAAAGGGACCACTTTAAATTTTTTGTCACCTTTACCCAGTACCTCAGACACAGAATAAAATCTTGTCATAAATAATGAAGCACCAAAGCGTTTTAAAATTCAAAACCAAATATTATGTTTATTAAATACAGAAGGAAAAGAAGGGAGGAAAATAATTACTGGTTGGTTATTAATCAGTTGGCAGGTAGAAATTCAAATAATAGATGATCTCTGAACACTAGAGATATTGACAGGCTGAAGTAATATAAAATAAACAATAAACAAACAGTGTTTCCTTAACTCTAGAAAACATTCTTAGGTAGAGAAAGATTTTAAAGTTGGTTTAGGCTTCCTAAAATATATAAAAATCCACACCCTCTTTGTCATTCCCTCAGAGGACTGTCTGAACTTGTGACAGAATTATCCCCACACAGACACGCTCCACTAGCACACATGTACACTCCAGACGTTGAGTAATACCTAGAAACTGACAGCCTTGAGTGCTATCACACCAGCACCTCAATTCCCTGTGTTCAGTCCCACACAGCTAGTATCCCTGTCTAACTTCTGGGATTCCTTCACAGCCACAAGAACTCTAGCCTCTCTTCCAGTGTGTTTATGTTCTTTGTTTGAACCAGGAGTCTATCCTTTAGCACTGACAGGACTCCTCAGCCAAGCCTCAAAGTTTTCCCCTGCTCTAGTGATACAGTCAGAGCTTTTTTTGAAAAAGGAAAAAAGTTCAGCAGGAACTCATTTGCATATTAGTCCACACCCCCTGACATCACCATTGTTTCACATAGGGCCTTTTTGTAGAGAAATCCCAGCAGGAACTCATTTGCATATCAGGCCACACCCCCTGATACAAACCCAGCAAGAACTGCATTCCTGTGCGTTCCTGCTTTTAAAAAAGCCCTGGATAGAAGAAGAAGAAGAAGAAGAAGAAGAAGAAGAAGAAGAAGAAGAAGAAGAAGAAGAAGAAGAAGAAGAAGAAGAAGATGATATTGGATTTATATCCCGCCCTCCACTTCGAAGAGTCTCAGAGCGGCTCACAATCTCCTTTACCTTCCTCCCCCACAACAGACACCCTGTGAGGTGGGTGGGGCTGAAGAGGGCTCTCACAGCAGCTGCCCTTTTAAGGACAACCTCTGCCAGAGCTATGGCTGACCCAAGGCCATGCTAGCAGGTGCAAGTGGAGGAGTGGGAAATCAAACCCAGTTCTCCCAGATAAGAGTCCACACACTTAACCACTACACCAAACTGGCTCTCCACACCAGTGTGCCACAACTCAGTTTCCCCCCAGAAAGACCCTTTGCTTTGCCCTTTCTCACAAATAAAACTCTCAGACAGAAACTACCAAACCAGTTCTGTCTCAAGGAACTGAGCTGACAGACTGCTCTTAGCTCCTTCCTCAATTGATCTCCAGCTGAACTCTGCGAAGAGATTCCCCCCCTCAGCTAGCCTCCTTCCACTCAAAACATTCATATTCATGGAGATCAGAGTGAGCTTTTTTACACTCACCCAGGGAAACTTTCAGTCCATCACAGCTATGAATTGAGAGAAGCACTGGTGTCCCCATTTTGCAGATCATGACCAAAACCTAAAGCAAAACCCAGGTAATTTTCAAACTGGTGAAGTGAAAGAGACTTGAATCACGTCAAATCATTTTGATTTGCAACCATATCAAGAACCTAGCAAATTATTTGTCGCAAAGGTTTATTGTGCACAGGATTCTCTGTGGTCTTAAGTTGCCCATTTATATTGTCTCTTTTGTATGCAAACAATTTTTTTTTACAAATTTACATAAAAACATGTGTTGCTTGCAGTATACAATATAACTGCTAAAAGAGAGGCAGTTTGGTGTGTAGTGGTTAAGTGTATGGACTCTTACCTGGGAGAACCAGGTTTGATTCCCCACTCCTTCACATGCACATGCTGATTTGACCTTAGAATTAGATACACCTGAACTGTATGTATTTCTACGTTACCTTTGCCTATATTTCTGAACTATTGCTTCATGACTGTAGTTGTATGTATTGAAAGATGGCATAAGCATTACATAAATATCATCTGTAGTAGAATTCATGACTTGTGATACTATGTTTTGCATTGCTTAAGAATTATTTGGCAGTGGTATCTGCACAGGAAACAGATCTATGACCTAAAAGACATATGAGGTAAATGAAAACTCTATGCAGCCAATTGCCCCACTTCAAAGAAGAAGATGCTGTATGGGCATCTCCATGGTTGAGAGAAGATGGATGCAGCATAATGGCAGGGTTTCAGTTAATTACTCTCACCATTCCACAGTTAAGGATGCATCTGCCCGTTAGTCTCCAATTTTGACATATTTATTTCCTTCACTGTGTTTTGCCCAGAATTAAACCTAAACAAATGGTAACAAATGGTATTCCTGTTTAGTCCTTGAATCTGTAAAACATCTTCATTATGCTGTTTTGCTAATTTACTGCTCACCCTCTATCTATATGTATGGACTGCTAAGTTCTATTTCATTGTATCTGTAAAGGCAGGGCTTTTTTTGAGCTGGAATGCACAGGAACGCAGTTCCGACTGGCTCAGCATCAGGGGGTGTGGACTAACGTGCAAATGAGTTCCTGCTGGGCATTTTCTACAGAAAAGCTCTGTGTGAAATAATGGTGGCATCAGAGTGTGTGGCTTAATATGCAAATTAGTTTCTGCTGGAATTTTTCTACCAAAAAAGCCCTGTGTGAAGATGTGAATGCACATAAAACCTTATACCTTGAACAAAACTTCATTGGTCTTAAAGTTGCCACTGGACTCTGTTCAGCTAGTAACAGATCCGTCATTTATAAATTTGTGCAACCTCATTTTTAAAATTTTTTTTTACTAATTTTTCACTTAAATTATAAAGAGGAAACATATTAACAAAACAAAACTTACAAATAACAATATAGCAGTAGAATTAAAATGTGAAACATAAGAACATTTGTGGCATATCAATAAATGGGCTGAAAACATTAAAAGTAATTAGTGATCTGTTAATAGATTGGAATAGACTTATCTTCCCTGGAATGTTTACAGATCTGACTTTTAGCATTTTCTACAAAGTTCAGAAAAATGATCTATCTACTGTGAAAATGTGTGGCCTGTGATAGGCTACAAACTATCTTCAACCACAATGAGATTTTACCATGTTTTGTAATACTACTGCTTGAGTGTGAGGCTCTTGGGATTTCCCCACCTGACTGGTATAAAAAATAATTCCAGGAATATCATGGGAATAGCTTCAGTATCAAAATTATTTAGTAACAAAACTGAATCTGGTGCTATTGTACAACCAGTAATTTTCTTGACTTTTAGCCAGTATGGATGCATTCTGTCACATTACAACCAGGTAACAACCTATTATTCCACATCCTTTCCAACTAAGCTTAGAGCTGTCTATCCAACCTCTTTTTAAACCCATATAAGCCAGTAGCCATCACCACATCGCCTACTGTGTGAAGTAGTACTTCCTCTGTTTTATATCTAAATGAATGTTTGTATGTTCCTCCATATTAAAATTCCATGTATAAAGAAAACTAGATACTGGCTGGGAAGTATTTGTAACATGTTTCTGGCACAGCTTTATCTCTTCATCTCCCCTTTATGACAGGCTGAAGTATATATGTGCTATGTGTGTGTCCATTGTCAATTATATAGCAGTAAGCTACTCAAAATATATTTGCTGGAAAACACGTTCTCAGTAAACTTAGGAAAAAAATTGATTCATTTATTTGACTATCATACTAACCATGGTTTCCAGTAGCTTATTTAATGTTTTATGCTATACAGTTAGTCTTTGGCTGTGGTGTTTCACATGCACACCATGATTAGTAAACAACACAATTATGGGAATATTTGAAGACCAGAACTATATCCTTTGGGCATTTGCAGGTGCACTGATAAAGCATACCTCATGAGTGCTGTTGTTTGCAGCTTGAAAACAAATTTGTGTCAAGCACCTTGCTTAGTTCTGCTTACTGCTTGAGGCACACGGTAACTTAGATTGTACGTGTCTATTTTCAAGTAATATTCAGAGACCATTACAGTGAATTTGGCTAAATAATAATAATAGTAATAGTTGTTATTTAATTTCTATCCTGCCTTCCCTGTGAACAGGCTCAGGGCAGGTTACAACATAAAACCATAGCAGTAATAAGATTAAAACTTTAAAAATATTACACGATCTACAATTACATAATCTACATAAAACCATAACAATAGAGATTAAAACTTTAAAAGTTACATAATCTACAAACATTACATCAAGATCTACAGTTTTTACAAACTTTAAAAACATTACATGATCTACAAATATTAAATCAAGATTTACAATTCTGTCTAAGTCCAGCAGCCAGCATGCATATATCAAGGTTAAAGAAAATTACTGTTGCTTATAAATCTGAATTTCCATACGTCAGTGCCATCTTCAGATACCTGAATCTGGTTTAGAAGTTTGCATTAATGTAGCTGTGAGTAGATTTTGGCCGTTTTATCACTGCACTGGGTGTTGTTGTTGTTCAGTCGCACAGTCAAGTCCAACTCTTTGCAACCCCATGGACCAAGTCACGCCAGGCCCTCCTGTCTTCCACCATTCTCCGTAGTCTGCTCAAATTCACGGGTGGTAGGGGGGAGGGAAATATGTTAATATTTTAGCTGTATCAAAAATCACCCTTTCTGCTGTTCCTTTAACCCATTCAGAATGCTGTTGCTAAACAATTTTGCCCTGTTATGGCTGTGATTTGGAAAACTAGGAGAAACCTAATCTAATTTCAGGATTGTTGTGAGTCCAGTGGAGGAGGGAATAATCTATGGCAGGGGTGTCAAATGTCCATCCCACAGGCAAGAAGTGGCCCACCAAGGGCTTTAATCAGGCCCATGGGGCTCTTTTCTCCCCCGTCTCCCCTTCTCTCCCTCACTCTTTGAAGCTCTGAGGCTGCCAGAGTTCCCAGCTCCTTCTTCCTTGTCTTTGCAGGCTGAAACAGGAAGCAATTCTGGGCTTGCAAAGCTGAAAAGAAAATGCAAAATGGACTTTCCATTGAGGTTGCTGTGCCCAGATAGTCTACTCTGGGAGTAGTCTATTTGGGCACAGAAACCTAAATGGAAAGTCTATCTGGGTACAGAGACCTTAATGGAAAATCTAGTCAGTGTTTTCCTTGCAGATTTGTCTATGCTACAATGCATTTTAATGGAGTGGAACTCAGTTTCACTTTTCTGCATTTATATGGCCACTTAGAAGCTGTTCCTTGGTGGAGCTGTGTTACTATGCAAATAAAGGGTTGATGCTTTGAGCCAGCATGTCTCTGCTAAATGGACCTTAGAACTGGTGCCTAGTGAGTACTCTAACCTGGGAATGCACACCCTAATGGGGATACTACACTGAAGAGCCATTGCTAATCTGAATAGATCTGGGGGCAAGAGGAGAAGCTTGCAATGCCCAGCCATTTCATGTTTTCCTAAGCTCAGGGTATTTTATATTTTTGGTTTATATTTTCAGTTTCTGCTGTGATCCTTGTGCTTTTTCTTGATGTTTTATTTTTAAAACTGCATTGCCAAATCCCACTATTCTTCCACCTTTCCATTTTAAACAAAACAATGCAAGAGTTTTAAGCATGTTTGTATTTTAAGTAAAAAATAATGTTAATTGTGTTTCTCTGTATCTTTTCTAAAGTTTATATCTCCACTACCTGGCATTACATTTTATGATACACATGGCTTGACCCCACAGAGTCCCATTTATGTCTGATCTGGTCCTCATAACAAATGAGTTTGACATCCCTGATCTATGCCATCCTGAATTCCTTGGAGGAAGGCTGGATTTGAAAAATAAACTATGATGTCTCATGAGATCTTTAAAAGTGGCCCCTTGAGGCATTCTACATAAGCTCCTAGGTCTTAATTTTAAATCACTTCAGCTCAGTCTAAGGAAATAAGGCAAGGATATAAATATATATATATATATGTATATATCATGTGCCATTTTATTATTATTATGCTTTGTTGCTAGACCTCCCTTTGTGTTGGTGTCCTAGACCCTCTTCTACTTTCTCTTGCCAAATTCCACAAATTCTCAGGTCTTCACACTGCTTCTCTTTCATTCTCCAAGTCTCTGAATTAGATTCATATCTTTTAACAAACCCTTTTTCTGAAGCACACTAGTCTCACAATAACTCACTGTTGATTATCCCATTAATCACTATTTACTTTCAGTCTCTAGTCTCTCATCTCATCAGTCCTTGTAGCTGGAACCCTTCTAAGCAGGCATTATGTCCTTTTCATCCTCAGCACAGTGAGCCAGATTGTTGGTGCTAAATAGATATTAATATCTGTGGTGAACTAGCAAAATGCATTTTATTGGTCCTGTAAAAATGCACCAATTCCTATGTCAAACATACTGAATAAAAATTGATGTGCTCAGTCCTGTCACCTCAGAAATACCTAATTCAGTTGAACTGATACTCTCTTGGAGCTGGGTAAACTACCATTCTGGTACCCTTTCACCCCTAGTTAGCAGGATGAGGTTGCTTAGCAACCATAGAAGGCTTGCTGTCTGGTCAGTTCACCTCCTTGGGTAAGGAGGCAGCATGATGGGGGTGGGGGGAGAACCAGGCTGACATCTAGGACTGGCCTTAATGCTCTGGCACAAATAAACATTTTATAAACAGATTGTAAAGGCATATTAGGGAATTAGAAGCCAACTTCTTTTTGTACCACTTGATATTTTAGACCCCTTTTCAGTGTTTAGTAGATTTCCTTGAGTCCATTAGCCTGCAATGCAAAATTGTACCGCTTAAACCTTTATAAATTTTGGTAGTGAAGCAATGAATCAACCAAGCTTTTTAAAATTGCTTTTCAACTGATGTTACCTTATGCTGCCTTGTTTGATATGTATAAGGATTTGAATGATATATGTGATGCATATATAGATTCTTTAAGAACAGAAGCAGAAAAAGTGGATGCAGGAGGGCAGAAATTCTTGCATGATTTCTACCTAGCACAGTACTTTTCAATTTCATGTACACTAATTGAAACACACAGTCCAGCAATTTTTGAGAAAAGCAGAAAATCCACCTTGTATTATCTTCCAGTACTTCATGGAAGAAAAGGGGAAAATAAAATAAAATTAGGGATTTATATTGATCAGTGTGATGAATGGTTTTCTTTTACAAAGTATATAAGCTCATCTGTCACCTTAGGCATATGTTGTTCATGAACTATATTTTTGGTGAACTAAAAATACCACTGTAGGATGAATCCAGAAAACAAATTTTTGTTTTAACCTTGAAGAAACTTAAGCCTAATTATATGTAGCTAATGACTTTCATAGTGGTGATGGGGCCACTGTCCCCCCCTTTAAAAAGAATTGTATGTGGCATATCCCATATGATTGTCAGTTTCTTTTTTAAAATTATCACATCTGTGATCTTGACCTGTAATTAAGCATTAAATAAAGAAGTATTTTGTTTCATTCATCTTGACTTTACAAGTAATAAGTTTCATTGAATGGTTCTGGCACTGTAAGACTGGTAAAACAGGATTACCTTTGCGAAGCCATACTTATTTTTATTGACAAGGCTTACTCTTCCATATACTTAATGCTTCTACCTGTAATGATTCTTTATACCAGTATCCCTGTGATAGGCTAATGGGTCTGTCAATAATAACTGAAAACATACACAGGCAAGGGGAGTCAGAGAGGTACTGCCAAATGAAACAAAAAACTCTTTACAGACTAGCAGAAAAGAATGACAGAAAGGGACAAGTGAATATCTTCAGGGAGGCAATTCCATAACTGTACCACAACTGAGAAGGCTTTTTCTCATGTTGCCACCTATCTAGCCTCAGATGATGGAGAGAACTTAAAGCAGGGTATCTGGAGATGCCTGAAATGCTTGAGTACATGGAAATGGGAGTAGGTGGTCATGGTCCTTAAGGCTGACTCCAAACCATATACAATTTTAAAGGTCAGTGTTGCTGTTGTTCAGTCGCACAGTTGAGTCCAACTCTTTGCGACCCTGTGGACCAAGTCACGCCAGGCCTCCTGTTTTCCACCATCCTCTGAAGTCTGCTCAAATTCATATTAGTTGCATCAGTAACGCTGTCCAGCCATCTCTTCTTTTGCCTTCTGTCTTTTCCAGCATCAGGATCTTCTTCAGTGAGTGCTCCCTTCTCATTTGGTGACCAAAGTATTTGAGCTTCAGTTTCAGCGTCTGACCTTTCAGGAAACAGTCTGGGTTGATTCCCCTTAGGACTGACTGTTTTGATCTTCTTGCAGTCCAAGGGACTCTCAAGATTCTTCTCCAGCACCACAGCTCAAAAGCATCTATTCTTCTGTGCTCGGCCTTCCTTATGATCCAACTCTCACAGCCATACATTACTGTTGGGAATACCATCGCTTTGACTATACGGACTTTTGTTGGCAGGGTGATGTCCCTACTTTTTATTATACTGCCTAGGTTTGCCATAGCTGTCCTCCCAAGGAGCAAATGTCTTTTAATTTCATGGTTACAGTCACCATCTGCAGTGATCTTGGATCCCAAAATGTGAAGTCTGTCACTACTTCCATGTCTTCTCCTTCTATTTGCCAAGGAGTGATGGGCCGGATGCCATGAACTTAGTTTTTTTGATGTTGAGTTTCAAGTCTCCTTTTGTGGTCTCCTCTTTCACCCTCAACAAGAGGTTCTTTAGGTCCTCCTCACTTTCTGCCAATAGAGTGGTGTCATCTGTATATCTGAGGTTGTTGATGTTTTTCCCGGCAATCTTAATTCCGGTTTGTGCTTCATCCAGGCTGGCATTCTGCATGATGTACTCTGCATATAAATTAAATAAGCAGGGTAACGATATACATCCTTGTTGAACTCCTTTTCCTATTCTAAACCAATCCGTTGTTCCATATACTAACACCTTAAATAAGGTCTGGAATCAAACCGAAAATCAGTATAGATGGAACAAAACTGGAGTGGTAAGTCCTCTACAGCCCATTCCAGTCAGCATTTCTGCTGTAATTTGCACCAGTTGTAGCTTCCAGACAACCTTAAAGAGCATTCGCAAACACAGTGCGTTGTTCTAATCTAGATGTTAGCAGTGCATATGCACTGCTTTTTATGCTGTTTTTAATGCAGCTTTTAAGGCTGTTTTTTATGCAGAAAAGGTGACACCTAGCAGGTGAAAGGGGCTCCTGGCCATAGATGCCACATGCTAATCCAAGCAGTACCCTCAAGCTCTGAACCTAGTCATTTAAGGGGAATGCAACCCCAGCCAGAACGCATACACCTATACCTGGGTCAGTCCTCCTGCCCACCACTAGCACCTCCACCCTGTCAGGAGTAAGTTTCTACTGCTAGCTGTCATCTCGTTAAATGTGACATGTTAGATTTCCTGGGCAAATCTTCCCTTCATGTATGTTGGATTTGATAGCAGCACGATCACTGTTCTCAAGTAATAGAACAAGCTGGAATCCAACAGTACCTTTAAGACCAACATTTTTAAAAAAAAAAATTCAGGGTGCAAGCTTTTGTCAGAGGATGAAATGGGATACAGTGAGCAGTGCTACAAATAGCTGGTGAGCACCCAGACTGCCTCAGGCAGCCTTAATGGCCAGTCGGATCCCGTCCTGACATTTGACCACAGATTCTGAAGAGGGCTGGCAATGGTAAAGGATCATCCAAGTTTCAAAAAGAAGTGCCGATAAAAATGCCTGCTGCTATCTTAGGTGAGGGTTATTTCGGTTTCCTGTCACGTGTTTTGGATTATTTCCTTTGACTTCTTGCGTTAGACGAGCCGCTTCCACTTCTCAGACTCCACAGTGACCATCGCCTTTTTTTGGGGGGGGGGGGGGATTCCTCAGAGCCTATTGGAAAGGCGGTGCTAGGGGGAAGTGTGTGTTAGATTTAGAGAGTGTGTGTGTGTTAGGCTTAGACTGTGGCATGGAAACCACCTCCCTCCCGTTTGCATTCGGGAAAAAGTCGTCGGAAAGACCTCTCTCCCTGGCCCGCCAAGCGCAGATTTCTCCTTTCCCTGTCTGGACGCGCTTCCTTCTGGGCGCTTTTCAGGAAGCGGAGCTGCCAGACTGCGGAAGGGTTAAGGGCGTTTGTTGTGCTCCGCCGCCTCTGGTGGGCGTGCCCGCCTTCGAGCACGCCAGTTGAGTCTCTCTGGCTCCTTACAGCAAGTGTGAGCAACACCGAGGCGCGCGTCTCTTCTGCCTGGTGGGGCTAGCTGGCGTGCGATCCGCGCTCCGTGGCGGAGAGCGAAGGGAAGAAAGTAACAATCATGCCTGGCAGTGATACGGCCCTCGCTGTAGACAGGACATATTCGGACCCAGAGAGGCACCGGCGCTTCAAGACTCGGGTAATCCGCAGCTGTTCCTTCCTCCCCGCGTCCAGCTTCTCTGTCCTTCTCGGCGGCATCCGGGACTGCACCTCGGTGATACCCTAATCAGGCAAAATTCAGGGCTGCAAAATCAGGGCTCTGTGATGTGTGAAGTGTCAGGTTTCCATTTGCCCCCCTAATAATGGTCCCCCCCCCGACCTGACACCTCTGCGATGGGTGCTTGCAAAGGCTTCGTTTCTAGGAAAGCGCGTTACTGTTTCCTGTCTTGAGGGTGTTTCCAGAGGCATTTTTCACGTAGCATCCAAACCCTGCTCCCGTGCGTGCCTCTGTGATGTGTCAAGTGTCAAGTTTCAACTTGCCTGGCCAGCAAAACAGCCGCTGGGAATTCCGGCACCTGGCTGGGATGGAGCTGGCACCTCTGCCTGTGTGCTGGTTGGACTTTAAAAACTGTGGCACTTGGCCCTGCTGCACAGAGTTAGAGGTAAAGATGTTTAGGGTGCTTGTAGGAAGACTTGAACATGATCTCTAAACAGAGGTGGTAAAAACTAAGCAAAAGTGGCTAGCACAACATCACTCTTCAGGTAGTATTTTAGAAGCTTTAGGGGGCATTTTGGAATGTTGAAGGGTGGCTTAATGATGCCTCCAGGTCTCTCATGCAGGAACATAAATTACTAGAGAGACCTGAAGGGATAGTATGAATTACAGCACTTACAAATATGTGGAGTATGACTGTTTTGGAATCCTCGCTGCCTCCATTATGAAAGGAGACAGGGTTAGCCTTGCTGCTAGATGATGGAGCCTTCTCATGGTAGGATATAACCGCTCTTTTAAAAAATGGAGGTGTGCAGTGCTGGGCAGAAAGTAGAAAAGGAGAGGATTTTGGATAATGGTCCACTTACCTGTCAACTTTGACAGTGGCACAGGAAGACAAAGGTGAGATTGGTGACATGCCTTCCACCAATGCACAGATACTGTCCAGTCACTGCCAGGGCTACAAGTATGGCAGCCTTTCCCATGCTAAGGCAACCATGACAATTGTACTACAATACTTGGAGAAAGAATTGGTTTTTACCAGAAACTAGAGCTAGAGGTATGGGGGGGTCCCTTCACAAGATCTATCATACAGACTTACCTGTATTTGTTACAAACTACTTCAAAATGAATGCCCCTCTCAGCAGGGCTTCTTATTGTAATTTTTAAATGCTGGTTCTTTTGCAATATCTGTTTTGTACTATTTGCTTACACTCCATTTCAAAGCCAGTGACTTAGACTTTCAGTTCCTCTGACAGAATTGAAATTGTGCAAGGCCAAAAATGCAGTTTGATGTTAAAGTTCAGAAGTAAAAAGTAAATATAAGCATAGTGAAAGCAAAAAGCAATCTAGGCAGTCATTCTTGGATTATCTTGAGTGTACTGTGACTCATCTCTCATAAATGGAATAGGTAATGTGGAAGTTTCACAGTAAAATGGGTTCAAAGAGAAGACTTGGAGCAAGTGATATTAGCAGAAAATCAATTCTAAAATAACTTTAGAAATAATTTAGAAAAATTACTAGGGGCTGTGGTATAGCTTGCGGTACTGTGTATAGCTTGTTGAAACATAGACCCTACCATAGAATTTTGCATCATTTAATGTGTCATGTTAATACTTACGCTTTGCTTCAGTTCCATTGTCAGACTTCTAGTTAGTTCTACAACCCGAATCCTACTGCAATGTTTATTGAATGTTCCATCCGCCAATTGTTTTGCTTCACTCTGTGCCTTGAGTCCAAGTGAGAAAGGTGGTTTCATAAATAACTTGCTTCTAAGAAAAATGTATATAATACATGTTGGTTAGGTGTGGCTATGCACTTTCTGATCCTCCCCCCCCTGCACCGAGCAAAGCAGTTTGCATCCTGAGCAACTGCTGTAATCTTAAAACGGGCAATGAGCAATGCAAAACCCTCCATGGTTCTGGATTGCTGCTGAGTAGGGCTTCTGGTGTTAATGAACAGCTGCACACAGTTTAGAGGGAACACTGGTCAGTGGGAACCCTGTATATTAGAAACAAAACTCAAAATGGTTTACATATAATGTTTTTAAAATAAACTGTATATTACTTCCACACGGGAATAAGCATGTACATTGTATGTAGGCAATTATACATGAAGAATGAACATACATTTATTCCCCAGTGTGCAGACTTGGTGAACGTATCTGACCATGGCTTTTTGTGTGAAACATTTTTAAAAAAATGTATGCTAGTGAACATACACTTTTTAATACATAGAAGACTCTGACAAAAAAAAAATCATGTAACCTGGAAAAAAACTATACTCAGGGCTGCACTGAATTCTTATACAAGTGAACAGATTGTGCCTGCAAGCAACATTAGCTCAGCATTTACTCCATGGGACTGTCTACTAGAAACAGGGCAAAAGTTTTAGATAGGCTGTGAGCATGTTGCTGCCAGTCTTCTCTGAGTAAAGCTATCATTGTCCTGTCCACTAAAAACAAAGTAGTTTCTAACTATTTGTGTTGTAATTTGTCCTTGCTAGTTTTGGCATTCAGCAGAAATATTTGTTTTTCCCCCCACACACTTTTAAGATGAGATATTTAGTGCTTCAAAATAAATGAACTTCACAGTTTAAAGCAGTTGGATTATTTATCTGGGGAAGGAAAGGAAGTAATCTTCCTGTACAAAATCAAACAGTGTGATCCCAAACAGCATTATAGAGCACTCTGAATCCATTGACTTCAGTTTGCTTAGAAGGGTATAATAGTATTTAGGATTGCACTTCTGGTCTCCCTTTCTGATCCTCCAGTATCATTAAATCATGAGATTGTGTATTTAAATTGTTTTTGCTTAATTGAATGTCTTAAAATAAAACCATTTGCTGGGATTTTGATTGTTGGCATACTGTCAACATAGCATTTATATGGGCTTGTGTCAAATGATACTCATTTATTGAGCGCGCTGAATTTTGTATAGAGTCAATCAACTTGATATTTTAAGCTAAAAGAAATCTGGCATGAACACTAGGGGAGAGCATACCCCACCCACAAAATCCTGTGTTAATGGATTCTTGGTATCTATAATGATTAATGTGATCTCTTGAACTGTAGGCCAGAGGTGGCCAAATTTACTTAATGTAAGAGCCATATAGAATAAATCTCAGATGTTTGAGAGCCACAAGACATGAATGTCAGATGTTTGAGAGCTGGAAGGCAGGCAGGCAAACAGATGGGGAGGGAGAGATGGAAAGAAAGCAACTTTAACTTGAAAGCTCCAAGCTGCCAGTTGACTTGACTTGGAGAAGTTATTTAAAGAGAGAAATGCCTTCTTCAAGCTGGCTGATGGGGCAGTGGGGGCTTTGAGACCCACACAATAAGTGTGAAAGAGCCACATGGGGCTCCCGAGCCACAGTTCGGCCACCCCTACTGTAGACAAAAAGAATCCAGAAGATAATTTTTGACAGCACATTCTTTTGAGTTGCTTTCTTTCTGTTTGGAAGATGTTTTGAAAATTGGTGTTAAATAAAAATAGTTTTTACTAACAGTCTCTGTAATTGCCAATGAGTGTAGCATGCTGAGAGTTGCCTGTTTTTCCATGGCCCATTCCACAAACAATCCATGTGAAAACAGCAGACTGTGTTACAGAGTAGCATCCTGACTCAAAGCCAGAAAGTTACATCAGTTCCTGCCCTTCCCAAAATTTCCAGCACTACCCTAATCCAGGTCCTTCGGGTCATGCCTCCCTGCCCATCCTTCTTAGCCCTTGCTGTAGGCTGAGGGGGGATGCCAATGTCCATCTCTTCCCAATAGCACCTAAACTTGTCTGAAGTAACCTCTACTGCCAGAGCTGCCAGCACCAACTTCCTGTCTAGCTGCCCCCTGGGTCCTCCTAATCTCAGTCTCACTAAGAACAATAGATGTGGTAAAAGTAGTATAACTCTGGTGATCACTCCGGTGTCAGCTCTAGCACTCTTCGGACACAGCTCTAGTTCATATGCTATATCTTATAATCGATGGACTTCTTTGGTCAAGGGGTGGGTTTTCTTTCCCTTAAGAACATAAGAGAAGCCATGTTGGATCAGGCCAATGGCCCATCTAGTCCAACACTCTGTGTCACACAGTGGCCAAAAAGCCCCCCAAAAACTCAAGTGCCATCAGGAGGTTCACAAGTGGGGCTAGAAGTCCTTCCACTTTGCCCCCCCCAACATCAAGAATACTGAGCATCACTGCCCCAGACAGAGAGTTCAAACAATACGCTGTGGCATAGCCACTGATGGACCTCTGCTCCATATGTTTAGCCAATCCACTCTTGAAGCTTTCTATGCTTGTAGCCACCACCACCTCCTGTGGCAGTGAATTCCACATGTTAATCACCCTTTGGGTGAAGTACTTCCTTTTATCCATTTTAACCCAGCAATTTCATTGAATGCCCATGTGTTCTTGTATTGTGAAAAAGGGAGAAAAGCACTTCTTTCTCTACCTTCTCTATCCCATTCATAATCTTGTAAACCTCTATCATGTCACCCTGCAGTCGACTTTTCTCCAAGCTAAAGAGCCTCAAGCGTTTTAACCTTAATTCATTTCCCTTCACAAAACTCTTGATTATATATGGAGACATTGTATACTCACTGTGCAATCCTGAAGTGTTGACTTGAAAGGACTTAGAAGGGTTCATCTTTTTGGTACTGTACTGTTAGTTTCTCAAACTGAGCAAAGGGGGACTTCTTGCAATCATGTTTGGAAGCACCATTTCACATGTTCTTTGAAGTGCATGACAGATCAGTTGGTTTGGAACTGAAGGTGGAAGATCATGAAAGGATATAGACTCCGTATCTCAACCTTATCTAGGTTTAAGATTAAGAGAAACAAACCTGCATATATGCAGACAAACAGTTAAAGGAGCATACAAGCATAGATGTATGGAGGGGTGACATTACAGCGATTTACAAAAGTACACAGTACCTACCAGGTGGGAGACGATGCGTGACTCGGTCCTAAGTAGTGCTTAAGAACTGATGAGAGATGCAAACTTGATAGCATTGGTTAGGAACAGTGACCATAATGCTATTAAGTTTAGTATAAATAGGGAGTTGCCCAAAAAGACCCAGCGCAACCAGATTTGACTCTAGAAGGGGTAACTTCTCTCAAATGAGGGAGCTTGTGATGAAGAAACTGAACGGAAAGGAGGGTCAAAATGCTTCCGGAAGCTTGGAGATGGTATGAATAGGTATATTAAAAAGGCCTGCATGGTTAATAAAGTGATGGAAGTAGTAAAAAGTACGTTGGATTCTTTTAAGCAGTGGAAGGCTAATCCAAGTGTGGTAAATAAAAGGGAGCTCAGGTTTTGGCAAATAAAATGGAAGCTGATAATTAGACAGGCAAAAAGGGACTATGAGGAACATATGCAAAAAACATGAAGACCAACAATGATTAGAAGGAGAAAACCAGTCAGGGAGGCAGTGGATCCCTTGGATGACCAAGGGGAGAAAGGATTACTAAAATATGACAGGGGAATGGTAGAGAAGCTGAATGCTCTTTTTGCCTTTGTCTTCAGTGTTGAAGATGGAAGGTGCTTGCCCACTCCAGAATTGCCGATTTCAGTAGAGGTGTTGAAAGACCTGAGCTGGACTGAGGCAATGAGAGAGGAGGTCCTACAACTGATAAATTAAAAACTGATATATCACCAGGCCCAAATGGTATACAAACAAAGAGTTCCAAAAGAACTTAAATGTGAATTTGTGGCTCTCCTGACAAAATATGTAATCTATCACTAAAATCTGCCCCCATTCCTAAAGACTGGAAGATAGCTAATGTAACCACCGTATTAAAAAAAATTCCAGAGGAGATCCAGGAAATTACAGGTTGGTCAGTCTAATATCAATACTGGACAACTTGTTAGAATCCATTATCAAAGATAGAATTAGTAGGCATATTGATGAACAAAAGCTATTGAGGAAGAATCAGTGTGGGCTCTATAAGGGAATGTATTGTCTCACTAAAATTTTAGAGTCCTTTGAGGGAGTGAACAAACATGGACAAGGATGACCCAGTAGGTATTGTTCACCTAGACTTCCAGAAAGGTTTTGATAAAGTTTGTCATCAAAGGCTCCTAAGTAAACTCAGCAGTCATGGGATAAAAAGACAAATTCTCTTGTGGATTAAAAACTGGCTAATTTATTCCAGAGCTCAGCACTAGGTCTGGTGCTTTTTTACTTGTTCATTAATGATTTTGAGTTGAAGTAATCAGTGGAATGGCTAAGTTTGCAGTGACAGTAAGTTGTTCTGGGTGATGTTCTAGGGAGGACTGTGAGCTGCTCCAGAGGGATTTAAAGCTCTATACAGCCAGGGGCCTTAAATGTTGGTTTAATTGTATATTTAATTGTTAGAGGCCATCCTAAGCCCTGCTTGGACAAGTCTCAAGGTGACAGGAGAAAGGTTGCGGGCCTAGCTTGCCGGGAAAATTATAGATGTTTGTATGCAAATACTAGAAGTGTTCGAAGTAAAATTGGAGAGCTGGAATGTTTAGTGTTGGGAGAAAACATAGACATTATGGGAGTTTTAGAAACTTGGTGGAATGAGGAGAATCAGTGGGACTCGGTGATTTCTGGATATAAGTTATATCGGAAGGATAGGGAGGGAAGGGTTGGAGGTGGGGTGGCTCTGTATGTCAGAGAGGGTATACGGTCCAGTAAGACTGAGGTCAGAGAATTAGATTCCCTTCTAGAAATGCTTTGGGTTGAAATAGAGGGCCCAAAAGGAAATTTAACTATGGGAGTTTGTTATCGCCCGCCAAATCAAAAGATAGAGGACGATTATAATATGATGGAAGGCTTAAAGATTGTGGCTAAACGTAAAAACTGTGTCGTAATAGGTGATTTTAACTACCCACAGATTGATTGGGTCAATATGTGTTCTGGTCGAGAGAAAGAGATTGAGTTTCTTGATGCTCTCAATGCCTGTGCTATGGAGCAGATGGTCTCAGAACCTACCAGGGGTGGGGCGATCCTGGATTTGGTCCTAAGTAATGCCAAAGTCTTGGTGAGAAATGTAAAAGTGATCGCATCACTTGGGAGCAGTGACCATAACGTTATTGATTTCACCGTTTGTATAAATAGAGAGTTGCCCCAAAAGACCAGCACAACCACGTTTAACTTTAAAAGGGGTAAATTCGCTGAGATGAGGAGGCATGTGAAGAGGAAACTGAAAGGAAAGGTAAATACAGTCAAAACCCTTGGGGAAGCATGGAGGCTATTTAAAACTACAATCCTAGAAGCTCAGATAAAGTATATACCACAAGTTAGAAAAGGCACAAACAGGTATAAGAAAAGGCCTGTATGGCTAACAAACAAAATAAAGGAAGTTGTAAAAGTTAAGAAGGACTCCTTTAAGCGGTGGAAAGCTAGTCCAAGTGTGATTAATAAAAGGGAACATAGGCTGTGGCAAATCAAATGCAAGACTGTGATCAGGCAGGCAAAAAGGGACTATGAGGAGCATATTGCAAAAAACATAAAGACCAACAATAAAAATTTCTTTAAATATATTAGAAGCAGGAAACCAGCCAGGGAGGCAGTGGGACCCTTGAATGACCAAGGGGTAAAAGGATTACTGAAGGAGGATATGGAAATGGCTGAGAAGCTGAATGCATTTTTTGCCTCCGTCTTCACTGTGGAAGACGAGAAGTGTTTGCCCGCTCCAGAACCACTAATTTTGGAAGGGGTGTTGAAAGACCTGAGTCATATTGAGGTGACAAGAGAGGAGGTCCTACAACTGATAGACGAATTAAAAACTAATAAGTCACCTGGTCCGGATGGCATACATCCAAGAGTTCTGAAAGAACTCAAAGTTGAACTTGTGGATCTTCTGACAAAAATATGTAATCTTTCATTGAAATCTGCCTCCATTTCTGATGACTGGAAGGTAGCAAATGTCACCCCCATCTTTAAAAAGGGTTCCAGAGGAGATCCGGGAAATTACAGTCCAGTCAGTCTGACTTCAATACCAGGAAAGTTGGTAGAAACCATTATCAAGGACAGAATGAGTAGGCACATTGATGAACACGGGTTATTGAGGAAGACTCAGCATGGGTTCTGTAAGGGAAGATCTTGCCTCACTAACCTGTTACAGTTCTTTGAGGGGGTGAACAAACATGTGGACAAAGGAGACCCAATAGATGTTGTTTACTTTGACTTCCAGAAAGCTTTTGATAAAGTTCCTCATCAAAGGCTCCTTAGAAAGCTCGAGAGTCATGGAATAAAAGGACAGGTCCTCTTGTGGATCAAAAACTGGCTAATTAATAATAAGCAGAGAGTGAGTATAAATGGGCGGTCTTCGCAGTGGAGGACAGTAAGCAGTGGGGTGCCGCGGGCTCAGTACTGGGTCCCATGCTCTTTAACTTGTTCATAAATGATTTGGAGTTGAGAGTGAGCAGTGAAGTGGCCAGGTTTGCAGATGACACTAAATTGCTCAGGGTGGTGAGAACCAGAGAGGAGGAGGCACTCCAAAGGGATCTGTTGAGGCTGAGTGAGTGGGCGTCAACGTGGCAGATGAGGTTCAATGTGGCCAAGTGCAAAGTAATGCACATTGGGGCCAAGAATCCCAGCTACAAATACAAGTTGATGGGGTGTGAACTGGCAGAGACTGACCAAGAGAGAGATCTTGGGGTCGTGGTAGATAACTCACTGAAAATGTCAAGACAGTGTGCGATTGCAATAAAAAAGGCCAACGCCATGCTGGGTGTATTAGGAAGGGAATTGAAAACAAATCAGCAGGTATCATAATGCCCCTGTATAAATCGATGGTGCGGTCTCATTTGGAATACTGTGTGCAATTCTGGTCACCGCACCTCAAAAAAGATACTATAGCATTGGAAAAAGTCGAGAAAAGGGCAACTAGAATGATTAAAGGGTTGGAACACTTTCCCTGTGAAGAAAGGTTAAAACGCTTGGGGCTCTTTAGCTTGGAGAAACGTCGACTGCGGGGTGACATGATAGAAGATGAAGAAGATACTGGATTTATATCCCGCCCTCCACTCAGAAGAGTCTCAGAACGGCTCACAATCTCCTTTACCTTCCTCCCCCACAACAGACACCCTTTGAGGTGGGTGGGGCTCGAGAGGGCTCTCACAGTAGCTGCCCTTTCAAGGACAACCTCTGCCAGAGCTATAGCTGACCCAAGGCCATGCTAGCAGGTGCAAGTGGAGGAGTGGGGAATCAAACCTGGTTCTCCCAGATAAGAGTCCGCACACTTAACCACTACACCAAACTGGCTCTCCAGGTTTACAAGATAATGCATGGGATGGAGAAAGTAGAGAAAGAAGTACTTTTCTTCCTTTCTCACAATACAAGAACTCGTGGACATTTGATGAAATTGCTGAGCAGTCAGGTTAAAAAGGATAAAAGGAAGTACTTCTTCACCCAAAGGGTGATTAACATGTGGAATTCACTGCCACAGGAGGTTGTGGCGACTACAAGCATAGACAGCTTCAAGAGGGGATTAGATAAAAATATGGAGCAGAGGTCCATCAGTGGCTATTAGCCACCATGTGTATATATATATATATATATATGTGTGTGTGTGTGTGTGTATAATTTTTTTTGGCCACTGTGTGACACAGAGTGTTGGACTGGATGGGCCATTGTCCTGTTCCAACATGGCTTCTCTTATATTCTTACGGACAGGAAAGAAGTGGGATATAAATTGAATTAATAAATAAACACCTGGGTAAGAGAACTAAAGCCTTAGTAAATATTCTAGGTTAGTCATTTGGTTGTGTGAATTTTTTCCTTGTTTTGCATGCTTCTATAGTGGTATACTTTTCCAACTGTCTTTTAATAAACCTTATTATACTCCTGTGGTGTTATTTGGGTTTGGAGGCTTCACTCTAAACCCAGTACATAGACCTGTTTCAGCTACAGCTGTAAGAACATAAAAGAAACCATTTTGGATCAACAGCGTTACTGATGTAACTAACATGAATTTGAGTGGTCTTCGGAGGATGATGGAAAACAGAAAGGCCTGGTGTGACTCATTCCATGGGGTCACAAAGAGCCGGAGTTGACTGTGCGACTGAACAACAAAAAAAGGCCAGGGGCTGGCATATTCTCAAGACCACCTCTTCCCATATGAGCCCCCTCTCCTGGTTTTGAGATCCGCTGCACAACATCTTCTTGTGGTCTCTGGCCCTAAGGATCCCTGACTGGCTTCAATGAGGGCTAAAGCCTTTCTGGTCCAGGCCCCTACCTGGTGGAATGAGCTTCTGCTAGAGATCCAGGCGCTGTGGAACTTATCAAGGTTTAACGGGGCCTGCAAGACGGAGCTCTTTTGCCAGGCTTCTAATTAATCCAACGAGCGTCCCTTTGGTATTAACTGGCATTCCCATCACCTTACCATCATGGTGACTGCGCTGTGTTGATGGACATCAGCCTATATACTATTGTTGGCTCGCCGTCTGTGTTTGTGATGCTGTATTGCCTTTGTTTTTATACTGTTATTTTTTATGATGTTTTATTTTTAATCTGTAATAGGTGTCGAAGTTTCTGTTGTAAACTGCCCTGAGCCCACTTGTGGGAAAGGGCGGGATATAAGTTTTAAATTAAATTAAATTTAAATTATTAGAATTTTAAATCCATATTTAAATCCAAATCCATATAAAACCTAACAATCAGTGTACTATTTCAGATGGTTTTCCCGGATGCGCTAGCAATTTGGAAGCATCCAGGAAAACCATAGAATTTCCCCAGGAATGCCTAGAGTGGCTGGGTGCAACATCACCGGCACAATGACGTCACTCGTGCTAAAAATCCCCTGCTGAAGGATGCAGGGGACTTGGGGACCCTAGTCTCTGTATGGAGTGTTCAGATGTAATGCCAGCTGGTATGGCATTGGTGTATTCACTTCTTGTACACTGATCTGGTTCACCCGACGAGACCTTAATCAGTTCCGACGGACTTGCAAAACCGTCCTCTGTCAGCTGGCCTTTTAAGGTGGAACCATTGCATCATCACCATAAAAACTATGTTTATACGCACATCAAGACTGTAGCACCATATTATGTTATAGTGTGGTTTTATATTATTAACTTAAATGTTGTTTTATATGTAATTGTATTTTAATTGCTAATCACTTTGAATTTTATTGTATCATTGTACGATGTACTATGTCTTGTAAGCCGCCCTGAGCCTTCTTCAGCGCGGAGGGCGGGATATAAATTATATTATTATTATTATTATTATTATTATTATTATTATTATTGGAGTAGGCACTAATTTGTCAGGTTTACTTCTTGGAGTAGACACTGATTTGTTACTCAGCACTAACGTTCAGGTCAGATGCAGTTCTGGCATTAGTAGATGGCCAGTTTCATTTTCCTTGTTGCTTTTTGTAACCTAATCTCTACCCCAGCGTATTACATGGGAAGCTTCCAGGCAGTTCTGGTGGACTGAGAATTCTGAACCATGCATTTTAGTATGGTTTGTTTTAAATAAAGCATTTTATACATTTCATTGATAAGCAGAAATTACCAGTTCTGATGTCACTTCTGTTTGAAATTAATGGGCCAGTCAAGTAGTGAAAAGTCCATTAAAGTGCAAGACAGCTAAAATGTAATTTCATTCCATTCATGTGGAGAGGGGCTTTGTATGAACAGCAGTTGTTACATCAACACATACACATACAGAGAGCGCTGAGATCAGCTGGAAAGAACCAGCTGAATATCCCTGGGCCAAGGGAGGCCAAATTGAAGACTACTCGGGAATGGGCCTTCTCTATTGCAGCTCCACTACTGTGGAACCAGCTCCCGGAGGAAGTGCAGGCCCTGCGGTGTTTGGATCAATTCCGCAGGGCCTGCAAGACCTTTCTCTTTAAAATGGCCTTCACTTAATGCTGAGCCAAGATAGATTCGCTGAAGATGTTTTTAGCCACTGAATTTTATAGAAGATCTGAGTTATAGCACCATAATGTTAATTTAATATAAGTTGATTTAAATGATGGTGTCAGAACTTGTAACTTTACCTATATGCTTAGCAATAGTATATTCTGTTAGCTCAACTGACTCCATATTGTGAACGTTTACTAACCCTGTAACTTTGCATTTCAAACAAATACTAACCACTGAAGGGTGACTGATAACCACTGGCAAACATCTGCATGTACCCTTTGAAGCTGGCAAGCCAGAGAAAAGCAGCAGGGTTTCTTCCTCCTTGATGGGAGATAAGAAGCCTGGGAACAGACAACTGTCTCTCTGAGTGTGAGAAAGGATTTATTGTTTTATGTTACCAATGTATAAGAATGTACCGATGGCCTTGGAAGCCATCAGAGTCAACTTGCTTTTTCCATGGACAGGAGTTCTTGAATAAACGGATTAATTTTTGAAACAAAGTGATGCGTTTCTTTTGAAGTTCCCAGTTCTGACAGATGGTTTTATCTAATTGTAATTATTGTGTATTATGGTTTTACTGTGTATTGTATTTATGTGTTGTGAGCCGCCCTGAGCCTGCCTCAGCAGGGAGGGCGGGATATAAATAAAAAATTATTATTATTATTATTATTATTATTATTATTATTATTATTATTATTATTATTATTATTATTATTATTATGTTGGCCAGACTGAATTTTTTAACACTGCAGAATTCTGTTAGATTCAAAGTTTTATCTGTTAAACCATAAGCATTTTGAGACTTCGTTGGGTTAGAAGGTTTTTTCTTTTCTGCCGCTTCCTGGGAATTAGTTCTAGTGATAGAAGGAGATTTAAGTAATCTAACTTCATGCAGTATCGTGATATCCTAGGCTTTAAACTGTTCCTGGGAGCTCATCTGTTTGGCCCTTACAAAAAGAAATTTTGTGGGCAGTTTCCTCTGTTATACACATTTTTCTTAAATTACCACACAGTCTAACTCATTTGTTGAACATTAAACTTACTATTTATTTTTCTTTTTTCAGTAGACCTGGCAAATATTTTCCATATCTTCCTTTTACTGATGTAATTGGGGAGCTGCTACTTAGCTTAGTAATGCCAACTTTTTTTTTCATTTAGTGCAAAAGGCAATTTTAAATTATTCTGGTTTTATAATGGTGGCTTAGAATAAAAGCCTCAGTTTGCTGAAAATATGATTTCCTGCTGCCCTTGGCTTTTATCATAACAGTTAATGTGAGTATATGGCTTGTTTTGTACTTTCAGTACTAGAAACACAAGTCAGAAGTCACAAGATAAACTGACTGCAGGATGTATCTGATTTCAGTTTCTGCTGTGATTAAACTTAGGTATGAAGTCACCGGCTAACTGATTAATTAAACTGTACTTTGGATTTCCTGTAACTGTCTCTGTTTCTTTCTGGTGGCAAAATTCTGTGCCTTATCATAAAATTGTATGACAACAAATATGCCATTGTTTCTGCAGTTGCAAAACATATTTTTAAAAACATAAATAATAATGGTCATATTGCAAAACTGAGAAGGAGCTATTGTGTATCTGAGAAACTCTGTGCGTTCTTTCTCAGTTGCGCTGAAGAGGCAGTTGGCTAGTTCTGTTATTTAAAGCATGTGAAGGGTAAAAGGACAGTTCACATGACATCATTTGGCTAGCAGATGTGGTATTCCATTTCAGTTTAAGGCAGAGCTAAGTTTTACAAAGCATACCTACCTGGAATCTGTATCATTTGCCATGTCAGCCTTGTCCATGTTCATTACTGCCTGGAAGCAGGCTTGGTGATGAAGAAAAACTTCCTGAACATACACTTTTATTTATTATTATTACTTGACATGTTCCAGGATATGTTCTTCATGTGGAAGTCAGCATGAGGTTCAGACCAAATGTTACACAAAACCTTGGCTTTTGTGTTACAGAAGATACTTCCTTGCTGCTGATTTTAAGCACCATCTGCACAAAGAAACGAAACCACCTAAACATCTTTTCTCTAGCCCATGCCATACATTATGCCTGCAACAGATTCTGTATCTTCCTCTCCCTCCAAACAACAAACTTTTTTCTCACTGTTCATTTTTAATTCCACACAACTATTACTTGCCAATAAATGTCAATAGGATGCATACCACTTATTGGATGGAACACAGGATCTCATTGCATTTTCCCAAGTGAGATGCATGAAAAGAGTTTGCTACTTTGCAGCGTATTTAAGAGAAGGGAGGCAGCGTAGACTGATGATGAGTGTGTTTCAAGGCTGAAGGCATGATGGTTTTTGAACTGCTCTTGACAGGTGAAGTAAATGAACTACCATAGATAGCATGGTGATACTGATTTTGCTGATCAATAAACTATTGCTAATTTAATCTTGATAAGAGGGTTGGAGCACCTTCCCTATGGGGAAAGGCTGAAGTGTCTGGGACTTTTCAGTTTAGAAAAGAGATGACTAAGGGGGGGGCACATAATTGAGGTTTATAAAATTATGCATGGGGTGGAGAGTGTTGACAGAGATAATTTTTTTCTCTCTCCCAAAATACTATAACTCAAGAGCATCCAATGAAGCTGATGAGCAGTAGGTTCAGGACAGGCAAAAGGAAATACTACTTTATACAGAGTGTGATTAAAATGTGAAATTTGCTGCCAGAAGAATGATGGCCACAGGGATAAACAACTTTAAAAGGAGATGGGATAGATTCTTTTAGTCTATTAAATAGACTTATAGAATATCTTTTAGTTTCTGTAAGTCTATCAATGGGTATTAGCCATGGTGACTGAGGAAAACCTCCACATTCAGAGGCACTAAACCTCTGAATCCCAGAGCCAGGAGGCAACATCAGGGGAAGGAATCAGCCTCTATGCCCTGTTGTTGGCTATCCAGAGTTACTGGCAGGCCATGAGTGGCCCTTCTTATGTATCTAGTCTGAGAGAGTTTGTTTAACTTGTCAGCCATAGACCTCATTTTAGGGCAAAGCCCAGCACTTCCTAGTCTCTTTAGATCAGAATTTGTTTATGTCCTATTCATAGGAATCCATCATGTTTCCCATGTTTGGTATTGGTAAGCTTAGCCAGTGTTTGAGATGCTGGCTATAACAGGAATAAAAAAAATCTGGTTTGCCCTAACTGTGGTGAATGCTGATATGGAGTCAGTCTGACTTCAATACTGGGGATGTTGGTAGAAACCATTATCAAAGAGAGAATGAGTAGGCACACTGATGAACACAAGTTATTGAGGAAGACTCAGCATGGGTTCTATAAGGGAAGATCTTGTCTCTCTAACCTGTTAGAGTTCTTTGAGGGGGTGAGCAAACACGTGGACAAGGGGGACCCAATAGATGTTGTTTACCTTAACTTCCAGAAAGCTTTTGATAAAGTTCCTCATCAAAGGCTCCTTAGTAAGCTCAAGAGTCATGGAGTAAAAGGACAAGTCCTCTTGTGGATCAAAAACTGGCTAATTAATAGGAAGCAGAGAGTGAGTATAAATGGGCAATTTTCGCAGTGGAAGACGGCAAGCAGTGGGATGCCACAGGGCTCAGTATTGGGTCCAGGCCCGTAGCTACGAGGGGGCCTGTGGGGGCACAGCCCCCAACTTCTGGGTGAGGCCCCCTGACTGGATGCCCCAACCAGCCCTCGGGGCCTCTTCCATAGCTCCGAGGGCTGCTGCTGGCCCCATCAGCAATTTGGCCGGCAGGGGCAGAAGCAGTCTCAGCCTTCCCCTGCAGTTAAAGGGCCAGCAGATCAGCTGTTTCGCGGGCCCTTTAACTTCAGGGAGGAGCTGGGGATTGCTTTTGCTGAGGCTCCACCGGCTGTTTTAGTGGCTGGGAAGGAAGGGAGGGTTGTGACCAGAGTGACAGGGAGGGAAAAGAAGGGTCTTCTCTTCCCTCCCTGCTGCTCTTGCGGCTGCCCTCCCTTCCTTGCCATTAAAATAGCTGTACCTGTGGGGCAGAAGCAGCAGCCCACCTCCCTCCCAGTTTAAGGGCCCAATGATCAGCTGTTTCATGGACCCTTTAACTAGCAGTGGGGCTAGGGCTGCTTCTGCCTCCACCCTACGCTATTTTAATGGCAGGGAAAGAAGGGAGGGTGTTGGCAGGGACAGGCAAGGAAGAGCTTCCCTTCCCTCCTCTCCCTGCTGCTTTCCCCGCCACCACCCTCCCTTCCTTCGCAGCCACTTGCCCCTTCCCCTCCAACCTAGCCCCCATCACAACAGCTTCTCCTCACCCCTTCTCCTCCCTCGCAGCCCCAATCACCACTGCTTCTCCTCGCCCCTTCCCCTCCCACCCAGACCCAATCGCCACCGCTTCTCCCCACCTCCTTTCCCGCCCTCCCAGCTCTGATCACTGCCCCTTCTCCTTGCTTCTTCCCCTCCCTTCCAGTCCCAATCACAGCCACGTCTCCTGCCCTTTCCCCTCCCTCCCAGCCCCGATCGCAGCCACTTCTCCTTCCCCTTCCTCCCAGCCCTGATTGCAGCTGCCCCCATCACAGCAGCTTCTCCTGCCCCTTCCCCTACCTCCCAGCCCCAATCACCACTGCTTCTCCTCGTCCCTTCCCCTCCCACCCAGACCCAATCTCCACCGTTTCTCCCCACCTCCTTTCCCACCCTCCCAGCTCTGATCGCTGCCCCTTCTCCTCGCTTCTTCCCCTCCCTCCCAGCCCTGATCGCAGCCACTTCTCCTGCCCCTTCCCCTCCCTCCCAGACCCGATCGCAGTCACTTCTCCTGCCCCTTCCCCTCCCTCCCAGCCCCGATCGTAGCCACTTCTCCTGCCCTTTCCCCTCCCTCCCAGCCCCGATTGCAGCCACTTCTCCTGCCCCTTCCCCTCCCTCTCAGCCCCATTGCAGCGGCTTCTCCTGCCCCTTCACCTACCTTCAGCCCCGATCCCTACTGCTTCTCCTCACCCCCTCCCCTCTCACCCAGCCCTGATTGCAGCCATTTCTCCTGCCCCTTCACCTCCCTCCCAGCCCTGATTGCAGCCACTTCTCCTGCCCTTTCCCCTCCCTCCCAGCCCCGATTGCAGCCACTTCTCATTCCCCTTCCTCCCAGCCCTGATTGCAGCTGCTTCTGCTGCCCTTTCCCCTCCCTTCCAGCCCCATCGCAGCGGCTTATCCTGCCTTTTCCCCTACCTCCCAGCCCCGATCCCCACTGCTTCTCCTCACCCCTTCCCCTCTCACCAAGCCCCATCGCAGCGGCTTCTCCTGCCCCTTCCCCTCCCTCCCAGCCACAATCACCTCTGCTTCTCCTCACCTCTGCTGCCTGCCTCTCCCTCGCCTATTCCCGCGAGTAGCCCCATGCCTGCCGCCTACTCGGAAGGCTACTCATGAGTAGGCAGCAGATCTGCTGACTGGTGCAGGGCGGAGCTGTTCTGCCTAGCCAGAAGGGCTAGGGCAGGCCCTGCCTTTCACTAGAGGGAAGGTTGTATGGGATGCTGGGGGGCATCAGTGCCTCCCAAAAATGTAAATGCCCCCGACCTTCCAAATCCTGGCTATGGGTCCCATGCTTTTTAACTTGTTCATTAATGATTTGAAGAAGAAGAAGAAGATGATATTGGATTTATATCCCGCCCTCCACTCCGAAGAGTCTCAGAGCGGCTCACAATCTCCTTTACCTTCCTCCCCCACAACAAACACCCTGTGAGGTGGGTGGGGCTGGAGAGGGCTCTCACAGCAGCTGCCCTTTCAAGGACAACCTCTGCCAGAGCTATGGCTGACCCAAGGCCATTCCAGCAGGTGCAAGTGAAGGAGTGGGGAATTTGGAGTTGGGAGTAAGAAGTGAAATGGCTAAGTTTGCAGATGACACTAAATTGTTCAGGGTGGTGAAAGCCAGAGAGGATTGTGAGGCACTCCAAAGGGATCTGTAGAGGCTGGGTGAGTGGGCGTCAATGTGGCAGATGAGGTTCAATGTGGCCAAGTGCAAAGTAATGCACATTGGGACCAAAAATTCTAGCTATAAATACAAGTTGATGGGGTGTGACTGGCAGAGACTGACCAAGAGAAAGATCTTGGTCATGGCAGATAACTCACTGAAAATGTTGAGACAGTGTGCAATTGCAATAAAAAAGGCCAACGCCATGCTGGGAATTATTAGGAAGGAAATTGAAAACAAATCAGCCAGTATCATAATGCCCCTGTATAAATCGATGGTGTGGCCTCATTTGGAGTACTGTGTACAATTCTGGTCACCGCACCTCAAAAAAGATATAGCATAGGAAAAAGTGCAGAAAAGGGCAACTATATTGATTAAAGGATTGGAACACTTTCCCTGTGAAGAAAGCTTAAAACGCTTGGTGCTCTTTAGCTTGGAGAAAAGTCAGCTGTGGGGTGACATGATAGAGGTTTACAAGATTGTGAATGGGATAGAGAAGGTTGAGAAAGAAGTACTTTTCTCTCTTTCTCACAATACAAGAACTCGTGGGCATTCAATGAAATTGCTGAGCAGTCAGGTTAGAACGGATAAAAGGAGGTACTTCTTCACCCAAAGGGTGATTAACATGTGGAATTCACTTGCACAGGAGGTGGCGGCGGCTATAAGCATAGACAGCTTCAAGAGGGGAATGGATAAGCATATGTAGCAGAGGTCCATCAGTGGTTATTAGCCACAGCGTATTGGTGGAACTCTCTGATTGGGGCACTAATGCTCTGTATTCTTGTACTTGTGGGGATGCACAGTAGAAGGGCTTCTGGCCCCACTGGTGGACCTTTTGATGGCACTTGGGTTTTTTGGCCACTGTGTGACACAGAGTGTTGGACTGGATAGGCCATTGGCCTGATCCAGCATGGCTTCTCTTATGTTCTTATGAGTCAACATTTAACCATTAGTGAAGCAGAAGACAAGAATTCATGCCTGACTGGTGAAGAGATGGGCTAGAACAATATCCCATGATCCATTCCTGATCTCTTAACTACTTAAGATACTCCTCTGTTATATCAGCCCATTAATTTATGCTTTTCACAGCATATTAAACTAGTATTTCATGGGTATCCTATTTTGACCTAAGATCTAATCATTGGATGGTTAAATTTGGTTTACATATTATGAAATTTTTATCAAAGAGAGGAGTGGAAAAAGTATATGGTATGTAGAAGAGCTACTAGGTCATGCAGTTTTGAAGCAGTAATCTGTTCTATTGTGATAGAGATGAAATTAATAATAATAATAATATTTAATTTATACCCCGCCCTCCCCACCAAAGCAAGCTCAGGGCGACTCACAGCATAATATAAAATACAAAGGTTACATAATAAAACAAATAATTTACAACATTATAATTTCCTAAAAATTCTTTTAAAACCATTACGATCGTACTTGGTGTTTCAGATCTTACTCATTTAATGATGGTACAGCTGGATCTGCATTAAGAAAAGGCCAGCTGAAAGAGGATAGTCTTGCAGACCCTTCGGAACTGGGCAAGACTCCGCAGGGTCCGCACCTCCTCTGGTAATTTATTCCACCAGTGGGGAGCAATGATTGAGAAGGCCGTTTCCCTTTTGTTTTTCAGTTTGGCCTCCTTCAGCCCGGGGTTTATCAGTAAATTTTGTGAACCTGATCTCAGCACCCTCTGGGGTACATATGGGGAGAGACGGTCCCTAAGGTAGACAGGTCCTCGGTCATATAGGGCTTTAAAGATAATGACCAGCACCTTGTAACGGATCCGGTACACAATTGGCAGCCAGTGTAACTCCTGCAGCCTCGGCTGTATGTGCTCCCACTTAGGGAGCCTTAATAGCAGCCTAGCTGCTGCGTTCTGCACCAGCTGTAGTTTCCGGGTTTGGCACAAGGGCAGCCCCATGTAGAGGGCATTAGAGTAGTCCAACCTTGAGGTGACCATTGCATGGATCACTGTTGCCAGATTGTCACGCTCCAGGAAGGGACCCAACTGCCTCGCCCGCCTAATATGAAAGAAGGTGGATTTGGCAGTGGCTGCTATCTGGACCTCCATTGACAGTTCCAGTAGCACCCCCAAGCTCTTGACCTTGTGTACCATTACCAATGGTGCCCCGTCAAAAACTGGTAGGGGGATTTCTCCTCCCAGACCGCCAAGACTCAGGCAAAGGACCTCTGTCTTTGCTGGATTCAACTTCAGCCTGCTCAGTCTGAGCCATCCTGCCACGCCAGGTCCAAATTTTCTGGGACACAGCCAGGCTGGCCATCCATCAGTAGATAGAGCTGGATGTCATCGGCATATTGATGACAAGCCAGCCCATATCTCTGGACAATCTAGGCAAGGGGACGCATGTAGATGTTAAACAACATCGGGGAGAGGACTGCCCCTGTGGCACCCCACAATTAAGTGGATGCCTCTGGGACAGTTCTCCCCCAATCGCCACCCTTTGTCCCCAACCGTCAAGGAAAGAGGAAAGCCATTGCAAAGGCAACCCCTGAATCACTGTGTCGGCGAGGCGGCGGGTCAGCAACCGATGGTCAACCGTATTAAACGCTGCCAATAGGTCTAACAACATCAGCACCGCCACGCCGTCTCGATCCAGATGTCACTGGAGGTCATCCACCAGGCCGACCAGCACTGTCTCCGTCCCATGGCCCGGACGAAAACCAGACTGGTGGGGATCTAGTACGGAAGCATCATCCAGAAAACTCTGCAACTTTAACGCTACTGCCCTCTCAATAATTTTGCCCCAAAAAAGCAAATTTGAGACCGGCTGATAATGAGCCAATTCGACCGGATCCAATGTCACCTTTTTCAGTAGAGGGCGGGCCACAGCCTCTTTAAGAGGTGTTGGAAAATGTCCGAGAGGGATCTATTTATGATGTCCCGTATAGGACACCTTAGCTCCATATGGCAAGCTTTAATTAGCCAGGAGGGGCATGGGTCCGGTCACAAGTTGTTGGGTGTACAGTGGAGAGGATTCTGTCAACTTCCTCCAGGCTAAGCATGTCGAAGCAGTCCAGAGATGGTCCAGAAGACAGGCACGGAGCCTCGAGTTCACGTACTGTTTCCAATGTGGCGGTGAGGTTGCGGCGGAGCAACAAGATCTTGCTTCTGCTGTGTGCATACTAGGGTTTTTGTTTTATTTGTATATTGCTCCACTGAAACAGGAGAATAAGCTGTTTATGTTCCAGCATTTTCCAGGTAATTATTTACAAATAAGATGGCTGCACATTTGGTTGCTTAGCTCTTTGTACACCACATGGACTTCTCCACTCCTAACTATGTAGTAATTTTCATCAGGAACTTTGATGATTTTTAGAAATTGGAAGATATTTCCTTAAAAATACTGTTTAAGGGTATTTTTAAAGAGGTAAAATAGGCAGAGAATTTTACTTTGTGATTTGTAGTTCTATTATTGATTTCTCCTAAAAATATTTTGAATAAGGTAAAAATCAGAGATATAATATTTCTTCTTGTCATGATGGGAACATGACTAAGAACAGCAAACATTCATGCGGCTGTCTGCTGCAATTTTTATAAAATTATACGTTGTTTACTCATTTTGAAACTTGGGGCATATCTACACCTGCTGATATGTTTGCTCAGCTGAGGGATGAATCACCCTGAAACAGAACGTACTGATTAAAGTATTATAAGGCCTTGCTGATCCTTTTCCAAGATTGAGTTAACACCATCCAGACACTAGTGCTGTTGGGATTGGTAGCTTGGCCTCTGACTAATGCATATGGGTTGTTCGGCCTGGATGACACATTTCAGGAAGACATGTGGCCAAAGCTGATCTGTAATATATATGGGCATGTGGAGGAGCACATAGTAGTCTGTTAGGGTCTGCTGTCTGCCAAGTGCAGATTGACTTTCTGACCATTCATTGGATTAATCGGCGCAGATAAGATACTTTTGAAAAAATCTTCTGATTACTTTATACTTGAGCTAAAAACAAACAAACCATGTTTATGTTATATCTTTAGGGTTTTTTAGGAAGAACCAGAACATAGTGTCAGAATAGGGAAATGAATGGGGCATATATAGATTCCTGACCCAAACTTCTTAAGTTCAGCCTTAGTGGAAGGAGACATACAAAGAGCAGAGGCAGGGAGCCTTCAAGTGCCTAGACCTCAAGGATCAGAGAGTTATTACAGGGCTGACATCCTCAAAATATAATAGTGTATAGTACAAGACATAGTAACAAACAAATTGAGCTGCCTGGGAATGGTTCCTGAACTGTCTATATTTATGCCTTGGAGAGAGCTACTACTTTATAAAGCACATGTCAAATACCACACTTTATAAGGACACAATCAGTGTGTCTTTCTAGAAATAGTGTGGTTTAATCAGAGTCCTCAGAGTGAATGTAGAGGCAAGTGCTATTTGTTTTAACATGGGCTAACAATAAATGTTTGTGATATAGAATTTGATTTTCTTTGGGGAGAGAATTCACATAAGAGAAGATGAATGGAGGATTGTACCATGATACCTCAGCTGTCTCCAATACCTAAAATCTGATTGAGCTTTCTTATATTCTAAACTAACGATCTTTCATAAAAATGTGAGATTATTTGGAAACCGTTGCACTGGTTGTTTCTCAATTGAGTCATGAACAATATTATCATATGCTTTCTGCTTCATGATAGGGTGAGAAGTTCTGGGGCAGTGTTACAGAGGCTGTTTCCATATGGGAATTTCCCCCATGTGGATGACAGGATGCCCTTCCTCATTTTGGGGAGCATCCATGCAACATGTTGCTTCATTTGAGGGTTCCAGGGCTTTCTCATTTGAGCAAAGGAAAACCTCCTGTGATCCATTTCAAATGAGGAAATCTGTGGTGAGTGTGAGCAGAGCATTCATGTGGAGAAATCCACCCACAGCCAATATGGGGAGTATGCATGTATTTAAGGTGCTCAGTCAAAACAGCTAAAGGATATACCCTTACTCAAACCAAACCATAATTAGAGGACATGTATTTGTGCAACACTGAATATTTACACTTCATGACATATTAAATCTGTTATTTTAATGTCTGCTTTCCGAAGAACTAAGAACAGTATCATATGTAACACTGCAATCAGCATGGTAGGAGTTTGAGGGAACTGGCAGGTCCCTAAACAGGTAATGAAAACTTTGGTTAGGCTTGTAATGGCAAGCTTTGGTTAGGCTTCCCTTTCTTTTCACATTCAGTCCTTGATGCTATGGTGAGGGTCAGGAATGTGAGGGAAGTGGGCAACCAGTTTTCCCAGAACCATTTTCTGCAAATAATAGGGTCTCTACCATCAACTCTAGCCTGCCTTTTCCAATGTCCTGCCTTTTCCAGTGTCTGAATAGTCATCTGAATCATTTCCATGAAAAGATGAGGATTCTCTTAATACATAGGTGCTATTTTTTTTTGTATTTTTGTATTGTGTGTGTGTCTGCACCTGGAAGTGTTGAGATGTTTCCATATCTGATGACTGACCCCTACTGGGAGCCTGGAGGATATTCAGAGAAGTGGCTGAATAAAGCTTCTCTTGTCCTCCCAACTGCAGGTGTTTCAAGGAGATCTCCCATCCAAGGACTTGCCAAAGTTGACCCCGCTTAGCTTCCGAGATCTGATGAAATCAGGCTTGCCTGGGCTATCCAGGTCAGGGCATAGGTGCTATTATTAAAAAGGAAATCTCTGACTAGTTTGACATGTGCCTGGGATTTACTAGTGGTGTTATAGTATGCTAGCAATTCACAGTGTTAATATCTCCAAGGAAAAAATAATCATCCTAGAACATTGCTTTAAAAAAATGTATACAGCATGTATATAACAAGTACAGTTGTATTTTAAGAGATATCTTTCATCCTGTGTGAATGAACAAATTAGAGCTATCTCTCTTCAAAATCTGAAGATAGGCAGAATATCTTCTGTGACAATCAGAAGTCCAAATGACTGCTTACAAATGTTTAGGCCAAAGGTTTCAGTATTCCTTTTTCTAGAGGTTAATGTTTTCTGCTTGGTTGATGATGACTAATAGACTGGCTAGACAGATAAATATACATTAGGTGCCTACATTTATACAGGATATTCAGGTGTTTTTGCAGTAATTTTAAATCTCTTCAGGTGAGAGAGTTTCTTTTCCTTTTGCGACACTTGAATGAAATGAATAATTACATCAGGCATAGTTCTGGGGCACATAATTAAAGCTGCCATTTGTTTGAAATGACTTTTCAAAAAGCTTCAGGTGGGTAGCCATGTTGGTTTGAAGTAGCAGAACAAAGTGTTAGTCCAGTCTCACCTTCAAGATCAACAAGGTATCATTCTTCCAGACTTTTTGGAATAGGCCCTTGATACTATCAATAAAACTACCTTGAATAAAACTTTGTTGATCTTAAAGGTGCCACTGGACTCAAACTTTGTTTTTCAGAAAGCTATTCAGGCATACCGTGTCACTTCACTAATAGGCATATCTTCTCTTTTAGCACTTGAGAAACTGATAAATTTTTTTGTTTTATGTTATAACGTACAAGGCAGTACAAGGATCCAACCATCCTTCAGGGAGCCTTCATCCAATATAAGTGGTTTTTCCTCTAACAAAATAACCACTTAACTGGAGGAAGGCTTCAAACTTTGCTTGGTGCAGTCATAGGATAAAGGTCAGACACTGCTTAGTAACTATAGAAATGGAATGTGAAACTTTTAAGAGAGCTATCATTCTTCCAGACTTCTTGGAATAAGCCGTTGATACTATCAATAAAACTACCAGCTGCCCTTGATATATAAAGTCATTAAATATTGAGATGTTTCCATATTTCTGTGCATATATTTGCATATTTCAGTTTTCATCCTGCTGGTACACACATCAGTCTTTTTCTGCAAGACTGAATAAACTCTGTGACCTTTGTTTGTTGTTGTCTTTTTAAAAAATGTAATATAATATTTCTGAAGTGCAAGGCTCTGCAGATATTAAAGGGATTTTAGTGTGCTAGTCTGTAGCTCTTTGTTCCATTTTAAAAGCAGATGGAAAATGATTATTCTGCTAGTGACGAGAACATCCTATGAAAAATTCTTACTATTTGGATGTGAAGCTCTGTTGTAATGAGTGCACTTATATTTTAATTACTTTATCAAGCAATGTAAAATATAAACAATTAAGAGATCATCAAATGAAACATAGGTACTTAAAAAATGGAAGATGCCTAAAAGAGAACCCCATGCATACCAGAATGTTACCGGTGTGGAAGTGGGTAGGTGATTTTGGCTCACTTTGGTCTGCTAACATAGAATGTAATCCCAAGTATACTTTCTTTGATCAACCACAACTAGATTTAGGCCATTTGAGGTTATTTTTAAAAATAAAACCCTAACTATATTAGGGATATGCATTCAGTGTGTTGTTAGTGGTAGCCTTCCTAAAGGGACCCTGTCCCAGCACTGATACCATTCTCTGAGCCAGCAGGGCCCTCAGACCTGGAGGGCTCCAGCATGGACTTGCCCATGACCAGACCCTCCATGGTTGCCCAAAGCACCCCAGGAGCAGAGGAGATGAAGCACTGGGGCCAAGGCATGGACCAGGCACAGGAATGCATGCCTGGCAGCTTGCAGGCTCCCTTCTGCTGGAATGGACTGATAAGTCATCATAGGGCCTGAGCCCTAGGAGCTAGGCCCCAGTACTTCTCATGAGTAGAGGAGCTGAGCCAGCTTGCAGGGAAGAGCCTAATGTAGGAACCAGTGACATCTGTAGAGAAGCTCCCTATATAAGGTGGCAGAGAGGCTGCAGCCAGTGTGGGCTCAATTTCTCCTCCTGACTACCTCATTGGTTGCCTGACCTTCTTTGTATCTATTCTTGTTACCAGACCCTTGGACTACTTTTGACTTTGCTTTTGTTATATGTAATCTGACCTTGGGCTGCCTTCTGATTTTGCCTTTGTGTTATTGAGCTGTGACTTGAGAACCCCTGTTGTCAGACCCTCTGGTTACTAGGACCTGCCTCCCACCTGGCAGTCAGGACAGCTGTTCATAGTACAGTATGATTAGAAACTTTTAAAACATGCCACCTTTCCATAGCAGCCCTTCTGTCTAAACTGTGGGCCTTCCAGAAGATGTTGGCTATTACACATCTTCACTGTTGCTGTCCAAAGTGTTGAAATATGGTAAAGATTATCTGGACGCAGAACAGCTATATATCAGATCTTCTTCGTGGTCTCTGTGCTTCACACTCATGGGATAGAGCGCCTGCGCCGATCCCCGAATCGGTACCTAAAAAGCTCAGGATTTTTTCACGCTCGGCACCAATGGACATGCGCAGGCATCCCAGTGCGCGTGCTCGCCAGCGCTAGCGCGAGGATCCCGCCAGTTCCTTTCTGACCGCTGCGCTGAGAGGATCTCCTTTCGTGTCCCCGGTCGGTAAAGTAATTTTAGGATTGCCTTTCTTGTTGTATATAGCCCGTTTGTTATTTTCTTAGTGTAGTTAGTTAGTTAGTTGTTAGATACTTAGTGTTGTAAAAAAAAAATTGTTGGACTTGCCCTTTGGGGCCCAGTTTTCCCCCATTTTTCTCCTCAGAGACTTTCCTGGGTGGGTTTTTTCCTTGGCGTCTATGGAAAGATGTTGGGTTTTTTTTTAAGAGGTGCCGCTCCTGTGGGAAGAAGATTGCCCCCCCCCCGACAGCCATTCTCTCTGTCTTCTTTGTTTGGGCGAGGGACATCGTGTGAATTCTTGCTCGCACTGCCTGAGTTTTTCCAAACATACTCGCAAGAATCGAGCGGCGAGGCTTTCGGCTGTGTTGGTTGAGTTGGCACTTCGTCCTCAAAAGATGGCATTGGGCCCGTCGGTACCGATGGGAGAGGCCGCGGCCCCGACGGTCACATCGGCCGATATATCGCCGATCAGGACCGAGATGCCAGTCGAGTGCGGGCGTTTCACAAAGCAACCTTCTGAAGGGTCAGTGGACACCCCAGCTAAGAAGCGTCAGGATGACTCGGGGACCTGATCATCCGTACCGAAGAAGGTGAAATCTAAGGAGAAGCAGAAGAAGAGATCGTCCCACACTCCTTCCCCTTCTCATGACGCTTTGACATCGATGTCGACGGCTCCACCGAGGAAGATCTTGGCGTCTCCACATCATAGCCCTTCGGTGTTGAGAGGCAGTGCTTCGCAGCAGTTCTGTCTATTGGCATCGGAGCAAGAGATCGACCTCACTCACTGCTCCCATTTTTCAGGGTCAAGGTGTCACAGTGAGAGCAACTCTTTCTTGGAGGTGGAGGTGTCGGCACCGATGGAGCCATTGGCACCACTGGATCAGGCAAGATGTCGGAGAGAGCTGGAACCGACCACCGTAGCTTGCCGCTTCCCACCGCTTCCACCGTGGGAGCAGCGCCAGTGGCCTCCCTACGCCTATCCATACCCGCCGTACCAGTGGTACCCCCCTCGGAAATTTGCAGACTGGGACCAGCAATCCGAGGCATCCCATATGTCAAGGCTTTCCCAGCATTCTAGGCGGCGTCCCTTGGCATCGATGTCCATCCCGCCCGAAAGATGAGGCATGGTGGTGGAGGAAGTCCAGCCTAGGTTGTCGGTTTCGATCCGGTCACCCATCAGAGAGTCAACACTGGTGCTCTTGGAACATTCTTTGAAGAGAGAGTCTTCATCGTCGGACTCCGAGGTCAGTACCGACGATCTGGACAGGGCTTTGGAACCTTCGCCAGTGTCTCATACCACTGAGGATCTTCCCATTTCACCATCGGAGGATTTAAAGTCGTATGGGGACCTGGTGAAGAGGATGGCACTCTCCCTCTGTCTCCCGGTGACACAACCACAACCCGTTGTAGACGGCACCGTATTCAACATCATGCAGTGGGATATGTCTACAGCGGTTGCCCTGCCTGTTACGAAGGTCATCTTACAGGCGGTGAAGGAGCCCTGGGCGAAGCCTGCTTCTACACCTGTGTCATCAAGAAGGTTGGACCACATGTACCGCATCCAAGAGGCCAGTGCTGAATTTCTCTTCACGCATCCAAAGCCCAATTTGGTGGTTGTATCCTCGTCAAAGGCCCGCAAGACGCACTCCTCTCCACAAGGAGGGAAAGAAGCTGGACAACGTTGGGAGGAAGTTTTACTCTGCTGGGGCGCTGGGAGTAAAGGTATCTAACTATGCTGCATGCATGACTAGATACCAATACTCAGAGTGGGAACAACTTACCCCCCTCTTGTCTTCCCTGAGTGAGGAGAAGAGGTCTGCTGCAAAGAAGTTGCAGAAGGAAGGCTTTGCTATAGCCAAACAACAACTGGCTGCAGCAAAGCACATGGTCGACGTCTCAGCAAGAACCATCACTTCTGCTGTCTGCCTCCGCCACCACTCCTGGCTCAGGTCAGTGGCCCTCCAGCAAGACACCAGGGCCTTCGTTGAAGATCTGCCCTTCGAGGGCGAAGGCCTCTTCAGCTCGATCACCGACAATGCACTCCAGGAAATGGATAAAAGCATAAAAACTTCCAGGAACCTGGGTGTCCTGGAGTCTTCCAGAGCTACGAAATCAAAACAGTGGAACAAACCCTGGTCAAAGAAGCCATATCAAAAGTTCTCCCCGGAACTGCAGTGGAGACCTCGCTCTGCCCAACCTGAGAGCAGGTCCCCATACAGGGGGAACAATAGAAACCACTACGCTTCTGCACAGACCACCAGCAAGTCCAAGGGCACTCGCCCTCAAAAGCAGGGCCTTTGACTTTCTGGTAGCACACGTCACTGTCCCCACTTCTTCGTCTACCCGCCTCCGTCCATTTCTGTCAGTCTGGGAGTCCATCTCTATGGACAGGTGGGCGCTTTCCATCATCGCGGAAGGCTACAAAATAGATTTTGCTCAGATTCCGAACAAATCTGTGGTAATCACCACACCCCCTTCCCCACCTCTGCTGGCGGAGGTGAGCAACCTCCTACAGAAACACGCCATAGAACAGGTCCCGGTGGAGGCCAGGACGGGAGGCTTCTACTCTCGTTACTTCCTGGTTCCCAAGCAGGACGGGGGTTTGAGACCAATCATGGACCTTCAGAATCTGAACAAGTTTATTCTGTACCAGAAGTTCAGAATGTCCACTCTGCAAACAATTCTGCCCCTCATCAACCAAGGGGACTGGATGGCAACGCTGGACCTCAAGGATGCCTACTTCCACGTCAGCATCCATCCTGCATTCAGACGTTTCCTTCGGTTTGCAGTAAGTTCTCAACACTTACAGTTCAAGGCCTGTCTGTTCGGCCTGTCCACTGCACCTCAGGTGTTCACGAAGATGATGAGCATTGTGGCTGCCCACCTCCGGCTTCAAGGGATAGTCATCTTTCCATACATTGACGATTGGCTCCTTGTGGCAGAGTTGAAGGAAAGTTTGTCAAACCATATTGCCACCACTCTTCGTCTTCTTCACACCTTGGGTCTGCAGGTCAATTTGGAGAAATCACACCTTACTCCATCACGAACAGTTCAGTTCATAGGGGCTTTGCTGGATACGAACCTTCATCGCGCTTTCCTGCCTCAGCAGAGAGCGATGGACATTATCAACCTTGTCGAACTTCTGCAGAGTCGAAAGTGGGGCATGGCACAGCAGCTGCAGTGGATGCTGGGGCTGATGGCAGTGACTACAAGCGTGCTGATCTTTGCGAAGCTGAGGATGAGAGGTTTCTTCGTCAGTTTCGACCGTTAAGGGACTCTCCTCAAAAGAGGTTTGTAATTCCACCTGTAATGCTTCAAACACTGCAGTGGTGGAAGTCAAAGGACAACATTTGTCAGGTAGCTCCCTTCCACCTACCTGTACCAACAGTGACAATCACAACAGATTCGTCTTTATGGGGTTGGGGGGCCCACATGGATGCTGTGTGTGGGGGGGGCCCTTGGCCTTTGAAATTGACTCACTGCCATATAAATTACCTGGAACTGCTGGCAGTTCATTTTGCTCTTCAATCCTTCTGCCCCATGGTGGCGGGGAAGGTTGTTGCTCTGCTTACGGACAATACCACTGCCTTGCGTTACATCAACAGATAGGGAGGGACAGTTTCTCGACGGCTCTGTGTGCTGGCACTGGAAGTGTGGTCGGAGTGCCTGGACCACGACATCTTTGTGGAGGCTGCACATCTCCCAGGGGTGCTCAACCTGCAAGCAGACTCTCTCAGCAGGGGTGCGGCTTCCCCACACAAGTGGGAGATACAGTGGTGCTTCCTTCAACCCGTGTTTCAGCTCTGGGGGTATCCTCAGGTGGACGTCTTTGCCACAGCCGAGAACTGGAAGTGTCCTCTGTTCTGCTCCAGAGGGGGTTCAGATCCAGAGTTGTTGGGAGACGGTGTGCTGTTCCTGTGGGAAGGTCGGTTCCTATATCTGTTCCCACCTCTGCCATTATTGACAAGGGTGGTCAACAAGATCGCAAGAGAGAGACCATGCTGCATCCTGGTGACTCCGTGGTGGCCTCGGCAGACCTGGTTCCCGATCTTGCTCCAACTGGCGAGGGGGGTCTTCTACCACTTTCCGGCGGAACCGGATCTTTTGTCAGCTCAGTACGGTCAGGTATTCCATCACAACATGCCCCACCTAAAGCTGACAGCGTGGTTCATCGACCCTGTGAGTTCTCCAGCAGAGTCCAACACGTTTTCCTGAATAGCAGGAAGCTGTCTACCCGTGCTTCTTATGATAGGAAGTGGTGGAAGTTTCTTCAGTTTTTAGTTGATCCTACAGTTTCGCCCCAGAGGGTGGGACTGGCTGGTTATTTTTGAGTTTTTGTTATCTCTGGTGGATGCTGGCCTTGTTTTTTCCTCCATTAAAGTTTATCTGGTGGCAATATCTGCATTCCATGAACCAGTGGAGGGGCATTCAGTTTTTGCACACCCTCATTCTAAGAGATTTTTGAAGGGTTTGCTTAGGCTTCATCCTCCTTCAAGATCATCGCCACAGTTGTGGGATTTGACTCTAGTGTTGGACAAGCTGACTCGGCGTTCTTTTGAGCTGATGGCCACATGCTCGTTACAGCTCCTTGGAAGACTGCTTTTTTGGTAGCCATCACATCAGCACGCCGTGCAGGGGAGCTGACGGCTATGCGTTGTGCCTACCCATATTTAGCTTTTCAGGAGTCTGGAGTGTCCTTAGCTCCTGATATTTCCTTTCTCCCCAAGGTGGTTTCTCAGTTCCACCTCAACTTAGAGGTTTGGTTGGCCACGTTTTATCCTACACCTTCCTCGGATGAGGAATGTAGGCTGCATGCTTAAGATGTTAAGCATGCCTTATTGTTTTATTTGAGTCGCTCCAAGAGTTTTCGTAAGGACCAGCATTGTTTTGTTTCTTATGCTGCTCCTAAGTTATGTTCCAGAATCTTGTCTCAGCGGCTTTCAAAATGGCTCACTGAGACTATTAAACTGTGTTATTTGTTGGCTAAGAAGCTGTTACCTGGGCCTATTCGCGGACACTCTACAAGAGCGATGGCGACATCGGTGGCATTCCTGAAAGGCATTTCCCTGATGGACATTTGCAAGGCTGCCACCTGGTCCTCTCCGCATGCCTTTATGAAGCACTACGCGCTGGACGTGCATGCTCAACAGAGGACTCACCTGGGAGCTGCAGTGCTGCAAGCTGTTTCTTCTGGTTGACCAACTTCCCACCTCCAGGTATGTCTTGTTTGCTAATCTCCCACGAGTGTGAAGCACAGAGACCACGAAGAAGATCTGATATATAGCTGTTCTGCGTCCAGATAATCTTTACCATATTTCAACACTTTGGACAGCAACAATGAAGATGTGTAATAGCCAACATCTTCTGGAAGGCCCACAGTTTAGACAGAAGGGCTGCTATGGAAAGGTGGCATGTTTTAAAAGTTTCTAATCATACTGTACTATGAACAGCTGTCCTGACTGCCAGGTGGGAGGCAGGTCCTAGTAACCAGAGGGTCTGACAACAGGGGTTCTCAAGTCACAGCTCAATAACACAAAGGCAAAATCAGAAGGCAGCCCAAGGTCAGATTACATATAACAAAAGCAAAGTCAAAAGTAGTCCAAGGGTCTGGTAACAAGAATAGATACAAAGAAGGTCAGGCAACCAATGAGGTAGTCAGGAGGAGAAATTGAGCCCACACTGGCTGTAGCCTCTCTGCCACCTTATATAGGGAGCTTCTCTACAGATGTCACTGGTTCCTACATTAGGCTCTTCCCTGCAAGCTGGCTCAGCTCCTCTACTCATGAGAAGTACTGGGGCCTAGCTCCTAGGGCTCAGGCCCTATGATGACTTATCAGTCCCTTCCAACAGAAGGTCTCCCTCCAGTAGGGGCTTCCAGCGGTCAGGAAGGAACTGGCGGGATCCTCGTGCTGGCGCCGGCGAGCATGCGCACTGCGATGCCTGCGCATGCCCGTTGGTGCCAAGCGTGAAAAAATCCTGGGCTTTTTAGGTACCGATTCGGGGATCGGCGCAGGCGCTCTATCCCATGAGTGTGAATGCACAGGTGACCTCTCGAAGATCTACAGTTACAGGTAAGCAACCTGTCTTTACCTATAGTAGCTGTAGAACAAAGTTTTGAGACCAGTGGTGCCTTTTGTGTGCAAGCTTATACCCAGAATTAAACTTTGTTAGTCTTAAAGGTGCCACTGGACTCAAACTTTGTTCTGCTGCTTCAGACCAACATGGCTACCCACCTGAATCTGTAATAGCTGTGAACAGTTTTGAACTTTGTCCTATTTGAAATGTTTTAAAATGTGATTTTGTGCAAAGGTATTCCTAAATCAGGAGTTTCCTATATTACTTTGTCCATTTCTAGGGGCTTTCTTAGTTTAACTGAATAGATTTGTGGTGTAGTCCCATGCACGCTTACTTGAAAATCAATCTCACTTCATTCAGAGGGACTTACATTATAGTGTGTGCATGGATCTGCAGATTAAGTGAACTGGGAAAAAAGGAAAGCTTCTTGGAGATTAGATAGATAACTGTCATTTCCATTTCGTTTCTAGCCAGATGGACAATCTTGTTACATAAAAACTTTCAATTAGACTGCCATATGGGCAAGTGGTACAAGATAAACCTTTTAAAAATGGAGTATTCCCATTTATAGCACACTTTTGTATAAGAACTTTATTACTTCAAGAAACAGGTTGTTTATAGACTTAGCAGTGATGACTGTGGAAGTTAAAGGGCTTCATGGTCTTAAGAAAATCATAGATAACTATTGTTCTTTCCTAAATGGCATGTAAATTATGCTAGAAAGATCTAGAAAAAGTTATTTCAGTTCTCATATATTTTAGCTGCCCCATCCTGCTTTTTCTCTTCCAAAACCTTTCAGATGACTTTGGGCAGCTTGCAAGCCTGCATACAGCATGGCTGCCTTATAAGCTTCTAAACTTGTTTCTTTCTTATCCACCTCTTATGGCACAACTACACTATGAAGGCTTTGTTTTTGCTAGTTTTGTTGGGAGTCAAATGCTGTATATTTTCGCTGGCAAACTTAAAAAGAAGCCCAGACATTGGGATACAGCAGGAGACAAAGAGCCAGACAGAGTATAGAAGGCTTTTTCTTGGAGGAGGGCTGGGAGTATGACTTCTGAATTGGAAAGCAGTAAAAGTATGTAGGGGGGAAGGAACAGACATTGATGCCACAGAATTTAATTGTTCAGATACTGGATTCTTGTGTAAGCAGTATTCAGAGAAATTATGTTGCTTTCACTCTTTGTCCTCTTCTTTGAAAAATGAATTCACTCTTTGAATATACAAATTAAACCTCTATTCCTTTTAAGCACATTTGTACACCCCAAATTCTTTCATTTGTTAAAGTGAGACATGAGGTTTAATGCTTTAGAAATGGGCACAACTTTATTTGCTTTGCTTCACATCATTATACCTCCCCTCCCCCCAAAATAGGAGGATACAATGAAAATAATTATTCTCCTGTTTCCATGAACCAGTCTCATTTATATGTTGCCTTTGTGTTTTATCGCTGTAAGACTGCAATCCTATGCACATTACTTGAGCTCAGTGGAGAAGATCAGACTGTAACTGTGCAATCTGAAACAGAAATTGAACAGTTCAAGTGTCATAGGTTGTCTGTTTTGTCCCAATTCATACTTGCTCAATATTTGAATTGTCACTATGTACCTAACTTTTATTTGATTCTTTTTTTTTCTTTTTTTAATATGAAAGACAATTTACTCTATAAGCCAATAGTTAGGACACTTTGAACTATCCTGCTTTTCCAGAAAGCATTAGCAAAGAACTTGAAAGACTGGTCTTGAAACCCTGCAGGTTCTTGAGCAATTGTATGACAAAACTTGTCAAAATGAATGATCCAACTACACAACATATTTTAGCTTGTATTTTTAGTCATTTGAATGTACACTGTCAGAACACACCCCTGATATGTGGTATAATTTGAGCTGGTTGCTACAAGGAATTGAATAATAGGGAGAAACTTATATCACCTTGACCAATACAAAAGTCTACATGAATGTTAGCAGTTTCAGTTCTCCGCTGAAGAGATGGTGGTGGGGAGGGTGTCAATTCTGCACTGAAACCCCCCTCAGTAGAGAGGAGGCAGCTCTTAGAACATACATTTAGGTGCTGTACTTGTGACTCATTAGAACAGCGTCAAAAAACCCTGTAAACTTAACATTCTGCCTTAAAAACCAGCATGACCTTGAGCATATTGCTCCCAAAGCACTTCCAAATGACACCCAAGCCCTGTGGAATCTTGGTCAATTCTGCAGGGCCTGTTTCACCAGGCTTTTAATTGAGGACAATGGCTGACATTTTCTTCTTCATCCCCCCCGCCAAAGGTTTCCTTCCCTCCCATATGCTCCAATATCCTGGAAGAACTTAATTGGCAAGACACCATCAGGATAATTTTATTGTGTTGTTATGTTTCTCTGTAGAGTTCTTGTGTTTTTAATTTGTGTTTTACTGATGTATATCACCTAGAGCAGGGGTGTTGAGTAGGGATGTGCAAAAAAAAAATCGGTAGTGCACGGATTCGGAAATATACGGGGGGGGGGGGGGGAAGCGGAATATGGAATCCCGTATATTTAGGAATTCCGTAGTCGGAATAGCCACATATACGGTAGATGCGGAGCTATTTCCAAATATATGGCCCCATTATACCCTATGGGCCATTGAAATCAATGGCAAATAGAGTATATTTGAAGCCGCATGGAGGGGAGGGGGTTTGAGGGAGAGCACCCAAATTTGCAGGGGACCTGCAGGGACTCTCCCCTACAAACCCCCCAAGTCCCCAAAAGATTGGGCCAGGGGGTCCAATTCCTGGGGCACCCAAAGCCAAACCTAACTTCACACCAGAGAATCTCTATAGGACCCAAATGCACTATATACATCTATCTACTCTATGAACCCTGCCACACAAAACACAATCTGCTCAAGGTCTGCTCTGCAGACCTGGCTGCAGCAAACCCAGATGCCAGCTCTCCAGCCCTGCCCCAGAGAACGTGGGGAGAGCTGGCTAAGCACAACAAGCATGCTGGCTCTGGGTCTCTCACCCAGGTGCCAGCTTCCCTGCCACAGAATACACAATCTACAGATGCCAGCTCTCCAGCCCTGCCCCAAACAACATGGGGAGAGCTGGCCAAGCACAACAAGCCTGCTGGTTCTGGGTCTCTCACCCAGGTGCCAGCTTCCCCCCCCCCCAAAAAAAAAAAACAGAACCAGGAAAAAGGACAACAAAAGAAGGCCAAGAAACTCAATTGTTTAAAAAGTGGCCTTTTCGCCAATAAGAAACCTCAGGCCAAATCAGTCAACAACACCCCCCCCCCCTTAAAACCAGAACCAGGAAAAGGGGGACAACAGGACAGGAGGATGCAAAACCTGCAGCAATAGAGAATAGATCCAAACAGTAGGCCAACATAAACTCAACTGCGGCCTTTTAAACAATGAAAATTAGGCCAAACAGCACCCCCCCTCCAAGAACCAGAACCAGAAGAGAAAAGGAACAACAGCAGCACAACACAGCAGCAACAAATCAAACATAGAATCCTTTTAAAAAAGTAAAAAACTTAACTTTTAACAATACAGGAACTTTACCAACCCTTCCCCCCAAACCCCCCCCCCCTTCACCTAACCCCAAGAAATCCAAGCCATCCAAATCAGGAAAAGTAAAAGGACACTGCACTTTTAAAAGTCCTCTCACTAAAGTAAGATATGGGCAAATTGGCAAACCCCCCCACCCCAGGCCCCCTCCCCCAGCAGAACCCTCTAACCCCAAATAAGCTACCCACCACCCAAATCTGGATAAGTAAAGGGAATCTGAGTCTTAAAAAGTCCTTTTACCAAATAAAAGAATAACAAGAACACCAAGACTGTCTTACCTTAGACGTCTTCTCTACTCCAGGTAAGTCTGGTAAGGCTAAGAGAGAGCAGCAGCAGCTGAGGCCAAGGGCCAGCACAGCACAATCTCTCTCTCACACCAACACACACCAACACAGCAGCAATGGAGAAGTCCAGCCAGGCAGACTCCTTAAAAAGGTTCTCTGGCCCTACAGAGAGCAGTTTCAAAAAATAGCACTGCTCTGTGATTGGCCAGACAACAGTGCTTACTTGGATACCCAAGTAAGCAAAAGATCAAAAGAACAACAATGTTGCTGATGGCTGGGGGATCAGCTACATAACAGCCCTGCAAAGCATGCATTTGCAATGCATTTTGCAAATGCATGCTTTGGATTGGCTGCTGGGGCTCCTCTTCCCTCTCCCCTCCTCCCTGATCCCAGGGAGGCTATGTGAGATGCGGGAAAAGGCTACCAAAGGCGGGAAAGGAGGCAAGCAGCTCCCCTGAGGTTGCAGAAGCCCCTTTCCCGCCTTTTCCATGGATTTCCGTATACTTCCGAATATCTATATGGCTCCCGCATAATGGTCCCCAATTGGATTCGGCTGTATGCGATTCCGTATACAGCCAAATCAGGGGTGATTTGGTAGTTGATTTGGTTCGGCCAAACCGAATGCACACCCCTACTGTCGAGCTCATTTGTTATGAGGGCTGGATCTGACATAAATGGGACTTTGTTGGGCCGAGCCATGTTTGTTTGTATAATTTGATTTATACCCCGCCCTCCCCGCCAAGGGGCCGTGTGTGTTGGGCCAGGGCCGTCTGTGTACCTATTTAAGATTAGGTAGAAGAGATATCAACTTTATAAAGGACACAGACAAACACAATTAAAGATTTTGTTTAAAAAAAACACCTTAACATAAAACATGCTTAAAAAATTTGCACTTGTTGATCTTAAAGGTGTGTTCTTTGTATTTCTCCCATGGGACCAGGGAACTGGACAAAGGAAGTTCTGGCTCTTTCCTTTCTTCCCCAGGGGGCCAGGAGGGGGAGACGCCTCAGCCAATAGAAGGAAGAGAGGCTTGACTCAGTAGCTCTGCTGTGCAATTAAGAGAGCCTGGCAAAGCAAGCTGTCCCTCCCCCCCCCCTTCCTCCCCAAGGGAGGATCCTTAGCCAATGGAGAAAATAGGGGTATTGCTCTGTAGCTCCTGTGCTATTGAGCAAGCCCTGCAAAGCAAGCTATTATGTGGAAGGAAACAAGAGAGAGAGAGAGAAGGAAGCAGATGACAGCTAGTTGCTCGGGGGCCTGATAGCAGCCCTTCAAGGGTCTGCTTTAGCCCCCAGGCTGCATGTTTTACATCTCTGACCTAGAGCCTGACCTAGGCTGGGATGGGATGATTAAGCAAAATAAATAACGTAATCTACATTGAAGGACTAATATTTGTCCATTGAATTATTTGAGATTCCACTTGTCTTAATAAAAAAATTACATACTTTGTTGTGTAAAACATAACATCCTTGTCCAAACAGTGGGAGACCAACAGAGAAATCCTCTGCAGAGTTACTCTTGTCTAAACTGACTTATTGGATTTTGAGTGGAACATCTCTGGAGAGGAAACCTTATTGGGGAGGGACGGTGGCTTAGTGGTAGAGCATCTGCTTGGTAAGCAGAAGGTCCCAGGTTCAATCCCCGGCATCTCCAACTAAAAAGGGTCCAGGCAATAGGTGTGAAAAACCTCAGCTTGAGACCATGGAGAGCTGCTGCCAGTCTGAGTAGACAATACTGACTTTGATGGACCGAGGGTCTGATTCAGTATAAGGCAGCTTCATATGTTCATATGTTCGTATTACTCACCTAGTTCAGACAGGCAAAGAAAAAGTGATTAGGAGCCACTGTGTTTTAAGGTGAGTGACCTAAAAAAAGAAGTGCTGCTTATACATTTGGCTAGTCTATCCACCTGAGTGGCATTGGCTCTGTTATTAAATGAGAGTTAGAAACTCTTGGGAATTAAATTTCCAGATTGTAAGCTTATCTCATGCCTAAAGACAGACATTGTACTACTATCCGGCAGGGATTTTTTTTGTAGAAAAACCCAGCAGGGACTCATTTGCTAACCAGTCATATTTGGGACTGCATTTAGGGCAGTCTTATTTCCGAAGGTAGTAGACTATTTCTTGGTCACACTTCAGAACTTGGCAGTAGTTTATTTCAGTGTAGCCATTTATTGTTAATACCTGAGTGGACAGCTGTTGTACTGGGAAGCTGTCCATGAAGCTCTTGAAAAGCCTCCTCTTCACGCAACTCTGAAGAAAAATGATATTGCTAGACATAGCGCTCAGTATGTGAGATATCAGGAGTGGTGAAGATACCACATAACCACAAACAGATTTCTCCTCATTATTACATCTGAGTAATAGGTCTGTGTGATGCTGGATCATGCTAGGACATGGGATATATATCTTAAAATCATTTATATGAGAATAATAATATTTTAATCACAAGCTCTTGCAAATTGAGAAGAAGATTACTGTGCACTCCAAAAAAATCGCTGCTGAGGGCTGGGAGGAGAATCTGCAGAATAATATGCCATGTGACATTGCAGAGAAGGATGCAGCAATAAGGGGGAAATTGACCAAAATTGCCTTTCTCAGTCTTGTATAATATTGTCTCCTGGCTTTCAACAGCAGCCTTTTTGGTATAGAGCCGCTGCTAGTGGAAGATGGGAACAATCCTCTTCCATAAGCCAGTTTCATGTACGCAAGCTTGGATCATATCTACTTCATCCAGAAAGCCCAGGGTGCAACCTGAAACAAGCACCATTTAAAATCTGCATGCCTGCTTAGCTTTTCAGCACAGGATATTTACAAGACAAGGCTTTTTAAGATCATAACCTGATGCATTTTTTCCCTTAGCCTCCCTCCCTTCTGTATGTATCTTGCATGAATAAGCTGCAATGTGTGCCTAGCTTGATGCTAAGTAAATGTGGATCCTATGAATTTTTTGGGGCGGGGTGGGGGAGGTATTTGTGAATTTCCTGCATTGTGCAGGGGGTTGGACTAGATGAGCCTGGAGGTACCTTCCAACTCTATGATTCTATGAAATTGCATCGATCATGATAAGGCTTAATAACTAATTCACCTTTTTTACCTTGCATATATCTGGTTGCAAGGGCACCTCCCTTTCTTTAATAGTTCAATCCCCAAATCTATTGGATGAACCCCAGATAGGTACTCCATTTCCATACTTGACTGTTTGAGTTGTAGGATTGCCAGGTCCAATTCACAAAATATCTGGGGACTTTGGGGATGGAGCCAGGAGCAAGGTTGTGACAAACAAGATTGAACTCTGAAGAGTCTGCCCATCACATTTAAAGGGTCCGTGTGCCTTTTAAATGCCTTCCCTCCATTTGGAAATAATGGAGGATAGGGGCACCTTCTTTTGGGGCTCACAGAATTAGACCCCCTGGTAAAATCTTTTTGAAAGTTGGGGGGGTGGTTGAGGAGAGGCACCAGATGCCTCTCTCCATTATACCTTATGGGAACCAGTCCCCATAGGGTATAATGGAGTGCCCAGTGGACACTTCCCTCCCCCCCACTTTGTGATAACCCTGAAGTGGGGGGAGGGCCTGCAAACTAGGGGATCCCCTGCCCCCACCTGGAGCTGCCACAACCAGTAAACCATCAGAAACTACAGAGTTACCCCTAAGCCACTTCTTTTCTTAGAGTTGCACAAGAGGCAGTTTTTAAATTCCATTCCCAAACTCAAGGTAGATTCCCATGAGCAGAACCAGTAGACTTAATGCATTATAGTGCCAGGCTTAGTAAAGAAATGAGAGGATTTGGGATTGCTCAGGAGAAAGAGATTAGCACAGGGCAAGTAGAACTTTGCTCTAATTTTTAGTATCTCTTTATTCCATTCTTTGAGTATCACAAGTGGATATCTTCAACAATGCATAAGAATCTCTCTGTATTCACATGAAGACCAATTCCCCACTAACCTTGTTCCGATCTCATTGCTCCTTTTCCCACAGTGCTTCTGCTGGATTTTGCACAAGCTGCCCCGGGGTGATGAATTTTTGGAACGTATTAAATCTGTCTTCTAGAGTTGCCAGGTCCTTCCATGTTGCTGTCAGGGGACTTTGGAGGGCATTTCTGGAGGGGGAGGGGCCATCCCCAATGTGATGATGTTATGCAGAAATCATGTCATTACACTGGGGACCAGTGCCCACACACCTACATTTGCTTAGAGTTCAGGCATGAATCCCCCCCCCCATTTCTTGCAAAAAGCATTTAAATGTACCCTTAAATGCTTATTTCAAAAAGGGGTGGTGCAACTGAACTCCAAGTGAGGATTTAGTGGCATAGGAGGTGGTGGTGGCTACAAGCATAGACAACTTCAAGAGGGGAATGGAGCAGAGGTCCATATGGAGCAGAGATCCATCAGTGGCTATTAGCCACAGCTTATTGTTGGAACTCTCTGGGGCAGTGATGCTCTGTATTCTTGTGCTTGGGGGGGGCACAATGGAAGGGCTTCTGGCCCCACTGATGGACCTCTTGATGTCACTTGGGTTTTTTGGCCACTGTGTGACACAGTGTTGGACTGGATGGGCCATTGGCCTGATCCAACATGGCTTCTCTTATGTTCTTATTCACCAATGAAGTTCAGGTGTGCAGCCAGAGACTGCCCCCTTCCTCCCTTCATACAAGATTTAAAGGGCCCTCCAGCTGATTTTAAGCAGACTTCGGAGGATGGTGGAAGACAGGAGGGCCTGGTGTGACTTTGTGCATGGGGTCGCAAATTGTCGGCCTTGACTGTGCGACTGAACAGCAACAACAAGTAGCTGATTGGCCATGCGCTTCCACCCATCAGCTGGAGGGCCTTTTCAGCCTTGCAGGAGAAGAGGGAGAGGGGTGGGCATCGGTGAATGCTGTTGGAGGCGGAGCTGTACCAGGTCCCACGGGGTGCAGATTCACCAGGCAGAAGCCAGGGCTAAAAAGGCCCTGACTGTGGTTGAGGACAGCTGGACATCATCAGCAGATTCTGTTCTTTGGGTGACATACCAGGAGAGGTGGTCCCGCAGATATATTGGGTCCCAGATGATTTAGGGCCCTGAAGCTTAGAACTAGAACTTTGAAATTGATCTGGTACTTAACCTGGAGCCAGTGCAGCTGGTGAAGCATCAGTTGGATGTGTGCTGTCATTGGGATACTTATAATTGCCTGCACCCTGTATTCTGGACCAATTGTAATTTCTGTGTCAGCTTCAAGGGCAGCCCTGCCTAGAGCTATATACAGTAATCCAGCCTCAAGGAGACCATTGCATGGATCACTATGGCTAGATTACATGGACTCTTAAATGGAAGGGGCCCAGTTGTCTGACCTGGAGTAGTTGGAGAAATTCCAGTCTGGCAACATTTGCAACCTAGGCTTCCATAAATAGGGTGGCATCCTGGAGCACACCGAGGCTCTTGATTGCTTGGTGTTGGTCTTAGTGCTTAGTGTCATGCCATAAAGAGCTGGGAGTTGGCACCCCAGCCTTGGGTCGCCCCCACCCAGCCACAGGACCTCTATTATTGATTGATGCAGTCTCATCTGGCTCTGTTTCAACCATCTACCCCATGATCTCCAGTCCTTCAACCAAATTAGATGGGGTGGTATCTAGCTGGCCATCTATCAACAGATACAGCTAGGTGTCATCGGCATACTGGTAACAACATAGCCCAAAACTCTGCACCAGCTGGGCAAGAGGGTACATTTAGATGTTAAACAGCATGGGAGAGAGGATTGCCTCTTGGAAAATCCCCACACCATAGGATGCCAGGGTGATACCCTCTTTCCTAGCACCAGTCTCTCTCCTAGCACCTGTCCTCAACTCTGGATAAATGAGGTAAGCCACTTCAAGGCTATCCCACGAACTCCTACATCGGCAACAGATGCTCAACACTGCTGTCAGATCTAGTAACAGTTCAGCAAGTACATGCTGCCCAACCTCATAAGACACATAAAAATTACAACAAAAATGCAGGCACAGCCAACTTCACTTACCATTAGCAAACACTATATCCATCGTGCAGTCCGCATGTTGAATTATGTATGCTTTTAGGTTTGATACATCCCTCCATCCTGATGTTTCTTCAACCATCAATAATAATAATAATAATAATAATAATAAATTTTATTTGTATCCCGCCCTCCCCACCTCGGCAGGCTCAGGGCGGCTAACAACATTTCATAAAAACATACAACAATAGATAAAACCTCCAAATTTAACAATATAAAAACATTAAATTTAACAACATTAAAAACCAGTCAATACAGTTAAATAACTTGGTCTGACAGTGCTGATGGTGTTTGACGCTAGTTCTGCCAACAATTGCTGGTTACTGTATACTGGTTACAGTTCGACACAGTTGACTATGATCTGTTCGCCCACCATCTCACTGAGGTAGGAGTTCGTGAGGTAGCCTTGAAGTGGCTTACCTCATTTCTCCCACTGTCTCAATCCAGCTGTCTGAGATTGTCTTTGAGGGCTGCATGGTTTGCATTAGTGCTGCATGGTCTATAAAGTCTGGGTCATACTGGGGTATGAAAAACTACACTGACTACTCAAAAAAAGCACCATTAGCTGGCAAGCTGTTTACTCACAACTCATGAGAGCTCAGTAATATTTATATCTCCCAAACTATTATTGTCATGCTAACTATGCAACTTCAGTTTTTTCTAGGGCTGGCGGTAACTAGCAATTGTTAATGGCTGAAGAAACAGTAGGACAGAGGGATGTATGAAAGCTAATGCGTACATAAGCTAACATGTGGACTGCATGATGGATATAGTGTTTGCTCATGGCAAATGGAGTTGGCTGTGCCTGCATTTTGGTTTGTAATTTTCTAGATGTTTTATGAGGTTGTGTGGCATGTACCAAACTTACTTGCTGACTTGCAGAGCTTTACATATTAGGGGTAAATCCTATTATCATAAATGCTAGTGCAAGTTTGTTGACTTGTTCTTATAAGTTTGTACAATCTGATGATTCAGTTGCAGTGGCTTTGCTTAAATTGATCCCTTACTAATGTGAGGGATTTGTCAAGGGACCCATTCATAGAGAATCTTCCTTGCTCAATCACAGACTCTGGAGTTTGATATAAAAGGTACTTTTACAGGTGTTGCTGTAAATGTTCCATAGTAGCTAAAAATCAAGAATCTGATATTTTTTTAACCAGTAACATTAAAAGGAATTTGGCTGGCTTCCGGGTTATGGCGCCTTGAGCTCAGGGGGGTTCGCGGATCGTCCTCCTGCGGCCCCTCTGAATCAGGCGGTTGAAGGGGTGCCACAGACACGGCACCCCCAAAAGGAGCCCCTGGAGGGGTTTCCTTTTGGCATGGGACTTTTGCAGGAAGCCAGGGCATAGCGGTAGCTGTTCCTGTCCTTCTTGCATGCCCCTAAGCTTCGCTGCCATGATAGCTAATACAGCAGAAAAAGGTGAACGCCCGAACGCTTGCTTTCTTTCCTTTCAATAAGCTTCTGATGTATTGCTTCTCTACCCCAAGCATGGCAATTCTACTTCGAAAGTAAGTGTGCTTTCAATACCACTGGCTAATGGGTCGTTTTACGTAATAACAAGCGGGTCAGCTCAAAGGAAGGGAAAGAGGTTGATTAAACCCCTACTGAATGAGGCTTTGAAAAGTTAAAGAGCAACTTTAAGCATTGGCAACACTTTGAATTAGATGGAATACAGATACTCAAATTGACCCGGATTATAATTGGACATGAACTGACATGTGATTTTAAAAGGCAAAGTGAAATTTTTGGGTTACATTAAGCTGTTTCTTCTAGTGTAATATGGATATAAGAGCTAAAGGAATGAAAACTTTTGAAAAGAATTTGAAGTAAATAAATAGCTAATTTGGTTTAAATTTTAAGAAGGCAAACAATGTAATTAATTTGTAACTGGGCAGATCTTGTGGGCAGTCGGATATGGAATTCCCAATAAGAACTGATATATGATTTTAAAAGGCTAAGTGAGATTTTTGGGCTATATTTCTAAGAAGGTAGACAACACTATCTTGCAACTAGGTAGATCTGCACTTAATAGATAAAGATATGAGCCTCTTATGCTTATTTTAATGAAGATATTGTTAAATTAATAAGCTAGTTTGCATTTTCAATATGATTGAGTTAAGCAGCAAAATTAAGATGTGAATTTTTTTCAGGAAGAAGGGTCTTTGAATTGTTGTTTTCTCTGTGGGTAACTAAATATGGAATTTTTAATAAAAACTGATAAGCGATTTTTAAGGCCATTCCTATTTTAAGAATCATTGGTTTCGGAAATCCTTGTATCATACGTAGTCATGGTTAAAAATGAGAATTTATCAAAAAATTCCAAGATGGGCCTTTCCAGTGGAAGCATTTACTCATCCAAATCTTTTAAAACCAAATCAGAGTTATAGATATGATGACTTGTTGGGAAAAGACAATCAGCTGAAAACTAGAAGGAGCTGGAAAATACGGATATACGGATATTAAAATGAACTGGTGGTTGAGAATGCAAGTTGAATCTAGGTATGTCAAAAACAAGAAGACAGGTTTCAATACAGAACAATACCCACTTGATAAAATACTTTTAGGTCCACAGGAAAAGCTATCACACAATATCACACTAGAACAATGGGAGTGATTGTGGAAGTTTAATGTTAAATTAACTAGGTCAGTAACTTTTAAGGAAAATTTGTATAAGATGTTTTATAGATGGTACTTGACTCCACAGAAATTGTGTAAGATCTATACTAATATGTCTTAACAAATGTTGGAAATGTACTAAACAGGTTGATTCCTTTTACCATATGTGGTGGACATGTGAGATGGTGAAGAACTATTGGAAAATGGTTCATGAACTGCTACAGAAGATTATGAAGACACAGATTCAATTTAGACCAGAATTTTTTTATTGAATATATTCCCTGAGAACTATTCCAAAGAAATGAAACATTTGTTGGCACATTTCAATACAGCAGCTAGGATTCTCTTGGTGCAGAAATGGAAATCTCAGGAAATTCCCACAAGAACAGACTTGGTGGGAAAAATTCTGGAGACAGCAGAGCTGGACTTCTTGTCCCAGCTGTTGGCTGGGAAATTTAAGGAAGAAGCAAGAAAATATTGGATGAAATTTTATGCCTTGCTAGATACTCAAGACTCTTAAGATTCTCTGGTGTGAACTTATATCTCCTTTTTTCCTGTATTTTGTACTACAAGATTGCCTTTACTGGAATTGTGAAAACTAATAGATATCTTAACAAAAAGATGTTTAGTTTAGAGATAATAATATGTGACAACTTATGTATTTTAAGAAAGTATTGCAGATGTAGGCTTGTATTCTTTCAAAGTATTGTTAAACTAACAAGTTAGTCTGTGCCTTCATGATATTTCATGTTTATTCTAATGATGATATTGTTAAACTAAGGTTAGTCTGTGCTTTCAATATGGTTAAGTGTAGCCAGCCAGCTCTGTGTTGAGACTGCTCTGTTTTTCTTTTTTTTACATCTATATGTGCTGAAGAAGCATTGTTTGGACTTGTATTTTAAGTTATAGTTATAGTAAAATATATGGGGAGAATTTTATACTTGCGGGTAGAAAGAATGGGGTATTTCACTTGGAGGTAGAACTGTAACTGATATACTTGTATTTCTCTTTGTTTCCTTTTTTCCCCACTCTGTATCCACCCTCCCCCTTCTTTAATGTTTTTTTGCTTGTGCTTCTTTTCTTTGTAGTTAAAATCAATACAAAGTATAAAACGTGAAAAAAAAAGGAATTTGGCTGTGTCCAAAATTGTATTAAGTATTTTTATCTTTGAAAAATCCAGCAACAGGTTTATTCTTAAAACCTACATAATTCTTTATTAAGGGCAGCTTGAAAAATTTTTTGAAGATCAATTTAGGACAATTAACTTGCTGTGTGATAATGGGAAAGGGCCTTATCAGCCATTCAACCGCAACACTGTGGTTTTTTCCTAAAATGAGGTTCAATGGGGAACATAGCTTTTAATCTGCCTATTGAAAGAGCTAAATATGAGATTTAGAATTCCTAGGCACTTCCCATTAAATTATTGCAAAGTCTGTAAAATATCAATCAGCCAATTGTCTAAACTGTTAATCCCTTCCCCTGTAAAATTTGATTTAGTTTTTAAAATATCAGATGTTTTTTGATTTTAGTTTAATATTATTAATTGGTACAAATTGCAGTTTACTGCTAATACTTGGTTGCATCTGTGGCTTCTGTTAATACAGTAGAACAGCCCAGGTGTGGTGTCAAGATTGAATCACATGGCTAGAATCTGGAATGTGAAATCTTAAAATAGTAAACCTGTTTGACTGACCAGAGGGGAGATACAGCAGTGTCCTGTACCTAATACTTGTTTTGAGCAAGGAATTTTGGCAGGTGTTGCTGTCATGCTGTCAAAAATTCTCTCTTCAAAACAGTTATTTGTAGTATAAAAGCAATGTCATTCCTTTAACTCATCAACTTGTTGGAAAATCAGTCCACAAAATAATTTCAGAATACAATTATTCCTTTGGTAAACTGATTTCTCTCTGTCCCTGGGGCACTCACAGATAAGGTGTGATGGAGATAAATAATAGCTAATTGTGCATCAGATGAAGAGATATTTGCTTTTGCTACCTTTGAATTTATAACCATCAGTGCCACTGGCTTACTATTGTTTTAGAGAAATTTCTTCATACGCTTGAATCCCGCTATTTTTAATAGCCCTCTATCGGATTTTCTCTCTGTTATTAGACAGTACATTTTAAATCAGTCCATTTGTATATAATTTTTTGTTTATGTTTTGTTCAAGCTGTCTTACTTTAGCAATATTACCAACTAGGAGCAGTGACATTCTGGGGAAGGGGCAAGTAGGTGATATTTCTGGTTTGGGCACTTTCTGGTTAAGTATTTATAATTCTGAACTATTCTTAGAATTTCTCTAGAGAAAGCAGGTAGCTTCTCCTGGAGATCAGTGAGTTGGCAGTGACTGAAGCTGTTCTGGCTGACAATATTCAGTGAAAGCTACAAATATATAAAGCTCTACACTCCTTTAAATGGGTGTTTGCTTTCCTAGGACTCCCTTTTATTTTCATCTTTATATGCTCAGACATGGGATTCGAGGTGAACAGCATGCTGCCAGCTATAAACTATTAATCTTCCCATTGTTGATATTTTGGTTGTATGTATCAAGGAAGTTTCTTTGGTTTTGGAGATTAGGAGAAATTTTGAGAACTCCTGTTCAAAAACACTGTAGTGTGTGTTAAAACTCTGTGAGCCCAGATAGTTATTTCTAGAATGAGAAACTGAGGGCCCTGTGGTTAAATTATATACCTAAATAGTTTTTCAGTCACAATGCATGGCTAAATTTAATCTTCTATATTAAAACCAGAGAAGTTTTATTACATGTGGATTTTTTGGAACCTATCACAGATGACTTCATTTTTCAATTAATGTAACTGAAAATGAATTACAACATTGTTTTTGAGAAATATAAATATTTAAGATACTAGGGTGTTCCCAGCAATACAGTTTTTCTGATGAGACAGTATTTCCATTTGTGGAAGAGGGAGCAGTGAGTTCCACTGTCATCTCTCCCCATCCCCACCCGCCACCCATTATATATACCTACTTTTTTCCCATATGGGGTTCCTGACATTGCACTGACACCACTTAGACTAAATTTCAGTGGTCAGAAACAGTAGGTGGAGGTAGAAAAGTCCTGCTTCACAAATTCCATAGATGGCTGGGACCATTATCTTTGTGCTATATTTATTGTATATATGTAATGGAAAAGTCTGCTCCTCCTCTAATATCCATGTGACTTGGTTTGGTCCTATTGGCTGGAGCTCTACTTTCAGTTTCCAGTTTTTGCATGTTAGTTGAAGTTGTTATTAGAATTGTCTCCTTGCAAATAAATGCCAAAGGGGTACATTGCAATCTTGGCCCTCTATATGAATCTGTATTGAACTTGATGCTTGAATAATTAAATACTATAAAATAGGCCTTTAAAAAGTGAATACTTTCTGCTTATTGTGATTACTGTTAGTGTAGAATTCCTGAGATTGCTCCAGCTTCAAGTTTATTGATTATTTATCTTACCATAGTCCACAGAATATGTTGGCTTGACATTTTAAAAAGTTTTTAAAAGATATGTAGAAGAAGAAGAATTGCAGATTTTTACCCTGCCCTTCTCCCTGAATCAGAGACTCAGAGCAGCTTACAATCTCCTATATCTTCTCCCCCCACAACAGACACCCTGTGTGGTGGGTGGGACTGAGAGGGCTCTCACAGCAGCTGCCGCTTTCAAGGACAACCTCTGCCAGAACTATGGCTGACCCAAGGCCATTCCAGAAGGCGCAAGTGGAGGAGTGGGGAATCAAACCCGGTTCTCCCAGATAAGAGTCCACGCACTTAACCACTACACCAATCTGGCTCTTGTATTGGCTAGAATATTTTTCTTGTAGATTATATTTGTTATATTTATTTGTGTAACTATGGAATATGCAAATAAATATAAGGAACAGAGGTAAATGGGAAATCCTGCTTTCCTCCTTACTCCCAGTGCCAGCTTTTTCCCATCCTCTTTGTGTCTTCTTTCTCGTGCTGCTAATCATAGCTCAATACCACCAATTTTAGTGCAGCATTTTTGGTTCTTAACAACAAAACTAAACTCCAGCTGTTTGCTTGTTGCAAGTTTACACAATTGCTCACTTATTGGAGGGATAGCGAAGGTTCACAGCAGAGGATAGCGAATTGTTCGCAATATTGGAGGGTAGCGAAGGTAGGGGTTCCCTGGATTGCAGAACCTTCATTTATTGGCTTTTCACACAGAGTCCAATTTGATATATTGATAATATTATAATATTTAGCATCCTGGTTGTATTCTATGTGTATGTTTGTCTAAAGCCTTGCATAAACAGTGATAACCCATAAAGATTTAGTCATGATAACAGTCCTGTTGGAATAAGTTTGCTTTTAAGAAAGGGAAAGGGGTGTGGTAAAACAGAAGTGGGCACAGAGGGACACTTCAGAACCAGGGATTTTATTTTAATTGTCTGTGAAAAATTATAAGCAGGTACATACTGTATTGTTCACTGGACATTTTATGGTGACTTTATTTCATTGTTCTTTAATCTGGTTATCTTTTTTTATTTTCATGTGTGTGTGTGCGCACGCGTGTGCACCTGGAAGCCATATTGAACTCTGGTAACTGACCCCTAATGGGGACCTGGAGGACATTCAGAGAGGTGTTTCGATAAGCCTGCTCCTACCTCTCAACTGGATATTTCAAGGACAGTCTTCTCTCCAAGTACTAACCACAGTAATCCAGTTCTATTGCATTGTCTCTTATGCTGCTCTTTATGACATTGTTTTACAATTTTGTAATTCACTTTGAGTCTCATTGAGAAAGGCAGACAATGAATAAAGCAAAATAAAATTAAAATACTAATGACTGACTTGTCCTACTCATTTAGGCCTGGGCTGCATGAGAGATAGTAGTCTTAAGGTGGTAGAATGAATTGCACACCTTTGTGAAAAAGATACAATTTTAAAATAATCTCTTATGTAAAACACTCCCTGCCAGGGAGTGGTGAGAGAGATTCTAGCTAGCTCTTTCTAGATTCTGCAACTCTTGTTCTACATGCAAGGGGAAGTGATTGAAGGTGGTATCACTTCCAGTTTTATTGCTGAAGCCCATTCTCCTGCATCATTCCTACATAATTTTAACATCATTCTCCTGTTTGTGTTTATTTAAATTGTACTAGACCACTTTTATCCTTCCTTCTTTTCTTATACAGAGGGCCCAAGCCATCATATATCGGTACATCATTAAATATCATGTCGTTATAAAACACATTTCCTTCACAAAAATAATTTTAGTAGGCATCTAATCAACTATCAAAGTAGCTCTCTAAAATCACTGCCATACATTTCTTTTTAAAGGACAACTTGCTAGGTATACTCTTGACCTCTTAAGTCAACCTGTTCCATAATGTTGGTTCCATTGGTACAAATGCCTGTAATTATCCTGCAGCTGTTTTTATTATTTTATTTTTAGTCAAGTTTTGTTGGTGGGCTTCAGGCTGATCAGCTGCCAAACCTTTCTTGACTAGGAGGCTAAATTTCAGGATCTCTAGATTAGACTTCCTGCTCTGCAAAACTACAAACAAAAGGATTGTGGCCTAGTACAAAATTCTTTCTCCTAAGAATCTGTCTGTGCCAATTTTCTCTGTGAGTTATTGTACAGTAAATTATATAGCCTGCAAAACTGTACAAAAAAAAAACTAGTAATGGGAAAGCATTGCATGTATTATTGTAATACATTTCTACCCGCAGGAAAGATGCTTAAGGGGTAGGGCTGTTGTGTTTACAGGCGTTACAAGTAGTTTGCAGGATTGATAAAAACTGAAAGTTTTGTTCATTTTTGTGGTCATTATCCTGGGTTTTTTTCATCCTTTGCTGTTAGGACACTTCAACATTTTAAGAGAATAGAGTGAATTTTCAACTGTACTCCCAAGTGCTGTTTGCCAGATGGATACTTCACAGCCCCATAATTAGTGATTATGACATTGAATGTTAAGGCTGCATCCTCCCTCCCCTCCAGTACACTGCCTAAATGTACTGGATGGTATGTGGATAGGTGAATGCAAATTCACAATATCCATGTTCATTATACACACACACACACAGAAACTCTTGGCCTTTCATTTGCAGGACAAGAAAGTATATGCAAGTGCTGAAATTGCATAAAAATTATTGGGGCTAAATAAAGAAATTTAAGAGAAAATATATGTTGTGCAGATGCAGTCTAACAGTCATCTTAGGCAAACATCTAGACTTCTGATGCACAAGAGAATACTACAAAATCTCTAGTCTGAGAAACTTGGAAGTCAGAGTAGTGTCTTCAGGTGTCGTTGGTTGGCAACTTTAGAGCTGCCAGGTCCAACTAAGGAAATATCTGTGGACTTTGGGGGTGGAGCCAACAAGGTTGAGCAAGCATGATTGAGCCTGCTTCGGCGCAGAGGACGGGATATAAATGCGAAAAATAAATAAATAAAATAAACTCCAAAGGGAGTTCAGGCCACCACAATTAAAGGGATCGCATTCCTTTTAAATGCCTTCCTTACATTGGAAATAATGAAGGATGAGGCACCTTCTTTTGGGGCTCACAGAATTGGGGACCCCCCCCCCCAGTCCAACCTTTTTGAAACTTGGTGGTTTTTTTGAGAAGAGGAACCAGCAGCTATGCTGAAAATTTGGTGCCTCTACCTCAAAAAACTGCCCCAGATACCCATGGATCAATTCTCCATTTATACCCTGGGGATCCGTTTCCACCTCCCTCCCTCCCACCCACTTTCTGGCAGCATTAAAGCAGGGGGAGGGCCTCCAAATCAGGGGATCCCCTACCCCCAACTGGGGATTGGCAACTCTACAATTGGAAAGTGAGAGGGTTTTATTGCAAGGTTAAAGGCTGCCAATGAAGGTAAATGGATTGAGAAGGGCATAACCATCATAGTCTGTATCAGATTAAACAGAAACCGCATACGCCAGGGTCCTCTACTGCCTCATTACTTTTGCTACTTACCTGCTGAAGAAACACATAAAGCAGTAGCCCCATCTGCTGGGGGCTGAAGAAGTAACAACAAAGTGTAATTTTTTTCATTGATGAATGGACTTGTGCATTTTAGTGCATTCTGTTAGATTAAGCAATGCAGTTTGAATGCTGCCTGGTGGTGCTGTTTGTATTAATTAGGGTCATGTTAGAATAGGGAAAAGGTTATGTTGTTACTTTCCATATAATACTAAATGGTCTCTAAAATAGCAGTAGCAAAGCATCATGTTCAGAAGCGTGTGTGTGTATGTGTGTTGCTGCTGCTTTGGAGTCAGTATTACTCAATGATAAACTGGTTTTTTTGCACCCAACCCTGAAAAAATATAGCTAAATGTTCGCTGCAGTGGACTAGTGGTAAAATAATGTACACATGTTTATAATATAGTTGGGCATTGCTGTAAAAGTTGTTCTAGCATATGTTCCACATTTCTTTTTTAAAAAGTGGCTAAATGCTGACATTGTACACTGGACACTATATCTTTCAAACAATAGAATACAGTGTGAACATTGGGGAGGTAGATTGTATTGCAAATCACACTTTCACAGGCAGTATTAAGTTGGGACCTGGGCTTGTAACACACACACAATAATATTCTACATAGCAGTCATAATAAAAATAAATAAGCTGTCTAGGAGATATATAATTTTTGTTTCCAGTTCCATAGTGTTATTCAGCCACTGGGGGTTGCAATCTTTCTGCAGCAGAATCTAGAAGAAAACCATGACATCATGAAAACCATGGTAAATTCTAGGTTTGTTTGTCCAGTGGATACAATCCCTGACTCTTTCCTGTTCTGCTCTCTCATCTGGGTCTGAGCTAGACCTGATCTAGGGATGTTTTTGCACTGACAGTTTGTTTTTCTCTATCTCCACATTGGAAAACTCACCTTTTACATTACATAACAGGTTCACCTTTGTCTTGCGTTGGAGCTTTCTGAAACATCTACATTTGTTTATATGAAATACGTGCCAGCTCCGCTGTTGCCTCAGTTTTCTTAAACCAGTTCTAAACTGGGGTTTTCTGCAGATTTGGATCTAAAGCTGCAAGTCTAGAAGTTTTCCTCCAAGTTTTCAAACTCCTCCACAAAGCCCCATCCTTGCGAGAGCACTGATTCAGGAAGTTGCTAGGTGTGTTGCTCAGAGACATGTTGGTGTGTGCTCACCTCCAAGTTGGGCAAGAACGTGCCCCACCAGCAGCCAGGCAGGATGACATAGAGAACGCCTCCGCAGTGTGCTCTTAAGGTGCTGCATGCCTCCAAGAGTGCACTGTGCAGGCCTGGCTCAGCTGGAGCCCACCCAGCCCTCCTTCCACACCACATAGCCTGCGCAGGGCAGGTGCCAGCCTGGGGTGCCTGAAGCCCTAGGACTGGCCCTGCCTGAGTCCTGGGCAGGCAAAAGAGGTGGCGGCAACATGCGCATTGCTCTGCCCAAGTGGCAGAGAGGTGCCCCGCTGCTCCCTTCATCTGCCTGGGTTCTGGGCAGGCAAAAGAGGTGTTGTGCAGCAGCAATGTGCGCATCACCATGAGGGGCAGGGGTCCTTGCCTGGGGTGGCAGGACCCATGGCGAGTGCATGGGAGTCAGCAAGGTAGGCAGCAGCCTGGGGTGCCGCCTCCGCACCACTCTTGGCTGAGAGTGGCTGGACAGCACATCGGCAGCGCTTTCCACTGAGCCTGGCTTCCCTCACAAGGAAGGCCAGGCTCAGAGAAGAAGATAGATAGATAGATAGATAATTTTATTTGTATCCCGCCCTCCCCGCCGAGGCAGGCTCAGGGCGGCTAACAACATCATACAAATTTCAATTATACAAAAAGCAAAAAACACAAAATTACATTTAAGCATTAAAATTCTGATTAGGTTTAAAATTAGTTAATTAAGTTAATAAAAGTGCTAATACTGTTCTTTAGGATGGCGGTTATCATTAACAATTTCTTCCTTCGTCAGCGAAAGCTAGTCGGAAGAGGAAGGTCTTGCAGGCCCTGCGGAATTGTTCAAGGTCCCGCAGGGCCCGCATTTCCTCTGGAAGTTGGTTCCATAGGCTCGGGGCTACAGAGGAGAAGGCCCGGTTACGGGTACATTGCAGCTTCACCTCTCTCGGTCCGGGAGTAGTCAACAAGTTTTTTCCAGCTGACCTCAGTGCTCTCTGGGGTTCATATGGGGAGAGACGGTCCCTAAGGTAGACAGGTCCTCGACCATATAGGGCTTTAAAGGTAATGACCAGCACTTTGTAACGAACCCGGTATGTAACTGGCAGCCAGTGCAGCTCGCGCAGTCCAGGCTGTATGTGCTCCCATTTAGGAAGCCCCAGCAACAGCCTAGCCGCCGCATTCTGCACCAGCTGCAGCTTCCGGGTTCGGTACAGAGGCAGCCCCATGTAGAGGGCATTACAGTAATCCAGTCTCGAGGTGACCGTTGCATGAAGTACCGTTGCCAGATCTTGGCGCTCTAGGAAGGGAGCCAACTGCCTTGCCCGCCTTAGATGGAAAAAGGCTGACTTGGCGGTGGCTGCAATCTGGGCCTCCATTGATAATGAAGGCTCCAGTAAAACTCCCAGACTCCTAACCCGGTGCGCCGCTTTCAGCGGCACCCCGTCGAAGACCGGAAGAGGTATTTCCCCTTCCCGAGCGCCCCGACCCAGACAAAGGACTTCTGTCTTCGCTGGATTCAATTTCAGCCCGCTCCTCCTCAACCAAGTTGCCATATCCTGCAAGGCCCGGTCTAAATTCTCAGGGACGCAGTCAGGCCGGCCGTCCATCAGCAGATAGAGTTGGGTGTCATCTGCGTATTGATGGCACCCAAGTCCGTATCCCCTGGCAATCTGGGCAAGAGGGCGCATGTAGATATTGAATAACATTGGTGAGAGAACTGCCCCCTGGGGCACTCCACAGTCCAGTGTGTGCCTCCGGGACCGCTCGCCCCCAATAGCCACCCTTTGTCCCCGATCCTCGAGGAAGGAGGAGAGCCACTGTAAGGCAGACCCCCTCACCCCTATGTCGGTGAGGCGGCAGGTCAGTAGCCGATGGTCGACCGTGTCGAACGCGGCCGACAGATCTAGTAGCATCAGCACCGCCACACCACCCCGATCCAGATGCCGTTGGAGATCATCTACCAGGGCGACCAGTACTGTCTCCGTCCCATAGCCCGGGCGAAAGCCGGACTGGCAAGGGTCTAGGATGGAAGCGTCATCCAGAAAGCTCTGCAACTGCAACGCCACTGCCCTCTCTATTATTTTACCTAAAAATGGTAAATTGGAGACCGGTCGGTAGTTTGCCAATTCGGCCGGGTCTGCTGTACTTTTTTTCAAGAGGGGTCGGACCAAAGCCTCTTTCAGAGATGATGGAAAACGCCCCTCCAAGAGGGATCTATTTATGATGTCCCGTAGAGGACAATCTAGCTCCCTCAGGCAGGATTTAATTAGCCAGGAGGGGCATGGGTCCAGATCACAAGTTGTAGGGCGCGCAGAGGAGAGGATTCCGTCAACTTCCTCCAGGCTGAGCGGGTCGAAATGATCCAGAGTTAAATCAGAAGACAGGCGTGGGGCCTCGGGCTCATGTACTGTGTCTAAGGTGATGGGCAGGTCTTGGCGGAGTGACGTGATTTTGTCTGCAAAAAATCTCGCAAAAGCCTCACAGCCTATTTCTGATTCACTAGCGTTTGGTCTGCCCTGGGGCAGCGTAGTTAAATGTCCAATTATTTTAAACAATTGCGCCGGGCGCGAGTTTGCAGACGCAATCTTGGCCGCGAAGTACTTCTTCTTCGCGGCCTTGACTGCCATCTCATACGACCTCATAAACGTTCTGTAGGATGTTCTCGCCGCTTCGCCACGAGTGCGCCGCCACTGCCTCTCTAGTCGTCGGAGTCCTTGTTTCAACCGGCGTAGCTCCGAGGTATACCAGGGAGCCAGCCTTGAACGAGGGCGCAGAGGACGTCGGGGTGCGATCTCGTTGATTGCCCCAGATAGCCGGTCTTGCCAGGCATCAACCAGGGCATCAAGGGAATCGCAAGGGGGCCAAGGATCCCGAAGAGCCATTTGGAACCGTTCCGGGTCCATCAGGCTCCGCGGGCGAGCCAAAATAGGCTCTCCGCCCTTACAGGGTTGAGGTAGCGTCTCCATACGGGCCTTGAGGGCCAAGTGATCCGACCATGGTATCGCCTCCGTTGCGATTTCGTTCACTTTAATCCCGGCCGCAAAGATCAGATCTAATGTGTGCCCAGCCTGGTGCGTGGGAGTCGTGACAAATTGGGAGAGTCCCAGTGTCGCCATGGAAGACACTAGGTCCATCGCCCGAATGGAAGCCGCGTCATCGGCATGGACATTGAAGTCGCCCAGGACTACAAGCCCCGGGTACTCCAACGCCCAGCCGGACACCGCCTCCATCAGGGATGGTAAGGCGCTGGCCGGTGCGTTAGGCGGATGGTACACCAGCCAGATCGCCAACCTCTCCCCGACTTCCCACGCAAGGCCGACACACTCAATACCGTCAATCTTTGGGGCCGGGAGGGCCCGGAAGGAGTAAGCCTCCCGTATGAAAATCACCACCCCGCCCCCCCGCCCGCTAATCCGCGACTGGTGGAAGACCGAGTAACCTGGGGGAGTCATCTGGGAGAGTGCCGTCGTCTCTCCCTCTTGAACCCAGGTCTCGGTCACGCAAGCCAGGTCAGCATCCTGCCGAAGCAGGAAGTCCCTGATGGTCTCGGTCTTATTATTTATAGACCTGGCGTTGCATAACACCAGTGTCGGACGCGGGCAATTTCTCTTGGTCCCTCTACTTGTCACCGTTGGGATGGGAAGTAGACTAGAAGGGGGCCGAGCACTGTTTTGTCTCTGTCTCCTTCTCTCGTATCTCTGTCCATTCCCACCGTCATATCTTCCCCTCCCCAGGAGCACTGGAATCCCCTGACCGGACATCCCAAGCCTATTCTTTGGTGGTTGTATTAAAGTTCAACTGACTAACTTGAATACACAGCACAGACCCCCAGCCCACCCCTGTCCTCAGTTCCCAATTATCCAGTTCACCAATCTTTCCGAATTGATTAGTAAATAAATAAGTCTTACTTAGCACAATACTAAAATCTAATTCCTAAAATTTAAAGTGCTAACGTTAATAAATAATTGGTTAAATATGCTTAGTCCTGTATGCACTTAAATACACAAGATACAAAATAATAATCAATTCAATTAATTAAATTAAGTTAAATTAATTGGTCCTATATGCATTTAAATACATAAAATACAAAATAACAATCCAATTCTAATCAATTTAAGTTAATTCATTTTTACAAATTCTAGTAGGTGATCGATAGTTAATTAGGCAGCATGGATAAATTAAGAATGCAGTCTGCCTGGGTGCTCTTGCCTTGAAAGCAAGTGCAGCCAAGCAAGGCATGTTCTTCTCCTTCAAGCTCTGAGGAGAAGAGTGCACTTGGCCCCACTCAGATGCTCTTGCCTTCAGGCAAGAGCAGCCAAGCTAGGTGGCGCCTTCTCCTCTGAGCTCAACTTCCCTTGCAAGGAGAAAGGCAGTGTGCAGCAGCAATGTGCGCATTGCTGCTTGGGGGGCTGGAGTCCTTGCAAGGAGCAGCATTTCTCCCCTGCTCCAGGTGGTTGGCAGCTCTTTCCACTTTTCCTCCCTCCTCCTGGAATAAAAGCCCAGTTCCAACCAGAGCCAAAGCAACGCCCATTTGGGGGTGGTTGAGAGTATATGTGTGACAGCAGCACCTTGATTGGGGTTTCGACCCCCCATGCACACCTATGACTGGGCAATCTTGAGAGACAGCTGAAGTGAACTTCCAACCTCTGTGAGGGGCAAGGGCCTGAAAGCTTTCTTCCTTTCACAAATATAGATGTAAAACTCTGCAAAAGGTAAGGAGCAAATTTTTATATGTGGATGCATTTTGAATTACATGGATCTTTAGCAGGCGGATTCACTGTTCATCAAACCTGTGTAGAATCAGCCTAGGTCTGAAGTGACTCAGCTAGGTTGGAGGAAGGTGCTGGGAGATGAGACAGAATTGTTGGTGAGTTGTTAATTTTGCTTTTCCTAAACTGGGAATTTTGCTTTTCCTAAACATTAACGGACTTTACTGTGTGAGAGAACTGTGTGAGTGCTTGGAGCCTGCTGGAGAGGGGTTTCTGTTTGCTTCTGTGTGTCTTTCATCTGTTTGTTGCTGAGAGAGAAAGGCCTGTTTACCTGGGGGTAGTTACTGGCCGTGTCCTCTACTGTTGCTGTGGCTGTTGAGTCAGAGGTGGAGGCTCTGAGCCTTTAAATTGAAAGGCTTTTCCTCACTTTTGCTCCATGGCTATTCACCTGGAGGCCCTGTAATGAAGTGACTAGCTCCTCACAAGTAGTCTCAAGAGGCAGTTTGGCAGTGGAGTTTTCGGGGAAGTCAAGATAAACAGCAAATTTTGTACTGGACTGTAGCAGCATGGCTGGTGAGGGAGCTGAGGCAGTGATGTGTAAAGTCCATGTGATGTTTGTATTATTACCTGAGGGTAACAGCAATTACACTTGCAGCAAGTGTAAGTTGGTAGCCCTACTGGAGAAGAAGATACAGGGGCTTGAGACATGCTTGTACACACTATAGTGTATAAAGGAAGGTGAGGATTTCATGGACAGAACACATGAAGTGTTCTTGAGAGGACAACAGGAGGAAGAGGAAAAGGTATATCAGTAAATGGAGGAGAACCCAACACAGGAGGAGGGTGTGTGAAAAAATGTAACCTCCAGGAGCAGGAAAATAAGGACACATTCTGAGCCTTTGCAGCTAAGCAGTCAGTTCCAGGATCTCCCCATAGATACTGATTCTGAACTACTGGAACAAGGGCTACTTCCCCAGCCTATGTGAAGCTTGAAGGAAGCTTCTCAGGACCCCATGGATGAGAAGGCTTGAGCTTCTGCTCCCCGATATAGGAATAGATGTGTGCTGGTAATTGGGGATTCCCCACTCAGAGGTGTAGGGCCCAAAGTGTTCTGACTGAACTTGTCATATTGAGAGGTATTCTGTCTGCCAGGTGCATGCAACTGGGATGTGACAGAAAGGATAGGAAGACTCGTCAAACCCATGGATTATTATCCTTTTTTGCTGATCTTTGTGGGAACAAATGATACTGTCCAGCACAGCCTCTGAAATATATTAAAAGAGATGAATGGGGCTCTGGATCAGAAAGGGAAGGAGCTGGGGTGCAGGTTTTCATCAGTTCTTCCTGTCAAAGGCTGTGGCTTAGGACAGGAAAAAAATACTGCAAATAAATGACTGTCTACATAGATGGTGTCATCAGGAAAGGTTCAGCTTTTTGAACCATGGCTTATGCTTTTGAGATGAAGCTCTTCTATTGGGAGATGGTTTGCACCTCACAGAGGTAGGAAAAATGTGTTTGGTAAGAGCCTTGCTAACCTAATATGAAGTGCTTTAAACTAAATTGTATGGGGGAATGAGACAATAATTTAAAGCCTAGTATGTTGCCAATAACTGGATATAAGAACACTAAAGTTTTGCAGGGAGTGGCACATAGGCTAGCTTGCAAGTACATAAGGAAATGAAAACCTCAGAGTTCATAAAACCTGGATTCTAGTGTCTCTACACTAATGTGCAGCATATGGGAAACAAGCAAGAGGAACTGGAAGTCTTAATGGTTACACCTCACAGAGTATTGTGTTCAGTTTGGGGTGCCACGATTTAAGAAGGATATAGACAAGCTGGAACATGTCCAGAGGAGGGCAACAAAGATGGTAAGGGGTCTGGAGATACAGTCCTATGAGGAAAGGCTGAAGGAGCTGGTATATTTAGCCTAGAGGGGAGACAATTGAGAGGTAATATGATCACCATCTTCAAGTACTTGAAGGGCTGTCATATAGAGGATGGTGCAGAATTGTTTTCTGTTGCCCCAGAAATTTGGACCAGAACCAATGGGCTGAAATTAAATCAGAAGAGCTTTCGGTTAACATTAAGAAGAACTTCTTGACAGTTGGAGCGATTTCTCAGTGGAACAGGCTTCCTCAGAAGTTAGTGAGCTCTCCTTCCTTGGAGGTTTTTAAGCAGAGGCTGGATGGCCATCTGACAGCAATGCTGATTCTGTAAATTAGGCAGATCATGAGGGCAGGAAGGGTTGCATCAGTTCTTCGTTTTTGTGGCCCTTTCTTACACACCCAGGGAAATGCTGATTGCCACCTTCAGCAATTTTTCTCCAGGCCAGTTTGGCAAGGGATCCTAGAGGGTTTTGCCATCTTCTGGACATGGAGATTAAGTGTGTGGAGGAGATATTCATTAATTTCCTGTATTGTGCAGGGGGTTAGACTAGATGACCCTGGAGGTCCCTTCTTACTCTCTGATTCTGTGTTACTTAATTGCTGCTTAATCAAGGGTAATGGGTGCAGGGGAAGTTGGGTTTGGGTGTTTATGGGATTATGCTGAGTGAATCAGTAAAACCTGGGTGACCCATTGTTCTAAAGTCATGCATCTCTACAGGGCAAGGAGTGGGTAGTAGCCAGCCTGACGCCCTGCCTTGGATTTTGAAATTATTTTCCCGGGCTGATGTCTAGGTGACATCCATGATCCATCTTGGTCCATTTTGCCCCAAGTAGTACCGTGCACTAAGATATCGTGATGCTTAAGAGAGGTGTTTCTGGCTTTTTGGACTATAAACTGCCCTTCAGTGGGAGAAGGGATTTGACTGCTAACAGTTGCAGGGTTTAGTTCCTGGCTTTGTGTCTCTGTTGGATCATCTGTTGCTGTTGGTAAGAAGCAGTTTTAAGTACAGAGTCTTTCTTTAGGTGAGAAAGGGCCAGCCACCCTACCCCACCCCATCCACCCTGTGAAAGAGAAGCATCCTTATCTGGGAGAGGTTCTAGGTCATTGATAATGCATTGGTGCAGACATGTGGTTTTAAGCCATGAGCTGTGTCACCCAGCAGAGTTCTCTTGTTGATTTCCTGGAGTTTGTCTTGTAGTAGGCTGGGTCTGTGTACCACTCTGGCTTTGTTAATCTGCTTGTTTACAATATTTAATTAGTAAGGTATTGCAATAAAAATGCTTTTTGTATCCAAATCTAGTTTACTATAAGCCAAAAATGTAATTTTCACTCCTGCATTTCTAGCACTGTAAATATTAGCAACAGACTGTGTGCTGACCAAGCTATTACAGCACATCTGGAGCTGCCTCTTATCTTTAAATCTAATTTGCTAACCCTTGACTTAAACTACAGACTGCAAGTGCTATTTTCCCCTCTACAGCTCTCAGAAGCTACATCAGAATCTCAGCAAAGATTAGTCTAGGATGAAATGTTTTTTGTGACTTGGTTTGATCTTCTGCCTCGCTGTAAATAAGCTATTCTGCATGAATCATCACCAGAATGCATATTATGTGTAATGTGTGTACACTACACATTCTGGTTTGGATTGAATCTATATTGTTATAATTGGCAAAAATATAAGTATTCTTACACATATATTGACATGTCTATCTGAGTTAACTAACATGGCCAGGAAATAGATATAGGCTGTACTGAGGCACCTCTGGAAGCAACAGTTAAACTGCAGTTGGGCACAAACAAGAGTTTGCTATTTTTGCATGTTTCCGTTCCTCTTTCTAACTCCTCTTTCCCATGCAGTAGAAAAGAGCAAGAGTCCAGTGGCACCTTAAAAACTAACACGATTTGTGGCAGGTATAAACTTTTGAGAGTCACTGCTCACTTCTCTCTGAAGAAGTGAGCATTGACTCATGAACGCTCATATCCTGCCACAAACTTTGTTAGTCTTTAAGATGCTACTGGACCCTTGCTCTTTTCCAGTGCTACAAACTAACATGGCTACCCATCTCAATCTATTTCATATGGAATTTGATGTAAAAAAATTTCAGTCTGACTAAGCTCCAATGTACCATGATGTCCCAGTGCCTTTGTGAACTGGAGCTTGTTTAGACAGTGGGAATCTAATGTCATACCAATTTTGCGCTAGGCTTGTTCCGGGTGAAGAGCCCTTTTGCTCCCGGCGCTTCTCTCAGTTTTTGCACAAGCTGCCCCGGAGCTGCGAGTTGGCATGCTGCTTTTCCGCAGCAAGCAAGATCCTCTTACAAGCGATTTCTGCTTGCTGTGGAAAAGCGGTGGGCCAACTCACAGCTCTGGGGCAGCTTGTGTGAAAACCGAGAGAAGCACTGGGGGCAAAAGGGCTCTCCACCTGGAACAAGCACTAGTGCTAAATTGGTCTCAGTTTAAAATCCCAGTTTTGAGGATTTAAAAAAACAACACAAAAACCAACTCCAATGCAGGTGGCTGAATTTAGATAACATAGAAAACTGGAGAGTTTTTATTCTGTCTGCAAAAGGAGTGAAATCAGCAATAAACGGCGTTTGTTCCTGATTAAAGACTAACTGCAGCTTGTCATTACTGTCTGAATGCAACCATGTGCTCTTCAATCCCATTGGAATCAATGGACAATTCCAGTGGGATAAAGCATATCTACAGTTGCACCCTTATCTACATTAGCCCAGCTTTTGTTATTTTTGTTTTTCTTTCTAGGTAAGCAAAATGGCTGTATAATTTAAATCCATTAAAAAAAATCTGCATTTGAGCCCTTGCTTATATTTTTCTTGCAGTCAGTAAAACAAGTTATGGTTTTAGAGCACTGAAAATTAATATTCTGCCTTTTGCATATGATTCACATGTGCAGGTTTTTAATAATGTAGACAATCAGTATTGCGGTTTTACTCCTTTTGTTAAATAGCATCTCCTTAACAGCCTCTTCTACACACTCATAGTTTGCATTTGAGGGATTCCTGTCTGTACAGAAGAATGGGAAGGAAAGGGGTGGATAGGTTTCTACTGATAAGCAAATTATTTGAGCATTGTGTGTAATAGAACCATTAATACATTTCAAGAAATTGTGGAGACAACTCTATATGTTATAATTTTCTGACTTTAGAATCTGAAATAAAGCAGTCACAATTGGAAGCATTTTCACATGTGCACATGTGAAGACACATTTAACTTCTTACTGGAAAAGTGTTATTAAAAACAGATGTAGTGTAGTGCCAGCTGAGGTAATAAAAATAACGGCTGAGATAGGTGAAGAAAAGTGGTTGTCATATAATCAATTATTAAAAATACAAAATGGCAAAATAGAATTGAAAACTGCTGAAGAGTTGAATAATAAATATGATTGGTTCCAAACGCAACAAAAAAAGAGCTTGGTGGATAATGATATCAAAACTGAAGGAGTAAGAAAAGAAGAAACAGAAATGGAAAAAGTTCTGCTTGGAGATAATGAAAAATTAATTTCAAAAATATATAAATTACTTTTAAAATGGTTTACGGAAGATGAAGTAGTGAAATCTCAAATGATTAAATGGGCAATTAATGTAAATAAAGAAATACAGATGGAAAATTGGGAATATCGTTGGAAGAATTCTATAAAGCTTTCAACATGTCATAGTATTAAAGAGAACTGTTTTAAAATGATGTATAGATGGTATATAACTCCCCAAAAGTTGGCAAAGATGAACAATAAGATGCCAGATAGATGCTGGAAATGTAAAAAACATGAAGGTTCTTTCTACCATATGTGGTGGACTTGTGAAAGAGCAAAAAAGTATTGGCATATGATTCAGCAAGAAATTTCTAAGATCTTGGGATATGAACTCAAGAAAGTTGCAGAGACTTTACTGTTGGGATTACAAATGGAAAAATTTCCAAAAGAAGATAGAACTATAATTTGGTACTTGCTTTCAGCTGCTAGGACATTATATGCGCAGTTGTGGAAGCAAGAAAAAATACCAGAGAAATGGGATTGGATTATAAAAGTTATGACATGGAGTGAAATGGACAAATTAACAAGAATATTAAGAGACTATGATTTAGAAGTTTTTAAGACGGAGTGGAAAATGTTTAGAAGATATGTAGAAAAAGAGTGGAAAATAAAAGGACATTGGACAATTTTTGATAATGATTAAGTTTAAAAATATATATTAATTTTTGTTTTAATAGTTAAGGGTACCTTTAAATATTTGCATTTTAAGTAAATAACACCGGCAGGGGTCAAGTAACAGGGGGAGGGGTGGGTAAAAAGTAATATATGGGGTAGATAAAAGACGTTTTTAAAGCTGTAAGAAATAGATTTATTACCATATGTTACCAATAAAATTCTTTTAAACTTGAAAAATAGATGTAGTGTATCCCTTTGCACATGCACCTCCCTATGTGGATATGGAATACACACAAGCAGGTAGCCGGCTCAAGGTTGACTCAGCCTTCCATCCTTCTGAGGTCGCTAAATGAGTACCCAGCTTGCTGGGGGTAGAGTGTAGATGACTGGGGAAGGCAATGGCAAACCACCCCATAAAAAAATCTGCCATGAAAACATCACGATGTGACGTCACCTGAGTCAGAAACGACTTGTGCTTGCACAGGTGACTACCTTGCAAGCACAAAAACAAAAAAACAAACAAATCAGAGATTCTCCTGCTATCAGGCTCTGGAAACCAATATTGAGATAGCAGGGGGACTTCTTAAGGAAATGCTGTGTGGCAGAAGGAACTACAATGAGGGGAACAAAGTTTGAGTCCAGTGGCATCTTTAAGACCAACAAAGTTTTATTCAAGGTATGAGCTTACATTGTATCTGAGGAAGTGTGCATGCACACAAAAGCTCACACCTTGAATAAAATGTTGTTGGTCTTAAAGGTGCCACCGGACTCAAAATTGGTTTTACTGGTTCAGACTAACATGGCTACCCACCTGGATCTACAGTGAGGGAAAATAGGACAAAATTTCCCTCTGCTCTGGTGTACTCATTTTATCAGAAGGAGGAGGAGGAATTGAGAGTAATTCTGTTCTCCATAATCATTGCATCCCCTCCTCATAATATTTTGCCTATGAAGCTCCCCTGAGCTCCAGCTTTTCAGCATCAGTCTTCTGAATGAAGGAGAATGTGAGAGAAGATCTACCTTTATGAGGTGCCCTTTGTTTTCATTTTAGTATCATCCAGTCATACCGATAATGTCCAGTGTCTCATGTCCATAGATGACAGCTTCTCCAAATGCTCAGTCTTTTCACTGCCAATAAAAAATTGGAACAGAGCAAGATGTTTCCTGAATATTTCACAAGCACAATAAGATTACCATTTCCTTTTCAACTGTTTGGATGTGTCATGCTTCTCCATCTCAGTTTTAATTTTGAAAAAAAAAGGAAAAAAAAGAATTTCCTTTTAAAAGCAAAGTTATATTCACTCAGCTCAAGCTTTAACCATAGTTTTTACTGGCTCTTGTTTGTTGCAACAGAAAAAAATCCTTCATAAAATATGGCTTTTGCATCCTAAGTGTGAAGCTGTCACACTAGCTGACTTGATTTTTCAACTTTGATCTGCTTTTCCCACTTGCCTTTTGTACAATTTCTATAGCATCATAGGAAATCACAGACTTTAGGGAATAATTTACTTTTATGAGAAGAGGTCCCATGAGTTCTGTGCAATGGAGGGGGCAGGGGAGGGTCAGACGAACCTCTAATTATATCCATGCCCAACTATAATATATTTTTAGAATATTTTTAAATTAAAGGAAATAAACATTGTTGTGGGCTTCAATGAGAGACGGTTTGTTCTGATGAACACTGTTAGATTTTGTAGAAACAGTGTGATGATTTATATTCATGTGAGTTTGCATCAGGTTGCATTTTTTAGGAAATGTGTGGCCACAGAAGACTTTGCTCTCTTGCATCTCTATGTGGTACTTTATAATAGGCATAGAAATAAAGAGAACTTAAATCTCGAATGTCTGAGGACAGTCCTCCTTCTGTAATTGAGTCATAGGATGTGTAATCAGGGTGCATTTTTAATTACTCTAGCTCAAACTTCTAAGACTCTGAAAATATCTTTTATCTTATAGCAGAATATCAGATTAGTCATTGTACACTTCCAGTGTGTTTGTTCAAGTATTGATTATCAGGTAGTAGGTTGGTATCATTAAGCTTAATAATCATGCAAATGAATTAACAATTGATATCTAAAAATTTATAACAGTTTGAAAAAGTTATGCCATACTAGATCAGGGGTGTCAAATGACCATCCCGCAGAACAGAACCGGCCCGCCTAGAGCTAATCAGGCCCACTGGGCTCTTTTCTTCCCCCCCTGTCCTTACCCTTTGAAGCTCCAAGGCTGCCAAAGTTCCCTGCTCTTTCTGCCCTGTTTGACTGCAGCATGAAACAAAGCTGGAAAGAAAATGTGGAGTGGATTTTCCATTAAGAACTCTGTGTCCAGATAGATAGGGCCCATAGACCTTAATGGAAAATCTGTTCCACATTTTCCTTGCAACTTTGTGCTGTTTCAGCATTCCTATAGCTGCTGAAGCTCATGCTTCCTGGAGTTGTGTCCTTGCAAATAAAGGGTTGATGCTTTGAGCTAGCTTGTCTCTGCTCAGTGGTCTTGGGAACTGGTGCCTAGCGAGTACTCTAACTTGGGAACTCACGGCCAAAGAAGGATATTACACTGGAGAGCCATTACCATCTGAGTAGACCCCGTGGAGGGAGTAGAAGCCTGCAATGCCATTTCATTGTTTTCACAGGCATTTTATATTTTTAGTTTCTGCCAGGGCTTTTTTTTTGTAGAAAAAGCCCAGCAGGAACTCATTTGCATATTAGGCCACACACCCTGACATCACCATAGTTCTACATAGGGGTTTTTGCGGAAAAAGGCCAGCAGGAACACATTTGCATATTAGGCCATATATCATATCAATTTTATTTATTTATATCCCGCCCTCCCCGCCGAAGCAGGCTCAGGGCAGCTAACAACACAATCAATACATTAGTTTTACAAGGTATTTAAACAGAACTAACTAACACATTAATTAAAATTCTACTAGACTCTAAAATCAATAAAATTAATAAAATTAATATACTGGTGCTATTATACAAGTTTCATTAGCAGTTTCCCCTTAGCTGGTGAAGGCCAATCGAAAAAGGTCTTGTTCAAATTCCCGCAGGGCCCGCATATCCTCTGGAAGCTGGTTCCATAGGCGTGGAGCCATAACAGAGAAAGCCCGGTCACGGGTGCTCTGAAGCTTTACCTCTCTCGGCCCGGGGATAGTTAGCAAGTTCTTCCCACCTGACCTCAGCGCTCTCTGGGGTTCGTATGGGGAAAGACGGTCCCTAAGGCAGGCAGTTCCTTGGCCATATAGGGCTTTAAAGGTAATAACCAGCACTTTGTAATGAATCCGGTATATAACTGGTAGCCAGTGCAGTTCACGCAGCCCCGGCTGTATGTGCTCCCACTTTGGGAGCCCCAACAGCAGTCTAGCAGCCGTGTTCTGCACCAGCTGCAGCTTCCGGGTTTGACACAGAGGCAGCCCCATGTAGAGAGCATTACAGTAATCCAGTCTCGAGGTGACCGTTGCATGAATCACTCTTGCCAGATCCCGAAGCTCTAGGAAGGGAGCCAACTGCCTTGCCCGCCTCAGGTGAAAAAAGGCTGACTTGGCAGTGGCTGCTATCTGGGCCTCCATTGTTAGTGAAGGCTCCAGTAAAACTCCCAGGCTCCTGACCCAGCACCCGTCGAAGACCGGGAGAGGTATTTTTCCCAACCCAGGCAAAGGACTTCTGTCTTTGCTGGATTCAATTTCAGCCCACTCAGCCTTAACCAGGTTGCCACAGCCTTCAGAGCCAGGTCTAAGTTCTTTGGGACGCAGTCAGGTCGGCCGTCCATTAACAGATAGAGCTGGGTGTCATCTGCATACTGGTGACACCCAAGCCCATACCTTCTGGCGATCTGGGCAAGGGGGCGCATATAGATATTAAATAGCATCGGTGAGAGAACTGCTCCCTGGGGCACCCCACAATTTAGTGTATGCTCGCCCCCAATTGCCACCCTTTGTCCCCGATCCTCGAGGAAGGAGGAGAGCCATTGTAAGGCTGACCCCCTAACCCCAACATCGGCAAGGCAGCGGGTCAGTAACCGATGGTTGACTATGTCGAACGTGGCCGACAGGTCTAACAACATCAGCACCGCCATACCGCCCCGATCCAGATGCCGCTGGAGGTCATCTGTCAAGGCGACCAGCACTGTCTCCGTTCCATGGCCCGGACGGAAGCCAGACTGGCAAGGGTCTAGGACGGAAGCGTCATCCAGAAAACCCTGCAACTGCAACGCCACTGCCCTCTCTATAATTTTACCTAAAAACGGTAAATTAGAGACCGGTCGGTAATTTGCCAATTCGGCCGGGTCTGTTGTACTTTTTTTCAGGAGGGGGCGGACCAAAGCCTCTTTTAAGGGCATTGGAAAATGCCCCTCCAGGAGGGATCGATTTATGATGTCCCGTAAAGGACATCTGAGCTCCCTCGGGCAGGATTTAATTAGCCAGGAGGGGCCACACTCCCTAATGCCAAACCAGCTGGAACTCTGTTTCTATGCGTTTCTGCTCAAAAAAAGCCATATGTTGTGATCCTTGTGCTTTTTCTTGATGTTTTATTTTTAAAAGTGCATTGCCAAATCCCACTGTTCCCCCATCTTTCCATTTTAAACAAAATATTGCAAGAGTGTTTTTTAAGCATGTTTGTATTTTAAGTTAAAACATAATGCCTTTAATTGTGTTTGTCTGTGTCCTTTATAAAGTTTATATCCCTGCTACCTCACATTACATTTTATGACACACATGGCATGGCCCCACAAAGTCCCATTTGTGTCAGATCTGGCCCTCCTAACAAATGAGTTTGATACTTCCTATAAAATTCAGACTTATATTACATGTGCATTTTACAAGTTTTTCATAACTTTTATCAGCTGCTCATTTTCTGACTTCAAATAATACTAAAATGGATTTGTTTCATCTGGGGACTAGATTTAGCTTAAATAATGTTTTCATTATTTCTGTAGCACTTAGTGATTCATCTCAGGTCATCCCATGCTGAGAAGAAATGAGTGGCCAGTGTTACCTTTGATACAGTAAATTTTCCATTTTGGGGAAATATTATTGGTCTGCTCATCCAAGAGTCTGGGAAGGAAAGAGGAAAAACAGTTTCTTAGTAAAGTATTCCAGCACAATGTCACCATATCTATCTAACATGTGGCACCATTATGAAGAGTTGTACATGTAAATAGCCATCTATGTGCATATCCCAGCCCCCTCCTGTCTATGTGTGAGTGGATTTATGCTCACCTGCGGAGACTAATAGGCACAGTTGGGTTCCAGAATGTGATGTGGGATCTGATCCCCCCTGTGAGGAACCCAGTCAGAAGCTTTACTCGGGTGGGTGACCAGTTTAAATTTCTCCCTGGTCACCTTCCCTCAGTCCCTCAATCAGACTCACAGAAATCCTGTCAGAACTATTAATAATTGGCACCAGACGGTTCTAAAGTTAAAAACCACAAAACATTTATTAAGGAACAGAAGGCAAGGGAGAGGGATGAAATGATATTGATTATGACTATTCACTATTAAAAAGATAAATCAGTTGGCAGCTGATTGGCAGACTAAATCAATTACAGAGAGTAGAGACTAATCAGGCTGAGTTAAAATATAACAAAACTTTGGCAGAATATCTTTAAAATAAATAGGAAACCAGGCAGGTTTTAGAGTCCCACTAGACTCTACTTCACACAGGCTGTCTGTGCTTTCTGGGCACTCAGAATGCTGTTTCTTCAGATGTTTTACCCTAACTTACGCAGTGCCAAATCATATAAATAACAAACTTCAATCACTTTTCCACACACACATAGAGAACTCCTGACTGGTATCAGTATTCTCCCTCACAGACCCTTTCACACTAACTGTCTTCCAGGACTTGCACCCCTGAATACCAATGCGTCTCAGCCCCACAGCTAGTCCTCTGGTCTGCATCTTGGGCAATCCTGCTGACCACCAGAATCCAGTTCACCCCTCAGTGTGCATTTGTGTGATCTTGTTTGTACTTGGAGATTGCCTGTTGTGCTGGCAAAAGCTCCCTCAGAGAGTTTCAAACCGTCTGAAAACTCCCTCTTCCAGACAGAGTCCACTCAGCTCTGTCTCCCACAAGGAGCTCAGCCACTCTGGCCACTCTCAGCTCCTTGTCCAGTTGGTTTTACAATTGCCCGGCCTGTTTCTCAGTCCGTCAACACCCCCCCCCCCACAATTCATTAGATGCACTGATAGAAGACTGGAGCTTCCATCTCTCTGAAGCCATGGATGAAATTGTTCCCTGACATCCTCTTTACTCCTGACCTAAATTACCCCCCTCTGGTATACTTCGGAACTGGGCGTGGATCTGGACACCTCATCAATGAAGGTCCAGATCATAAATGTTGCCAGACTGGTGTGTTTCTCCAGCTACACCAGGCCAGGCAACTGGCTCCCTACCTGTCCTGCCCTGGGGATTTCGGCAAACTGTACACATTCAGCCTGCGCTGCATGAGCTGCACTGGCTTCAGGTGGAGTACTGGATCAGGTTCAAGGTTTTGGTGTTAACCTTCAAGGCCCTTAATTATCTGAGGCCTGTGTATCTTCAGAACTGCCTCTCTTGGTGTTCCCTTTGAAGAGCATTGCCCTCAGCATATAAGAATTTACTGGTAGTCCCCAGCCTGAGAGACATCCAGTTCTCCTCAGCCAGGGCCAGGGCATTTTCCACCCTTGCCCCAACCTAGTGGAACTCTCTGTTGAACAATATCTGTGACCTGCAGGATTAATACAGTTCCACAGTGCATGCAAGGCAGAGATGTTCTGTCAGGTGTTTGGTTGAGGACAGTGACAGTTTCTATCTCTCTGGCACTACTGTCTCCTGCCTCCCTCCTCTCCACAAGGCAGTGGCATAATCTCCACAAGGCAGTAGTTTAGCATAATCTCATCAGGAAAATTATTGTTTTTTATTGCTTTTAACTGTGAATATAATATTTGAATGTCTTTATTGATGTACACTGTCCTGATCCCTGTTTTACAGGGGATGGCAGTCTAGAAATCTAATTAAATAAATATCTGCTCTAGAAAGGAAACAGTACTTGCTGTGTTCTGACATCATGAAACCACAAGATGTATATTTGGATCTATATTTACAATAGATCCAAGAGGGCAGCCATGTTGGTCTGAAGCAGTTGAACAATATATATACTCCACACTTCTGTAGTGTTCAAGGTAGCTTACATCAAGTTAAAATATACAGTAAACCAGCAAGGCTTCTGATTAACCACAGCAGATTTGATTGTGCAGATTTTAAAAAATATAATTTGGCACCAGCTGCCACCACAACACAAGGGTCTTCACTGTGTGACTGAAGGTATGTTGCAGCAGCTATTTGGTGGCTGGCTCTGCCTCCTGAGGCAGCCATTTAGGGCTGTGCCCACCACACTGTATCTGAATTCCAGAGCTGCCTGCAGGCTCAAAAAGGTTGGGGACCCCTGTCATAGAACATCAGGGTCATATCAGCCTAAGTTAAACCACAACCTCCATCAGAAACCAAATGAAATAAGCACAGCAAGAGAAACTCATCTGAAAGCAGGCTGAAACAGAAAGAGATTATTTACTGAGTGGAAAACAGTTTGGATGATGATTTGCTGAGTGGTAAATGTAGAGCCCCATGGTGCAGAGTGGCAAAGCTACAGTACTGCTGTTGGAGCCCTCTGCTCATGACCTGAGTTTGATCCCAGCAGAAGCTGGTTCAGGTAGCTGGCTCCAGACTGACTCAGCCTTCTGAGGTCGGTAAAATGAATACCCAGCTTGCTGGGGGGGGGGAAGTGTAGATGACTGGGGAAGGCAATGGCAAAACACCCTGTAAAAAGTCTTTTGTGAAAATGTTGTGAAAGCAACGTCACCCCAGAGTTGGAAATGACTGGTGCTTGCACAGGGGACTACCTACCTACCTAAATGTAGAGCAGAAAGGGTTATACTTCTGAGTATTCCTTCTACCATTTCTCTGCTTTCAATCATCCTCTCCTCAAAGTCACGTTTTACAATAAAAAAAAACACCCAATGTTATATAAACATAAGAAGCTGCCTTATACTGAATCAGACCCTCGGTCCATCAAGGTCAGTATTGTCTACTCAGACTGGCAGTGGCTCTCCAGGGTCTCAAGCTGAGGTTTTTCATGTCTATTTGCCTGGACCCTTTTTAGTTGGAGATGCTGGGGATTGAACCTGGGCCCTTCTGTTTACCAAGCAGATGTTCTACTACTGAGCCACCGTCCCTCCCCTAATATTGGGATTATAATTTAACATTTTCATGTAACATATAGCCTTTGAGTTCCAACTTCTAAAGCAGAAGTTTTGACGGAAGCTTCACACCACACTGATCAGTCACTGGCTGTATTCAGCCTATTACAGTGAGAGGGTTAAAAACAGCTAATGTAACTTAAGTTGAGCATGATGGTGCATATATCTCTTGGTTGACAGGATGAACATGATACAGATTAAATGTAAGACGATTAAAAAAAATAACATTGATTAGGGATGAGCAAAGACAAGGAAAGCCCAATGTGGGATTAGCAAACTGGACAGCCCTGAATTGAACCCCTGAACAAAACACACCCAAACTGAACGGCTTCAGGGTTCCCCTGGTGATGTGCACACACCGCATCTGCTTGCATCACTTCTGGGTGGCATCAGGCCTTGCCCTTGATGTGCCTGCGTTACTTGGAAGTGACACAAGCACATTGGGCGATGTGCTTGTGTCTCTTCTGGATGATGCAGGTGTGCCAGGGGCAGCACCTGACTGAACAAAAGCTCGGTGAGTGTTTGGGGAAGGCTCCTTCCCTGGACCTCAGTTTGAGCTTTGTGAATTGGCCAAATGTCAGACTGGACTTTGGTTCGTGTCTGTGTCCATCCCTAACATTGGCTATGGCATACATATGCCTGTGCACAAACAGAAATATTGTATAAACACCTTTGTGAATTTCCACTTGGTTAGATAAACCATCTTCAGTTATCAAGAATCTGTATAGCTATAATTAAGCATCAGATTAATAATGTTTGACTGATTCCTCACTAGTAGTTGTTCCGCCCCTGGGCTTCTGCTTTCCCTGGCTCAAGTGATCAATTCTCTACCAGTCACTGCACAGGTTCATTTTGACCCATAACTCCCTCCAATTTCCCCCGTGGTTTGGTTTTTTAGAGGGAAATTGGAGGGAACCGCAGGACAAAATGCAGCCATGCGGCTACTGGTGGGGAATCAATTATTTGAGCTGGGGAAAGCAGAAGCCCGAGGCGGAGCAGCTGCTAGTGAGGAATCGATCTTTGTCTCCTTTTGTTACATCATGTGGCAATTTTTATCAGGTTCAATGTGCAAAAGTATCTAATTCATTATAACTTGTATGTGAACCAAATGTTAAAATTTACATTTAAAAGACATTTCACCAGGCTAGTCTTAAAATATAATTTATACTTGCATCAATCTGGAAACCTTTGGATATTTTCAGTGGTCTTGAAAATGGGAGGCTTTGCTTTTTGTGTGCCAAGATATGATAGCAAATAAAATCTTACATTTCTCAGAGGTTATGCTACTTTACTGGTAACAGTTTTATTGCCTGTATTCATTGTTGGGCAAATGCAGGTGGAAAGTATGCTTATCTTCATTTTGTCTTTTAATTTGTCGAATTAAGCTCCAAGCTCGAGCTCTGAGATGATCAATTCTGGTAGTTTACAGCAAAAAGTGCACAGCAGTAACCGCTGTTGATTATTGTCATGAACCTCCTCTTCCCCCTGCAGAGCAATGTAGCAGTATTTTTTAGAAGTCTATTTTTAGCAATAAGTTTTGCTTAAGCAAAAACAGTACTGTAAGATGTAGGGGGGAAATCCAGACAGCCTTCTAGAAGCTTGGGTAGAGGCAGCAAGAGAGCAAAATCAATCTGTGGTGGAGATTCTGGGAGATAGGTCTATTAGAGACATTAGTACAGGGAAGCTGAACTTAACCCCTCAAGAGAATTTTTTAAAATCCTGTTAAACAAACTGGTATGCATACTAAGATCATCTGTGATCAGGAATTGAAGGATTTTTTTTATAGAAGATTGCTTGAGAACAATTTGGAAAGAGTCAAATTTGACTGAAGTGAAATTTTCTTAAAATTTATTTTTGCTAGAATTAGCAGGAACATTGAGAATACTGAAGGAAGTAAAAAGCCAGAATAGTTTTTTTTTGAGGGGGGGGGGGGTCTGACTGGTAGTAGGTAGCCAAATAACAGAATTAAGAGCACAATGGTTGATAGTGATAGTGATGTGGTAGGGGACTGAATATCATGAAGCTGAATTATAAAATTAAAGGTCAAGAAAGGGGTATGGAATGTTGTACCAGGTCTCAAAAATCAATTAACATTTGTGCTTTATCTGATAACTAGAAGTAGTTACATATTGAAATCACAGCAGTGTTGTTAGGAAAATTAGACTATCATAAATTTGATCAGCAAATGTGAAAAGATATTTTTTATATGCAATGTTATTTTGGGTAAATTAGATATACTAGTTTAGCAGAACATAAGTAGTTCTGAAGACTGTGGCAATGATACATTGCTTATATTCGAACTATTGACTATTTCAAGCGAAGTAATCTGTTACACATCTTGTTAACTGAGTACATTTATACCAGCAATTATACTACATAGCTTAATGAGCAGAATACTACTACATGTCCAGTTTCTGCATTAACCTAATATTTGCCAGAAGATTAATCATACTTTGTGGTCATAAATTAAATTCTGCTTAGAATTATTTAAGAATCACTTCACAGAAATCAACTTTGTGTGTAAGGAAAACCTCTCACCCATTTTCAATTTCAATCTTCTTTATAGGTGGAAAGACATGACATGAATACTCTCAGCTTGCCTCTTAACATTCGACGAGGGGGTTCAGACACCAACCTCAACTTTGAAGTACCTGATGGTGTGTTCGAATTTCAAAAAGTAAAACTCAGTGCAGACAGCCTTAAACAAAAGATTCTGAAAGTTACAGAGCAGATCAAAATAGAACAAACAGCTCGGGATGGGAACGTGGCAGAATATTTAAAACTGGTGAACAGTGCAGACAAGCAGCAAGCTGGGCGAATTAAACAAGTCTTTGAAAAGAAGAACCAAAAGTCTGCCCACTCCATTGCCCAACTGCAAAAGAAACTGGAACAATATCACAGAAAGCTCAAGGATATTGAACAAAATGGTTCCTCCAAAAATACTAAGGATACTTCCAAAGACAGTCTAAAGGAAATTCAGCACTCTTTAAAAGATACTCATGGGAAATCTCGTACTACAGGGCAGAGCAATGAGACCAAGACAGGTGTTCCAGGTGTTTCCTTAACACCCCCGGTGTTTGTATTCAGTAAATCGAGAGAGTTTGCAAACTTGATTCGGAATAAGTTTGGTAGTGCAGACAATATTGCTCACCTGAAGAGCAGCTTGGATGACTTCAGGCCTGAAACTAGTTCTAGGGCCTACGGTGGCAGTGCCACCATTGTGGCCAAGCCAAAATATGCAAGTGATGATGAATGCTCAAGTGCGACATCTGGCTCAGCAGATAGTAATGGAAATCAGTCCTTTGGCCATGGTGGGACAAATGCTCTGGTCAGCCATGGAAAGCTTTCTATGATCTTGGAAGAGCTGCGAGAAATAAAGGAAGCACAAGCCCAGTTATCAGAAGATATAGAGAGTTTAAAAGTACAGTTCAAAAGAGACTATGGTTTTATTTCTCAAACACTGCAGGAGGAAAGATACAGGTATATATATTTTTTTTCTGAAATTACTTTGGCTAGGTAAACGAGATAGACAGATAATGTGAGTGACATCAATACCACAAAGGAAAGAATAAGCTGAAGTGTGCTTGATCACATCCCTTTAATAAAAATCAGCCTAAATGTACAGGTCCCAGTTCAGGTTTTTCTGAGCATAAACAACAATGGTTTAATTGAGCCTGTGTGTAATCAGAGAAGCAAGGAATGAAAAAATGATCAGGAAAGGACAGCAAAGGAAAGAGGTCAAAACCAGTGACAATTTCATGATGTACCATTTTGTGTAGGTTGATATTGTGAATCTTATCCTGTAGTCCTCTAATTGTAGTGTGATGATGTGCTATACTAGCGTGATTTTTGCTTTTTCAGTAGCTATCTGGAAGTGGCTCTCAGTGGACAGCGAGCTTTTGTCTAAACTCAAATACCTGGAGCTGTTTCACACTTTTCCTCTTTAAAAATAGGTTCATAGAAATAAATTGCATATATCCACAAAATGGTAACAATGTCTAGGTAGCAAATACACATTCCTGCTTTCATGTTCAAGAGCAATTGGATGTAGCTCCCTATCTCCCTGCATTGGTAGAGGCAGACATGCCAAATACTGTGAGGCAGCCCTGTGTGTTTACATGTTCCCAAAGTTTGGTGTACAGTCAAGGAACTAAGAGTATATTTGGAATATGTACATTTTAATATGCTTTCACAAAGAAGCTATTATTTAAAAAAACCCTTTTGTTGTTCTGAAGGTATGAACGATTAGAAGACCAACTGAATGATCTAACAGATCTCCATCAGCATGAAACAGCCAACTTGAAACAAGAGTTAGCTAGTATTGAAGAAAAAGTAGCATATCAGGCCTATGAGCGGTCACGAGATGTCCAGGTATCAAGTTTTAAAATTAAATAATTGATCCTTTTTGTTATCTAAAGACTAGTAGCCAAGGAACAGAGCATTAGGACTGGAAGCTGATAGAACTGGACTTAAATTAAAGAGCAGTTTTTGCCCCAGGGACCTACATTTGCCAGCCTAGCAAATCAAGCACCACCCAGGGTCCCCCCCCCCCTTTATTTAAATGGTCTGGTTTAGATTGGTTTATGTGTATTGGAACTGTTGTGGGGTTCTTTTGGGGAGAAATGTGGCATAGAAAACCCCAATTGAATTGGAGGTGAAAAGGTGGAAAAAGAAAGCAAAAGACTTGTCAGACACGTGTTTCCTATTATCAGGTTTCTCCAGTAGTACAAAATATAACTTTTGCATCTATCTGTCTCGCATCCAAAGAGAATGTCCCACGGCCACATCTAAATCTTGCACAACCAGTTCTAACCTAACAGTGGTAGCTTGCGATGAATTCAAAGAGGGTCCATCACACTGTTCCTGTGAATACAAGAACAGGCCCTCTTACTCATTTCATGGAAAATATATATTTTATACATGGCTGCTATGGCAGCAAACAATATAAGGAATCAAAAGTGCTATACAGATTCAGGATCTTCTTCGTGGTCTCTATGCTTCAACATTCATGGGATAGAGTGCCTGCGCCGATCCCCGAATCGGTACCTAAAAAGCCCGGGATTTTTTTCACGCTCAACACCAACGGGAATGTGCAGGCATCCCAGTGCGCATGCTCGCCGGCGCCAGCATGAGGATCCCGCCAGTTCCTTTCTGACCGCTGCGCTGAGAGGATCTCCTTTCGTGTCCCCGGTCGCTAAAGTAATCTTGGATTGCTTTTTTTGCCTGTTGTATATAGCCCGTTTGTTATTTTCTTAGTGTAGTTAGTTAGTTGTTAGATAGTTAGTGTTGTTTAAAAAAAGAGTTTGTTGGACTTGCCCTTCGGGGCTCGGTTCCCCCCCCCCCCGTGTTTTCCCCCTCAGAGACTTTCCTGGGTGGGATTTTTTCCTGGGCGTCTATGGAAAGATGTTGGGTTTTTTTAAAGAGGTGCCGCTCCTGTGGGAAGAAAATTGCCCTTCCCCCGACAGCCATTCCCTCTGTCTGGGCGAGGGACACCGCGTCGATTTTTGCGCACACTGTCTGAGTTTTTCCAAACAAACTCGTAAGAATCGAGCAGCGAGGCTTTCGGCGGCTTTAGTCGAGTTGGCACTTCATCTTCAAAAGATGGCATCGGGCCCATCGGTACCGATGGGTGAGGCCGTGGCCCCGACCGTCACATCAGCTGAGACTTCACCGATCAGGACCGAGATGCCGGTCGAGCGCGGGCATTCCACGAAACAGCCTTCTGAAGGGTCAGTGGACACCCCAGCTAAGAGGCGTTGGGATGACTTGGGGACCTGATCATCCACGCCGAAGGTGAAATCGAAGGAGAAGCAGAAGAAGAGACCATCCCGCACCTCTTCACCTTCGCATGAAGCTTCGACAGCTCCCCCAAGGAAGATCTTGGCATCCCCGCGTCTTGCCAGACACGTGAAGAATTTCAAAAAGTAAAACTCAGTGCAGACAGCCTTAAACAGACAGCCTTTGGTGTCGAGAGGCAGGGCTTCGCAGCTGCGCCTATCGGTATCAGAGCACGACATCGACCTAAGTCAGCGCTCCCACTCTTCAGGGTCCAGGTGTCGCAGTGAGAGTGACTCTGTCTCGGAGGTGAAGGTGTCGGCGCCGATGGAGCCTTCGGCACCGATGGATCAGGCGAGAGGCCGGAGAGAACTGGAACCGACTACAGTAGCTCGTCGCTTCCCATCGCTTCCACCATGGGAGCAGCGCCAATGGCCTCCTTACGCTTATCCCTACCCACCGTACCAATAGTACCCTCCTCGTGAGTTTGCAGACTGGGACCAGCAGTCCGAGGCATCCCACACTTCCAGGCTGTCTCAACATTCTAGACGGCGTCCTTCGGCATCGATTTCTGTCTCGCCTGACAAACGCGGCATGGTGGTGGAGGAAGTCCAACCTCGGTCGTCGGTGTCAATCCGGTCGCCCGTCAGAGAGTCTACTCTGGTGCTCTCAGAACGTTCTCTACACAGAGAGTCTTCATCGTCGGACTCCGAGGTCAGTACCGACGATCCGGACCGGGCTTTGGCACCTTCCCCAGTGTCTCATACCCATCTCACCATCGGAGGATCTGAAGTCATACGGGGACCTGGTGAAGAGGATGGCACTCTCCCTCTCGCTTCTAGAGCCGCAACCCGTTGTAAACGATAACGTTTTCAACATCATGCAACAGGATACGTCTACAGCGGTTGCTCTGCCTGTTATGAAGGTCATCCTGCAGGTGGTGAAGGAGCCCTGGGCGAAGCCTGCTTCTACACCCGTGTCATCGAGAAGGTTGGACCATATGTACAGTGTCCAAGAGTCTGGGGCTGAGTTCCTCTTTACACACCCAAAGCCAAATTTGGTGGTCGTTTCCTCTTCGTCGAAGGCTCGCAAGACGTACTCCTCTCCACCAGACAAGGAGGAAAAGAAGCTGGATAACGTTGGAAGGAAGTTCTACTCTGGTGGGGCGCTAGGAGTAAAGGTATTTAACTATGCCGTGTGCATGGCTAGATACCAATACTCTATGGGAACAACTAACCCCCCTCATGTCTTCCCTGAGTGAGGAGAAGAGGTCTGCTGCAAAGAAGTTGCAGAAGGAAGGCTTTGCTATAGCCAAACAACAACTGGCTGCAGCAAAGCACATAATTGACGTCTCAGCGAGGACCATCACTTCTGCTGTCTGCCTTCACCGCCACTCCTGGCTCAGATCTACGGCTCTCCAGCAGGACACCAGGGCTTTCGTTGAAGATCTGCCCTTCGAGGGCGAAGGCCTGTTCAGCTCTACCACCGACAATGCGCTTCAGGAAATGGATAAAAGTATAAAAACTTCCAGGAACCTGGGCATACCGGCATCTTCCAGAGCTGCGAGACAGAAACAGTGGCACAAGCCTTGGGCAAAGAAGCCGTACCAAAAGTTCTCCCCCGAAAATCAGTGGAGACCTCGCTCTGCTCAACCTGAGAGTAGGTCCCCATACAGGGGGAACAACAGAAACCGTTATGCTTCACAGACCACCGGCAAGTCCAAGGGCACTCGCCCTCAAAAGCAGGGCCTTTGACATTCTGGCAGCACGCGTCACTGTCCCCTCTTCCACTTCATCTATCCGCCTCCACCAATTCCTGTCGGCCTGGGAGTCCATCACTATGGACAGGTGGGCGCTTTCCATCATAATGGAAGGCTACAAAATAGATTTTGCTCAGATTCCAAACCAATCTGTGGTAATTACCACTCCCCCTTCCTCACCTCTGCTGGCAGAGGTGAGCAACCTCTTACAGAAACAAGCCATAGAGAGGATCCTTATGGAGGCCAGGACGGGAGGCTTCTACTCTTGTTACTTCCTGGTTCCCAAGTGGGACGGGGGTCTAAGACCAATCATGGATATTCGGAATATGAACAAATTTATTTTGTACCAGAAGTTCAGAATGTCGACTCTGCAAACAATTCTGCCACTCATCAACCAAGGGGATTGGATGGCAACGCTGGACCTCAAGGATGCATACTTCCACGTCAGCATCCATCCTGCATTCAGACGTTTCCTTCGGTTTGCAGTAGGCTCTCAGCACTTCCAGTTTAAGGCTCTCCCATTCGGTCTGTCCACCGGACCTCGGGTGTTCACAAAGATGATGAGCGTTGTGGCTGCCCATCTCCGGCTTCAAGGGATAGTCGTCTTTCCATACATCGATGACTGGCTCCTTGTGGCGGAGTCGAAAGAGAATTTGTCATCCCACATTGCAATCATTCTTCGTCTTCTTGACACCTTGGGTCTGCAGGTCAATTTGGAGAAATCACACCTTACTCCATCAAGGACAGTTCAGTTCATAGGGGCTTTGTTTGATTCGAACCTTCATTGCGCTTTTCTGCCTCAGCAGAGAGCGATGGACATTATCAACCTTGTTAACTTCTGTAGAGTCGAAAGTGGGGCACGGCGCAGCAGCTGCAGTGGATGCTGGGGCTGATGGCGGTGACTACAAGCATGCTGCTCTTTGCGAAGCTGAGGATGAGAGGCCTACAGCTTTGGTTTCTTTATCAGTTTCGCCTGTTATGGGACTCACCTCGAAAGAGGTTTGTAATTCCACCTGTTACACTTAAACACTGCAGTGGTGGAAGTCAAAGGACAACATTTGCTAGGGAGCTCCCTTCCATCTACCTGCACCAACTGTGACTATCACAACAGATGCGTCTTTATGGGGTTGGGGGGCCCACATGGACGATCTGTGTGTGTGGGGGGTCCTTGGCCTTTGAAATTGACTCACTGCCATATAAATTACTTGGAACTGCTGGCAGTTCACTTTGCTCTTCGGTCTTTCCGCCCCATGGTGACGGGGAAGATTGTTGCTCTGCTAACAGACAATACCACTGCCCTGTGTTACATCAACAGGCAGGGAGGGACAGTCTCTCGACGGCTTTGTGCGCTGGTGCTGGATCTGTGGTCGGAGTGCCTGGACCACGACTTCTTTGTGAAGGCAGCGCATCTCCCAGGAGTCCTCAACTTGCAAGCAGACTCCCTCAGCAGGGGTGCGGTTTCCCCACACGAGTGAGAGTTACAGTGGCGCTTCCTGCAACCCATGTTTCAGCTCTGGGGGTACCCTCAGATGGATGTCTTTGCCACAGCCGAAAACCGGAAGTGTCCTCTGTTTTGCTCCAGAGGGGGCTCAGATCCAGAGTCGTTGGGAGATGGTCTGCTGTTCCCATGGGATGGTCGGTGCCTTTATCTGTTCCCACCTCTGCCACTACTGACGAGGGTGGTCAACAAGATCACAAGAGAGAGACCATGCTGTATCCTGGTGACTCCCTGGTCGCCTCGCCAGAACTGGTTCCCGATTCTGCTCCAACTGGCAAGGGAGGTCTTCTACCAGTTTCCAGTGGAACCGGACCTTCTGTCAGCTCAGGATGGTCATGTACTCCATCACAACGTTCCCCACCTGAAGCTGACAGTGTGATTCATTGACCCTGTGGGTTTTCTAGCAAAGTCCAACATGTTTTCTTGAACAGCAGGAAACTTTCTACCCACACTTCCTATGATAGGAAGTGGCAGAGGTTTCTGCAGTTCTTAGTTGATCCCTCAGTTCCCCCCCAAAGGGTGGGATTGTCAGTAATTTTTGAGTTTTTGTTATCTCTGGTGGATGCTGGCCTTGTTTTTTCTTCCATCAAGGTTTATTTGGAAGCAATTTCTGCGTTCCATGAACCAGTTGAGAGGCACTCTGTTTTTGCACACCCTCATTCTAAGAGGTTTTTGAAGGGTTTGCTTAGGCTTCATCCTCCATTGAGATCACCCCCACAGTTGTGGGATTTGACTTTAGTGTTGAACAGGCTGACTCGACGTCCTTTTGAGCCAATGGCCACATGTTCGTTACAGCTTCTATCTTGGAAGACTTCTTTTTTGGTAGCCATCACATCAGCACACCGTGCAGGGGAGCTCACGGCTATGCATTGTGACTACCCATATCTAGTTTTTCAGGAAGCCGGAGTGTCATTAGCTCCTGATATTTCTTTTCTTCCCAAGGTGGTTTCTCAGTTCCACCTCAACTTAGAAGTTTGGTTGCCCACTTTTCATCCTACAGCTTCCTCGGATGAGGAACGTAGGTTGCATGCTCTAGAAGTGAAGCGTACTTTATTGCTTTATTTAAGTCGCTCCAAGAGTTTTCGTAAGGACCAGCAGCTTTTTGTTTCTTATGCTGCTCTTAAGTTAGGTTCCAGAATCTCCTCTCAGCAGCTTTCGAAATGGCTCACTGAGACTATTCAACTGTGTTATTTGTTGGCTAAGAAGCCGTTACCTAGGCCTGTTTGTGGACACTCTACAAGAGCGATGGCGACGTCGGTGGCATTCCTGAAAGGCGTTTCCCTGATGGACGTTTGCAAGGCTGCCACCTGGTCCTCTCCGCATGCCTTTATGAAGCACTACGTGCTGGACGTGCATGCTCAACAGAGGACTCGTCTGGGAGCTGCGGTGCTGCAAGCTGTTTCTTCTGGTTGACCGTCTTCCCGCCTCCAGGTATGTCTTGCTTGCTAATCTCCCATGAGTGTGAAGCACAGAGACCACGAAAAAGATAGACAGGTTGCTTACCTGTAACTGTAGATCTTCGAGTGGTCATCTGTGCATTCACACTACCCGCCCTCCTTCCCCACTGCTGACTGTCCCCCTCCAGTAGGGGCTTCCAGCAGTCAGGAAGGAACTGGCGGGATGCTGGCGCTGGCGAGCATGAGCACTGGGACGCTTGCGCATGCCCGTTGGTGCCGAGCGTGAAAAAAATCCTGGGCTCTTTAGGTACCGATTTGGGGATCGGCGCAGGCGCTCTATCCCATGAGTGTAAATGCACTGATGACCACTTGAAGATCTACAGTTACAGGTAAGCGACCTGTCTTTTTTATCAGTCAGTAACTAGAGGTTATGACACAATTCGTAGATGTTGGTTCTTGTTCATTTTTCTCTTTCTAGAAGAATTACAGTGATTTCTGGTATATTTTGAATATAATGTATCAAACTACTGTGATTTTTTAAATATGACCAGTGAAGGAGACTGATTCTTGTAGATTAGAACAATCCCTAATCATGTAGAAATGCTTTGTCTGTGAAAGTGGTAGTTCTTGATCCTGTTCTTTATTTCCACCCACCCCATCTCAATAGGAAGCCTTGGAGTCTTGCCAGACACGTGTTTCAAAACTGGAGCTCCATCAACAAGAACAACAAGCCCTGCAGTCAGAAACTGTTAACGCCAAAGTATTGCTTGGGAAATGTATAAACGTAGTCTTGGCCTTTATGACTGTCATCCTAGTGTGTGTTTCCACCATAGCAAAGTTTATTGCACCTATGATGAGGAGCCGTTTCCATATTCTCTGCACCTTTTTTGCAGTGACTGTCCTTGCAATTTTATGCAAAAACTGGGATCACATTATCTGTGCCATAGAAAAGATGATAATACCAAGATGAATCTACAATTCCAGAGCCTTTCTATTTTTAATATTTTAAAAATACTTCTAAACAAACTGCCAGATCTTAAATTTTGCAGTGTAGCTGTGCTGAATGGATGAAGAATTTCCCTTCTGGATATAAATACGTAAGATCACACTCTGGCTGGTGATCAGTTATGCTGCATGGAATGAGCCGAATCTATTATAAATTGGTAACTTGTGTAAATCTTTTTGCCTTAATCCAGTTAACTGTTCTAGGAGGAGTGTTGAAGAACCTAAGTAACAACAATCCTTGCTGAGAGAGTTGTGTACTAATATGTGGTAATCTATATCATTTCACATTTTAAATAACAAGGTTTCTCTCCCCTTTATGGAACATATGCAAATTATAAAGTGAGCTGAAAACGGTTTGGGAAAGACTAGCTTATGTTTCCTGTATTTTCCAATGACCAACGTCTGATAAGCAGACTTGTGATGGAGCTTGGTATTTGTTTGGCCTGTTGTTGATGCTGGTCCAAGAAACAACAGTTATTCTTGCATAACTGATTCTAGAGAGTGTTTGCCTTACAACTTAGTTAATATTCTCTTTTGATTATTTTATGAACTTAAAATATATGAATGAATGACCCATGTGTTGAATGAATGATGTGTTGAACCTGTTGTTCATATAAAGAAATTTCTTTGCCTTTTGGGGAAATCCCTGAAGCCTAAAAGGTATAGCATTTTGACAGAAATGCAGAATAGGAGAAATGGTAGTCTTGTATGGTTTGGAATTAAGTGACCAGTATCCATATGACCAAAGCCCCTCTCAAGTGTCATTTTTGATTGTGTGTACAGGGAGAATGTCCTACATATGCTCTTCCCAATATACACCATTTTGTGTGAAAGAGGCAATGTACATATATTTCAGCTTTGGAACATACATACCAGAATCCTGAAAATGCATGCATTGCCCCTTTCAGGCAATCACCCTTATCAGAAGAATTGTGTGTCACTTCACCTCACCTCACCCATGGTTAGATGTAATGCCTTGAAAACAGCTCAAGTGTGGGCAATGGCACACATATAGAAGGAACAGATTAAATGTGGTAGTACAACCAGTTTAAAATTTATAGCCATCTTGTTGGTTTGTTTTATGCTTAATGCCTTTTATGCTTTCTAGTTCAGTGTTCTCTTCTTCCTAACTATCTATTGATCAACCAACCTATCTTTCAGCATTTCTCTGATGCTGCTCATTGTTGGTCTCCTACCAACCTCTGGTTATATCAGGGTGGCATTCTCAAACCAATGTGTTTCAGTCTACAATAACACCGCTATCACTGTGAAGTTTGTATTAAAATAAAACTTCATATAAAATAATCCATTTGTATAAGCTAGTTGAATAAATCTGGCTAGGAGCACTGAGGTGGAATTTTATATTAGTGTTTCTGTTGGGATGTAAGTTTTCTTTAAAGATCAAAGGACATCTGCTTATTTGATTTTGAATGGTGGTTGGGGAACAATTCTAACACCAATTATGTGTTAATATCCTTAAATCTTATTCCGCCAACATACTGCCATCCTGTTGCACATTTCCCATTTATTTCAATAAAGCTTGTTTAAGGCACTTCCAGATGTGTTTAGGGCACTTCCAGATAAAGAACTTCTGTGATTGATGTAATGTTGTGTAGATGACCACTACTGCTATAACAAGAACCTTGTCTATAATGGAATAGTAAAGGGAAACTTTGCTGCCAGGGACAGCTGGAGAAAATAATTACTTTTTAAAAGTTGTGGAAAATCTATTTTTGAGTATCAGCAGTGGAATGTGCAGAAAAATAAATGAGAACTCTGTTTTTGAAGTTGATATTCAAAAGGACACAGCTAAATTAGTGAAGCTCATAGCGGCAGCATCACAGAAACCATGCAATAGGTGTTCATGATGGGTACTGCAACCTCCATCCTCAGGAAAAGTGCAAAATACCCATCAACTTCAGGCAGGGCTGGTTCTAGGGGCGTTTTTTTTTTGAGGGGGGGGAAGACCCTAGGCAGAAATTGTCCGAGGCCCACTTTGTTCACTGTCCCCCAGTCACACCTCCCTTCCTCTCATATGCCCCCCACCTGCCTCTGCACATTCCCACCACCTGTACTCCCAGCTACCCTCGCTGCTTTCTACTGGGAGTTCTGGTGGCAGAGGACATGCAAGCAAGCTGGTGGGGGAAAGGTGCACAGGAAGGTGGTGGTGGGGGAATCCAGTTGTGCCCCCACCAGAAGCCCTGGGCCCTGACAGCGCCCCCACCTCAGGTGTGCTGACACCAGCCAGGACTTCAGGTATAGTTAAATACTGCATGCAAATGTTGCTAACAAAAACTTAACAATATGATTATTTTCCTTTTAAGCAGTATAGGAATGTGGCAGCCTGGAGCACAGAAATAGTATGGTGGGGGGGAATGCTTGCCTCTTCCCCTACTGCTTCTCCCCTTCCCGCAAGTAGCTTTTTCAGACTCATTTTGCCTAACAATTTGGAATTCCCAGAGCTGGTGAGAAAGAGGCTTGTGGAGGAAGACAACAGCTGGAAAGGGAATGTTAGTTCTTTCATTCTTTCCCCAGGATGCTTTGCAAACACATTTGTTCCTAACTAAAAAATTACATTCCTTCAGTTAGAAATTGGCATGCTGGGAAACCAGCAGGAGACAACCCTAGCAATCATCCAAATGCCCTCCTGAGAAAGACCAAAATCCAGAAGGCTGATATGCTTTGGGGGTTAGCACATTATGAGGATGTGCACTTTCGTGTTGTAAAGACTGGTACTGTTTGCGCTTTTAAAAACTGTTTAATATCTCAGTATGTCCAATACATACATATATATATATATATATATATATATATATATATATGTGTGTGTGTGTGTGTGTGTGTGTGTGTGTTTTTAAGTGGAGCTGGACTTGATGATAATGAACACTATAACTCCACAGTGTCAAAACATTATGAACTGTTTATTTTTTGGTAATCTGGATCTAAGCGCTATCTGTTTTAAAACCACCTATATTCAGCCCTGTGAAACTCTGCAGAACCTCCATATAACTGTCAAGCATGGCATACAAATTAAATTGCCATTAAGGTTATACTGTCCATTCACTGAGTTTTTATAAACATAATGCCTTGCAAGGGAAGTAAAGAGTTTAGAAGTTTCTGAAAGTGAAGAAACTAAACTGAGTGTATGATGTTGAATGGTATTTTCTACTGTTGTAACCCAAGTAATTTTCTCCTGGTTTTAGATTCTTGCTTCAAAATATTTTTGTCACAATTAGCAGTTTTCTAGGTAATTCCTAATAGTTACATTAGGCATTTGTATCCTTTAAATCCTTTTAATTGTGATCTACATCCTAAAAATGTGTCCTGGCCATGATTAATTTTGTTGTCAAAGTATACTTCTTAAGCAACCATTATTCATAGCAATGGATTATGCTCCGTCACTTGAGGATTAATGTGCAATTCCCCTCCACCATCTCCTGTGAAGCCTGTTCAGTGTAAAGGTATTAATTTGTTTTTCCTGGATTTAGTCCAGAACCTACACATCCTTTCCTTTCAGAGGATTTCCCTTGTTTTGATTAGTAGACCTTGTGACACAGCTTGGGAACATCTTGGTTTTTCCTTCAGTAAGAGTGCTTTTTTATCTTTAATAATCTAAACAGCATTGAAAGTTACCACTGTTAAGATTTTCCAACTCCTCTGTTGAAAACGTGTTTACAAATGTTTCTCTGTTTGCATAGGGCAATTTTCCACTGTAAAAATTATTTTTCTTAAGTACTGATAGTTCTCTTAAAATTCCTGATTATGATCCTAGCTCAGTCACTTGTTAAGAAACTTCCCCCCTCAAGGCAGCACTACTACTTTCTTAGCATAGAACGTATTGCTGAGAATAGGGATTTGTTTAGTTTCTCCCAGTGTAGCATAGCAGGCTGGCCTATATTTTATTTCAAGTATTCAGAGGAAAAAAATTACAAAATACGGAGCCCAATTGTTGGTAGCTCTCTCTTCAGTAACCAAACAATTAAGAAGTCATACTACCTTTTCCTAATTTCAGGTGCCATTTACCATGTGCTTCTGCTGCAAACCATAATACATTGTGCTGCTTGTGCTGTAGCCTTCACAAAACCTGTTGAAACGAACTGGCAGTCTTTTTCAGGTCCGTGAAGAAGATATTTCTCCTTTCACACATTACACATTCATGAGAATAATTCCAAAGGCTATCTCATCAATAGCATATTTTAAGAATTCTCTTCATTTACTTGAAACAGAGTTAATGATATCTTCTGTCCTCGGTCCCACCCTTATTTGGCACTAACTGAAATTGTTTTGAGGTCACCCGAACATCTGCCAAACATGATTATATTTTTAGCTTTTTCCAGGCTTAGAAGAAATTAATCTTCAATAATTCTCCAAAAGCTCTCGGCTCTCCACTGTTTTTTGATCCAGTGTTAATACAATTAGCATGGGCTCTAAAGAGACGATATTCACAATAGCAGTCATCATTGTTGAATAGGGATAGCATGCTAAACACATTCTAGTTTGTAAGCAATCAAAATCATATCAATATAAATGAATAAGTATATTGTCAGATCAGGTGCAACAGGAATTGGCCCATAGTTAAATGATGCTTCATATTCTAAAAATGTGGGGGAGGAGACTCACATTATTAAAAAAGACTCAGCTTCCCATATTAAAAACAACTAACTGCTCCAGCTGCACTTTATTGAAACCAAAATGTTTGAATTCTATGCATTTTAACAAGTTGTATATGTGACACTTCTCCACTTAAGAGGTTTTCTTAATGTGAGAATTCCAAATATAGGGACAAAATGCGGGAATGCTAGCTGTTTAATGTGAGGAGAAAGTATGACATAAGAAACTGAAAAGGGACAACCCTCAAAGCAACTGAAGGTGACAGTATGGCCATCACCAATCCATTTCCAGGTTTACAACTCATATTTTTGGAAGGAGTATAGGATTCCATATCTAGTGACAGATTGTAAGTGGCACTGCCAGAAGTCAAAACTGACTTGGTTGGAAGTTGAGAACCATGGAATCTACACAAATAGCACTGCAGGCTCTACCACCTTCAAAGAAGGAATTCTGTTGTCCCATTAGCAGTTTCTTAAGAAGGTCAAGAGACTTCTAGCAATGTGACTTGCACAGGCTTTTTGGAGGGCCAGTGAGGGAGGCCTTAATTTTACTGGGCTAAATATGCATCCCTATCACCCCACGAAAACAACTTTATTGGAAATTGCAGTTCATACTTCAGCAAGTATAACACTGCACAGAAAATGGGTCCCTTCATGCTAAAAAGTATAACTCCTCAGGGATGTAAAATTATATTTAACTTGTTAATAAAAGGCCTAGATTAATGAAGTGGTCATGATATTAATATTGTTGGAGGAGTGTGATCAGAATTTAGAACTTGTATTATGCACAGAATTTAGTCAAAATGACAGGCCAGAGTTAATTACACTGAAACTAATTTATTCCAGTTGACTTAAATTGATGCATTTTGACTTGCACCTCATCCTAAAGAAGGTGCTGATTAATTATTGTATGGCAGTGTGTGTGGTATAGCCAGGAGTTCCTAAGATTATCTGGCAGCTAGAAGTTCTAGCACTTTTAGCATTATGAACCACTAGGTGGCAAGCTAGACTTTTTGAAAGGCATGACACGTTTTGGAGGTGGTTTTCCATTGCCTGCCTGCTGCCTCTATGTCACACCCCTAGTATTCTTTGGAAGTCGCCCATCCAAATACTAGCCAGGGCTGACCCTGCTTAGCTTCTGAGATCTGATGAGAGTGGGCTAGCCTATGCTCCTCCATTTTATCTTCACAACTCTATGAGGTAAGTTAGGCTCAGAGAGAGTGTGACTGGCCCAAGGTCACCCAGTGAGATTCCATAGCATGAGTGGGGATTCGAACCCAGGTCTCCCAGATACTAGTCCAACACTCTTAGCAAGAAGATGCTAATGTTGTCAATAACATATACATGGTTATTTACCACTTTTAACTAGTTCATGAATTAGAAACTTTGTTGTTGTTGTTTTTAAAAAACAAAGTTACTTCCCCAAAATATATAGTTGGAAGCATCATATATCTAACTCTGCTATAGATTTGCTTAGCATACTATATTTACTGCAACTGGTACAAGGATCCAGTTTGTTCCAGTCAAGTTTTCATACTTTGAAATCACCCAGATACCTCCTAGAATTGTAGCATATATCTTAAGGATTACTACACATGTTATTTCAGAGGGGTAGCCGTATTAGTGTGTTGCAGCAAGAACAAAAAGGTTTCTTCTCATAATTCAAAGTTTAACAATAGAAGACTACAGGGTTCTTGTTAATTTTTACACACCTAATGTAACAAGCAACTACCACCAGTCCCTGCTTTCTGGATCATGTGCAAGACTGAGGTTCACAGAAAGCAACTCAACTGAGGAAACAAACTGAAGATAAAACTTTTCTGACACCCGATAAAAAGTATGCTAATTTGGAATGTATTATGATTTTTTCCTATTAAACTGTATTGAGTCAACTTTGAAGGTCTGTTGTGTTTACAAACATGTGGGCTCCATCTATACATTGTTTTTATGTGTACAGGTAAATAAGGTAATTGGTAAATTAGCATGAAGTTGAAACAAGCAGTTCTATTTTGAAACTGCTATATAATTTTTTCACAACAAAATTATTCCATGAGGTGTAGCTGAATGTTCGAATTTTCATTCACATAGCTTTGCACCTTATGTGTTTTGTCTTAGTTATGGAACTCAATGGTGCTTTTCTCTTGTATGAGATTCTCAATTCTAGTTCTTGCTGCTTTACTACTGATTAGTTGAGACATAGAACATGCACACATTCTAAATACTGTGGATTGGATTCAGAGTACCTTGAATGCAGAACTTCTCATGGCTCCTCTCCCTCTGAAATCCTGAATCACTGTCTACAAGGGTGAAGGATCTGCCCCCCTCCCCCAAAGCCCAGAGGAGATCAGGGTGTGATGTGGGACTGTGTGGTGGGAGACAGAAATCAGTGAAAGTTCTCATCTGTCAGTGTTGGATCCAACCCAGAATTTACATATTATATAAGATTGTTCTATAAAGGGAAGCTAATGTTAAGAAAAATCTACAGTACTGTGACAGTGTTTGGTGTTAAATAAGATGTGACTATAGGATGGAGGCTGTGCAAAGTAAAATGAGTGTTTACATTTAAGTTAACTTTATATTAGAACAAGTTAATATATTTCAGGAAAAATGTTGCAAATTCCTGAATTACATGTGGGGATCTGTTCTGGCACATCAGTCCCCATACTAATTTAGAGCCTGATTCAAAGTATGAATTTGAACACATTGTACATACTGTTTGCATGGGGACTGGTTGGCTGTCTTGTATTTTTTTTTATTTATTGCATATGTTTGGTGGATTAAGTTGTACTCAAAGTTGTCCTTCCCTTCCTTGTTTTTGTAAGATATTACCAATGTGGTGGTGGTGATGGGGAACAGTCTATTTAAAAGTCTACTAACAGTCTATCTATCCAGAATGGAAATTTGTCTCAGTGTATGTAACATAGTTGAGTAACCATACCACTGTCATTTTGTGTGGCACTGTGTAAATAATGTGTGTATTAGCATTCTTTATTGTGTTATGTATATTTCATAGGGTGGTCATGATTGCCTCAAGGAGCCCTTGACTTTTTAAAAATAAAAGTTTTTAAATTTCCTTGGTATTTACATTGTTTATTCAGTGTATCCTGTGAGCTAACTAACACATGACATATGGCCAAGATTTTCTGTTCATCAGGCAGCTTTATATTGGTATTGACTGCAAAATGAAACATACACACTGTAATAGAAGGGAGCTCTTGAAGTTGGGCACACTTGCAGAAGGAGTAAGTCACAATAAGCTGTAAGACTTTATTTATGAATAAGCATGCACAGGGCCACATTACACTGTAATTAAGCCAGTCTTTATTGTTTAATCAGATGGCTGCTTCATGTGAAGCACTGTTATTTTGTCAGGATACTCCATCCTTTTGGTCGCTTAACACCAATGTTTGAAGATGAGATAAAGAATTGGATCCAGAAGTCCAGAGGAAGTCACAGAGAAATGTTCTGTTCAAGGAAAACCATTGTAAGATCAAAGCCCCAATATTTGAAAGCTGTGGGGAAAGGAATGTGGACCCAAGGGCCAGTTCACATGCTACAACCCTAGTCCTGTCAACCAGAGGTTTTCCTGAAGTTTCATGCTCACAATTTAATTTGCAGGTGTGTGTGGCCCTGATAGTTTCTACCAAACTGAATTGCCCCGGGGAACTGTTTATTGTCCCACTGGGAAAACTTCTATGTATTAATGGGGTGTACATAAGTTGTACACATTTGGAAATTACTTTTTTTCTTTCCTTAAACCATTTTAACTCTCCTCTCTGTATATAAGTGATGTCTATACATCCCTATCAATAAGTAAGAGGATAAAAGATGTGGCAGCAGGAGAAAGGCCTGATTCTAACAAAAAACTTTGCTGCCTTCAGTGAAAGTGGGAAGGTAGGAGAGAAGATGGGTTACCCACAGGAAATTCATCAATCCATGGGGGGCGGGAAGCTACCCACAGGAAATTCATCAAAGTACAAAGGTGGAGGCAGTAGCAGAAACCACCATGCTCCTCTGCCACAGTTTCATCCTCACAGGGATATTTCAATTTTACCCTCACACTGCTCCATAAGGATGTCTGTACATTATATAGGGCCTGCTTTCCTCCATGCCAGCACTCATGTCCCCCTCCTTTCCCAGTATACTGAGAATCCTCCACAGCACTTTGAGGATTTTTGTTTTCAAATCTATATACCGTATGTACACTGGCTGTAGTAGTTGCATAGCAAAGTATGTGCAGATAGAAGTATATATTCATACTCCAGCTGGAAGGCAATAGGGTAACACTTAAACCTTGAAAACCATAGCTTGTAAAGTATGTGTGAAAATTTCTAGGTGTTAAAGTGTGCATGTGATTTCAGCCTAGATATTTTGCCTTAGTTCTGAAAAGTTTGGCATGTTATACAGAAACTCAAATGAGTTATTTCAGGGGTGTCAAACATGCAGCCTGGGGGTCAAATCAGGCCCCCAGAGGGCTCTTATCCGGGCTGTGAGCAACTTACTGTCGTCTGCTTCTTTCTCCCTCTCTTCTGCTTCCTTCTGTATAACAGCTTGCTTTGCAAGGCTTGCTCAATCCCACAGGAACTACAGAGCAAAATCTCTATTTTCTCCATTGATTGGGGCTCCTTCCTTGCGGAGGAAGGGAAGGAGGGATAGCTTGCTTTGCCAGGCTCTCTCAATCACACAGCAGAGCTACTGAGCCAAGCCTCTCTTTCTTCTATTGGCTGAGGCTCCTCCCCTTCCTGGGGAAAGAAGGAAAGAGCCAGAGCTTCCTTTGCTTAGTTCCCTGGATCCCATGGGAGAAATACAAAGAAAGCACCTTTAATGAGTGCTAATGTTTTAAGCATGGTTTAAGTTTTGGGTTTTTTTAAAATCTTTAATTGTGTTTGTCTGTGTCCCTTATAAAGTTTATATCTCTGCTACCTAATCTTAAATAGGTACACACATGGCTCGGCCCAACAAGGTCTCATTTATGTTAGACTTGGCCCTCATAATGAGGTTGACACCTCTGAGTTATTTCGTTTCTACCATAATTATAATGGGGACAGCCATTTTGTTCACAGTATCATGTTTAAGAAATGTAGTTACAGCTCCCCCTAAGGATAAATATTATAACAGCAAATCTATATTCCAGCTAGTTATAAAACTAGTGAATAGCAGATTAAGAGATGGGGGGAAAAAAAGTTTTGTTGCAGGCTGAAAAATGGCCACATCCTTGTTTTCTTAACAACTAATTTAGAGAATGGTTCAAACAATTGTAAAGTGCCAATCCCCACCCCCTCCTATTTTTAAGTTTTATCTTGCAACTGTTACTCAAGCATCACTTCACACCAGAAGGGCATTTTTAATACATAAAATTGTTTAAAAATTATTTTAAGTGTTTACTAAATTAGAATAATATTAGTACCAGCAAGTGCTGCAAAACTGTCTTCTGATCAGATGAAAACTGTGATCACTTTGTTTTAAGCAATGACATCACCCAGATGCTCTGGGGAAGCTGAAAAGGGAAGATCAGTTTGGTGTAGTGGCTAAGAGCCAGTCCAATTTGGGAGACCGTTTGATTCCCCACTCCTTCACATACAACAGCTGCAGTGAACTTGGGTCAGTCACAGTTCTCACAAGAGCAGTTTCTCAGAGCTCTCTCAGCCCCACCTACCTCACAGGGTGTCTGTTGTGGGGAAGGGAAGGAAACTGAAAGCCTCTCTTAGACTTCTTAGACTCCAAGTAAAGGATGGGGTATAAATCCAATCTCTTCTTCATTTGTCCTCAATTATCCCCAATGACCCTTTAAAAGTTGGTTGACGGGATACGAACTTCATTTTAGAAAAGTCCACCGAATACAGGGAATTTTGCCGGAACACATACACTAGACCGATTCGTAATTTGTGTAAAACCACCTAAACTAGAATCCTGCGGCCAGCAGAAATGAACCATGTATTGTAAGGAAACCAAGTCAATCTCATGGTATTCATTGTCATAAAATGACCGTTCTCTCAACGTAAACATAGAATATTCCTAGAGAGCACAAAGTACATACATTGCCGACTTGGGAATAGGTCTTGCCGAAGAATTTACTCCTACATTTTTGCCACGTCATTACATGACCTTGTAATCCGTGAGCCCGTTTTGCGCGGAGGGCGGGATATAAAGCGAAGAAATAAAACAAACGAATAAATAGTAGACAGAGGACGGCAGCCACCAATGGTCTTAGATTTATACCTCGAATCCTTGTTTTTGACCTCTACAAAATCAACCGAAGCTGCGCTCTTCTGCAGTTACCCGCGCGTAAATCCCACTAAAATCAATGCGATTTACTTCCGAGCACTAACGCAGAAAACGGTACCGTTGCGGGATCAGCCTCCTTCCAAGAGGCGTGGAATAAGCACCCCCCCCCCCTCTCCGCTTCGCGCCACAGTTTCTGTTCGACAACAGTGCTCCAGCCTCCGCGTTCCCGTGATGCTCCAAGGCCTGGCGAAAATTTTCTCCGCTGGGTTTGCCCGTAGCTTGGCAACGGAAAGGCAGAAAGGTGTGCGGGTCCCGAGAGAGCTCAAGCGAAATCTAAGAGGCGGGGCGAAGGGAGCGGAGGCGCCATTTTTAAAGGGCTGAAGAGGCCAACAGTCGGTGCTGTTGCTGGTAGGTGAGAGAAGGGGGGCGGAAAGAGTTTGCCAGGTGATGGCGGAGAGCCCTGCGGCTCTTGGCTTCCGACCAAGGAAGTCCAGTTGAGGATTGGGGCTTCGCTTGCTCTCTTCCTCCGCAGAAAGCTCCAGCAGCGGGTGACGGCCTGCCAGTCTGCCAGGGTGATGTCATTCGCTTGAGCTTCTGTCTCCTCTCCACGCACGACTCTTGTCCAAGGGTAAAAGGGAGAACGGCCTCCGAGACTAACAGTTGTTGTGGCATAAGCTTTTGTCGTTCAGAGGCGCTGCTTAATCAGCTTAAAGCAGGGGGGGGCAAACTGTGGCTCGGGAACCACATGTGGTTCTTGGACATATATTGTATGGCTCTTGAAACCCCCACTTTTGGCCTGCTTGGAGAAGGCATTTCTCTCTTTAATTCTCTTTTACAAGGCAAGCCAGTTGGTGGCTTGAGAATGCATTTAAAGCTAAAGTTGCTTTCTTTCCACCTCTGGCTCCCCCCTCCATTTATTTGTTTGCTTGCCTTCCTGTCTTGCGGCTCTCCAACATCTGATGTTTATTCTATGTGGCTCTTACATTCAGCACGTTTGGCCACCCCTGGCTTAAAGCATCCTCCCCTTGGCAGATATAGGTAAAGCAGCTTTGTTGTTGTTGTTGCAGTTGAGGCCGACTCTTTGCGACCCCATGGACAAATTCACGCCAGGCCCTCCTGTCTTCCACCATCCTCCGAAGTCTGCTCAAATTCGTATTTGTTACATCAGTAACACTGTCCAGCCATCTAATCTTTTGCAGTCCCCTTCTTCTTTTGCCTTCTGTCTTTCCTAGCATCAGGATTTTCTCTAAGGAGTGCTCCCTTCTTATTTGGTGGCCAAAGTATTTGAGCTTCAGCTTCAGCATCTGACCTTCCATTGAACAGTCTGGGTTGATTTCCCTTAGGACTGACTGATTTGATCTTGTAGTCCAAGGGACTCTCAAGAGTCTTCTTCAGCACCACATATCAAAAGCATCTATTCTTCTGTGCTCGGCCTTCCTTATGGTTCAGCTCTCACAGCCATACATTACTACTGGGAATACCATCGCTTTGACTTCATGGACTTTTGTTGGCAGGGTGATGTCTCTACTTTTTATTATACTGTCCAGTTTCACCATAGCTGTCCTCCCAAGGAGCAAACATCTTTTATTTTCATGGCTACAGTCACCATCTGCAGTGATCTTGGATCCCAGAAATGTCACTACTTCCATGTCACATGTGAAGTCTGTCACTACTTCTATTTGCCAAGGTGTGATGGGGCCAGATGCCATGATCTTAGATTTTTTGATGTTGAGTTTCAAGCCTACTTTTGCGCTCTCCTCTTTCACCCTCAACAAGAGGTTCTTTAGGTCCTCCTCTTTTCTGCCATTAGAGTAGTGTCATCTGCATATCTGAGGTTGTTGATGTTTTTCCCAGCAATTTTAATTCCGGTTTGTACTTCATCCAGGCCAGCATTCTGCATGATGTACTCTGCATATAAATTAAATAAACAGGGTGACAATATACATCCTTGTCTAACTCCTTTTCCTATTCTAAATCAATCAGCTGTTCCATATCCCGTTCTGACAGCTGCTTCTTGACCCTTATACAGGTTTCTCAGGAGACATATGAGGTGGTCTGGTACTCCCATCTCTTTAAGGACTTGCCACAGTTTGTTGTGATCCACACAATCAAAGGCTTTAGCATAGTCAATGAAGCAGAAATAGACGTTTTTCTGATACTCCCGTGCTTTCTCCATAATCCAGCAAATGTTGGCAATTTGATCTCTAATTCCTCTACCTCTCCGAAACCCAGCTTGAACTTCTGGTAGTTCCCGATCTACATACTGCTGAAGCCTAGCTTGTAGGATCTTTAACATGACCTTGCTGGCATGTGAAATGAGTGCAATAGTGCGATAGTTTGAACATTCCTTGGCATTACCCTTCTTTGGGATTGGAATATAAACTGACCTTTTCCAATCCTGTGGCCACTGTTGTGTTTTCCAAATTTGTTGACATAATGTGTGCATCACTTTAACAGCATCATCTTTTAGGACTTTGAATAGCTCAATTGGGATACCAGCATCTTCGCTCCCTTTGTTGTTAGTAATGCTTTCTAAAGCCCATTTGACTTCACACTCCAGGATGTCTGGCTCAGGGTCATCGATTTCACTGTCATGGTTGTCCGGGACATTGAGATCCTTCTTGTAATAATATAATATAATATAATATAATATAATATAATATAATATAATATAATATAATATAATATAATATAATATAATATAATATAATATAATATAATACTTCTGTGTATTCTTGCCACCTCTTCCTGATCTCTTCTGCTTCTGTTAGGTCCCTACCGTTTTTGTCCTTTATCATGGCCATTTTTGCACTAAATGTTCCCTTGATTTCTCCAATTTTCTTGAAGAGATCTCTTGTCCTTCCCATTCTATTTTCCTCTATTGCTTTGTTCCTTCAGGAAGGCCTCCTTATCTCTCCTTGCTGTTCTCTGGAAATCTGCATTCAGTTGGGTGAATCTTTCCTTTTCATCTTTGCCTTTCACTTTCCTTCTTTCCTCAGCTATTTGTAAAGCCTCATCAGACAGCCACTTTGCTTTCTTGCATTTCTTTTTCTTTGGGATGGTGCTGATTGCTGTCTTCTGTACAGTGTCACGAACCTCTGTCCATAGTTCTTCAGGCACTCTCTATCGACTCTAGTTCCTTAAACCTATTCTTCACCTCCACTGTATATTCATAAAGGATGTGATTAGGGTCAAACCTGAATGGTCTAATGACTTCCCCAGTTTTCATTAGTTTAAACCTGAATTTTGCAATGAGTAGCTCATGATCTGAGCCGCAGTCAGCTCCAGGTCTTGTTTTTGCTGACTGTAAGGAGCTTCTCCATCTTTGACTGCAGAGTATATAATCAATCTGATTTCTGTGTTGCCCATCAGGTGATGTCCACGTGTAGAGTCGCCTTTTAGGTTGTTGGAAGAGGGTGTTCGCTATGACCAGCTTGTTCTCTTGACAAAACTCTATTAGCCTTTGCCTGGCTTCATTTTGTTCTCCAAGGCCAAACTTGTCAGTTGTTCCAGTCACTTTTTGACTTCCTACTTTGGCATTCCAGTCCCCTATGATGAGGAGGACATCTTTTTTTGGTGTTAATTCCAGAAGGTGTTGTAGATCTTCATAGAACTGGTCCACTTCAGCCTCTTCTGCATCAGTGGTTGGGGTATAGACTTGGATTACTGTGATATTGAATGGTTTGCCTTGGATACGGGCCAAGATAATTCTGTAATTTTTGAGATTGTATCCCATTACTGCCTTCCTCGCTCTTGTTAACTGTAAAGGCAACACCATTTCTTCTACGGGACTCTTGGCCACAATAATAGATGTAGTGATCCTCTGAGTTAAATTCACCCATTCCCTTCCATTTTAGTTCACTGATTCCCAAGATGTCGATGTTCAGTCTTGCCATCTCTTGTTTGACCACATCTAGCTTACCTTGATTCATAGATCTTACATTCCACGTTCCAATGCAATATTGTTCTTTGCAGCATCAGACTGTTCTTTCACCATCAGACACATCCACAGCTGAGCATTCTTTCAGCTTTGGCCCAACCGCTTCACTCTTTCTGTGGTTACTTGAATGCTGTTCCCCAGTAGCATATTGGGCACCTTCTGACCCGAGGGGCTCATTTTTCAGCGCCATATCTTTTAGCCTTTTGTTTCTGTTCATGGCAAGGATTCTGGAGTGGTTTGCCATTTCCTTCTCCAGTGGATCACATTTAGTCTAGGTTCTCAGCTGTGGCCTGTCCATCTTGGGTGGCCTTGCATGGCATAGCCCACAGCCTCATTGAACCGCGCAAGCCCTCTCGCCAATGTTAACAACGTGGTCAAAGGCTTAAGCGCTATTACAGGTTCAGAGTATGACATACCTTAGCACTAGAACAAAGTAGGAGTCAAGTAGCACCTTTAAAACCAACAAAGTTTTATTCAGAATATGAGCTTTCGTATATGCATGCATACTTCTTCAGACTAGGCAGCAGGACTTTTTTTGTAGCAGGAACTCCTTTGCATATTAGGCCACACACCCCTGATGTAGCCAATCCTCCTGGAGCTTATAGTTGGCTCTGTACTAAGGAGTTCCTGCTACAAAAATAGCCCTAGATGAGGGAATGGGGTACAGTGAACAGAACTACATATAGCTGGTGGGTTAAGAGTGCAAAGTGATACAAAGTTAGGATCAAATGGCAAAATAGTGCAATAAACAAATTAGAAGACCATTTGGTCTGGATAGCATTTGTGTGGGAACCCAATAAAAGGTAATAAAAGTTGCCTGTTAATTGCTCTTGTTACAAGTCTAGGTAAAACATGTATTTTCTAGTGATGTTCTTGTCCACCTAATTTACTTTTTAACATGTAACAAATATTATAAACATTCTGTACATTGTAAACATCATTCTAGTTTGCCATTAGAAAAAAATACATTAAAATATAGTGAAAATGGGTTAAGTATATGTATAAGTAAAGGCGTTTGGCAGCAGAACAGCTATTTTTACTTGCTTTTCCAAAACAAAATAATAACTGAACAAAGTAGGGTTGCCAATCCCCAGGTGGGCACCAACAACATAAACCCAAAGATTAATGTGACCAAACCATAGAAATATTGTTCGCAAATTTGCCTGTCCTGATTGTAATAAATATTGTATGTATTTTAGTAATTTTGGTCATAGTAACCTTTGGGTTTATGTTGTTGGTTTCCTGTATGACCTCTCTCATTGTATGTTGTTTAATCCCCAGGTGGGGGCAAGGGATCCCCTGGTTTGGATGCCCTCCCCCCACTTCAGTGTCATCAGAAAGCGGGGGGGGGGGAGGGGAGGAGGAAAATGTCTGCTGGGTATTATTCCCTGTGGAGACCAGAGTATAATGGTAAATTGATCTGTGGGTATTTTGGGGGGGCCTGTTTTTTGAGGTAGAGGCACCAAATTTTCAGCATAGCATCCGCTGCATCTCCTCAAAACACCTGCCAAGTTTCAAAAGTATTGGACTGGGGGTCCAATTCTATGAGCCCTAATGAAGGTGACCCTATCCTTCATTATTTCTAACGGAGGGAAGGCATTTAAAAGATGTGCAGTCCCTTTAAGTGTGATGGCCAGAACTCCCTTTGGAGTTCAGTTATGCTTGTCACAACCTTGCTATTGACTCTACCTCCAATGTCTCCTGGCTCCACCCCCAAAGTTCCCACATATTTCTTGAATTGTACTTGGCAACCCTAGAACAAAGCAAGCCTCCCTAAGGCATTTGCTCCAAAATGGGTGACATAACAGATAGTGTGTATTCTGTATCTTCACTCCCCATGACCAAACAAATAGGGACCCCAGTGTTAGAACTAGATAAATATATTAATGAAATAACCACTGTGCAGAGAGGCTTGTCCAATCCCCTTAATAAAGCATGACAAAACTATATAAAAACAATCACTCTTTACAAATTAACCTCAAGATCTAATAATCAAAATGTATGTCACTCAATAATACAGCAGGAAATTATACTTCAACCAACTACATTCCGTGAGACAGTTTCTCAAAATCTTGTGCCAATAATATAACCTTTCAGTTGGGCAAAGGAATGCAGGAAATTTACAACAATGTGCATGTCACATCATTAACATTTTCACATCAGATGGCAGTCCTTCAGTATTCAAACTCTGGCAAATGAATGTTAATGGTGTGATACACACTTTCATGAGGGTTTTTTTGCCAATTTTGTGTGCTGTTGCAAATTGTCAATGATGTCTGAAGAGAGCTTTGGCTTTGATAAACACCACAACTGAAACTAGGAGGTTTGGCGCCTCTTCCCATTACAGAGCCGCAGAATTCACCAGATCTCCAATTGCAAAACTGTTTAGTGGAGACGGGTTTCCTGAGTTTGTAACTACAGCATCGTATATTGGATACGGAAGCCTTTTGAGATGGTTACAAATTCTGTATGATTTGTTTGTAATAACACTGGTTGACTGATATTGAGTATTAATAACATTGCTGTAAATTTCTTGCATTTCTTTGCTGAACTGAATGGCTGTATTATCAGCACAAGGTTTTGAGAAACTGTCTCATGGAATGTAGTTGGTTGAAGTATAATTTTCTGCTGTGTTATTGAGTTATATACATTTTGACTATTGGATATTGATGTTACTTTGTAATAAATTATTGGTTGTTTTTATATAGTTTTGTACATGGTTTATTAAGGGGATTGGACAAGCTTCTCTTCTCAGAGGTTATTTCATGAGTATATTGTCTTCATTCCCCATGAGACAGAGCAGGGTTCAGTGCCTCTCCAGAAAGCTATCATGGGGATTCATATGTAAGGAATTATCCACTCCCATCCCTGTTAAGGTATGTTGGCTAAGATAGACCAATTATAGAATATCTTAAACAGATTAGTTGGCAGCTTTTGATCTTGTGTAACTCCAGAGAAATTATCTCATGCAAAATTTTAAACATTTGGAAACTTTACCACAAGATGTCAGTATAATCCAAATTCTAATTTCAATGTAGTTTTGGGGCGTTTACTGGCAAGTCACAGCCAATTTATGGTGACCCTATGGATTTTCAAGGCAAGAGAAATTTTGAGGTGGTTTGTATTTGGGCTAACCCTGAGTAATGTTGTGGAAATAGGGCTGGATTGAGTTTTAGGGATCTGCCTATGCTAAACATTTTCAATTTCTGTCAGACTCTATAGTTGAAACTTGGTTCTGTTTCCCCAGGAGGCTTTAGGACACTTTGGGTAATGTGACCTTCCTGGTACTGATAATGCTGTCTTTTGCCTCACATGGCTTTGCCTTTTGAAATGTTTATGGGGACCGTCTCTCCCCATATGAGCCCCGGAGGTCGCTACGATCGGCCAGTCAGCATCTTCTGACCATCCCTGGCCCAAGGGATGTCTGGCTTGCCTCGACCAGGGCCAGGGCTTGATGGAACCAGCTCCCGGTGGAGGTTCGGGCCCTTCAGGATTTGCTACCATTCCGGAGGGCCTGAAAGACGGAGCTGTTCCACCAGGCCTATGGCTGAGGCAGACAGGCGTCCTAACATTTGAATGGCCCCCCTGCACAGATTGCACTGTACTGATTCAGCGTACTGATCCTCTGAGACCAATATAGCTGGGATTGAACATCTAGGTTGGGACAAGGATGCCTAATCGATTTGCTTATGCCGCCTCACCTAATGAGAGTCATGGCTAAATTGTTTAATTTTGTAACTGTTTTAATTGTTTTAAACTGGTTTGATTGTTATACTATGCTGGAAGCCGCCCTGAGCCTATTATGGGAAAGGGCAGCCTATAAATCAACGGAAATAAAAAAAATATACTATCAAATTCTAAATAGATAATCAGAACTTAGCTTCCTGAGACTCTCTTAGTCAGCCTTGACTCTCTAAGTCAACCTAGCTTAACCAAGCTTTCCTGGACTCTCTTTAGTCTAAAAGATAGGAAGGGTTATGCTCTGTTGTATACATCATTATCTATCAGATACTCATCACAGAGTTGATTGGCAGTTACGTTGGCTCATATGGATGGGAAAAGGTATTTAATGTGTGAATGTGTTCTTGTTCCTTGTTCTGGCCAACTACCACATGTGACAGGACTTGAAAGAATAACCAGGATATATTTTGACAGAATAACCAGGATATAAGTTTTTAAGTATTGAATTTTGGATTAATGATGCATGCATACCACATTCTTACAAATTCTAACGAATTTACATTTCGGATTGAAGTAATCAAAATATAAATAAGAGGTTTCTTGAGAACAACTGTCTCTCTTTCCTGATGTAACTGAGTAACCAGTTTCTCTCCCTTCCCAAATGGGCTTCCCAGCCTCCCTCTGGGGGCAGGGTCTCCTCCAGTTTTGGGGCCCCCCATCCACAGGCACAAAGCTGGTCAGCAGGGGGATCCTCATCCCCAAAGAGCTCCATCATATCCAATGTGCCCAGTGACATCATCGTGCCAGGCACATTATGCAGGAGAAGCTCTAGCAATTTGGGTAAAAACTCTATGGCACTAAGATTCCCCCCGTCGGGAGCCAGGTAAAATCTGGCAACCCTATTCCCAAATGAACACAATGGAAATGGGAGTGCATGCAAACCTCATTTCCCCAACACTTAGTTTACAGGATCTCACAAGACTGGGCTAGTTTGAGCTGTCCAGTTCAGGACATTAACAAATCATGGCTGCTGACAATGATTATTGCTTAAAGGAAAATTCATAATTTTAAACCAATAAAAATATGTAATAACAATATACATCAATGAATATTATTTATTTATTTATTTTTGCATTTATATCCCGCCCTCCCTGCCGAAGCAGGCTCAGGGCGGCTAACAACAACATTAAATATCCACAATAAAACCATAAAGCAATAAAAACAATTACAGTAAGATAAATTAAAATTAACAATTGTACTTTAAATATTGAACAAATTTTTTAAAACAGTTTTGGTGCTAAGTTCCATACCATGATGTTAAGCAGCTCTGTACTTTAGTTGAAGGCCATACGAAAAAGTGTTGTTTTACAAGCCTTGCGGAATTGGGCAAGGTCCTGCAAGGCTCTAACATCATCAGGGAGTTGGTTCCCCCAGTGGGGGGCTGCAATAGAGAAGGCTCGTTTTCTGGTAGCCTTCAATCTCGCCTCCCTTGGCCTGGGGATTTCTAATAGATTTTGTGATCCAGATCTCAGTTCCCTCTGGGGAATATATGGGGAGAGACGGTCCCTAAGGTAGACAGGACCTCAGCCATATAGGGCTTTAAAGGTAATAACCCGCACCTTGTAGCAAATCCGGAATACTATTGGCAGCCAATGCAGTCTCCGCAGCCCTGGCTGCACATGATCCCGAATAGAGAGACCCAGTAACAGCCTGGCTGCAGCATTCTGCACCAGCTGCAGCTTCCGGATTCGAGACATAGGCAGCCCCATGTAGAGGGCATTACAGTAGTCTAGTCTCAAGGTGACCATAGCATGAATCACTGTTGCTAAGTCGCTGTGCTGTAGGAAGGGTGCCAGCTGTTGTGCCCACCTAAGATGGAAGAAGGCGGATCTCGCAGTGGCTGCTATCTGGGCCTCCGTAGCCAATGTGGGCTCCAGTAGCACCCCCAAGCTCTTGACTTTAGGCACCGATATCAGTGGTGCCAATCAAAGGCTGGTAAAGGGATTTCCTTTCCCAGGCCACCAAGACTCAGACAAAGGACTTCTGTCTTCATTGGGGTCATCTTCAGATGACTCAGCCTGAGCCAGCCCGCCATGGCTTGTAACGCCGGGGCCAGTTTTTCTGGGGAGGAGGCAGGCAGGCCATCCATCAGCAGATAAAGCTGAGTGTCATCTGCATACTGATGGCAACCCAGCCCGAATCTCCTGACAATCTGGGCAAGGGGGCGCATGTAGATATTAAACAACATCGGGGAAAGCACCGCCCCCTGAGGCACCCCACAATTAAGCGGATGCCTCTGGGACGATCGTTTAGGTTTTTGTATTTCTTAAGGATCACTAAATGTTTTTGCCAGTAAAAATGTTTTTACATAATACACTTCTCATAGCTATTTCTACAGTTTTAACCTGGAATCTATAGGGTTTCTTGTTCCTTTCCAAAAATTCCCTGTACAGTTTGGCATGCTGCAAGATTGGGACACTGTATTGTTTTGATTTGTAGTGTGCCTCATTTTAACATCTGAGACTTATCCTTTTAATTTTTCTTTTTTATTTTGTCTTGGTGTAGGCAAGTTTAGCTACGCTTATATAAAGGAAAAACAATTAGTTGTATAAAATACAGTTAACTGTGGCACTCTGTTACAACTGCTAAAACTAATAATGTCGCAGAACATTTCAGCATTAAAGCCAACAGAGCCAGCTGGCTGGCGGGGTCTTTAAATGGGGAGGGAGGCAGATTGGCTGCTTTCACTGCCTCTCTGCAAGGCAGAGAGGTATGAAAGCAGACCGGAGGTTCCCCCGCCCCCCACGGGAGGAGGCAGCACTCTAGCACTGGTGCTGCCCCCCCCCACACAGCATTTTTTGATTGGGGGCGCATTTTTTACACTCATCCCCACTCAAAAAATATGTAAATCTGGTCCTGTTTGGATGAGACTTCCACTTCTAATCTGAAGATGCATCCCTCTGATGCTTTCATTGCTGTTGACCAAATATCAAGAGACTTCATGAAAACTGAAAAGCCTTTTGGTGGGAAGCTGCTACAACTCAAGGGTGACTTCTGACAGACTCTCCATGTTGTCAAGCATGGAGACAGAACCAGAAGCCAGCATTAAATTTTACCACCTGTGGGACAAAATCAGTGTCCTTAGACTCACAAGTAATGTTTGCTCCTTGGAACCATCCTTTAGTGAGTGGCTGTTACAACTTGGCAACGGTGACAGCAAGACGGCTGTTAATCTGCTGCAGGCCATGATAGAGATCCCTCCATATATTCTACATTATGGGGACATAGAGAAATATTTGGTGACACCTTGAAACCTTCCAATTCCACTTCCTTCACTGGGAAGGCTATTCTCTGCCCAAAAAACTCAAATATCAACATTCTTAATGACACTGTTCATAGTCTGTTACAGGGGACACCTACCACTTATGTTCAGATTCCATTGTTTCAGATGTAGCCGAACTTGATGCACAGTCCTACCTCATTGAATTCTTACATGCACAAACACCCTCAGGCATGCTTCATCATTCCTTGAACATTAAGGTTGGTGCTATCTTCATGCACCTGAGAAACCTCAATAAAGAGTGAGGCCTATACAATGGAAAAAAGGTAAAGGTAAAGGTAGTCCCCTGTTCAAGCACCAGTCATTTCCAACTCTGGGGTGATGTTGCATCACAACGTTTTCACAGCAGACTTTTTGTGGGGTGGTTTGCCATTGCCTTCCCCAGTCATCTACACTTCCCCCCGCAGCAATCTGGGTACTCCTTTTACTGACCTCAGAAGGATGGAAGACTGAGTCAACCTTGAGCTGGCTACCTGAACTCAGCTTCTGCCAGATTGAACTCAGGTCGTGAGCCGAGAGTTTGACTGCAGTCCTGCAGCTTTACCACTGTGCGCCACGGGGCTCTCTGCACGATGGAACAAGGCTAATTGTTAAGGAGCTGAAACCTAATTTGACTTAACTGACTCTGCATCTGGTGTAGTGCTTTTCATTCCACAAATCGACACCACCCCAGCAGACATTAACCTTCCATTTACATTACCAAGGTGCCAATTCCCCATAAAGCTGGCATTTGCAGTGGCCATCAATAAATCACAATGTCAAACGTTGGGAAAAGTTGGTGTATATTTATGCAAGCGTGTTTTTGTCCACAACTAACTGTATGTTGCTTTCTCAAGAATTCACCACTTCCAGGATCTCAGAGTTCACATTGTCCAGGGACTTCGGCAAAGCAAACTGCTACCCAAGTCTGATAAGGTCTCCATAAAGAACATTGTTTACAAGGAGGTTTTGCACAGATTGTGATCTATTCATCTGTAGCTGCACTCCATCTCTGTGGTGCCATATCTTAATGCCAATGTTTCACAGTCGTATCTTCTCACACTAAGTATATTCTGTGAACATTGATACAATGCACCTTCACAACCAACCACACAACTGACACCCAATTACGACATTACATCTTTGTCCTCTATGACCATGAACATCCACATTCTGATTCTTGCACCACCTAGAAAGGCATGGTATCCAGCCACAACCTACTTTCTATACATACCTTGCATGTCTGTGGCTCTCTGTGATGGGCATGATGAACTCTCTCTCTTACAATCGTCTTTTTAAAATACTTTTATTAATTTTAATAAATTTAAAATTTACATTGTAATTTGTTACAGTATATTAATAAACAATATACATATTTAGTGTTTGTAATTAAAATGTGTTTACAGAAGATATTAGTTTTTTAAAAAAAATTGTGTAAGTATTTGCCATAATTGTAAAGTGTTTATTATTTCTGGAGTCTCAGATTGGTTTTGTAAAAATTCTAGTATCGGAAACCATATTGCTACAAAGTCTGTTTGAATATCTGAGGTATTGATTGGTTATATCATGTCATTTAATTTGGCCATTATATACAATTTTCAGATTTAATCATACTATTGATTTAAAGTAGGACTTTTTTCTGCTTTTCAATTTTTGACTATCACTTTTCTAGCTGCATATAGAAGTATCATTATATTCTGGGCTATTTTAGTAGTTTTAATTTCCAACCTTAAATTTAAAAATAGTTATTCTGGTGACAGATTTATTTTTTGTCCTGTAACTCCCCCCCTCAAACGTAAGATTTTTGGTCAGTAGATCCAACATTGTATATAAGAACCGATTTTACAGTTTCTCCAGCAATATGGTTGTACAGTTTTTATTACATGTGATAAATATAAGGGAGTTAGATACCAAAAAGTCATAATTTTAAAAGACTGTAGTCTTAGTGTTGTTATAGAAGAGCAGTTTTCTGTATTATTTCTTGTCTTATCCCAAATTTTGGATGTTTATGAAGCTTTGCATATGGCTTACCATTTTTTATAAGAAAGACTTTTGTCTTTTTCTGTATTTCCTAATATTTGATATAATTGTGAAATTTACAGTCTTATTTCTTACAGCATTTTTAATACTTCATGTTAAATCTCATGCCTATATGACTTCTTAAGGGCCTTCATAGCTTTCTTCAAAATCCTCTTTTAATTCTTCAATATGCTGTGCATCAAATGCCCCTAGCAATGTTAGTCTTTTGTTGCAAAAAGAGATGGGGCTCTAGTGTCACCTTAAACACTAACCAAATGTTATTCAGCATATGTTTTCATGGACTAGATGTAACATGATAGCTTCTCATTGGATAGGTCTCTGACACAGGAAATATGAACAATAACAAAAAAATCAGAATCTGCCTAGTAAGGACCCCCAGATTGCATCTGACAAAGTAGGCTGTATGAAAGCTTATGCTGGAATAAATAGTTTTTAAGATACCAATTGTTGTGTCCTAGGCTCAAATGGGAGAACTGTTACTTTTGGAGGGAAGCTGAACAAGCCCAAGCTTGTACTCCACACCAGGGTTCCAGAGAAGGCCTAAGTGTGCCCAATCAGGGGAAGGATTGAAACATAAGTAGCCAATCAACATCTAGGCTCATACTGTACCCTGATAGGCCCTTAGGCCCCTGTAAATAGCCAATCCATGTACATAGTTAAGGACCAATCAGAAGGGGGCAAGAATTGTATAAAGGAGCGGGAGGTTTGAATAGAGTCTGTCTGTGTTTGTGTTCCTGAAGTAAAGCTTGCTGAAATCACTCTCCGACTCTGGTCTCTTACTGCGTCGACCCCAGTACTTTACACCAATAAACTCCCATTCCTTTATATTGAATGAACTGTTCTAAGCGATAACTGATCTGTGACCTTTTAAGTCTTTTTTCTTGTTCCTGTTGGCTGCTGTGTTAATGCAGTTGACACAAGGGTTGGAGCTAGAATGCCACCTTCAATGAGGTGAAGCCAAAGGAGATCCCTTTATATATATATATATATATATATATATATATATATATATATATATATATATACACAGAATATAACAAACTTCGTTATGAACATACTTTTCTCAAATCAGAATTTGAACATCAGAAAGAAGAGCAATCCCTCATTTTAGAAGAGAAAAAATTCTGAGGTGAGAGTCTGAGGTAAGAAAGATAATGTACCAAAAAATTCAGGTCATGTGTTTCATTATCATTTTACGAAACAGATAGAATTTCATGCACAGAAGCAATTTACAATACAATTCAAAGTATGTTTTTTTGGAAGTGAGTCTATGTTCAGTAGAGCTTACTCTCAGATAAGCAGTCATATGGTCTGGTGATGCCTGGCTCACGGGCGGCTTGACAAACCTCAACGAGGGTAAGAGCTTTTTTCTATAGTGACCCCTGCCTAGTGGAACTCTTTGCCAGATGACATCCAGGTCCTACAGGATCTTCCTAGATTTCACAGGGCCTTACAGGGTTTCCATTGAGGGCAGTCAGGGACAGTTTTCTACTACCCATTAGCAATGTTACCTTTTTTACAAAATAACAACAGTTGGGGGGTGTCAGGGGGCCAAATGGTTCTGTTTTATTCTGGTACATGAACTAGGATGCTATTTTAGAGATTGTAATTCAATGTTTTGAAGTATTTATAGATTGTTTTACCTTTATTTATAATTGTTTTATTGGATGTTAGGGTTGCCAAGTCCAATTGAAAATTGGACAAGTTTTTAACAAGTTTTTTATATCGTTATTCATTTAACCAGATGCACAAGGCTTGGACTGGCTCAAGCTCCAATATGAAAAATATATACACTTAAGTGTCATTGAGTGGTAAGTTTTTTACAACAATATAAAAACTTAAGAATTTTGTATTTCCATTCAGTGTTGTGGTATCTCTTGCTGTTGTTGTCTTGGTTTATTCCAGAATGAGAGAGAAGATGTTAGTGTCAAGCATAGTCGTTTCAAAAGAACCAAGCGATGATTTGGATACAAAGTTTTAGTTTATTGATATTCTATTGTGCTCATGGATGGAACAGGTTGAAAGTGATACAGTATAACACATAGCAGCTGGCTTTAAGGGATACATCAAAGAGATATTAGAGATAGCTAGGAATTCTAACACAGGCTACAATTATGCATTTGGCTATCTTTTGCAGTTAGCAACATCCTGGGTCCCAGGCTGAGGCCTGGGAATTGTCCCAGGAGGCACTATCTTCAAAGCAGGCATTCCTGCATCTGTTACAAGAGGTGTGAACTAGAGAATGGGTTACATGCTTTGATATGCACCAGCAAAGTAAGAGACTAAACAATACAGCTTTATATTAAGAATAACTTGTATGTTTGACTTACTGCCCCCCCTAAGCCTTGGCCCGGGGTTTTTCTGGGTGTAGTAGGTAAAACTTCTTTAATAACCTGGGCGCCCTCACATTGGATGCATCTACCCACTCATTGTGCCTTGGGGGGAAATGCTTCCACCTTATTAGAAAGTAGAGCACTCCCTATTTTAACCTTGCATCCAGTATCTCTTGCATTTCATGGTGACTCTGCCCCTCCACTTGAATCGGTTGTGGTGCCGGCGAACGAGGGTGCCAATTCATAGCCCCCGGGTCTCGGCGCAAGAGGCTGCAATGAGAGACAGGATGGATTTTACTAAACAATTTTGGCAACTCTAATTCCACTATCACTTTGTTTATAACCTTTTTTATTTTGAAAGGCCCCAGGTATTTATAAGCCAGTTTCTTCGATGTTTGTGGTAAGGATAAGTTCTTTGTGGACAAAAACACCATTTCCCCCACTTTGCAGTCCCACACGGGAGTGTGTTTTTTATCATAGTGTTTTTTGTAAGTTTCTTTGGTGGTTTCCAAGTTTTCCTGTATTACCTTCCATCCTTCACCCAAGGACCCCCACCATTGTTTGAATGAAGAGTGGATTTTAGCGTGGTCACCCCCCGGTGGCAGAGGGAAAGGCTTCCCCTCATAGCCATTCACTATTTTGAAAGGGGAGGTTTGGTCGAACTGTGGATGCTGTTGTTATATCTATACTCTGCAAACGGCAGGAATTCCACCCAATTGAATTGCTGGTGGTTCACATAACACCTTAAATACTGTTCAAGAAGTGCGTTCACCCTCTCAGTCTGCCCATCATTTGGGGGGTGATACGCGGAGCTCAAACCCTGCTCCATTCCTGTCAGTTTACAAAACTCCCCCCAGAAGTTGGCAAGGAACTGTGGGCCCCTGTCACTAATGACCTGTCAGGGAAAGAGTGTACTTTGACCATGTGCTGAAAGAATAAGTACGCCAATTTCTTTGCATTGGGTAATTTAGTGCAGGGGATAAAATGGGCTTGTTTGGAAAAGGTGTCAACTATCACCAATATTACTGTTTTCCCTTGGGACAGGGGTAGTTCTACAATAAAGTCCATAGACACGACGGACCATGGCCTCCCTGCTGTTTCAATTGGTTGTAGCAATCTGGGGGGGGGGGGTTCCCTCCCCTCTTTTTTGCCATGATGCACACTGGGCAAGTGGAAACGTATTCTGAGATGTCTTTTTTTATTTGGGGCCAACAAAATTGTCTGTTGACCAAATGCAGTGTTTTTACATACCCAAAATATCCAGAAAGTTTACTATTGTGGCAAAATTGCAAGACTTCCTTCCAGAGGCTTTCTGGTACGTAGAGTTTCCCCTCATGATACCATGAGGGACGGTGGCTCAGTGGTAGAGCATCTGCTTGGGAAGCAGAAGGTCCCAGGTTCAATCCCTGGCATCTCCAAAAAGGGGTCCAGGCAAATAGGTGTGAAAAAACCTCAGCTTGAGACCCTGGAGAGCCGCTGCCAGTCTGAGAAGACAATATTGACTTTGATGGACCGAGGGTCTGATTCAGTATAAGGCAGCTTCATATGTTCAAAACCCCCCTTTTCCCTTTTTTATTCCTTCTGGCTTTGCCTCGCCTTCCACCTCCACCTCCTCTATCAAACGGTATCCTCTCCATTTGTCCTCTATCTTCCCTTTTTTCGACCTGGTAGTGACCATTCCGGTCAAGTGGTTGGGGGATATTATTGCATCAATCACTTCCTCCTTTTGACTATCATGCTGGGGCAGCCTGGAAAGAGCGTCCGCTAGAAAGTTCTTTGAGCTCGGTATGTGTTTCAGAGTGAAATCAAATTTGGCGAAGAACCCCGCCCACCTAATTTGTTTCTCGGTCAGGTTCCTGCGTCGCATTAGAGCTTCTAAATTTTTGTGGTCTGTCCAAATCTCAAACAGGACTCTCGCCCCTTTCAACCAAGACCGCCACGTTTTCAGGGCAAAAGTTACGGTGAACACCTCTTTGTCCCAAACGGACCAATTCCACTGCTCTTGGGAGAATTTCTTAGAGATATAGGCGCATGGTTGCGACCTCCCTTCCTCATCGGTCTGCATTAATATTGCTCCCACGGCCACGTCGGAAGCGTCACACTGGACCACGAAGGGTCGGAGCTCATCTGGGTGGCTCAGAATGGGCTCACTGGTAAACAGTCTCTTTAGTTTGTTGAACGCCTGCTGGCACTCAGGCGTCCATTTTAATTTTGTCCTCAGTTTTTTAGCTTCTGGACCCCTCCCCTTGGTCTTTAAAAGATCAGTGAGGAGCAACATGGTCTGGGCAAACCCTTGAATGAAATTACGATAAAAATTCACGAATCCGATAAATGATTGGCGCTGTCTACATGTCCTCGGGGGTTTCCAATCTAATAGTGCCTGGATTTTGGCTAGGTCCATGGCTAGCCCTTTCCCAGACACCCGAAATCCCAAGTAGTCCAGTTCTCATTTATGGAATTTGCATTTAGACAATTTGGCATACAGTTTGTGTTCATACAAGGTGGAGAGCACTTTCCTTACCAACTTTACATACGAGTCCATGTCCTTTGAATAAATAATTATGTCATCCAGGTACACCACCACTCCCTGGTACAGGTGTTCCCTTAGGATTTCATTGATAAAATTCATGAACACCCCTGGGACCCCTTGTAATCCAAATGGCATGACTAGGTATTCAAACTGGCTCATCGGTGTGTCGAAGGTGGTTTTCCACTCATCACCCTCCTTTATCCGCACTTTAAAGTAAGCGTCTCTCAAGTCCAGTTTAGTGAATATTTTCCCTTCTGAGACAGTGCTCAGTAGATCTCTGATTAGTGGGATGGGATAAGCGTTGGAGGTCGAAATCCCATTAATCCTCCTAAAATCTGTGCAGAGCCTGAGGCTGCCGTCCTTCTTCCTGAAGAGCACAGGTGTGGCGTGCAGGGCGGTTGCGGGTCTGATAAAGCCCCTCTTGAGGTTTTGTCTAAGAATTTCCTCAGCTCTGCTTTCTCAGCCCACCCCATGGAGTACAATTTTGCCTTGGGTAGCTCCTGGCCGGGGATGAGTTCAATTGCACAGTCTGTGCTCCGGTGGGGAGGGAGTTCATTCGCTTCCTCCTCACTAAACACTCTTTTCAGGTCCCGGTACTCTTTAGGGATAGACCGGACCTCCTTCACGGCTAGGCATAATTTCTCATTTGGGGGGGGGGGGGAGGATCTAATCCCCACGCCTTAATCCACTGGTGGCGTTTGCATTTACTGTCCGTAAAGTCTATGCTTTGATCCCCCCATCTAATATCTGGTTCATGTTTGGCTAGCCAGCTGACTCTCAAGACCACATCAAAGGATGCAGAGGAGGCAATCACAAACAATTCTATGTCCCAATGATCCTCTATTCCCCATTCATTACTCAAATTGGATGGGATGGGGCATGGAGGTTCGTGAGAGACCAAGGGCTTCTACCAGCTTGGCAGTAGTTATTTCCCTCGTACACCCGGAGTCAATCAGAGCTCTCACGTGCACAAATCTTTTAAGTTTTGGATTTAATACAGTCAATGGGACAAAAAACAAAGATCCAGTTATTCTCACCCTCAGTGGTGCCGTTAGATCCATGACCTGTTGCTCGGCACTTTTCAGTGCAGGCCGTCCTCGTTTTCCACTGGCTCTTCTTCCCAGGACATCTCACTCAGCTCATCCAGGATGATGGTTTCTTTCTTGGTAATGGTTGGAGTGATGGTGCTCCCTTTCGCCGACTCCTTTGCGCACGCTGGCGCCTTCTTGTGTGCTGCTACGATAGGTTTTGGAGTCAGGGGGGGCCTTGAGGTCCCTCCGGGCAATTCACAGCTAAGTGATTAGGATCCCCACATTGATAGCACTTGCGTGCTGGCGGGATCTTAGCGGTTCCCCCCACCTGTGGGGCTTTCCTCACTTTGGTCTTTGCCCCCCCTTTTCCCCTTGCTGCTGTTGAAGTTGTAGCGCCACCCTCTTCATGTTGGTTTCTACTTCCCCCGCCAGCTGCACCTACCCCACCAGCATGGTGGGGCACGCTTGCTGGAGGGCCTGATCCAGTACACTCGCGTTCAGGCCCCTCTGGAACTGTTCTATTTTCATCAGTTCGTTTCAACCCCGGACTTTTGTGGAGTTGGCACTAAATTCAGCCGCATATGTACCGACTTCGATCCCTGCTGCATGTCCCACAAGATGGTTAAGGCTCGAGTCTCTTGCAGTGGGTCTTCATATTGGGTGAGCAGGGCTTGCAGGAATGCCGCTACCATATCTAGCTCTGGGCTTCTGGTTTCGTAAAGACTCACGTACCATCTCTTGGCAGCCCCTTTGAGCTTGATACCGAGGTAGTCTACCCTGCTGAATTCATCTGGGAACGTATTTCCCCAATAGTGCATGTAACTATTGGCCTGAATGGAAAAATATTCCACTTCTTCGGGATCCCTGTCGAAGGTTGCATCAAGCTCTCTCCCCCTTCCGTAGTTGCGGGGGGCTGGAATTGCTGGCAGTTGGGCCGGTACTACTGACAGTGCTGGGAGTGGCAGGGCCAGGATTGGGGGTGGTGGTATTGCTTGCTGAGCGGGGAGCTGGGGGGCTAGGGGTGGTCTTCCCCCTGGGATCTCCGGTATCCCTCTCGGGTCCCCCGGTCTCAGCAAGCGGTCGATCTGCCTCTGCATCTCTGGGGCCATGAAGGCGGCGTTGGCCTGGATTTCATCCCTCAAGCCCCTTGCCATGGTAGCCATCTCACCCCTTATCGTTTTGAGGATATCCAGCTCACCTGGTCCCTTGCCTCCATCTTCGTCTTTGGAGTGAGAGCCCCTCGGCGCCCCACCGCCGTCATCAGGTCAGGGCTCCCTCCGTTCATTGTCCTTCCCCAGTGGGTTGCCCTCTCGCTCACCTCCCGGGGCTCTGCCACCCCTTCCTCCATGGGTATGCCTCGTAAGGATGGCATCTTGTCGGGCTGGGGCTTCCTCCATCAGGGTGGTTGAGGTTCGCGGCTCCCACTTCTGTGGGGTGATGAAAAGTTGTTGTATGTGTAGAGGGGACCCGCACCCCACGACTCTCCTCGCGTCCAAGACATGCCACGGGGGGTCTGCACCTCTATTCTGTCTCCCAGCCCTCTCTCCAGTGGATTAATGTTTGTTGTTATCTGGAACGCCTTCAGCCATTCGGTTCAAAAGTTGCCAGGTCAGCTGAACTTTAACGTGGATCACTTTCAAAATGTCAAGCACAGGCGTTTCAAAATAACCAAGCAATGATTTGGATACAAAGTCTTAGTTTATTGATAATCCATTGTGCTCATGGATGGAACAGGTTGAAAGTGATACAGTATAACACATAGCAGCTGGCTTTAAGGGATACATCAAAGAGATATTAGAGATAGCTAGGAATTCTAACACAGGCATGATAAAGGCTACAATTATGCGTTTGGCTATCTTTTGTGGTTAGCAACATACTAACATATTGGCTATTAGCCACAGTGTATGTGTGTATATAAAAATTTTTGCCACTGTGTGACACAGAGTGTTGGACTTGATGGGCCGTTGGCCTGATCCAACATGGCTTCTCTTATGTTCTTATGTTCTTATGTTCTGGGTCCCAGGCTCAGGCCTGGGAATTGTCCCGGGAGGCACTATCTTCAAAGCAGGCATTTCTGCATCTGTTATAGGAGGTGTGAACTAGAAAATGGGTTACATGCTTTGATATGCACCAGCAAAGTAAGAGACTAAACAATACAGCTTTATATTAAGAATAACTTGTATGCTTGAGTACAGTATACATTAGTACAGATACTGTTAACCAAGGAAGAAACATAGAAAGGATTACTCCTGAGGAAGTCTACTGACAAAATGAACCTACATCCAGGTGCTCATAGAACTTTTTTGTAATATGGGAATGTTAAAATTGGACCTCTGTTACAATATGAAGTATTAACATATATGAAGTTTGGTGTAGTGGTTAAGTGTGCGGACTCTTATCTGGGAGAACCGAGTTTGATTCCCCACTCCTCCACTTACACCTGCTAGCATGGCCTTGGGTCAGCCATAGCTCTGGCAGAGGTTGTCCTTGAAAGGGCAGCTGCTGTGAGAGCCCTCTCTAGCCCCATCCACCTCACAGGGTGTCTGTTGTGGGGGAGGAAGGTAAAGGAGATTGTGAGCCTCTCTGAGACTCTTCGGAGTGGAGGGCGGGATATAAATCCAATATCTTCTTCTTCTAAATGGTTTTATTAAACTTTGTTAGCCAGCATATCATAGTAGTTGTTTAACTTTCATTGCTTGTCTCATTAACTGTGGTCCCTTTTTTGTTTATTATCCCACCTGGAGATTGGCAACCTTATTGGATGTTGTGAGCTGCTCCGAGCTCTGTGATCCAGGGCAGGGTGGAGTATAAATCTGAAATAAATAAACTAATTTATTAATTTCCTTGTTTCACTGCTTTTTATAATAAAGTGAAAATAATCACTAGTTTTTTTTAAAAAGGATTGATGCTTTTCCACTGTCCAAAATGGGAAAGTGACCACTTCCTAGCTCTGTCTTTACATTTCCCAACAGGAGTCATACTTAATGTTATAGTATTTTATTAATAAATTGGTTCGCTTTCATCAGTGCTGCCTTCGCACCATCCTCAACATCCACTGGAGTGACTTTGTGACCAACACTGAAGTCCTCAAGAGGGCGGAGGTTACAAGCATCGAGGCACTGCTGTTGAAGACGCAGCTGCGCTGGGCAGGGCATATTTCTAGGATGGAAAACCACCGCCTTCCCAAGATTGCTCTGTATGGCGAACTTTCCACCGGCCATCGAAATAGAGGGGCACCAAAGAAGAGGTACAAGGACTCCTTGAAGAAATCCCTTGGCACCTGTCGCATCAACCATCACCAGTGGTCTGACCTAGCCTCAGATCGCAAAGCATGGAGGCACACCATCCACCAGGCTGTTTCTTCCTTTGAGAACGCACGCATAGCTGGTCTTGAGGACAAAAGGAGATTGAGGAAGAATCACACTGCTACAGCACCAACCCCAAATCAGACTTTTCCCTGCAGCCACTGTGGCCGGATCTGCCTGTCCCGCATTGGTTTTGTCAGCCACCAGCGAGCCTGCAGCAGACGTGGACTACTGCACCCTTCTTAAATCTTCGTTCGCGAAGTCAAGCCAAGAGAGAGAGAGAGAGAGAGAGATGTTGGAGATGGAATATTTTCATTAGTACAGATACTATTTCATATTTATGCATTTTACTAATATTCTGGGTTTATCAACTAATAGCTTCATGACTTGATTAGCTAGTAACATTTACGTCAATATAAACATGTAGGACCTGATTCAGTCTGAATACTAGTATAAATTCAGTCTGAATACTAGTATAGTTTCTGTGTGCTGTGGCTCCTCTCCCTCTGATGCTTTTCTGCCAAAATGATCACATGATTCAGAGGAGAGGCACTGCTCCCTCAGTGCTTTTTGCCGCTGTGGAGAGAGGATCTCCACTGCTGTTCTGTGTTTTTTCTCATCTCAGTTTTGAGGCAGAGGAGACTTTTCTCTCAACAATTTTCTTTTTTGTCATCACTATTCATTCTAGTGAATAATAAACTACAACTAAAGAAGAAATGTTTTCTGGATTTCCATTGTGCTATTATGACTAAAAAAGGGCCTCCTCAGGATTGGACCAACTGTGGCTTTAAAATGGTGCTGATAAATGATAATTCTCTGTGCCTTAACTGCCCAATAGAACCACCTGTTCTTGCTGTCACCAAGTTCCTCTGCAGGTACATATGGATAGAGCTTTCTTCAAAGGCTTTGCCCATGTTCCAACCTGGATAAAGTGATATGCCCCCTCCCTGGTGAGGTGTGGTGAAAAACAGCTTGGACTCAATGGCTCTCTTCAAAGGCTTTGCCTGATAATATTATAAATGTAAACACTTTGGAAAGTCACACCTACCAGTGTAAACCACTTAGGTAACAGGATCCATGTAGTTCTGCTGATTGTAAACATCCCTTCACATCACTGATCTCTTAACATAAGCAGCCAGGCCAATTATTAAGCTAGGCAGCTACAATAATATCTGAAAATCTATTGTTATATTTACAGTTTTGCTTAGTTAGTTCAATTCAGCTTGTTTACTGTTAGGAAGAGATCAGCTTAGAGCCAGCTGATAAGTTAAAGCAAGTTACTGACCTACGTTTTGCCAGGAACGGTCCCATTTTTAGTTTGCCAGAGCTGCTGAGTCATCCCAATTAACAGCAGGCCTGGAGGAGCCAAATGAAGCCAGTGGGTCAACTCTTTTTCTCGGCTTCCAAGATAAAGGGGGAGAAAAAAGGTTTTTATTATCACGCATGTCTGGTGGAGGCAGGAAGTCCTGCCTTTCCAGTCTGGATTTATTTGGTTTTTAACTTATTTGTTGTTTGTAAACTTCCAAAGGCACTCCAATTTTCTCTGCCTGACTAGCACGGGCATGTGAGCTGTTTTTGCCATCTCTATATCAATAAAGAGCTTTTACCTGATTTATGAGAGTGAAGTGTGCACCTTTGAACCAGTCTACCAGCAAGTGACCTACAGCCAGGAATCTTACACTTACCAAAAGAAGTTTTGGATTTTGATTATTTAAATATTTGACTGTACATCCCTAGTTTTCATGGTGTGGTCAGCGGGGCTGGGCTATTGATGGTTTAAATAATGTGATGAAGAAATAAAAATTATTGCTGCCTTTCACAGCTAATATTGCATAATGTTTCGATTAGGGTTGCTAAGTCTAACTCAGAAAATACTTTGAAACTTTGGGGTTGCAGCCAGGAGACTAGGGGGTGGAGCCAGGAGACTTTCCCATTCCCTAAAATAAATAAATAAAAATACAGCAGTGCAGTTCCCCTGAATATAGTCTTCATTCCCTGATCCCCCAGCAGCTGGCCACACTTCCACTCTCTCTCTCTCTCTCTCTCTCTCTCTCTCTCTCTCTCACACACACACACACACACACACACACAGCAGCCAAAATAAACACGGTTTGGAAACACATACTTTGTAGTCTCATTGGGGCAATTTACTCGCCATGGGAATTGTTCAATGCTGTATACTCAACCAGGTTCTTCAGACTAACACAGGGAAACTAGAGGTTCCCTATTTTACTGTGCAAACGACTTCTGAAGGGGCTATAAAACAAATGGAGGGACTGGGCTGCTTCCCTTCCTTTCTCACAACAACTATGTTGTTCTGCAGGCTCACCCCGCTCCCATTCAGCCTTGCTCAGGAGATTTAAAGGTGCACAAAACCTTTCAAAAAGCAAGCCCTTCCCAAGTCTTCTAAGCCTTCTGAGGTGGAAAGGCACATGGTGGCTGTGGGGGCAGGGCTTCCCCCTGCCAGCTAGCTGACTGAGGGCAGGAAGGAACCTGAATAAACTGGGGGATCCCCCACTGGGACCTGGAGATTGGCAAGCCTAGTTTCAGACTAGAACTTGAAACCAAATTGACAGAAATGGAGAAAAAATGGAGCAAGACTGTGAGAGGAAACTGGAAAAGGATCAATATAAAAAGAAAATATCTGCCAACAGAAAGGAAATTCAGAACGTTAGGTAATGTGAAGTGATTGTAATAGTAACTAGGCATATGCATTTTAAATATTTTATGGAACGTGGCATTCCATGCTGTACAGATATGCATAGAACATGAATGTGGACGTGAACATGTAGCAGCTTGTCTGTAAGCTGAGCAGAAAGTGTCTCTTTCCCCTAAAAATAAGTTCATACATGAATGTATATAAACTGAAAATTCTTATTTCGTAGCTATCTCTCTGCCAGCATCAGCATGCTTATATTTGTTATTGAAATGTCTTCACCCGTTCAGGTACGCAGTAATGAAACCTGAAAGACCGTCTTTCAGATTTCATTGGTAGTTCATTCACAGTATTTTAAAAATGACTGTATTGGATTTTTAATTTTAATATAAGCATGTAAATCAATAAGTTGTTTCAGATGCCTGTTTCTTCACCCCCCTTTAATTCTTTAGCCTTCTGTTCAACATTATCTTTACCATTTCTACTTGCTATGAAAGCTTCCTTCTATTAAGGACCTTAGCTCTTGTAGTGAATCTTTTCTTTGTCCAACCACATGCTGACATCCATTTATAATTATCTACAAGTAGCAAAAGAACAAATTTAATTAATTAGTACCAGGGCTTTTTTTCTGGGTGAAAGCAGTGGAACAGAGTTCTGCAACCACTTTGTGGAAACAAAATTCTCAAAAAATGTTTAAAAATTTATGAGGGGCACCTCTGTATTTCTCCATTTCCTTCTTGAGAGTTCTGGCACCACTTTTTCTAAGGAAAAGGCTCTGATTAATACACTTATATCCCACGTTTCCTCATGATTCTGATTAGCAAAACTAGCACAGAAGACAAAGACAAAAGAAAGGAACAAGCTAAATAGTCTTTAGGACACAGATATGAAAAAAAGATGGTAATGATACTACCAATCAAGGCTTTTTTGTAGAAAAAGCCCAGCAGGAACTCATTTGCATATTAGGCCACACTCCCTGACACCAAGCCAGCCGGAACTGCATTCCTGTGCTTTTCTGCTCAGAAAAAGCCTTGCTGCCAATCAATATGTCCTTTTAATACAAAATTTCCCCATATGTATTTATTTCTCTCATTTTGAAACTTGAGTTTTATATACTTCTTGGCTGCCATGTTCACTAGCCATATAATTACCCACTTTTTAATGTTCAACAAATGCTAGCATTCTCTGTATTTATGCTCCAACGTGACTTTTCATCTTCTGCACCCCCAGGAAGTATCAACATCTTTATTAAAGCAGTCCATGGGAACCTGGTGTTTCTTTTTAGATCTATGGTGGAGGATTAATACTAGACTGGACCATCTTTCACTATCTATTGGGTTTTAAATTTAAAAATATCAACTTCACATAAATTGTTTATATATATATATATATATATATATATATATATATATATATATATATATATATATATATATATATATATTTAAAATATGATACTCCATTGTGTTACTTTTGTAGGCTAAAGTTTCAACGGCACTTTATGAATTCTGAAGAACTAGGAAAATGGAGAAGCGATGATGCAAATCTCAAGCAGGTGAGAGTTTGATGACATGTTTCTTTGTCTTTTTGTGATAAAGCATTAGACCACTCTGTTTTAATTTAGAAATCAGCAGATTTAAGGGAAATTTGTGTTCATATGTTTCCGTTTGGGTTTGCCAGTTTGAAAGAAGAGATAAGAACAGATAATGGAAAAAGAGCTCTGCTGGATTAGAAGAGAAATGAAATCTATTATGTCCAGCATTCTGTTTCCAGTAGCAGCCAACCAGATGCTTTTGTGAACTCATAAACCTGGGAACAATATCATGGCTGGACACATCTGGCTTGCCCTCTAGAGTTTTGACAATTAATACAGAATTCATCTCTTTTTTGGCAACACATCCCAAGATTTGCAGCTCCATGTGGCTTCACTTTTGCAGTCAGAGAATGACTTGCTGGATTCCAATCAGAAACTCAAGGAAATGCTGGAAAGATTAAAAAATGAATGTCAGAATGCAAGAAGTCAAGCAGAGAGAGCTCAGTCAGAATCAGGGATTTATATCTTAATCCAGGCCTTGATAAATAGGAGCCAGGCAGAAAATTTAGGAAGCTGTCTTTTTCAGTCTTCAGAGTTTTGTATTTTAATGCCCAAAGTTTTAAAATATTGCCTAACAATACCTAATCTTAACCTTATTTTAATTATAAAAATTATATCCTGTTTTTCTCCCTAATTGGACCCGGAGTAGCTTATCACACTGTTGTTCTTTTGCTGTAGTATAGCTAGACCCTAATGCATTCCACTTAAAGAGGGGGACCAGAGAGAACACTCCAAAAGAGCCCAAGACAGATAGTCCAACTATGAGGACTGATCCCAATAGTACAATAGATCCAAGTAGTCAGCCGTGTTGGTCTGAAGTAGAACAAAATAGGAGTCAAGTTGTACCTTTAAGACCAACTTAGTTTTATTCAGAACGTAAGCTTTCATGTGCTCTCTAAGCACACGTCATCAGTCGAGGAATCCGGTACAGTGAGCATAGCCACACCTAGCTGGTAGTCAGTGGCTCAGAATGCAAACTGGTACAAATTTAAGATCCAATCACAGTATAGTAAAATTATCTGGCAGGGAGTGGTTTAGAATGTAAATTTAAGATTCAATGACAGAATAGTAAAATTAACAAATTGAGCAAACCTTTGATCTGAGTAGCATGACCATGCAAAAGCAATAAAACAGTAATATGTCAAAATGTGAGAATGTCTGTTAATGACTATATTGTATTAATCCTGGGTAAAAAAAGGAAGATTTTCCATCCAACTAATTTACCTTTTAACTTGTAACATACATATAGTTTGCCATTAGGAGAAAAATCCATTAAAATTAGTGGGAGATGGCTTCAGTATATGTAATGGGATAAACAGCCAATATCCCTGTTTGAGTGTGTCAATACAACTAAAAGAGAACTACATTGGATAGCGATATTCTTGTCCACCTAATTTACTTTTTAACATGTAAACATCATTCTAGTTTGCCATAGGAAAAAAGAATACAATAAAATATAGTGAAAATGGGTTAAGTAAGATAAACAGCCAATATCCCTATTTTGAGTATGTCAATACAAAAAATCATTCTGATACACTATTCTAAAAGAGAAATACATTGGAATACTGTGGATGTATAACTTACTCAGTGTGAATGGGTTTAGCATCTGTAATGAGATAAAAAATCAATATCCCTGTTCAGTCCTGAGGAAGTGTTTGTTCCAAGTTTCATAATAATTTGTAATTCAGCAATTTCTCTCTCCATTCTGTTCTTGAAGTTCCTTTGCAGTAAAACAGCTACTTTGAGGTCACCCATTGAATGCTTTGGAAAGTTAAAGTGTTCCCCCACAGGTTTCTCAGTTCTGTAATTCCTGATGTCAGATTTGTGTCTATTTATCCTTTGGCGGAGGGTTTGTCCTGTTTGCCCTATGTAGAGAACTGAAGGGCATTGTTGCCATTTAATGGCATATATAATGTTGGAAGATGAACAAGTAAATGAGCCTGAGATGGCGTAGTTAATACTGTTAGGTCCAGTGATTGTGTTGTCTGGGTGTATGTGGCAGCAAAGTTGGCACTTGGGTTCATTGCAAGCTCTGGTACCAGTGTCCATGCTCAGATGAGGTGTTGTATTGTTGTGGGTGAGGAGTTGTTTGAGATTAGGGGGCTGTCTGTGTGAAAGAAAAGGTTTACCTCAAGTTAACAAGTCTGCCTGATGATGTTCTGTGATATCATAGAACAAAGTTTTCTGATGCTAAATAATAAATAAGCTTTCAGATAGTTCCAGCTAATTTCCCCTTCAATCTCAGCCAATTATCCTCTTTATTACTGCCCCCATCGCTTTAGTCAATGCAGGACATAGCCTTTATGGTGGTTAAAGGAGATCCTTCATTTCTCACCAGTGAAAAAACTGGTTGGCTCCATCCCTTTGTATTTCCATTAAGGATTGCCTGGAGAGACTGCAATAAAATCATTGCTGAAATACCATAGTGAAATTACTAAGTACTCTGGTGACCTTTGAGATTTGTCAAGCTCTTACTGCAAGAAAGCAATACTGTGGAAATTGAACCTTGATTATCTGCTGCAATAGCTTTTAAGTACAATTTAAGTAATGACTGGTTTTCATATCTGATGGTATAATTTGAAAATACACACACCAGGGTCCTCAAATGGTGCTACTGACACTTTTCTTGGTGTTTTTAGAAGAAGGTGGGGCTTTGCCTGGCAGGGCTTTTGGTTGGCCATTGGAGATCTGATTAACTTTGCATAAAGTTGCTTCAGTACCAGCTGCCACCCCAGCACAAGGACCAGTGTGCTGTTAATATATTCGTAAAATTCCCACTCTTCTAAGGAGGGGGAGCATGTTCATCATTGGATGATGCAGCTTCAAGTGATAATATGCATGCATCTTCTGAGATGGCTGTCATGGGTAAAATTCTACACACAGCATATTTTTACCTCTAGCAAAATATTTTCCAGTGGTTGCTTATCTTGAATTTTTTCAGGGTCATTGCATGATGTACATGAATGTGCAAGTCCGTCATTACTCTCAATAGTAAGTCTTTGGAATTTGTCAAGCTCAGCAGTTTCAAGATGATAGCTTGATTAAGTATTTATAGCCAGTTCTTAAGTGCCCTTGACAAATTGTTGTTTCTGGAGGTCAAGAGTTCACTTAATCCTTATTGATTTATTCGAAAACTATCCTAGTGCTTTGGAAGAAATATTATTGTATGCTCACAACCCACTTCTGCATACCAGGAACTTTAGATGTAAGAAAAAGTAGATGAGCACATTGTTTCAGCTGGATATTATTTCATATCTTAAAGCAATATTTGTTTTGGAGTATTGTTACCCTGACCTCTTGTCTCAGTTGGGATAGGGAATTAATAAGAGATTAGGCTGGCCAAGAGAGTACAAAGAGATCTTTTAACCTATATATACGAAGGCTGATTTCACAAAGAAAACTCTCAATAACTGAGACCAATTTAAAAAGAAAAATTGCTTTATTTGAGAAGCATTAAACACACATGCAAAGAGCAGTCAAATATCACAAGTCATAAGAACATAAGAGAAGCCATGTTGGATCAGGCCAATGGTCCATTAAGTCCAACACTCTGTGTCACACAGTGGCCAAAAAAATTATATATATATATATATATATATATATATATATATATATATATATATATATATATATATATATATACACACACACATATATATACACACTGTGGCTAATAGCCACTGATGGACCTCTGCTCCATATTTTTATCTAACCCCCTCTTGATCACCTTACCAAACTGGAATGGCACGTTCTTGTTCTGGTCAGTCTTTATTTCAACAGTGATGGTGTCTATGTGGTGCTTATTCACAGGAATATAGTGTGGCTTGTCATAGATATTATTGATACAGTCGCCAGTCTCCTCTTGCACAGTGGTACAATGCAGTAATGGAACATATGCATCACCCACAATTTGGTGATCCACCATGTCTTTGTAAATGTACAAAGTGTTGAACCCCCCTGTGATGTCTGCTGTAAAGTTTATATTCTGGATTGCCTCATCTGGGGGTGCCCCTAAAAGGTGAGCCAATTCTATAGAAGCTGAAAAGGTATAAGTAGGCGGTGCTCTTAGACCACTCTATACTGTGGGTCATAGTCCATGCTAAGTTCTGGGGGCGGGGGGGCGGGATGTGACTGAATAGTGTTGTTCAGTTTCACCACCAGGTCAGGAATGCTTTTATAATAGCCGCTACTGAATCTGTATTTCCACTGTTTCTCCTTGGTAACAATTACAATGGTGGAATCTTCGGTGAGGGTCTTCCAGCTGTGAGGATACTGTATTCCCACAAGCCCAACCTCCCAGGCCCTTGGAAGGTCCAATGACCATGCTAGATGAGTGGTAAAGGCCGCTGTAGTGTTCTGTGGAAAAAACACTTGCTCATGCATTCCTAGGGAGGGTGATAAAGAAGCTGCTGTCAGCCATTTTTTTTTCTATATAGGATCACAGAGCTGAGAAGAAGGAACCCAGCTGTTAAATTTATCAGGCCACCCTAACCACTTCACTAGATGTTGTTTTCTCTTTCCCCTGCCTTTGGAGGCTAAGATTTTCTTAATTTGATACACTCTGTCTGCTTTACTCTTAACTTTTTGTAGCTCTTCAGGATAGAATGAGCCTATGACGGGGTCTCCGGCATAATCTCTGAGCAAGTACACAGGTCTCTTGCCTCTACAGATGACCTATAAATAGTTCATCCATGAAGCTCCATTCATATCCTTTTACAAAAACTCCTTTGCTTTTAGACACACACACATGATCTCTTTTTCTAATGAAAGGCCTCTCCTTTACATTTGCCCCAACACAGTCTCTGTAAAGTGTTTTCCACATGGTATGAGTGTTGGCGTGGTTTACATCCACAGGACGGGCTCTGATTGTTCTGTGAAAGCTGTGGTTGTAACTTTTAATAAGCAGCGGCAGCACGTCAATATATCTGAAGGTGTTGTTGGCAGTAAAATACCACTGCATTTTTGTTTTTAATGTTTGATTGAAGCGCTCCACAATAGCTGCTTTGACTTCATTATGGGTGTAAAACTGGTAGACTCCATGTTGCTTTAACACACTGCTTACAGACTGGTTTAGAAACTCTTTACCTGCATCAGTCTGAAGCTTGGCAGGTATTCTACCTTGTTTGAAAATTTCCTTAAGGGTTTTTGACACCCTTCCCCCTGTCTTGTCTTTTAAGGCCAAAGCCCAGGCATATTTAGACAATATGTCAACCACTGTTAAAATGTACTTGTAGCCATCATTTTTGGAAAATTTCTGCATATCGACTAAATCCACCTGCCACTGGGCATCGAGACCAGAAACCATGGTCTTGTTTATCTTAAAGCGGACTCGGGCTTGCTTATGCAATGTGTAAGCATCTTGCTCTGAAAGCCAGTTAGTAACATGATTTTGAGTGAGAGTTTTACATTGCTTTTTGGTTGCCTGAAAGAGAGGCCTCACCCCACCAAAGCTCCCTGCTTCTCCGAGTGTATAATACATGCGCCTTAAGACCTCCTCTTCATCAACTGCCCCATCATCGCCTGCTTAACTCAGAAATGATCACACAAGGTTATAAAACAAATGTCTTTATTGTAACAGAACTATCTCTTCCTCTTATTATTCATTTTATTCTTCTTTTTCTTGTCACACTGGGTAACTTTGGTACAGAAACATGACACACATGATAGATTCACGTCAACAGGGTTACCGATGTAAAGATTACTGAAAGCCTGGATAAAATTCTCAAGCTGTCCAAATAAAATAAAAAGAACAGCTCAGTGAAAAAGTCCATCACCCGCCTTCATTATACACCCATTCACAAACACTGCTTTACCTGATTACCTGTGAGTTTGGCACCGCATTCTCTTGTTCCATGGATTTGTCTAAAACCTCTTCATTTTCACCCCCCTCTGGAGTTTCATCATCATCTTCAAACGGCTCAGCAGGGTCCCGGTAAATACACCACAGCGGGTTCGGCATTCCCAAGTCCATCTCATCTTCAGGGTGGCTGGAAAGCTCCATCCACACATCATGCTGGCTTCCCCATGCAGGCTTCATCGTGTTTTCTGTTCTGCCATTTACCTCTGGAGTTGCGGGGTGCTTGGGCATCTCCGCAGCCTCATTGGAGACCAGGTAAGTACAGTGCATAGGGACAACTCCACCAAAGTACATAGTAGATGCAGAAGGGATGTCAAATTCCAGCTGCCTGGCAGGAGCACCAATGTTGTTGAAGCTAGGCCTCCCCAATGGCGGTGGTGTGGTGAATACCTAGGACCTGGCAGGAGTTTCCATGTTCTCAGCAAGAGCCTGTGCATGTGTGTTCAAACACAAATGGCTTCATTCCTAAAATAACCTGGTGGGGGGTGGGCCCCAGCCCCCCAGCCCATTTGCTATTGACCAGGGGTGACTGGGCATGTTGTTAGAGGGGTCACATGGACCTACTCAGGCCTTCTCAGTGGCAGCCCCCATTTTCCGGGGTGGGGTGTCACAGGTGGAAGTTCAATGATGCTGCAGTGTGTGGCGCTGGAGAAGGGGGCAGGGGAGGGGGCTACATATGTGATTTCCTGCCTGCTCAATTAATATGCAGGGTTGCTACGTCATAGCGGGGTGGACGTAGACGCTGATTGGCCTCGCTATGCCACGTGGTGTGAGTCAGTAAGATCATTTCTTGAAGGAGGTGCTTAATTAATTAAATATGTGGGGTAGCTATGTCATGGTGATTGGTGGGGCTAGGTCACGTGGGGGTGGGGCTAGACAGGACACCTCCTGGTGGGAGGCACTTAATTAAATATGCAGGGTGCCTACATCATGGTGGCGCCCCCAAGATAGGTCACTTCCGTCCTCCATTTGACGCAGTTTCCGGTCATGTGACTCTGGAGTCATGACCTGGGTGATGTCATTGGGACCATGACCCTGATGACGCAGTTTCCGATGACGTCACCGGATGAGACGTCACTGGTCACACCCCTTCATTAATTATGCATGGGGTTGACACAGTTTCTGGTGCAATCATTGGAAGTGATGTCACTGGCCATGCCCCCTTTGTTAATAATGCGTGGGGGTTCTATTTACTATTATAGACTTCTTCCATTATGAGGTATGTAAGGGTATTACAGTATGGGCCTAATTACTCCACTACTTGGCAAGAGCTGATATGCTACATTTGGAGAGTTGACTCATTTTCTAGGCCAGGGAGGGGGGAAAGAGAAATGGGGCTTTTATTTAGGTCTTCTAATGGTTCTAGGGTTGCCAGGTCCAACTCAAGAAATATCTGGGGACTTTTGGGGGTAGAGTCAGGAGCAAGGTTGTGATAAGCACAATTGAATGCTGAAGGGAGTTCTGGCCATCACATTTAAAGGGCCTATGCTCCTTTTAAATGTCTCCCCTTAATTGGAGATAATGGAAAATGGGGGCACCTTCTTTTGGGGCTCATATAATTGCCCCCCCCCCCGGTTCAGTCTTTTTGAAACTTGGGAGTGTTTTCAAGGAGAATCACCAAATGCTATGCTAAAAATTTGGTGCCCCTCGCTCAAAAAACAGCCCTGAAGATTGGTGCTTGAGATGTTGCTGCTTATTTTGAAGTGATATGGGCTTATATTATACCTCTCTGAAGAAGTACTAGCAAGAAATGAGTTCACAAATCAGAGGCTTGCTGATGTCCATTCCATTCTGGGAAAATTATCAAACAAGCATTCCATTCTTTTTAAGCTTGAAGCACTTTATTCAAACTTTACTGGATTTGCACAGGCACTTTTGTTTTAAGGAACTGGGAACTGTTGTAATTTATCACATCATGAAGAATAAATATAATATGCATCCTATTGAGTAGAAGTTATTAACTGTATTTCTCCTGTATTTTTGATAGGTGTAAATTATCATAGAATCATAGAGTTGGAAGGGACCTCTAGGGTCATCTAGTCCAACCCCCTGCACAATGCAGGAAACTCACAAACACTTCCCCCTAAATTCACAGGATCTTCATTGCTGTCAGATGGCCATCTAGCCTCTGTTTAAAAACCTCCAAGGAAGGAGAACCCACCACCTCCCGAGGAAGCCTGTTCCACTGAGGAATCGCTGTAATGGTCAGGAAGTTCTTCCTAATGTTGAGCCGGAAACGTTTTTGATTTAATTTCAACCCATTGGTTCTGGTCCTACCTTCCGGGGACACAGAAAACAATTCCACACCATCCTCTATATGACAGCCCTTCAAGTACTTGAAGATGGTAATCATATCACCTCTCAGCCCTCTCCTCTCCAGGCTAAACATGCCCAGCTCCTTCAACCTTTCTTCACAGGACTTGGTCTCCAGACCCCTCACCATCTTTGTTGCCCTCCTCTGGACCCATTCCAGCTTGTCTATACCCTTCTTAAAATGTGGTGCACAAGACTGAACACAATACTCTAGGTGAGGTCTTACCAGAGCAGAGTAAAGCGATACCATCACATGATCTGGACACTATACTTCTGTTGATACAGCCCAAAATTGCATTTGCCTTTTTAACCACCGCATCGCACTGTTGACTCATGTTCAGCATATGATCCACTAAGACCCCTAGATCCTTTTCACACATACTACTGCTAGGACAAGTCTCCCCCATCTTATAACCATGCCTTGGATTTTTCCTACCTAAATGCAGAACTTTACATTTATCCCTGTTAAAATTCATTTTATTGATTTTAGCCCAGTTTTCCAGCCTGTCAAGGTCATCCTGTATCCTGTTTCTGTCTTCTTCTGTTGCAACCCCTCCCAATTTAGTATCATCTGCAAATTTAATAACCATTCCCTCTATTCTTTCACCTAAATCATTAAGATGTTGAACAAAACAGGTCCCAGGACAGATCCTTGAGGCACTCCACTTATCACTCCTCTCCAAGAGGATGAGGAACCATTCACAAGCACTCTCTGGGTGCGATCTATCAACCAGTTCAATTTACCTAACGGTAAAAGGATCCAAACCACATTTTTCCAACTTGTCAACAAGGATAGTATGTGGAACTTTATCAAAAGCCTTACTGTAATCAAGATAAATGATGACTACAGCATTCCCCTGATCCAGCAAGGTAGTCACTTTCTCAAAAAAAGAGATCAGGTTAGTCTGACATGACTTGTTCTTGAGAAAACCATGCTGGCTCTTAGTAATCACATCCATTCTTTCTAAATGTTCCAGGACCAACTGTTTGATGATTTGTTCTAAAACTTTTCCAGTTATAGACGTCAAGCTGACGGGTTGGTAGTTACCCGGATCCTCCTTTTTTCCCCTTCTTGAAGATGGGGACAACATTCGCCCGCCTCCAATCTTCCGGCACCTCTCCTGTTCTCCAAGAATTCTCAAAAATAATAGCCAGAGATTCAGAAATTATATCCACAAGCTTTTTAGAACCCTTGGATGCAATTCATCTGGCCCTGAGGATTTAGTTTCATTTAAAGAAACTAGGTGTTTATGTACTGACCTCAGAAAAGACTGAGGAAAAGTAGGAATTGAGCAGTTCTGCCTTCTCTTCATTACCTGTTACAATTTCACTTTCTTGCCCTTGCAATGGGCCTATCATGTCCTTGCTCTTTTTCTTACCCTGAATATAAGAAAAGAACCCTTTTTTGTTGTTTCTAGCATGTTTGGCCAGCCTAAGTTCATACTGAGCTTTAGCTTTCTTAACTTTTTCTCTACAAGCACTGGTGATTTGTTTATATTCATCCTTGGTTATAAGGCCCTCCTTCCAATTTCTAAATGAGTCTTTTTTATTTCTCAAGTCTTTAGAGAGCTGTTTATGGAGCCACTTCAGCTTCTTTAGGCTTTTTCCATTTTTTCTTATAGGAATCATCTGTGATTGCACTTTCAGTATTTCGCTTTTAAGAAACTCTACCCCTCCTGAACCCCCTTCCTCCTAAGTATTTCTGACCATGGGGTTTTACCCAGCATAGTTCTAAGTATATCAAAGTTTGCCTTTCTGAAGTCCAACCTATAAGTCTGGCTACATATAGCTTTTCCCTTCCCTAAGACTGTAAATTCCAAAATCACATGGTCACTACTGCCATTATGAGGTATGCAAGTGTATTACAGTATGGGCCTAATTACTCCACTATATGGCTCCTTATATAGACAATACAGTTGATTAGTTATTCATATTAATGGCTTTTGGGAATAGGAACCCAGAGATGGTGACTGATGCATGATGGGCCAATGGTTTATGGATCACAGGCATCAACTAATTGAAGAGCTCAATGTGGCCAATGCCACTGTGGTTTTATTATAAAGGATATATATATAAAACATAATTCTCCTATGGTGGTGGACAAATGGAGCTCTCCCATTGGCTCCCCATGCACTCTATAAACCATTGGCTCATCACAGCTCAGTCAGCATCTTTGGCTTTTCATTGGCTGACTCCCCTGCCCACATCTGGCCCATGGGAGTAGACCAAGTAGGCATAGGCCTAGGGCACCAAGAAGGCCTAGGGTGCCACCTGGCCTACAGGCCCCAAGGGAAGGCAGGCTCTATGGAGTGCATGCACCACTCAGTCTTGAGCACACTGAACAGGCACCACCTGGACACTTTCTAGGCTTCCCAAACCTCCCGCTCTGGCGGGAGACCCCTGGGTTCGCAGCCTCATCTCCCGCTCTTCAAAAATTGGGAAGCGGGGGGTGGGGGGTGGAGCGGGGGGAGAACATACCTGTAGGCTTCATGTTATTATAGAGCTCCTGAGCCGTTTGTAAAATGTATGCCTCTTTAAGGCTGGGCAGGAAGCAGGAAGGGCTTGGGAGAACGGCCCCTCCCTTTCTTTTGCTTTCGTTTTCACAGCAAGAGTTCTCTGGAAGAAGATCTGGTAAGTATTTGTGTGTGTGAGAGAGGGAGGGGGCAGGGGATTCCCTGGTTTGGAGGCCCTCCCTCCTTTAGAAAGTGTGGGGGGGGAGGGAAATGTCTACTGGGCACTCTATTATTCCCTATGGAGAACGATTCCCATAGGGAATAATAGGGAATTCATCCGTGGGTATTGGGGGCTCTGGGGGGGGTCTATTTTTTGAGGTAGAGGCACCAAATTTTTAGTATAGCATCTAGTGCCTCTCCCCAAAATACCCCCCAAGTTTCAAAATGATTGGACCAGAGGGTCCAATTCTATGAGCCCCAAAAGATGGTGCCCCTATCCTTCATTATTTCCTATGGAAGAAAGGCATTTTAAAAGGTGTGCTGACCCTTTAAATGTGATGGCCAGAACTCCCTTGGAGTTCAATTATGCTTGTCACATCCTTGTTCTTGGCTCCACCCCCAATGTCTCCTGGCTCCACCCCCAAAGTCTCCTGGCTCTGCCCCCAAAGTCCCCAGATTTTTCTCTAATTGGACTTGGCAACCCTACCACTTTCACATTCCCCAGGTCTGTCCTATGTACACATGTCTTATATCCATATAAACTGTTTATCTATGAACATCTAAAAGTATGTTCAGAATGCAAAGGCGGCTGCCCCTGACGCCACCCAGCCTTCCTGGGTCCCAGGAAGGCTGTGAGAGGTCGGGGTGGCAACAGGCACACTCGGAGCCAGGCTCTGAGCTCATCCGCTATTGCGCCAGGACCTAGGAAGGCTGAGTGGGGTTGGTGGGGTGCTGCAGCAGTGGGTGCACTCAGAACCAGGCTGTTCTGATAACTGAACATGGAGGCCAAAAGGGTGGGATTCAAAAATCTGGGGTATTTTCTGAAGTTCAAAATATTCTCCTTTCAGGCAATCAGGTTGTAATAGAGCAGCTGAGCCTGCTTTTCTTTTGCTTCAGTTCTCGAATTATTGGGAGTTTCTCCAAAGTAGTCTTGGTCTGGGATATTGTGTTTGATAGAAGGGGAAAGCTCTCCCTAGAAGCCTACCCTTACACAATTTTGTTAAGCAGCTACAGCACTTGCCCTCTTCATTATACTGCCATGTCAGTATTATAGCCAATTCTCATATAATTTGTGCTAGTATTTTTTATCCTGATATCTTTTGCTATCTTCAGCTTATTTAAAAAACTTGAAATATATGTTAACCAAAATCACAAAATGAACAAAAAGTCAGATTAGCTAATTAAACCTCAAATACATTTTATTTGAAATAAGACATCTTAGATAAATATTCAATGTATTTATCATTTGCATTTACATTTCTTACAGAATTGTTTAAATTTCACAGAATAGAAATTCTTTTTACAGTATACTGAATATGTATTGTACCCATGTAAGCTGTTTATCTATGAACATCTAAAAGTATGTTCAGATTGTTTTATGCAACTATAATTACAGTGCTACATGGCTTCAACCATGAATTTTCACAATTTTTTAGTTTCTTTGAGTAATGCAATACTCTGTTAATATCAAATCAGCCAATCATTGTACAATACTATATGTGGCCCACAGTGGTTTTGGTAAATAGGGTTAGTAAACTGAAAAAATTTGGAAAAGAATGGCTATTTTTAATTATTGTTATACAAATTTGTTTCAGTTTTTTTATTACAATAGCTGCAGTCCAACATGCCTGATCTGTTGAAAAGTTCTGTAACAGAATGAAAAGTTTAAAATAATGTCTCTTCTTCTTACATAAATCAATCCTTAGCTTAAAGACCAGGTTTTATGTATCTTTGATGTGATACAATTGTTACGTGGAAGGAGCAGTATTGTGCCACCTCTGTTTCACTTATAAAGATATTTATCTGAAACTGCAGGTGACATTTACAGAATTAATTGTGCTGGACTCAAGATTCAAACTTTCTCTAGTGTATCTTGTGATAGCTGTGTGGTACATCATATGCAACTATGGCTTCTTGGTCTGCTACGCTATGGAACAATTGGCTCCACAAAAGATTTCTAAAAAAAAGAAAACACACTACAGTGCAGTCACTCTGTAGTCATCATGCATTTCTTCTAAGTGGCTGTGGCTAAAACCCAGTCTGAGGTTGCTATTAAAATCAGCTTCCAGCATTTCATCTTTCATGGTATTTGCTTAGTTTGGGTATGGGCAGGATTTATCTTTTTTTTTGCTGCTGCTGCTGAAACAAAATGTCCATAAGGAACTACATATGTGCTAATCTACCCATTCAACTTTTCATTAAAAATGTTTTTACTTTTTCATACTAAGGGGGAGAAAAAAATACCAGTTTTTTTTAAACCCACCACTTTCCCTAATTTTTCGCTTTACACTTATTAATAAAAAGGCATTCACAGGTAGTAAGTAACCATTACACACCATTCATCTCCACTCCTAGCAAGGCAGATAGGCCCCTACCTGGAGCAACAACATTAGCAGCAGCCATGTTTCTTCCATTACTAGGTGATCCTACCTGGGTGTGGTGGATGGTTGCTAAATTATATGCTTGGCTGGATATATTTTTCAGCTATGTGCCTCTTTAACAAACAGCTTTTCCTTACAGAAAAAAGGACAGAAAAAGATGGCTGACTTTGCATAGTACAGTCAATGTTAGTTGATTGGTACCAGAGAACTGAGTAGCTGAATAGCTGCCCAAAGAAGTGAGTTAAAGACTAAGGTTTAATATCCAATTACCTGTTGCATATGTAAACTGATATCTAATGTGGGGATTTTCCTATCTTCATGAAGTTTTCTGTTGAAATTTGATAACATTTTTGCAGACTCCAGCAGGAACAAAAGTATTGTTTAGTGGACAAACGGGGGCACTACCTCTGTCTTTAGAAGAAAGAAATCCTTGTCTGTGTTATAGCAGCACTTGAAAAAGGCAAGCAAAGCAAGCCCTTTCTTTACCTTTGCTGATGTTACAGGAGTCATGGAAGAAGGGTCATTCCAGGAATACCTGAGGCTCCCTTAATGCAGTGTGCAGCACTGTATGCTACAGAAGCCAAGATCTGCATGATTCCATAGCCCTTCTGAAAAGAAGGCAGAGAACCTCACCAGCACAGATCTCAAGATGACAAGCCAGGAAAGAAGCATGTGGTAATATCACATATTTCCATATTGTAGTTATGATTTCTCTGTAGTACTAATTAATCAATATTTTATTATGATCCAAGATCAGAAGTCAAGATCATTAAAAAAAATAGTTGCATATCTGAATATACTGGATGTGAAGGCAATCTGACTGTGACATCTGTGACCCCACTGATTGCTAGGGTTGTTTTGTTTGATCTGGCTGCCTAGGTGGATATCCCCTACCTCCCTCACTACTCCACATGCATCCCTCCCAAAGAGGACAACCATCCCAGATAGAAGGAGTGTGTACTAATTAGCCCTTATCTCAGTTGAGTTTTCATTATGACTGGCCTTTATCTGTTGGAAAGGAGAGAGAAGAGTGGGATATAGAGAAACCCATAGGAACACATGGTACTTCTTCCTTCCCTCTCAGCCCTGCTCTAGATACACTGCTGCTGCCCAGCATGCAGCAGTATTCCCAACAAATTACATATGTTCAGAAGAAGTGATCTTGGGCCTCACTTGTACTGGTTCACTGATCTTTAATGTGCAGGCCATGTGCAGCAGAAACATATTTGTGCTCATGTAGAAATAACTGAGAAGAACTTTAAGGCCCACATCTAACAGTCATTGCTCAGTGACAAACTGCCCTTGAGAGCACCAGTTGGTAAATAAAATAGAAACCATTTTGTAGCTCTAGAACTTTGTTAAAACACACACACACCACACACACACACAACACACAGAAAAACAGTATGTACCATGATAAAAGTTGTACATACTGTCTAAAAATGCTGCCAGTTTTGATCAGTCCACAAGGAATATCCATGTTCAGTAGGAATTGTCTGTGCCACAGCCAATGTGCTAATTTTCATCTGCATGTGTGTCTACAGCTTCAATGCAGCGTTTCTCTGGGGCCTCTGAACTGCTGTAGATGAACCTTCTGCTGCACCCTAAGTTACACTTTTCCCATCTGGAATCATTAGCTACTACGTGCAACTTGCTGGGCTAGAACTGGACTGGGGTCAATAATTTGACTTTTTGCTGAATCAAAGTAGCAATTTTAAAAATTCATTCTATCACATTCATGGATCATTAAGCTCATCTACTTCCCATCTGCATTTTTTCTTTTCATCAGCCAAAGCTCTTATATTCAGGAGCTGATTCCGTGCTTCTTCTAGTCCTTGTTCTTTCTCCAATTTATTCAGTATCTATGGGAACAAGGGCATGTGTGCTTGAAAAAATAACACATTCTTTCAGTCATGAAAACATCAGGGAAAGGATCTGGCTCAGCAAACCATTCCTTCTAACACCAGGCTATTTCTGCATTTTTTTTTAAAAAACCCTTCTCATTCACAGAATGAACTACACTTTTGCAGAAGACAGAAAACTCAGTTAAAATCCCCCAATGTTTTGGTAAAATGAAGTCCAAACTTATATAGTACATGCTATGATGACTGCAGCAAAGGGTTTCCAGGGTAATGGGAGAAAAAAAATGAGACGCGTGGAAGTTGTCTCTTTGTTGGTATACCAAGGACTGGGCAGAAATGTATACCTATCAAAAGGCTCCAATTACATTACTGATACTGAATTACATGGTTGAAGATGCTTCAGACTGCACATAAAAAGCTTAACCTGAAGGGCCCTTCCACTGTCATCCATGTATATGCAAAAGAAATCCAGAGAAGTGCACTGAAACAGCAAACCATCAGACAGCGAAAAGTAGCCTAGATTTAGGGCCCACTAGAAGAACTTTACTATGGTATCAAGAGCTTGAAATTTGGATATACAAGTAAATGCAGCATTAGTGGCAAGGTCTCTTTGGGAGGAATATGATGCCAGTGAAGGATGGCATCATGAAATTTAGAGAAGGATGGTCCCTGAAGTTTGCTGAATTCAGCATTAATCTATTTTTTAAACTTTCTTAGTTCCTAAGAACAGGTCTGTAGCTCCTATAGATATAATGCTCACATGCTGCTCTGCATAGCTTGTTGCAAAAATTAAAGAATACCCACAGGTGAGTTCTTTCACTTCACTAGCAGCACACTACCATCTGGTCTATGCTAGTGGTAATTCCTATATCCTGCCCTAGTGAATTCTACAAGGTAGTTATACACTGTTTGAAGAACTACTCCCTGTATCTACTCCTATCCTGTATCTACTATCCAACCACCTCATTAGGCGCTCCAAGTTTTTTCTTATTATGGAAGAGGGAGCATTTCAGTTTCCCTCTTCTGTGTCCCTTCTCTGTCTACATTATCCTCTTAAACAGAGGTGACAAGAGTTATGTTGGAATAGACAATGTCTGATGTATAAAAAAAGAAAAGAAGACGACCCTGGAGGTGGCGACAAGAAGACAATTAGGGTAGTGAGGTCAGCATTAGGGGTGTGCACTCGGCATAAACAACCCCCCCCCCCAATAATATCGATATTTATCGGGTGTTAATTCAGCCAAGAACAGATCAAAGAATCTGATTCAGCTATACAGGGCTTTTTTTGTAGCAGGAACTCCTTTGCATATTACAGGGCTCTCAGTACAGGGCCTACTGTAAGCTCCAGGAGGATTGGCTACATCGGGGGTATGTGGCCTAATAAGCAAAGGAGCTCCTGCTACAAAAAAAAAAGCCCTGCAGCTATATAACAAAAATCTTTGGGTTTTTAAAACTGAGTTAATTATGCCAAGGAGAGGATCACCTGGGGCAGCAGGAGCAGAGAGCTCTGTGCCACCACAGCTGGTGGTCTCCTCAAGCCAGGTCTGCATGTGGAGGAGAGAAACCTTCCTGCATGCAGATCGTGGGGTCAGTTTCTGCTGTCTGGCAATTTAAACTGGTGGGCAGGAAAAGGCTCCCAGCCAGGTCTGTGTGTGGCAGCAAGAGGTCTCACTGCTGCATGGATATCCTGGGACCAGCTTCTCTTACCCAGAGGTTTAAACCAAAGAGCACCATTGTGCACAATTGCTGTGTTAATTACTCTGCCAACAAGTTATACATAGTATTAGCAGTTCAAATGCAATTAATACTGGAAATCTTACTTTCAATACCTTGCACACCGCTTCTCTATTTATATGATCCTCAATACCTAATTGTCAAAACATGCACGAAGAAGCTCTGTTATAAGAAATGAGGAGATATCCTATACAAAGGTTTTAAGGACTCAGAGCAGCAACTGCCAATAATTGTAGCTTTGGAAACTAGCGAAAGTTTGATAAGCCTTAAATTTGGCCCAGAGCAAACTGAATGAACAACCATTTTGATGAGTATACTGCCTGAACAGCTGGAATGTTTGTGAATACTCTACCGGCGACCAGTTCAGCCAATCTGAGGCAAAGGCCTCATCACTACGAGCACAATACAATAACACATAACAGAGCATGCATATTATGTCTACCAAGGTTAACTAGAGAAAGAGTAGAAGAAGAGACCCTTACTTCATCAAAGTATTTTTCTATGTATTTGTAAATCTCAGTCAATGCTGCAGCTTCTTTAAATTCATTTTCATGCTTCTGGAGGAAAAAAAAGGGGAAAACCCAGTAACTTTTATTTCTGAGTTGTAGTTATTTAAATTTTATATTAATAAATAATATCCAGGGTGAAGGAAAATTGAAAGTATTCTGGATTTTAATTAACATTTCTAAGGTGTATTACTGTTTTCACTATGCTTTATTTTGTAAGCTGCCTTAGGTTCTCCTTGGAGAGGCAGCACAGTAATGTGGTAAATAAATAAATAAAAATAATAGGCATTGTTCAGTAGCAGGGAGGTACTGACAGTTGGGCATACTGGGTGCCACTGATATACTTCTTGAAACTGCTACTTACAAAGAATGCCATGAAGCAGACCACAAAACCTGAGGACTTTATTTCATCCACGTCAAAAATAATTTCCAGTAGAAATAGTTGAATGATACCTGTGATTCCTGAGTTAAAAATTCTTCCAGCTCTGAAGTGGACAATGAAGGCAACTCCTTTATTGCTTTATAGAAAGCTTTAACCTCCTCTTTATAAAGTAAGATATCCTTAGCATAAAGAAGTTTATTTGTTGGTGCTTCCTTGGGGAAAAAAAGGCAAAAAGCATTATAGAATTGACAAATGGTTATAACCTTGCAGCAAAAGAAATTAACAATCCTATACATTTTAATGAGCACTAATGAAACTTTAGATCAAGATGGGTAGCCATGTTAGTCTGTCTATAGCAGCAGAAAACGGTAAGAGTCCAGTAGATATCAGAAGAAGGTAGCAGTGACTCATGAAAGCTCATATCCTGCCACAAATTTTGTTAGTATTTAAGAGTCTACTGGACTCTTAATCTTTCTAATGATGAAGCACTGACATCAGCAGAGAAATGTTTGGATTGTATTTCACAGAAGACCATGCTTCTCATTTATTTGTTCTTCATTGACCACTGCGACACTCATAGCTGTGGTGGAGCATTTGGGAACAATGACCCTACAGAAGTCTCTCACCTCAGGATGATGCCAGGCCCCACCTACTCACCCCTGGTGCACCATGCTTCTCACCCCAGTCTGTGCCAGCCCAGGAAGGGTATTTAAAAAGATACGTGCCTCTTTAAAAACCCTTCCTTTTACCCGCTGGGTCACAATGCCTCTACAGTGTGACCCACGGCAGAATAGAGAGGTATACAAATGTCATTAGATTACCACTAAGTAGATTAATCAGTATATTAGTATACTAAGTAGATTAGCCCCCCCCCCACTCATTCCTGGTGTTTGCCCCATCACCAATATTTTTCTGGCTATGGGGGGGGGGGCGGTGACTACTGCTTTTTTTTTTTTTTAATTTCAGCAGCTATGTATGAAGTTGCTTGAAAGGCTTCAGAATAAAAATTAATCTGCATACTGTTTCATTGGTTTGCTGTATTCCTCCCTCAGCCTACAGGATATATACTGTATGTTCAGCTGCCTGGGGCCTTGATAACCTTCTGTTTCCCCCCTGTCTGGGACATCAGAAATTGGCAGGGTGTCAATTGCCTGCCAAGATGCAGCTGCTGGGCTCAGATGTTTGTGGGTGGGTTAAAGGTTGTGGAGCATAACTGTATAGCACCCCCAAAATATGAAGGGTCAGGGCAAAGGGCTGCTTGTTAGCAGCTAGGTGTGGCTAGGCTTGCACTTGCTGGATGTCATGGAGCAGTTTCTTAGTCCAGGCATCATCAGGACCAATTTTTGCAGTACAGCCTCTTGCAGAATATGCCATGTGGAAAGCTTTAACCTACAGATATGCAAAACGGGGGTTTCTTTGAAGCTTCAGCTACAGCCAGATGCACTGCAGCAGGCAAACTGATTTATTTCCAGTTCAGTTTGTAAGTATTTAAACTTAAAAACAGTGTACACTTTAAATTGTAACTTTTAAACATGCCTCATCATTAGTGCAAGCAACTGCAGTGAAAACTTCAAACTAACCTCTGCCTTCTCTGAACTTTTCTTTTCTGCCCCCTCTGCATCCTGGTCTTGCGGACTAGCCTAATATCTAGACCACAGCTGTGTGGTTTTCTCTTATTTTCAATGTACCTTAAAGATAGGAAATAAGAACAGAACTCAATTAGGTTGTCCAGACATTGCTGGAAATGTCTCCACAGAAGACATCTGTATGACAATCACATGGTTGATGCTCTCAATTTTGACAATACCAATCACCTTTTGTATGACAGAGGAAAGACAGAATGTGTTCAGTTCTCTGTACCTCCACTGTATCAAACAGTTGATCATCAACCATCACTTAGGTGACCCAATTCAACAAGGATCCTTCATGTACATGAAAAATCCATCCATATACTTTTGTGTGCGTGGGCCTGATCCAGCAAGGGTCTTGCCACAGAGAAACCATCTTCTGGGTACAGATTATCCTTGTTAGGTAAGGGTATATGTTTGCACTGGAATTAGATATTCAGATTATGCAAGAATGATCTGGAGTAAAACCACAGACTTCAACTGGAGCTACTGCAGAGCACCCAGTTTGGAAGAGCTAGATTTGAGTTCGGTAGCTCTCTAAAGCTCCTTTTGTCAGAGCTTTGCCTTTCAAAAGCTTAAACCCCCAATCAGCATGGTGCAGTTGCTAAGAGTGATGGACTCTAATCTGAAGAACTGGGTTCGATTCCATGCTCCTCCACACAAAACCAGCTGGGTGACCTTTGGTCAGTTACAGCTCTTTCTCAGCTCTCTCAGCCCCAAAAGTCACCACCTAATGGTGCATAATACTAAGAACTAGAACTTCAGGCTGCCAGACAATCTTAGGATCTCCTGGCTATACTACACACAATGCCAGATGATGATGATGATTCCCCCAACATCTTGTTGGTCTCTTAAGATGTTGCTGGACTTGAATCTAGCTCTTCTAGTGCAGACCAACACAGCTACCCTCTGAAACTAGTTGGGACATGATCTAAGGAAAGCTATTGTATGAAAATGAAATATTACCTTTCCTAGTTGCTGCTCTGACAGAGAAAAGGCATCCATAAATGCTTGAGCAATAACTGATAAACAACCATCAATATGTGGAGTTTTCTTAATGTCAAAGACAAATTGGGGATTCTTCAATATATTCACCCAGAAGCGAAGAGGAAGACTAGTCAGAGACAAAGGAAACACCTACAGGTTAGTCTACAGATTATATTCCTGGAATTTTGTGGGGTGACTGGAAAACAATACCATTACACAGCATCAAGAAAAAAGCAAAATGAAGCAAAACTTTTTTTAACCCCTTTATTTCAATGCTTACCTTTGCATTGCATGGAGGCATTTATACCACAAGCAGTTGTCTCAAATGCAGTTTCCAGAACATTACTATTTGAGAGCCAGTTAATCTACAGGAGTGATAGGATATCTTAGTGTCATGATCTGAGGCCTAGTGTGGCCTAGAGGGCAGGAAGAAGCCTGCCTAGGAGTAGATACAGGGGCCTACATCTCCTAGGATCCCTTCTGTCCCTCTGAATGGGTGAAGATGTTCTGGAGCGAAAACTAGCCTCAGAGGGGTGGGACCTGGGAGGAAAGCATAAATAGGCCCAGCTGGAAAAGAGGTTTGTTCTCTCTGGAAAAGGGAGAAAGGTTTTCTCTGGAGAGAAGGCAGCTGGAAAGAGAGCCCTCAGCCAAGGAGGGTGAGTTTTGGTATTAGGGAAGCAAGTCGCTTTAGGGCTTTACTTTTTGTTTGGCACCAACACTCTTAACCTAACCTACATCACAGGGCTATTGTGAAGATAAAATGGAAGAGAACAGGACCCCTGTTGGTGAGAAAGTGGGATATAAGAAAACCAAATAAATAAGTTATTTTAAGAGGACAATGATGTAAGTCTCTTTGGGTTTCTGTGATGGATAGGAAGCTGTCCTACCCCTGAGAGGTAAAACAGTTACTTAGCTGCTTTGATACCCAAGCCTATAGGACTGTGGACAGGAGAGGGGGAACTATCTCAGCAAGGGAGCTGACAATTTCATGTGTAGCTCTGCCTAGTATTGTGGCAGAATTATTTAACCCTACCTCTGGGAGAAAATGCAGTCTTAGTAACTTCAGGCCTTAACCCTTCCAAGCAAGTCAATCATTGGACAGTGAAGGGGGATCCCTGAATAATTAATGAATACCCCTATAATAATGAATGAAAGCATGTTTCTGCCTTTAAAAAGAGGGTGTCTGATGCAATGTTTGTTAGAAACACAGACGGCCTTCAGTGGGTGTGGATTCACAAATGTGTATTGGATAATACAAAGAGGCCTCACTGAGAAGCTTCTTGCTAGAGCTGTTAACGCATGGAGACAAGAGGAATGGAAAAATACTAGAAGGAAAGCAAGGGGGGTGGGGAATGTTGAATCAGATAATTTGTAGGGCCTGCTTGCTTTGTGCGTAAAAAGACTGTCTGAGGATCGGGGGGGGGGGGGGGAGGTTCAGTACTTTTGGAGCTATGATGCTCAACTGGACCCTGCTTATGGTACCAGAAGTAAAATACCTAATTTCATACCAGTAATGTGTGCGGCTCCATTATTTTCCTGCTACAACAGTACTCTTAGCTACTCATTTGTCAGTTTTTAAGATTAAACTAACAAAGTTACACTTCAGAGAGCTATTTCAGACTAATAATTCTATACAAAGTGTAATAATAGAATAATGCACATAGAGTAATATCTGCCTTGGAGACCTTATTTGGGTGGAAAGGCTGCTTAGAAATGTTTTAAACAAACAATATAACATATACTTTATTTTAGATGTTAACATGTGAGTTGAGTTCATTCACCCTTATGCTACAAAAATATACCTGTTGGTTTTCCATATATGAACCACATCAGGATCTGTAATTTTTTTATTTTCAGCCTGAGCATCCAAAAAATCAAAAAAATATTTGACGGCAACTGGGACCTTATTGTTGGGCAAAGTCCAAATACTCCTAAATAGCTTTTCAACAACTGAGTGAATTGTAACCTGAGAAGAAGAAAGAAATTAACTTCTATTACATGCTTTCTTGAGATGTAAACAGTCTTCCATTTCCTTAATTTCCTCAATCATCACAATCAATCACAGCCAAGTTACACAACAAGAATATATTCCAAACACCCAAAAGCTGAATACATACAAAAAGGTACAGCACTGAATGACATTACCCCCCTCCCCAGCATTCTGGGCTTCTTACACTGCCATATAAAGCAAAACGTACCTTGTTATTTCTTGAATTACCTATACTACAACTTTTCAGTAACCTTTAGTATTGCCACATTCCCACCTAACATACAGAATGCCTGCATCTTGCACATCTACAACAATGTGATTTGCAAAATCAATATTAGTCCATGCAAAACTGGAGCTTGAACAGATAGGCAGCTATTTGTATGCCTCCTGGTTAACTGAAGTGAGTAAGGAATCTCACTCCCATTTGAGCTGCATGGGTGCCTTGATACATGGGAAATACCAGTCCAACAAGGATTAATTGTAAAGGTACAGATAGCCACAATCTTTTGGATGGTTCTGGGAATTTAAGTCACATCCAACGGAATCATACTGTGTGCTGAGTGGCAGCTTCTATCTGTGAAGCTTCCACTCTATTTTCTCTTATCTAGACTGAAATAAAACCCAAGAGTTACCTTTGTAGATAGGAGTTTGGTGAGATACATTTCCTTCACTTTAAACTTTTGTTTTCCTTTATGTTTTGCATTGTGTGCATCTTTGGCAGCTTCAGAATTTGGTAAAATCTATAAGAAAGTTTTACATAGATGCTGATGAAACAGCTGGGGTTAAACAAATGACTGAAGTTAGATAAAATTAAGTACAGCTGACTTACCAGATGGCAAAAGTCTTCACAGGAGTATTCCACATCTCAGCAGTTTGTCAAAGGAGGAAAAAAAGAGACTTAAGCATGCATAATAAAGGAGTGAAGACTGGACAGGCTATATTCAATAAAATTTCTATTCAAGTTACCCAGATCTAGTATTTCCTTTCCACCAATCTAGGTGTCTACAGAAACAAACCAAGGGATCAGTCATCAATAACCCTGGTGGTTCTCCATTGGTTTGCTAGTGCAAGAAACTTTGGGATGACAGATAATAAATATATGAAGAAATTAGCATGAATCACATATGTATCAAATAGAAGAGATTGTTCATATTTCTTTTCCATTATCTCCTCAGCTTTTACTTTTAAATGTTTGGGACAACATCACTATATCTAACTCTCTCTATATATCTAATATCTCTACTGTTAACTGCGGCGAAATACGCAATTGTTTCAAAATGGACGTCTACAAATTCTCCCTCATTGACCCAATGGGCTGAAAAGCTTTGGGAATATTTCCTTCTTGAAAAAGTTGTAGAAATTAGACAACCTCAAAAACCTGCACTTAAGCGCTGACTGAAAGAAAAATGCTACCCTTTCTGCAATGGAAATTAAAACATCAGCATACATCACGTATGTTTGGCAAATCTGATCTCTTTTCATTACTCTCTTACCACTGACTACTTAATTCTTTATTTCTCCCCTTTTTTTATTTGATACAGCTGCAGCCACAACCCCCTTTGCCCTCTCTCCCCTTCCCACCCTCCCCCCATTTTTTTCTTCTTTTTCCTTTTTGTTCTTTTCTATTTTTAAAAATATCTAATGGACAAAAATACTGGTATTTTAATGATATTTTGTTAATTATATATTACAATTAAGTAATCAGAACCTACATAAGTTTGAATCCTTCTAAATTTTTTATTACCGAAATAATTTTATTTCAACCTATAGTAGTTATGTACTAGTGCTGTTATTATTGAATCTTTCTACCATGTTGTTCTTGCATATGTTTTCTATAGTTCTCAATAAAGTTTGGAAATTTGAAAAAAAAAATAGAAACAAATGTAATTATTCTTTAAGATGCCGCTGGATTTTTGTTTTCTTCTTAAGCCAGCCTTGTCCACCACACAGGTATTCCCTTGCTTTGCGTTTATTAGATATAGCATTTAGATACAATAGCTAAACGGACCTTTATTTATTACTCTTTAAGGAACCTTCAGGGACACATTAATTTCCAACTCTGACATATTTGTGTTGTTGTGACCAGTGTTCCTTCTAAATTGAGTTAGTGCGAGCCAGCTCAGTTTTTTAGTCTCCGGCACACACATTTTTGTCATAGCCTAGGAAGGATGGCCTCAGAGCAAACTAATTTATGCTGTAGCCAAATCGCTTGTTCACAACTTTAATGCCAGTAGCTCACAAAGTAGAATTTTTGCTCACAAGACTCCACAGCCACAGCTTAGAGGGTGCATTGCTTGTGACGTTGTTTTCCCCTAGTTGAACTCTGGCAGGTGATGGCCATATAACTAAGCTTATTATCCTTTTAATCTGTTAAAATGTCTTCGTTATTCTGTATGCTAATTTTACTACCCATCTACTATATGTTATAACAGCATTTCCCATTTGCAGAGTCGTGACCCGCTACTGGGCCACGGAAGCCTCAATACCAGGTCACAAGAAAAGCTAAAGCTAACCCCGCCCCCAGCAAAGCATGAGCTCTGCTTCCTTCCTTTCCCATCTCTCTGTTGTGCAGAAAAAAACTAGGCTTGAAGACTGACACAGGCTGCAAAGCTTGAGCTCCATTTTCCTTCCTTCCATCCCCCAAAGTCTCTGTGTTGTACAGAGAGGAGCTGGGCTGCTGCTTCTTCCTTCTCCCCCCCTTCCAGTGTTTGAGAGAAAAGCCGGAGTCCACTGGCATTTTAGACCCATGAAGTGTTCTTCAAGGTATGAGCTTTCATGTGCCTTGCAGTACGTTCTTTTGGGGAGATTTCCCTGGGAAACCTGGGCGGCAAAGAAGGGGGGGGTGTTTTTTTCAGCCGGGGGGGACGGGGAATGGGCATTCCAGTAGCAATTTTTTTTTTTTTTGCCAAATGACCCCTGGGCAGAATTGTTGCTGGCTGGGGTCATCTGATGGTGGGTAAGGCTTTCTTTCTTTCTTTCTTTCTTTCTTTCTTTCTTTCTTTCTTTCTTTCTTTCTTTCTTTCTTTCTTTCTTTCTTTCTTTCTTTCTTTCTTTCTTTCTTTCTTTCTCTCTTTCTCTCTTTCTCTCTTTCTCTCTTTCTCTTTTTCTCTCTCTTTCTCTCTCTTTCTCTCTCTTTCTCTCTCTTTCTCTCTCTTTCTCTCTCATTTTCTCTTTCTTTCTTTCTTTCTTTCTTTCTTTCTTTCTTTCTTTCTTTCTTTCTTTCTTTCTTTCTTTCTTTCTTTCTTTCTTTCTTTCTTTCCCTGCAAGTGATGCTCTGTCTGTATTCTTGGTGCTGTGGAGAGGGAAGCAACAGTGGGAGGGCTTCTAGTGCCCTGGTCCCACTGGTGGACATTCTGGTGCTTTTTGGGCATTGTGCGAGAGAATTTTGGACTGGATGGTCCACTGGTCTGATCCAACATGGCTTCTCTTATGTTCTTTCTTTCCATGTCTTTCTTTTCCTTTCCTTCCATTTCATTCTTTCCCTTTCTCTGTTTACTTTCCTTCCATTTTTACTGGATGAAACTTTTCTGTTCATCATACTGTTGTTGCAGATATAGAAGCTCTACCAATGAAAAGTTGGCACCCTCAGTTGTAGCCAGCTGGCCTTTCTATGAGATTTCTGTGTGAGTGAGTGAGAGTGAGAGGTGTGGGGCAGAAGGAGATTATTGGAGATTACGGCTGTATATTTCAACAGCACTGGAAGTGATGGTGCTATGAACTTGGCACTGTTTTACTGGTCCTGCTTTTAACAGCTGCCTGACCCCAAAATTAAACTCCTCCTGTAGATAATAAAAAGGATGAAAGAAGTTCACTAGCTAAATATCTGCACAATAGGTTGCTTTTAAAGGCATGAGAAACACAGCCAGTAAAAAGCTGCAAGCCCCTCATAAATATCCTTTTTTTGATAACTGCAGAAAAGCTTGTATGAACTTCATATAACTTGAAATTAATTCATTAATTGCAGTAAAATTGCTGCTACCAGCAATTTCCCAGTGTTTCAGCCAAGGAAAAGTATGAAAAATAGCTGTCAAAAGATTTCCTTGAAACCAAGCAAGCTTGGTTGTAGCTTGAGGCAGGGTTCCTGTAGTAGCGGCGGAATGAAGGGCCTACTAAATGTGTCAGCATATTTTGGGGTAGAGCAGCTGCCAAGGCCCAGTGTGGGTGGTATACAGTGCTGGCATTCCTGATGGCAATGGCAACAGCACTCCCAACTGCATACACTGGCCAGTGCTGTTGAGGAAGGGATTTGTGAGTGGTGCAGGCAATTGAACTTGGGCATTAGGAGTGCTTGCAAGCTGGAGAAGAACACACAAACAGATAGGTGCATGCAGATGTGGGGGTGGAAAGAGAGGAATCTGGGAATGTATGAAAAAGTTGCAGACCACCTACTTTCCACCTCCATTTTGGCTCAGCATGAGTTTCAGATAGAACATGAAGTTACTTAAGAAGAAGAGGCAGATTTGGGGGAGTGCCCTGGAAGTGACATCACAGGAAGAGGTGGAGTTTTGGTTCAGTGTGCCCTGGAAGTGACATCGCTTGGCCCTTGACCTGGAAGTGACACCACAGGAAATGACATAATTCCTGTTTCCCAGCTCCATCCCCAAAGTCTCCTGGCTCCACCCTCAAATTTTAGTGGGCCACGAAGGAGAAGTGTAAAAATAACCGGGCCACAGGGCAGGGAGGTGGGAGGTTTGGGAAACCCTGTGTTATAAGATATGTAAGATTCTATTTCCACTTGATATTGTCTACATGCACATGAAAGCTCACATTCTGAATAAAAAATTGTTGGTCTTACAGGTGCTATTGGACTCTAATTTTGTTCAAATACAAACTAAGTTCTCTATTTACCATTACAAGTAAGGTTGCCCGCTCCAAGTTGGGAAATACCTGGAGGTTTCAGGAGTTAAGTGTGGTGGGGTTTGGGGAGGGGAGGGACTTCAATGGGGTATTATGCCAAGGAGTTCACCTTTGGCCACCAAAGTGGCTATTTGCTCCAGGTAAACTGATCTCTGGAGATCAGCTGTAATTTCAGGAAATCTCTGATCAGTACCTGGAGGTTGGCAACCCAAGTTACAATTGTAAACATAAAACAATTTTCTTTGCTTTTAATACCTGGTAAGAGACTTGTCCTCTTAAAGACCTTAACAGTTGTGCCATCCAAAATCTGAAAGTGAAATGGAATTGTTTGTTAAAATATAAACAGTTCTATAAAAAGTACAGAATCATAATGCCTTACATACGTTGTTTCTTTGTTATTAGAGAAGAAAACCACGTGCTCTGCTCAGAAATTTTAACAGAAACGAAAATCTAGCTGACCACAGTCGAAACAGAATATTTGACCCAACAGAACAATTATTATACTTGTAAAAATTATTGTAGTTAAAAAACAAATTAATTCTTATAGTTTTTACCATCAAGGCATTTGGAAAAAAACCAGTTTTCAGACAAATCAAATGGCTGCAGTACTACAAACTTTAAAGAGTACTTTGGAAATTTTGAAAAATGAAGACCTAAATGCAGGCCTGCTGGGATAATTCCAAGGCATTTTCATATGAAAAATAGCTGGTCTGCACATGCCCTTCAACAGTTTAGAAACTCCTGCATTATGATTTCCATTGCTTTTCCTCTTCTTGAATTCAAAGGCACATAAAAGAATTGGTATAATTTTTTTCCAGCCTCTTGCAACCAGCCTCACCACCAGGTCCAACTTTTTTACTGAGATCACCCAAGCAAGCAGATTCTGGGGAGCAGCAAACTACCATCTCACCCACCATTGGCCTCCCAGTGATACCAATCTGTTGCTGCCAGTCTACCAGCCACCTCCAACTAGCAGCGAGAAGAAACCAGCCTTCTTGGCCCCGAAGCCTCTTTACAAATAGCTCAGCAAACACACATGCAAGAAGAGCATGGCCTTTTTATGGATGCTTGTTGCCAGGGCAACCAAAATGGTGGCTGAACTATCAGAATAATCTCATGAAAGAGTTCAGAAAGACCTGTGGCTTGTCACACAGTTTTTAAAAAGGGCTGGGGAAATGAAAAAGAAAGAAAGAAAATCTCTTCTGGTGGAAATAGAACCAATAGCCATCTCAGGCAGTAAAACATCTTTTTTGAGCCATCTGTGAACATCGCAGAGCTTGCCTGTATCCAAAACTTCCTTGGGGTTGATCATCCACACATTCGTTTTTCTTTTTTAGTTATACACAATAAGTTTACATTTAACACTGGAAGGTACTGATCCCACAGTACTATCATTCTGCAAAATGGTCAAAACAGAAATGTTCAGGAGGGCATTCTTGAAATGTAATTGATCTTTGGTGGAACAGAAAACTCCTCTTGATGATGCCTAAAATGCACAAGATTGCTCAGGATGCCCTAGGGAGGCGGCGGGGGGCTGGCCAGAACTCATTGCAATTATCCTCAGCTCCCTTTTCTATACAGTGTTCCGTTTTCCAAGGCAGAACAATTTACTGTGATATTACTTCAACAAGCTCCACTATTATAGTATTATCTTCTGTGGAAGACTTGCCAGTCTATTGGCTACCCGCTTCCCCCAAAGTTTTCTGATCCCTTCATTCCCTCTGCTCAGACTCTCCCTCTTCACCAGCTCCTCCCCAGGTCGGATCAGTGCATTTGGGCCCCAAAAGACAGCAGCCAGAGGCTATAGCGCTGCCCAGTGCAAGGCTGACATGTTACCTGCTGGTGGTGGTGCAGGGGAACTTAGAATCCCAGCTGCCAGTGAGTCTTAAACAAGCACACCCCTGCTAATAACTTGCAGCTGCTTGCTCCTGGAGCTGCCACTCTCCCTTGTTTATGACACAGGCAATTTAAACAACACAGAATTGTGCTGATCCTTTTGTGCATAATCTGGGTCTTGTACTTCCTTTGGATGCCATGACTAGTTTTCCTTAGGGTATTGACAGTTGCTTTGACGTGCAAGCAGGTAGCAAATAGGGGTGCGAGTAGGTAGCCTCACCTAGGGTGCCAAAAAGCCTGGCACTGGCCCTGAGGGCCCTTGAAGCCAGTGTCATGTTGCAACCAAATGTCTATGCTTTTGGTTTTGAGATGCAGTTCTGGCTGCACCCACTAGTACTATAGAGCATAAGAAAAAGCACTCTAGGATCAATGGGATTTCACTTTTTCCAAGACAAGGAAACTTGCTAAACACATCATGCTAGATCTTGCCCAATGACCAAGCCAGCACGCTAATAGCTGCTACAGTGATTGCCAACCTGCAGGTCATTTTCTTCAATAGTCTTTCTCTCTCTCTCTTTTCTTGTATCCAGCTCAGCCAGATCTTGCAAAGCAGTAGTTAGGGTGCTGCAGCAAGACAAAACAACCTTTTTCTCTCTTGCTTCACCTAAAAAAATGATGGTTGCAGCTATTAGGGCCAAAGGATTTGTAACATGAGGTGGGAGGGGGAAATGCAGGCCTGTAGCCTTGGGGGAGGCATGGCCCACACCCAACCTCCCCTTGGACCTTTATGGCCCCTCTTTTCCCCAGCCCTTGCTCCCTCTGCCACCACTTTTCTGGTGGCCCCGATCTCCTCACTGCTCTGGTGGCCCCACCCCCCTCCGCGTGACACCTCTCTCTCCCTCCCTCCCACCCACCCACCAACCAATCTGGCAAAGCAGGAAAGAGCAGGCTCCTGGGGCTCTTTTAAGGCGCCAGCTGCACCAAGGCCTGCACTTCCTACGCCGGCTTTCCGGCACGCTCAGCAAGTTTGGTGTAGTGGTTAAGTGTGCGGACTCTTATCTGGGAGAACCGGGTTTGATTCCCCACTCCTCCACTTGCACCTGCTGGAATGGCCTTGGGTCAGCCATAGCTCTGGCAGAAGTTGTCCTTGAAAGGGCAGCTGCTGTGAGAGCCCTCTCCAGCCCCACCCACCTCACAGGGTGTTTGTTGTGAGGGAGGAAGGTAAAGGAGATTGTGAGCCGCTCTGAGACTCTTCGGAGTGGAGGGTGGGATATAAATCCAATATCATCTTCTTCTTCTTCTTCTTTTCTTCTTCTTCTTTTCTTCTTCTTCAGTGCTGGCCACCCCAGGACTGAACATGCTGAGCATGCCAGCCTTAGTGTGGCTTTTCCCACCAATCAGATGATCAGCGGGGGTGGGCACCTTGTTATAGCCCCAGGACCCCACTCTTTACTGTTTCGCCGTGCTGGTGAGTGGATGGGTGGGTGAGTGGGAGGGAGGGAGGGGGAGGTGCTGCATGGAGGGGGGCGGGGCTGCCAGAGCAGCAGGGAGATCAGGGCTGCCAGAAAAGTGGTGGTGGAGAGAGCAGGGGTCGCCAGAGGGGGACCCTCTCCACCCCAAATTTTTTTCTGTGCCCCCCTCAACTAGAATTTTCTGGCTACGGGCCTGGAGAAATGGCCGCTGAATAGCCCAGGTTCAAAGCCAGGGAATGGTGTGGAGAGGAGAATAAAAAAGGCACGGAAGTACTCCAAATTTCAAATTCTCCAAATTCACCCCTCCCCCTTCATAAATGGAGTTATCTGGTCATGCATTAATATGCATCTGTATCTGGCATAATGAACAGAGACACCTGCAGTAGCAAACTGTGTCCCAGTTTAGCCAGATTTGGCTGTCAGTGGTATTATCTCTGATTTCACTGTCTTTCTGGGCAGGCATTCTTTAAAGGGCCAGCAGCTCATGGGAAGTTTGCCTAACGCAGCCTAGGGAGAATTCCCACTGGGTCATGAGGTAGGGAGAAGGGAGATTACAAAAGTTGGATCCCCATTTCTATCCATGTCTGGAGAAAGCAGTACTAAGCTTTTGAAAGTTTATTCCCTGAAACTCTTTTGGCCTTCATGGCACATTTATTTCATGATTATTACTGAAAATAATTTTGTTGTATAGAGGAGGAGGCTGTTAAAAAATAATCTGCTCTGGGTGTCAAATATGTTAGGTACACCACTGTCCTATAGGGTTGTGATAGGTCAGCTGTGACTTGACAGCAAAAAAAGAGAATGGAGTATTAAAAAAATTTCTGACTGGGAGCCAAATAAGCTAGGTACACCACAGGGTGGGGGTGCAGAGAAATCTGTGACAGTGCAAAGAAGACAAAACACCATAGAGTGTAAATAGAAAAAAGGAGGTTAACAGAAACGAGGCTAAAGAAAACAGTGAATTAAAAGTGTGACAAAAATGCTGTTCCACAGCTGATGAGACAGCTCGTCATCTGTGATTAAAAACCTCTAATTAAAGTGTAAAGTAACCTTTCAGATTGATTTAAACTCTGCAGCCCTGCCAAATTGCCTTTCCTTCCTCTCAGTTTTAACTTTACTTTAGAGGGCATTGCTCATTTACAAGCACTATTTTGCATACCCATGTCACATTGAGTACTATTCTCATCCTGGAAATTGTCTCAGATACACAGCATTATTCAAGAGATTATCTTTTCTACTAAGTTTTTCATCTGGGTTGATTAAAAGGTGTTACGTCTTGAAACATAAGCTAATGTACCGAATGGTGATCGCTACAGAAGCGACCCAGGGAAACCCACGGGTCCCCGGATGTAGCTCGCTAGACGCCCCGCCCATCAAGATCTGTGGCGGGAAGTTTGACTGGTCAGGATTGGACTGGCCAGACTGGGGGGCAGTTCCGGGGAATGTATATAAGCGGGACCCGGCCTGCGCGTTCTCTCTCTTGTAATGTACCACCGAATAAAGCATGTTGCCTTCAAACTGTCTCGTCACTCAGTACATTACAAAAGGAATAAAGATGAGTTGATTCTAATCCTTGCTTCATTTTCAAATTTGCAAAGTAATAGTAGTTACTTTCACAAGGATTACTGGTTTCCTAGAAATATCCATGTTTTTTCTCATCTCTTTCTATCTACATTATTTTGTTGATAAAAGTATAAACCTTCTCCTAACCCTGGTGAGTCATACTGTCAGAATGACTTCAAAAGTAATTCTGTTGACTGCCACGTGTGTTTTGAAAGTACAAGCATCCTTTGCTCTTCAATTACTGAAATCACAGCCCTAGGAGAGGATATCTGCCAAAACAACACAGAAATTACTTTTAGAGTCTGGCAGTCAGCCCAGACAGAAACCAGTTTGTTCACTGATCCACTTTGTAGAGAGGGGTTTTTTTTCCTGCCAAAAGGAATGTTGCCATTATAGAGTGCTCCTGGGAGAGCAAGACACAACATATTGCTATGATGGCTGGCTGGCTGTTCCTTTGCTAGGCTAATGCCCCAGAATGATTAGCTTTTATTTCACCAATGGGAGTTAATGAAAGGAGATAGTCTTCTGACAAACAAAAACCTCATAGATAGAAACCTCATCAGAGCTTGTATATGGTGACACCCTCTTCACAGACAGGATGGAGATTTTTATTTTTTGTGTGTGTGCAGCGGCAGTTTGATGTAGTGGTTAAGTATGCAGACTCTTATCTGGGAGAATCTGGTTTGATTCCGCACTCCTCCACTTGAACCTGCTGTAATGGCCTTGAGTCAGTCATAGCTCTGGCAGAGGTTGTCCTTGAAAGGACAGCTGCTGTGAGAGTCCTCTCAGCCCCACCCACCTCACAGGGTGTCTGTTGTGGGGGAGGAAGATGAGATTGTGAGCCACTCTGAGACTGAGATTCGGAGTGGAGGGCGGGATATAAATCCAATATCTTCTTCTTTTTAGTAGTTCAGAAGAGACAAATAGCCAACTTACGTCATGACAGGAACTGGAATGTCATGACAGGAACTCCAGATATGTAATTTGGACCTAATAAGCAGCTATCAGGAGGAGAGAAGTATGAATCAGGTACAGCAGTGGGGGATAACTATTCTCCCATGCCATTTCCTCAAACAACAATGGCATATGACTCCCATTCCTCACACCTGTGAGACACACAGTATCTATACCTTTTCCTCTCCAGGGATTCAAAAAAGCTCAAGAGGGTCATTTTGACAGGAGAATGCACAAGGGGAAGAGTTAGCCCCCAGGACCTAGGGGTTCTGGCACCCCAAGCAGAACCCTGCCCCCCAAGGACTCTACTCGCACACGCTTCACGCAAACACTTGACCCACCCCTCTCTTGCTTTAAAGGGAGCCAGGAAGAGGTTGCCTCCTTTCTTACAAAGGAAGGAGGCGGCCTCTTTCCCAGCTCCCTTTGAAGCAGGAGAGGGCCAGGCAAGGGACAGGGAGGGCCGAGCTGTGTGTTCTTTCTTCGAGCTCACATTATCCTGGAAGGAAAATATTTGGATTAGGGAGAAGTTTGCTATTTTTTCATTCCCCCCCCCCCCCCACACAATTACTTGCATACTCCCAACTAATATCTAATTCAGAAAGTTACTCAGGAGAATACATAAATCCAGAGAAGTTGGATTTTTTTTTGTAGGGCAGGCAGTACTCCCAGCTCAAGAGAGACTAAATAATGCTTAATAATAACACCCCGTTCTATTGGGTATTATTTTATTGGGTATACTAGCTATGCATATAGGGATTTTTTGCTGATTTTTATAAGTTTTTATTTTAATGTATGTATGTACAATCACTACTATTTCTGTTTCAACACAGGCTACAGAGAACTATAGCTTGGCTGAGTTACTCCCTGCAGACCAATATCAAACAAGTACCTTTATCAAGATAATCCTTCTCTTGTCTTCTTAAGAACATAAGATAAAGCTATGTTAGATCAGGCCACTAGCCCATTCAGTTCAACACTCCATGTCACACAATAGCCACAACCCAATTGCCATTAGGAGGTCCACCAGAGAGGCCAGAACTCCAGAAGCCCTCCCACTGTTGCCCTCCAAGCACCAAGAATACAGAACATCACTGCCCCATACTTAGTGTTCCATTTACACCTTCAGGCTAACAGCCACTGATGGACCTCTGCTGCATATGTTTATCCAGTCCCCTTTTGAAGCTGTCTATGCTTGTAGTCCCCACTGTTTCTCACAAGAGTGAATTCCACATATTAATTACTCATTGGGTGAAGAAGTGCTTCCTTTTATCTAAGCTTACTGCTCATTAATTTCATTGAATGCCCACGAGTTCTTGAATTGTGAGAAAGGAAGAAAAGTACTTCTTTCTCTGTTTTTTCTATCCCATGCATAATTCTGTAAACCGCTATCATGTCACCCCTCAATCATCTTTTATCTAAACTAAAGAGTCCTAATCTCTTTAACCTTTCTTTATAGGGAAAGTGTTCCATCCCTTTAATTGTGTAAGTTGCCCTTTTCTGTACTTTTCCCAATGCTATAATATCTTTTTTGAGGTGCAGTGACCAGAACTTTACACAGCATTCCAAATGAGGTTGCATCATAGATTTATACAGGGGCATTGCAATACTGGCTGATTTGTTTTCAGTCCCCTTCCTAATAATCCCCAAGCACAGCATTTGCCATTTTCATTGCAGTCACACACTGAGTTGACATTTTCAGTGAGATCTACCATGACTCCAAGATCTCTTTGCTGGTCACTTACTACCACTTCTGACCCCATCAACATACATTTATAGTTAGGATTTTTGGCTCCAGTGTTCATTACTTCACACTTGCCCATCCTTAACAAATCCTTCTGGAGCACCTCAAAGTCATCCCTGGTTCAACTTGGTGTCATCCATTTTACTGCTTACTCCCAGCTCTGAATAATTAATAAACACGTTAAAAAGCACCAGACGTAGTACTGAGCCCTGTGGAAAATCATACAGGTTTTAATCTGCAAAGGGATTTGTTCTCTTATCCCATGACTGCTGAGTTTACTTAGGAGCCTTTGATGAGGAACTTTATCAAAAGCTTTCTGGAACTCTAAGTAAACATCTGCTAGTCACCAGGGCTTGAATTCAGCAGGAGCTCACAGGAACACAGCTCCTGAACCTCCAGCCAGGGTCTGCATATAGTGGGGAGTTCTCTCCCCGCTGCATACAGATCCCAGGACATATGCAAATGAGATATGCTGCTGAGCTCCTGCACCTTTTTTCCTACAAAACAACCCCTGTTGGTCACCCTTGCCCACATGTTTTTTCACTCCCTCTAAAAGGTTAGTGAGATAAGCTCTTCCCTTACAGAATCTGTGCTTTTGTACATCGATGTGTCTACAAAATGTACCTGCAGAGCAACTGGTGGGAAATCCATTGCTTGTGCTGGGGAAAACAGAAGCCTGGGGGAGAACAACGCTAGTGAGAAATTGGTACCAGTATCGACATTACACTAACTAGCCTGTGATTTCCCAGAGCTCTTCTGGAATCTTTTTAAAAATGTTAGCTACTTTGCAGTCCTCAGGAATGGAGGCAGATTTTAGTGATAGGCTGCAATTTTTTTTTTGTCAGGAGATCCACAAGGTCACATTTGAGTTCTGTCAGAATTCTTGATGTATGCTGACTTCCGGTGTGAGTTTTCCAACAGAGCTGTCATCTCAATAAGGGGGAAACTTAATCCTTTGTTCAGGGTAGTATGGATCCTTAACCAGCTCCCTGCCTGCATTTCTTAGTTAGAGATTAGCCCAGGATTACGCACAAATACTTTGAGCCGTTGATCTCAGCCGATGATTGATTCCGAAGGGGATTTTTCTGAAGCTTTGAAGATCCGCCGTGGAAAAGGAGCGTCGTTCAGCATCTACAAAGGATGAAGAGCCAATCAATTGGCTTAAGCCTGTTTGGATCTCACTCTCTTTTGGGACTGATTAACATCTGAAAGACTAAGACGACCGAAGTTTAAAAAGCATAGCCGCTAAGGTACTTTGATCATTATCTTTCACTCCGGGACGTTTCTAAGCTAATCTAAATAACAGTGGAAGGTGGGAAAGCTTGGATAAGGAAGAAAGCGAGGGGAGGAAAAGAAATTTTGAAATTTGGACTCTGTTAAACTAAAGGCATTGATAGGATCTGGGAAAGAAGAAAATTGTTTTGAATACTTGTGGTCAATGACATAGGCTTCTGTGTTATGGCTCTGTACTTGCAATCAACATAACAAGTATTTAAAGACTGCGATATTTGGAGAACAAGAGCTGGGCTCAGTGAACCAGGAAGTAAAGCTGAAGTTGTACTGGCAATCAACATAACAAGTGCTCTAAGTACCGCGATAGTTGAAGAACGTGATCTGGGCTTAGTGAACCAGGAAGTAAAAGCTGAAGGAGAGAGGAGCAAGAAGAAGGTCTTTGCTAGGGATTTTTAACCACAGAGAAATTACGATCGCCATTTTGAAAGAGAGAAAATTGCCAAAAACTGTTAAAAATCGATATCTCAGCCCAGGAAGGTAGGAGAAGGACAAAATTAGTCTTATTTTAAACAGCAAGTTCTAAGCTACTGGACTTGGTGCTGGATTTAGAATTGGAGCCTTTTGAGTTGGGGGGGGGGGTTATGTCAGAAAGAAGATTAACTCGTGCAAGATCTCATTCTTTGGACAAAATGCAAAGCCAGTTTGATACCATGGAAGCCAGGATTATGAAGGGTGTGGAGAAGATGATAACAGCTAGCAAAAAAGAGCTTAAGAAGGATATTGGAGACCTTAAAAAAGAAGTTGAAGATTTTAAAGATGAACTAGGTATGGTTAAAAACAGGGTCAAGGAGGTTGAAGAGAAAGTAGATGTACATGCTTCCACCTTATTAAAACTTCAAGAGAAGGTAATAATTCATGACTGCAGATTAATGAAAACTCAAGTGCGTCTGAGAGGAATACCTGAAGGGGAGGGAATTGACTTAATGGATTATATGGTGAAAATAATTGCTGATTATTTAGAGGAAGATCCTGAAAAATTCAGAAACATGTTGGACTGTGTCTATAGAGTTAATTCATCATATGCAAAAGACAAAGGCCTACCAAGAGATATAGTGATAAGACTAAGGTCAAAGGACACAGCAGGGAAAATTCTAAATAAAAGTTTTCAAAAAGCTCTGACAGTGGAAGGGAGTAGAATCAAAATAATGAAAGAGCTGCCAAGACAAATGATAAACGACAGGAAGAAATACAAGAGATTAACAGAGAAGCTGCGTGCAGAGGGAACGAGATACAGATGGATACTACCCGAGGGTGTGGGCTTTGAACAACGTGGAAGAAGGATTACAATAAGGAATGAGGAGGAGATGTGCAGGTTTTTTTGAAGAGAATAAAGATTCTGCATCATAATGGAGTACAAGTTATTATCTTGGAATATAAATGGACTAAATTCACCACAAAAACGAAAAGCAACATTTCATTGGCTTAAAAAGCAAAAGTGTAATATAATTTGTTTACAGGAAGTTCATATACAACAAAAGGATTACAAATTTTTGTGGAATAAACAATTGGGATTGGAATTTTTTTCATTGGCGGATCAAAAGAAAAGGGGTGTGGTCTTTTACATTAAAGAACAATTAGAACCAAAACTGATATTTAAAGATAAAGATGGAAGATATATAGCAGTGGAAGTGATGATGGATGCAAAGAAAACGTTGTTATTAAGATTATATACGCTCAATGGAGCAAAAGATGTTTTTTTCAAAGACATTAATCGACAGTTGGGTGAAATATCCTATGACCAGATTCTGATGATGGGTGATTTTAATGGAACAATACAAAATAGTATAGATAGATCTGGCCAAAAGAGGAATAGTAAAGAAGGAAGACTGCCAAAATCATTTTTTGAGTTGGTTAAACAAGATAGCTTGGAAGATATTTGGAGAAAATTTAATCCTGAAGTAAGAGACTATACTTTCTTTTCAGCAAGACATAATACTTTTTCTAGAATAGATATGTTATGGGGCTCTAAAAGCTTGGGCCTCATAACTAGAAAAGTGGAGATTCTACCAAAGGTTTGTGCAGATCATAACCCAATATGTTGGATTACAAGATTGCAAAAGAAAACAAGAAGATGGAGAATAAATGAGGACTTGCTACAAGATAAAGATATTGTGACTTTTCTAAAAAAGGAAACTACAGCGTTCTTTCAAACAAATGATACTGATGATATAGAATTCCAGACGGTTTGGGATACTTATAAAGCAGTAATGAGAGGACTATTAATTACACTGAATAATAAAGATAAGAGGGCTAAAGAAAAGCAGATGTTAAACATACAAAATGAAATAAAGAAAAAAAGAAGGGGAACTAAGAAAAAGACCAGGGAAAAAGAAATTAATAAGGGAAATTACAATATTACAATCCCAAGTAAGACATTTGTTGAATAAAGAACTAGAATGGAACTTAAAAAGTTTGCAACAGAAATCGTTTGAAGGTGCGAATAAACCTGGGAAGTATTTAGCTTGGCAACTGAAGAAAAAGAAAGAAAACAAAATTATCAACAAAATTGTGGCAAAAGGAAAAGAGATAGTGGATCTAGAAGGAATTAAAAGAGATTTTTTTAAATATTATGCAAATTTATTTAAAGGTGTGAAAATAAAAAAAGAAAAAATGGAAGAGTATTTATGAAATATTAAAATAGCACCCCTGACTGAGTATATGAAAAAGATTTTGAATGACCCAATAGAAAAAATTGAAATTGAAGCAGCAATAAATGTAATGAAAGTAGGTAAGGCTCTCGGGCCAGATGGATATACAACTAAATTTTATAAAATTCTTAAAGATGAGATAGTACCAAAATTGCAAAAACTGATGAATACGATAAGGATAAAAGGGGAAATTCCAAATACTTGGAAAGAAGCTGTAATTTTGTTGATTCCCAAGGAAGATAGAGATGTCACAAATGTAAAGAACTATAGACCAATCTCATTACTAAACAATTACTATAAGATATATACAAGAATCTTGGCAGAATGACTTAAGCAATATTTGATCAATTTTATAAAGGAAGACCAAGTGGGATTTCTCCCTAAAAGGCAAATAAGAGACAATGTAAGAACTGTTGTAAATATTGTAGAATATTATGAGAAGCATCCAGAAAAAGAGGTGGCGTTATTTTTTGTAGATGCAGAAAAAGCCTTTGACAATTTGAACTGGGACTGGGACTTTATGTTTGCAGTAATTGAAAAAATAAATCTGGGAGTATATTTTATAAGAATGACGAAAGCAATGTATACGGATCAATGCGCAAAATTGTGTATAAATGCAGACCTTACAAAAGAAATGAAGGTGAGCAAAGGTACAAGACAAGGATGTTCGCTCTCACCATTGCTGTTTATAATGACTCTTGAAATTCTGTTAATGCAAATACAAGATGACAAAGAGACAGAAGGATTGAAAACTAGAGGATTTTCTTATAAATATAAAGCATTTGCAGATGATATTGTGTTCATAACTGAGAATCCGATACAAGCGGTACCTTTGTTGATAGCTAAGATAAAAGAATGCGGAGAAATTGCATGACTATATATAAATAAATAAATAAAGAGAAGTCGACATTTTTATGTAAAAATATGCAACTAAATAGACAGAAAGAATTGCAGAATTTGATGGGATGCGAAGTTACTTCTAAAGTTAAATATTTAGGTCTAGAAATAACTATGAAGAATATCGATTTGTATAAAAACAATTATGAAAAGTTATGGTTTAAGATGGACAAAGATATGATGAAATGGAATAGACTCAATCTGTCCTTGTTGGGTAAGATTGCCACAATTAAGATGAACATTTTGCCAAGAATAATGTATTTGTTTCAAACTATTCCGATTGTGAAAGATAGCAAACAATTTAACAAATGGCAAAGGAAGATATCTGAATTTGTATGGGCTGGGAAGAAACCAAGGATTAAGATGAAAATTTTAACAGTTGCTAAGGAGAGGGGAGGTTTTCAACTTCCAGATTTAAGATTGTATCATGATGCAGTTTGTTTGACATGGATAAAGGATTGGATGATGCTGTTAAATAAAAAACGTTTATTGTTAGAAGCTCATGGGAACAAATTCGGCTGGCATGCTTATATGTACTATGGAAAAAATAAGATGGATGGTCTTTTTTCTCACCATTATATCAGAAATAACTTACTAAATACATGGATAAAATATAAGAAATATGGTGATGAAAGAAAGCCGCTAAGGATAGTGCCAGCAGAAGTAATAAAAATGACAGCTGAATCTGATGAAGAGAGAGGGATGTCATATAACCAACTGCTAAAGATTCTAGGTGATAAAGTTGAATTAAAATCTGCAGAAGAGTTAAATAACAAGTTAAATAACAATAATAATATCAAATGCAACAAATAAAAGGTTTGATAGAAAATGATTAGAATTTGTTGGAATTAGGCGTGAGCAAACGGAATTGGAAAAGGTTCTGCTTGGAGATAATGAAAAATTAATATCGAAAATATATAAATTATTGTTGAAATGGTCTACAGAAGAAGAAGTAGTAAAATCTCAAATGATTAAATGGGCAATTAATGTAAACAAGGAAATACAAATGGATACATGGGAATATCTTTGGAAGAACTCGATGAAAATATCAACATGTCAGAATATTAAAGAGAACTGTTTCAAGATGATGTATAGGTGGTATATGACTCCGGAAAAATTGGCAAAGATGAGTAAAAAGATGTCGGATAGATGTTGGAAATGTAAGAAACATGAAGGTTCTTTTTACCATATGTGGTGGACTTGTGGAAAAGCGAAAAAGTTTTGGCAGATGATACAACAAGAAATATCTCAAATTTGGGGATATGATTTAAAGAAAGTAGCAGAGACTTTTCTGTTGGGATTATAAATGGAAAAATTTCCAAAAGAAGATAGAATTCTAATTTGGTACTTGCTCTCAGCTGCTAGGACATTATATGCGCAGTTATGGAAACAAGAAAAAATACCAGAGAAATGGGATTGGATTGTGAAAGTTTTATCACGGAGTGAGATGGATAAACTAACAAGAATTTTAAGAGACTATGATTTGGAAGTGTTTAAAAGGGATTGGAAGAAATTTAGAGGATATATAGAAAAAGAATGGAATTTGAATTGACATTGGGCAATTTTTTAACAATGAATTTTAAAAAAGGGAGAAATTGAACTTTGACGGGTTAAGGGTACCTTTATAAGTGAACTTAAGTATATAACATCGGTGGAAGTCTAGTAAAGGAGGGAGGGGGAATTAGAAAAATATCATATGGGTTAGGGATAGTAATGATATTATTTGATATTGTTACCATATGTTATTAATAAATTGTTTTAAAAGGAAGAACTCTTGGATGTATGCTATCTGGGCCTGGTGACCTGTCAATTCTCAATTTGTTCATCAGGCATAGAACCTCCTCTCTTATCACCTCAATCTAACTCAGGTCTTTCAACACCGCTCCTGAAATTGATGGTTCTGGTGTGGACAGGTGCATTTTTAAAAGCTTAGAAGTGCTGTACAAACATATAAAGGCCTGTGAAGGGTAAATTCTTCACAGAGCCAGAGACCCTTGAATGACAGGCCACTTCAAGGAATCTTGAATGGTTAGCATCAGCTGAGCAGAGAAAGTCCAGAGAGAGATGGTTTCTGAGGAGAGATTCAGTTTAATTTCTTACTTTGACTTTCTGTTTGATTTCAGCCTTAACTGAGAGCAGTTTAACTCAGACAGGAGAACCGGGGAACAATTGGCAAGGAAGCTTGGGAAGTATGTGAAGACTTCCATTTGTGCCAAGGAAAGAGGATAGATCTTTGAGAGAGAGAAGAAAATTCCCTACCTTGTCAGACAGGAAGTTAGCTCTGAAGAGTGCAGAGATCTCTGTTCTGGTGTGGTTAGAACCTGCCCTTAGAGATTTTAACAGTCAGTTAAAAACTCAATACAAGTACTAGTGTTTCAAGAGAAGGGGTTAGAGTACTGGAAGAGTGTACCAGCCTTCTAGAAACTAAAAGAGTCAGTGAATACTCAAAGAAAGTGTACTGGGGTGTTTGGAAAACACTGGAACAAAAGCCTCTCAGTCTCAACATAGTTCTTATATTTCAGGCTAATGAGCATTTCTTAAACTATTCTCAATTAATGAAAATGTTTATGTTGAGAATAGCTTAAAAAATACTCATTAGCCTAAAATATAAGAACTAAAGTCTGTGCATGTACTGGTTTTACCTCATAAATTTAAATCCCTGATTTAATCTGACCTTTTTCTGTATGTTAAATAAAATATTTTGTTATTTTTGGGTTTCAAAATGCCTCAAGTGCCATTTAAATTGTTTGTTAAGCTCCTGATCCTTCCCTTGGGTTCCTGGGCTGAGCCAACATCCAAAATATTGTAGTGTTACAGAATGGAACAGCCAGAGTGCTTCAGTAAAGAAGAAAACACATTACTAGGATGGCTTGTGACTATGAATGAGGCGAAGTGGACAGGGTCATCATAACAAGCATCTCCCATCTTCTCCAGTGAAGATAGATACAAAAAATTAATTTAGCTTCTCTGCCATTTCCCTGTCATCCTTTAGTAATCCTTTTACTCCTTGGTCATCCAAGGGTCCCACTACTGCCTCCCTGGCTGGTTTTCTGCTTCTAATGTATCTGAAGAAATTTTTATTGTTGCTTTGTGTTTTTTGCAATATGTTCCTCATAGTCCCTTTCTGCCTGTCTGATCACCAACTTGCATTTTATTTGCCAAAGCCTGTACTCCCTTGGACTAGTGGCCCAGGAAACCAAGAGCAGCAGAGCAGTGGGTGGGGGCACCTGAAGGTGCCCTGAAGGCAAGGTGGTGCCGAAAGCGGCTGTCTACCTCACCTACTCCTACCTGCCACCCATGTGCTAACCTTAATAGCATTATGGTCTCTGTTCCCAACTGGTGCTATCATAGCTTCAGGTCTTGACCATTACTTAGGACCAAGTCCAGGATCACCTCCTCCTTGGTAGGCAATGTGACCATCTGTTCCATGGTACAGTCATTGAGAGTACCTAGAAACCCAGTCTCTTTCTCCTGACTTGGAAACAATGTGTGGGTAGTTAACAATCACTTATTATGACACAGTGATTTAATCTAGCTGCTTTCCTTAATTCTTTCATTGTTTTAAAATCCTTCTCTAATCTTTGATCTGGTGGATGATACCATACTCTCAGAGTTAAGCTTCCTTGTGGGAACATTATTTCCACCCATAGAGTTTCAGTAATTGAATCTAATCCTCTTGCGTTCTCAGTTTTACTGGACTGTGTACCTACTCTGAAATACAGAGCCATTCCACCTCCAACCCTTCCTGCCCTATCCTTTCAATACAATTTATATGCAGGAATCATATATCCCAACTGATTATCCTCATCCCACCAAGTTTCTGAAATTCTTGCAATGTCTGTGTTCTCCTCTAAGCATTCCAGCTCCCCCATTTTACCTTGGACATTTGTGGCATTTGTATAATAAATATCTATAATTTCCCACACATGTTAGGTCTGCAACATTTCTCCTGTGGCCTCTAGATCTTGTCAGGCAATCAATTTGTTATCCTCTCCGTGGGCAGTCCTAATCCATTTCCCTGTAGAACAGCAACAGCTCCCCCTTCATCTCTTAGAGATGAGCCATCTCAAACCACAGGCAATTCATCTGTCATCTTTCCACCAAGATTTAGTTTTAAAACTGCTCTGCCACATTTTTTACTTTAAGCACCAGCAGCCTGGTACCTTCTTGGGACAAAGGGAGGCCACCTCTTTGGTACAGGTCTTGCTTGTTCCAAAAAGCATCCCAGTGCCTAACCAACTTAAGCCCTTCCTCCCTATACATAAGAACATAAGAGAAGCCATGTTGGATCAGGCCAACGGCCCATCCAGTCCAACACTCAGTGTCATACAGTGGCAAAAAATTTTATATATACACACACACTGTGGCTAATAGCCACTGATAGACCTGTGCTCCATATTTTTATCTAAAGCCCTCTTGAAGGTGGCTATACTTGTGGCCGCCACCACCTCCTGTGGCAGTGAATTCCACATGTTAATCACCCTTTGGGTGAAGAAGTACTTCCTTTTATCCGTTTTAACCTGTCTGCTCAGCAATTTCATCGAATGCCCACGAGTTCTTGTATTGTGAGAAAGGGAGAGAAGTACTTCTTTCTCTACTTTCTCCATCCCATGCATTATCTTGTAAACTTCTATCATGTCACCCGCCGTCGACGTTTCTCCAAGCTAAAGAGTCCCAAGCGTCTCAACCTTTCTTCATAGGGAAAGTGCTCCAGCCCTTTAATCATTCCAGTTGCCCTTCTCTTGACTTTCTCCAATTATATAATATCCTTTTTGAGGTGCGGCGACCAGAACTGCACACAGTACTCCAAATGAGACCGCACCATCGATTTATACAGGGGCATTATGATACTGGCTGATTTGTTTTCAATTCCCTTCCTAATAATTCCCAGCATGGCGTTGGCCTTTTTGATTGCAAACGCACACTGTCTTGACATTTTCAGTGAGTTATCTACCACGACCCCAAGATCTCTCTCTTGGTAAGTCTCTGCCAGTTCACACCCCATCAACTTGTATTTGTAGCTGGGATTCTTGGCCCCAATGTGCATTACTTTGCACTTGGCCACATTGAACCGCATCTGCCACATTGACGCCCACTCACCCAGCCTCAACAGATCCCTTTGGAGTTCCTCACAATCCTCTCTGGTTCTCACCACCCTGAACAATTTAGTGTCATCCGCAAACTTGGCCACTTCACTGCTCACTCCCAACTCTAAATCATTTATGAACAAGTTAAAGAGCATGGGACCCAGTACCGAGCCCTGCGGCACCCCACTGCTTACCGTCCTCCACTGCGAAGACTGCCCATTTATACTACTCCACAAGAGGACCTGTCCTTTTACTCCATGACTCTCAAGCTTTCTAAGGAGCCTTTGATGAGGAACTTTATCAAAAGCTTTCTGGAAGTCAAGGTAAACAACATCTATCGGGTCTCCTTTGTCCACATGTTTGTTCACCCCATCAAAGAAATGTAACAGGTTAGTGAGGCAAGATCTTCCCTTGCAGAACCCATGCTGAGTCTTCCTCAATAACTCATGTTCCTCAATGTGCCTACTCATTCTGTCCTTGATAATGGTTTCTACCAACTTTCCCGGTATCGAAGTCAGACTGACTGGCCTGTAATTTCCCGGATCTCCTCTGGAACCCTTTTTAAAGATGGGGGTGACATTTGCTACCTTCCAGTCCTCAGGAACGGAGGCAGATTTCAATGAAAGATTACAGATTTTTGTTAGAAGATCCACAAGTTCAACTTTGAGTTCTTTCAGAACTCTCGGATGTATGCCATCCGGACCTGGTGACTTATTAGTTTTTAATTTGTCTATCAGTTGTAGGACCTCCTCTTTTGTCACTTCAATCTGACTCAGGTCTTTCAACACCCCTTCCAAAATTAGTGGTTCTGGGGCGGGCAAAAAGTTCTCGTCTTCCACAGTGAAGACGGAGGCAAAAAATTCATTTAGCTTCTCAGCCATTTCCCTATCCTCCTTCAGTAATCCTTTTACTCCATGGTCATCCAAGGGCCCCACTGCCTCCCTGGCTGGTTTCCTACTTCTAATATATTTGAAGAAATTTTTATTGTTGGTCTTTATGTTTTTTGCAATATGCTCCTCATAGTCCCTTTTTGCCTGCCTGATCACAGTCTTGCATTTGATTTGCCACAGCCTGTGTTCCCTTTTACTAATCTCACTTGGACTGGTTTTCCACCGCTTAAAGGAGTCCTTCTTACCTTTTTAAAGTTTCCATTACTTTGTTTGTTAACCATGCAGGCCTTTTCTTATGCCTGTTTGTGCCTTTCCTAACTTGTGGTATGTATTTTATCTGAGCTTCTAGGATTATAGTTTTAAATAGTGTCCAAGCTTCCCCAAGGGTTTTGACCGTATGTACCTCTCCTTTCAGTTTCTTCCTCACATGCCTCCTCATCTCAGTGTATTTACCCCTTTTAAAGTTAAACGTGGTTGTGGCGGTCTTTTTGGACAACTCCCTATTTATACAAACGGTGAAATCAATAACATTATGGTCACTGCTCCCAAGTGGCGCAATCACTTTTACATCTCTCACCAAGTCTTGGGCATTACTTAGGACCAAATCGAGGATCGCCCCACCCCTGGTAGGTTCTGAGACCATCTGCTCCATAGCACAGTCATTGAGAGCATCAAGAAACTCAATCTCTTTCTCTCGACCAGAAAACATATTGACCCAATCAATCTGCGGGTAGTTAAAATCACCTATTACGACACAGTTTTTACGTTTAGCCGCTATCTTTAAGCCTTCCATCATATTATAATCGTCCTCTCTCTTTTGATTTGGTGGGCGATAACAAACTCCCATAGTTAAATTTCCTTTTGGACCCTCTATTTCAACCCAAAGCATTTCTAAAAGTGAATCTAATTCTCTGACCTCAGTCTTACTGGACCGTATATCCTCTCTGACATATAGAGCCACCCCACCTCCAACCCTTCCCTCCCTATCCTTCCGATATAGCTTATATCCAGGAATCACCGTGTCCCACTGATTCTCCTCATTCCACCAAGTTTCTGAAATTCCCACAATGTCTATGTTTTCTCCCAACATCATCTCATTCACACACTGAGGGTGTTTTCCCACAGAGCTTACCTCGGAGCGACGTCCCTCTTCACCGCGCAGTGTCTGCGCGGATTTCCCACCAACTGCTCTGCATAACCAGGAAGTGCCGGACCTTTTGCATCGCAGATGTAAACCGCTAAAAACCAGTTTACATTAGTGACACAAAAGCCGTGGCTCTTCTTGGTTATGCGGAGCAGTTGGTGGGAAATACGCGCAGATGCTGCGCGGTGAAGAGGGACGTCGCTCCGAGGTAAGCTTTGTGGGAAAACGCCCTGAGACTCCTAATTTGCACCTGTCTAGCATTATTTCACATGTGAGGTTTTTCTTAGAAATAACATTCTTAGTATATGTGTTCTTACCTCATAATGGCCTATGGTGTTCAACTTGGTAATTCCATTTTCCAGAATAACAGAGGAAGCATCTACATCTAGAAGTTCTCTTGCTTGCGTATCTGACTGAAGGGCTGCCAAACAAACAAAGTTACATGGCAAACCTGTTCCATCCTTAGCAAAGAAAGTAAAAGGAGCAGTGCAATCCTATGCAGAGTTGTTGCAGCCTAAGCCCATTGTGGGCTTTAGTGTATCCCAAATAGAAGCATATTCTAAAAGACCTATCTTTTGTCTATTGGTTACAATTCCCAAAACAGTACAAGTTGTTAGATTTGTCTACAGAGATAAACAGTACAATCCTAAACACAGTTATGCCCTTCAAAATCTACTGAAGTTACTGAATGGTATAATTGCTTAGATTGCACAGTGAATTAACTCTGTGAGTTGCTTGGAATAATATTCTATTCCAGGGATGGCCAAACATGCTCAATGTAAGAGCTACACAGAATAAACAATAGATGTTTGACAGCCACACAACAGGAAGGAAGGGAGGGAGGGAAATAGATGGGGAGAGAGGAGGAGAGAGGTGGAAAGAAAGCAACTTTAACTTTAAATGCATTCTCCAAGCTCCTGGCTTGGAGAAGTTGGAGAAGAGGGCATTTTCCAACACCTCTTAAAGAAACTGTGGTCCACCCTCTCCTGAAAAAAATCGACATTAGACCCGGACGAATTGGCACATTACCGGCTGGTCTTGAATTTACCCTTTTTGAGTAAAATTATTGAGAGGGCAGTAACACTACAGTTACAGAGCTTTCTGGATGACACTTCCATTCTAGACCCTCACCAGTCCAGCTTCCACCCAGGTCATGGGACGGAAACAGTGCTGGTCGCCCTGGTGGATGACCTCCAGTGGCATCTGGATCGAGGCGGCTCGGCGGTACTGATGTTGTTGGACCTATCGGCAGCGTTTGATACGGTCGACCATCAGTTGCTGACCCGCCGTCTCGCCAACGCAGGGATTCAGGGGTTGGCCTTGCAATGGCTTTCCTCCTTCCTTGATGGTCGGGGACAAAGGGTGGCGATTGGGGGTGAACTGTCCCAGAGGCATGCGCTTGACTGTGGGGTGCCTCAGGGGGTGGTGCTGTCCCCAATGTTATTCAACATCTACATGCGCCCCCTTGCCCTGATTGCCCAGAGGTATGGGTTGGGTTGTCACCAGTACGCTGATGACACCAAGCTCTATCTATTGATGGATGGCCTGCCTGACTGTGTCCCAGAAAATTTGGACCTGGCATTACAAGCTGTGGCTGGATGGCTTAGGCTGAGTAGATTGAAGCTCAATCCAGCAAAGACAGAGGTCCTTTGCTTGAGTCTTGGAGGTCTGGGAAGGGAAATTCCCCTACCGGCGTTTGACAGTGCACCACTGGCAATGGCGCACAAGGTCAAAAGCTTGGGGCTGCTACTGGAGCCTGCCTTGACTATGGAGGCCCAGATAGCAGCCGCTGCTAAATCCGCGTTTTCCCATTTTAGGCGGGCAAGGCAGTTGGTCCCCTTCCTGGAGTGAGGCGATGTGGCAACAGTGATCCATGCAACGGTCACCTTGAGGCTGGACTACTGTAATGCCCTCTACATGGGGCTGCCCTTGTGCCGAACCCGGAAGCTGCAGTTAGTGCAGAACGTGGCCACCCAGCTGTTATTGGGGCTCCCCAGGTGGGAGTACATTCAGCCGGGACTGCAGGAACTGCACTGGCTACCAATAGTATACTGGATTTGTTACAAGGTTCTGGTTATTACCTTTAAAGCCCTATATGGCCTAGGACCTGCCTACCTTAGGGACCGTCTCTCCCCACATGTTCCCCAGAAAGTACTTAGATCGGGATCACAAAATCTATTAGTAATCCCGGGCCGAAGGAGGCCCGATTGAAATCAACCAGAGACAGGGCCTTCTCAATTGTAGCCCGCTGCTGGTGGAACCAACTGCCAGATGAAGTGAGGGCCTTGCGGAACCTTGTGCAGTTCCACAGGGCCTGCAAGACTGTCCTCTTCTGGCTGGCATTCAATTGACTCGGCACCGGCATTTAAGAGAAGTGGAAGAAGGCCGTTGCCTCCAGAATAGCACCAACTCAATAGTCTGTTTTAACTGTTTTAATCATTGCATATCTATTTTATTACTGAATGTGTAATTTTAATACTTATTAATTTAATTGTTTGTGGGATTTTATGTTGTGAGCTGCCCTGAGCCTGCTTCGGCGGGGAGGGCAGGATATAAATCAAATCAAATAAATAAATAATTTAAAGAGATAAATGCCTTCTCCAAGCTGGCCGATAGGGCAGTGGGGGCTTTGAGAGCCACACAATATGTGTAAAAGAGCCACATGCGGCTCCTGAACCGCAGTTTGGCCACCCCTGTTCTATTCCATTGCCACTACATCATTTTACCACAAATTTCTGTCCCATATCAAGACTTTATGAAGAGCTCCAATGCCAAAGCTGATGATGTAGTTGTTCCCAGTTACTCTTAGTATAGCTGTGGCCATGAGTTAGTGCAGCATTTATGCCTATATATGGGCTGTGGGCTGTAGCATTCTTCTCTGGTACACAGCTTAGATTGAGAACAGCAGGCCAAAGAGGTACTCAACATTCAGCAGTTCTAAACACTGGACACCATGCAGCTGGGTCAAAGGGGTGCACTGGGGGAACATCTGGTACCAACCCTTGCTGAGGTCACTGCATACCATGGCTATTCAGATAATCCTCCATAACCCAAGTGTTTTTCCCCTTGTGCTGTATAGCTCAAGATGACCTGAAGTGGATCCCATATAATGGGGTAATCAAGCACCCAGGAAGTTCCCACAGAAAGAAGGTTTTTAAAAGATCAGATGGTGTACACAACTCAAAGGCACCTGGGGCCCTTGTTCTAGCCCAAGCTGTTGGGGTGATTGAAAACCCAGGACTTTTCCACATGTAAGTGAGAGGTCTTTGCAGACTGGATGGACTGTACCTTATTTTAGTACACAGGCTGGGGTGATTGAGCACCCAGGACTTTCCCACAAGTGAGGTGGTCTTCCCAGAGCAGATAGAGTATACCACTCCACAAAGGGCAATGTCATATGGCTTGGAGATTTCTGAGCTGGACTGTTGCATGTATTACAGGTTCCTTTGTTTTGGCAGTGGAGACAGGCAAGCTAAACTGCCTGCCTCTTGTGGCATTTAAACATTGGCTGAGGAACATAGGGCAGTTTGTGCAGGATGAACTCCCTGCATGATCGAAAGGGGATTCATCTTAAGCAGCTTTGGGGTGGGGGGTGGGGCACAGGATAGCCAATCTTGGGGGTGATACACTAGCCACACCCCCAAGAGGATATAATGGCTAGGAATAGCTATTCTGCCAATTCCAGCCCTAATACTAGCCCTCTGCCCTTAGTTACCCTAATAGAAAGGCAAAGACCTAAGGAACGTGTAATCAAGAGAGTTGAGGCTGATTCTCCCCAGCATGTGCCTCTGTATTGTCCTTCTGTCCCCCTTCTCCATAAGCTGGTCCCCACATCAGGCAAAATGCTTATTTCTGGAGCAACATCCTTGGGTCAACAAATACCGCAATACTGTTTTGTGGCATTGTGCTAACCTAGCATTTCATTTCACCCAGTTCTAGATTCTTGAGAGTGTAGCACTTGTTATAAGGTTGCTGTATGGCAACCTACAAAAAAAGAAGTAATGTGTTAATCATATTACACTAACAATGCAAAGTGTACACAGAATTATTTCAGTTCTAGCCAACTGAAATCAAGTCATTTCAGAGTTCTTCCAGGCTAAGCCCAAGTAAGTAAACTACTTTAATATGACAAAACTGACTTTAGTATATCTTGTGTGTGTGTGTTCATTAACAGTTTTTCTCTCTTTTTCTGACAGTTCTAAATTGTCACATAATGAAAATTCCACTAAATGATAAAGAGAAAGAAATGCCTAAGATTTCATGTGCAACAGTGGCTGTCCATGTCTGAGCTTTCTTATCATTCACTATCTCTTTGCCGTTCCTCCCCCTGCCTGTTTGCTGCTTGCTGTTACATCTGAACTGATAGATGACACCTGTTCTCTACAATTCCAAGCAGAGGTTTAAGGCACAAACTATAGTTTTCTAGGCTGGATGCAATGACAATTTGTAGTTCATGTTAAACAGAAATAGCTAATGGAATCACAGCACACAAGGCAAGGAAGGAGGTGAAGGAGGAAGAGAAGGCATGTGAGCTAGAGGCTTAGTCATATATCTGAAACCATATTTAGCATAAGATGTGAACTAACCCTAAACAGGAAACTAAACACCCACTCACCCACCCACTCTATGAAACATGAAAATATAGAATTATAGTAGCGCTGCCTTACCAAGGCCCATTTTGTTGAGCTGGAGCCCATAAAGAGATCCATTTTTGTTTCGAAAGGTGTACAGGATCTTCTCTTTAGCCTGTCCTATGGTGTCACAGTCCAAAACATTAACCTGGATATTCTGAGTAGTGTCTTCAGCTTCACTCTCCGGAGGATTTTTAAACATAACATTCAATCCCTGAAGAGGCATAAAAATTGTTCCAAGTTACTTTAAAAACTGAAATTAGGCTAGAATATATAAGTTATGTGAAACATTAGGATCCATGCTAGGAGTCTTTTTTTAGTATCAGAGAAAACCCATATATGATTCTCAAGATGTCTCACACAATGTTTTCTCATGGTATACACAGCAAATGTGTTGAGTCAGATATGGCAATGTTAAAATCTTACAGCCATAGATAGCCTAAGGTAAGTCAGTAAGTAATAGCCTCAGGTACTCATCCATAGCATAAAAGTTAGTATAAAAGCATCCCACCCTACTGCATTATTGTGTGCATGGAAGAGTGAAGGCACTAACTTGTTATAGCTGTGACAGGCAGAGTGATGTAATGGTCAAAGTGTTGGACTAATATCTTAGACACCCAGGTTTGAATCCCCACTCTGCCATGGAAACTTGCTGAGTGACCTTCGACTAGTGACATACTTTCAGGCTAACCTACCTCATAAGATTGCTGTGAGAATAAATGGAGCAAAGGAGAAGAAGAAGAAAAGAAGAGATTGCATTTGTATCCTGTCTTTTACTACTCAAAGGAATCTCAGAGTGGCTTACAGTCTCTTTTCCCTTCCACTCCCCACAACGGATACCCTGTAAGGTAGGTGGAGCTGAGAGAGCTCTCCCAGAACTGCTCTTGAGCAGAACAGCTCTATGAGAACTTGTGATTGACTCAAGGTTACATCAGTAGGTGCAAGTGGAGGAATGGGGAATCAAACCCGGTTCTCCCTGATAAAAGTCCATACAATTAACCACTACACCAAAATGGCTCTTGATGTGAATGATGTGAGCCATTTTGGGTCTCCATGGGAAAAAAGGTGGAGTATAAATGTAGTAAAAAAATAAATTATACAAAACGTTTTAAAGTATCAATACTTATTTCCTAGCTACCTATATTATCACAGTTGATGATAAAAGAGATGGTTAGGTAACATTGAAGAATTTTTGCAGTCATTCATTGACAGAGTAAGTGGTCCCAAATTTCTAGCCTGGAAGCATTATTTTACCCTGGGAAGTGTTTACTTATATTAACATTGGATAGAGCTAAAAGTCTTGCAATGTTTTATGATGCTCACAAATATGAAACTAACATTATTTTTGTTCTCAGAAGTAAGCATTTGTTCTGTATATTTGGCAACAACATATATGCAGACATTACATGTTTATCTTTTTAATAAACTGTAATATGTGGTGAGCCTAAAAACTCTGCTCTTAAAAGAGTTGGAGTTTTGAAGGCTGTTCAAAGGCAGTATGCCATATAGTTTGACCAGAAGGGTCTCTACCTCAGCCTTCTACTGACAAACTGAACCCATGTGGCCTTCTAGTATATCAGGAAAATGGAGGTGGGGCTACTATTGACTACTAAGGATAGAAGAAATTACAAGGCTTAAAAATATTTACAGCTTTCCCTAGGAATATTAACTTACAAATTTTCAGCTATTAATCCTGGGATACACAGAACAGTTAACAGCCATGCTTTTATTTTTGGGGTGAAAACAGACCTTTCCTCACTTTCAGCAGTCTCACAGGGTAAATGTGAGTTGCTCTCAGACACTACAAATTATTGTCCAGTTTCCCACACAAACTGAGTTCAGAGACTGCCACAGTCTCTTTACTCTGCTCTGGTAAGACCTCACCTGGAGTATTGTATTCAGTTTTGGGCACCATATATTAAGAAGGATATAGACAAGCTGGAATGGGTCCAGAGGAGGGCAACGAAGATGGTGTGGGGTCTGGATACCAAGTCCTATGAAGAAAGGTTGAAGGAGCTGGGCATGTTTAGCCTGGAGAGGAGGTAGCTGAGAGGTGATATGATCTTCAAGTATTTAAAGGGCTGTCATATAGAGGATGGTGTGGAATTGTTTTCTGTGGCCCCAGAAGGTAGAACAAGAACCAATGGGTTGAAATTAAATCAAGAGTTACCAGCTCAACATCAGGAAGAGCTTCCTGACTGTTAGAGTGGTTCCTCAGTGGAACAGGCTTCCTCAGGAGGTGGTGGGCTCTCCTTCCTTGGATGGTCATCTGAAAGCAATGAGAATCCTGTGAATTTAGGGGGGGTATTTCTGAGTTTCCTGCATTGCGCATGGGGTTGGACTAGATGACCCTGGAGGTCACTTCCAACTGATTCTTCCCAAAGCATTTACTATACTAGCCTGCTTTTTCACAAAAGTCAGAGATTTACATAGTCTCCTAAGAAAGGTTCTCTCCCACTTAATACTCTAGACACACAAACCCTACCTTCACACTTTCACTGGTTTAACCTGCTCACACACAAACCATATTCTGAGACTGGATCCCTCAGTCTCTCTTTGAAAGTTCAGGACCTATCTGATCTGAGCTGACGGTGTAACTGATTTCTCTCCGCCCCATCCCACATCTAACTTCCTCAGCCATTTATGGCCCATGATTAGATATTAGCTGCTTTGTACACACAACAAACAGATACAAGGGGATTGGTGACTGATAGAATGGGGAGGACCTCAACCCATCCATCACAGATGCATGCGTGAAAATTCCCACTTCAAAAAGGCTTGCCATTTCATTTTCACAAAGTCTTGCCATTTCAAGCAGTACATGCAGGGCTCTGGGGAGTACCATTACTGATCACAGCTTATTAGAAGGGCCATGGAAAGTACTTTAGAGTATGTCTAACACATGTGAGGCAGATTTCTATTGTTTCTGTATAAGTACATATTCATATATATTCATACATTGATATCTGACAGGGAGCTTTCACTCACAAGTGTATACCCTAGACATCTTGTTGGTCTTTCAAGGTGTCACTGGACTCATATCCTGATATTCAGATATGTTTCTCATTTCATATCAGAATTGGTCCAGTCATTTCTGAAAAAAACATTCTGAGGAAACTTAATATGAAATGGCCTGATCTAAGGAGATGATCTAATGAGTGTTTTAATGACCTTTTTTGGTATGAACTTCAAGACTGTAGCTGTGATTCACTGGAAAGAGAACACAAAAGAGGAAGCAACCCTATCATGTGAAAAGAAGATATGTTATCTACAGGACATCATGGGGCATATTTCCTCTTTTACTCAATCTTCTGCTCAGCATCTTACTATTTAGAGTAAGCTAAATGAATTAATGGCTGATGTTGAATCAAATATACAGTGAGCACAAGAAACTTACAGGTCAGGCCCTGATGAGGAGAAGGGCACTGAGGTCTCATGCTGAAATAGCTGCTGTGCAACAATAGCACCATTCAAGGGCACACTTGGCGGGGAGAAGGAGAAAAACAGGCTCTACTAAACCCTAGGTTGATCCCTTCCAACATGTACTGCTCTGCAGAGGCAGAGGCCAGGAAGATGGGAGAATGAGCACTGCTGAACGTTTTTATGGTTGAAGTAAAAGGCTTGAAAATCATGAACAATGTCTCTACTTCTAGGAACACTTTCCTGGAAGTAAGCCTCAATGAATAAAATGGACTTACTTCTGAGTATACCTGCTTAAGCTAGCTCCTAATGTTCCTATATATGGGACTCAATTTTCAGCTGGGTACAACTTTAGTGCCCTGAATGCCATTCTTCGTGACAAACAGAATGGACTATTCAAATCAAGCAAATATATGCAAATTTAATTATGTTGCAAAATGAAGCTTTTCTTGCAAAAGAAACTTTGGCCTTGAGTGCATAGTGCACACAGAACCTGCATTATAATATACAACTTACTGCACTCCAAGTTTGTTTGTCATATTTGTAGGATATATAATAAAAACATACCACTGTGCTGAATTCAGTTACTTGCCACAGTAACCAGTCTTCATTCAGTGTGTACAAGGCCTTGCATGTTATTGCATCTACAGGACCTTTACTTATCCTTTGATTGAGTGTTGTTACAAGCAAATAGAATGGTTCTCCAACAGTTTCCTAAGAAACAAAACAAATACAGCTTATATTTTGCTTATTTGTTCTTAGTTTTATCATCATCCTTTGCATTTCCTTTTGAATTTTGAGTGCATTGAGCTTCCCATGCTCTGAACAGATGACTAGACAAACAAATGGATGCAAATGCCTATCACAAGTGGAAGTTTCAGATTGTGCACAAAAATAAACTGATGTCCCATCTATTATATTAAATAGTAAAAGTTGCAATACTTGCCCGAAGAAAAGCTGACAGGCAAACAGACATCCAATTTGTCAGCAGCTTTTCCACTACTGATTCCGTACGCCTTAGCATAAGCTTGGGTTGTATATTGCTAGACTGTTCCATCAGATCTCTCATCAAAACTTCTAGAATATGGGTTAAGTAGACTAGGTTTGTTTGCAATGCAATTGTCAAAAAAGATGCAAACCGGCACCTGTTTGTAAAGAGCACAGTAAGTTTGATGGCAAAAAAGAGAAGACTTTGGGATGTCACAACAAGCTAAAATATCTTTTAACCTAGATTTATTTTAAGTAATAACACCAATTTACTTTGCCACACACATACTTTGCCTGCTGGCACAAAATATGCTTTATAAAATTCAATAAAAATAAAAAAGGATATTGAAAAAGAATGAACTTTAGAAACTGCCATGAAAAAGGCACAAATGCTTACCATTAAAAGGCAGAATGGTGGAATAATTAAATGGCAGGTGCTGTCTGAACACAGACAATTAATTTGGCAAATAAAGCTAGAGTGTGTGCTATTTATGGCCCTGACAAGAACCCCAACACCAGTTACAAACTCTTACTACCACTCTACAGATAGCAAAAACAAAGCATAGGGCAGAAGCAATATGATTTGTCTATATAAACCAATAATTAGTGTGCCAATATTCTGTATAAGCTTCAAGGATGCAAGGGTTTGACAGATCACAAAAGAGAAAATTCAAGAACTACAATTGTCTCAAGTCAGACAAGGGTGTAACTTTGTAAATTTTCTCCTAGAAAAATCTCTGTCCTTTTTGATACCTGAGATTTTGCAGAAAGCGCTTCCTTGATGATATTTTAACGTTTTTGGTCGCCCCATGATTTTAAAAATTAATTTATTTAGGTTATTTATAGTCTACATTTCTCACTTGGACTCAAGGCAGACTACAGAAGAGTGAGTCAATTTATTGACATTCCTGTGGCAGTGAATTCCACATGTTAATCACCCTTTGGGTGAAGAAGTACTTCCTTTTATCCGTTCTAACCCAACTGCTCAGCAATTTCATTGAATGCCCATGAATTCCTGTATTGTGAGAAAGGGAGAAAAGTACTTCTTTCTCTACTTTCTCCATCCCATGCATTCAATAAGAACGTAAGAGAAGCCATGTTGGATCAGGCCAATGGCCCATCCAGTCCAACACTCTGTGTCACACAGTGGCCAAAAAACCCCAACAACAAGTGCCATCAGAAGGTTCACAAGTGGGTCTAGAAGCCCTTCCACTTTGCCACAGACAGTTCCAATAATACACTATGGCTAATAGCCACTGATGGATCTCTGCTCCATATTTTCATCCAATTCCCTCTTGAAGCTGGCTATTCTTGTAGCTGCCACCACCTCCTGTGGCAGTGAATTCCACACGTTAATCACCTTTGGGTGAAGAAGTACTTCCTTTTATCCGTTCTAACCCAACTGCTCAGCAATTTCATTAAATGCCCATGAATTCTTGTATTGTGAGAAAGGGAGAAAAGTACTTCTTTCTCTACTTTCTCCATCTCATGCATAATTTTGTAAACTTCTATCATGTCACCCCGCAGCCGACATTTCTCCAAGCTAAAGAGCCCCAAGCGTTTTAACCTTTCTTCATAGGGAAAGTGTTCCAAACCTTTAATCATTCTAGTTGCCCTTTTTGGGACTTTTTCCAGTGCTATAATATTCTTTTTGAGGTGTGGTGACCAAAATTGTACACAGTATTCCAAATGAGACCGCACCATCGATTTATACAAGGGCATTATGATACTGGCTGATTTGTTTTCAATTCCCTTCCTAATAATTCCCAGCATGGCGTTAGCTTTTTTATTGCAATCGCACACTGTCTTGACATTTTCAGTAAGTTATCTACCACAACCCCAAGATCTCTCTCTTGGTCAGTCTCTGCGAGTTCACACCCCATCAACTTGTATTTGTAGCTGGGATTCTTGGCCCCAATGTGCATTACTTTGCACTTGGCCACATTGAACTTCATCTGCCACATTGACGCCCACTCACCCAGCCTCAACAATAAACAATTAGTGTTGTAGAACCAACCAGATGTCTAAAAACAGAACTAAAGCAAAGTAGAAGTATTAACATGAAACATTAAATTATGAAAAAAATTACATACATAATAGAATCCTAGTTTCAGCAAGCTATATACATTAGTCCAGACCACTGGCCTGAATAATTGATAAAAGTAACTTTGTGAAACATTTAGTACAGTGTGACTCCATTGCTTCCATAGAAAAGTCCTCTTGACTAATTCAGTTTTGCATAATTTGTGGAAAATAAGGAGAGTGGGAGCCTTCTTGATCCCCTCAGGCAGGCCTTTCCATCAGGTGGGGGCCACAATGGAGAAGGCATGTGTCTGGACAGTTGTTGATTTTGCCCATTTGCAGGTTGGCACCCACGGAAAAGCCTTCTCTGATGAGCAAAGCTGCCATGGCAGAGCACAGGGGAAGAGGTAGTCTCACAGAAATGAGGGTTCAAGGTCATGAAGGGCTTTGTATGTGATAGCTAACACTTTACATTAAGTCCAGTAACTGATTGGCAGCCAGTGAAGTGCCTGCAGGATGGGAGTAATATGCATGCTCCAGCTAGATGTGGCATTCTGCACCAGGTGGAGTTTCTGAACTGATTTTGAGGGGAGGCCAATATAGAAAAGGAGGAATAAGAGATTGGATTTATACCCCACCCTTCACTCGGAGTCTCAGAGTGGCTTACAGTCTCCTTCCTGTCCTCTCCCCACAACAGATACCCTGTGAGCGGTAGGTCTGAGAGAGTTCTTTCAAGAACTGCTCTTGAGAAAACAGCTCTGAGAAAACTGTGGCTGGCCCAAGGTCACCCAGCAGCTGCATGTGGAGAAGTGGAAAATCAAACCCATTTTTCCAGATTAGAGTCTGCTGCTCTTAACCACTATACCAACTGACTATTACAGTAGTCTAGCCTTGACATTACTGCGGCGTGGATCCAGGTGGCCAAATTGGTCATATCAACAAGGTAAGGGGCCATCTTTCAGGTTAGGCTAAGTTAGAAGAAAAGCTTTTTGCAGCTGTATTAACTTGCTTCTCCAGTAAGAACATAGATACCACATTAGTACTACTAAAAGCAGGTGCTGGATAGAAGGCATACCTCCTACCCACTGTCCTACCCTTCCTTGCAATGCTTCAGTGCTACTGGCTTCAGTACAAAGCTCACTCCAGAGGCTTGTAGATGGGAGAAAACTGGAGACGTTTCCCTCTTCTACATATGTTGGGGTTTCATTGGATCTAAACCGACACTTCCAGCTAGCTGTAGTACTCATGAATTACTCCAGGTCCATTTGTCCGTTAATGAACTAAATATCCATCAGGGTACATAAAACAAAACCCATGCACACAAAAACAGTTTGCATGTTTCCAAGACATTTCTGTCCATTTTGATTTACTACTGCAATTATGCCTGTGCAATTAACTCTATTAAGAATCAGTTGCATTATCTGCCCATTTTATTTAATTAAAATTTATTTTGAGTACAACTCAGAGTGAGACATTGAAGAAAGAGTAAAACTGTTTTGGTGAAAATTTTGTGCATGATTAAACAAAACGAAATCTGGTATCTGTGTATTAAAAAGATCCTTTTAAAAATCTCTATAGGTTGAAGAAAGTAACTTATACATCATACCTGTCTTTCACAGAGAAGGTTTTCTGCTTTTCAAGAGTGTGGATCAGAGTAACAAGAAAATTCTTGTTACAGATTAATGCAAACAAGGCTGTAATACTTGCATCCTTACAATGTGGATTTCTGCTCTGTAATAGTTAAAACGCATTACTTCTAGGGTATTTCTAATGTGATATGCATTTTTTCTTAATTACATGTTTATCTTAGTCTGTAAATATCAAAATAAATGCTACTGCATTCATATGACATGACAGGGAAGGTAAAATAATCTATTTTATTTAACCAATATTTGCTAGTAACAGTCTGTAAAGTTTCACTGGACAGTTTTTCTTACCAGAACTTGATGGTATTATAAGAATTAAAGATTCAACGCACTTATCAAGAAAAGTTGGCCCAAATCTTCAGAACCTAGCTTATCTCCCTGATATCAAGGATTTACAGGTATATATGCTCATTCTTATTCAGACTTTCCATAGTCATTCATTCAGATTTACAACCTGCATGTCATTACAATAATTGTCACAGATATATGCCTTATTTATTTTGAGAAAAGACAAAATAAAAACGGTCAGGTGGAGGGAGAGACACAATAGTTTAAAGATGCAAGATGAAGTCTAACATCACCTCACATTCTTCACATCTAAAAGCATCAACATTAAAATGACAATACTGCACCATTACTGCATTACCTATATTTTGCCACCTGTCATGTTTCTCAAAATGAAAAATGAATTTTATGCATGTTATGCATGAGAATCAGCTAAACTTTCTGCTCACAATTTATTTTAATGTATGTAATATATTTGCTACTTTTTCTACACAAGCAACACAAGGTTCCATATAAATATTACAATAAAATTAGATTACAAAAATCCTACTACCACCGTGCCCCTTTCTGCTAAACAAGTTGCATGAGACCTGAAATTAAAGATAAATACTTACAAGTGGTTGACTAGTGTCTTCAATGAAGAGAGATGCCAAGTTGTCAGACTAAAATTAAAGGTAAGTAGATATGTCACTACTAGAAACTTTGAAATATTGCACAAACATAAATAGTATGTTTTTTTTTCATATAAATAGTTTTTTAAGGTTGAAAAAAACCTGAAAAAACAGTGAAGGATCTGGGCTTTGTTAGCATAGATAACTGCATGTATTCTGTATGAAGAACAAATCAGATTATATTAAGTATTCAAAACAGCAACAATATATAATGAAGCAAATGATTTTTCACTGGAAGACTTTAGCAAAAACTCATCCATGACATTCAGATTTCAATTTAAACTGTCTTAAAATGGATTTACATAAAAATTTCTGGATTAATGTTAGCACAATGAATTGAATTTTTGTGGGTTGTCACACAGCGACATGGCCTTCTGAGCAGTGTACATTGCAACACAACCTCTGAAGAATGACCAAACAATGGGTTAAACTCAGATCCATTGCACTGTGAGCTATCTCTTCGTGTGTATGTAGCTACATAGAGCTCTTAAAAAAAAAAAAAAAGCCAAGCTATGTTAGCAAAAACTTGGTAGAATCATTAGGTGAATCCTTACTGCTAATTTTGTGTACAAGACAGAAACAATCTTCAAATACAGCTCTTCCTTGATCACATCCAAAGCAGGCAGGTATACAATTCAGAGAACAGGGCAGATGGTGGCAATTGCAGAACTCTGTTCCTTCTCCTGCTGCTACCGTCCATCCTTACAAGCCTTTTGCCCCCTCTCTAGAGAGATTCTGAGATCAGAAGCAAGGCCAGCTGGGAGACAAGCCCTTGGCAGGCCAAGGAAAATAGAGGGAAATACAACATAAGAACTTAACATAAGAGCTGCCATACTGGCTCAGCCCAGTAGTCCATCCCATCCAGCATCCTGTTGCATACAGCAGCCAACTAGTTGCCCTTGAAGGCCAGCAAGGGTATCCCTCATGTTGGTTGCTTTATAGCATTAGCATTCAGAGGTTTGCTGTCTCTAAATATGGAGGTTGCCTTTAGCTATCTTGACCAATAGCAACAGAAGCTGTCTAAGCCTCTTTTAATGAGGAAAGTGTGTGAGAGCGGGAGAGAGGAAGACAAGGCCAGCTTAACCCATTTTGCTGCATTCCTTCTGTGCCCCCCAGCAGGGTCCATTGCTCCAAATTCAACACCTCTGCAGCTATCTTCAACACGAATGCCAAAGGCAGGTGTGGGTGCCAATAAACAATGCAAGCCATGCTTGTAACTTCCTCTCATGTTGCTGACACCACTGATATGACACCCCAAGCTGCTCTGGCCCAACCTAGATGCAAGACAGGAGGTACAGTGACTAAATCTTCTTTTGCTGCTATGGGGCACTCAGAGGTGATAACCTGTAAATATGTGAGTCTAAATCTACAAGTTTTACTAATTGAAATCAACAAGTTTTAGTCCCTTTGAGCATTTCCCCCTATTGTATTAGAGTCATTAATTGTGTGAAAACCCACTATAAAATAGGGTTGCCAATCTCCAGTTGGAGGCAGGGGATCTCCTAGTTTGGAGGCCCTTTCCCCACTTCAAGGTTATCAGAAAGTGATGGGGGGGGGCGGAATGTCCACTGGGCACTCCATTATACCCTATGGAGACTGGTTCCCATAGGGCATAATGGAGAATAGATCTGTAGGTATCTGGGGCTCTGGGGGGGCTGTTTCTTGAGGTAGAGTCACCAAATTTTAAACATAGAATCTGGTTCCCCTCCTCAAAAAATCCACCAAATTTCAAAATGGGGTCCAATTCTATGACCCCCAAAAGAAGATACCCCTATTCTCCATTATTTCCAAATACAGGGAAGATATTTAAAAAGTGTGTGATCCCTATAAATGTGATAGCCAGAACTCCCTTCAGAGTTCAATCATGATTGTCACAACCTTGCTCCTGGCTCTGTCCTCAAAGTCTCCACCCCCAAAGTCCCCAGGTATTTATTGAGTTGGGCCTGGCAACCCTACTATAAACTAGGAATTTGAGCCATTTCCCTTACAGAAAAAGGATTATAACAACCAACCCCCAGTCACTCATGGAGTCATTTACCTCTGGGAAAAAAGCTCTAAGAACAAAGTGTGTATAGTCAAGGAAGGGGATTGTTTCAAAACTATCAACCACATCCAATTTTTCCATCTGTAGTTCAGCAAATCCTGTAACAAAGATAAGATTTCTTGGAACATTGGTTTGGATAATGTAACATTATGTTAATTACAGCTTTCAATATGATTCTGGAAAGTGGTTATTAAAGAGAGTTCTCACAGTATGCATTATCTTTGTACCCAATTTTTATGGGATGTAAAATATTGATTGCATGTACTTTTTTATAGGCAATTTTCCTGACAAAAATCATTGCATATTATTCCTTGGTGGCCTGAATGGTAACCAACAGAGGAAGGGCTGCCATAACATCTATCATACTTTTGATATACTTTTGTACATCGCTCAGAGCCCAGCTTGGGCCAGGATGGGACAATTAACAAATCTAACATGATGATGATGATGCATTGCTTACCAGCAGGAGGAAAAAGGAAGAGTGGGAATGGCAACGTACAGGAACATGGTTGCTGACTAGCCAGCATCTCTCAGTGAAGGATATGAGGTGTGGTTGGTTCATACCCTGGGCACTGCTGGCCTGTCAACAGGCTTTGCTGCACAATACCTGTCTGCCCACGAGATCTGGAGCCACCACTCAACAGTGACATTGATTACCACCATTTGCTTCCTTTCATTGACTACCAATACTTATTCTATCACACTATCTGCTAATACTGATATTTAAAAGCTATATTTTATAAGTAACACAGCTTTGCAAATAAAATAATGCATGTTCTCAAGTGAAGCAGACTCTAAAAAGGAAAACATATCTAGGACTCAATCTACCCTTCCACACACAAAAAACAGCCATTGAACCCCACCATAACGTATTTCTTTGCGAAGTTCACATTCCAGTAGTTCCAGGTGTTCACTCAGTTTGCGGTTTAATTGCTTGGATTTTCTTTGAGTGACAAAGACTGCAACTGTGGGGGGGGGGGAAATCAAAATTTTATTACTACAAAATATGCAAATATGTGCATGTATTATATATATGCATATATTTACATTCATTTTATGAAAAAAGCTACAGAACTGATCATTAGATTCCACAATAATATGTCTCAGATCAACTCAAACAGACAGCCACATAGGACAGGCTGCTCAAACTTGTTCTGGTTTCTAAAGGACATTTAATGTACTTGGAACCTTTACTTTCCCCACAGGAGTGAATCTCAGCCTAATGCTTGAAAGTGAATGGATACAGTCAGGGGGACCATTGTGCAGGGATACTTTGACCACTGTTCACTACAGTGCCAGTGGTGACAGGCCATTTCCTCCCCCCTCTTTTTAAAAAAATTAATATTTCAATTAAATTTCCCCCCTCTCTCGAACATATCCCAGTATTTACTGTGTCGTTTAAAATTTAATTGGAGCTACAGGGCACAGTCCCAACTAGAACTCATCTGCTCCTGTATAATAAGTGCACTGCCAGTCTTAAATTAGATAGAACAGCAGTACTAATACACCTTCATGCTAAGTTTTCCCCTTTTGCCATTTCTGCAGACATCACTCAGATAATCTCTCGCACTTCACTACATCAAATTTGAAAGCAGACATACACAGTTTCACCAGAAAGCCTTACATGGAAGACTACTGCTGTTTAGACACACAAACCAACTTTATAACCAACCAGTACCATTTAAAATAACTGTACAATACAGAGCATCTAACAATTATTTGATAGCCTGCCTGAACCGTGACGAACGAATGAGCCGAAAGAGATAATTAAGCTTTCATTCACATGTTTTTATAGAAGCAAAAAGATATTACTTACCCCCAATTACTACAGGGATGAACAAAAGAATGAAAAGAAATGAATAGTTGGGTGATTCATTTGGAACTATATGCTCATGGTTTCCTACTTTCACCTAGTGAATAAATAAAAAACTGAGTAAGCAGAAAAGTGTTAAAGATATATATTGTATCAAATGATGGTCTATTTGTAAACAAACTGGCCTATGCCATAAAAGGATGTAGGTCAAAATTATCTTTTCCCAATTTAGTATTAATTCATAAAGTGTAACACCACTGTTGATTTAAAAAAAAATTTTTTTTTTTTTGCCCAGCATTTCTGCCTTGGGAATCTTACATGAAAAGTAATATCCAAAGAGAGGGTCTGATGTTTGAACTGAAGCTTTAGGCCTATTCACAGAGTGTGCAAAATGAGTGCAGACACATGTTCACCCATCACACCTACGGTTCCCAGTCTCCTGCTGGCAGTGGGGTTTCCCCTGATTTTGAGGCCCACTGTCATGCAACTGGCTGGTGGGGGAGCCCCACCCCCAAAGAGCATCAGTGCGCTGCAATGTGCCCAGCATGGTGATGTCACCAGAAGTGATGTTATCACACTGGGCATGTTGCCAGGGGATGCTCTATTGCTTGGGGGGAAACTCTATGATAACAATAGAGTTTTTTTCCTAAGTGATAAAGCGTCCCCCTCTGGCAATGTGCCCGGTGTGATAACATTACTTCCAGGTGATGTTATCGTGCTACACACACTTTGCGTGTGCGAGGAACATCCCCCGCAGGGACACAGGAGGACCTGGCAACCCTAACCTCACCCCATCCCATCTCTTCCAGTCTGGGTTGTCAACTGCTGATTAAGGACCACACAGTGCAAACTGGAGTGAAACAACAAAACTGTGCACCAATTTTCAAGTAAACAATTATCAAAATATATTCATAACAATTCATATATTAGCAATCATACATACAAAACCCTCACACATATATCAAACATACAAAAACATACATCAGCACTACCAACAATGAAAGTCACTGTGTTTTCTCAAAAGGTGGCTCTTCTGGTTCCAAATTCACAATTCTTGCTTGTGCTGATAAAGCTTCTGCTTCGGAAACTCGTCAGTAGTCCACTCACAAGAGACTCTCCAGTGCTTGCTCCCAAGAAGTAACGATAAATCATTCCATGTTGAAAGTCCAATAAACTCCACATGCCGCTAACTCGAGCCGCTCCTCTGCAGACCGCTTCTTCTTCAATAAGCCGCCAGTTGAAAGATCAAATTACATTCTCGCTGGCTTGTGTAGTGTTTCACACCAAGGCTTTGTCAGACATAAATCCTTCACTTCTAATCCAGGTTCACTCACTCACAAAAACTTCCTAGAACAATACTGTGTTCTCTTTTTTTGTGTGTGTGCTGAAAAAACTACACAAGCTGATGCGAGTGTAATTTGAGCTTTCAACTGGCGGTCTACTGAAGAAGTAGCGGTCTGCAGAGGAACCGCTTGAGTTAGTGGCTTGTGGAGTTTCTTGGAATTTCGTCATGGAATGATTTATTGTTACTTCTTGGGAGCAAGCACGTGTTATCAAAATTGCTGGGGTCTAGTTTTTTGATGGGGGAATTAGCAAGAAGTAGACCAGAGGTAGAGATTAGAAGTGATCTTGTACCAATTTATAGAGGTGCAGTTTCAGAAAGAAAACTCCAGAATAAATATATTTTTAAAAATGTTTACTATAGAAAAATATGCAAAGATACAATCACACATTCAAGCAATCAAACACTCATAAGAGGCTAGGAAATAAGGAGTGAGGAACAGAGATTTTTAGGAATTATTGCAGAAGCGATATCTACCTTTCCAGGTGTGGTCCAAGGAACCATGAAGCAGAAGACATGAAGGTGGAAAGTGGCCCAAACAGAGTTTGGGAGTGCAAGTCTGTGAATGGCCATGAGCTGGCCTTGATATAACCAGATTTATGCCCTCAGGTAGTGATGTCAGGTGACTTGTGTCATGTATGTCAGATAACCTGTGACACTACATGACACCTCTTACACATCACTATTGACATCACCAAAGGAGCAAGCTCCCAGGAGTTCGGCAAGATTAGTGAGTCATGAGGGGTTTACCTAAGATAAACTACCTTAAACAAAGGAAATAATTGGTCAATTTAGAGCCATGCTGAAATCTACTGTAACACCATAGCTAACACAATGGGGATGGTCTGAATGGTAGGATTAGGTCCTAGGCAAGGATCTCTCTCTTAGGCTTCTTTGTATCCAGCGATCTCTTAAATGGGTGACAGGAACAGTCTTTTGCTACATGTGGGGGCATAGCAGCAAGCTCTATTGTTCAGCAACTGGCTACTTCCATTTGCATCTGCACTGACACACCCGGAGTATGTGATGCTCCTGCTTTGCTCTCATGGTGCTGAGCAGGAACAAGATGGATCCAGGATTTCTTCCATCACGGCTTCTGGTGAAGGCTGCCCTTAGGTGCTGTCTTCATTTGACTGGAGTGCAGTTGTGTTCTGCATGGCTTGGCAGCTTCTTGGGGAAGCCTGGTCTGGATTCCTTCTGTGCAGGAGAATGCACACTGTCACAGAAATGTTAGGAACAGGCAGGGAGTTTTCCTTGGCTAGAGTGATTGCTACTTGGCCCCACACAGAGTGAAATGTCCATATTGGCTGGTGCTCATGTAATTGATTGGACTCAAGTAAGGCTGAGAGTCCAATGTAGCAGGATGCATGTACTGAATAAGGATACCCAGTCCATAATAACTAAGAGTCCAGAGAGTGTGGCAACAGGGCCAGAATGAACCCAGTTCATCAAAGATGGAGGAAGGAGCTTGGGCTTACACTGGAGACTCTCTTGTGAGTGGACTACTGACAGGTTTTCTAAGCAGAAGCTTTATCAGTGCAAGCAAGAATTGTGAATTTGGAATCCAGAAGAGCCACCTTTTGAGAAAACACAGTGACTTTAATTGTTGATAGTGCTGATGTATGTGTGTCGGTTTTGTATGTATGATTGCTAATACATTAATTGTTATGAATATATTTTGGTAATTGTTTACTTGAAAATTGCTGCAGTTTTGTTGTTTCACTCTGGGTTGCCAACTGGCCAGCTTTACACTGATAGGGCCAGATTTTGCCCCTTCTGACTGTCAGATTTGTTTCCCCCACAAAATAGGAATAGGATAGAGGTTGATTTTTAACTATTTCAAAGTGCTTTTTAAGGCAAAGGAAATCGCTACACTCTCAGAACCTCACACTGCCTAGACACCAAGCAGCAGAGGAACTTAGCATAAACTGGCCCACGGGAGATCCAGCTGATGTGCAGTGACATGCCTACGTGACCTGGAAGTGATGTTATCATGTCAGAGCAACACTTTGGTATTTAGGCAAACACTCTATGGTAGAAGCCAAATTTATCATAGAGTTTTTACTCAAATACCAAAGTGCCGCCCCAGCATTGCTGATGTGATGACATCACTTCTGGGTCATGTGGACAGTTATGCAGCCATATCATTACGTATCATCAGAGTCTCCCTCCTGCTCCCAGTAAGCCCTGCCATCCCCCACTGGTTGCCAGGAGGGACCAGGCAATCCTAGGAAAAGTATTTTGCCCTTGATTGTGCGCTATAGGCAGATAAGACCAGAGGGTTGTTCTTTTTTGAAAAAAAAACCTGAAACTTTTGATTTCTGTTGAAAAAGTTTTTCCAGATCCAGTTGACAGGGAATGATTGTCATTCACATATTCACTCATCAGTAAGTTCCATTAGGTTCAGTGGGGCTTACTCCCATGTTACTGTGCACAAGACTGCAGCCTTGAAAATATAAACCACCCACATACTGAGTCAGACCTTTGGTACTTTAAGTCTGACTATGATTAGAAATGAGGGCTGTAGTCAGGATTTCAAATGGGGGACTGATTGGTGGGGTCATAAACTTCCATGGCAGGTTAACTGAAGGGACCAGATTATAAAATACAGTGTATATAATTTCCCCAAATGTTCTGAGGCTATATAAAGTTTCTCTTTATTTTTAATTGAATGTTTTACGGCAATTTTGCCAGGGCTAGCCTGGCAGCAGGCAGAAGGGTGAGAGGCAGGGACATGGGGATGATCCAGAAATAATGTGCAGTAGCTCTAGGAAATCAGAAACTCTGTGCTTTTAACACAGGCTTTCCATTGATTCTTACAGCTAACCTATGTAGGATAGGGTTAGGATTAGGGATAAAGCAGTGACTACAATGTAACAACTAGCGATGGGCATGAACCCAGTTTGACATGAACCAGGCTAGTTCATGTAGCACTAACTAGGCTGGTTTGCAAAGCATGAACCAGGGGTTCAGGAGACTGATTCATCCCCGAACCCACCCACAAACCTCTTCATGGAGGTTCATGGGTGGGTTTGGGAGTGAGATCCGAAGGCATTCAAATGCGTTTGGATCCCACTTCTTGGTCAGACTCGGGACACCCAGCCTAGCCCGACTGAGCTGTGAGAGTGAATGGACCAGTTAATGCAATGGCAAAGTTCAGGGTTCATGAAAACCCCCAAAGTATGAACCTCCATTTTCCAGTACATGCCCATCCCTAGTAGTGACACAATTAACATCTTTTTATCATTATTTTTCTCCTGCAGCCACTTGGATCAGTGGTGGGCAAGAAGGGTGGGTGGCAGGAGGCCTGACAGCCCTATTTTATGATTATAATTAATTAGTTCATGTTTTTATTTAGAAAACACCTAAATAAGTAATAGATAAACTGATCTTTTTTTGTGACAAGTTAAAAATTAAGGTTAAAATTAACCTGCCAGTGGCTGATTGAGATGTGCTGACCCTGGACAGTTCACTGTCCTGCATAGAGCTAGAATGTGTAATGGAAAGTCCAGTTCTTTTTTGGATCTCACCCAGTGGTACTGGGAACTCTATATTGTTTTTTTCCCCTTCGACAAACATGGCTAGTTTACTTTCTGAGCCCTGGAAGATACCACTAGCAGACAAAGAATGCAGAAACCAATGCAGAGAAACTGGAGGGAGCTTGGTATGAGAAAATTACTTAGGAAGTTAAAGTACTTTCACATTCTGAATTCTAAAACATCAGTTTGAGGTTCTAACCTCTAAAGATTAATTAGACTATGGGAGTCACCAGTCTCTCTTCAGTCTGGACACTGGTCTATTTAACACAGTTACAAACACCAATGCAGTACATTCATTGCACATCTGACTGATGAAAAGGAAAAATAGATTTGAGCATCATCATCATACAGAACACCTCATTCTAAATCCTGGGTGATCACATCCAATGGATTCAAATACCATTGGAATCAATATGGGGGATTGCACAGCATAAATGCCAAGTCACCAAGCAGTAGTATCCCAGCACCATGATTTAATAGTGGTGTTAGACAGGAATCAAACCACTGGAGCACAGTGCTTCCAAAACTCATCCCTGACAGAACCTTCAGAAAAATACCAAGGATGGTGACTCTGAAAGCCATGACAAGTTCAGGAAATCATATTGTGCTGAATTTTCCATCTGTCACCATCAGGGCAATCAAGGCAGTTTCAGTATTGAAGGTGAGTCAGAAATCTGAACTAGATAATTAATTTCATTCACCAACATTGGGAGTCATGCATGCCCAAGCACCCTGAGCAAAAATAAGGCATCTGTGGCCAGTTTATGGTTGTTAAAATCATATCAGGTCTAGTAACGTTTCTTCAGAAAGGATTTCAAGACTGCTTCCTTCAAAAGAATCATAATCACATACACTATGATAAGTATAGGCCAGGGATTTAAGAATCTATTGATTGAATTAAATTAGTAGTATGAATGATTTTATTGTATATTTTGTTTTAATTTTATATTGTTTTAACTGCTGTTAGCCACCCTGAGCCTGTCAGGGGAGGGTGGGATATAAATTTGATAAAATAAAATAAAATAAATAAAATAGTGATTTTGACAGTACTTCCAACCAAAGCAGCACCTGCTTTTAAAATAATCCCTATAGGCTCTGAGGAGAGGCAGTAGTAATCAGTAAGGCTCCAGGAGAACCTCTCAGCAGAGAACTGTCTCGCTTAAAGGTAAGTGGCCTTCTGATGGGGTTCTGGCCTGACAGGGCTGGCAGTAGGCGGGTCACAGTGAGGCTACCCAATGAAAGGGGGGAGTGGTGACAGACAGAGTGCAAGGTCACTCCTATGGTTGCCACAACTTAAGGACTGAGCCAACATGTTGAGGTTTTATTATATCTATGATTGCAATCTGAAATTAGACCACAGCTCTGAGGATAGAGTTAATCTAATTTATTAGAATGATATGGCCTAGGGGTGCCAAACTGTGGCTAGGGAGACAAATGCGGCTCTTTCACACATATTGTGTGGATCCCAGAGGTTGAGGAGGAACTTAATGCAAGCTTACTCTCAAATAAGCACACTTAGCATTGGGACCCCAGTCAGCCTGGAGAACTGATCTGTAGGTAGATGCCTACTCCCACTGTGTGTGAAGCAGGGAAGGAGGGGGAAGTAGGCAGGCTTGTAAGCTCTTCTCCTCCACCATAAAGGTGGCCCTGGAGACCTAGAGTGGGAAAAAAATAATTCCCTAACCTTTCCCTATACTGGTCTTATAGGACTGTTATTCTCAGCTTTTATTTTAAGAAAAAAATTTCCTTCAAGTATGGTCTGGTTGTAAAGTGCATACATATGTATTTTATCTTTCTGTGCAAAGGAAGTATTAAAGAGTTTTAATAAAGATGTGTGCGTGATATTTGTTAATGTCTTGAGGCTCTCAAACATCTGATATTTTTCTCTGTGGCTCTTACATTAAGCAAGTTTGGCTACCCCTGATATGGACTGTTCCCAGATCATGATACCTGGGATACATTCAGATTATGGAAAGGTCACTTCATTATGGAATAGCTTTAAATATATTCCTACTACTTCAGAACAATATTCATGAGCAATTAATGAAGTTCTTGTGATTACAAAAAAAGTTAATAACTTTTAACTTACCCAGACTTTCACCTTGGACATATCAACTGTTCCATTAATTAAATTCTTTTCCCACTTGGCTCTGCTGTGTATAGTACTACGACTTTCAGTTATAGTAATATTTTGCACAGTGAAAGTTATATTCACAGCACTGTCATAATTCATAACAACCTCAATCTCATTTACTAAAATATTTAACTTATCATTTTCTTTCTGGAAAGGAACAGAAAGAAACATAAAATACTCAGCAAAATTCAATAAGCAAACAATGCCCACCCATCAATGTTTAAAAATGACTTTAGAAAAAAACAACCAACCATTCTTACATGTATTTTTAACTCCAGCTCAGGTTCCATATCTGTTGTGAGTTCGTAGTGAATAAATTTAGGATCAGGATCATACTGTAATGTACTGCAATTTACATATTTCTTCTCTACTTCTAGTTCAAGATAAGTAAACTTAGTCTCTTCCTTAGATTCAGTCTTTGGAGACTGAAAATGACAAGTACTATCTACAGAACATGAAAAATTCTAAAACAAAACAACAAAATGGAACAGAGGTGAGAAAACAATAAAGCGTAGAAAGAGTTTAAACAACAGTAATTTCTAGAATGCAATTACTATTGCTCTGCTTGCAATCCCATGCGTTGTAGGGTGATACAAGATTTAACATAGTATTTAAAATGGCAATATGGTCAAGTGGCTAAGGCAGAACATGCCAAAGATAAATTCAGACAAGACAAAGGTAACGCTTGTTGGAAAAGCTAATGCTTTGCAGGAAAAGCTAATGCTCTGTACCTGTTTTGGCCAGAGTAGAGTTGACATTTGCAGAGCAGTTTAAGAGTTTGGGGTGCCCACAGTGCCTTGCTCTTTGAACAAGCAGTTTGGGGCAGCAGTCAAGAGCGCTCTCTATTAACTGTATCTGGTTCAAGAACAGTTCTGTTTCTTAGACTCAGCTGACCTGGCTACACTAATCCACATTTTTGTCAATCTGTGGTTAGACTGCTATAACATGCTGTATGCAGGGCTTCCTTTGAAGCTATCCCAGAAACTGCCATTAGTTTTTAAAAATAATTTAATCAAATTTTATTAAAATTCTATTTGGTGGTAACTTTCATAACAATAAAATACAGTACTGGGTTATACAATTAAATCAAGAAATCAGAACTGCCAGACAATAATGTAATTCAAATATAACTTAAAATTTACAATTGCAATAAATCTATTCATGCCCCCAGCAGGGGACAGGCATGAAGGAGGCATGCCCAGTGGGAGGGGGCTATCAAAATATGGCCCCTTGGTCAAAGAACCCAGTAGCTGCATCTGCCTGTCTGGCTGTAGCAGACAGATAGGTGAGGTTCAGAGTCTTGACCCCACCAGACACCTTCCCAGTGGGTTGTGTATGTGTGAAAAACTCCCTCCCACCAAGGTGGGGAGGCTATATAGAAATATGGGTCCTTGGACCAGGAAACCAGTAGCTTAGCCTTTCTGCCTGTGGTGTGGCTGCCAGAGGGCGGGGGGGATTAACATGTAGTGACTGATGCAGGCTGCTGGGTTCACCAGAAGTCCCCCCCCCATGGCCTGAATATGAAGTTCAAAACATCCAACAAATAGGTTGGGGTTTTTTTGCCTGGGGTGCAGAACTCACACAGAGAGGGGGATTGTTGGTCACATCTGACAAACCCGCCCCCTTCCCCAATTTCCTGGAGTGAGAAACATGCACAGAGGGGGAGGATGGTGGTCATGTCTGACAAACTCTTTGGGGGTGGGTGCCTGGGGCACAAAACATGCACAGTGGGAGAGGATGTAACCTACACATCCTTTATATCAGTAAAATGTATAATAAAATTATGTATGTGTGTGTATATATACATACACATAATTTTTTTCAAGAAAGCCAGCTGTTTAATATATACCAGCACATCGCTGCTTGTATGTATAAAAGAAAAGGTCTAAAATGTTGATCTTGCTGTAGCCAAGAATTTTATGACGCTTCTGAGTAAGGAAGTTTCCTATTTACTTTTATGGCAATTAACAGAATTGTAATATATAAAATATTCTAAGTAATGTCCTAAACTATTTAAATTGGCAACTATTTGCTCATCAAACTGTAAAAATATTCCTTATGAGGCCTTCGATTTATTTGGACACTACAATGAAAAAATTATTACAGCATCAGTTCTATGCCATTTAAACCCCTGCAGGTTGGGGGGAGGGAGTCAGAGAAGAGCATAAGACTCACATCCAAAGTTTGTCTGCGTTCATCTGAAATAATCAACCTATCTATCACATTTAGATTTCTTCCATGTATGGTTATATTGCGACCTCCACTGCAACAAAGAAACACAAGAAGTTAGAAAAGCTTAAATGTGACTTTTTTGTGTACCTGATTATCTTACCAATCCATCTTGCCTTTATTCAGTAACTAGCTTGATACCCATGCTTCGCTACAGTATTTAACTACCTTTAATCCAGATGTAATACTGAATTCTGAATGATCTTCAGCCCTCACCTGGAGATTGGCAACAATGGTTTCCGAGGAAATTGCTGGTTTTGAGGGTGGAATCTATGGCATTGTACCTGTCTGAGGTCCCATCCCTCCTCAAACTCCACTGTCTCCAGGATCCACCCCTCAAATCTCCAGGAATTTCCCAATCTGGAGTTGGCAACCCTATCTCCTTCCCAGGCAACCATCAACCTACTTTGATCTGCCCCTCTGACTTCAGCTTTCCATCTCCTCCCCCTCCCTGCAGCCTTTACCTAGGAAAAGGACAGTCTTACATCATTTTCCTCTCCCCCTTTTGATTGTATTTTATGATGTTGTAAGCCGCCCTGAGTCCGCTTGCGGAGAGGGCGGGATATAAATTGAAAGTAATAAATAAATAAATAAATTGATCTGTACAACAACTCTGTGAGGTAGATTAGGTTGAAAGTCTGTGACTGGTCTGAAATCACAGTGTAGACCAAAGCAGGAGGGAAGTGACCTCAGCAGGGTATAATGACACAGAATCCACCCTGCAAAGCAGCCATTTTCTCCAGGGGAGCTGATATTTACCATCTGGAGAGCAGTTATAATTCTGGGTGTTGATGAGTCAATCAGGACACCTGCTTTTATAATGGAAGTCTAAAACACTGCATGCATTAGGTCATTCATCTATATGTGTATCTTTCCCAATACATGAATAGAAGAATGATCAGCCAGCAGCCAAAATGATATTTCTTGATGTTTATAGGGTTACATATGTAAATTCTAGTGAGCTTCCAAAAAGCTAGGGGAGCATACACTTTCTACAGTTAACATACAAACTAAATTATCAGATTTTTGGATTCTAAGGGTTGTAAAATACAAAGGCATCTCAAAATGATTTTTCTACAACAGATTTCCACAGAATATACATATGGAAGATTTTGGATTTACAACAATTGCATGAACATTTATCTCCAATCACAGTTTTGGAGAAAATACTGTTTGACAGATCTTAAGCAAAATTTCCATGTATGTGTGTGCAGGGGAGCAGTATCAATACCAGTGAATTAAATCTGCAAAATGCATTGATTTACAAAGACTGAGAAACTTCCAAAGATCAGAACAAACCTTTTCTACTTGAGAATAATAAAAAATGCAAGACACACCATTACCATCAGCCAGAGTAATCCTAGCCAATCACAAGTGAAAAGGAAATAAAACAAATTAATTACCATCCTGCCATGTTTATTCTCTGCCTTCTCCATATGACATTTATGATACTGTTTTATACCCAGCCAGGATCTGCTTGTGTTGGGAGTTCCTGTCAAGTGTTCTAACTTTGGCATCAAACAACAAATTCTGCTAGTTTTTAAGGGAAAGAGGCCAAATCCCTATTTCACAAGCCCTAACTGTATTTTTTTTAAAGCTCTAGATTGGCCATAAGTTTCATAAAAATTAGAGGGGGAAATGTGATCTATTTACTATTATTTATGAAATAAATAAATGTAAACTGTAGCTGCTTCTTCTTAGTACCTAATTGGAAATAAATTTATCTAAATAATTATTTTATTTTATTTACCTCATTTATACCCCACTTTTCATCATTTTACTTATATTTTACTTATATTTTCCATTCTTCATTTTTCAAATGATAGTGTGTGTGCGTGTATGTGTGTATAAACAAGTGATAGGGTTGCTAACCTCCAGGTAGCACCTGGAGATCTCTCACTATGATATTAGATCTCTGGATAACAGAGACTAGTTCCCTGGAGAAAATGGCTGCTTTGGAGGATGGACTTTATGGTATTATACTGTACTGAACTTCCTCCCTTCCCCAAACCCTGCTCTTCCTAGGATCCACCCCCCAAATCTTCAAGTATTTCCCAACCCAGAGCCGGCAACCCTAGCAAATGAAAATGCAAAGCTTTTCCAGGTTTTTTTGTGCTGATGTGCACTGAGTATGGGTATACCAGTACCTTTTTTGTTGGTGGAGGCTGAGGAAGTAAGGGCCACAGTCCAGAGGCTGGGTGAGAAGGTGGCAGGTGCACCTGAGGCCCACACCTGCCTGAGACAGCCATTCTAGTATCCCATTGCATCTACTGACATCACTAGCAGGTGCAATGCAGGGATGAAGGGCCCAAGAAAATACAGGCCAAGCTGCACCTGAGCAATCACCCTGCTGCCCTGCAAACTGGCCTCAGGAGAGAACCTGAGGAGGGAGATGTCTCAGGCAGCAGATGGACCAGGGGAGAGTCCCTTGACAGTGGAGTAGCAGGGAGAGGTTAGGGAGCTTCACCAGCAGGTAAGTTCTGGCTCTTTTTAAACAACAACAAAAATCTCACTGTGATAATGTAAATTGAATTGGATAATTAACTCCTCAGATGACATAAACAGCAGAGTATTACTCAATTTTGCAGGACTTCCTCTATCATTGCTATGATTTTGAAGTCTTGTGTGAACAGGGAAATGCACGTAATGGTGCCAGAACCAAAGGTTCTGCATATCTGCGAGAATCACATTTGATCAAACATTTCTTCTCTGTCCCCGGACTGCCTCCTTCCCAGAAAAGTCTGCTGCTGGAAGCACACTTGGTGTAATTAGTAGACTGTTCAAAGCCACCAAGTAATACATCATCTTTCAGTTTGCAAAAATATATCATAAGGATTGTGTACAACACATAATAAACAATACAATAATGACAGAGGCCAGCGGTGCTAGGGCCTTTTATAGTAACAGAAACCCCAAGGGGGCAAAAAACCCTGTCCTCAAATGAATAGATAAAAGTTCAGACTTGGAAATAGTCCAACTGAAATTCACAATTCTCCTGAAGAGTGTAGCTTCAACGCAGCTGCTTTCTTAAAAAGACATCTCTCTAGATTTTGATGACATTTCAATTCTTTCTTCAGTTTAACGGCTCAATTATTTAGGAACCCCGTTCTACATTCTCTAATCACAGCATTAAACTTCTCATTTCAGTGTGAACATTGGGCTTGATGTTCACACTGAAATGAGAAGCTTAATTTTCAGTTGAATTTCAGTTGGATTTCTATTCATTTTGGGATGGGGGTTTCTGACTCCTTGCAGTTTCTGTTACTTTAAAAGACCCTGGCACCACCGGCCTCTATCATTATTGTATTGTTTGCAAACTGAAAGATGGTGTATTAGTTGGTGGCTTTGATCAGTCCTTCCCAGAAAAGGCTTCCTGTGCATTATCCACAGGGGTTGTTTTGTAGGGGGGAAAAGGCGCAGGAGCTCAGTAGCATATCTCATTTGTACATGCCCTGGGATCTGTGTGCAGCAGGGAGAGAACTCCCCACTGCGTGCAAACCCTGACTGGAGGTTCAGGAGCTGCACTCCTGTGAGCTCCTGCTGAATTTAAGGCCTGATTACCCACTTGTTCCTACAAATTTTAACAGTAAAAATAAGTGGCTTGTGCCATTCATATAAGCAAGAAAATCAAGTTCCCCAGAGTAGATAATGAATAAGTATGTTCTTTAAGGCACAAAATATTCAGAGCAACTCACAGTACCATCCTAAGTACAGTTCTACTCTTCTAACCCCATTGACATAAATGGATTTAGAAGGGTATAATCCTTCTTAGGATGGCATGACGAGTCACTGCTCCCTCCCGAAAAATGAAGATGGGAAATTGGCCTGTTAAGTCTGGAGAGTTTACATAATCCTGGCATTAAAAAACTGGGATGGATGGGAATTTCCAGGGCTTTTTTTGAGCAGGAAAACACAGGAAAGTAGTTCTGGTTGGCTTGGCTTCAGAATGTGTGGCCTAATATGCAAATGAGTTCCTGCTGGGCTTTTCCTACAAAGAAAGCCCACATGAAACAATGGTAACATCAGGGGGTGTGGCCTAATATGCAAATAAGTTCCTGCTGGGCTTTTTCTACAAACAAAGCCCTGGGAATTTCCAAACTGTTTATCCCGCCCAGTACTTCATTTGTCACAGCGAAACTTCAAAGTTGATCATCTGTCACAACTGTAATAAAGGGACCCAGCTGCAGACATTATCAGGACTTCTGTATACTTGAGAGAATTCCATGATATATCAAAAATGGTTTATAACTTTTTAAAAGATGTCCTCCACAACCTGATAATGATGTGACTATTGCCATTTCCCTCAGAATTTTAAATGCGGTGACATCAATTAAAAGGGACAAGATGGAGAAATTGGCTTGCACAAACCCCTGAGCGGACACAGAAATCTGGAGTGGGAATTATTAATTTGGGGAAAGCATTTCTGGGTTGTTTATTCCCTTTCTTATACAATCTGGAAACTTGACCTATAAAAGTTGACAGATCTACTGATGTTAATTTAACTACCCTGGTTTGCAGTATTAAGTCAAAATAGCTTTGAAACCACTGAACATTTAGATACCATTTACTACTTTTTAAATAAGGGAAAAAAAGATTACCTTAACCAGGAGATATTTGGAAAGATCCTAGAACATACTGGGAGAGAGACATAGTACAGTAGCACAGGAAGTGAACAACTAAACCCATCTGCCTTTACACATATGCTCTTGGCTTCTTTGCGACTTGGTGGTAAACAAAATTTCATGTGTGTGTCATTTAGCACTTCTGTGACAGGGATGCTGGTAGAAAAAAAAAGAATATTCCTTAAAACAAAGGAATCATAAATCTAACAACATTGTATCTGAGAAAGCGTGAGGGCATACAAAAACTCATACCTCGAATAAAACTTTACTGGTCTTAAAGGTGCCACTGGACTCAAACTTTGTTCTACCACTTCAGATCAACACGGCTACTCACCTGGATCAACTCTGTTGCTGCTTTTTTTTTTTTTTTTTAAATAACTAATTTGTGAGCTCACATCACCATGGAATGCAAAATTAACTTAATGGAAAGTTAAAGCTTCACTTAAAGTTCACAAGAAAAGCACCACCAGCACTTCATAGTTTTCCCAGAGTCTGAAAACTTATATTTGCTTATAGTATTAGTGGTTCTTTTTAAAATTCCTGACTCTCTTCACAATTATAGCCCCCAAGATTTCCAAGGCTGCTGGAATAGCTATTAAATCATGATTTGTTTCAGACACTGGCCGCTTCCCAATCTATCACTTGCTAATGTTATTGTTGTGGTTTAGGGACACAGCAATTTTAAAAGCAAATATTTGTATTATTTTCTCTTTCCATTTATAAATGTGGGAAATTCAAAAATCACTTTTTATCATTACCAGTGAAATATTTGTGCTCACAAGTCTATAATTAGGATATCTCTCTGGCCTAGGAGCTAGTACATATCAGTAGCTTCCTTCCAAGGGAGGGGCTTCTTCATCTTCTGTGTGTGGCGTAAGTAGAAGAAGGATTTGAACAGGAAACTCAGTGCTACAAAATATACAAACTCACCACATAAACTAAAGGAGTGAAGAGAAAACTTGGCTCATCAGCACAGAGGAAGAAAGAGGTGAAAGCAAGGAAAACTTGAATTGAATTTTGTGAGCTCTGCCTATTCCTTTTTATTAGTTGATAAAAAGCTACCTGCTAAAAAGCATTTGCCGATGAAATGGCCTGCCAGACAAGGTGCATAAAGCACCTTGATTTATGCCACTGTATTTTTATTACTGTTGGAAGTTGCTTTTATGTGCAGTAGAAATAGGGTATAAATGCATAAAAGGAACAAGTTGGAAAGGATTCTAAAGAAGACTATCCTTGGATAAGCAGATTTGTAGAAGGCTGGACCTGATGATCACACTAGAGAAAACTGAAATATATGGATAGCCTTGTTTCAGTGGATTTCAAAAGAAGACATGGAAAGACACCTGGTGGCTGTTGGGGTGTGGCTTTCCCCTGCTGGTCAGCTTACTGGGGGTGGGAAGGAGCCTGAAAAACCAGGGGATCCCCTGCTGAGACATGGCAAGCCTACACTGCCCAGCTACAATCCTAACACTTGGAAAGGGGAATTTATCATTTTGAAGTAATACTTGAATGCAGGGCTGTATGGAGGCACTATGGGACTCTGAATGGACTGAGCTGGAAACCCGTCTCTTCTCATGTTCATAACACCAGTTATTAGGGTTGCCAATCCCCAGTTGGGGCAGAGGAGTCCCTGGTTTGGAGGCCCTCCCCCTGCTTCAGATTTATCAGAAAGCAGGGGGAGGGGAGGTAAAATTCTGCTGGCCACTCCATTATACCCTATGGAGACCAGTTCCCATAGGGTATAATAAAGAATCAATCTGAGAGTATCTGGGACTCTAGGGAGGCTTTTTTTTGAGAAAGAGGCACTAAATTTTCAGCATAGTGTCTGGTGCCTCTCCTCAAAACACCCTCCAAGTTTCAAAAGGATTGGACCAGAGGGTCCAATTTTATGAGCCCCAAAAGAAAGTGCCCCTATCCTCCATTATTTCCAACGAAGGGAAGGCATTTAAAAGGAGCACAGTCCCTTTAAATGTAATGGCCAGAACTCACTTCGGAGTTCAATCATGCTTGTCACAAACTTGCTCCTGGCTCCACCCCCCAAGGACTCCTGGATCCATTCCAAAGTCCCCAGATATTTCTTGAATCAGACCTGGCACAACTACCACTTGTAGGAACCACACTAAGACTTTTGAAATGACTGAGCTCCTCTATCCTTGTTAATGGTCTTGGCCACCTTTACCATTAGGCAACAAATTCACTGTGGTAGCCCTCACAGATGACCTTCGATGGCATCTGGGTCAAGGCGGGTCAGCGCTGCTGTTGCTCCTAAATCTTACAGCAGCGTTTGACACGGTCGATTACGATCGCATGACCCACCACCCTGCCGACATTGGAGTTCAGGGGGTAGCCTTACAGTGGTTTTCCTCTTTTCTCTGTGGTCGGGGACAAAGGGTGGCGATTGGCGAGCAGATCTCCTGGCGTTACCCACTGGAACGTGGTTTTCCACAGGGAGCTATCCTCTCGCCAATGATATTCAACATCTATATGCGCCCCCTTGCCCAGATTGCGAAAGGTTTTGGGTTGGGTTGTCACCAGTATGCAGATGACACCCAGCTCTATCTGTTGATGGATGGACGGACGGACTCCGCCCCAATTCATTTGACCAGGGCATTGGAAGTGGTGGCTGGTTGGTTACAGTTGAGGCGGCTGAAGCTTAATCCAGCAAAGACGGAGGTCCTGTGTCTGAGCCGTGGTGCGCTAAGAACAGGTATCCAACTTCCCACCTTGGATGGTGCACCTCTCGTGCTAGCTCAGAAGGTGAGGAGTTTGGGAGTGATGCTGGATGCCACCCTTTCTATGGAGGCCCAGGTCACAGCAGTTGCATGGTCTGCCTTTTTCCGTCTTCGGCAGGTCAAACAACTAGCGCCCTATCTGGCTCCCCAGGACCTAACCACAGCGATCCATGCAATGGTCACTTCCATTACTGTAACTCACTCTACGCAGGCTTGCCCTTGGGATTAATCTGGAAACTCCAACAAGTGCTGAATGCAGCAGCATGATTGCTGATTAAAGTGCCTGTATGGGCGGGCAGTCAGCTGCTGTTGCACAGTCTGCACTGGCTACCAACTGAGTACCAGATCCATTTCAAGGTTTTAGTATTAACTTTTAAAGCCTTATGCGGCCTGGGACCTACATACCTATGGGACTGTCTCTCCCCATACAAGCCCTGGAGGCCTCTACAATCGGCCAATCAACATCTTCTGACCATCCCTGGCCCAAAGGATGTCCGGTTTGCCTCGACCAGAGCCAGGGCCAAAAAGGTGGAATCAGTTCCCCAAGGAGATGCAGGCCCTTCCGAATTTATTGCCATTCCGAGGGCCTGTAAAATGGAGCTGTTCCAACAGGCTTTTGGCTGAGGCAGGCAGGCATCCTCACACCAGCTAACTGGCCTCCCTGCACTGACCGCATCCTGTGTCCAATCTGTGAATGGATGTACATATCTATACACTGATGCTGCCTTATTTTAATTTATTTTAATGGTTTTAGCTGTTTAATTTTAATTGTCTTATGTGATTTTAATTATTTATTATCTTGTAATCTGCCCTGAGCCTGACCTGGGAAAAGGCGGACAAGAAATAAGCATAAATAAATAAATAAATAAATTCAAGCCAGAGCCTTTCAACTGATATGCCAATGCCTAGGGTTCTAAGGGAATGTGATCTCCAAAGATATTACTTTCCAAAACGGCACCATTAACTCCCCAGCACAAAACCAGTATGCAGGCCAGAGAAAGTCTGTTTTAGGCTTGCCAGTCCCCAAGTCTGGGTGGGGGATCCCCTGGATTTGCAGGCTCCTCCTCATCAGCAGCCAGCTGGCAGGCAGGGGGAAGCCCTGATCCAACAGTCATTATGTGACTTTCGATCCCAGGCAGGTTCAGAAGCTTGCAACTGTTTTTAAATCTTAGCAAGACTGAAGCTGTAGGAAGGCAAGCAGGAAGAGCCACATGTGTGTGAAAGTCCAATTCCTTTGTTCCTTTTGCATTCCTTTGAGAAGCTGTTTGCATAGTAAAAGACATAGCGAAGCGTTAACTAGAACCTGAGTATGGGACAGAGGAAAACTACACTCTCTAGACCAGGGGTGTCCAAACTGCAGCATGTGGCTCTTTCACACATATTGTGAGGCTCTTGAAGCCCCCACCACCCCATTGGCTGGCTTGGAGAAGGCATTCATCTCTTTAAATCACTTATCCAAGCCAAGCTAGCCAGAAGCCTGGAGAATGTGTTTTAAATTAAAGTGCATGACCCAGCTCAATGTGCCTCTACAATGGCATGAGGGGACAGAAGTCTTCTTTTGGCTTTTGCAGCAGCTTCATGGATGTTGGTGGGCAACATCTCCCAGTCCTAGAATGCTTACTTAGGCATAAAGCTAATAAGGAATGTATTTCTTCCTTCTTTTCAATCAAGAGCGCTTGTTTTTCTTTCTCTTTTTATTTGCTGTAGCTGTCTTGAACTTTGAGAATAATTACATTTGACGTTATGAAAACAGCAGTCTCTTTGGTAAGAGTACACAGTTTTGTACTCTAAGAGCACATTTTGTATAGTAGTTCTTATGGTCATCTTCTGAACTTATGCTCACACACATACAAATATCACATGTAGACTGAGCACAATTATATTATTAATAATCCTGCTCCCCAGATTTTTGTTCAGTTTTTGGACCAAGGAAAAAGTAAAAGCAACAGAAACAGCTCCAGGTTTTAAAGAACTATGAATAAAAGAGGCAACCCACTCAATTGCAAAGACAATGTCTTTTCTATACTCTAATAATAATTTCAAATATTTCTTGACTGTAGGGTTAATCACTGAATGTAATATAGATGAGTGTACATTTTAAAGACACAACAATTGATGATATTTGTAACTCACTGATCTGGTTTGCAGCTACTAGTTCCACTTATCTCCATCAAAATATTTGATGCTGTAAAATTTGTTCCTCTGACCAGTAATTCACTTTTGCCTAATGTTGATATCCACATAGGTTTAATTGAAGTGATGTTCATGGGCTATGAAAAACAAAAGATCAATGATCACTCATGTGCTTGAATATTTTCAAAAAAATAACACTTCAAATTTTGCCAACACAAGGGATAAAAGTTTCTCATTACTGAGGCAAAGAAGAGACAGTACAGGGTGGACTTGTCCCATAGTTATGGTCGAGGCAATGAAAAGTGGGCAGAAAGTTGGGGGAACCAGCAAAAGTGCAGGAAACAAACATGCAAAAAAAAAAGGAAAGGCTCATTTTTGATTGCTAGGAGAAGATAAGGGTAAAAGAACCGGGGCGGGGGGAGGGGGACTCCCAGGAAAATGTGTGGCAAAAACTACTGGCTCCAGAACACGTGTGGAAGACAGCATTTAAGCCAAACAGTAAGAGGCCAGAACTGATGCAATAACACTGTGCAGAAAACCATAAAGTGACCTTAAGCAAACATCCCAGCCTCAGCTCTGCAAATGGGAATAATAATGCTAACCTATCTTGTAGGCCTACTGTAATAATTCCAACAAGATGATAATATTGAACCAGTTTGCACTCCAAAGCACTGTACAAATGCTAAGCCATGCCATATACCAAATATGCCAAATCATTGTTGAGAATGAAGGGATTTTATATGCAGTCTGAGATATAACATGGGGTGCATGTGTGTGTACCATTCAGAGGAGGGGGAAAAGGCCAAAAAAAAATGTGTGTGCAAATTCAGCAGGAAATCATTTTTCTACAAATCTGAAATATTTATTTTGTTGTTTAAGAAGAGGATGAAACATGTTGAAACACATACAGCTGATATTTAATGTTATCATAGAAATAAACAAAATTAAACCTGGCACAATGTCCAACAAAAATCTGGGAATCGCCACCCAGTTAGAAATTTTTAAAATTTTATTTATTTATTTTATTTCTATCCCACCCTTCCCACAAATGGGCTCAGGATGGGTTATTTATTTATTATTTTATTCAATTTATTGGCCACCCTCAGGGCAGGCTACAACACACACAAATACATGATTTAACTTAAAAGCATTAAAACCAAGTCCAGATAAAATCAAGTCACATTACAAGATGGCAAAAAAGTTACAGTTTCTGAACTTCATGGGGGTATTTTAGGAGGTGGGGGAAAGTGAGAGAGTGCCAGACTGTGCACTGTCCCATCACTGTCCTCAACCATAAGCCTTGTGGAACATCTCTGCCTTACATGCCCTGCGGAAAGGTAGTAAATCCTGCAGGGAACAGATGCTCTCTGGCAGAGAGTTCCACCAGGCACCGGCCAACGCCAAAAAAGCCCTGGCCCTAGTTGATGACAGCTGGATCTCTCTTGGGCCGGGAACCACTTGAGTGCAATGCTCTTCTGGGGGCATGCTGCGAGAGGTATGTGAGTCCCTAGTCACAGCGGGCCTTAAAAGCTACAACATAAAAGACTAATAACAATAAAACCAACTATAAAACTGTAAAAGAACATTCATCCCTAAAAATAAGATGGTGATCTAAAAATAATTTCACAGTGTCCTAGCACAACACAATATAACGGAAGAGAAAAGAGAGGCTAGAGCCCATAAGAGTTTTCCAGATGGTAAAGGTCATTGCTCATCAGATAGATCCAGAGCAGGTATTGTAGTCCAGCAATAGATCCAGAGCAGGCACTGTAGTCCAACAATACAACATCACAGCAGACCATAGCAGGAGGGGACAGATGGTGTTTGATGTCTGCTGCCTCACCCAAAAGCCTGGTGGAACAGCTCCATTTTACAGGCCCTATGACAGGTCTCTGATCTCTATTGGGGGCTTATTCCACCAGGTTGGGGCCAGGGCCAAGAATGTCCTAGCCATGGTTGAGTCTAGATGGATGTCCTCTTAGGGATTACAGTAGGTGCTGGTCCAGTGAGTGCAAGCCTCATTGGGGCACATATAGGGAAAGGTGGTCCAGCATGTATGTTGGTCCCTGGCTGCTAAGGGTCTTAAAGGTTAAAACCACACCTTGAAACAGATCTGGAATTCTATTGGCAGTTGGTGCAATTGATGCAGCATTGGCTGAATGTGCGCATGTGGAGACATCACAGTCAGCACACGAACTATTGCATTCTGCACTAGCTGCAGTTTCTGGGTCAGGTACAAGGGAAGCCCTGCATACAGTGAGGTACAGCAGTCCAATCTGGAAGTAACAGTTGCATGGATTACTGTAGCTAAGTTGCAGGTATAGAGATATAGCACCAATTGCCACACTTGCCGCAGATGGAAAAAAAGCTTACTTGGCAACCATGGTGACCTGGACCTCCATTGATAGTGAGGCCTCCACGATTGCCCCTAGGTGCCGTACTCTTGGTGCTGGTGTCAATAACACCCTACCAGGTGCTGAGAGCCAAATTTCCATAACCATCCCCCACAGCTCAAGTATGGGACCTCCATCTTGCTGGATTCAGCTTCAGCCAGCTCTGCTGCAACCAACCAGCCACAGCCCCCAAAGTACTGTCCAAGGTATCTGGGGCCAAGTCTGTCCATCCATTAACAGATAGAACTGGGTGTTATCAGCATATTTAGTTCAGTGGGAAAGTCAGGAATGTACTTCTTTTGTACTTCCAAGAAAAAAACAATGAGGCTTTCAAGTTCTGAAGTTTGGGCTGATATTCAAAGACTGGGTGAATGGACAGATATTTAGAGCTCAGAGGGTGTCAGTGTATGTGCAGGCGACAGACCACTGCTGACAGCAAAGGATCTAATTGACATTAGATGATCTGACTGACAGGGGCATCTGGAACATGGCCAGATTGCATCAGCCAGAGTGATGTGACCATGACTCAGCACTACACCTGATTGGTCACTTACCTAGAGGACATGTATAAATGTACAGTAGTACTCTGCTACTTGTTGGAGGTTGGATGGTGAATTGTGTGCGGAGCATTTTGCTAGTCTGTATTATAGTTGTAAATAAATGTATATAGCTAGTCTAATCGCAGCTGTGTACAAGACTGGATTCTTTTGCATCTTCAGAAACTTCTCTCACTAAACACGGAAGACCAACAGGGTTATGGGCCCAGCATGCTTCTGCTGTGAGTAGAGGAGGTGTGTGTTGGAGAAAGACGCAGAAGTGCTTCGGAGGTTAGGAGAAAGCTGTCTCAGTGGAGGAGAACAGCAGTAGCAGAGAAGCAGGTGCTGAGCAGGATGGCTACAGCGGCAGCTACGGTGCTGATAGATAAGCTGACTCCTACTAACTACAACGTGTGGGCGTTGCGTATAGAACATTTTCTTAAGCGAGAGGGGCTGTGGAACTGTGTATCAGCTCCTCCTGCGGACTTCACACCTGAAGATGCTGTCCGTACCAGAAGGTTCTCGCAACCATAATACTAAGTATATCGGATGATCAGTTGGTGCATGTCGGAGGAAAACAGCAGGCAAAGGAAGCCTGGGATATGCTCAAGGCCGTGTATGTGCAGACAACAGCTGGCTCGCTGATAGAACTGACGAGGAAGCTGTATCAGAAGAGAATGCTGGCTGGGGAGATGGTGAGAGACCATCTCAACAGCTTATCTGCATGCTTCCAAGAGCTAGAGCAGCGAGGTAAAACAATTCCGGAAGAAGATAAGGTGTATATAATACTGAGCTCTCTGCACGAGAGATTTGATATGTTGTTGATGGCATTTGAGGGCCAGGACACTGATAAACTTACTTTAAACTACATAATTGGGAAGCTCCTGGCAGAAGACCAAAGGCAGCAAGAGTGCAGAGAGCAGGCAGCCCACACTCGCAAAGCCAGCAGAAGCAAGAGCCTGAGAGTGTGGGAGGTGCCTCTAACTGGCAGCAGTCACCGAAGGAGAGAGTGTTGCAAGTAAAGAAAAAATGTTTCTTTTGCGTCAGCGAAAAACATCTGAGAAGGAGTTGCCCTGAGCTACGGAGAGGCAAGCAGAAGTCTTCGCAGAACCAGCAAGCGACACTGGTGAGGACTGTCTCGGGTCTGCAGAGAGCACCGTGGATTATCGACTCCGGGGCCACCCAGATGTTCTGCTGTGAGGAGAGACTGCTAGTAAAGTAAAGTAAGTAAAGTAAGTTTATTTTTATATCCCGCCCTCCCCCGCCAAAGGCGGGCTCAGGGCGGCTCACAGACATGGAAACCATGATTTAGATAAAATACAATGTAAACAAGAATTTTAAAATACAATTCAATTACATAAATTAATTAAAATAGATAAAAACAGGTACTATAAGGTGCTATAGGTCACAATCATACATAAGATGGCTAGATGGATACAGGTCAGTTCCAATTTCAGTTTAGTCAGGTTCTATCTTAAAAGCAAGCTGGAAGAGAAAAGTTTTGCAAGCCCTGTGGAATTGATTCAGGTCCCGCAGGGCTCGCATCGTCTCTGGAAGTTGATTCCACCATCGAGGGGCCATTGATGAAAAAGCTTGCTCCTTAGTTGTCTTCAGTCTAGCTTCTCTTGGCCCAGGGATTTTTAAAAGATTTTGAGAGCTGGATCTCAGTGCTCTCTGAGGGACATATGGGGAGAGGCGGTCCCTAAGGTAGGCAGGTCCTCGGCCATATAGGGCTTTAAAGGTAATAACCAGCACCTTATAGCAAACACGGTACATGACCGGCAGCCAGTGCAGGTCCCGCAGCCCAGGCTGCACGTGTTCCCACCGAGGTAGTCCCACCAGCAGCCTGGCCGCCGCGTTCTGCACTACCTGAAGTTTCTGTGTTTGGTATAAGGGCAGCCCCATGTAGAGGGCATTGCAGTAGTCTAGTCTCGAGGTGACCGTTGCGTGGATCACAGTTGCTAGGTCGCCGCGTTCCAAGAAGGGAGCCAACTGCCTCGCCCTCTTGAGGTGGAAGAAGGTGGCTCTAGCAGTGGCAGCTATCTGGGCCTCCATTGATAAAGAGGATTCCAATAGCACTCCCAGGCTCTTGACCCTGCGCACTGGTATCAGTGGTGCACCGTCAAAAGCCGGTAGGGTGATTTCCCCTCCTGGTCCCACGCAAAGGACCTCAGTCTTCACCGGATTCAACTTCAGCCCGCTCAGCCTGAGCCAGTCAGCCACGTCGGTCCAGTTTGTAACGCTCGGTCCAGATTTATAGGGACATCACCAGTCCGGTCGTCCATCAATAGATAGAGCTGGGTATCATCAGCGTACTGATGACAGCCAAGCCCGTACCTCCGTGCAATCTGGGCAAGGGGGCGCATAAAGATGTTGAACAACATCGGGGAGAGAACTGCCCCCTGAGGCACCCCACAGTGAAGTGGGTGTCTCTGGGACAGCTCCCCCCCAATTGCCACCCTTTGTCCCCGACCTTCAAGGAAGGAGGAGAGCCACTGTAAGGCTAGCCCCCGAATTCCTGCGTCAGCGAGGTGGCGGGACAGCAGCCGATGATCGACCATATCGAACGCAGCCGATAGGTCTAGCAGTAGCAATACTGCCGAGCCGCCTCGGTCCAGTTGCCGCTGGAGGTCATCCATGAGGGCGACCAAGACTGTTTCTGTCCCATGGCCCGGGCGAAAGCCAGACTGGCACGGGTCCAAGACGGAAGCGTCCTCCAAAAAGTCCTGTAACTGCAACGCCACACCCCTCTCGATAATTTTGCCCAAAAAGGGCAAATTTGAGACCGGTCGGTAATGTGCCAATTCGGCCGGATCTGATGTAGCTTTTTTCAGGAGAGGGCGGACCACTGCCTCTTTCAGGGGTGTTGGGAAAGTACCCTCTGAAAGGGATCGATTTATGATGCCCCGTATAGGACACCTTAGTTCCTCCTGGCAGGCCTTAATTAGCCAGGAGGGGCATGGGTCCAGATCACAAGTTGTGGATCGTGCAGTGCCAAGAATTCTGTCGACTTCCTCCAAGCTGAGTGGGTCAAAGCAGTCCAGAGTTAAATCAGAAGACACGCATTGGGCCTCGAGTTCACTTACTGCATCTAAGTTGGCAGGGCAGTCGTGGCGGAGCGATTGGACCTTATCTGCAAAAAATTTCGCAAAAGCCTCACAGCCAATCTCCAATTCCTTAGCCTTTGAATTGCCCTGTGGCAATGTAGTAAGATTCCGAATTATTCTAAATAGTTGAGCCGGGCGCGAATTTGCAGATGCAATCTTAGCCGCAAAGTATGTTTTCTTTGCGGTCTTGATTGCCATCTCATAGGACTTCATAAACTTCCTATAAGATGTTCTAGTCACTTCGTCGCGGGTACGCCGCCATTGCCTCTCTAGCCGTCTAAGACCTTGTTTCAGCTGGCATAATTCCGGGGTATACCACGAAGCCAGCCTAATCCGAGGTTGCAGAGGGCGTCATGGTGTGATCTCTTCGATGGCCCTAGAGAGCCGGCTATTCCAGGTCTCAACCAGGCCATCGAGAGAATCGCCAGAGGGCCAGGGATCCCGCAGAACCATTTGGAACCGTTCCGGGTCCATTTGGCTCCGCGGGCGAGCCATAATAGGCTCCTCGCCTAAACAGGTTTGGGGAGGCATATCTACACGGGCCTTGAGGGCGAAGTGATCCGACCACGGCACCGCCTCTGCGGTTATATCGCTCACTGCAACCCCAGCCGCAAAGATCAAGTCCAACATGTGTCCCGCCTGATGAGTGGGGGTTACAACAAATTGAGAGAGTCCCAGTGTCGCCATGGAAGACACTAGGTCCGTCGCCTGATTAGAGGACGGGTCATCAGCATGCTAGAAGACAATGAGCCTGCAAGTCTTTGGTTTGTGAGTCTAGCTGATGGCAGAAAGGCTGAGGTCCTCTGCCAAGGAACTGTGTACTTTCCTGAACTAAAGCACAAATTTGTGAACGTGCTTTGTGTGCCTAGTCTAGAGACAAGCCTACTAAGTGTCTCAGCATTGGCAAAGGCAGGCTTTACTGTATCCTTTTATGTAAGTAACTGTAAAATATTTAAGGCATGTGAACTATTGGCCAGAGGTGTATTGAGAGACAATGTGTATGTGCTGGATCAGAAAGGAGTGAAAGCACAAGCTGCATGTAACAAATAGCCTCATCACAAATATATTCATAGGTTGCATAGAAGGCTGGGGCATGCAAGTTACAACACTATTAATAAGACCCTGGCCATTCTACAAGGTGAAAAGGTTGAGTCCTGCAGTGCCTATCTTGATTGTAATGTGTGTAAGCAGGGAGAATCTAAGGGCTACCCGGTGGCCAAAGTAAGCAACAGAGTCTCTGAGAGGCCCCTACAGCTAATTCATGCCGAAGTGATCGGCCCTTATGCCCCCAGTGTATCTAAAAACAAATATGCGTTAATCTTGGTTGATGACCACAGTTGTTTTACTTGGGTGTATGCCATGAAACAAAAGTCAGAAGTGTGTTCAACATTCAGATACTGGGCTAATGGTATGCAAAGGCAGTTAAATTGCAAGATAAGTGCTTTGCAGACAGATATGGGGAGAGAGTTTGTAGGAAAACAATTTGCCTCCTGGCTCAGAGACCAGGGAATACATCACAGAATTGCTAATGTTTCTGCCCCAGCAGAAAATGGGGTGGCACAGAGAAAAGGGGGAGTACTTCAGACAATGCTTCACGCTATGTTGAATGATAGCGAGCTAAAAATAACTTACTGGGGAGAAGCACTGAAGACAGCGTGCTTTATAATAGACAGGTTATGGACTCAAGCAATAAATGACATTCCATACAGGGTGCTGTATGGGAAGAAACCATGCTTAGATTTCCTTAGAATCTTTGGCTCCAAGGCTTGGGTCAATGTAACATTAGATAAAAGACAAAAAGGGGGTGCCAGAGCAAGGAAATTGCTATTCTTGGGATACCAAAATGGAATGAAGGTGTACAGATTTGCAGATGAGCATAATATGCTGTGATTTAGCAGGTCTGCCTCATTCTGTGAAGACGAAAGTTGGAGCAGGGTACATGCAAATGAATTGCCCAGTGGTGTAGAGTTACCGGTGTCTCAGCAGAGTGAGGAGGGGCATGTGAATATTAAACAAGAGACTTCCTCAACAGAAGAGTGGCAGAGAACTCAAAGCTCTGATAGTTCAGAGGATGTAAAACATGAAGGCTCTGATGGTTCACAGAGAACTCAGCCTGAAATCAGAGTGTCAACCAGAATAAATAAGGGAGTGCCTCCGAAGAGGTATGGGTTTGACACAGCTATAATATGTGCCCACCACGAAGCCTTGATGCTATCAGAGTGTACTAGATTTAGACTATGGGGAAGCATGATGTCTGGTGGGCAGAACGTTAAGCAAAAGAGATGTGACTCTCAAATAAACAATAAAGTGTTCATGCCTGTAGAGCTGCCAGCAAGAGTGAATGTAATGGGCTATGAGAAGACAAATAAAGTAAGTTGCCTAGTAGAAGATGGTGTTTAAAAAAAGGCAATGCTGGCTGCTAAAGAACTAAACTGCTACACTACGCATGTGGGCTACCACAATGACAATGAGAACGAAAATGTAAAGGAATGACGTTGATGCATTGTAAATCTGAATGTAATGTTGCTGACGTGTTCACTAAAAATGTCACTGTGGAAAAGTTTGTAACACTAAGGAATATGCTGAAACTAGTGATCTGCACCGGAGGAGGGGTGTCAGTATATGTCCAGGCGACAGACCACTGCTGACAGCAAAGGATCTAATTGACATTAGATGATCTACATTAGATGACTACAGTGAAGATGGCGGCGGCGGTTGAAGCCTAGCGCTGGGGCTCCCGCCGTTTATAGCTATAACAGCTACAGCAACTAAATTATAACAACTAAATTAAACTATAACAACTAATAACAGCCACTCGAGACAACAGTGGTACAGCAGCGGCGACGAGGAACAACGGCGGCCCGACCGGGAGTAAAGCAAACTCACCGACGACCGACCGGCCTAGCGTTGTGGTGGAGGTGAGGTGCGTCCACGGACTGCCGTGGAAAGGCTGCCCGGCGAGGGAAGAGGCTGTCCCGACGAGGCCTGGCGAGACATCGGAGGTTGGGTGAGGCCGGCCGAAAGAGCTACGGACGAGCCGCGGGGGTTAGGAAACAGCAGAACTGTACGCGGAGAACTCGCCCTGGTGAGAAGTCGGGGGCTGAGAGTGAGGGTGACGGAGGGCACCGACTCAGGGCGCCACGAGCGTGCTGCGGGGGCCGGGGAGCAGAAGAACCGAGTGAGGAGAGCTTGCTCGGGAGACGCTGGGGGCGGAAGGCGAAGGCAGCCGAGAGCGCTGTGAGCGAGTCGCGGGGGCTGGAGAACAGCGGAGCGGCGCGTGGGGAACGCGCGGGGAGCAGCGACCAAACAGCGGGTCACCCCGAGATGGAAACGAGACGGAGATTAGGAGGGCGTTCTCTAGCCTCTACCTCCGACCCCCCACTGGCCCCCCCTCTTCTTTATCAACCGCCCTGCCCTCCCCCCCTCCCTTCGACTGAACATCAAAACCGCCACATAATACAACTGGCTGGCGACCTGGGCAGCCCCAACAGAGAAGCCCTACACGGGGCTCAGGGGAGCTCAGTTGCACACAACTTCCTGAAGGAGTTAAGAGCAACGGATCAATGTGGAAGACCATAGAAGAGCCTGTCTCCCCCATCTCCCCCCTAGACTGTAACATCTGCATTTGCACTTTAAAAACAACTAAGCCTAATAACATCTGCATCTGCACTTTAAAAACAACTAAGCCTAATAACATCTGCATTTGCACTTTAAAAACAACTAAGCCTAATAAATTAGGTGAAGAACGGACAATGTGCAATCTATACCCAATGACTGACCAACGGCTTGATCACTAGTAGAAATTGATATAATTCACTGTTAATTAATTTATTAAGGAATTTAGTTCAATCAATTGTAATTTAGATTTATAATATATATTTATATATATTGGAAAGCAGTTATTGACGCTCAGCGCATTAACAGTGAGGGGATGAGAGGGAGGATATTTTACTGATGCTGGGAAGAATAAATTTATAGAAGATTTCATAACAATTGATGAATAGATTGGGGGAGGACAATTAAATTAATTAATTTAAGATATAGGAAGTGGGTCTTGCGGTTGGAGTCAGAGGGGTTAGTAAGAGGACAGCTAAAACGACAGACCGGGGACAATCGGTGAGGAAGATCTGAGAATTCTACTTAGTGCAGCCGCAATGTCCGGCCAAGGGATTCCAGTGCTCCTGGGGAGGGGAAGGTATGACGGTGGGAGTAGACAGTTATATAAAGGAAGGAGACAGAGACAAAAAGGGGCTCGGTCGCCTTCCAGTCTACTTCCCATCCCAACGGTGGCAGGTAGTGGGACCAAGAGGAATTGCTCGCCTCTGTCATTGGTGTTATGCAACGCCAGGTCCATAAACAACAAGACCGCGATCCTGAGGGAGTTTTTGCTCCAGCAGGATGTGGACCTGGCTTGCGTGACCGAGACCTGGGTGAGGGACGGGGAGACAGTAGCACTCTCCCAAATGTCCCCCCCGGGATACTCGGTCTTCCACCAATCACGGATTAGCGGGCGGGGGGGAGGAGTGGCGCTACTCATACGGGAGGATTACTCCTTTCGGGCCCTCCCGGACCCAAGGATTGATGGTATTGAATGTGCCGGTTTGGCGTGGGATGCCGGAGAGGGGTTGGCAGTCTGGTTGGTGTACCGTCCGCCTAACGCACCAACCAGCGCCTTACCATCACTATTGGAGGCAGTGGCGGGCTGGGCGTTGAGGTTCCCGAGGCTTATGGTCCTGGGTGACTTCAACGTCCACGCCGATGACACGGCCTCCACTCAGGCGATGGACCTAGTGTCTTCCATGGCGACACTGGGGCTCTCTCAACTTGTTACGACTCCCACGCATCAAGCTGGTCACACACTAGACCTGATCTTTGCGTCCGGGATTTCGGTGAGCGATATCGCGGTAGAAGCGGTACCATGGTCGGATCACCTAGCCCTTAAGGCCCGTGTGGGGACGCCACACCAACCCTGTATGGGCGGAGAGCCTATTTTGGCTCGCCCCCGGGGCCTGATGGACCCGGAACGGTTCCAAACGGCCCTGGGGGATCCTTGGCCCACTAGCAATTCCCTCGATGGCCTTGTGGAAATCTGGCAAGACCGACTAACCAGGGCCATCGACGAAATAGCACCCCGGCGCCCTCTGCGCCCTCGTACGAGACTGGCGCCATGGTACACCTCAGAACTGCGCCAGCTCAAACAAGGGCTCAGACGACTAGAGAGGCAGTGGAGACATACTCGGGACGAAGCAATGAGAACATCCTACAGAACGTTTATGAAGTCTTATGAGATGGCAGTCAAGGTTGCAAAGAAAAACTACTTTGCAACCAAGATTGCATCCGCAGATTCGCGCCCAGCACAATTGTTTAGAATAATTGGGGATCTTATAACATTGCCACAAGGCAAACCAAACATTAGGGAATTGGAGATCGGCTGTGAGGCATTTGCGAAATATTTTGCGGATAAAATCTCACTGCTCCGCCAAGACCTGCCTACCACCTTGGAAACAGTGAGTGAAATTGAGGCTCCGTGCCTGTCTTCGGGCTTGGCCCTGGATCACTTCGATCCGCTCAACCTGGAGGAAATCGATGGGATCCTCTCCGCTGCTCGCCCAACAACATGCGATTTGGATCCTTGCCCCTCTTGGCTGATTAAATCTTGCCAGAGGGAGCTTAGATGTCCTTTACGGGACATCATAAATAGATCCCTCGTAGAGGGGCACTTCCCAACGCCTTTGAAAGAGGCGTTGGTTCGCCCTCTCTTAAAAAAAAGTACAGCAGACCCGGCCGAATTGGCAAACTACCGTCCGGTGTCTAACTTACCATTTCTAGGTAAAATTATTGAGAGGGCAGTGGCGTTGCAGCTACAGAGGTTCCTAGATGACGCTTCCGTTCTTGACCCGTGCCAGTCTGGGTTCCGACCGGGCCATGGGACGGAGACAGTGCTGGTCGCCTTGGTAGATGACCTCCAGCGGCATCTGGATCGGGGCGGCGCTGCGGTACTGATGTTATTAGACCTGTCGGCGGCATTTGATACAGTCGACCACCAGTTGCTAAAGCGCCGCCTCGCCGACATAGGGGTTGGGGGGTTGGCCTTACAATGGCTTTCCTCCTTCCTCTCTGATCGGGGACAAAGGGTGGCCATTGGGGGTGAGCGATCCCAGAGGCGCACACTTGATTGTGGGGTGCCTCAGGGAGCAGTTCTCTCCCCAATGTTGTTCAACATCTACATGCGCCCCCTTGCCCAGATTGTCCGGAGGTTTGGGCTGGGTTGCCATCAATATGCGGATGACACCCAGCTCTATCTGCTAATGGATGGCCGGCCTGGCTCCGCCCCGGGGAACCTGGATCGGGCCTTACAGGCTGTGGCGACGTGGCTCAGATTGAGTGGGTTGAAGTTGAATCCAGCGAAGACAGAGGTCCTTTGTGTGGGTCGTGGCGCTCGGGGAGGGGAAATAGCTCTCCCAACTTTCGATGGCGCACCATTGGAACCAGCGCGCCAGGTAAAAAGTCTGGGTGTTTTACTGGAGCCTTCATTATCAATGGAGGCCCAGATAGCAGCCACTGCCAAGTCAGCATTCTTCCATCTGAAGCGGGCAAGGCAGTTGGCCCCCTTCCTGGAGCGCCGGGACCTCGCAACAGTGATCCATGCAACGGTCACCTCAAGATTGGACTACTGTAATGCCCTCTACTTGGGGCTACCTCTGTGCCGGACTCGGAAGTTACAGCTGGTGCAGAACGCGTCGGCCAGGCTATTGTTAGGGCTCTCGAAATGGGAGCACATATGGCCGGGGCTGCGCGGACTGCACTGGCTACCAATTATCTACCGAGTCCAGTACAAAGTGTTGGTTATCACCTTTAAAGCCCTATATGGCCGAGGACCAGCCTACCTAAGGGACCGTCTCTCCCCATATGAACCCCAGAGGGCACTGAGGTCAGTGGGTAAAAACAAAATGACCATCCCTGGGCCGAGAGAGGTCAAACTCCAACATACTAGAGTACGGGCCTTTTCAGCGGCTGCACCGGCATTGTGGAACCAGCTTCCGGAGGAGGTGCGGGCCCTGCGGGACCTCGGCCAGTTCCGCAGGGCCTGCAAGACCGCCCTTTTTAGGCAAGCCTATAATGACACTGACTGCTGAGTTGCTTGGTGTAAGAACCGCCATCCATAAGACTATCTAAACTGGCAGAACCAGCGCCATAACAGCTCTATCGCTGCCAGATATACTCATATATATTTAGTCTAATGAAAATCATGTATTTTAATTTAACTGACTGGTTTTTATGTTTAATTTTAATTGTTAAATTTAAAGTTTATTATTTATGTTAATGTGTAAGTTGTTGTTAGCCGCCCTGAGCCGCCTAGGCGGGGAGGGCGGGATAGAAATAAAAGTTATTATATTATTATTATTATTATGATCTGGCTGACAGGGGCATCTGGAACACAGCCAGATTGCATCAGCCAGAGTGATGTGACCATGACTCAGCACTACACCTGATTGGTCACTTACCTAGAGGACATGTATAAATGTACAGTAGTACTCTGCTACTTGTTGGAGGTTGGATGGTGAATTGTGTGCGGAGCATTTTGCTAGTCTGTATTATAGTTGTAAATAAATGTATATAGCTAGTCTAATCGCAGCTGTGTACAAGACTGGATTTCTTTGCGTCTTCAGGAACCTCTCTGACTAAACGCAGAAGACCAACAGAGGCATAGTCAGCTCAAAGGATCTAGTATGATAGTTCTCTGTAACAAATAATGTAGCAACTATGGAAATAAGTTCTCCAAGAACAATTTAAGTTCTGAGGGACAAAAGCCCATGCAAGAGGTATGATGACTGTTTCATTCAAAGAAGGCAACGTATAGCACCAATTGCTGCTTCTGATTTTTCACTTCTCATAACATAAGAACTGATCTCAATGCTTTAACAACCTCACCATCCACACATGCCGAACTGTCCATTAAGATTATCAAAAGAAGGAAATCTGGTTGAGATTGAGAGGAAGAGAACAAGGAAACAGATATGTTCAGTAATGTCTTGTCAACTAGAAGCTTTAGTAATGAGTTCAATTTGGATACCTAAAAATACACAAAAAGGATCCAGTTCCTTGAGAAGCCCTTTGAAGTATATAATATGCACTACTTCACATGTAAAATATAAACATTAATTTGATGAGATTTAAATATAACAAAGGACCCTACAAGCAGGCCCACAGCTACCGTGGGGCCTCTCAGGGCCTGGCCTCCCAACTTACTACCACCAAGGCCCTCCAACATCAGCCCTGAGTTACCATTTGGTCAGCCTTCCGCTGCTCTCTAGCCTGCCTGGAGGACTCCCCACTGCCCCAAACACAGAGTGACTGCCAGCTGAAACTGCAGTGAATGCAAGCTCTGCAGTGCTCAGTTTCCAGGGTGTGTTTGATAGAATAAATAATTAATGTTTATTAATTCAATAAAAGGAGAAGTATAAAACCCAGAAAGCCCCCACCTTTTTCTAGTTTCTAGCAGTTAGCAGTTAGCTGTGGCCAGGATATTTTCTGCTGTGTTTAACCTTCAACTTTCAGACTCCGAGATAGAGACCCCCTCCTTCTGTATTCTGCCTTTTAGTTTTTTAAACAGCATGTGTCTCTCTCAGCAAATAATAAGATAACATTCAGAATAGGGAAAGTTTTCATGAGTTACAATTTATGGCATGTAGCATGAAGGATAAGATATGTCCAAGGGCGAGCTGCTGTGAATATTCTATTGTTTTGTTGAGTAGATTAGGGAAAGATGTTGCTAAGCAATATGATAACTTTCTATTTCTGAGAAACTTGATCTTTCTTGTATGTCTAAATCCACCCCCCCAGCCTCACACGGTCGGTCGAGGTAGACTGTGAACCCTGCGACCAAGGGCAGTTTGCCACAGGGTGAGGTAGAGATTACGTCGGTAAAGCTTTAAGAGGCTGGGGGCTTGGCTAAATCAGGTAGAAAATGGTGTTCCTTTTGCCCGTTCTCTCCATTTTCTGCAGAAGTGCAAATAAAGCTGCTTTTCTCTGAACAACATGTCTCCAGCCTGGTAATTGGTATCTGGAAGAAGGGGGCATTGCCCCCAAAACCGGTTAACATGTTGGCACTCGCTCACCCCCTCACCCTGTTGCTGCATAACTCCTGCTGCCCCTCCACAGCTGGTCAGTCAGAGCCTGACACACCCTTTCCTCCAGCCCCCTTTCCTAGCAGCAGACAGGTTGCAGGGGTGGGGTGGAAGGCCTCCATGAGCAGGGGGAAAAGGTGAAGAATCAGCAAACAGAGCAGGCAAGGTGGTTTCAGGCAGCAACTCCCATGGTGGGTGCAGCTGGACTTCATCAGCCTGGAGAGGGAGTGAGAGAGGCTGGCTCAGCTGAAGCACCAGCAGCATTGCCTCCACTCACAGAAGGCAAAGTGATGCAATACCACCCCCCTTCAGAGATACCTTCATTTTTTGCAACCTGCCCCTCCCTACTTTAATTATACCACAAAGTGCATGAGTTTTTTTTTTATTTTTGTGATGTCTGGGGCTCCTCCCCTTTCCCCAATGCCACCCTTAAAATTTTCTGGATATGGGCCTGCCTACAAGGATCCATAGGGCAAATGGAAATCCCTTTTGATGGAAGGAAAATGGCTACCTGATTCAGGGCTTTCCCTGTTGTGGCGCCTCCCAGCATCTGTTCACCTGCTGGCTAATCTAACATTTTAAAAATCTGGTGGAGATGTTTTTTTGGCAATAGGTAAGTTTCTGACATATACTTTTTTTTAACTTATTGAGTGTTGACTGTTTTGTATTACTGCCGCTGCTTACTGAAGTGTTGGTTTACATTTGGATGCTAATGACTTTATTATAAGTTAATTGTGGGAGAAGACAATACTTGTCCTGAAGTTCTTGAAAGAAAGGCAGAGTAGAACAATAATGAATAAAAGACAGAAAATTTGGAACACTCTTTGAAACCGGGAAAGTTAGTGGAAACCGTTATTAAAGAGAGAATGAGTAGGCATGTCGATGAACAAAAGTTATTGGGTTCTGTAAGGGATGGGTTCTGTAAGGGATGATCTTGTCTCACTAACCTGTTACAGTTTTTTGAGGGGGTGAACAAACATGTGGACAAAGGGGACCCAATAGATGTTTACCTTGACTTCCAGAAAGCTTTTGATAAAGTTCATCATCAAAGGCTCCTTAGTAAGCTCGAGAGTCATGGGATAAAAGGACAAGTCCTCTTATGGAACAAAAGGTGGCTAATTAATAGGAAACAGAAGGAAAGGAAGGAAAGGTCCCCTGTGCAAGCACCAGTCATTTCTGACTCTGAGGTGACGTTGCTTTCCAAAGGTTTTCATGGCAGACTTTTTACAGGGTGGTTTGCCATTGCCTTCCCCAGTCATCTACACTTTCATACTCATTTTACCGACCTCAGAAGGATGGAAAGCTGAGCCAACCTCGAACCGGCTACCTGAAAACCCAGCTACTGCCGGGGATCGAACTCAGGTCGTGAGCAGAGCTTAGGACTGCAGTACTGCAGCTTTAACACTCTGCACCACGGGGCTCTAATAGGAAACAGAGAGTGAATATAAATAGGCAATCTTCTCAGTGGAGGGTGGTAAGCAGTGGGGTACCACAGGCTCAGTACTAGGTCCAATGCTTTTAACTTGTTCATTAATGATTTGGAGTTGAGAGTAAGCAGTGAAGTGGCTAAGTTTGTGGATGACACTAAATTGTTCAGGATGGTGAGAACCAGGGAGGATTGTGAGGCACTCCAAAGGGTTTTCTTGAGGCTGGGCAAGTGGGCATCAATGTGGCAAATGAGGTTAAACGTAGCCAAATGAAAAGTAATGCACATTGGGGCAAAAAATCCTAATTATAAGTACAAGTTTATGTGGTGTGTAAACTTGAGGAGATGGACCAAGAGAGAGATCTTGGGGTCGTGGTAGATAACTCAATTAAAATGTCAAGACATTGTGTGACTGCAATAAAAAAGGCCAATGCCGTGCTGGGAATTATTAGGAAATGAAATGAAAATAAATCAGTCAGTATCATAATGCCCCTGTATAAATTGATGGTACGGCCTCATTTGGAGTACTGTGTACAGTTCTGGTCACCGCACCTCAAAAAAGAGCTTTGGAAAAAGTACAGAAAAGGGCAACTAGAAAGATTAAAGGGTTGGGACACTTTCCCTATGAAGAAAGGTTAAAACGCTTGGGACTCTTTAGCTTGGAGAAATGTCGACTGAGGGGTGACATGATAGAGGTTTATGCATGGGATAGAAAAGGCAGAGAAAGAAGTACTTTTCTCCCTTTCTCACAGTACGAGGACATTAAATGAAATTGCTGAGCAGTCAGGTTGGAACTGATAAAAGGAAGTACTTCTTCACCCAAGGGGTGATTAACACATGGAATTCACTGCCACAGGAGGTGGCGACAGCTGCCAGAATAGACAGCTTCAAGAGGGGATTGGATAAACATACGTAGCAGAGGTCCATCAATGACTATTAGCCACAGCATATTGTTGGAACTGTCTGGGGCAGTGATGCTCTGTATTCTTGGTGCTTGGGGAGGAAGCAACAGTGGGAGGGCTTCTAGTGTCCAGTCTCCACTGTTGGACCTCCTGATGGTGCCTGTATTTTAGCCACTGTGTGACAGAGTGTTGGATTGGATGGACCATTGGTCTGATCCAACATGGCTTCTCTTATGTTCTTATCCTGTTCTTCTTCCAAACTCTCTGTCTGGGGCAAATGATGCTCTGTATTCTTGGTGCTTGAGGCGGGCAACAGTGGAAGGCTTCTAAGTGTCCCAGCCCCATTGGTGGACCTCCTGATGGCACCTGTTTTTTTGCTTCTGTGTGACAGAGTGTTGGACTGGAAGGGCCATTGGCCTGAACCAACATGGCTTCTCTTATGTTCTTATGTTCATAATTTCCCTTACAAACATTATTCTTCTTACAAGGTGCAGGACAACCACGGTCTGGCAAATGCTAGGGCAAGGGAAGAAACATTTTAGATCTTATCTTCAGAAGCAGAAATAATAGTGGAGAATGGAGGTGCAGACCAGGGATACAGGGAAAAGAAATGTGCTCAAGGGAAGTAGCAGGTACAAACAAACAAACCCAAGGATGACCTGGGGAGAATAGCAAAGAGAAGTGGTAAATAACATTCCCGAACCCACTTTGAAGCCTGCTCAGTGTTCTTCTAGCTGAGCTTTCTTACTCTCACCTTCATGATGGGATGGATAAGGCAAAGTAGATGGTGCTACAGATGAAAGACAATTACTAAGGAAAACAGAGACATGGATGTGTCTCCCCCCCACTACAATCCTTGTATAATTCATATCAATTTCAGAACATTAGCTGACCTGTAATATTTGTGTAGAATATTTGTCATCCGAGGCATTGATAAGCCCAGCACAAGCAATCTGAAAAAGTTAAAATATTGTCTTATGTCAATTCTCCTAAAAAACCCCCAAGTGTTCATCAAATAAATAGTTGTGCACAGTGCTTTTAATTCCACAAAAAGCAGAATCTTACCTTTCGTTTGCAAGTCACATCAGATGAGACACATATTTGTTCTCTGGCATTCCAGGTGCAGCCAGAATCTCCACATTCTGAGCATCTAGAAATATATCAAAAATGAATGTACACATACCTATGTGCTGCTGCTAGACTTACTATCGTCAAATCCTGGAAATCCTCTAATCCTCTTACCATCTCGAATAGGCTCAGGAATGTGGAAGAATTTTGCATGTTAGATAAAATCACCGAATCTCTACAACATAAAGATTCAGAAGATTTTGATTCCAAATTCATGGCTATCTAGTTTGTTTCCTAGAATTCCTAGCTACTAATGATGAATATTGTAACTTCTTAGAGGCAATTAATGTTATTTATTGACTTTTTAATTGTCTTAAACCATTTATATCTGATTTATTTACTTTCCTTTATAACTCATTTATGTACATTGTTAAGCATAGTCCAATGTATTAGTGTCTATCTTTTGATGATTTAGTTCTCACCGCCTGCTTGTTACTTGTATATTAACAATTCTTCAATAGTTGTGTTTCATTTTTAAAAAAGAATTAACATAATTATAGAGTTATCAGGAGGACAATCTAAAACCTGGGAGAAGCACAAATCTATGGGTGCCTGTTAGATTCATATGTGCCTATTTGCCACAAAACATTAATTAGGTTTTTGGACAGAAAGGGCTTGTTTTTTGCCAGAAGCTCCACCCCCCCCAAACCAATTCTGTCCCCATTCTGCTTCAGTTTTATCCCTTGATTTCTGCATGCATTTTTGTGTCTTTAATTTTTACTTTCTTTTTGCTGTTTAAATAATCCCTAAGGACACCCAGCTGGCTTCAACAAGGCTCAGGGCCTTTTCAGTCCAGGCCCCTTCATGGTGGAATGAGCTCATGCTAGAGATCCAGGCCCTGAGGGACTTATTGAGGTTTCACAGGGCTTGTAAAACAGAGCTCTTCCACCAGGTTTTTAATTAATCCAGTGGGTGTCCTTTGAATGTCATCACTTCCCCCAGTATTTCACCATTGTGGTGTTTATGTCATGTGGTTAGTCATCAGCCGTATGCTGGTGGGTGGTTTTCCTGCCTATGTCTATAAGATTTTTTATTGTGCTGCTCCTCATTTCGTAATGCTTGTTTTATTATATTATTTTAACTCTTTTATTTTACTATTGTAAGACACCCTGAACCCGCTTGCGGAATAGGGCAAGATATAAATCCAAAAATTAAAAATTAAATTAAAAATTTCTTTTAAGACCACTTTTACCTCTATATTTTCTGGAAGCCAGTTTTGAGTTGGCTTTTTCCATGTGTGTAATCTTTCTGATAGTTTTCTTTGTCCCTCTAAGTCCCATGCACCCCCAGCCCACTTTTCAATGATGGGATAGTTGTCAATGTCAAACCACCCTCTTCTCCCCGCTCCCCTACAGACAAGTGGCTTTATTTATTTTATATCCCGCCCTCCCCGCCGAAGCAGGCTCAGGGCGGCTCACAACATAAAACTCCACAGTAGTAAAATAATACAACCTATAAAATAATACATTCGATGAAATTATACTTTCAGTAATTAAAATCAGCATTTTGTGTCATTTGATGCTAAGATCTAAGTATTGTATCATTCCATTTTTCCAGTATGACGGCATTCCATCTGCAATGTAGGCACCATGTTAATTGAAGGTTAGCTGGAAGAAAATAGTTTTGCAGGCTCTGCAGAACAGGCCAAGATTCCGCAAGGCCCACACTTCCTCTGGCAGTTGGTTCCACCAGGGGGGGCAGCGATCGAAGAGGCCCTTTCCCTGGTGACTTACAGTTTGGCCTTCATTTGTTTAAAGCACTAAAATGGTGATATATACTGCTGCAATAATAGGTCAAACAGATTCTCTGAATTTCTAACTTTAATTTTTTAAAAAGTAAGTAACTAACCTCTTTTCTTGCAAGATATAAATAAAAAGGCATATCTCAGTATATCAGCAATATATCAATATATTGATATTTTAGTGCCATTTTTCTTTTAAAAAAGCAGCCATGATATTAATATAAATATGTGAGAGAATCACAGAAACAAGATCAAAAGCAAAAGCAAAAACCAGGTTTTGCTTTTGATCATATCAATATAAGCATGAGCAAAAAATAGAGGTACTGTGATACCACCAATGATTCCACTGATGACAACAGCACTTTACTTTGAAAATCCTGATTATATATGTGTACAAAAAAATAAACTGACTCCACAACTGTGAAAATGCAGAGAGAGAACTGATTTGTGGACTAGCCATGCCCAACACAGTTCCAATACTTGTGGATCAACTCCCAAGGAGGAGGAAAAAGAACACATTGGATTTATACCCTGCTCTTCAATCAGAGTCTCAGAGCAGCTTACACTCTCCTTCTCTTCCCAACAGGCATCCTGTGAGGTAGGTGAGCATGAGAGAGCTCTCAGAGAACTGCTCTTGAGAACTGTGGTTGACCCAAGTTCACCCAGCAGCTGCATGTGAAGGAGTGGGGAATAAAACCTGGTATGTCCAGATTAGAATCCGCGCACTAGCTCTCAGTAAGTCGAGTGCCAAAAAGTTCTCTCTTGTGTGTGTCTCTGTCATGTGAGGTATATTGTGTAAAAACACATGACAAAGCATTTTCAGCAGTGGCCCCAACTCATTTAATTGTAAGGTTCACTCAGCGGCTTCAGTAATGCCCATTAGACTGCAGCTGAAGACCAAATTCTCTTAATTCGTTTTTTTTTTAAGCTGGAGCTGCTCTTAAGCGTTATTGTGGACTGCAAGCTTTTGTTTTTATTTTACTTCTAGCATCTTTCTTCTATTGTTGGGTTTATTGTTTATTGTTTTTATGGTGGCTGAAAATCATCCTGAGCCTTCAGCAAAGTGTGTGTGTGTGTTTAACAATAATCAGCTGAGGGCAGTATGTCCTTTTTTGTACCACCTCTGGAACCTTAGGAAGAGAACAGGCTGTCAACATATACTCCACCTAAACAATATTTGATGGTCCTCATACAATGACAAGAAACTGGCTTTTCTTAAGTCATTTCTTGGCCTTCCAGAATCTTTGGTAAAGGCTTTTAGGCCTAGAAAGTTACAGAAGGCCTTCTCTGGAAAACTAATGTGATGATGACTTGTAGTTCAGAGAGGTAAGGGATGAGATGGATACAGATGCAAATGACATCATGGGAACTTCAGGGTCAGAGACCAGGAAAATTTTGTACTTGCATTCCATCTTCTGGATCATACTTTTGGCTAGGTTGGGCCTTGCATGGTGGGGATATGCCTGTTGAATTTTGGTGGGGTTGTCAGGTCTTATCTGGCTGCCAGTGGAGGATGGTTCACCCGGAAGTGACATCATGGTATGAGGCACATCGTGCTGGGGACACTCTACCATTTGGGTAAAAAACTCTATGGTGCCACGGAGTTTTTACCTAAATACTAGAGCGTCCCCTACGTGATGTACCCAGCACAATAACATCACTTCTAGGTGATGTCATTGCACCAGGCACATCAGGTGCTGGTGAAGCTCTTTGGAGGTGGGGACCCCCCACCAGCCAGCTCCATGTCAGTGGGTTGAGGTTCCCAAAACTGGGGGAGCTCCTGCCACCAGTGGGAGGCTGGGAACCCTAGATTTTGGCCTTTGAAACTACCTGTATTTTGTGTTTCAATCTGATCAGGTAACAGCTAGGTCAAAGGAGTGGAAAAACCTATATAGTATCTTAGGTTAGTTATTAAGATTTTATTATTTTTGCACAGTTTCTATATTCATACAATTTTGCGTATTTTTTTTATTATTTTTTTTTTGTATTTTTGGTGTGTGTGCGTGCTTCTGCTCCTGGAAGTTACGTCAACTGACTGTCTGTCCCCTACTGGGAGCCTGGAGGATATTCAGGGAGGTACTCAATATGCTTGCCCCCAACTCTCAACTGGGTATTTCAAGGACAGTCTCCCATCCAAGCACTAACCACAGTCAACCCTGCTTAGCTTCCAATTCTGAGGTCTTATCTGGGTTTGGGAGCTTCAGTCTAAACCCAGTATCTTGGCTTGCTTTGGACTACAGGTTTTTGAATCCCCACTTGCAAGTGCCCAACCTTGCAGGGCTGACTTCTTCTAACACAAAGTAGAGCTAGAGATCTGGTTTGCCAATGAATAGTTAGCCAGAGGGGCTGGTGATGGCTCATTATCCCAGGCAATGAGAATTCACTCCCCAGTTCTGTATGTTTTGTTTTGCCCTAACTTGTCAGTACCTTTAGATATACGACTACAAACCTCTGTGGTAACTTCAGATAATCAACCTCACAACATGCACCACACTGAGGAAGCTTTACAATACCACATCCCTCTTCATAAACCCACACTTAACACATTAGTAAATACATCTTACGTTTTATGTAAAGAGCAGTGGTTAAATTCAAATACTTCTGATAAATTCTGAGAGCCAGAAATGAGCAATACTTGAACTATAAAGAAACAGAAAAAAGGACATTTAAAGAATATGTTAAATATAAATACTATTAATTTAGAGAATAATTGATTTAATCCTAGAATCAAATAAACAAAAATTACCATGTAATTATTTTTAAATTATTTTTATTCATTATATTTATACTCCACTTTTCAATTAAAAGTATCTTCCAACTATTAAGGTCCAACCTCAAGATACAATACAGGAAATCAGAGAAACATGCGATGTTATAACACAGTCTAAGTTCTTCTTTTTAGAAAGGAAAGATGAGAAAAAGAAACTATGAGTTAGGGCTTTTCCCTACTGACTTCTTGATGCAGATTGGCTTTTTAACTTTTTAACTGCATCACTTTTCTCTCCCTTTATACACAACACCACTGTGTGGCTGTTGCTCTCCTTTTTTAAAAAAAATGTTTCCTGTTTTTTTTAGATTACAGCAAACAGTTTATAGAGTCACAGCATTGGTGTTCCCTCAAATCAGCAACTCATATAAACAACACTTTTCGAAGACTTAAAAGAACAATCCACTAAGTGGCAAGAATGGAGGGTACTTATTGCCTCTGGATGTTAACATTATCAATGGTTGCAGACATATACTCTCCATACTTAACCTTTCCCTCTGGCCTTCTTCAGCTCTAAGCAAGGTAGTCTTGTGGAACACTAACAACCAGATCCAAATGTTTCTGAACATTACCAAGAGTCATTAGTTTTCTCATTGTCATTACTTATTTTATTTTTATTTACCCGCCATTTTTCTCCTAAAGGTAAAGATAGTCCCCTGTGCAAGCAGCAGTCATTTCTGACTCTGGGGTGACGTCGCATCATGACATTTTCACAGCATACTTTTTGGGGGGTGGTTTGCCATTGCCTTCCCCAGTCATCTCCACTTTACCCCCAGCAAAATGGGTACTCATTTTACCGACCTCGGAAGGATGGAAGGCTGAATCAACCGTGAGCCGGCTACCTGAACCCAGCTTCCACCAGGATCAAACTCAGTTCGTGAGCAGAGCTTGGACTGCAGTATTGCAACTTACCACTCTATGCCATGGGGCTCTCTATTTTTTTTAAGGAGTTTACAACATTATCCACCACATAATCCTCATAATAACAAACCAGTTAGCTAGACTAGGCTCCGAGACAGTAACTGGCCCAAGGTCAGCCGTTGAGCTTCCACAATACAGAGGGGATTCAGACAGGGGTCTCCCAGATCCAAATCTGTCACTCTAACCAATATGCCACACTCAGTTACAAAAATGGTAAAAAAAAGAACAAGGTATGTTTGGTTCAGGTTTTGATTAGTTACCATCCAACTGTACATCCCTATAGTGATTTCCAAGACTATGCAGATAGTAGTCTACCTCCTTAACAGAGTAGAACTTGGGATGCCACTCTCCAGGCTGTGGTGGGGGTTCCCCAGTTTTTAGGGTTCCCCTGATTCCAATCAGTTAGCCAGTGGGGGAAGCCCTGCCTCCAGCAGTCATATGGGGCCCTGCTTAAAAACAGTGGGTACCACTGGCTCTTGCTTTGCAAGAGGCAATTTCATCTCTTGCAGGGAAGGAGCCTGCAGTGCCTTCTCTTCCCAAGTGGGGGTTGCTGACTCCTGCCATGCAAGAGATGAATTCACTTCTTGCAAAGCAGAAACCGGTGACCCCTGCTTCCCCACCCCCCACCAACCATTTAAAGGGAAGGTTCCCTTTAAATGGTTGGGAAAAAGCAGGGGTGTGCACAAGCTGCATCTGGGACATGATGACACCACTCTGCACCCCCTCCCGGAATGCTCCTCAAATCCCCCCACCAGGGACAAGATCGGACCTGGCAACCCCAGGTCTGAACTATTGTGATGCAACATGGTAAGTCTGCTAGTGTGGTCCGCTTTCCATCCTCACAACGTTTCCTCCATTGTCAGTTTGAAAGAGAAGAAATAGGAAGGGGGGGAGGCAAAAGTAATCAGCATGTTATGGTCAAAGGTAATGCAGAAACAGGGTCGATTTGCAGGGGAGCAATCAATAGGCAGGAGAGAAGTGTTTTGCCATAATGATCCATTCTGCATACACAGCTTACTTCTTTCACTGAAGTTGAGCTGGTTGGGGTTTACTTTGAATGCTGTGCCTACATTCTACATTTTTCTCTCTCTCTCTCCAATTTCTATTGAGAACTGCGGTATATATATTTTACATACCAATGAGAAAACCTGCATAGTGTTCTGGGATTGGTTTCTCCTGATTTGTTAGTTTCACACTGGGCATGCCTTTTGAAACAGGAGATTTTTCCAGCTGAATTTACTGTGGGATTGCCATTACTGTCCTGCCCCCCCCTTTCAGTAGTCAAAAAGTTTGCTGAAGAAAAAAAAGCACATTGGCAGACACTGCTTTAAGAATTTAGGGAGAGAGGGGGGAGGTGGAGATGACAGTGCTTTGCAGCCTGAATTGCCCCCATTGTTATTTAGAATGCAGATGACAAAAGGTGAAGAGATGTTAAGATAGACCCGACTTTTTTTTTTAAAGCTGCTACTGAACAGGGGGCTACCTTTACCTTTTTACTGCCACAAAGTAGGTTCCTGCAGCATTATTCTCATGTTTAAAATGTTTGTGGCCAGAGTCAATTTAAAAGGAAACTTTTTTTTCCAAATACAAAATTGCCCCAAAGAAGAATCAAACTTGCTGCACTAGCTCAGCATCTTAACCAACCAAGCAAATGAGTCAGACAAAGGTAATGACTTTCCTAATCTCCTACTTCAAAAAACATGCCTAGTGTGAAACTGACCAATAAGAACAGACCAATTAGCCTGCCAGGGGAGGGGAGGGGGAAAGTCCAAGGAAATGTTTCTTCTTTTAAAGGCTTGAAGTGAATTAAGAGGAGGGGGGAATACTGCTCTGAAAAACCATTCTTGGAAACTACGGAGATAAAGCGGAGTGACAGCAAAATGCTGGGGAAAGGATGTGGAAGGAATTTCAAAATCTGATGGGAGAGTGAGGTGAGTGTGCGAGTGAATATGGAAGCAGGTTTTTGAAGCGATGGAGGTGGGAGGCGAGAGCCGTAGTAAACACAAATGCAGAAAGGGCCAATATTTTCTCCTACCCAGACTATTTTCCCTCAGTCATATTTCTAGTGTCTAAGCCAGCTGCAGGGGGGCAGGCCAGTGCCGGCCCAAGGGCGGTGGTGCCCCAGGCAGGCTGTCTGCCCACGGCCCCCCTGCCCCCCGCAGGCTCTTCAAAGGAGTAGATGCTGCACCAGCCGGATCAAAGGCAGTAAGCACCAGGCACGCGCTGGGGGGTGGGCAGTGGGCAGGCTCTCACACTCTGAGGGGTGGCAGGAGGAGGCAGGCAAACTAGCCATTTGCCATGGGCACTGGGAGGCAGGGAGCCCAATTTAGCACCCCTACCTCCTGGCACCCTAGACAATTGCCTAGGGTGCCTAGTGGGTGAGCCAGCCCAGAGAGGGGGGCAACAATAGCTGTAGGAAATGTTGCAAAGGGAAACTGGCAGGCAAAGGAAAAGGTTAAGCCGCTTCCTCCCGCCCACTGATTCTTCAGCCTTTTATTATCACTAGTTCTATCACGAGTCAGAACTAATAAGGGAGAGGGGGCAGTCTTTAGGATTTCCTTCATCAATATTAATAGCTTTGATCAAAACCCTAGTATTTTGCATCTCCAAATAGAAAGCAGAAAAGGCTTTCCAATCCTTTTGCTGGCCTAAAACTCTTCTGAAGAACCAAGAAACCTCTTGCATCTTACTTGGGAGATCTAACATCAGATTATTTATTCAGGATAAGCATTAGTAAAATTTATAATAAACTATTAAAACTACAGTGCATAATAAAGCACCTTAATACAAATTATTTATTAACAATATGAATACTATAGTAGTAATCACATTAGGAAATAACAAAACATATGAGCTCTTTCTGCTTCACCCAGAAAAGTGCACTTGAGGAGAAAATTTCTACTGCATAGTTCCAGAAGAAGTGCAAAGCAGCAATAAAAAATCAGATCAATGTGGGTATAGCACAAGTGCATGTCACAGAATCATAGAGTTGGAAGAGACCTCCACAGTCATCTAGTCCAGGGGTCTTCAACCCCCGGGCTGCGGACCAGTACTGGGTCACAGCCTGTTAGTAACCGGGCCACCAAGCCTCATTGCCTACCCCCCGAGGTGCCATGCAGCATTGCCGGGCCCCACGGCGCCTACACCCCACGACACCTCCTCCTCCCTCCCTCCGTTTTTACAATGTTAAGGCTGGGGAAGGGGCCGTGAAGCATCTTCTGGGCTCTGTAAAGACCCACCCCCCTGCCGATCAGCTGATCGGTGGGGAAACCACGGTGAAACCATGGCAGTAGTGCCAGCAGCCTGCTGAAAAAGCCGCACTGCCCTTGCCTCCTTCCCCCACCTCACGGTGCCGTGGGGGGGGGGGCTGCGAGGCCGAATTTGGTGCCTCCACCCTGTTGGCCCTGAGACTGTGGTGGGCTGGCCAGCCCTGGAGATGGTCCCTGGTGCCAAAAAGGTTGGGGACCACTGATCTAGTCAAACTCCCTGCGCAATGCACAAAATTCACCAATACTTCACCATCCCCTGCTGGAATGACCTTGGGTCAGCCATAGTTATCACAGAGCTTGTCCTTGAAAGGGCAGCTTCTGGGAAAGGAGAGCTCTCTCAGCCTCACCCACCTCACAGGGTGTTTGTTGCGGGGGAGGAAGATAAAGGAGATTGTGAACCACTCTGAGACTCTTGAGTGGAGGGCAAAATATAAATCCAATGTCTTCTTCCATGCCCAGAAGATGGGGGAGGGTGAGAGTACAGGATCCCTGGCCAAACTGGCCTGGAGAAAATTGCTTTCTGGCCCCCAAAGTGATTATCAGCATTGATCAGCATTTCCCTAGGCATGTAAGAAAGGGCCATGAGAACTAAGCACTGATGCAACTCTTATTGCCCTCCCTCTCATGATCTGCCAAAGTTCACAGAATATTGCTGCCAGATGGCCATCCAGGCTGTTTAAAAATCACCAATGAAGGAGAGACCACCTCCCAAGGAAGCCTGTTCCACTGAGGAACTGCTCTGTCAGGAAGTTCTTCCTAATGTTTAGCCAAAAACTCTTGATTTAATTTCAACCCATTAGTTGACCTTCTGGAGCAACAGAAAACAATTCCTCACTATCCTCTATATTAGTGGTTCCCAACCTTTTTGGCACCAGGGGCCGGTTTTTTTGGAAGACAATTTTCCCATGGACCAGTGGGGTGGGTACTGGTGTTTTTGCCGCCCCAGGTTGCTTCCCCCATCCATGCCCCATTTCTACCCCCCATGAGGGTCTTTAAATGAGGGGTAGGTGAAGGTTGCTGCAGCAGGCGAAAGGGCAGCAGGTATGCTCTGCCTCACTCCAAGGCAGCTCTTCCTCTTTCATCCACCTGGGTCCCAGGTGGGCAAAAGGGGCGGTGCAGTGCCTCTGTCTCACTCTGTAGCCCGGTTGCTAACAGGACATGTACCAGTACTGGTCCTCGGCCCAGGGGTTGGGGACCCCTGCTCTCTATATACTTGAAAAAGGTGATCATATCACCTCTCAGTTGCCTCCTCTCCAGGCTAAACATGCCCAGCTCCTTCAAACATTTTCTAATAGGACTTGGTCTCCAGACCCCTCACTATCTTAGTTGCCCTCCTCTGGACATGTTCCAGCTTGTCTATACCCTAGAGTGGCCATAATGTCTGAAGGTCAGCCAGGGACACCTTTGGGGGGGGGAAGGTAGGGGTGTGCGCGCGCGAAGCGCCGTAAGCAGGAAGTGACATCACTTCCGGTGATGTCGTGCCACCGCCGGAAGCAGGAAGTGACATCACTTCCTGTGACATCATTTCCCCCCGCGCCACCTGCCGGAAGCAGGAAGTGACATCACTTCTTGTGACATCATCCCCCGCGCCACCTGCCGGAAGCAGGAAGTGACATCACTTCCTGTGACATCATTTCCCCCAAATGACATCATTTCCCCCAAATGCCACTGCCGGAAACAGGAAGTGACTTCACAGCACTTCCTGTGACGTCCCCAAAAATCCCCCAAATATCACCGCCGGAAACACCAAGATTATTTATAGAGAGGGAAAGGGGGAAGTAAAGTTAAATGAAACTCTTTTTTTACTTTTTTCAAAGTGAGAAGACTAGAGAGAACGGGTTCCATGCTGAGAAGCCAGTCAGATTCCAGTGAGATTCCAGTGAGACTGTGCTGCATAATGCAGCCTATTTATTTTGTCCTGTTTGCTCTGTTGGCTCTATCTGCGCCACCTTCATCACTTTAGGGGTGTGGATCCCCCAGTGGGGTGGTCTCCCGACTCCCTCCGCCGGCTGTTTCTGATAGCCCTGCGCCCCCTCTTTCATTTGATATGTGTCCCGTGCGGGTGCCACCCTCCCACCGGGAGATGCCGCAAAATGAGCCCCCTTGAGGCTTATGGCGGCAGGGCTCGGGGGAAGCGAGCTAGACTGCTGTTATTTTGAGGGGTTATAGAGTGTTTTGAGCCCGTCCCTGTGGCATCGGTCCCATCGTTGTGGGACCCAGGGGGCCGGCGCAGCGGCACGCCGAAGCAGCCTGTCACTAATAACACAGGTCGAGATGCAGGACAGGAACCCGGAAGTGACCGACAGGCTGGTCCAAAAAACCAATACATCTAATGTAGTCAGTCATTTATTTCCAGTATTCTTCTTTCCCTTCCTAGGCCACAGCCTATCAACAGGAAGAACTGAAGAAAATGCAACCTGTGCCCCCAGTTCCTTCACCTTTTTACCCAGAACCACATAATCTCTTTTAATCTATTGTGGGTTGTGCCGGGCAGTATCATTTGTTCCCACATGTCTGTTCTGTTTAGTTCTTAATTCTCTAACTCATTTGTAGAGATGCAGCTCTTTTTCCTGGAAAAATCCCTATGCCTGTAATAGCTGCTCAACATTCCAAACATCAACAGCTCCACATTTTCTCATCGTATTTCAATGCCAGGAAAATTTTCAGCTGACAAATTTCTATCTGTCAAGCAGCACTTAAGAGAACAAACAAGAGCCCTGCCAGAAAAGAAAGTTGGTAACTGTACTTATTGCTATCAGCATGCTTGTAAATTGGCTGAAGTGGAAAGCCTCACCTTGGTGCTCTGTCTTCTTTTGGAAGAGAAAGTAAATTTTAAAAAGACTACAGGAAATGTGCAGATGACACATCCTGCATATTCTTGGCAATTTCCTCTCTATTTCTTCTATGAGGAGGTTGTCCAGAATAGTGATACTTGACTAGTGATACACATACTGGCACCATTAGAATGTGGAAGTAGCATAGATGGAATACAGGGTATTCATAACAATTATTAAGAATCACTCTTCCTCAATCTCCATGTTCACCAGCAAGTGTAAAATGGTGCTGCCTCATGCCAACCCTACCTGCCTCAGATTATCCGTCCATGATCTTTTGGTAGTAACCCTGGACATACAGAGTTTCTCCTAACTCCGTTCCCCTTGACCACCAGCAAGAGTCTTCAGTGAGCCATACCATGCTGACACTATCTGCCATAGATTATCCATTATAATAATAGAAAATTACTTTTTACTCCCAACTTTACTCCTTGAAATTTACCAGAAATTATAAATAACAAAATGCCTCTAGACATATCAATGTCCTTCCCAGCAACAGTGGACTTTTTGTTTCTATCAGGAAGAAACCCATGTATTTTGACAGACTGATCAGCAGGACACATGAAATGGTGAGAACCACTTGTCTAAAAGGGCACGTATGTAAATGGTTGGCCACCTGGGGAGGATCTGATGTTAGGGCATTGGGTAGCCCACATATTAAATGTCAAGTGGCTCTATAGAACCACAGAACTGACCTGAAATTGACTATACAGTTGTTGTAGTTGGTAAATAAGTGATTTTGTTCTGTCAGATTGGTTCCATGGTCCTGAGGAAGACTGAAGAAACCCCTGCCACTCCAGAATAGGGAGCTGACCGTTTGGATTCATCTTGAGCCTATAAGGGACTTTTGAGAAAGTGCTATACAACTGTGTTAAAGTCTTCTTTGTACTTTTTGCAAAGAATTCCATGTATAGGATAACACCTATTGTTTGTTGCAGTGTGTTGGTCATATATACTGCATTCAAATTGTAACAATCAAAACACTGAATGAAATTTATACTGTGATTCATAGCAAGGTGTTTTTTTCCTTGTACTTCTTTAACTCCCTAGAGTTACCTCTTTGCCAAGAGTACACATGTAGCAATGAATGGGGGAGGGGGGGAATAAGAGTTTGCATTACTAGTAGCATCTTTTTATTTAATGCATTGTGCATATGAAGACTCTTGAGTTATCTAGCATAATAAAGGACAGAGAAAGTGGCATGTGACATAGGTAAAATATTAAATAAGCTTACCTTTGCCAGTTATAATTTCAGAATGCAGAGAACAGGAACACTTTATGATATCTTGAGTCTGAGTCTTATTTTCACAAAGTGATTTGTTGGTCTGTGCATTAATCACCTGGCAACTGGAATGTCTTTCAGAAAGGTCTGAAAAATTTCCAACTGAAGTCACAGTTACCTAAAAACAAGAGCAATTACCATATTTCTTTAATTCTGGGAAGACAGACCAGAGAAACTTCAAAGAGACTAAAGTTAAAAACAGTACAAATATTGATGAGCAAGATTAATAGCTCAATCTCATACAGAGTACAGTCAGTCTAACAACAATGACATCAGCAGAATTAAACTGGAGTACCGTAATTCTACTGTACTGTAATTCGATTGTACTGTAACACCATTTCACCATTGTACTGTAACACCATTTGTACTGTAACACCATTTCATTCTATTTTAAGTATGTCTGTATTTGTTCTGATGCTTTGAGGCAAATCGTCACAGGCAAAGACTTCCAGAGTGGGGAACCATTAGTATCACTACACTAGCAAGGGGATCAAATTCCATTGAAAATTAGAAGAAAGCACTGCTGCAGAAAACTCCTGCTCTAGCAGAAGCCTTCTCCTTAGCCAAGTCCTTTAAGCATATAAAAACATAAGAACATAAGAGAAGCCATGTTGGATCAGGCCAATGGCCCATCCAGTCCAACACTCTGTGTCACACAATGGACAAATTATATATACACACACACACTGTGGCTAATAGCCACTGATGGACCTCTGCTCCATATTTTTATCCAATCCCCTCTTGAAGCTGGCTATGCTTGTAGCTGCCTGCCACCACCTCCTGTGGCAGTGAATTCCACATGTTAATCACCCTTTGGGTGAAGAAGTACTTCCTTTTATCCGTTTTAACCTGAATGCTCTGCAATTTCATTGAATGACCACAAATTCTTGTATTGTGAGAAAGGGAGAAAAGTACTTCTTTCTCTGCTTTCTCCATTCTATGCATTATCTTGTAAACCTCTATCATATCACCCTGCAGTTGACGTTTCTCCAAGTTAAAGAGCCCCAAGCGTTTTAACCCTTCTTCATAGGGAAAGTGTTCCAAACCTTTAATCATTCTAGTTGCCCTTTTCTGCACTTTTTTCAATGCCATAATATCCTTTTTGAGGTGCGGTGACCAGAATTGCCCGCAGTATTCCAAATGAGACCGCACCATCGATTTATACAGGGGCATTATGATACTGGCTGATTTGTTTTCAATTCCCTTCCTAATAATTCCCAGCATGGTGTTGGCTTTTTTATTGCAATTGCACACTGTCTTGACATTTTCAGTGAGTTATCTACCACGACCCCAAGATCTCTCTTCTGGTCAGTCTCTGCCAGTTCACACCCCATCAACTTGTATTTGTAGCTGGGATTCTTGGCCCCAATGTGCATTACTTTGTACTTGGTCACATTGAACCTCATCTGCCACATTGACGCCCACTCACCCAGCCTCAACATATCCCTTTGGAGTACCTCACAATCCTCTCTGGTTCTCACCACCCTGAACAATTTAGTGTCATATGCAAACTTGGCCACTTCACTGCTTACTCCCAACTCCAAATCATTAATTAACAAGTTAAAGAGCATGGGACCCAATACTGAGCCCTGTGGCAATCCACTGCTTACTGTCCTCCACTGCGAAGACTGCCCATTTATACTCACTCTCTGCTTCCTATTAATTAGCCAGTTTTTGATCCACAAGAGGACCTGTCCTTTTACTCCATGACTCTTGAGCTTACTAAGGAGCCCCCGGCCAGGTATCTTTTGAACATCACTATCCCAAAATATCAGATAGCTTTCTCAAAAGCACGACTCAACGCACTTTTCTCTTCGGTGCTTTTGGGACGTTACGCCGGGTACCCATAACTGGAAAGATTGTGCCCCTGCAATTGCAATTAGGTTGAAACACCCCACATTGTTTTGCAGTGCTCTAATTACAATGACTTGAGGGCAAGACTAATCTCTCCGATTCTCAGGTCCTTGGCGGGCAGGCAGGAGGATGAGCAAATTGCCTTCCTCCTGTCTGACTCTCATTCTGATGTTTCATCTAAGATTGCCCGTTTCTGTTACGCTGCTCAGTTGGAAAGGAGGGAAATTGAGAGTGTAAATCTTGGTTATGAGTTTTAACAATATGTGTAATAGTAGGAGTCAGGAATTTTGTGTAAGAGGTGATGGGTTTGTTTTTATGTTTTTGTTTGTATTAAGCTGGTCGGATGACCGTGAATAAAGAACTACTACTACTAAGGAGCCTTTGATGAGGAATTTTATCAAAAGCTTTCTGGAAATCAAGGTAAACAACATCTATTGGGTCCCCTTTGTCCACATGTTTATTCACCCCTTCAAAGAACTCTAACAGGTTAGTGAGGCAAGATCTTCCCTTATAGAACCCATGCTAAGTCTTCCTCAATATCTTTGAGTACATAAGGATATTCAGAAATGAAAAGTGATAAACAGTGGAATCCTATTGCAAGTTTACTTACAACTAAGGGTCAAACTAGATTATATCACATTGCTGAATCTGCTGTGAAGACACAGCACCATTTTAAGGGTATTTTTTAACACTTCAAAATGCTGCAGAGGTCAAATCCTCCTGAAATTGGCTCCTTCTGAAAATAGTGGAAGGCAAGAAGAGCCCTTCATCCCCCACCCCAAAGTATGCTGCAGGATCAGACACCCTCAGAATTAAAAAACAAGTATAATCTAGTTTGGCTCTAAGGTCCACTATATTCCCTGGGGCTTTCTCCCAAGTAAGTGTGCACAGAATTGTAACTGGGTTAGGAGATGGGAATCTGTGGTACTGCAGAAGTTACTGCCTTATTTAATACAGATCCCTCCCCACCCCCCAGTACAACTAGCAGTGCAATTTAAATGCAACAGAAATTCTTATGTTGCAGCAGTAGCTGCAGCAACATCCTGATCTTAGCAAATGTGGTTGGCTCAGGAAGCTCTCCCTTACCTGCCTGTACAGTTATGCCATTCCTGGTATATTGAAACAAAAACACTAATACCCCAAGGCTTCTGCATACACATATTCACTCTGTGTGTATGTGTGTGCATTGCTAGATCCCAGGATCAGAAAAGGAGACAAAGCATTTAGGGGGAGAAAGATTATTATTTATTTAGCAGATGGAAGTAACAAGATAGCTTCAATAAAAGGTTCAGCAACTTAACTACCATCAACTAAGAAGAAAGCCTTTGAATAATGACCTTACACCATCAATTATATTAAAATAAAATGTGTTTATAACATACCCCACCTCTGTAAGTACCAGATATGTGGATTTTCAGGCATTTGTCAGCTCCTTTTGAAATGTCTACCCAGTTCCTTGTGTTATTTGAACATTCTTCTTTTAAAGTGCACCTGAAATAAATCCAAATATGCATGTGTGATAAAAATGGATTTCCATTTTATATAGAAGTCTGATTTATTTTTATTGCACTAGCCCAGTTGTGACCATCCATCCTGATGTATATTTCTGTGTTACCTGCTCTACTCGCTTGTAGCTGCCCTGCCTGTAAATTCAATATTGCTTACTAAACTCTCACTAGCTTGAAAACTTGTGGTTCAAATGTAATTACTCAACCTTTATTATCATTTTCTCTTTAATCAAGCTGTTCTGTCCCCACAGCCAATCTGCCAGGGCTTCAGGGAAATTTATGACCAGGACACAAATTACTTATTTTACTTGTGACCAGCAAATGATGTGAAGTAACAGTGTAGATATTTACATCATAATGATACAGGGAGAGTTATATGTTATGAATGAGGAAGAGAAACTTCACAATGCTGCCATTTTAGTGCCACTGTTGTGTTCCACCTGGATTGTGCCCTCTTGACTATATAATTTACATAAATCTAGTACATTTTCCCCACCCTATCTCCAAGAAGCTCAAGGTGGTATGCATTTCTCTCTCTTCCTCTATTTTAGCCTCACAACAATCCTGCAAGGTAAGTTAGGCAAAGAGAGAGTCACTGGTCCAAGACTGCCCAGTCAGTCTTATAATGAGCAGGGATTAGAACATGGGTCACCCCAGGTATAGTCTAACACTCCTACACTACCTATCATGCATCAGTCTTATCAAGAAAGGCACACAGAGAAATATTTCAGATGGGCTGCTCTACAAATATGAAAGTCATTCTAGAGATATAAAATTCCTGGAGATTTTGAAGTAATAAGGAAAACATTTTTAAAAACATTTCTTTTTTAAAGGGTGGGAGATTGAAATATATGAATTATTTACTGTTTAAAATCAAGCCTAAATTTATTTTACAGCTTTAACAATATAAAATACATAATTATAAATAAAGTTTGAGTCCAGTGGCACCTTTAAGACCAACAAAGTTTTATTCATGGTATAAGCATTTGCGCACACTTTGTTAGATAACATCAGATGTCTGATGAAGTGTGCTTGCACATGAAAGCTTATAATGTGCACATAATTTTGTTGATCTTAAAGATGCCACTGGACTCATATTTTGTTCTGCTCATTCAGACCAACTCAGCTACCCCATCTGAATCTATCATTGTAAATAGTCAGCATGTAAACTTGGACTATCTGGAATATTTATGAAATTTAACTGGCTAAGATTCCTGCAGGGAAAATGTAAATGCAACTACTAAAAATAGACAAAAGAAAGGAGCTAACTTAGCACTTTTATCTTAGTATTTGCTATTTGAGAGGTAAGAAAAAACATAAAAGTCAGATAGAAACAAGCTATTACACTCATAATATAATTGGTAGTATATCTGGAAGTCAAACAGAACTTTGTAACACTGAAAACATCATCTAGGCTTGCCCATCCCCGGGTCCCAGCAGGGGTTCTCCCACTTTCTCAAGCTCCTTCCCACCCCCAGTCAGCTGGTGGGGGGGAAGTCCCTCCCCCCACAGCCACCATGTGATTTTCCACCTCCGGAGGCTTCAATCTCCGATTGAAAGGCTTCCTCTTGGGATGGTATGTCTGTGTTACTTTGAATAAGTTGGCAGCAACTTGTGAGCAGAGATGCCAATCCCTCACTTCAGAATTGCCAGAAACGGGGGTGGGGGAGGGAAATGTCTGCTGGGCACTTCATTATTCCCTATGTGGAGATCGATTCTCATACGGTATAATAGGGAATTGATCTGGAGGTATCGGGGGCTCTGGGGGGGCTGTTTTTTTGAGGTAGAGGCACCGAATTTTCAGTATAGCATCTAGTGCCTCTCCCCAAAATGCCCTCCAAGTTTCAAAAAGATTGGACCAGGGGATCCAATTCTATGAGCCCCAAAAGAAGGTGCCCCTATCCTTCATTATTTCCTATGGAAGGAAAGCATTTAAAAAGGTGTGCTGTCCCTTTAAATGAGATGGCCAGAACTGTCTTGGAGTTCAATTATGCTTGTCACACCCTTGCTCCTGGCTCTGCCTCCAATGTCTCCTGGCTCCACCCCCAAAGTCCCCAGATATTTCTTGAATTGGACTTGACAAACCAATCATACACATTATAGCATATTTATTGTGGACAAAAATATCTATATTTAAATAATAACTATGTACCTGAGTATATACTGTTTATGCCTTCAGTAATGCACAGGCAAGATTATATCTACATACTGTAAATTTCCTTCCACTAATGCTGCTCATCCAGAATGAATACAACCTTGTCCTAAAAACATTTCACTAATTCCAAGTGAGAAAATATTTCATAGCAGGTTTTCCTTAGTGCTCTAATTATTGTGAGAACACCCTGGAAAAAAAACATGGCAGGTTTAATAAGTGACGTGTTGGGTGATTGATCTCACTTTAGCATTGGTGCACAGTATTGCTAGTGCTCCTGCACAATTGTTTTTTTTAAAGGGGATCTGACAGCAACAATAGCAACATTGCTGACAACTGCCATTCTCAAACTGTAAAACTGGATTGTGACCCAGTGCAAGCAAAAAACCCAACATAAAGCAGGAAATGTATGGAATAAAGGACGAGGTGCAGAATGCCCAATTTCAAAACTCAGAGATTGACTACACAGAAGATTGGGAGTAAGGTCAGTATGCAGAACAGGCCTTATTGCAGTTCTTATTTATTGCAGTTCTTCTTAACTTTTGCAGGAGAGCATCACAGTGACTGGACTCCAGAATTCTGCCTGCAGGCCCAGCCAAAGAGCATGGACAACTTACCTGGGTGGGCCAAGAAAAAAGTTTATGTTGTGTCATTAGTATGAGTTGCCTCACTATGAACTACAGCACTCAAGTACACATAAATGGCTTTATACAAAAACACTCTGAATATAGCTTCAAGCTATTAAGAATGAAAGATTAATGATAATACAGCAGTATTCATTGATCTTAAAGAGAAAAAGAATACCTTTTATTCGAATGGCACCATCCACAGTATGGGTCCATTGCAGATAAACACTCTTTACAGGAAATATACTTACTGCAGTTTGCAACTTGTACTCTTCTGAGCTGAAACAGAAAGCAGTAATTTTTATAAATTCTTATTTAGTATTTTGAAAAGATCAAATGACATTTCCACTGTCACAATAAATGCAGGGATGGTTACAAATCATCAGCATTCAACAATCCCCCCCCCCCCCCTGTTTGGAACTATGTTTTTATGAAAGTTGGAGATGCACAATGAAAAACACATACAACTGATGAGCCATTCTAAGATGAACTGCTTGCTCACTCCTGTAAACAATTAAATAGTATTTTGTTTTTTAAAAAATCATTTGCAGAGTTTAGGATCTCAGATTACCTGAAATAATTCCAATAGATAATCAAATTTCTGTTCTGTTCTGGTACAAAAAAGAAACCACTACTAATGATGATGAAAAAAACAAATTACCCTGTGCTGCATGGAATCTCCAAGTGTAAGGGTAGATTGACCACCAACAGCACCAGCAACACGACCACCACATGGGGAAAAAAATACCTTCTGTGGATTCAGCCCTGGTGAAATTTAATACTTAGCTTTTTAGCAGTTAATGCATGTGTACATTTGACAGCACTGCCTAATACTTAACCTCTTTATTGGATGGTAGATAGATGAAGTTGTTATCCAGAGGATCAAATTTAAGTTTGTAAAAAACTGTCGTTTCTTCTTCAATTTCATACAAAACCTCTGGGCAATTTGGCCTCATTTTCTTGTCAAGGGTAACCTAAAAGAACAGGACACATATAGTTATCTATTAACAGGAATCAGCCCTCTCCTTGATCAATTTATCTCCTCTGCTGCCAATACTTCTTGTCTTTTCCAGCCATTATGGGGTTATAGGCATGACTGCAAAAGCTAAAGCAATGCTGTGCATTATTCTTGCTTCCTCCATTTCATTCTCACAATAAGAACCTTGTAAAGTAGGTAAGACTGACAAATTATGACAGATCCAAGCTCAAAGCTTCCATGGGCTGAGTTGGGATTTGACCTGGCTATCTATCCAGCACTATGATGACAGGTTGCTATGGTTAACTACTGATGTGACCCAGCAAGACTCTTCTTATTTTCATTATGCCATGTTAGCTTTCCAAGCACACATTAGGTCATGCATGATGCAGCTCTGTTATATAACAATAGTTTAGTTGGCATTAAAAAGGGACTACACACATTCATGGAGAGTAAGTCCATCAATGGCTATTAACCATGGTATTCAAATGAAATAGACGTTGGTCTCCATGCCCTGCTTGTAGGTCTTATATGGCTTCTTGGTGAAACAGCATGCTGGACTGGATGCACCACTGGTCTGCTATAGCACAGCTAGTCTTATGTTCTAGTAAAATGTAAGAAATAAAAAAGCATGTGTGTAGCTTCCTTAGCCTTAACTGCTATAGTAACATATATGAAAGGCTTTAAAGATTCTTTTAAGATTCCACAGGGGTTGGATTCTACGAACTGCAAGTCTGAACCTTGTTGATGTAACTGATCTTCCTTGTTCCTCACTTTTCTGCTTCCACACAATAGTCAATAATTTTTTCCTGAAAGTCAGGAACAGAATGGAATGCAGCCTTCCACTGAATGTCAACTGGGAAGTAATGGGAAACTCCTCCCCCTTTCAGCAACAGAGATACTTCTACTTGCACAAACACATCTTAGGAACCCATTTATCCTATAACAGTTAAGTGTGGCCTAATCTGCAGGTACTTAAACTCACACTGACATAAAACAGATACTTCTGCAAGAATGGAGGTTGCCAGGTTTGCAAAAAAATCTGAAAACACTGAAAGAATACATTTCAAAAGCATTGTGCAAACACAGCACAACAGACCAACTTCTTCTGTAGATGCAGGACTCAGAGCACCCCCCATCATCGCATTTGGGGAAGCTCTCAGTGGTTAGGTATCTACTTCCAGGACTCAGGCTGCATCCTCCATCTTCACCATGGGAGCTGGTGGCAACAGTACTGACTAGGAGTGAAGGCACTTCTGCCCCATCCTCACTCACTTTAGTGGGCCTTCCTGCAGGACCAGCTGCAGTGGTACTGGCATCAGGTTCCCTCTGCAATTGCTGCTGATGCCGGGTGCTGCCAAAGCCAGCTGGCCCTCCACAGTTGCTTGGCCTGCCGTGGCTTCCAGCATCCTTGCCATTTCTGCTGCTGGCCCCACCCTGGCTCCCAGCTTTCTCACTGCCTGTCCCCACCATTGCAGCCAGACTCACTGCCCCCTCCCCACTGTTGCCACCACTGGTCTGGGGTCACTCCCTGACCTCCCCACAATCTCTGCTGCCTCCCAACCCACCAACTTCCTTGCAGGTCCCCACCTGTCTATTCTAAATCTGATCATATATTTGCAAGATATTATTAGCATTATTATTAGTACTGTGATGTGAGCTGTGTTGAACACTGTGCAGAGCTATTTCACTGAAGCACTGCAAGCCATACAGATTTATATTTCTGTTCCTCACTGGGGGCAAGCATAGCTGCTTTTAAAGAACTCAGGTGGGAACTATGCTACTCAATATCAGGTGAGTGGGAAAGAAACAAAATAATGAATAAGCTAACACTCTTTCTTAGCAAGAAAGGAAGTTAGAGGAAAAGTTTTATTATAAATGGTTTTCTCCAGAGCTAGTGTCACAGGAATGTGGTATGCTGGGTGCCGATAAGTGGAATAGGTCTCTCAAATGAAGACACTTGAAACAGTATTACAGGCTTTACTGTTAGAGGCTGATGACTATCCACTATATATCAAACTTCTTTAAAGGATGAAAGTCTAAAGCAACGTCTTAAAATAAAATAAAAAATTCTGAAAAACAAGAACTATCTGCATTTGCAACACGGTTGACACTGGCACTTAATTTGTCCCGTGGAGTCGGGTGAATAGTCTTCAAGCATCTTAAATCGGCAATGGACATGATCAACTGCAAGCACTTTTGAAAATTTATTCTCTGCACTTTATACCTTGTATTCATGAATTCTTGATAATATGCAATAATATGTGATGCTGTAATGTTTAAAAATTAATTAATTATATTTTTGAAGTAATTTGCATGATTTATTCATTATTTTCTACAGTTTTTTGTGTTGTTGTATAAATTTCAGTCTAATCTAGCAATGATGATGATGGCTAATCTAGGGCTTGGTGTACACATGAAGTTTCCCTTTGTGCAAGGACTTCACTTTTACTTCAGTGCAGGACACATGTACAGAATCACAACTTGCTATTGAAATAAATAACTGTTCATGCAGAATCCCTGAATGCTTGTTTAGCAACCATATACAGACCAGTGTTCCCACTAAACTGTGCTAGCTAGTGCTGGTGCATAACTTTTTAGCCCTCAGTGCACAGATTTGTGGTTCAGTTCAGAGAAAAACTTATTTGTCCCAGTTCAAAGGGTGATTGCAGACAGTTGTACCATCCAGTTACAAAAAGGAGAAAGGCAGAGCTAAACTCTGGCTTCAAAATAGCAGAGGTAAGTTCTGCATTTCCTTCCTCCTTTTGGCCCTTAGAAGGTTTTTTTCCCCCTTTCCAAACTGAATTGTAGCCTTACATCATGGCTCAGCTGGGAAGGAAGCAGAGAGGCATTCCAAGCCATGGGGAACCCTAGCACAATCCTTGTCACAACTATACTTCTGAAAAGGCCTGATGTAGGAGAAGAGTGCAGGCTGCTGAAGGAAGCAGTGAGCAACATGGGGACAGGTAATGTGAAAGCTGTTCCCATCCTCTCTCACACTACTTACTGCTGCTGTTATGATAGGGAATTGTTTTCACCAAACCCATGTAGATGCAGCCCTAACATGTAAAATAAGAGAATGAATATACATAATGATGAAGACGACATTGGATTTATATCCCACCCTATACTCTGAATCTCAGAGTCTCAGAGTGGTCACAATCTCATTTACTCCCCCCCCTCCACAACAGACACCCTGTGGGGTAGGTGGGGCTGAGAGAGCTCTTACAGCAGCTGCCCTTTCAAGGACAACTCCTACGAGAGCGATGGCTGACCCAAGGCTATTCCAGCAGCTGCAAGTGGAGGAGTGGGGAATCAAACCCAGTTCTCCCAGATAAGAGTCCACTACACCAATGGCTGAACAATTATTCTTAAAACAAAACCATAATCTACCTACCTTCAATAACTGTCCATTTCCTGTTCCTAAAAACAGAACAGTAGTTTTCAGAATCACAGTGGCATAAACTGATACTAAATTAGAGTGATTCAGAAAAGGCGACTTGTTAACTGGCTGTGTTGTGCTGTCCTGAAAAATCAAACACATTAGAAAAATATTTAATCCAATCATATGTGCAAAACATTATTTTCAAGAAAATATCACTAGCTTTTGGAAGCACCACTAAAGTCTCTAGAGTACAAATTTGGGATGGGCTTCAACATAATGCCTTATAGCAAATCTTAGATATTTAACTAGTCTCTTGTCTCACATTCATGCAGTGGTCATTCACAGATTATTCTTTGAGTTTAAGCAGTAAAAACTGATATCCAATAAATAAGAAAAAATTAGAGCATGCTTTTGCAAGTAAAATATTTGGTTCTAATGCTAAACATAGTTTTCTCTAATCATTTGTTGCAGCCATATATACCCATCCCACAACAATATCATGCTCTTAAATCACTTGTAATCATACCAGTTATGAATGTAATGAATTGTGTCTATTTAGTCTAGTTCAAAAGAAGCTGAAAGTTTAAGTGTTGCAGGTTATAAATACAGGAAAGAAGTTAACAAAGGGGAAACAATTTTGATTACTTGCAGCAACAAAAATTACTGGGCTATTTGAAAAAAAAGTTGAAGCATTAATTTTGAAAACTGTATTATCCTTATTCCAATAACCTCTATGCTGCAGCATGACACACACAAAAAGGAAAAACAGCAGTATTTACAATCTTAAGAAATTTTGAACAAATAGCTAAGGAACTACAACTGAGTTGACCTTATCTTTTTTCAGTACCCATTTACAATCTAAATCAGGGTTGAATGGAGCAGGTTTCAGGAAATAATCTTAGCTCCTCAGCTGCTAGCAGTCCTTTAAGTATTCTGGTCCTAAGACCTTTAAATATAATAACGAGTATTTTGAACTGAAACCAGAAACAAGCAGGAAGTCAGTACAATCATATGATCTGTCTTGTGATGTAGTTACACTAATTGACATTTCCAAACTTTTTCAAAGACAACCCCACGAAGAGTACACTAGTATGTTTTTGCTATTGTCAGACGTCATCTTGCAGTTTCATAGAATCTTCAGTGACTTCTATTAACTTGCATTGTAGCATAAATTTAAAAATGCAATCCAAAATAGAGTTATACACTTCTAAATCCATTCAATTAATCTAAATTCAGTTAATTTAAAAGTATATAATTCTGTTTAGGATTGCATTGTGAACCCCCTGAAGTAGGCTTCCCAAGCCTCCCGCCCTGGCGGGAGAATACTGGATTTTCAGCCTCTTTTCCCGCTTTCCATAACTCTGGAAGCGGGGGGAGGAGGGGGGAATGGCGCCAAGGAGCATTTGCGTCGTCCGGGGAGGAGGTGCTGAGCCTGGCAAGGGAATCTTGAGAAGGGAGGCTGGCTCGCCAGCGAGCGGGTGGAGGTGGCTGCCGAACGCAGGCGGGTCTTGACGGACTCCAATGCCCGATGCTTCTCCTCCTCCCTTCCCTTCCCACCCAGCCCCGTTGCAGCAGCCGTTCTTCCTTTTCGCAAGCTGCTTCCCGCGCCCAGTCAGCTGGCTGGGGGGGGGGGAGGAGAGAAGCCCCGCCTGCAAAGGACCATGTGCCTTTGCACCTCCGGAGGCTTGATTGCAAGGCTCCACTTTGGGATGGTGTGACTGCTGCTGTAAAGAAGCTGGCAGCAACTCGTGAGTAGAAAGGCCAGTCCCTCGCTTCAGCTGCCAGAAAGGGGGGGGGGAGGGAGGAGGAGAGGGAAACGTCTTCATTATTCCCTATGTGGAGATCAATTCTCATAGGGTATAATGGGGAATTAATCTGGAGGTTTTGGGGGCTCTGGGGGAGCTGTTTTTTGAGGTAGAGGCACCAAATTTTCAATATAGTATCTAGTGCCTCTCCCCAAAGTACCCTCCAAGTTTCAAAACGATTGGACCAGGGGGTCCAATTCTATGAGCCCCAAAAGAAGGTGCCCCTATTCTTTGTTATTTCCTATAGAAGGAAGACATTTTAAAAAGTGTGCTGTCCCTTTAAATGTGATGGCCAGAACTCTCTTGGAGTTCAATTATGCTTGTCACACCCTTGTTCTTGGCTCCGCCCCAATGTCTCCTGGCTCCACCCCCCAAAGTCTCCTGGCTCCACCCCCAAAGTCCCCAGATATTTCTTGAATTGGACTTGGCAACCCTACCCTGAAGGTTCAGCTGCAGCTCCATTATTTTACTTTCCAAGATTCAAATGTTCCTTATTTTATGGTAAGGTTGCCAATTCCCAGTTGGAAGCAGGGGATCCCCCTGTTTGAAGGCCCTCTCCCTGCTTCAGGGTCATCAGAAAGTGGGGTGGGAGGGAAATGTCTGCTGGGCACTCCATTATACTATATGGAGGCAGGTTCCAATGGAGTATAATGGAGAACTAATCCATGGGTATTGGGGGTTCTGGGGGGGCTGTATTTTGAGGTAACTTTTGCTTGGTTTTCAGTCTGGCAAGACATAGCCTTGCAATTGCTTGAGAATAGTGTTCTACCTGATCTATTAATAAAGCTTCTTCTGCCTACACTCAAGAAGTCTTATGATAGTATCTCTGGACAAGACCTTACAATGTGTTGCAATGATTCAGTAAATATGAGAAATAGAGCCCAGTTCATCTCTTAACATTATCATGTCTAAAGCCCATTTAAGTAGAGGTATTACATGTTGTTTCAGCCCTCAAGAATTTTGATCAGTGTTATACTGTGGTTTATACCTCTAAGATAGAGATATTCAATACACAGCTGTATGCAGTTATCTATAATAGTTTTTTTTAAGCAGAGTCAATTTTCAAGTTTTTTGTAGAGACCATTTGCCAGCATAATTCAGAAGGCTTTTGCATTTGGTTAGAGAAGAGGTTCAGGACTGGCTTGCTCCTAAAACATTTAAATGACATTGAGAACATTTTTCCATCAATCAGGAATGATTTGCTCCTAATAAGATTATTGCAGATAGCATTTAGCTAGCAAAATCGAGAAGGCTTGTTCATCTGATTAGAGAAGAGGTTCAAGACTGGCTTGCTTCTAAATTAATACATGAATTGAGAGCATTTTGCCATCAAAAGGAACAGCTTGTTCCTAATATAAATACTGTAGAGAGCATCTGGCCAACAAAATCCAGAAGGCTTTTGTATCTGGTTAGAGAAGTTCAGGACTGGCTTGCTCCAAATATAAACACTTAAGTGATACAGAGAGGTAAGTTCTTAATAACAATAATATTTTAAAAAGCCATTCATTTAAAAATTTAAGAATTATCCACTTCCATTCAGCTTTGTGTTGTATCTTGTTATAATTACCATGGTTTATTCCAGGGTAAGAAATTTTGAAGAAAACAGACATTGCAGAGAACATTTACACTGAATTGTAACAAGTGGCTGATAACCTTGAAGGAAATAGGAATACTACTGAAGTTTTCTGATTAAATGAGGCTATATCCGGGTGCCTATTTGATGGACCTTTCTTGTAATACTGTAAAGCTGTACTTCTTTATAATGTGTACAAAAGATTTATATGATTTTAAAAAAAGTTTTACTAAACATTGTTAGCCAGTATATCATAGGGTTTGTTTTTTGTATACCCTGGAGCAAATGGTTACTTCGAAAGGTGGACTTTATATGGCACTGTTCCATACTGAGGATCCTCCCCTCCCCAAACTCCACCCTCTCCTGCATCTACCCCCAATATCTCCAGGTATTTTCCAACGCAGACCTGACAACCGAACTAGTATCTATTCAGGTTGAAAGTAGCCTGAATAATTTAGGAATACTCAGAGATCTACCCAGGGCTATTTTTTGTAGAAAAAGCCCAGCAGGAACTCATTTGCATATTAGGCCACACACACCGATGCCAAGCCAACCGAAACTGTATTTCTGTGTGTAAAAAAGCCCTGAATCTATCTATGTCATTGTCCTCCCATATAATGTTTCACAGTCTCTATACAAGGCTGGAGCACTATAATCATGTAACACGGACAAATAGGATGGGTGGAGAGTTTAAAGCTTCAGTATGCCTTTTTGTTTCCCATTGTACAGAAAATTGTTGGGGGTGTCTTTTTTCCCATTGTACAGAAAATAAAGTGTGGTATACTAAGTATTGCTAAACTACAAAAAGTAGAAATGCTTCCCTATGTTATGCAATACTCGTATGTTTGGGCAAAAAATTGTTGTGGGTGTCTTTTTTCAGTGGGAAAATAGCATGGAGGAAACAGCTTAGGTTTTGCTTTCGTGAAGCAGCTGCTGTCAGAAAAGACAGAAAAAAACAGTTTTTTTAAAAAAGTTATCACACAACAGAAGGTATAGTTCCACCTTCAGACGAGGCAAAAAAAAAAAAGAGATTGAGCAATATTTTGAAGTTGTCAGTTTTGTTTATTCATAACAGCAGTTTGATTATTGAGGCAGACTAGGAGAGAAAGAGGAAGGAAGAGAACATGAGTATCAAGAAAGGGAGAGATGGGGTGGGGACACTTGAAACCACGCTTATACCAGATTCTGCTACAGAATGCCGAATCATGTTTGGGTATTATTATATCTAAACCAAGCATACAAGTAATATTTTTAGGCTTCACTGCATGCTTTATAGAATATTTTATCTCAACCAAATATTGAAAAAGGATTTAAAGGCTGAGCTACAAGATATTATATTTTTTTAAATCATCTAATTTTTCATGTGATGTTATACCTCCTCATTCTAGTTACAAAGGCCTGTGCTGCCCTGTAAGACTCTTTCAAACACTGAGGGATCCTTGCCTATGAAGCAACATGGGGACAGGGTAAAAGCCCTGTTCTGGCCCGTTCTGGCTTTTACTCTGTACCCAAGATAAGGAACTGTGGTCAGGAAAAAAAAATGACACTCAGGGTGCCTAGTGCACATGCATGTTGTTCTATGCCTCTAAGAACAGAGGCACATGTCTTAGCCCATGACAAGTTTTCTCCATGGCAGCCTCAGAACTGAGTAAGAAAACAACTACAGCCCAGGGGTGTCAAACTCATTTTAAGGAGGGACAGATCTAACACAAATTGGACTTTGTGGGACCATGCCATGTTTGTCATAGATGTAATGTAAGGTAGCAGAAATGTAAACTTTTATAAAGGACACAGACAAACACAATTAAAGACAGGACTTTTTTTGAGCAAGAACACACAAGAACACAGTTCTGGCTGGCTTGTTATCAGAGCCAAGAATGAAAGAGCAGGGAACTTTCTTAGCCTTGAAGCTTCAAAGGGGGAGGACAGGAGAGGGAGGAGAGGGGAGAAAAGAGCCCCATGGGCCTGATTAAAGCCCTGGGTGGGTCAGGTGTGGCCCATGGGCCGGACATTTGACACCCCTGCTCTACACATTCTGGGTATGTAGAATAAGGTTAGGTTGAGAAATACTGGAGATTTTGGGAGTGAAGTCTGGAGTGACAGGGATTAGGGGAGGGGCATGATTATGGTTGCCATGTCCCTTCATCACTCTGGCAGGGGGATTTGGGGGTGTTTGGGATGTCATGTCACATTGTGTGATGTGCTGTCACCCAGAAACGATGTCATTGGTCTGCAGTGCTGGGGGCGACATCCTGGTTTTTGGGCAAAACTTTAATAAATACTACTTTCCCAAATAGCCATTTTTCTCTTTGTTACACAGAGATGAAGTCTAATTCTAGAAGCTATTCAGGCCTCACCTGGAGACTGGCAACCCTAATTCTGTGTGATGTCATTGTATGGACAGTATTAGACTAGAAGAGGAAATAGAGGCAAAGACTTCTCTAACTTGGGATAAAGAAATCTGTCTCAGTGTATAAAGTATTTGCTTTTATTCCTATACTCCATGCTTTTTATCTCCATTTTTGGCATGTTTCTGAAAACACAGTGCTCACAGATATAACTGAATGCAAGTTTACCTTCACACAACACTGTTGTATATGGATCCTACTGACAAACATAATTTTAAAAAACTTTTATTTACTTCATTTATACTCCACTTTTCATCACAACAAAGATTCAAAGAACTATTATTGTTGTTAAAATTTATAATCCACTTTCTCAGGAAACCAGGCTCAGAGCAGATAACCTCATTTGTAAAAACATTTGGTTCATAAAACTGATACATTGTTACAATAGATGCAATAAAATACATTATAAATGCTTCCCACTATTCAGCTAAAATATGGTGTGAATCTCAGGGGGGAAATGTCTGACGAGAACGAAAGGGAGAAGGGGAGAGAGGGAGAAAACCAAGATGGAAGGCCAAACCAAGATGGAAACAAACCAAACCAAGATGGGACATTCTCTTCCCTCTATTTTTTCCTCTTTTATTATTATTTTTATTATGACTAATAATATTTTATTATTTATTTATTTTTCAGATTTATATTATGCCCTACCCGTAAGTGGGCTCATGGTGGATCACAGATAATAATTAGGCCACTGGGCAAACATAATAATGCATAAAAATACATTACATAATTAAAAAAAACAGTTGCATGATTTGTTGTGTGCACAATCTCAGATTCTGGTGCTGCTGGACTCTGATGTTCATTTATTTATTCTAGGCCATGTTGGAGTGGTGTCTTCAGCAGGGGGGGTGGGCGCTTTTTTATTTGGATGTCCATCAAAAGCCTTGTAGAATAGTTCCATTTTACAGGCCCTACAGAATTGTAGAAGGTCCTGCAGAGACCTGATATCATGTGGAAGCATGTTCTACCAGGCCAGAGCCAAGGCAAAAAAAGCCCTAGTCCTGGCCAAAATTAGAGGATGTCCCTTGGGCTGGGGGTAGCCAGCAGATCTTGCTTGGCAGAGTGCAAGGCTCTCCAGGGCACATATGGTGAGAGGCGGTCCCTCAGATATGTTGGTCCCAGGCTGTGCAAGGCTTTGAAGGTCAATTGCAGCACCTCGAAGCAAATCTGGTACTCAGTCAGTTGCCATAGTGCCAACTAAATGTGTGCACACACAGGCAACGCCATCAGCAAACCTGCCACCACATTTTGCAGCAGCTGGTGTTTCTGTATCAACCACAAAGGCAAGCCCACATAATGTGAGTTACAGTAATCAAGCCTGGAAGTGACCATTGCATGGGTCACTGTAGCTAAGTCATGGTGGGAGAGGTATGGGGCCAGTTGCCTAACTTGCCAAAGATGATACAAGGCAGACCTGGCAACTGCAGTGACCTAGGCCTCCACAGAGAGCAAGGCATCCAGGAACACCCCCAAGCTCATCTGCTGGGTTGGCACAAGTAATGCACCATCCAAGGTGGGCAGCCTGATTCCCGACTCAACTCCCCCCCGCCCAGGTACAGGACCTCTATCTTCATTGGATTAAGTTTCAGCTGGCTGTCCTGTAACCATCCAGCCATGGCCCCCAATGCCCAAGCCATTTGTTCCTCTCAACAAAACTTCAATCAAGGGCAATCCCAGAATGTTCCTTCCTTTCGTAACTTCAGCTAATCTTGATCCAGCACTGAACTACATTTAAATTATATGTTGAGGGTTTTTTCTTGTTTCGTCTCACAGTTCTCCAGTGATTCCAGCATCCACAAAAAAAGAAAGAAAAAAGGTAACTGTCTTCAGTATTGCACTCTGCCTTTTTGAAGAAGATTTTGTCTTAATCCATAATATCCATAAATATTGACTGAAATATCATCAAAATATAGAAAGAGCATAACCTTTCCGGTACACATTGAAGCAGAACTACTATAAATCTTCAGCACATTTATTAGGGTTGTAGCAATTTAAGCCTAGGTATTGTCTGTTTAAGCACCTAAAATATGATGCCCTGCCAAAAAAAGTAGGCAGTTTTTCTGCCTTTGAACAGTTTTATCAATAGCAGAATTTCATCAATTAAATTTTTATCATCATTACATGTCCTTGCTAAAAAAAGTTTCACCTACTGAATTTCTGCTAGTTTGAGAGTCAGTGTAGTGCAGGCAGGGTGACAGCTGCAGATCTGGAAAATCCAGAGTTCAATGCCCAGTCTGTTATGGAAACCTGCTAGATAAACTTGGGCCAAACTATGTCACAGGGTTGCTATGATGCAGAAATGGAGTAGCAATATATGCAAATAAAAAGGCCCAGGAACCTGACACAAAAAGGATACTTACAGGATTACATATTAACAATTATGCATTGCCATCAATCTCCATCCAAAATTCCTGCTGGAGTGGCTTGTCAGATGCCAACAGTATACTGTTCTGCCTTGAACATTCAGGAATTAAGAGTATGGTGGCATGCTGATGACACTGAATTTTATTCCTCCTCTTCCACATCAGGTATGATGGGATCTTTCATTAACAGTTGCCTGAGTCAATAATGGGCAAGATGAGAATGAGTAAACTAAAGCTCACTCAGTGTTTCAGTTAGATAATTTTATAGTAATGGTTTTATGGGAGCTCCTTTTAGATGGAAATGCACACTTCAAATACAAAGCTACAACCTGCTTTGCAGGGGTCCCCTCCTGAGCTTGTGATCCAAGCCTGTCTGCCTTTGACAGTATTACTGAACTTATGGCGCATCAGATGAAAGTGCTGATGATGGTTAGACCTACCAGCAAGGGGTAAGGGGACATTCATGTTTTTGATGGGATCACAGTCTATCTCACAGGGTTGCTCTTGTGAGGATAAAATGGAGGAGGGGCCAGGAGGACAAAGTTGCAAACAACTTTGAGTCCCCATTAGGGAGAAATAAATTGTATAATTATCTAAATAACTAAAGGAATAATACTGAGCATGTTGGTAAAAACCAAACACTGGTATAAGAAATGGTTTAAATAAATAAATAATTCTTTCACTGCTACGAAACTGTATGTAGCACTGAAAGTGCCTGTGTTTAATGTCACTATTGTATGTACTGGTATTCTAATGTGATTTTATAATATTGCTTCATAATTATAATTTACAAATTTGAGACCTTGATAGGTCAATTTAAATGAACGCCACACATGTTATTTCTTTCAGCCACAGTGCTGAAAGTTATATTCGTGGTTGCTGTGGTGTAATTGGAGTTAGAATGTATAACACTGGAAATACAAAAAAAATGTGTGATCCATGAAAAGTATTTCAATTGGAGTCCTTTTCACCCCTTCGGATAAATATGTGGTGGTAGTGCTAGAATAGAGAGCCCCGTGGTGCAGAGTGGTAAAGCAACAATACTGCAGTCAAGCTCTCTGTTCACAACCTGAGTTTGATCTCAGTGGAAGCTGGGCCCAGGTAACCGGCTCAAGGCTGACTCAGCCTTCCATCCTTCCGAGGTCAGTAAAATGAGTACCCAGCTTGCTGGAGGGAATGTGTAGATGACTGGGGAAGGCAATGGCAAACCACCCTATAAAAAGTCTGCCATGAAAACGTCATGATACGACATCACCACAGCGTCAGAAATAACTGGTGCTTGCACAGGGGACTACCTTTACCTTTTAGTGCCAGAACGAAAGTACAGCGCTTTAGAGGAATTTAGAAAAATCACTGGGTTCTCATATGTCCGAAATCACCAAGAAATCTTTAGACAACATAATGCGTGTCAGACTCTTCTGCATGCTGTAAACAGTGGCCTAATTTCCAGGACAGGCTAAACAAGCCAAAATAAATGCAAACGCCTAGCTCTCAATAGGTTTAGAAGAGTGTGACTCTGTTTAGGATTGCGCTGCTAACGAACTGCCAAAACACGTGGTTGCTTGCTTAACTAGTCGTGTCTGGGTCTGACCCAGCAGGGTGATCCTTACATTCATAATAAATAGCTGAGATTACTCACAGAATCAGAGGAATGGCAGTCTTTGGCGTGCTTTAGCACCTGCTCCAGGTCAAAAAGGCAAAGGGCTGTCGAGGTGGGCGTCCTTTGCTCCTCGTCTGAGCTGAAGATCCCTATCCAGAACGCCCGGCCATCCCGGAGGCTGAGCGGGCTGGAGGAAAGGATCCGGGTTTTGTTAGCACACTGCAAGGCGGTCTGGCTGCTCTTCAAACTTCCGGGGTTTGGAAGGATGATGAGCATTTTGGGCAGGATTTTGCGGTCGTTGAAATGATAGCAAGGGAAGAAGAGATATTCTCTCCACGGAAAGGTATCCACGAAGTAGAGGTGTTCGGGCAAGGGCGGGGCCAATGCCAATCTATTCTCCTCAGGCACCCTGGTCTCGTTTTCTGGCATGATATAGAGAGTGTCCTCGCCGGTGCAATTGTCCGTGGCATCTTTCAAAGTGGTGGCGGCCACCACCAGGAAGCAGCGTTCGCTGCAGTTAAACATCTCCCCGACCGAGGAGCCCCGCGGCGAGCAGCTGACAAGGTGGTCGGTAATTTTATTCTCTGGCGGCATGGTCCTCTTGGGGTAGGGACCATTGAGGCTGCTCCGGTAGCAGACGCCGTCGGGCTGGGTCCAACAGGTGATCAGGCGGCCGCCCTCCTCTTCGGCGTAGGGCAGCAGGAGTTTGTTGACCGTGTCGGTGCGGTTCACGCAGAAGAGCTGGGGATTGGCTGGCCCGGAGGGCGCCAGCGTCGTCTCCAGCTGGTAAACGCAATGGCCGCTGGCCACCAGCACGCGCCCCCTGCTCACGGCCAGGTTGCTGATGGCATGAGGGAAAGAGAAGAGCGGCTGGCGAGCCGCCCCCGCCACAGCCAAGGCCACCACCAGCGCGGGCAGCGTCCAGCAGGGGCCGCCGCCCGCCTGCGCCCTTCGAAGCCCCTCCATGCTTGCCGAGCTTCAGCTGTCAGGCTGCGGCTGTGGGAGCAGCGGCAGTGCCTGCTGACCCATCGATGTGCCAGAGGCGGGAACCGCTTTCCGCCTGTCTCTGCTCTCTCTTGCGCGCGCCCTGCGGTTTTCTTCGTGCCTCGCCAAGCTTGGTGGCGCGCGTGGAAGTTCCTTTTTCCTCAGAAGTAGGAAGGTTCGCTGTCACTCCGCTGAGCAATTTGGTGCAAAAGCCGCTGTACCCGCCACCCTGCCCTCGCTATTCTCTGCCGAAGATCATTGGCTTGCCTCCCCCGCGGGACGCCTGGGCCGTCAACTGCACTGTTCCTTGCTTCCTTTCCAGGCCCGGGCTGGGTCACTAGAGCACCAAATCAGGGCGGTAAGGGGAGGTCAGCAAAGACTAGATTTACTGGGGAGATGTTTTTAGAAGGGGGTGGGTTTGGGTTTCTCCCCTCCCAGTGCCAGATTTATATATAGGCTAAATAGGCTGAAGCCTAGGGCCTCTAAATCTAGGGGGCCTCCACAGCCTTGCCCCCTCACTCCAGTGGGTAGTCTTCCTTCTCCTCAAATTGCAAACCCAAGACTTCATGCGAGGGCAGGGCAACTCGGGCCCAGCAATTATGAGACTCAGGGCCAGCCAGTGGGGCCCAATTTGAAACTCTGGGGTCCAAATGGAAAAAAAATTGTGGGGTCCCAGTTCACAGCCAAAGTCTGCAGAATCTTAGAGATATAAAGAAAATCCATCTAGATTGCCCTGGTGCAGGGGCCCCCTTAGGATCGGCCCATGGGACCCAATTTGGCCAAATTGCTCCAACTGCCTTAAGGCCAGCTCTGATGAGACTGTGCAGGGGTTGGACTGACAAGCCCTGCCCCTTCTAGGTCCCTGGTGCCGCTATTCAGTGTATAGACTCCAGAGCCAGCAGCCCAGATTCAACAACCAGCTGCACAGCCTTCCCCAGTTCAAGGGTCAGATCAGTAGTGGTATATGCTGCGCTGGGCAGGGCATATTTCTAGGATGGAAAACCACCGCCTTCCCAAGATTGCTCTGTATGGCGAACTTTCCACCGGCCATCGAAATAGAGGGGCACCAAAGAAGAGGTACAAGGACTCCTTGAAGAAATCCCTTGGCACCTGTCGCATCAACCATCACCAGTGGTCTGACCTAGCCTCAGATCGCAAAGCATGGAGGCACACCATCCACCAGGCTGTCTCTTCCTTTGAGAACGCACGCATAGCTGGTCTTGAGGACAAAAGGAGATTGAGGAAGAATCGCACTGCTACAGCACCAACCCCAAATCAGACTTTTCCCTGCAGCCACTGTGGCCGGATCTGCCTGTCCCACATTGGTCTTGTCAGCCACCAGCGAGCCTGCAGCAGACGTGGACTACTGCACCCTTCTTAAATCTTCGTTCGCGAAGTCAAGCCGAGAGAGAGAGAGCGAGATATGCTGCACTTTAATCAGTGGGAGAGTGTGAATGGGAGGCTGGCTGGGGCAAATAGACCAGATAAGCAAGCTCTCCCAAGTCCCTTCCATTCCTTCCCTCCTCCTTGGCTTGAACAGAGCAAGCACCTGTGACTGGTACTGGCCTCACCCCTCCCTGCTGCATACTTCACAGAGCCCTGTGGATACCTGCAGCATGCACCTGCAATCCTTTTCTCAGAACTTCTTGGATAGGAAAAGAAATATTGATGGTATCAATTGTCATGCCAATAAATCCAAACAATACTGCTTCATACATTAATAGTAGATTAGTTGTTCTAAAGCCATTGCAGAATCTTATCAAAGTTTTACATATTTATTTTATATAACATTTTTTGGTAGTTGGCTCTTTTAAATGGCTAGTATTGATTGTTGGATGGGAGCCTTGTGTTTGCTGCTGCTGGAATTATTAGATGAGAAATTATAGTTAATTGTTAACCTATGTTTTTGCATCATTTTCAAGCCTCCTAATTGCATGTGTCTTAGAGAAAATTATTTTGAATCCTTTTGGCAATTTTGGGAGTTTATAAACTTTTGAAAATGTTTAGATTGAAAAATGATGTTGTGCTATAGGGTTGGCCTGTTGGATGTGATAGTCTCCATCTTGTGTTTGCTTTAGTTTAGATTGTTTAGTCTAGTTAAAATGGCCACCCAGCCTGGGAAGTAGGGTAAAACTCCAGGGTTGGCCAACAAATCCCAGATGCCTCTATGGCCAAAAAGTGTGGGAAAGCCAGCAGGTGGAGTCAGAAGATATAAATGCTCCAGCCAGCCTGGGAGGGGGGAAGTTGTCCTGCAACCCTCAGAGAGGCCAGGAGGCTCTTGCTGCAGATTGCCTATCGGCAGAGAGAGGCCTTGGAAATCAGGGACGGCAGCAGTGGGAAGGGATTCTTAGAGGGATCCAGAACTACCTGTAGAAGGCAAGAGGCCATGCTGCAGGTTGGTAACTGGACTATATCCCAAGGGAAAATAAGTATGGGGATCAGTTCAGGGACAGAGGAACTGCATTTTGTCTTATTTTATTTGTAGCCGGTGGTGTTTTCCTTTCTGTGTTTGATTTAAAGTGCCTTTTTGTGTTTAAAATCCTGTTACTTGTAAATGGTCAATAAAATCTTAGTTCTTTGTTTAAAACCCCAGTCTGGTGCTCTGACCACAGAGTCTCCCCTGCTCTGCCCACTACCAGTGCCTTAAGAAGGGTCCTGGGAGGGAAAAAGCCCAAAAAATGTGCAGGTGCCAACCCTTCTGGAGAAACCCAAAGTTAGGGGTTTTCATTTCCAAACCCAAGGAGTCAGCCAGAGGGGTCTCGCTGCTCCTCAAGAAAGGCATAGGGAAGTCAGTGAGTGGTGGCAGCTACTGAAGAGTGACAGAAGCCCACCAAGGAGGTGGGAATGTGAAGCGGGGCTCACGAGCCACAAACCGGCTACTCAGTCCCCCAGGTCTGAGGATGGGCACCTGTTTCGTCGCAGTGGAAAACTGAATTCTGTAACCCTTCAGCAGCAACCACCTAATAGCCACTCATGGATCTCTGATCCATGTGTTTATCCAGGTGAAGATTAATTTTACTTTTTAGATTCTAATCTGAGCATGAGTAAAAGATTTGAAAGTGGTGCTAGCAAGCGCAAGGGACAGAGACTAGCAAGTGCAAGAGACAGACTTGAAAATGCTATGGTAATGAAGTTAAGACCAATCACTGCTTTCGTGCATCAACCACTCATTGAAGCAACAAGAGCCAGCAGTGAAGTTATCCAGCCTGAGCCAACTACCAGACAAAAACCTCTCTGAAAGAGAAATAGCGAAGCAGGATGTGGAACAGCAAGCTGATTATGAGGAAGCAGCCATGATGCTGGCTCAAACTGAAAATACAGAACTAATTCAAGAGTCACTTACTGGACAGGGAGAGGCTAAAGAGCCACAAGAAAATAATGTAAATAATCAGATTTTGCAGTTCACACCTGGTAAAATAGGCCAAGTCCAAGGTGTTCCAGATGTTCCCACTTGTGGGAAGGGCGGGATATAAATCACGAATAAAATAAATAAATAAATAAATAAATAAAGATAATGCCAAACATAAATCTACTGTAACAGATGTTGGTTTGTGGTCAGAATGATCACATGAGGAAGTATCCTATTAGACAGAGAGTTCAAGTTCTGTATCATTGTGGACCATTTTCAAATTTCAAGCGAGTGTACAAAAAGCAGTCCAGGTTTTGTACAAAAGCTCTTTTTTATTCAACAAAAGCATACGGGGAAACATACAGCCAAGAGTGGCTTGTATATTCTCCCTCAAAAGACCGAATTTATTACTTTGTTTGTAAACTCTTTCCAAGCCTTGCATCTTCTTCCACAGCTTTAGGTACTGAAGGGCTTGATGACTGGAAAAACCCCCATCTTATCCAAACTCATGAAAACAGAGAAGCATAGGAGTGCCATGTTCACCTACCTAACAAGGAAGCGAGGGCAAACATTAACTTCCAAGCTAGAGGAACAAATAAAAGCAGAACTGCAGTACCAGAGGCATGTCATGGAGAGAATTATTGCTATAATATGCACTCTTGTAGAATGAGGCTTGCTTACCATTCAGAGGAGACAATGAACACTTTGGATCTCCAAATAATGACAATCATCTCAGTCTTTTAGAACTAGTGGCAAAATTTGATCCATTTTTACTTCCTCATATCAATCAGTATGAACATTCTGGATTAGGCAATCCCTCTTATTTATCAAAAACTATATAAAGAAATGATTCAACTCATGGCAAAAAAAAGTTAAGGATGCAATTCTGGCTGTGAGATAGGCTAGATATTTCAGCTTTTCAGTAGATTCCACTCCTGACAATTCACATACTGATTAGTTGACTTTAATTATAAGATATGTAAGAGTCAATAAAACATAAAAATATTTATAAAAAAAATTCTAAGATATGTATCACTTAAAGATGGTTTGCCAACTGAGAGATTTTTAACTTTCCTTGAGCTAAAAGACCACTCAGGAGAAAACATGGCTGATTTAGTGTTAAACTATTTCACTACTGAGCTTGAAATTGACTTTAGAAAATGCTGTGGGCAGTCTTATGACAACATTGTCAATATGGCTGGTAAGTACAATGGTATGCAGCAAAAAAATCATCAAAAAAACCCCAAGTTGCAAGATTTATTCCATGCACAGATCACTCTTTAAGTCTGGTGGGCTGTTCAGCTGTGGATTGCTGCCTTGATGCAGTAAACTGTTTTGGCATTATCAATGAAATTTATACCTTCTTTTCATCCTCCACAAAGAGATGGGCAGTTCTAAAATCATTTTTGCAACCTCAGTCTAAAGTGCCTAAATATTTGTCAGACACTAGGTGGGACACACATGCAAAAGCCACAGAAGCTGTTTTGGAAAATTACAGTGCTATCACTAATGCCCTCAGTCGTTTGTACCCTGATGTTAATGGGAAGGGGGAGACCAGGCTTCAAGCTAACAATCTTTTGCAAAAAATGGAAGAACTGGATTTTGTGTTTATGCTACATTTTTGGATCGGTGTGCTAGGTCATTTTCACAAAGTCAGCAAAGCCCTTCAGAAATCAGACCTATTATTGAAATCTTGTGCAAGTTTGTACAGTTCACTTCTGGATTTTTAAAGGAAAATTAGAAAAGATTTTAAGGAGCTTGAAAAAAAAGCAAAAGCCACCTTGCCAAATGTTAACTACAAAACAAGGAGACAAAGAGTAAGGGAGCAGCAAAGAAATGACAGAAGTGCATCTGATGCCTTAGATGCACTTCCTTCAAGAGATAAGTTTAGGATAAAATCCTTTATTCCTATATTAGATGCAGCTGAAGCCAATTTAAAAAGAAGAAGTACTGTGTATAGTGATGCTGCACAATTGTTTTCTATTCTTGCTAATCCTACAACATCTAAGCAAGAAATTCAGCAAGGTGTTGAACTGTTGATGAAAGCATAGCCAGAAGATATTGACCTAAAACTTATTGATGAATTTTTGTACTTTCACCTGTATGTGAGACAAAGCCATAGGCTTACAGAAGAGCACTCTCTGTCTCATACAGACCTTTATCAAATTATATACAAGGAAAAAAATTCAGATGACCTTTCCTAATGTGGAAGCAATCTTGCAGCTATTTCTTAGCTTTATGGCCACTAACTGCTCAGGAGAGAGGAGTTTTTCAAGACTCAAAAGAATTAAAAATGAATTAAGGGCCATGCTGTCTCAAGAGAGGTTGTCCACACTGAGCATTCTGTACATTGAAAGTGACAAACTTAGACAAACAAATTTTAATGAAGTTTTGGATAATTTTGCTATGAGGAAGGTTAGAAAAAAACATTTTTAGCCTTACTGTATTTAATGGCTGTAGTTTACTTCTTAATATGTATTTTAAAACTGACCATTTAATGACAACATAAAGTAGATTCTAAAAGTGCCAAACTGTCAGGTAATCATGATCATATTATTTACACTTCCCAGGCAATATAATTTGTAAACTCAAGGGTTGTTTTTTGTTAAGAATAACATTACAACTTCATTTTCCTAAAAATTAATGCTTATTCCACAAAAAGGTTTACAAAGTTCAGTTATTACAAAAGTTTTTTAGTGTTAATTTTAACATTTATGCATTTTTTTAAATCACTATGGTATTTAATCCTTTATATCCTTTAGAGGCAAAATTGTGAATTGCATAATTTTAAATACCTGTCACCATCCATGGCTTCATTCAATTTTGTTTATAACACTCTTCCATTTTCTTCTAGTCATGAGGGTGGGGGATTGGGAGGGGACTCACAAGTGGAGTAGCCTAGGGCCTCTCTTCATCTAAATATGGCCCTGCTCCTCCCCCATGAACTGCAGGGAGATGTATACTTACTGAGGACTCCGGCCTCAAATCCTCAAGCAATACCACTGCTCAGGGGACTTCCTCTGCTTCTAGTTTGGACAGCTCCTAAGCAGTTACCCTATCCACTGTTTGCTAACTCTGGCGCATCCTAGTAGTCAGTTCAGTGTGTTTCTTTTGTGACAGAAAAATGAAGATGGTTTATTTATTGGGAAACATCTGGCCAACTGCGCATCACCTCAGCTGTGCTTCTGGCTCCTCCTCCTCTGCATATTAAAAACTGGGTGTTGCCAGGGATATGTGTCTTTTGATAAGTCTTTGCCAGGGTAGGTCTGCCAGTGGATTCTGAACTTGTTCAGAATTTTTTTTTCTTGCATGTTGATTTGTTTGTAGATGGTTTGTTTAAATTGTTGCTTTTTTGACTCTACCAGGAAGAAAACGGAAGGTTATAAATTATCTAAATAGATAGCAATAGGATCCTCTTTCAGAACATGACTTCTCAATAGCCTACCAAATTCTTCCTTTCCTTCATTCTGCTTCACTGTGCTTCATTAAAGAATTTAATTTTTTAAAACTTTACTTGTACTAGGCAATGGAACAATTTCCTTAATACCATACCAATAATTCCTGATATTCCCACATTTGTCTATTGAATGTTTTCTTTCTGCATATTTTTTTAAACTTAAAAAGCATCAACATTAAGGAAATTAACATATGAAATATGTTCATATATAAAGGAGATTGTGAGCCGCTCTGAGATTCAGAGTGGAGGGCGGGATATAAATCCAATATCATCATCATATGAAATGTTAACATATACTCATAAAGTGAGTGTATCAAAAAAATCTTTTGAACTGTTTGAATGTTCTTACCCAACAACCAGAATAATTCTATTAATTCTGTGTTGTTCTGAAATGATAGGATAAAGTTTGAGTCCAGTGGCACCTTTGGGCACTTTGGATGATGAGAACAGATGCTGGACACCACCACAAAATGGCTGTCATAAATTGGAAAATTGACCACAAGGGGTGCTGTAGACCCAGTCACAGGATGCTGGGAGGTTCTAATAGGCTTGCCAGTCCGCAGGTCCCAGTAGGCAATCCCTCAGTTTTGTAGGCTCTTTCCCGCTGCCAGCCAGCCAGCTGGCTGGTGGGGGTGAAGTCCCACTCCAAGAGCTTCACCCCAAGCCAGAAGAGCCATGTGGCTGTTCCTGATAAGTCTGTGAGAAAAGAAGGCAGTCCAGTCCCACCATTCGTTTTACATTCCTTTCGGAAGCCATTTACATTGTAATGAGTAAACTGGAATCTTTTATTTCCTGTGTTAGTCTGAAGAAGTTCATAGAAATTGACTTAAGCTCATCAAGATTCCAACTTTCTATGGATTACAATAACAGCTGAAGGAAAAAAGACTGGTGTGAGAAGACAGACTTTTCATTACGGTAAAGATTGTTATCTATCACTCCGGGACTAAGATTAGGTTTTTAAAATTAAATTTTAGGATCTGGAAGGAACTATAAGAGCTTAACACTAAGAAGAAGTAAAAGGGGGTAAATTTGGACTTTTTGGAACCTAAAATAAGCAGAAAAACACAAAAAATATTTACGTAATTCAGTAAATAGTCTATCAAGCATGAATATTTATTCTAGGTTATTTATATTATAATTGTTTATCATTAAATTATATTTCTAAATAATATTCGTGTAGTAGTAAATATTCTGTGAGTTATAATCTATATCTAAATTCTTTAATTTTATGTACTTAATAATATGCATGGGGTAGATAATTAATGTTGATTATACATAGTATATCTGTAGAGCATTCATATAATGTACTATATCATATGCATGGGGCAGATAATTAATGTTGATTATACATAGTATAATGTTTTACATACCTGCGGCTTTGAAAAAAAAATACCCCAACATAACAGAGTGCTGAGCTTCAAGACAAAACAGGAAGTGACGTGTTACAACTATCGAGAGACTATGAATCATAGAGAATGAGACTTCATGGCTAGAAAGTCAGGAAGTGAACACTGAAAGAAGAGATCTGTTTTAAACCTCCGGGGACATCTCTAGAGCCAGAAATCATAGAGAAACATCAGCTGCCATTAAAGAAGGGTCAAAGGTTTTATATTTTTAAAACAGAATGGGACTTTAAAAGTTTATAAAACCAACAGCAATCATCTTTAAAAGAAGAAACTTTTTGGACTATATGTTTAAAAATACATTTTAAGGCTTATTGGGAAAAGGAAAAGTTTTTGAAAAAAGGGGCTTGGAAAAATTGTGTCCGCCATTTTGGATTTTTAAAAAAACTTTAAAAATTAATACCTTGAGCTAGTGAATACAGCAGTGAATACAGCAGTGAATGCATTTAGCCCAACATTTGGTTTCCATCAGTGGCTAGCTGGAAGATTCTGGATACCAGAGAAAGATCACGAAGGCAACAACCTGATCCTTCTGTTTGCCTCCTGCAGCTGCTGTTCTGTAATACATTGTCTCTGAACAATCTCTGGCTCTATAATCTATATTTCATGCATTTGTTTAATTCCCATATCATCCTGTCTCCTTTCATGATATTTGGAAATACACCCTTAAAAGTCTGGGATGCTTTAGCCTTTCATTGTAAGGCCTTATCCTTGTGCTACATTTTGATTGCCTTTTTTTGCTACATTTTAGTTCCAGCATCACTGTATCTTTTTTGAGATAATGCAACCATGGTATTACAAATGTAGATTTATGACATTAATGTATCTTCTAACATTGCCATGTCTGACTCTGGAAATATCTGGGAGCTTTGGGAGTGGAGCCAGGAGCAAGGTTGTGACAAGCAGGATTGAACTCCAAAGGCCATCACATTTAAAAGGATCACACATCTTTTAAATGCCTTCCCTTCGTTGGAAATAATGGAGGATGGGGGCACCTTATTGTGGGGCCCATAGAATTGGACTCTCTGGTCCAATCTTTTTGAAACTTGGAGGGGTTTTTTGAGAAGAGGCACCAGATACTATACTGAAAATTTGGTGCCTCTAACTTAAAAAACTGCCTCGCAGGGCCCCAGATACTCATGGATAAATTCTCTATAATATCCTATGGGTACCAGCCTCCATAGGGTATAATGGAGAGCCCAACTGACATTCAAACCCCGCCCCACTTTCTGATAACCCTGAAACGGGGTGGGAGGGTTCCAAACCAGGGGATACCCAGCTGAGGATTAGAACCCAGAAAAAAACCATGACAAATGACGAATACAATCAAAAATATACTTGTAATCATTAGTATTTGATTATCATGATCCATTTCAATAATTAATATTATGAGGTAAGTACATATAATTCATTTACAAAATGATAATTAAATACTTTGAAGTTTCATATACTAATAATTGCAAGTATATTTTAGATTGTATTCGTTATTTGTCATGGGGTTTTTTTGGGTTCTCATCCTACTCTGTGATTCTCTCTATTGTATTTTTCCTCCCAGCTGAGGATTGGCAACCCTAGTATCTTCATAGTAATTCAGACCATTCTGTTTTTAAAATAACCTTTTGCAAGGAATTTGCCTTATTTACACCAATGTTCAGATCATATCAATGTACATGTCAAGTTAGGGTTTTATTGTTGTTTTGTTTTCTTTTGTTGTTGCCCAGACTACTGCAGCAACTTACACTTACTTTCAAAAATCCCATTTGTCATTTTGTGAACATCTGGCCCATTTTTAGATTTGGAGCCCTTTACAATTTGCTTAGCCTTTTAGAATTTGGTGTTACCCACAAATTTAGCTTGCTGCTCACTCAGGTTGCCAAACTTGCAGGTGGGTCCTAGCATTCTCCTGGAACCAGGGCTTTTTTTGAGCAGGAACACACAGTTCTGGCTGGTTTGGCATCAGGGGGTATGGCCTAATATGCAAATGATTTCATGCTGGGCTTTTTCAACAAAAAAAGCTATGCCTGGACCACAATGGATCTCTACAGAGATCAGTTTCCCTAGAGAAAATGGCAGGGTGGACTCCATGACATCATGTCCCTGCTGAGCTCCCTTTCCTCCCCAAACTCCATCATTATACCTTGTATCCCTCCCTATATGGAAGCTGGCAAAAGGGGAAAGCACCCCATAAAAGATCTTCAAACTCTGGCAGCATCTGCACCTTGCGGCTCGCCCTTGACTCGAGATGTAAGTAGGAAAGTTCTTATAAAAAAATATGGATGTGTTTTTCTATACAATCCATTATCTTGACAACTGCTGATAAATTTTCTGTTTCTCTCATTTATACTGGGAGATCATTTAAAAGGATACCAATAAGGAATGTATCCAATGAATTTTTGAGGAAAGAAATAGTAAATTCCATTTATTTCAGTTAGTTCCAATCACGTTTAGTCAATTAGATATATCGATATTCATAATCAGTGAGACATCAAAGAGCCTTATGAGTGTTTGGCTGCAAAACATCCTTAATATTTATGAAGAAGAAGAAGAAAATAAAACCTGTATTTTTGGGAAATGAGAATGTACAAGAAATGTGTAACTATCAGTAGCAGGTGAGTAAGTGACAAAAGTGATATCAAATGAAATGTAATTATCTTTTTTTGCCTTATTCTTTTTTATTATTAGTTAAACAACACAGGCATTTCTAAGTATAATTTGAAATTATGAGTCCTGAGAGATTGTGCTTGGCAGTGCTCAGCAACCCCATCTAGGAGGTATCAGGATTTGGGTTGATAGAGACCGAGCAACTACCTCTCCCATGTACTTGCTCGTCTGTGTGTGGTAAGTGCTGCCTCCAGCTTATGATGACCCTATGAATGAACATTCTCCATAATGTCCTATCATTAGCAGCCATTCTGAGGTCTTGCAAACTGAGGGCTGTGGCTACTTTTAAGTCAATTCATCTCATGTTGGCTCTTCCTCTTTACCTGTCACCTTCAACTTCTCCTAGCATTATTATCTTTTCCAGTTACTCTTGTCTTCACATAATGTGACCAAATTACAATAGTCTTAGTTTAGTCATCTTAGTATAGGAGAATTCAAGCCTGATTTGGTCTAGAACCTACTTATTTGTCTTTGGCAGACCACAGTATCTGTAAGACTCTCCTCCAACATCATCTCCATAATGCTAGGACCCACCTGCAAGATACAAATGATCCTAAGGGACCATACACATCTGGGCCATTTGCTTTTTGAGATCTTACCGTCAGGTAGACGATATAGAGTGTTGAAGGCTAGGACAAACAGATTTAAGGACAGTTTCTATCCAAGTGCTGTGGTTAGGTTAAATGCAGGGTTATGAAGGATTATCTGTTTTAGATGTATTTAATGGTTTAAATGGTTTTAATGGTTTTATGAATGTTTAATGGTTTTATGAATGTTTATTTAATGGTTTAAATGGTTTTAATGGTTTTATGAATGTTTATCCGTTTTAGATGTATTTAAATGGTTTTAATGGTTTAAATGGTTTAATGGTTTTAGATGTATTTAAATGGTTTATGAATATGTGTGTTTGATGTGTTGGTATGTTTGTGGAAGAGCACCTCATTTCGTTGCTCTCTTTTTGTTGAGAACAATGACAATAAATTCATCTATCTATCTATCTATATTTCAAAGAAATCTGCTTACTTCCTGCCAGCTTTCTTCATTGACCAGCTCACTCCTAAGTCTAATTGTTATATATAGGAACCAAAGATAACCTGTGGTCTATTGTGGGTATTCCGGCCTGGCTCATTGGAGCCTGTCCGGAGGGCTTGCCTCACAGCCCGCCTCCGGCCTCTTGCCTGCCACCACCAACAGGAGGGTCACCGGGAGATGCCCCTCTGGTCTCCGTCCCAATTGCCGATGGTTCCAGCATTGAAAGGATCTCCAGCTGCCAGCTGGGAAGCCCTCGCACGTAATCCGGCAATGCGGGCATTGGCAGAGGCCAATTGCATGCAGCTGGGCTCAATGAAAGTGGGGAAGCTGAGCTGGGAGGGGGTGGAGACTGCAAGGGACTAGATTTAAAGGGGGCCAGAAATGCATGCTGGGGAGGAAGAGCTTGGTGTTGTCGGTTTGGACGGTTAAGAGAGAAAGAAAGGAATGAACGATAGGAGCGAGAGCAGTTGGGGGTGCATAGGTGACATTAACCTCCAACCCCACCCCCTGCTTGGTCTGAGGCATGCCTGGTTCCCAGTTTAATCCATCCTGGAGCGGTTGCCCAGCCCCTCCCAGGGTCTAACAGGGGAAGAGCCTGACAAATTGGTGGCCCGTATGGGGAAGAGTTTGCCCCATTCTTCCATCTCCGCACCCACTGGCTGGCAGCATGAAGGCCGATCTTAGCCCGTCCGTGTTTTCTGGGGCCTCGCCCAACGATGCTACCTGCAAGCATGTCTTACCCGGCTGCCCCGGCCTTCAACTTGGCACAGTTCACCTAGTTGATGACGGAGCAACACGACCAGATGATGTGAGAGTGGATGGCACAGCAAAGGGAATCCCAAAAGACCCTGGTGAGAGATATGTGCAAAGCCTGGCAGGCCACGCACCCCAATCCTATCGGGATCTCCGTGCGCCCCCCCACCGCCGCTCCTGACCAAGCTCACTATGGAAGATGACATAGAAATTTTCCTGGACACCTTTGAGTGCACAGCTGAGATGGCCCAATGGCCCATGGCCCAGTGGACCTATATCCTGGGCTCGTACTTGACTGGGGGAGCCCAGGTTACATTTCGGGGGTTACCTCGCGGGTAAATGACCAACTATGACATGGTGCAAAACGCCTTGTTAGACCGCTTCGAGGTCACAGAGGAGTCGTACCGGAGCAAGTTTCAATCTCGACGTTGGGGCTCTGAGGACTGGTCCCGCCTTATGGCGGCAGAACTGACAGAGTTAGCGACGCGCTGGCTAGCGCCCGGGACTACCACAAAGGAAGTGGTAATTGAGAAGGCTGTGGGAGAACAGATTCTTCAAATTGTGCTGAGGGAAGTCCGTCTTTGGGTTGTGCAAAATAAACCCACAGACTTGAAAGCCCTGGTTACTCTCCTGCAGAATTACTCGGCAGCCAACCTGAGTGGCAATGCCCTGAAGCCCCCGAAAGGCTATGACGGGGGGATACCTGGGGAAAGGAAGATGCCAGGACACCCACCAACCAGAGATTGTACCACAATGGAGTGCGACTTCCCCCGTGACCGGGCCCTACCAGCTGTCTAGTGTCACTCTGCCTCCCCCCTCCATGGTATATGCCAAGTTGGGTCCTTACCTGGTCGAAGCGATGCTAGACTCTGGCAGCACCATTTTGATGGTTAGGCGGAACCTGCTGCCTGCAGAGCTCCATGTGCAGCGGTGGACAGAGATCACATGTTTTATGGACGAACCACACACGTGGCCGGTGGTAGAGGTCATGCTGGAAGTGGGAGGACAGGCCGAACGGGTGGAAGTCACAGCCGTTCCCCACCTCCCATTCATGGTCCTTCTCGGACAGGACTTCCCTGGCTTCAAACAACTCCTCCACCAGGCCACCGCATCCGATGAAAGCAATCTGCTAGGGGAAGACATCCCACGCGCTGGTCCCTCAACTGACGGAAGTGATACGGACAACCTGGGGCTGTTGAATGAGGATTCCGAGACGGATGGGGACGGGGAAGAAGAGATGGTCCAGGTGAGCCGGCAGTTCCGCTGTTACCAGGAGACCGACCCCACAAGAGGCAATGGCAGTAAGTGAGGGTGAAGTGCAGGACACCCAGAGGGCACAACGCTGGCCCCACATTGAGAAGAGGGGAGGGTTTTTGTACAGGGTCCCCGAGGCCCCCAAGGAGGGGTCTGAAAATACACAGTTTCTTATCCCCCAAGCCTACTGAGCCACGATCCTGAAGGCTGCTCATGATCTTCTGTGGGCCGCGGAAAACCCTCTCCAAGATATTGGCCTGCTTTTTCTGGCCCTCTGTGTATGCAGACATGCAGGAGTTCTGCTGCTCGTGCCCGCTATGCCAAACTGTCATGGTATGGATGCCCCTACAAACCCTTCTGCATCCACTGCCCATACAGCAGAACCCGTTCCAATGAGTGACCATGGATCTCATAGGGCCCCTAGAGCGCACATCTCCAGGTCATCGGTATGTCCTCGTGATGGTGGACTATGCCACTCGATACGCGGAGACCATCCCCTTGTGGTCCCTGAAGACCCCCTTGGTGTCTAGGGTGCTCCTCCACATCTCTGACCACTTTGGGCTACCAGAAGAAATACTCACGGACCAGGGGCCCATGTTTCGATCTCGCCTCATGCATGAGCTATGCCGTTCCTTGGGTATTAAACAGATCTTCACCTCACTCTACCACCCCCAAACCAATGGACTGGTTGAACGGTTCAACCAGACTCTAAAGGCGGGCCTCCGCCGCCTCACCCACAACCGCCCTCACAACTGGGATCTGTTCCTAGATCCTTTGCTGTTCGCCCTCAGAGAGACTCCACAGGCCTCCATGGGATTCAGCCTGTTCGAACTACTTTTGGGGCATCAATCACGTGGGCTGCTTGCCTTGGTCAAGGGCCAGTGGCGACAGAGGAAGTCCCAAGTCGTACCATGACTGAACATGTCCAGCTCCTCCAGGGATGCCTACGTGCCGCCCATGAGGAAGCACGCCGTAACTTGGCATGGGCCCAAGAAGAACAGCGCCAGTATTATCATTGAAGAGCCCACCGAAGGGAGCTACAGGCAGGAGACCAAGTATTGGTACATTGCAGGGCCGCCCCCGGTAGGGGCCTGGATACCTGGGAGGGACCCTTCTTTGACCACCGCCAAGTTGGGCCGATCACTTATGAAGTCCAGTGTGGGCAGAGAGTCCGGGACCTCTGCCTACTTCATATCAACCATTTGAAGCTTTGGTACCCCTGTGAAGGGCCCTGGTGTGGCCTCGGCCATCACCCTGAAGAGTTGCCGTCACCGGTGTTTCCCTGGGTCCCAGTGGCCCCGACGGAAGAACCCCAGTACGATGACCAGTTGTCGACAGGACAGTGGCAGGCCATATGGGAGGTAGTGGCCCGGATCCCGGGGGTCTTCTCCCGCATGCCTGGAGTCACCCCGCTCACCGAGCACTGCATCCACACGGAGCCCCAGCAAGTGGCCAGGGCTGCCTGGAGGCTGGTTCCACGGAATCAATGGGAACAGGTGGATCAGGAGGTCCAAGATATGTTAGCCATGGGAATCATCGAACCATTCAGAAGTGCCTGGCGAAGCCCCATAGTGTTGGTGCCAAAGCCGGACAGCTCCACCCGGTTTTGCATTGACTACTGGGAGGTGAACAGGGTCTCCCGGTTCGATGCCTACCCAATGCCACACATGGATCACCTGCTCGACCTCCTAGGGATGGCTCAATACCTCTCCACCCTGGATTTGACAAAGGGCTACTGGCAAATCCCCGTGAGGGCGGAGGACTGCGAGAAAACGGCCTTTGCGACCCCCTCGGGATTGTATCAGTTCCGTCGTATGCCCTTCGGGCTCCATGGGGCGGCAGTTACCTTTCAGCATCTGGTGGACTCCTCCTTAGCTGAATGCCATGGGTTCACGGCAGCCTATATTGATGACATCATCATCTTCAGTGCCTCGTGGGAGGACCACCTGCAGCATGTACAGGTCGTCCTGTGGGCGCTGGCCAAAGCTGGCCTTAAGGGAAACCCACAGAAAATTAAACTGGCATTTTCGGAGTTAAAGTACCTCAGGTTCCTCATGGGAAACGGATGAGTAAAGCCCTGGCCTCCGAAAGTGGTCCAGATCCTCGACACGCCACTACCCCGCACAAAGAAACAACTTAGGTGCGTTCACGGCTTTATCGGCTACTACGGACGGTTTGTGCCTCACTTCGCCTCCTGGGCATCCCTGCTCACTGATGCCCTCAAAAAAACGCAGCCCAACCAAATTGCATGGTCTCCACCGCGTAGGGCCACCTTTGTGGACTTAGACGGCGCTCTAACTGATGCCACGGCCTTATACAACCCGAACTTTGCAGTGCCTTCCTGGTGCACACTGATGCCTCAGACTCAGGACTCGGCGCCGTACTCTCGCAAGAACAAGAGGGGGTGGAATACCCCATCTTCTTCCTTAGCCGGAAGCTGCACCCCCTGAACTAAAGTAGTCAAGTGGGCTGTGGGGGCCCTCAAATTCTATCTGGCCAACAACCTCTTCACCTTAGTCACGTCATGCCCCCTTGCAGTGGCTCAATAGGGTGAAAGATCACAATGACAGAGTCTCCTGCTGGTACGTATCCCTTCTTCCTTTTAGGTTTCGTGTTCAGTACCGGAAGGGGTGCCTCCACGCCAATGCAGACTTCAAGGAAGACTGAAGAGAGGAGGTGTGTCCGGACGACTTGCCTCACAGCCCACCTCCGGCCTCTTGCCCACCGCCACCGTCAACGGGAGGGTTGCTGGGAGATGCCCCTCCGATCTCTGTCCCGATTGCTTATGGTTCCAGCATCGAAAGGATCTCCAGCCACCGGCTGGGAAGCCCTCGAACTTCATCTGGTGACGCTGGCGTCGACAGGGGCCAACCGCATGCATCTGGGCTCAATAAAAGTGGGAAAGCTGAGCTGGGAGGGGGCAGGGACCTTGAGGGACTAGATTTAAAGGGGGCCAGAAATGCACGCAGGTGAGGAAGAGCTCGGTGTTGTCAGTTCGGACAGTTCAGAGAATGAACGACAGGAGCGAGAGCAGTTGGGGGTGCATAGGTGATGTTAACCTTCAACCCCACCCCCCCACTCAGTCTGAGGCGTGCCTGGTTCCTGGTTTAATCCGTCCTGGAGCAGTCGCCCAGCCCCTCCCAGGGTCCAACAGGGGAAGAGACTGACAGAGCCATACAAACAGAGCTTGGGGAACTGGGAATAATGGGCAGCAGGATCCAAATACATGCTGCCTGGAACCAATCACAGGGAACTGGCCAGTTTAAATGACCCAATACCGTGCTTGTGTGGGAACCCAGAATTGCATATAGTTCAGGCACTGTTGGCCATTTGGTAGTCTTGGAGTTAATCAGTTACTATGCTGAAATCAATAAAGAGCTGAGGTTTCACTACCATCTCGCTTCATCAGTGCAAAGAACCCACTATATTATACAAATCATAACATTTCTGGCTAGGGTTGCCATCTCCAAGTTGGAGAATTCCTAGAGATGAGAGCAGGGTTTGGAAAAGGGAAGGACTTCAGCAGGGTATAACTTCACAGAGTCCACTCTCCAAAGCTGCCATTTTTTCCAAGGTAACTGAACTCTGTAATCTGGTGATAAACTGTCATTCCAGAAGATCTCCAGGTCCCACCCCAGAGGCTGGCATCCTTATTTCTGGCCATGGGCGTTGATTAAAAGATTATTACCACTATCACTTCTGTAAGTCAGTGAAATGCTCGTCATTCTTTATAAAAGCTATAAAGAATGACGAGCCCTGATCTTTTGCCACTGGAACTAGTAGGTCTCTTCCTCAGGCTATGACAAACTTACTGTTTTTCTCTTTGCTCAAAGAAAATGTTTTTTTTTATTTTGTACTTCCTCTTTTCTGAGAAGAGTTGCAAAAGTCACTTAACTAAAGTGAGAAGGCTGAAGAATATAAAGTTGTTTAGTCATTACCAAATTACTATTCAAAAGTCAATTACAGCTACCAGCAATGCTGTTTTCACTTATATGAAAATATCCATGTCTTCTCACATGTTGTCTATCCCTGCCTCATTTCCTTTTTTTTTTTTTACTGATTTTTTTTACGGTGGGGTTTTTTTCGCCGGTGTGCGAAGTGCGGCAGTAAAATTGCCCCCCCGACGGACACTCTCTCTGTTTGCTGTGCCTTGGGGAAGGACATAAGCCGGATTCCTGTGGACACTGTGCAAAATTTTCTAAACAGACCAGGAAGAACCAGGCTGCGAGGTTGGCTGCGGCGCTCATGGAGCAGGCCCTCTCACCCCGCAAAATGGCCGTCGAACAGGCCAATCCCGAGGAGCAGTCGACATCGAAGGCTGTCGGCACCGATCGGGCCTCCACCGACGCCGATCGCCCCCATAAACGTGCGGGCTCGGCTACCGCTATCGAGTCCCCGGTGCCAGTTAAGAGGCACAAGGACGAGAAGGCGACGTTGGGCGACAAGGCCAAAAAGCCTAAAAAACCTGAAAAGGCTGGGCCTCGGCTGTCGGCACCGCTGACTTCCCCCGAATCGCCCCCGGAGCCGGTGGGCGACGCGCCGCCCCTGACAACGGCCATTTCCCTTCGACGCCACTCTTGGCTGAGGTCCACGGCGCTTCAGCCGGACACTCAGGTCTATGTGGAGGATCTCCCCTTTGAGGGTTCCGGTTTGTTCAGCTCCACAACTGACTCTGTCCTCCGCAGACAAAGCGTCAGTGGACAAAGCCATGGCAGAAGAAGCAGTACGCGAAGTCACCGGAGCGCTCCTGGAAACCTAAGCCTTCCACGTCCTTCCAGCGCCAGCAGTACTCCACCAAGCAGAAGTACTCTCCCCCTGCTACGCCAGAAGGGTTCCAAGCAGGGCAAGCAGGGCCTTTGACTTCCGTATCCCGCCTATAGTTGCGGACTCTATTCGCCTCTCCTCCCATTTGCCTGCGTGGTCCCGTGTTACATCGGACCTGTGGGTGTTATCCATCATAAGGAGGGGATACGCGATAGAATTTCTGCGCTACCCACCGACGCCCAAGTTTGTTTATACCCCCCCATCCCAATCCCTCCGGGAGGAGGTGGACTCCTTGCTCCTCAAACGTGCCATAGAAGTAGTTCCCGCGGCTCAGAGGGGCCGTGGGTTCTACTCTCGTTACTTCACCGTTCCCAAGAAGGATGGCGGCCTCCGCCCAATCATGGACCTCCGGGCCTTGAATTGGTTCGTCCGCTGCGACAAGTTCTGCATGGTCTCGCTGCAACACATCCTTCCCCTGCTGTCTCCGGGCGACTACATGGCCACGCTCGATCTGAAGGATGCGTATTTTCACATCTCTATCCTTCCTGCCCACCGGAGGTTTCTGCGGTTCGTGATTGGAGAAGCCCATTTCCAATACCGGGCCCTTCCTTTCGGACTTTGCACGGCCCCAAGGGTCTTTACCAAGACCATGGTCGTGGTGGCTGCCCACCTGCGGCTGCAGGGGGTGACGGTCTTTCCTTATATCAACGATTGGTTGATAGTGGCAAGCTCGAAGGGGCTTCTGGAAAGGCACATCCACCTGACCCTAGACCTGCTCACGCAGTTGGGACTGCAAGTCAACTGGGCAAAATCTCACCTGCTCCCATCCTGACAGGTGCAGTTCATCGGGGCCATCTTGGACTCCGAGGCGTGCAGGGCGTTTCTCCCTCCGAGCAGAGCGGATGTACTTATCCAGACGGTTCGCTGCTTTCGCGAGAACCCGGTGGTTCCAGCTCGGCAAGTGCAGAGACTGTTGGGCCTCATGGCGGCTACGACCGCGGTCATACGCATGGCAAGGCTTCACATGCGGCCGCTACAACTCTGGTTTCTCAGAGTCTTCCGTTGCAACATCGACTCTCTCTCTCGCAGGCTGACGGTCCCCACGGAGGTCCTCGCATCCCTTGGCTGGTGGGAGGTCTGGAATCACCTGACGGAAGGCGTGCCTTTCCAGCGCCCGGCTCCTTCAGTGACGGTGACGACGGACGCATCCCTCTGGGGGTGGGGGGCGCATGCAGCAGGTTTGTCTGTGGGCGCCCCGTGGCCCAATCACCATCTCCACTGCCAAATCAACTTCCTGGAGCTACTGGCGGTGTATCACGCCCTACAGTCCTTCCAGACCATCCTTCGGGGCAGGGCGGTGCTTGTTATGACGGACAACACCACGGCGATGGCATACATCAACCGACAGGGGGGCACGGTGTCCCGTCGGCTCTGTTTCCTCGCGATGTCGCTCTGGGACCTTTGCATATCTCTGGGGGTGTCGGTGTCGGCGGCTCACCTTCCCGGGGAGCAAAACGTCAGGGCGGACTTCCTGAGCCGGGGGGGGGAGCATCCCTCCACGAGTGGGAGCTCAATTGGGAGCACCTAAGCCCAGTCTTCCAGTTATGGGGGACTCCCGATCTGGACGTCTTTGCAACCAGGGAGAACAGGAAGTGCAGACTGTTTTGCAGCAGGGGGGGCCTTGGGAGACGGACTCCTTGTCCCTTGGAGCCACCACTCGGTGTACCTCTTTCCTCCGATCCCGCTCATGACACGAGTGGTGCAGAAGATCCTGTGCGACCGGCCAGTGGGGATCCTTGTCACCCCCTGGTGGCCCAGGCAGCAGTGGTTCCCGGTGGTCTCCCGTCTGGCCAACGGGATTTTCCATCACTTCCCGCGGGCCCCAGACCTTCTTCTTTGCCATCGGGGCCAGGTTCTACACCACGACGTTCCCCACCTGAAGCTCACTGCCTGGCGCCTGGACGGCACCGGCTGTCCGAACGGGCGCGATTTGTGATGCTGAACTGCAGGAAGGCTTCTACCAGAAAGTCATATTCCTACAAGTGGGCCAAGTTTGTCAAGTTCGCTCTGGACAGGGGGGTCTCTCTCTGTGAGGTGGGCCTGCCAGTAGTTTTTGACTTTATTTTGTCCTTGCTGGACGGGGGCCTGACGGTGCCTTCTGTACGCGTCTACTTGGCGGCTGTATCGTCTGAACATTCTAGGGTGGACGGCCACTCAGTCTTCGCCCACCCGGACTCTAAGAAGTTCCTGAAAGGGGTTGCTCGATTGTACCCGGCCATTAAGGTTCCCGCTCCTGCGTGGGATCTAGCTCTGGTCCTTAAGGTTTTGACAGGAAAACCGTTTGAGCCCATGGCCACTTGTGCGCCGCATCTCCTGGCCTGGAAGACGGCGTTCCTGGTGGCCATCACTTCGGCCAGGCGGGTCGGCGAGCTAGCCGCACTACGTAGTGATGCTCCATACTTGCGTTTTACCCCGGAGGGGGTCTCGCTTCGGCCAGACGTCACCTTCCTTCCTAAGGTTGTATCTTCATTCCACCTTAATGCTGAGATCCATCTACTCTCCTACTTCCCGGCCCCGGCCACGGAAGCTGAGTGTAGGCTGCATGCACTGGATGTCAAACGGGCGCTGTCCTTCTACTTGCATCGCACGAAGGCGTCCCGGAAAGACCCTTGTTTGTTCGTGTCCTATGCCTCTGTTTCGCAGGGCAAGAGGATTTCCTCTCAGCGTTTATCCAAATGGATTATTAAGACTATTCGTCTCTGCTACCTTCTCTACAAGACGCCGCTCCCTGGGCCGGTGCGGGCCCATTCTACAAGGGCCATGGCGGCGTCGGCAGCCTTTATGAAGGGTGTCCCTCTTCAGGATATCTGTAGGGCTGCGACCTGGGCTTCAGCGCACACCTTCGTGTCCCACTACGCGTTGGACCTGAGCCGGTGCCAAGAGGCCTCGGTGGGCCGTGCTGTGCTGCAGTCTCTGTCTTCATGATGGACCGTTGCGCCCTCCTCCAGGTGAGGCCTTGGCTTGCTACTCTCCCATCGGTGTGATGCACAGAGACCACGAAGAAGATAAACAGGTTTCCTACCTGTAACTGATGATCTTCGAGTGGTCATCTGTGCAGTCACACTACCCGCCCTCTTTCCCCTCCGCTGACGGTCCACATGCTTGGGCTATTTCAGCGGTCAGAAGGAACTGGCGGGATGTCCGCTCCCCGCCTTGGTGGGCATGCGCAGTGGGGGACTGGGCATGCGCGCTGCGGCGGGGGCGCGGAAATCCGCAGCTTTGAAGTTTACCAATCGTGATCGGCGCAGGCGCCTATCTCCCATCGGTGTGACTGCACAGATGACCACTCAAAGATCATCAGTTACAGGTAGGAAACCTGTTTTTCCCCTGTATAAATCAATGACGTGTCCTCATTTGGAATACTCTTTACAGTTCTGGTCACCGTAGCTCAAAAAGGACATTGCAAAGCTGGAAAAGGTATAGAGGAGGGCAACCAAGATGGTGAGGGGTTTAAAGCCCCTTCCCTATGAGGAAAGGCTGAAGAATCTGGGACTTCTCAGTTTAGAAAAAAAGACAACTAAGGGGGACATGATAGAGATTTATAAAATTACGCATGGGGTAGAGAGAGTAGACAAAGAGAATTTTTCCCTCTCTCAAAATACAAGAAGTCAAGAGCATCTAATGAAGCTGATGGGCAGCAGATTAAGAATGACCAAAAGGAAATACTTCTTTACATACCAAGTGGAATTTGTTGCCAGATGATGCAGTGATGGCCACAGGCATAGATGGCGTTAAAGGGGGATTAGGCAGATTCATGGGGGATAGGTATATCGGTGGCTAGTAGCCATAGTGACTAATAGGAACCTCCATGTTCAGAGGCAGTCAACCTTTGAGTCCCAGAACCAGGAGACAATATCAGGGTAAAGCCTCAGCCTCTATGAGCATTTGTTGGCCCTCCAGAGGAGCTGGTTGGTCTCTTTGTGAGACAGGATGCTGAACTAGAAGGACCATTTGTCTGAAGCAGGACTCTTCTTATGTTCTTATAATGCCCCCACTACTGCAGAGTCATCATGGCAGCAGCTTTGCTTAGATGGAAGCCAGCTGCCTGAGACTCAGAGGGAGGGGGTGATCAGCTGTACAGCATGAGGCTGTGAGATGCCAACCTGAGCCCTGCAGGAAGGAGATGCCCACTGAAGCCCTTTATTGCATGGGGAGGAATTGCCTACATAAGTTCCTTCCTGCACAAGCCCTGAACTGTGTGGGGTGAAGGCATCTGTTTGGCCAAGATCTGAACCAAGAGATAGGCACCCTGCTTGGCCAAGCCCCGCATAAGCTGGCTGGACAGGCAGGCTGGGAAGATTTGGCTCTTTCTCTCTCACTTTTTTGGGAGGTGGTGGCATGAAGGATGCCTCCCCAGAGTGATTTGGGACCCCATATTTGAGTTCTTCTTAGGGGCCCAGAATCACTAAGACTGTGTCTGAACGACTCTCTTGTCTCCCCCAGAACTAATAGCAGTGGGGTGCATGTGTTGTATTTTAAAGGAAGTGATTACTTAATGCTTTTATAGTGGCTCTAGGTTGTGTTAGCATGGTCAAAATTCCCAAACCATGTGGGAAGTCACTTCACACAAGTGGTTTGCCTCATAAAATCTGGGGCTGGGTTTTCAGATGGCTACCATGTCACATCTTATATGTGGAGTGGTGTATTGAAATCTTTATCAAGACCTTGTGAGTGGATATTTTATGAAGTTTGGACAAATAGTCTTTTCATCAAGTTTCTGAGGCAGAATTAAGCCACAAAATTAATAGTTCATTATCCAAACATTTGATGATCCTTGTGCCTTCTTTGGGGAACCATGACAATGTTTTATTATTTCTAGACAAAAACATATTTATTTTCCTTTTATTATTTTACCCTGTTCTACCCTCATAAGCTTCTTGCATTTCTTTACAGTGGGCAAAAAGAAAAATCAACTGGACAAGCAGATGTGATGTGAACTGGTAGCAAATTATGTATGTTCTTTCAGTAATTAAGTCTGAATTGGAGATAACTAGCCAGGGAAGAAATCTGGTCTGTAGTTCAATGAAAATATTTACTCAGTTAAAGACAAACTCTGTTGGAGGTTATTAGGAGAGAGGCTGAAAGTTAAACAGCCAGCATTTTACTATGGTACATCTGTATTTGAAATGTTGTGTACAGTTCGGATTACTCCATAAGGTGCAGAAAAAGGCAAATAATATGATCAAGAGGTTAGACAAGAAAAAAATTGGAGCTTTTCAGTTTAGGAAAAATATAATTGGGAGGTGTTATGTGATTGAGAGTTATAAAACTATACATGGCCTGGAGAAAGTACACTCTCTCTCTCCAAAAACTTTAGACTTCAGTTTATCAATTGATTGGCAGTAGATTCAGGACTAAAGAAAATATCCACACCACCCCTAATTAATTTGTTGCACATGTTGTATCAGGATTTGGCTTATATGGCTTTCAGATAATTAGACAAATTCATGGGAGATATTAGTCTGGCTGGCTGAATGGTACTGTTGTTTTTAGAAGCAAAATACCTCTTGCTGTCTTGCTGTGAGCCTTCCAAGGCAACTGGTGAACTGCTGTGGATACAGGGCTGGGTGGACTGATGGTCTGGTGCAGCAGTTCCCATAATGTTCACTCTAATCTGGAAATTTCAGTTATGTTTTACTTCAGTGACTACACCACAAGGTGTCACCAGTGATTCAGTTTTGAGAAAAGTTCTGAGACTTTCCTGAAGGTCAGAACAAAAATAACAACTATTTTTTAGTGCAATATATTTCTGAATGAATGTTCTTTGGATTCTGGTGTATATATGCACCAGGGAAGATTTTTCAGGATTTGCCCCTTACTGTTGTCTATCCACATTAGCAAATTTAGCTGCATTCAGACAGCAAATTTAACTGCAGTTGAAAGGCGTATGAACCTGGCTTGTTGGCAGAGTATTAGTGCACACTCCTTGCTCTTCCCGTTCCCATTCCCTCCTCATATAAATGCAGTAAAGGAATCTCTGTCAGGAACCAATTGTGGCTGTCTGTGACATACAGATGCAGGTGCACACTGCACAGATCAAGTGGAGTTAGCCCCCCCCCCAACCAGGAATATAACCCCCAATTAACCTAAGCTTAGAATCATGAAGAAGGCTATGTGAATGGAGTCAGGTTAACCCCCACATGCAAGCACTTGTTTGTAAAGGGAATTATTTTCTTCACTATGTGTCGCACCAGAAGGAAGGGGAGAGGTTTAAAGTGTATGCGGCAATCAGCTGGGTTAATGCATATTTTAACTTTAAATTGGTTGTTGCAACTCAGTCTAATGTTTTGATTCTATGAGCACATACATGGGGCAAGTCCCAGTCAACACAGTGGGCTTCTAAGTAAAATATGGATAAGCTTCAGCTTCCATACCATTTGATTTCATCTCACTATTCATGTTCCAGACAACTGGTTCTTTTTTTTGCGGGGGGGGGGGGGGAATTTCCCATCTTAGAATTTGTCAGAGTTTGGTAGTGGTTGCTCTATTATATAATTTAGAAAATGCACAATGGATTTGTAAATGATTTTTAAATTCAGATTAGGAATTAATAGGATAAGGAAATCAATTCAAACATGCCCTGTAGCAATGAAAAATTCAACTACAACAGCAAAGGGATGAAAACAGTTTCTTGCACAGAAAATCTTCATATTTAAGCTATGGGTTTAGGGCCTATGAAAACTTGAGGCCAGAGTTTCATACTAGTTCTCTTCCATGAGATGAAATGAGCTTTGCATGGGCTTTTCTTAATGTTTGAACAACACTTTTTTCTTATAGAAAAATCTGAAAAGACTTACATGTTCACAGCATTCGCTGAGATTGCTGCTATCACAGCCATACAATCTCTTTAAGGTAGGCTTCTAGGTTGCTTCACTAAGATTACTAGCCTCATCTTCTCATAAAATGCCCTGAAATCAAAACATTTTGTCAGGATATTGCAAGACAGGATGAATACTTATTTCAGGCAATAGTTCTGCAGCCTCAATTAGGAACTTGCCCTTTTGCTAATGAGAAGAGTACTCCTCTGAGGCTCAGCCTTTCTTTTTGATCTTAATTCTTGTCTGTGTTGAGCTAATAAAAGGTCTCAATCACCAATGTGAGTTGAGGTGGATGTGAGGATGTATAAAACCAGCTGCTTTTGTTTGCGCAGAATGAGTCACAGTTCCTTCATAGCTGTCATAGAGCAAAGAAAGAGGTGTCAAAACTGACTGTTTTCCTTTCACATGATGGGGAAGCTGTTCCAAAGGACCTTATCTGAGATTAAAGCATGCCAATCCTTTAATCAAGAGACTATAATTAAGTGTATACTTTTGAACACAAAAGAGAATAGTAGGGAATCAGAAATCACATCAGAAAGACAGACGGAATTCTAAAGCAATTCAGCTTTACAAAATATGCGTGTCTGTTTTTATTTATGGTCAGTTTCAGAAACGATGTAATTAATATCTATGTTCTGAAAAGTGTTTGAAACATTAAGGGTGTTATCTGACTGCAAAAGTACTGCTTTGATGGCTAAGGCAGCAATACTGTCCCCTTTTCACTAATTCAGAAATTCATGCTACTGTCTGAATATTTATTTCTGAGAAATAAATAAAGATAGGAGTTCAAAAACTGGCAGGTCATGGAGATATTATACATGAATTATTAGAGATGTCATAATGATGACCTATATAAAGCAAGAGGTGCATATTCTGTCGCAAAACAGTAACTCACATGCTTTATCACAAAGGCAATTGTCAACATAATAATTAAAATCCAAGCAGCGAGTGAGAACACCTCTTGGTTAGAGTTTGAAGGTCATTGTATTATAGACAACAGCATGATCCATTCTTAACTCTTAGCAATTAGAGCTTGTGCTGCTAATATATTCTGCTGAAGACCTGGGATCACATTCTGAATAATAATAAAAAACCTTTCTAAAAGCACTGCAAAGCCATAGCAAATTCCCCCTGTTCAGCACAGTCTGGTGATTTGCCACTCTGCATGGAGTTCAGGCATTTTAAAATTTAAAGCTTTACCTGGGGAAATAGAAGAAACATAATATAGGTTTTTGTACCTCTATATTTTAATGGTTTGCATGGGTTCTGGGAAGGGGACGCTTCCTTTGACCCTGTATCTGATTGCATTTGAAAAAATTTGAGATATTTGGGATTATATTGCCAAATATAATTTCCACCTACATATCACTTTGTTCTCTCTTGGCAGATTTCAAAGTACAACAAAAATTACTTCATGTGTTCAAAAGGATGGGAATGTAGCCAGAAGTGGATTAAGGGAAGCAATGGCCCTGGGAAAAGACCCTGTCCCCAGCCCTGCTCTCCCCTCCCCAGGAATGGAAGGAGCACCTGTCTGCACAGCCCCGAGCAGGGGGGCAACCAGCACAGTTAGGTGGCCAGGCAGGATGAGGCCCTCTCTGCAGCAGGGCTGGGCAGGTGGATGTATCCTTTCAGTGCAGCGGGATCAGGAGAAGGTGGGCTGGGAGGGAGCATCCCATCACTTGCTGCAGCTGGACCAGGCAGGAAATGGGCAAGGGGGCATGTCCCATCCCTTTTTGCAGCTGGGCTGGGGGGAATGGGCTGGAAACCATTGCCATGTACCTTGCCGTGTCTGAGCTGGGCTAGGCGGGTCCATTCCATTTCTCACCATGGCCACGCAGGAATGAGCCAGAAAGATGCATGGTGAGATAGGCCAGGAGGAGGGTGGGCAAGGGGATTGTCTCTTGCCATGGTGAACCCTTCTTCCCTGTACCCCCAGCTCACACCTGCCCTTGTTTTTGTATGGGGTGGTGCTAGCAGTGGACTCGGTGGGGGGCCACCCCAGGCCATCAGCCCATCATGACTCTTCCAGTGGCCTTAATGGCCAATCTGCCCCTGAATGTAGCATTCCTGTAGTTGTCAGGAGGCTGGAGGTACATTTCATATGAAAAATAAATAAATAAATGAGGACTGGGTTATTCATGTGCAATTTAACAAAGTAGAACTTTAAACTGACTGCATTCTTTGTCTACCGCTATGACTATGTAGCCCACACAATCTTTTAAGGAAAGGTACAGGAAATTTCAATATGCATTGAGCTTTAGATTTTGGGAAGAATTTGTGGCCCAACTACACATTAGGTCTATGATCAGATCTCCTACCATTTCTTCTATAATTAAAAAAAATAAAACCATACAGAATTAATCCGATACTCTAAGTTTGCAGGATGTTCATGTCTTTACACCTTAAAAGAGCTACTTGGGAGGATCTCTGTGTTGACCTTTTGCATCTGAAAAATATCAAATACTACTATGCATCTTTCTCTGCTGTAGCTGACAACTGGGGTAACTGGTTGGGTCACATGAAACAGCTTCCCTGGATCCATCCCATATGGAATAAAAGTGATCCCTTATAGACAGAATCACTTGGATCAGAGCTGTACTTCTAAATCACTGTACATTTGTGCTCTTTGCATTTCAGGCAAACACTTTAAATTCACTGAGACTTAGCTTAGCTTGCTGTGCTAGGCTTGTTCATTGCTTCTTTCTTGTGTGCTCCCCTTGCTCTCTCCTTTCTTCCAGTTTGGTGTAGTGGTTAAGTGTGCAGACTCTTATCTGGGAGAACCGGGTTTGATTCCCCACTCCTCCACTTGCACCTGCTAGCATGGCCTTGGGTCAGCCATAGCTCTGGCAGAGGTTGTCCTTGAAAGGGCAGCTGCTGTGAGAGCCCTCTCCAGCCCCACCCACGTCACAGGATGTCAGTTGTGGGGGAGGAAGGTAAAGGAGATTGTGAGCCCCTCTGAGACTCTTTGGAGTGGAGGGCGGGATATAAATCTTCTTCATCTTCTTCCATAAGGATTTGAAAGTCCTGTTACCCATGACATGTGAATGCTGGTGCCCAGAGAAACAAAAATTTTTTCACACCCTACAAACCAAGATTAAGCTAGGATTCAATTTATAATCCTGGTTTTGTGGAGAAGTAAGCAAACTCTGGTTCATCCTGGAACCTGCATGCATATGTCCCAGGGAATGGGAGTTTGTTCCAATCTAGGAATGTGGAATTATAAATGCAAGAAATGAAGAAGAAGAAAGGAGGGGTAAGTTGAGTTGGAGGCACAAGGAGCAAGCCACATTTGTGCCCATTTGGTACACCTGAGGCTTAGCACCTCAGTTATATCTCAGGACAACATCCAATCCAGTGTGCAGGTAAATGCAAAGTCTATGCAGTCTGTAAAAACAGGATATGGCTCATGATAGGGTTGCCAGCTCTGGGTTGGGAAATACCTGGAGATTTTGGGGGTGGAGGCTGGGAGGACTGGGTTTGGGGAGGGGAGGGACCACAGCAGGATACAATGCCATAGAGTCTACCCTCCAAAACAGCCATTTTTTCCAGGAGAACTTATCTCTGTAAACTGGAGACCAGTTGTAATTCTGGGAGTTCTCCAGCCACCACCTGGAGACTTGCAATTCATGGATGACTATTCAATTCTAGTTCCTCTTTTCTAAACCTTTCCTGCAAACACATGGGTGCTATCCTAACATGCATTGCAATACAAGCATGCAGAAGGGTGATTCACTATTTCATTAAGTTATTTCTACACCTCTGTGTGAGTATCTCCATATTGTAGTTGAGACAGTAAAATGGAGGAAGGCAGATCAATGAATGCCATTCTGAGCTCCTTCGTGTCAGCAGAATTATTGAATTAGGGTTGGGTCCCCAATCAAACCACAAGCAGTGTATTAAAATACTATTGATTTGCATTAGAAATAGGCCTAACTACAGGCATTTCCTGTCTTCTCTCTCAGCTTGACCAAAGCCGCCGGCAAGTGCCTTTCCGTTCACCCCCTCTCTCTCCTGACACACACACACATTCCAATCCTGACGCCAGCACCAGAGAGGAAAGACATTGAATTACAGAGAAAGATTTGCAATTCACACACAAATTATCTTGTTGCCTCAAAGTACTTAATTGTTTAAGGAATAAAGCGTTCTTCTTCTTTTTGAGAGTTTCACTAAGAGGACTGGCTTTTCTCAGTCAGGTAAACAAACAAATTCTGATAATCATAAATTGTTTTTATTACAACCTGCAACAGTCATCATTCATCAAAGCATATCCCTGCTCAAGAAATTACATCTTTTCTGTACCCCCTTGTCAATCTGAAGTCATCAATTGTGCGATTGTGACAATGCTGGAATGTGTAATGTTTGATCCTAAGAGTATAAATTGTCAGTGGTCCCAAAACTCTTTGTCTCCCTGACCATGCTCTGAAAGGACGCCTTGTTGCTGTCTCTTAGCATGACGGGGACACCAGAGAGCTCCTGGCTTGGGGTTGGTTAGAAACAATGGGGTAAACTCTTTTCTGTCTCTTTTTAATAATGTTTAAGATAGTATAAAATGCAGGTGTAAAGGGGAAACTTGATTATTGTAGAATGCTGTTTTTGTATGCTTCCTGGGAACTGATGTCTTTGGCAGCCATCCCACATTTGTGAAGATTACGCTATATCAGTAGTTTTGTGAATAAAGAGGTTACATTTTTTTTCCATTCAGGATGTGTTTTGTTGATTATTGTATTCTAATAGATAAGGTTAAGGTTAAGTATTTGAGGTTGAAGCCTTTGGTGAGGGGGCTACACAGGAACGAGGTCTGAACCGAGCAACGTGCGCAGGGAAGGAGGGGAGTCCTTGCAGGATAGGGTCCCCCACCCCCCAAAATTTTTCCATCACTTCAATAAAGGTGGGATAAAGAAGCTAAATAAATAGCATTATGAAATGCAAAATATATCCTCAACAAGGAACTTCTGTGCAGTTTTTGGGCAAGATTTCATGCTGGTACAACCAACAAAAGGAAGTTCATACAAAAAAAAAAGGCAAAGTCATTAACACCTAATTTTTCTTCATGTGAGATAAGAAATGCTTGTCTCCCTCTGCTTTTCAGAAGAAGGAAAAAGAAGCACAAAGAAACAAACTTATTTTATCAAAGTCACACAGGAAGTCAGCAGCACTGAAAGTAAGTAAACACCCATCCCATCAGTTCCAAGAACAGGAACCTGAATGTTGAAAATTAAATGTAGAATTTACATATGTTCCTTTCCCTCTCTACAAGTACATATTTCACAAAATAATCTCATATTGCATAGTCCATTTCTTTTTGTGTTCTTGTCAAAAGCTTCATGTACAATTAATGAATATATTTTTGATTTGATGTAACAGGCCAGCATGAGTCCAGAAGCTAAGATACTGTTAGATCTTCAATTTCCAGGAATTTTGTTGTGGGGCTTAATGTTTCTATAGAGACAGTCTGTTGTTTCTCAAAAATAGGTCTGAAAACTGTAACAGCATGTTTTCTTCTCTGTAACAGGTTTCTCTTTCTTAAAATTACAGATGAGCATTGGCTGCTCAAATGCTTTTTCTTAGAATTATATTTTGAGTACATAGCCTTATTACTGCCCATAGTGTGAAAAATCATCCAAGTTTTGTAATTATATGCGAAACTTGCACACTCTAATTGTTGTCTCTATAGCACCTCCCACCAACAACCTTTAGTGTTATTTGACTGCATTAACACCAGTGGGATATTTTGTTTGTTATCTATTACATTTTTTCTTAAGCTGAAAATCATATCCATCTATGAGGTCAAACTGTAGTGATATTTGTTTTGAATGTTAAAAGTTGAATGCTGTATACAAATCTTATTTAACCATTAAAGTCAATACTGAACTTACAGGCTTTTCAGAATTTATTATTATGTGAAATCAGAGGTTCTATTCAGATGTCATGTGAAACCATGACCTATTATTACTAACCATAGAACAAAGTTCAAGTCCAGTGGCACCTTTAAGACCAACTAAGTTTTATTCAAGGTATACGCTTTGTGCACATCCATGCTTCTTCAGATACAATAAAAAAATGTATCTGAAGTAGTCTGTGTATGCATGAAAGCTTATACCATGAATCAGGGCTTTTTTTTTGTAGAGAAAGCCCAGCAGGAACTCATTTGCATGATGCCAAGCCAGCCAGAACTGTGTTCCTGTGTGTTCCTGCTCAAAAAAAGGCCCTGCCTTGAATAAAACTTTGTTCTGCTGCTTCAGACACAGCTATCCACCTAAATCTATGTTGATGATACTAACCATAGTATCTGAATGAAGTCCTTCTAACTAACTACAGTTAATTTGGCTCCCTTAAACCTGAATTTGAAGTTTGGATTTGTTTTATTAACCACAGTGGTTCCTGTGATTCACAAAAGGAATTATGACAAGTTTGGCTTACCACTTCTTACATCTTCCAGGATACAGAGATGCTTGGCATGAGTGGCTCCAGATTAAACAACCCTGCTTTTACACATATCTTACTAGAAGATTTCCTTGTCTGTTCTCTTCCCACTCCTAAAACTGTTCCATCCTTACATGCAGCAAGCAAGGGAAGCTGCTTTAGTTGTTTGATTTGCCTGAGGTCACACAGAAAATTTCACAGCAGAGTTGGTATTTGAACCAAAATCTCCCACTCAAACTACTACACCACATTGGCTCTCTGGCATACTGGCACGTCATTTATATAGTTCTAAACTTAAGGCACTCTCCAGCTAAACGTAAGCACTGCTAAATCCTATTTTTCTACTGGAAATTTACTGTGTCATGGGTACTGGGGACCCTGCAGAAGAAGCTGAGCTTGCAGAAGAAACTGTGCCCCTGCCACCTGCACCAGTGCCCCTGCCTCCTGCTGGAGAAGATCCAAGCCCCCCTGCCTCGCCCTCTCGGGTGGCTCGTGTGCGTGACCGCCTTCGTCAGGACCTCAGGGATCGGAGGAGGGCGGCACGCTCACGAGCAAGATGCTCCCTGAGCCCTGAGTTTTGAAAGGATTCTGGCCCTTCTAGGAGTGAGGATGCTTGAGTCTCAGCAGGATCCTGGCTGCCTCTCTGAGCCAGCAATTAGCCCAAATGGGCAACAGACAGCAGAGGGCTATATAGCTGTGGGCTTTGGGAGGAGGCTTTGTGGAAGCAACTAGTCACTTACCTGATGTTCTAGCATCCACGCCGGCCTTTGACTTTGGCTTCTGGACCCCCTGACTTTGGCTTTGACTTCTGGACCCCCTGACTTCGGCTTCTGAACCTCTGACCTGCGATACCTGGACTGTGATTCGGTTTTGGTGCCTTGGACCCTCTTTGCTCACCAGCTACAGACCTTGGACTGCCCCACAGGCTAAGGCGGGGTCAGGCAAAGTCCAGGGGCAGTCCAAGTTCTTCCACAAATATTCCCAAGTTTCCATCTGTATTTCTTTATTTACATTAATTGCCCATTTAATCATTTGCGATTTCACTACTTCATCTTCTGTAGACCATTGTAGAAGTAATTTATATACTTTTTTGTAAAACACAATTTTATTGATAATATATGGCAACAATATCTATTTATATCACTACTATTCCTGACCCATATGATATTTTCTAATCCCCCCTCCCTCTGTTACTAGACTCCCACTGAAGTTATATACTTAAAGTTCACTTATAAAGGTACCTTTAACTATAACAATCTAAATTCATATTCTTCCTTTTTCTAATACTCATTATTAAAAAATTGTCCAATGACTTTTTACGTTCCATTATGTCTCTAAATATCCTTTAAATTTCTTCCACTCCCTTTGAAACACTCCCATATCATAGTCTCTTAGAGTTCTCGTTAGTTTATCCATCTCACTCCACGATAAAACTTTCACGATCCAATCCCATTTCTCTGGTATTTTTTCTTGCTTCCACAACTGTGCATACAATGTCCTAGCAGCTGAGAGCAAGTACCAAATTAAAGTTCTATCTTCTTTTGGAAATTTTTCCATTTGTAATCCCAACAGAAAAGTCTCTGCAACTTTCTTAAAGTCATATCCCAGAATCTTAGATATTTCTTGTTGTATCATCTGCCAGAACTTTTTCGCTCTTCCACAAGTCCACCACATATGATACAAAGAACCTTCATGTTTCTTACATTTCCAACATCTATCCGACATCTTTTTACTCATCTTTGACAGTTTTTAGGAGTCATATACCACCTATACATCTCTTGAAGCAATTCTCTTTAATACTTTGACATGTTGATATTCTCATAGAGTTCTTCCAAAGATATTCCCATGTATCCATCTGTATTTCATTATTTACATTAATTGCCCATTTAATCATTTGAGATTTTACTATTTCTTCTTCTATAGACCATTTCAACAGTAATTTATATATTTTCGATATTCCGTTTGTTCACGTCTAATTCCTTCAGATCTAATATCATTTTCCATCAGACGTTTTATTTGTTGCATTTGAAACCAGTCATACTTGTTGTTTAGCTCTTCAGCAGATTTTAATTCAACTTTATCACCTTGGATCTTTAGTAATTGATTATATGACAACTCTCTCTCTTCATCAGATTTGTTATTTTTATTACTTCTGCTGGTACTATCCATAATGGCTTTCTTTCATCACCATATTTCTTGTACTTTATCCATGTAGTTAACAAATTATTTATATTATAATGGTGAGAAAAAAACCCATCCATCTTTTTTTCCCATAGTACATATAAGCATGCCAGCTGAATTTGTTTCCATGAGCTTCTAGCAATAAAGGTTTTTTGTTTAACATCATCCAGTCCTTTATCCACGCCAAACAAACTGCATCATGATATAGTCTTAAATCTGGAAGCTGAAATCCTCCCCTCTCTTTAGCATCTGTTAAAATTTTCATCTTAATCCTTGGTTTTTTCCCAGCCCATACAAATTCTGAGATCTTCCTTTGCCATTTATTAAATTGTTTACTATCTTTCACGATCGGAATAGTTTGAAACAAATACATTATTCTTGGCAAAATATTAATCTTAATTGCAGCAATCCTACCCAACAAAGACAGATTAAGTCTGTTCCATTTTACCATGTCTTCATCCATCTTACGCCATAACTTTTCATAGTTATTTTTGTACAAATCAATATTCTTCATTGTTATTTCTAAACCTAAATATTTAACTTTAGAGGTAACTTCACATCCTGTCAAACTCTGCAATTCTTTCTGTTTATTTAGTTGCATATTTTTACATAAAATTTTCGATTTTTCTTTATTTATATAAAGTCCTGCCATTTCTCCATATTCTTTTATCTTAGCTAGCAACAAAGGTATCACTTGTATCGGATTTTCAGTTATGAACACAATATCGTCCGTAAATGCTCTATATTTATAAAAGAATCCTCTGATTTTCAGACCTTCTATTTCTTTATCATCTTGTATTTGCATTAGCAAAATTTCAAGAGTCATTATAAACAACAATGGTGAAAGCAGACATCCTTGTCTTGTACCTTTGCTCACCTTCATTTCATTTGTAAGGTCTGCATTTATACACAATTTTGCGTGTTGGTCCATATATATTGCTTTTGTCATTCTTATAAAATGCTCTCCAAGATTTATTTTTTCCATTACTGCAAACATAAAGTCCCAGTTCAGATTGTTAAAGGCTTTCTCTGCATCTACAAAAAATAACGCCACCTCTTTTTCTGGATGTTTCTCATAATATTCCACAATATTTACAACAGTTCTTGTATTGTCTCTTATTTGGGAGAAATCCCGCTTGATCTTCCTTTATAAAGTTAATCAAATATTGCTTAAGTCGTTCTGCCAAGATTCTTGTATATATCTTATAGTCATTGTTTAATAATGAAATTGGTCTATAATTCTTTACATTTGTGACATCCCTATCTTCCTTAGGAATCAACGAGATTACAGCTTCTTTCCAAGTATTTGGAATTTTCCCTTTTTTTCTTATCGTGTTCATCAATTTTTGCAATTTTGGTACCAACTCATCTTTAAAAGTTTTATAAAATTTAGTTGTATATCCATCCGATCCAGGAGCCTTACCTACTTTCATTACATTTATTGCTGCTTAAATTTCAATTTTTTCTATTTGATCATTCAAAATCTTTTTCATATATTCAGTCAAAGGTGCTATTTTAATATTTCGTAGATACTCTTCCATTTTTTCTTTTTTTCTTTTCACACCTTTGAATAAATTTGCATAATATTTTAAAAATTCTCTTTTGATTCCTTCTTGGTCTACTATCTCTTTTCCACTGGCCACAATTTTGTTAATAATTTTATTTGCTTTCTTTTTCTTCAGTTGCCAAGCTAAATACTTCCCAGGTTTATTCGCACCTTCAAACGATTTCTGTTGAAAACTTTTCAGATTCCATTCCAGTTCTTTATTCAACAAATGTCTCACTTGAGTTTGTAATATAGTAATTTCCCTTATTATTTTCTTTTTCCCTGGTCTTTTTCTTAGTTCCCCTTCTTTTTTCTTTATTTCATTTTGAATGTCCAACAACTGTTTTTCTTTTGCCCTCTTATCTTTATTATTCAATGTAATCAATATTCCTCTCATTACTGCTTTGTAAGTATCCCAAACCATCTGGAATTCTATATCATCAGTATCATTTATTTTGAAAAAAGCTATGGTTTCTTTTTCTAGAAATGTCACAGTATCTTTATCTTGTAGCAAATCCTCATTTATTCTCCATCTTCTTGTTTTCTTTTGCAGTTTTGTAGCCCAAAATATTGGATTATGATCTGCACATATCTTTGGTAGAATCTCTACTTTTCTAGTTATGAGGCCCAAATTTTGAGAGCCCCATAACATATCAATTCTAGAAAAAGTATTATGTCTTGCTGAAAAAAAAGTATAGTCTCTTACTTCAGGGTTAAATTTTCTCCAAATATCCTCCAAGCTTTCTTGTTTAACCAACTCAAAAAAAGATTTTGGCAGTTTCCCTTCTTTATTATTGCCCTTTTGGCCAGACCTATCTATATTGTTTTGTATTGTTCCATTAAAATCACCCATCATCAAAATCTGGTCATAGGACACTTCATCTAACTGTCGATTGATGTCTTTAAAAAAGGCATCTTTTGCTCCATACTGTCAAACATGTTTCTGGACCTTTCAGGATCTTCCTCTAAAAAGTCAGCAATTATTTTCACCATATATTCCATTAAATCAGTTCCCTCCCCTTCAGGTACTCCACTCAGACGCACTTGAGTTTCCATTAATCTTCAGTCATGAACTGTTACCTTCTCTTGTATCTTTAATAAGGTGGAAGCATGTACATTAACTTTCTCTTCAACATCCTTGACTCTGTTTGTAACTCCAACCACCTCATTTTTGAAGTCTTCAATTTCTTTTTTAAGATGTCCAATATCCTTCTTAAGTTCTTTTTTACAAGCTGTTAATATCTTCTCCACACCCTTCATAATCCTAGCCTCCATGGTATCAAACTGACTTTGCATTTTATCCAAAGAGTGGGCTCTTGCACAAGTTTGTCTTTCTTCTGACATAAAAAAAACCTTTAAAAGTTCTAAAATCTCCCATTCTTAAATCCAACACAAAATCTGATAGCTTAGAACTTGCCCTTTAAAATGAGACTAATTTCACCATTCTCCAACCTTCCTGGGCTTAAATATTGATTTTTAACAGTTTTTAACAATTTTCTGTTCTTCAAAATGGCGATCGTAATTTCTCTATGGTTAAAATTGCTAGCATAGGCCTTCTTCTTGCCCCTCTCACCTTCAGCTTTTACTTCCTGGTTCACTAGGCCCCAGTTCACATTCTTCAATTATCGCGATTTTTGGAGTGCTTGTTATGTTGATTGCATGTGCAGAGCTATGACACCGATGCATATGTCAGCCACCACAGGTACTCAAAACAACTCTTTTCTTTCGCAGATTCTAACAAAGTCTTTTAATTTAACAGAGTCCAAGTTTTAGGTTTTCTCCTCCTCACCTCCCCGTCTTTGTAATTCGGTTTTTCCCACCCTCCAGTGTTATTTAAATTAGCTTTAAAAAGTCTCGGAGCGAGAGATTGTAATCAAATATCTTTCAACGGCTATGCAGCTTAAACTTTGGTCTCCTCAGTATTCAGATGTTTATCAGTCCCAAAAGAGAATGAGATCCGGACAGGCTTATGCCAATTAAATGGCTCTATAATCCTCTGTAGATGCACTTTTCCTCAGCGGTCCTCAAAGCCTCAGAAAGATCTCCTCCAAGATCTTTCATAAGCTAAGGTTAACCAACTAAAAGTTTTCTGTACGTATCCTGGACAAATCTCTATCTGAGAAATGTAGGCAGGAAGCCGAAAAAAGGCTTCTTTCTACCCTGAACAGAGAATTAAGTTTCTCCTTATTCAGGAGACGTCAGCTCAGCTGGATTCTCAGACCGGAAGTGAAGTAATTTATATACTTTTGAAATTAATTTATCATTGTCTCCAAGCAGAACTTTTTCCAATTTTGTTTGCTCTTTCCTTATTCCTTCAGTTTTAATATCATTCTCCACCAAGCTCTTTATTTGTTGCATTTGAAACCAATCATATTTATGATTCAACTCTTCAGCAGTTTTCAGTTCTATTTTGCCACTTTGTATTTTTAATAATTGATTATATGACAACCACTTTTCTTCGCCTATCTCAGCCGTTATTTTTATTACTTCAGCTGGCACTATCCATAACGGTCTTCTCTCATCTCCATATTTCTTGTATTTAATCCACGTACTTAGCAAATTATTTCTTATATAATAGTGAGAGAAAAAACCGTCCATCTTTTTCATAATATAAATACGCGTGCCAGCCAAATTTATTTCCGTGACCTTCCAACACTAAAAGTTTTTTGTTTAACAACATTATCCATTCTTTCATCCACACTAAACAAACTGCTTCCTGATATAATTTTAAGTTCAGCAGTTGAAACCCACCTCTTTCTTTTGCATCTGTCAAATTTTTCATTTTAATCCTTGGTTTCTTCCCAGCCCACACAAATTCTGAGATTTTCCTTCACCATTTATCTATATAATATTTTTAGTCTACACACACACATACTGCTGAGAAACGAATGTGCCATTAAAACATGGATGTTTTCCTGTCTCAATGAGTCACAACAACCAATTCATTCACATATGACATTAGAAGAAACAGATTTAGTGGTGCTGTGCAAGTGCATCTCTCCTCAAAATTCTGAATGGCGGGTGGCCTGCAAAGAAACACACAGGCATAGAAGAAAAAACTGGAGATCTCCCAGTGAAAGTAAAATATCATGCTTGTTTGTAAACAGAGCACTGTGACATGTCAGTGATGTCCCTCCTCTTCAGCTTTCTGGATAAGTACTTTAGTCCCATTATGGCAAGATGACAAATTGAATGCCAAGATTACCATTCTTGTCAGCTTTAAAGGTCAGGGTTGTTTTGTTCATCAGGTAATTGATTGCACTGGGGTTTCCTGTGTCTACAGTTTCACCATCCGCTGGAGCCTTTTCAGGCAGGGCATTGTAAATGTCAGCATCTTTGTGATATTGCAGAGGTGTAGGGATTTGGGCTGGAGACAAACAATCAGTTATTCAGAAGCTGGAGGTACCATTATAGAGCCCTTGAGGAGGGTTCTGTTTTTCTCCTCTTCCTCTGATCAAACAAGTCTTGCAGGGTACTCTTCTAGTCCTTCAAGTCCAGTATTACCTTATATGTTATGTATTTACTTTGCTTAGCAAGCAAACAAGCTAATTTCCAATATATACTCTACACTGACATATTTCTAAGTAATTGAGATAAAAATATCTTTGCCTTGGCAACTGAATGTGTTGAGTCATCCAGATCAGGATGTCAACCATCAGATATTATACTTCCCTATTTGATATTTGTCCCTTGGTTTCAGAATTGGATATTTTACTGAAAAAACCAAGTAACATGAGCTAGAACTTTTTAATCTGTTAAAATGTCTAGTGGTGACCCAGTAGAAATTCACCAGGCTCAGCTCTTTAACTCACCAAACTCTTCCTATTCATCAGTACATTTCTGAACCTGGCTCCAGCTACTAACCAGAAAACCCACTTCCTCCCATTACCAGTTTGGGTTTTTTTTTTGGGGGGGGGGGTTGTTTGAGAATTAGAATATATCAAATTAAGTCCTCAACCATGAAGTCTCCAGAAAGTCCAGGATACTCTATTAAGCTGTTCTTTCCACATAATCAAGAACATATGAACATATGAAGCTGCCTTATACTGAATCAGACCCTTGGTCCATCCAAGTCAGTATTGTTTTCTCAGACTGGCAGCGGCTCTCCAGGGTCTCAAGCTGAGGTTTTTCACACCTATTTGCCTGGACCCTTTTTTGGAGATGTCAGGGATGGAACCTGGGACCTTCGGCTTCCCAAGCAGATGCTCTACCACTGAGCCACCGTCCCTCCCCAGTTTGATGATCAGTACTGGGATGATTTTTAAAACTGCACATTTATCAGATTTGGCTCTTGGGAGCTTTGAATGCAACTAAGGTCTTATACTAAGCAGATAAATCTTTGAGGCTCTATTCAGTTGACAATCCCCCCCACTCCCCCATTTTTTGCATCTGACTGAAAACTATACATGTAGATCAAATAAACTATCTTTTCTTTCCAAAGGTTAGCAGTAGCTCTAACTCCAAATAACCTTGGGCAACTTTCCAAACTTCATAGACTGACATTTCAGCCAGCAGTAATAATTCCCATTTCTACTTTTATTGCTACCTGTATAGATCCCAGGGCAAACAAAGGCAGAACTAGGGTGGCCAGACCGTCCCGGGCACCCGGGAATGTCCCGGTTCTGGCCCCCTATTCCCGCCTCCCGGGCTGGCTATACCAGGACCATTAGAGGTCCCGGTTTAGCCAGCCCCGGAGGCGGTGGGCCGCGCGCGCCGGCAGGGAAGGCGGCGAGGGAGAGAGGGAGCATCCCTGCGCGTGCGCAGGGCCCCTGTGCACGCGCAGGGACGCTCCCGCCCTCACTCGCCGCCTTCCCCACCCGCGCGCGGGGCCCGGCGGCGGTGGCGGAGGCCAGGGAGGCGGCGGAGAGGCCGGCGCTGGTCCCTGGAGGCCCTCCAGAGACTCTGGAGGGCCTCCAGCGACCAGCACCGACCAGCGGAGGCCGCGGAGAGGCCCATCGTTGTGGGGCCCAGGGGGCCGGCGCAGCGGCACGCTGAAGCAGCCTGTCGGTCACTTCCGGGTTCCTGTCCTGCATCTCGACCTGTGTTATTAGTGACAGGCTGCTTCGGCGTGCCACTGCGCCGGCCCCCTGGGCCCCACAACGATGGGACTGATGCCACAGGGACGGGCTCGAAACACTCTATAACCCCTCAAAAGAACAGCAGTCTAGCTCGCTTCCCCCGAGCCCTGCCGCCATAAGCCTCAAGGGGGCTCATTTTGCGGCATCTCCCGGCGGGAGGGTGGCCCCCGCACGGGACACATATCAAATGAAAGAGGGGGCGCAGGGCTATCAGAAACAACCGGCGGAGGGAGTCGGGAGACCACCCCACTGGGGGATCCACACCCCGAAAGTGATGAAGGTGGCGCAGATAGAGCCGACAGAGCAAACAGGACAAAATAAATAGGCTGTATTATGCAGCACAGTCTCACTGGAATCTCATTGGAATCTGACTGGCTTCTCAGCATGGAACCCGTTCTCTCTAGTCTTCTCACTTTGAAAAAAGTAAAAAAAGAGTTTCATTTAACTTTACTTCCCCCTTTCCCTCTCTATAAATAATCTTGGTGTTTCCGGCGGTGATATTTGGGGGATTTTTGGGGACGTCACAGGAAGTGCTGTGAAGTCACTTCCTGTTTCCGGCAGTGGCATTTGGGGAAAATGATGTCATTTGGGGAAAATGATGTCACAGGAAGTGATGTCACTTCCTGCTTCCGGCAGGTGGCGTGGGGGGGGGGGAAATGATGTCACAGGAAGTGACATCACTTCCTGTTTCCGGCGGTGGCATGATGTCACCGGAAGTGATGTCACCGGAAGTGACGTCACTTCCTGTTTCCCTACCTTCTCCCCCCAAAGGTGTCCCTGGCTGGCCTTCAGACATTATGGCCACCCTAGGCAGAACCATATGGACCTTTGACATGCCTGTGCAAAACGACTCCTGCACAAAAGAATGATTGGCTGTTTTGATGGAGACTGTGTGTAGTCATCAGTACATGTAAGTTTCCACAGTGTAGCAAATAACAGATCCCTAGAGGCATTTCAGGTATGGAAAACAGTATCATAGTTGCAATCCAAATTGGGCATGAATGTATAAATCTAGCAGAAGCATGGTGGATGCACAGGCATGATCTTTACATGTCCTTTACCTCCTGATCTTGGTGTGGGATCCTATGTCTGCTGTACACAAGCATGTACTTGGGGTGGAACTTGTGGGGAAGAACACAGACACACTGAAGTTTCAAACTAAGTTTCAAACTTTATTGACTACAATAATAGCCAGAAAAACTAGATGAGAAAGCAGATATCAAAACACAATGAAATAACATACAATCATGCAAAATTGGCAAATGTAGTAATTAAATAGGGCTGCCAATCCCCAGGTGGGGGCAGGGGATCCTCTGGTTTGGAGGCCCTCCCCCCACTTCAGGGTCATCAGGAAGCGTGGGGGGGAGGGAAATGTCTGCTGAGCACTCCATTATTCCCTATGGAAACCAATTCTCATAGGGTATAATAGAGAATTTATTTATTTATTTATTCGATTTATATCCCGCCCTCCCCGCCGAGGCGGGCTCAGGGTGGCTTACAACATAAAATTCAAAACAATAAGGTTAATAAATATTAAAATAGATTGAATAATTTACAGCAGTTAAAACAAGAAAACAAGAAAACAATCTAACAGTGCGGTGCTATTCTACAACCTTCCTTCGCAGTTTTTAGGTACCAGTCAGTTATATGCCAACTGGAAGAGGACTGTCTTACAGGCTTTGCGGAATTGCCCAAGGTTCCGCAAGGCCCTCACCTCTTCCGGTAGCTGGTTCCACCAGCAGGGGGCTGTAATTGAAAAGGCCCTATCCCTGGTTGACTTCAGATGGGCCTCCTTCAGCCCGGGGATTACTAGCAGATTTTGGGAACCAGATCTAAGCACTCTCTGGGGAACATATGGGGAGGGACAGTCCCTAAGGTAGGTAGGTCCTAGGCCATAGAGGATTTTAGAGGTGATAACCAGCACCTTGTACTGAACCCGGTATATTATTGGCAGCCAGTGCAGTCCCTGGAGCCCTGGCTGAATGTGCTCCCACCTGGGGAGCCCTAATAACCTTGGGGCAGTGGCATTCTGCAGTAGCTGCAACCTCTGGGTTCGGCACAGGGGCAGCCCCATGCAGAGGGCATTACAATAGTCCAACCTCGAGGTGACCATTGCATGGATCACTGTTGCCAGATCGCCATGCTCCAGGAAAGGAGCTAACTGCCTCGCCCACCTAAGATGAAAGAATGTGGACTTAGCAGTGGCTGCTATCTGGGCCTCCATTGTCAGGGCAGGCTCCAGTAGTACCCCCAAGCTCTTGACCCTGTGTGCCATTGTCAGTGGCACACCGTCAAAGGGTGGTAGGGGAATTTCCCTTCAACCCAAGCAAAGGACCTCTGTCTTCGCTGGATTTAGTTTCAATCTACTCAGCCTAAGCCATCTAGCCACGGCTTGTAACGCCAGGTCCAGGTTTTCGGGGACACAGTCAGGCCATCCATCCATTAGTAGATAGAGCTGGGTGTCATCAGCATACTGGTGACAACCCAACCCATACCTCCAGGCAATCTGGGCAAGGGGGCACATAGAGATGTTGAACAACATCAGGGAAAGTACCGCCCCCTGAGGCACCCCGCAATCAAGAGTGTGTCTCCGGGACAGTTTACCACCAATCTCCACCCTTTGTCCCTGACCATCAAGTAAGGAGGAAAGCTATTGTAGGGCCAACCCCTGAATCCCCACATCGGCGAGACGGCAAGTCAGCAACCGATGGTTGACCGTATAGAACGCTGCCGATAGGTCTAACAACATCAGTACTGCTAAGCCACCTCAGTCCAGATGCCGCTGAAGGTCATCCACCAGAGCAACCAGCACTGTCTCCGTCCCATGGCCCAGGCGAAAGCTGGACTGTTGGGGATTGAGAACGGAAGCATCCTCCAGAAAACTGTGTAACTGCAATGCCACTGCCCTCTGAATAATTTTACCCAAAAAGGGTAAATTCAAGACCAGCCGATAATGTGCTAATTCGGCCGGATCTAGCGTCAATTTTAAGAGGTGCTGGAAAATGCCCTTCCATAATGGATCTATTCATGATATCCTGTACAGGGTATCTGAGCTCCCTCTGGCAAGCTTTAATAAGCCAGGAGGGGCAAGGGTCCAAATCACAAGTTGTAGGGCGTGCAGACAAGAGGATCCTGTCAACTTCCTCTAGGCTGAGAGTATTGAAATAATCCAGAACACAATCAGAAGACAGGCACAGGGCCTCGAGTTCACATACTGTCTCCAATGTGGCGGGGAGGTCGTGGCGGAGCGACGCGATCTTATCTGCAAAGAAATTCGCAAAAGCCTCACAGCCAATCTCCAATTCTTTAGAATTTGGTCTGCCTTGTGGAAGCGTTGTAAGAGTCCGCATTGTATTGAACAATTGTGCTGGGCGCGAAATTGCAGACGCAATCTTAGCCGCAAAGTATGTTTTCTTTGTGGCTTTGACTGCCATCTCATAGGACCTCATAAACTCTCTATAAGATGTTCTAGTCACTTCGTCTTGAGTACGCCGCCATTGCCTCTCTAGTCGTCTGAGTCCTCGCTTTAATTGCTGCAACTCCTGGTTATACCAAGGTGCCGGCTTTGGGTGAAGGCGCAGAGGATGTCGAGGTACGATCTCATCGATGGCTCTGGAGAGTCTGTCATTCCAAGACTCTGTCAGGTCATCCAAGGAATCGCCAGGAGGCCAGGGATCCTGTAGAGCCATCTGGAACTGTTCCAGACCAATCTGGCTCTGTGGGCGAGCTAAAATATGCTCGCCGCCTAAATGGGCTTGGGGTGGGACATCCACATGAGCCTTGAGGTCATAGTGGTCCGACCATGGCACTGCTTCAGCAGTAATATCGTCCACTAAAACTCCCGCCGTGAAGACCAAGTCTAACATGTGCCCCGCCTGGTGAGTGGGCGTTGTAACAATTTGGGAGAGTCCTAGAGTCACCATGGATGACACTAGGTCCATCACCTGACTGGAGGTCGCGTCATCGGCATGGACATTGAAGTCACCCAGGATCAAAAGCCTTGAGTACTCCAATGTCCAGCCTGTTGCGGCCTCCATCAGGAATGTAAGGCGCCAGCCGGTGCGTTACGCGGTTGGTACACTAGCCAGATCGCCAACCCCTCCCCAACATCCCATGCCAGACCAGCACATTCAATGCCCTTGATCTCCGGGGCCGAGAGAGCCCGGAAGGAGTAAGCCTCTTGTATGAATAGAGCTACCCCTCCCCCCCGCCCGCTAGTCCATGACTGGTGAAAGACCGAGTATCCTGGGGGAGCCATCTGGGAGATAGCTACGGTCTCCCCATCACGCACCCAGGTCTTGGTCATGCATGCCAGGTCCACATCCTGCACAAGCAGGAACTCCTGAAGGGTAGAGGTCTTATTGTTTATGGACCTGGCATTGCATAACACCAGTGACAGAGGCGAGTAGTTCAACCTGCCACTGTTGGGATGAGACACAGGTTGGAAGGGAGTCGAGCACTGTCATGTCTCCGCCTCCTTCCCTTATAATTCTGCCTGTTCCCACTGTCATACCTTCCCCTCCCCAGGAGTACTGGAATCCCCAGGCTAGTCATCTCCTGCCAGTGTCCACCACAGCTGCAGACCAGTGAAATAAGCTGACCCTACTCCCTCCTCAACCCTTCCTTCTCTAGCCAATCTATCAATTCCCAATTTAAGCTGACCTGCCAATAGTATCTAATAGTTATTTAGTTAAAAAAAACCCACCCCAAACCTACCCATTAATTCATTAGCTAGAAATAATTGACTCCACTGGCTTCTTAATTATAAAACCCTCCCAATCAATTACCCATCCCCAATTAATTTGCCACAAATACAATTTCCTCAATTAGCCAATCAATTAAACAGTAATCTAATTTAAATAACCAATAAATTATTAACAATCTATTTAATCGTCAGCAGTCCAATTCTGTTAATATGTTGGCAGTTAGGATAAACTAGAGTTAAAAGGAGTTTAAAAGAACTGAATAAAGCGCTGCAGTATTTAAAACATCGATGTCTGTAAAGTACAAGTGTATCTGGGGCTCTTGGGAGGCTGTTTTTTTTTTAGGTAGAGGCACCTCATCTGCAGCATAGCATCCAATGCCTCTCCTCAAAACACCCTCCAGGTGTCAAAAGGATTGGGTCGGGGGGTCCAATTTTATGAGCCCCCAAAGAAGGTGTCCCTATCCTTCATTATTTCTAATGGAGGGAAGGCATTTAAAAAGCATGCGGTCCCTTTAAATGTGATAAACAGAACTCCCTTTGGAGTTCAGTTGTGCTTGTCACAACCTTACTCCTAGTTCCACCCCCAAAGTTCCCCAATATTTCTTGAATTGTACTTGGCAGCCCTATAATTAAACAATTCCTGGTGGTTTGTACTATTTTGGATATTCCTTGAATAGAGAGGAATGACAAGTTATTTTCCCCACAAGTACTGGTCTTAATTTTGATCTGGATCTGATGTGATTTGGGAAGGTCACAAGAGAAGCCATTGATAAGGGGTGTGACAATTTCTCACACTGTCTTATCATTAGGTGGCACTTTATTGCATGTAATTCCTACTGTGATTCCCTTGCTTGATCTAAGATGGGAGTTTTCATGTACCTCTGACTGCATATGACCTAGGAACACCTGGAGGCTCAGGGAATAACATGATGTAGTCAAACTGTGGAAAACTATTGTCATTGTTCGATGTCAGGAGATGTGCCACAATTTCTCCATTTGTACTTGAGTTGCTTTGCGGACCCTAACAGTTGTCTCTGCTTTGCATGTAGCTCTTGTTGATGTACTAAATTTGGGAGTATATCGCTAATAACTTATGCACCTGGTATAGCGGAATGGGAGTAGTGGAAAGACAGCACAGTAATCGATATTGGTTGCTTATGACATACCACAGCTAAATCAGTTGGCATTGGGAGCACACCCCTGTCAAGGTCAGTTATATATGAATGACTCTTAGGAAAGTGTATAAAACCTCAGGAGTGGTCCTGAGATTGTGGCCTCCATACAAACTGAAACTATGGAACAGTACTGTGCTGCTGGCCAGTTCCACAGGGGGTTTGTTCATTGTTGTTCTCCAGAGGTTCCAGACAACGGAAGGGATGTAAGCACATTATTTTCTTGCATTGATTCTTAGGTAGATGTGGTTTTCTACTGTAGACCACTTAAGCTACTCAATGGCTGAAAACAGATGGGCATTCTGGGGTGGCTTGGAGGCGTCCCAAATTGGGACGGCTCAAAAAGAGTCGTCCCAGAGCCTCCACACGCTCGTCCGCATCCCGTCTGTGAGGCAGCTGGGCGCCTCTGCATGGGAAGCACCCCAGAAGCCGGATTCCTTTCTTATTCCCTCGGGGGGCAAGCGTTGATGTGCATGAGTGCTCCAGCGTTCTGAATGGTTTCTTTTTTAAAAAAACCCGGGAACAGTTTGAGGTGGCTTGGCAGTTCCACACCGCCAAGTCGCCTCACTCGCGCCCTTCCCTGTCCAGATGGCGGGGAGGCGACTAACAGCCAGCTCAAAAATTTGCTACCACTTTGGAAGTGGTAATCTTTGGAGCCGATCTAAGGTGCCTGGAGGGCAGGGTGAGGATGGGAGGAGGATGGCTGGCAGATGTTGCCATCTGAACAGATTTTTTGGAGTTCCTCACAATCCTCTCTGGTTCTCACCACCCTGAACAATTTAGTGTCATCCGCAAACTTGGCCACTTCACTGCTCACTCCCAACTCTAAATCATTAATGAACAAGTTAAAGAGCATGGGACCCAGTACCGAGCCCTGCGGCATCCCACTGCTTACCATCCTCCACTGCGAAGACTGCCCATTTATACTCACTCTCTGCTTCCTATTACTCAGCCAGTTTTTGATCCACAAGAGGACCTGTCCCTTTACTCCATGACTCTCAAGCTTTCTAAGGAGCCTTTGATGAGGAACTTTATCAAAAGCTTTCTGGAAGTCAAGGTAAACAACATCTATCGAGTCTCCTTTGTCCACATGTTTGTTCACCCCCTCAAAGAAATGTAACAGGTTAGTGAGGCAAGATCTTCCCTTGCAGAACCCATGCTGAGTCTTCCTCAATAACCCGTGTTCATCAATGTGCCTACTCATTCTGTCCTTGATAATGGTTTCTACCAACTTTCCCGGTATTGAAGTCAGACTGACTGGCCTGTAATTTCCCGGCTCTCCTCTGGAACCCTTTTTAAAGATGGGGGTGACATTTGCTACCTTCCAGTCCTCAGGAACGGAGGCAGATTTCAATGAAAGATTACAGATTTTTGTTAGACGATCCACAAGTTCAACTTTGAGTTCTTTCAGAACTCTCGGATGTATACCATCCGGACCCGGTGACTTATTAGTTTTTAATTTGTCTATCAGTTGTAGGACCTCCTCTTTTGTCACCTCAATCTGACTCAGGTCTTTCAACACCCCTTCCAAAATTAGTGGTTCTGGGGCGGGCAAAAAGTTCTTGTCTTCCACAGTGAAGACGGAGGCAAAAAATTCATTTAGCTTCTCAGCCATTTCCCTATCCTCCTTCAGTAATCCTTTTACCCCATGGTCATCCAAGGGCCCCACTTCCTCCCTGGCTGGTTTCCTACTTCTAATATATTTGAAGAAAGTTTTATTGTTGGTCTTTATGTTTTTTGCAATATGCTCCTCATAGTCCCTTTTTGCCTGCCTGATCACAGTCTTGCATTTGATTTGCCACAGCCTGTGTTCCCTTTTACTAATCTCACTTGGACTGGTTTTCCACCGCTTAAAGGAGTCCTTCTTACCTTTTACAGCTTCCATTACTTTGTTTGTTAACCACGCAGGCCTTTTCTTATGCCTGTTTGTGCCTTTCCTAACTTGTGGTAGGATTATAGTTTTAAATAGCGTCCAAGCTTCCCCAAGGGTTTTGACCGTATGTACCTTTCCTTTCAGTTTCCTCCTCACATGCCTCCTCATCTCAGTGTATTTACCCCTTTTAAAGTTAAACACAGTTGTGGCGGTCTTTTTGGACAGCTCCCTATTTATACAAACGGTGAAATCAATAAGATTATGGTCACTGCTCCCAAGTGGCGCAATCACTTTTACATCTCTCACCAAGTCTTGGGCATTACTTAGGACCAAATCCAGGATCGCCCCACCCCTGGTAGGTTCTGAGACCATCTGCTCCATAGCACAGTCATTGAGAGCATCAAGAAACTCAATCTCTTTCTCTCGACCAGAACACATATTGACCCAATCAATCTGCGGGTAGTTAAAATCACCTATTACGACACAGTTTTTACGTTTAAGCCTTCCATCATATTATAATCGTCCTCTCTCTTTTGATTTGGTGGGCGATAACAAACTCCCATATCAACCCAAAGCATTTCTAAAAGTGAATCTAATTCTCTGACCTCAGTCTTACTAGACCGTATATCTTCTCTGACATACAGAGCCACCCCTCCAACCCTTCCCTCCCTATCCTTCCGATATAGCTTATATCCAGGAATCACCGTGTCCCACTGATTCTCCTCATTCCACCAAGTTTCTGAAATGCCCACAATGTCTATGTTTTCTCCCAACACTAAACATTCCAATTCACCAATTTTACTTCGAACACTTCTAGCGTTTGCATACAAACATCTGTAATTTCCCAGGCGAGCTAGGCCCGCCACCTTCCTCCTGCTGCCTCGAGACTCTGGCAGACAGTCCATACTGTTTGTCACCTTCACAATGGACAACTCAGGTCCGTTACCTGGTAGAAAAATAGCAGCCAACCCTTCATCTCTTTGAGACGAGTCCTCCCGAACCAGAGACATTTCATCTCCTGTCGGCTTTCACCCAAGATTTAGTTTAAAAACTGCTCTGCCACCTTTTTGATTTTAAGCGCCAGCAGCCTGGTTCTATCCGGGGACAAGTGGAGACCGTCTCTTTTGTACAGCTCCTGCTTGTTCCAGAAAGCATCCCAGTGCCTAACAAACGTAAACCCTTCCTCCTTACACTATAGTCTCATCCACACATTGAGACTTCTAATTTGTGCCTGTCTCTCCTGCCTTGCACGTGGAACAGGTAGCACTTCTGAGAAGGCTACCTTGGAGGTTCTGGCCTTAAGTCTCCCGCCTAGCAGCCTAAATTTTTCCTCCAGGACCTCACGACTGCATTTCCCCACATCATTGGTGCCAACATGCACCACGACCACAGGCTCCTCCCCAGCACTGTCTATCAGTCTATCTACTACACGCGTAATGTCCGCTACCTTCGCACCATGCAGGCAAGTCACCATACGGTCAGTACGCGGTTTCGCCACCCAGCTGACTACTTGCCTAAGGATCGAATCACCAACTACCAAACCCCCCCTCTCCCCCTGCTCAGGGATGGTTCCTTGGCGCGAAAGGATTCCTGCTCACCAACCGAAGAAGAGTTCCCTTCTGAGGGCGCATTCCCCTTGTCCTCAGCACGGTGCCCTGTTCCCTCTCGACCCTCACGCTCTCTGGCAGCAACGTGGCTGCTATGTTCAGAGCGGGGCTCATCTAATACGCCCCCGAGAGTCTTCCCCAAGTGCCTAACTGACCGTCTCTGCTTCTCCAGGGCAGTCACCTCGGGCTCAAGAGCACGAACTCGTTCCCTGAGGACCAGGAGCTCCTTGCATCGAGCACACACCCAAGACTTCTGTCCTTTGGGCAGATAGTCATACATGTGACACTCAGTGCAAAACACTGGAAAGCCCCCAACCCCCTTCTGGCATTCTATCTTCATTATATATATATATATATATATATATATATATATATATATATATTAAAATATACAGTCCTCTTTAAATGCTGTTTGTTTAAGTGGCTCCCCTTCTGGAGGGTCAACTTACCTTACCTCAACTTACCTTATTGGGAACTTACCTTATTTGGAGAACAAGGAAATCAGGGATCTGGGTTCCTGGTCCTTAGGGAGCCCCCAGGCAAAGAGCCACAGGCCAAGAGCCCTTTAGCTTGCGCCCTTCGGCTCGCACCTTTGGCAAGGCGCAGCTTAAAATGCAAAGAGGGTGGAGCAGAGGCACTCCTCAGTAATCAGCAGCAATCACTCTCAATCTCTTTCACCCTTAGCCCAGTCAACCAAACAAAGAGCAGTCAACCAAACAAAGAGCAGTTCCCCAGCTATCACACCTCAGACTTTTAGGCAGCCCCACAAACCTCCGAATGAAGTCCTTCAAAACTCAGAAATTCTCAGCAATTTCTCCAGCTGTCTCAGCTATCAGAGCTGCTCTGCTCCTCTCAGACCTCTGTGAATTGTCTTGTTCCTTTGCTGATCATCATATACTCCATTAGGGTTTGTAGAATCTTTCGGGCTCAAGTGCCGTGTTCTACTGGAGCAAGTTTTTCTTCCAGACGTTTCGTTCTGGAGAAAGAAAAACTTTCTCCAGTAGAACACGGCACTTGAGCCCGAAAGATTCTACAAACCCTAATGATGTTACCAGCCGTGAAAACCTGAAATCTTTGATATCATATACTCCGTTAAATCTGTATTAACACAAAGTCTTGCCCATTGTTCAGTGTATACTGTGCTTACCATTCTGATAAAATTCTCTCCCAATCTCAATTTCTCCATCACCGCAAACATAAAGTCCCAATTTAAATTATCAAAAGCTTTCTCTGCATCCGCAAAGAATAGTGCCACTTCTTTTTCAGGATGTCTTTCATAGTATTCTACAATATTTACAACAGTTCTAATATTGCCCCTTATTTGTCTCCTTGGAAGAAATCCTGCTTGCTCTTCTTTAATAAATTTCATCAAAAATTGTTTAAGTCTTTCTGCTAGTATTCTCGTATATATTTTATAATCCACATTTAACAATGAAATTGGTCTATAATTTTTTACATCTGTGACATCTCTATCTTCTTTTGGAATCAAAGAAATCACTGCTTCTTTCAACGTATTCAGCACTTTCCCCTCCATTCTTACAATGTTCATCAATTTGTGCAGCTTGGGAATTAACCCTTCTCTGAGGGCTTTATAAAATTTTACTGTAAATCCATCTGGACCAGGTGCTTTTCCCATTTTCATTACATTTATTGCTGCTTCAATTTCCATTTTTTCTATCGAATCATTTAGGACTTTTTCCATATTTTCTGTCAATAGAGCCACATTAATTTTTTGCAAATATACCTCCAACTTTTATTTGCTTATTTTCAATTTTTTTAAACAATTTGGCGTAATATTTAAAAAATTCCCTTTTTATTCCTTCCTGATCTACAATTTCTTTTCCACCAACCTTTATTTTACTTATAATTTTAGCTTCTCTTTTTTTTTTCCAATTGCCAAGCCAAATATTTACCAGGTTTATTTGCTCCTTCAAAAGTTTTCTGTTGCAGTCTTTTCAGGTTCCACTCTACTTCTTTATTCAACAAATGTCCCAGTTGTATCTGCAACATTGTAATCTCTGTAATAATTTTCTTCTTCCTGGGTCTTTTCCTTAATTCCATTTCCTTTTTCTTTATTTCATTTTGAATGTCTAGCATTTGTTTTTCTTTTGTTATTTTGTCTTTATTATTCAATGTAATTAAAATACCTCTCATCACTGCTTTATATGCATCCCATACCGATTGAAATTCCATATCCTCAGTTTCATTTATTTGAAAAAAAGCTTTAGTTTCTTTTTCTAGAGATATCCCTATTTCTTTGTTTTGCAGTAAATCTTTATTACACTCCACCTTCTGGTTTTTTTAATCAACTTCTTGTAAACAAATTATGTTGCATTTTTGTTTTGTAATCCACTGAAATGTTGCTTTTCTTTTTTGAGGTGAATTTAGTCCATTTACATTCCAAGATAATAATTTGTAATCCATTGTGTTTTCTTCTTTAAGCTGTGTCGCCAAATTCTTTATGTTCTTCCAAAAATCTTCTCAGTTCTTGTACACTTGTAATTGTAATCCTTCTGCATTGGAGTTCAAATCTCAAACCTTCAGGTAGAATCCATCTATACCTTATATTATTGTCCCATAATTTTCCTGTTAATTTTTTGTAGGCTTTTCTATCAGTTAGTACTTTCCTTGGCAGCTCTCTCATAATCCTCACTACGTTGCCTTCCACCATGAAGTTCTTTTCAAAACTTTTAGCTATAATTCTTCCTACCATATCCCGTGTCACAAATTTTACTACCACGTCTCTTGGTAATTTATTTTTCTTAGCATAGAGAGAATCGACTCTATACACATAGTCATATTGGTATTTTGATGTTTCTAAATCATCTTCCAGAAAATCCACAATAATTTTTATTATATAATCCTTCAGATCTTGTTCATTCTCAAGTACTCCTCTCAGACGTACCAGGTTTTCCATCAGCTTACAGTCCTGCAATACAGCTTTCTCTTGCACATTTTTTAAAGTGGAATCATATTATTTTACTTTCTTCTCCACATCATCCACTTTTTTGATGTTACCACAGTTTCATTTTTTTTCGAAGAAAAAACAGTTTATTGAAAGATATTTACAAAACAAAAAATACTTGCAGCAACAAAATATCACAACAAAATATTATATTATAACACCACCCACCACCAATTTCCCCCCATCACCAAGAGCTTATGGGGTACTACTAAAACATAAATTCAGGTTCTTCATTTCAATTCCCATACTTTTTATCCAAAGATACAGTGGGTTCTAATTTTTTTTACAGACCTGGTAAGATTGTCCTCTTAATTTAATTGTTAGCATATCCAATTCTGCTGCCTCTAATAACTTTTGCACAAACCACAGTTTCATTTTTAAGATCTTCACATTTTTCTCTAAAGCTACTGTACTAGCTTTAATGTCCTTTTTGATTTTTTTCTTGAGTTCCTTCAATCCTTTCATCAGCCTTGCTTCCATAGCCTCTAATTGCTCCTGCATCTTTTTCATTGACATGGCCCTTGTACATATTGGCTTGTGATCTGACATTAAAAAATACTCAAAAACTTGGTCTCAGCAAATTGAAAACTATATATGAGATTTAAAAGAGCAAAACTTGCTCTTTCCAATGAGCCTAAAATCACCACTCCTGGGGCACCCCAAGCCGAGATATTAATATTTCAATTTTATAAAAAATCCAAAATGGCAGTCGCGACTTTTCTTACCACCTTTTTCAAAAAAATTTCTTCCTTTTCAGGCCTTTATAGTTGCTTTCAACAGTACTGTCCAATAGTGTTAACTTTATAATGTCCAAATATGCTAATTCCACCAATTTTCAAAGTCCCAAATACTTTAAAATAATATTTTATTTTGCCCTTCCTTTAATTGCTGCCGATGTTTTCCTATGGTTTTTCAGTCCTAGAGTAGGCTGGCTGACTTCCAATTTGACCTTCTTCCAATGGTTACTTCCTGCTTTACTTGCCTCCAAATCCCATTCTCACTGGTATTCAAATCACATGATGATACAAAATGTCAGTTCCTGTGGAATTACACTGACCAGAAATGCTGTGACAATGGGGGTGTTTTTCAGAAACCTCAAGTATTCAAAACATTCTTGTTTTTTTTTTCACTTTTAAACTCTGTTCTTTAATTTTAAATAGTCCCAAGTTCACCCCTCCTCTTCTTTATATAAGCATGATATAGTCTTTTTGCCACCTGCTAGTTATTTTTGTAAATCCTTATTTTAGTCCTGGAGTGAAAGATAAAAATTAATACCTTCAGCAGCAGCTATCCAAGTGGACACCGTCCTGGTTATAATCCAGATGTTAATTGTAGTATAGAGGTGCTTGATCCTGGTGAGTTTAAGTCAATTTAATAACTCTGGAGACCCTCTGCAGACGATGTAACTCACTCATCGCTGGAGATCCTTCAAAGCTTCAAAGGAGCTCCCTCTGGAGCTCCCTTTCCGCCAAAGTAAATCTCCTCCAAGTTTCCCAAGTGTGTCTTGGACTATTCTCTAGATGAGAAAAGCAGATAGTAGGCGTTGAATTGCCTTCTCTATCCCCACACGGAGGTTCCAGCTGCCCCCCTTATGATAAGTAGTTCAGCTCTCCATTTTCCAGCCCCCGGAAGTCCATATAACAAATACTATTAAAATGAAATAACAAGTATCCAAAACACCTCGTCTTCAATATTTTTCTACTATTACAAAATTATTTCCTAACTATTATGTCTGAACTACTACTCTTATATCTATATTTCTTTGCTAAATTCTGTCTAATTATCTTCAACACAACTATATTTTAAACTTTCCTAAATACTATAACACTACTCATATTAGTTCCTCTAAACTAAGTCCTATCTAATTATCTTCAACAAAACTATTGTATATATATTCCTATCTACTATATCTTGATCACTACTTTACTCTCTTTTCTCAATACTTCTAGTTAACTTTACTCCACTTATCTCTATCTACTTATGTTTATTATAATTAACTAACTCTAACTTATGCAACCTGACTAACTAAATGATCTAAGTTTATTTGCACTTAGACCTATTCTGTCCTTCCTAAGCTATTTCTTGAAACAGCAACAATCCCCACCATTCCCTCCCCTCCCTCCCCTCCAGTTTTCTTAGTTGCATAATATTCTTAATTAAATAACTTCCATTGAGAAACAATTATAAAAAACAAAAGCCATGAAAAGAAAGAATTAGGTATGTTTGTATACATTTACAAATTTCAGGGTTTTTTGAAAGTCTTAAGTCGTCTGCCGGACCAGAATTTTGCTGTTCTTCTGCAGTGTGTTGCTGAATGAGAGCTTCCTTTTAGAAGTCTTTCTTGTATATTCAGTTGGGATGTCTAAATGAAGTTTCATTAGCAGTTTAACTCCACTTTCGTCGTCATATGCTGTATAAAATTGTCCTTGGAATCTCACTGTTGTTGCCAGAGATAGCCATCTATATCTTATTCTCGCTTCTTGTAGTTGTTTTGTGACTGGTTTGAGAATTTTTCTGCAGAGTTTCTGTTGGGACGTCTGGAAACACGTGCTCTTTCTCCTCTTTGTATTTAAGGTGTCCTTTTTCACGGGAAAGGTTTAGTATGGAACACTTTTCTCTGGTGTCCATAAAGGTGACCAAAATGTCCTTTGGCCATTTTCTGGTGGGAACGTTAGGAGCTCCAAGTCTATAGGCTTTCAGAATTGTTGGGAACGTTCCTTCTATCATTTGTAGCTCTGATGCTAGTTAAAGTTCCATAAAATTTGTTAAATCTTTGTCTTTCTCCTCTCCCTCCACAATGCCTCTGAATTTTAAATTGCTTTCTTTTATTTGAGAGTCCATTGCAATTGTTTTTTCCTTGATTTGTTGTAGTTGTTCAAGAATGCGGATACAGCTCCTGGTTTTCCATGCTGAGATTGTAAGCTATGTTCATTTGTTGCGCCGTTTTATTTAAGGTGTCTGTAAGGTCTTTGAGCTGCAGCGTAAGAGGCTGTAACAAAGCATTAAACTTCTCTGTCATTGTAGTGACCAAAGCATCTTCCACATCCCTCATTGATGCTTGGATGGTATCCTGGATGGTTTGTATCATAGGATCTGTTTGAAAGTCCTCATTATTGCTTGCCTGCATAATGTCCCGTGCATCCGCCATTTTGTTTTTCTCTGTCGTTTCTGAGTTTGTCTTTCTGCTAGCTCTTTTAGGTTTAGGAAGATCTTTAGCAGGTTTCTGTTTCACTGGGCTGTGTCCCTGCTTCTTCCTCATTTGTATTTTTCAAAAAGCATTAGTTTAAATGCCATTCTTTCGCTGCTTGGTAGAGTCCCGGAGGGGAGTTGGGGACAGCAATCGGATTAGGCATCTGCCATGTTTGCTGCAGAGCTATGCACCCCAAATTGCTCATCTGATCACACCCATAGTGTCTGCTACCTTGGGACTTTGCTGTCATTTGGAGTCTCAATTAATTCAGCATACAAAAGCTCAGTATAACAAGCTATTACAGCTTTTTCACATCAGTGTTAGTGGTCACTGATTTATTTCCATCAGAGATCTGTCTGGGTATTCCACTGTCTTCAAAAGAATAGATTTGGTCATTTTTATAAAAGTGCAAATATATTCAACTGCAGTCCTGACCTGTCTTCCAGGATCAGCAAAACATCATTTTGGTATTCACTTGCAATACCAAAATGAAAAAGGATCAGAGATGGAAGGATGAAGTCAGCTGATCCTCACTAAGGCTGGGGGCATTGAAGAGGCACCCTCACTGGCTTTCCCCCCCCCCCCCCGTTTTTGGTTCCTGTTTTGGTGTGTGTGCTGGCCCTGGTTAGTATTTGAATAGGAGACCACCAAAGAACATCAGGGTTGCTATGTAGAGGCAAGCAATGGCAAGCAACTTCTGAAGCCTTGAAAATCCTATAGGATCACTGTAAGTCAGCAGCTTTCCACCACCAAAAATGAGAACAGACTGCAGTTTCTTCAGCTTCAAAGGGCCAGTACCTCATCAGAGGTGTAGAGGGTAGAGCACAAGGGTTTTTGGCCTGTGGTCTTTGCCTGGGGTGTACAGCTGGGCCCAACTGCTGCATGCAACAAGTACTAGGAATGTTCCTCTCTGTTGGAGAGGGAGAGCTACACCCGTTATGTAGGAAACCAGGAGCAGTGCTGACATAGAACATCAACACATTACAACTGTAGCCAGCTGTGTGGACAATAGCATGTTGAATGTGGGGTTTGTGTGTGGGGTTTTAGTGGTTTTGGGAGCAATCTTTATCTGGCATCTGTGAAGTCCACCACTTGTGCTCTTGTCCATTCTGGCTGCTAAAATCATGTAAAAATTGCCTTGAGTTCTTGGCATCATTCATAAATCAGTCATTAATGTGTTGTTCATGTTGGACATCTCTTCAGCCTTTGATATCATAGATCAAGCCATCCTGTTGAGATGTTTGGAGACAGAAGTAGGTATTGGGGATGTGCCATGGACTTCTTTAAATTGTTTCTCATAGATTGGACTCAAAGGGTTGCCATTGGAGGCCAGCTGTATTAAGCATGGGAGTTGTCTTATGAGGGGTCACAGAATGCAATCTTATCCCTCTGTTATTCAACCTCAAAAGCCGAAATGGGCCTGGAAAGGGCCCTGCCCCTGCCCCTCCCCCTCCCCCCTTTCTTTTACTGTGAGAAAACAAGGCTTGGAGGCAGGTGATATTGTTGTAGTTGTTAGCAATGACCACTTAGTTCATTCAGTTTCTTAAATCTACAGGAACTGATTCTGCCATTTTAGAGGGCTTTTAATCCCCAAGTGTATTTTTAGACTTTGGATTTTTCTCCAAACCTGAAGCTTTCCTCAGGTATGCCAAAAGATCTGTCTTGTCTGTCTGTGGCTGCAGTCTCTGAATTTAAGTATTCACAGATGGGACTGTGTTGAGAATTAGATATACTGATGATGATGCTCTTTGTTGAAAAGTAGGAAAGGTACAGACTTAACACAGGGTCCATAAGAAACTTTTATCAGTACATTATTTCATCTGAATGTTTATGACTGAAACAGAAGAACTGTTCAGAAGCCACTGAGACCTGCAATGTATAAGGCAGTCTTAGATTTTATCATATGTGCCTGTGGCTTCAAATCCAAACTTTTGAAAGCATTAGAAGGTTACAAGATAATATATAACAATCACATAAGCAGTTCCAAAGCCTGAAGTGTTTTCCCCATTAGGTTGCTTGTTTTGTTGATTTCAATTCCATGCACCTTTTTTAAAAATCCACTTTGTTTATCCTTAGACTGTCCTCAGACAGATGCTTATGAGATATTTCGAGCACAATATGATTGTATAATTGTTCTAAGCCAATGTAGTTTTTAAAATTAAAATCTAATTATGGCTCACAAAAAGGAAAATTCAGCTGTGGAAAATGAATAATCACTAGAGTAACCTGCTACTCAATTGCCATTTGTTCCACAAATTGTGGATATGGCTGTATATCAAATTATGTTCTGATCAATGTAGAGGACAACTGTAAAGGTTTTTTCTTTTTTTAATCTGTAGTATTATAAATAATAACTTCAGAAAATTGTATGATTCAGGAGGAGAAAAAGATTCACATCAGGAAGAAAATAATATTGCCAATAGCTATGTCATAGGACTTACAGATTGGTTGTTATTAAGGAAACCTGGTCAAGAGTGTATCAGAGCTTGCTTACTCACTATTACCATTTTATCCTGCTCTTCTCCCCAGAAGCTCATAGTTTCCCCTTCCTCCATTTTATCCTCACAAAATCCTGTGTAGCAGAGACAGACTAGCCCTCTTTCTTTTACTGCATTGTCTTTTATTTTGTAATCCACTTTCTGTATTGCTTGTAGTTTAGGCTTCCCAACCCTCCTGCCCTGGCGGGGAACCCCCGGGTTTAAACCCTCTTCCCCCGCTGTCCCAAAAAACGGAAGCGGGGGGAGGGAAGGGAGGAATGGCGCAAAGGCCACGAGTCCGGGTTCTTCGGAGGCTGCTGAGCCTGTCTGAGAGGAGCAGCAGCAAGTTGAAGGCGAGAAGAGGCGGTAGTGCGCAGCGGCGGCCTGCTCCGCTCCCCTTCCCTCTGAGGTCAATCAGAGAAGGGGAGGGGGCAGGCCAGGACTCGGACTCACTCGCAGCGGCGGCAGTGCGCAGCGGCGGCGGCCTGCTCCACTCCCCTCCCCTCTGAGATCAATCAGAGAAGGGGAGGGGGCAGGCCAGGACTCGTGGCAGCAACAGAGGGCAGCAGTGGGCAGCGGCGACGGCCTGTTCCGCTCCCTCCAGGCACAGGCACTCAACAGGCACAGCAGCTTCCGCCGGCTGGAAGAAGCACTGCACCGAGCCTGGGGGCGTTGCCCCGAAAGACAGTAACTAGGAAGCAGGTCGGGAAAAGACTACAACTCCCGCCCTTGTTTACAGGGTCGATCTTTATCCTGCCCTTCCTCTGAAGAGGTGGGGGCGTTGTGTAGAGTTCTCTCCCGTAGAATATGCAAGCAACTACCGCGGGAGTGAGGTGATGCAGAGAGAGGTGGGTTGGACGGAAACATTTTTTATACCACCCGTCCTCCAATAAGTTAGAACATAAGAACATAAGAGAAGCCATGTTGGATCAGGCCAACGGCCCATCAAGTCCAACACTCTGTGTCACACAGTGGCAAAAAATGTTATATACACACATACACTGTGGCTAATAGCCACTGATGGACCTCTGCTCCATATTTTTATCTAAACCCCTCTTGAAGGTGGCTATACTTGTGGCCGCCACCACCTCCTGTGGCAGTGAATTCCACATGTTAATCACCCTTTGGGTGAAGAAGTACTTCCTTTTATCCGTTTTAACCTGTCTGCTCAGCAATTTCATCGAATGCCCACGAGTTCTTGTATTGTGAGAAAGGGAGAAAAGTACTTCTTTCTCTACTTTCTCCATTCCATGCATTATCTTGTAAACCTCTATCATGTCACCCCGCAGTCGACGTTTCTCCAAGCTAAAGAGTCCCAAGTGTTTCAACCTTTCTTCATAGGGAAAGTGCTCCAGCCCTTTAATCATTCTAGTTGCCCTTCTCTGCACCTTCTCTAAAGCTATAATATCCTTTTTGAGGTGCGGCGACCAGAACTGCACACAGTACTCCAAATGAGACCGCACCATCGATTTATACAGGGGCATTATGATACTGGCTGATTTGTTTTCAATTCCCTTCCTAATAATTCCCAGCATGGCATTGGCCTTTTTTATTGCAAACGCACACTGTCTTGACACTTTCAGTGAGTTATCTATCATGACCCCAAGATCTCTCTCTTGATCAGTCTCTGCCAGTTCACACCCCATCAACTTGTATTTGTAGCTGGGATTCTTAGCCCCAATGTGCATTACTTTGCACTTGGCCACATTGAACCGCATCTGCCACGTTGACGCCCACTCACCCAGCCTCAACAGATCCCTTTGGAGTTCCTCACAATCCTCTCTGGTTCTCACCACCCTGAACAATTTAGTGTCATCCGCAAACTTGGCCACTTCACTGCTCACTCCCAACTCTAAATCATTTATGAACAAGTTAAAGAGCATGGGACCCAGTACTGAGCCCTGTGGTTGTACACCAATCTTTCCTTAGCTGTTTTATCCCCCTCTTTTTTTTACCTCTGTTGAGACTAGGGTTGCCAATCCCCAGGGTCGTCAGAAAGCAGGGGGAGGGGAGGGAAATGTCTGCTGGGAACTCTATTATTCCCTAGGGAGATTTATTCCCATAGAAAATAATGGAGGATTGATCCGCTGGTATCTGGGGCTCTGGGGGGCTGTTTTTTGGGGTAGATGCACCAAATTTTCAGTATAGCATCTAGTGCCTCTCCCCAAAATACCCCCCAAGTTTCAAAAAGATTGGTCCAGGGAGTCCAATTCTATGAGCCCCAAAAGAAGGTGCCCTTATCCTTCATTATTTCCTATGGAAGGAAGGAATTGAAAAGGTGTGCTGTCCCTTTAAATGTGATGGCCAGAACTCCCTTCGGAGTTCAATTATGCTTGTCACAGCCTTGCTCTTGGCTCCCCCCCCCCAAAGTCTCCTGGCTCCACCCCCAAAGTCCCCAGATATTTCTTGAATTGGACTTGGCAACCCTATTGTAGTTTGTTGGCCACATTGTTCTCTGATTCTGTAATCTTAGTCCTACTGCATTGGTTTTTGTTTTTTGCATTGTTCATTGGTTGTTTTATTCTCTCTTTGTACTGTTTTACATGCAGCAATCTACCTCAAATCTTACTGAGAAAGGCAGGCTGATGAAGAAAATAAAGACATATATGTACGGAGAATGTTTTTGGTAGGGTTGCCAACCTCCACCTGGTGGCTGGAGATCTCCTGCTATTACAACTGATCTTCTGGCGACAAAGATCAGTTCACCTAGAGAAAATGGCCACTTTGGAAGGTGGGCTGTATGTCATTTCCCATTGAACCCCCTTCCCTCCCCAAGCCCCATCCTCCTCAGGCTCCACTCTCAAAATCTCTAGGTATTTCCCAACCTGGAGCTGGTATCCTAGATCCTGGTGAGCCATTGTCCTGGAGGGCTGCTGGCAGGCTGGAGCAAGAAGATCCAAACCCAAGCAGTTCTGTGGGGGCCTCAGTGGCCACCAAGTTCATAGCACTGTCTACTCACTTGTTATTTTCTCTTTCCACTAATGGTGCTAGAGAAGCCAACAAGTAAGCCACATACAGCAATTCTCTCTCTCTCTCTCACACACACACAATTACAAATATCAGCATTAAAATTATCTAACCAAAAGGTCCTAATCATATAAAAATATTACCCTATCTGGATACAGCTCTAGCTCATATTTTCTTGACTGCCCCCCCAAAAAGTGAAACTCTTTAAGAGGCAAAAGGATCAGTGTCTGAGAGAGAAAAGCAGCTTCTCTGAACCTAAAGAAAAGTTAAAACCCATTAAAAGCTCTGTAAGAAATTTGGTCCTGCATAGAGAGGACAGGATCGATCTTCTGAAACTTGGACTCTGCAAATGCAATGGAGAAGGGCCCACAGTATTTGGGAATAATGCCCCATGGTGCAGAGCGGTAAACTGTAGTACTGCATTCCGAGCTCTGCTCATGTCCTGAGTTTGATCCCAGTGGAAGCTGAATTCAGATAGCTGGCTCAAGGTGGACTCAACCTTCCATCCTTCTGAGGGGGAAAGTGTAGATGACTGGGGAAAGCAATGGCAAACCACCCTGTAAAAAGTCTGCCATGAAAACGTCATGATGCGACATCACCCCAGAGTTGGAAACAACTGGTGCTTGCACAGAGAACTACCTTTACCATTTTTTACAGAGCTGTTGACATAGTTTGAAACTGGATGGATGTAAAAGCTATTCTGAGGTTGTGAGAAGGAATATTAGCCAAGTAGGAGGCTCTAACATGGTCCCTTTTGAAAAATTTAAACCATTTGGAGAATTTCAAATGGGAGATTAACTGCCTATCTGTTGTAGGCAGCATCACAGTGAAACACCCAGTCCTGGATGCTGAAACCAGCTATAGGGACACTCTGGGTGTCATCAGATATGGAATAACAGTTGAGGATGTTATTCTAACTGGCTAACATATTATGAGACCTGATTACTTAGCCATACAATAACCACTAAAATGGAGATTTCTCTTACCTTGGGCCATGGCATTAACAATCAACACTTGGAGCACGCACACAATTTACAAAAAAGGGAGTTCTGTAAATGAAAAGAAAACCCATTAACAGATATAAAGAAAATTCAATCAACAGATATAAATAATTTTGAGTCCAATTACAACTGCATCTGACTAAGTATTTGAATTTACCCAACATTTTTGTCCCTTTCTCCAAGATCCTCCATTGGATAAGAAAATGTCAAACCAGATTACTCCTTCTTATTGATAGCATGAATCGGACTTCTGTTTAGTAGATAGGCAATTTTTGCAGGGAGGCCAAATAACTGAGACCAATTCCCCACTAGCCTTATGCCACTCTCACTCTCCTCTTCTCCGCGGGGCTTCCGTCAGATTTCACACTAGCTGCCCCGGGGCTGCAATTCACTCCATCTCTTTCATGCAACAAGTAAGATCCTCTGAAAACTGGTTTCTGTTTGCCATGTGAAAGAGACAAAGAGAGTTGCAGCCCCAGGGCAGCTTGTGTAAAATCCGATGGAAGCCCCATGTAGAAGAGGAGAGTGAAAGTGGGGTAAGGCTAGTGGGGAATCGGTCTGAGTGTCCACCACCTCAACCAAAAGCCTGGTGGAATAGCTTCATTTTACAGGTCTGGCAGAACTGAAATAAGTTCCACTGAGCCCTGATCTCGGGCAGGAGCATGTTCTACCAGGTAGGGGCCAGGGCAGAAAACACCCTGGCTGAAGCTAACTGGACATCCTTTGGGCCAGAGATAACCTGTTGATCAGCGGAGTGTGGGGGTATATGGGGAGAGACAGTCCCTTAGATATGCCAGTCCCAGGCTGCTCAAGGCTTTGAAGGTTAATACCATTGGCTTCAAATAGATGGCACTCAATTGGTAGCCAGTGCAACTGGCAGAACACTTGCTGAATATGTGCCCATTTTGGCCAAAGTGAGCTATCACATTTTGCACCAGCTGGAGTTTCCAGATCAGGTTCAAGGGTAAGCCTGCATAGACCAAGTTACAATAATCTAACCTCGGAGTGACTATTGCATGGGCCATTGCGGCTAGGTCCTGGGTAAAGAGATAAGGAACCAGTGGCCTGATCTGCTGTAGATAAAAGGTAGACCTGGCAACAGTGGTGACCAGGGCCTCCATAGAGAGTGAGGCATCCAGGATCACCCCAAGACTCCCAATGGTGCTCTGCCAAAGACTGGGAGCCTGATTCCCCAACCAGCTCTGACCCAGCTCAGGCACAGGATCTCCATCTTCAATTGATTAAGTTTCAGCTGGCTCTGTTGCAACCACCCAGCCACAGCCTCCAAAGTCCCGCTCAGATTTTCTAGGGTGGAGTCTGGGTGGCCATCCATCAACAGATAGAGCTGGATATTGTCAGCATACTGCTGACAATTCAGCCAATACCTTCCTACCAAATGGGTGAGGGGGCGCATATAGATGTTAAATAACATTGGTGAAAAGATTGCCCCTGGAGTACATCACATTCCAGTGGATATAGCTGGGAGACTGTCTCACTGACTGCCACCCTCTGTCCCCAACCATGGAGAAAGGAGGAAAACCATTGCAGGGCAGTCCCCTTAACTCCTATGTCTGTGAAGTGGTGAGTCAATAGACAGCAATTAACTGTGCCAAATGCTGCTGTTAGATCCAAAAGCAACAGCAGTGCCAACCTGCCCTAATCCAGATGTCCCTGGAGGACATTTCTGGCAGTCAGTATTGTCTCCATCTCATGGCCAGGGCAAAAACCAGACTGGAATATTTATCCTGGATATTTGTTTCATCCAGGAAGACCTGAAGCTGCACAGCTTCCACCCTCTCAACTATCTTACCCAGGAACAGAAAGTTGGATACTGGGCAGTAGTTGGCTATGACCTCAGGGTTCAAAGATGGCTTCTTTAAAAGCAGACATACCACAGCCTCCTTAAACCCCACCACAAAGATCTCTGACAAAATCTCTTCCAGGGGGCCTGAACATTGTGCCTGAAGGTCTTCACCACCAGGATGAGCATGGGTCAAGGAGCCAAGTGGGAGGCCTTACAGCTGCCAGGATCCTGTCAGCTTTTTCCAGAGAGAGTCAGCTGAAGTGGTCCAAACAAGGAGACAAGGGGCAAGGGGCTTCCAGTTCTTTTACTGTTTACTGTGGCCAGGAGATCCTGGTAGAGTGACATTACTTTATCTGTGAAATAGCTTGCATATACCTCATAGCCAATTCCCTACTATTTTGTTACCCTAGAGTTATATGGCAATATGGTACTCCCAGTCAGCTCATCTCACATTTCAATTACAGTTGTTTTGTAAAATTATGAATATGTTACTCCATTTGCAAATGCTCACTTGCAAGCTTGTACCTCAGAAGAATTTACTTGCCTGGGTGGAACAAGAGACAGGTAGAGGTGTGCCAGAAGCAATACCCCACCCATGGCCGACATACCAAAGGTGTTGCTTCCACTCACTTCAGGGACAGGCAGGGCAAGCACACTGCTGAGAAGGATAATGCTCCCACCCCATTGAAAGTCATGGCCAAATCAGAGACTTGAGAGATCAGTTTTTTAAAAAGAAAGATCTGAGAATGATTTCTCTTTGTTGGGACATCAGTGATGGGGATCAAATTTCTGAGATCTGGCTCAAAGTACTTTTAATTTTGTGTAAAAGCATACAGCTGCACACTTTCCATAAACAAAATTTTCATGACCCAGACCTCCTGTTAGTCCTATATGGAAGGCAATGTCATATTCAGGGGTAAAGAAAGGTGGTTGAGGTGAATCTATTTTTACCCCAAAATGAAGTATTTAGTCAACGCAAGTTAAACCTATCCTCCCTCTCCCCACACCACACACTTTCTTTAGGTGCTGTCAACATTTTCCTCCCATCCTGGCCAATTTCTAGTATTGGAGCCCAGCGGAACAAACACCCTTGGACAGAGGCTTCAGTATTTAGCAGCCCTCTTCTGCAACTAATTCTTTTTGTGAGAAAGAAAAAAGAGCTTCCCATACCATGGCTTGTTGTTTGAACACACTGAGGAAAAAGGAAAAACACACTTCCATGCCAACAGCATGCCCCCTTGAACCTGCTTGGCACAGGAAAAGTGAACTGAACTGTCTGACATTTGTCAGAGAGAATCCCTTGGGTGAGGGGTACAACCCCAGATAATCTCACCAACTATAAACCTTCTCCCCATCGCTCCGGTAATATTAAATATAGTGCCCAGTGGGTTTAGAAGGATATTTAACTCTGTTTGGGATTATTCTGTTGATCTCCTACTTTTCCATATTTACTCAAAAGCTAAATATGTCTTGATTTCACATAGGACTCCATGATGTGAGTTAATAACTCAATATTCCAGATCTTGAAAGAATTTAACCCTTTCTCATTTCATATGCCCATGCCAAAAAATTATCTAATACACAACAAATAAGGCATATTAAATCGAATTAAACAGAAGCAAGTATAATTGTGACATTTCATTTCTACTGTTACTTCCTTACTACTGTTAATCAGTAGTTATTATGAACTTTCTGTGAAAAGGATTTTAAAAATACTTACTGCCAATAAATCCAATAATCCCTATAAAGCTTACAGCTCTGCATTCTGAAACAGCAGCTGTGAAAGGCATCCGTCTCCCCCATCTAACTATAGCACTTGATCCACTCCAGGATTTCTGTACATCGCTGTTGGCCTGAAGCCATTTTTCTTGAATGTATTTCCAAGAAAGCAGTTGACAGGCTTGGCACAGCTATTCCTGGAAATGTTCAATAGGTCATCTTCTGGAAGAGAGTGTTGACTGATAGAACTAAACAGATCTTGTTCCTCCTTACACACAATACTCACAACCTCTATTTCCCCAGGTTCTGCCACAAAGCAATTTTACACAACAGAAGGTCTGCAGGAATCAGCTCATTCCAGTGAGCATTCTTGAATTCCCATTTCCTTTCTGGCTAGCACAACTACTCATGCACTGCAGTTGCCACTAGTCATGTTACTAAGTGAAGACCAGCTTCCAAGTACTAAACATTGTAAGCACACTTACTTGGAAGTCAATTCACTGGCACTTTCATTTGGGATCATTACATTAGGCTGTAATCTGCAAACCACCTTGTATCCCCTTTGAAAAAACAAATCAAAAACAAAATAGGAAGGACAATTCTTAAGCGTTCAAAGAACATTCTGGTGTAACTATATAACTTTGGTGGTTGACCTGAGGCAGGACCTCTTTTTCTTCCCAGGTGCAAAGGAAGTGTTATCTCATTTACCAGGGCATGAAAGGTGCCTTAACATCTCAAAAGCATTTGGAGGACAATCTTCTCCTATACTATCCAGCCCACCAGTTAAGATCTGCCTTTCAAGTCCTACTCTCTGTGCCCTGCTTTCAGAGGTGAGACAGCAACCCGAGACAGGGCATTTTCTGTGATGGCACCTTGCCTTTAGAATGCCCTTCCCCTTTAAGCTGGCCTGGTACCTATTTTACTTTCTTTTAGGTGGCAAGCTAAAACACATTTTTACCCAGGCTTTTAATTAGAGGTTTACCTTATCAGCTTTTTAATGGCCGCTCAGTTTTATGGACTGTTTTTATGTTGCTTATGTTTGAAGGCTTGTGTTTTTAATCCCTTGTATTTTATAATGTGTTTTTTAATTCTAAGTTGCCTCGAGCAGGATTCTGAAGGGACAGCATGGAAAGAGTCTAAATAAGTAAATAATAAATAAAATGCTTGCTGACTCTTTCCACATGAAGACATAGTCAAGACAGCTCAGTGTCCTTGTTGAAATCCTGTCTCTAAGGCTCTGAGGACAGAACTGGGATGAAGATGGGGTGGGAGAGGCTGATTTGAATCTCAGAAGGTATACTGAAGGATGGTGGAAGGTTAATCCTTTTTTCTCTAGAGAAACCTAGCTCCTGTGAGCTTGTTAACCCTGGAAAGTCTATCTCTCCTGCCTCCCTCACACCCCCCATCTTGATTTGACAACTATTTAAAGCTTCCAATTTCTTCTAAAAAGTTTGATTGCTGGCAGGCACACTAAGCCATGACTGGGACATGCAAAAGTATACTTAACCAGGTACTACTTTATTGACAATTTGATATTGACATAATGTTTTATGTTTAGGGTTGCCAAGTCCAATTCAAGAAATATCTGGGGACTTTGGGGGTGGAGCCAGAGACTTTGGGGGTGGAGCCAGGAGCAAGGGTGTGACAAGCATAATTGAACTCCAAGGGAGTTCTGGCCATCACATTTAAAGGGACAGCATACCTTTTTAAATGCCTTCCTTCCATGGGAAATAATGAAGGATAGGGGCACCTTCTTTTGGGGCTCATAGAATTGGACCCCCTGGTCCAATCGTTTTGAAACTTGGGAGGTATTTTTGGGAGAGGCTCTAGATGCCATACTGAAAATATGGTGCCTCTACCTGAAAAAACAGCCCACCCAGAGCCCCTGATATAGCCCAATTCCCCATTATACCCTATGAGAATCGATCTCCACATAGGGAATAATGAAGTGCCCAGCAGACATTTCCCCCCCGCTCCAGTGGTGACTCTGAAGCGAGGGATTGGCATCTCTACTCATGAGTTGCTGCCAACTTCTTCAAAGTAACACAGACACACCATCCCAAGAGGATGCCTTTCAACCGGAGACTGAAGCCTCCGGAAGTGGAAAGTCACATGGCGGCTGTGGGGGCGGGGCTTCCCCTGCCGGCCATTCGACTGGGGACTGGAAGGTGCCTGGGAAAGTGGGAGAACCCCCACTGGGGCCTGGGGATTGGCAAGCCTATTTATATTTTCTAGCCATTTTGTGTGTTCTTTTATAACAGAAAGGTAGGCTATAAACAAGCAAGCAAATATACACATAAACCAGGTTTCTGTGGACTAGAGCCAACTTAATCAAATGAATAAAGTGGTGATCTTGGTGACATCTTTGATTAATTAAGACCAGGATTTTATCTCATTCTTGAGGTAATTAGGAAGCTGCAGCTGGTGCAGAACGCAGCGGCTGGGCTGTTATTAGGGCTCCCAAAGTGGGAGCACATACAGCCGGAGCTGTGCGAGCTGCACTGGCTGCCAGTTGTATATCAGGTTCGTTACACAGTGCTGGCTATTACCTTTAAAAACCTATATAGTCGAGGGCCTGCCTACCTTAGGGACCGTCTCTCCCCATATGAGCCCCAGAGAGTACTGAGGTCAGCAGGAAAAAATTGGTTGACAATCCCTGGGCCGAAGGAGGCCAAATTGAAGACCACATGAGAACAGGCCTTTTCAATTGTAGCTCCACACTGGTGGAATCAACTGCGGGCCCTGCAGAGTCTTGATCAATTCCTCAGGGCCTGCAAGACCACTCTTTTTAAGATGGCCTTCGTCTAAATATGGAGTTAAGTTAGACCCGCTGTTGATGTTTCCGCCGCTAAATTCACTGAAGATCTGAGATGTAGCACCATAAATGTTAATTTTTTAATAGTAATGTTGGTTTTAAATGATGGTTTTATTTAATGTATTATTTATTGAATTGTATTAATGTTTTATTATATATCGAATTTAAATGTTGTGAGCCGCCCTGAGCCTGCTTCAGTGGGGAGGGCGGGATATAAATAAAATGTATTTATTATAATTGTTAAGAGTTAGCTTAGCAAATCTAGGAGGATTGTGTTATCACCAATTACTATAGTGGTAAATGGCTGCTGTTTTGTTCCTGTATACATTTGAGATTTCAGTAATAGCATTTAATAGGCCTTTGACCCCACTGCCTTGAATTTGATTCCATGTGCCCAGGATATATAATATGCCAACCCAAGACATGTCCCTAGTCAACTTTTCTCAGTATGTGGCACTGAGTCATTTCCAGGTAAGGCCAATGGGCAGGGGTTGGGGCAGTGGCTTGACCATGGAAGTTTCAGCTCTCAAGATGAAGAAGGTGACCATCCTACTTTAAGCTACTCACTAGCCCCTCCTTAGACACCTATTCATGCTCACAGCTATAGCAGCTATAGGCAGTTTTTGAAAACCAGAAATTCACCTGAAAACAAGTTTCCATTAATTAAATAGAAACTGTTGTGTCATAAATTACAAGGTTTTTTAATTTTAATCTTCACATGGGCAGTTTAATCACTGGCCCAGTTTTGACTACAGCTTTGACTGTGGATATTTTACTTCTTGATTTTAATGAAGTGAGATTTAGTCCACCAAAGCCTGAACCACAATAAATCTGTTAATCTTTAAAGTGCCACTAGACTCTGCGTTTTTTGCTCCTATTGTAATGCTTGGCCTCTCAAGCTTTCTTGCTTATAATTATTCATATTTTAATTCCAAAATTACCCTTTATTTTATTTATTGGTTTGATTTATATCCCGCCCTCCCTGCCGAAGCAGGCTCAGGGCGGCTCACAACATTAATTTAATTATCCCTAATTACTCTTATTTTGATTATCATTGTAATTTATCCTGCCAACTATTTGCAATGCTTTTGTTTTCCTTCTCCTTCTTAACTCTCCACAGTTCTACAGAACTGTCACATCATAGCACATCGTCCTATATGATAATTCAACTCCTTCTCTCAGCTCTTTTGGCAACATCCCTAGTTCACCAGAATCCAATTAGACCCACACACCCTTGACTAAGATGGGTAGCCGTGCTAGTTTATCTGTAGCAGTAGAAAAGAGTAAGAGTTCAGTAGCACCTTAAAGACTAACAAATTTTTTTGGTGGGGTACAAGCTTTCATGAGTCACTGCTATCTGAAGAAGCGAACAGTGGCTTATGAAAACTCATACCCTACCACAAATTTGGGTGGGTAGCTGAGTTGGACTGAAGCAAGAGAATAAAATTAGAATCTTAGGATTCTAATCCTCCAAGTGGAGCCTGGAGATCTCCTGCTATTTCAACTGATTTCCCGATATTTTTAAACACAGACCTGGCAACCCTAATCTTGTGGCACCTTTAAGACCAACGACGTTTTATTCAAGGTATAACAGATATATCTGAAGAAGTGTGCATGCACACAAATGCTTATACCTTTAATAAACTTTGCTGTTCTTAAAAGAGCCTCTAACTTCATTCTACCATACATTCTGTTAGTCTTTAAGGTGCTACTGACTCTTTTCTACCCTTGACCACTCTGCCCTTTTTCTAGCTGATCATCCAGCACTTGCTTGTCTTAAATTTTCAATGTGAAAATAAATCCCCTTTTACCACTGAAAGCATTAGTCCACAAATCTTTCTCTGTCATGCTCACTTTCAAAGGTTCCAGTTTTTTATTTATTTTATTTCTGTCTTTTATTTTACTCCTCCAACTGCACCATCCTCACCAATTGGAAGGTCTCCTTAAATTACTCAGCCCAGTTTTCTCCTGCATCCCATTGGGCCTGGACTTTTGTCTCAAAACACAAAGTGATACCAATCTTCTGTCTTCCTTTAAATTGAAGCTAGAACTTCTGTCTGCCAGACAATCTTAGAATCTCTTGGCTATTCTATACACAATGCCATATGATAATTACCTTATTGCAGACACCAATTTCCCTACGACACTGGTAGAGGATTTTTGACAGGTTAAAAAAGATCACCAATTTCTAGACAGCAATACTGATTTTGTTTTTTTAATAAGGCCTCAAAAACAAATAAACAAAAAGTTCTGTCCAATAGCATAGTGTGTGGGTGGGGAGAAATGCAGGGGAAATGACATATAAAACTCCCATGTGGACACACTATTTGCAGTGGCAGTGAATAGATAACTGAGAATCCTTGCCCAGTTATGTGTTGAAACGCAAAGACTTGGTTAAGACTGCAAAAAGAAAACAGTTTAGCACAATGTGATAGATTGTGGAACAACATAAATGCATTGAATGAAGACTAAAAGTGTAATATTGATTCTGCTTTGCAAAATAATCCCCACCGTTATGTTCAACAGCAGTCTTCTTGAGACTACTAGCAAAATGAAATGTAACAGGCAAGTGTGTATAATTGTTTACAAATATGAAAGTGTCCTCAACAGGAGATTAGGGCAAAGGTTCATTTGTGGGTATTAGTCGCAAGATATAGGGAACACTTATGTTTGGGGCAGTGAAACTCTGTATTCTTGGTCCTTGGGGGGACAAAAGTGGGAAGGCTTCGGGAATGAGGGCCTCACTGATGGACCTCCTAGTGGCATCTGGGTTTTAACCATTATGTGACGCAGTGTTGGTCTAGATGGGCCATTGGCCTAATCCAACATGGCTTTTCTTCTGTTGTCTGGACTAAACTCTTTAAGATTTGCTATGCATGAATACCTGAATGACATCTATAGCAGTAGGTGCATTGAATTTAAAAAATGTTACTGGTCTGTTCATCCAAGATCCAGTTTATCAGAAGGAAAAGCAGATTCTTTTAAAATAATTCTATCTGCCATGTGGTATTATATTAAAGTTGCAGATTTCACTACTCATAATTAAATGGATAAACAGCAAAAAGTACAAACTCTTTTTAGAAAATGTGTTCTTGCATATTTACTGGTTTGTACTTGTACTGTCCTCTTGGCTTTTGTGAGTGAATAACTTGACCCTTTACTATTAGCAAATCCTAGAATGTTCTTGCAAACCTCTTAAGTACTCTTTCTCAGAGAGTTCCAAACATTTTGCCTAGGGAAGCAAGACTTACTTAAGAATCCTAATTATAATAGGCCCTTGTTAATGTAATCTGATCCAACTCTAATTAATTTCAAAAGCATCAAATGGAGTTCATTAGCAACAGTTGCTGAAGCTTATTGTTTTCCCTTTAAAACAATCCTTTAAGACAGAGAGGAAAGAGCCCTGTGATGCAGAGTGTTAAAGCTGCAGTACTGCAGTCCTATGCTCTGCTCATGACCTGAGTTCGATCCCTGGTGGAAGCTGGGTTTTCAGGTAGCTGGCTCGAGGTTGACTCAGCCTTCCATCCTTCCGAGGTCGGTAAAATGAGTACCCAGCTTGCTGGCGGGAAAATGTAGATGACTGGGGAAGGCAATGGCAAACCACCCCATAAAAAGTCTGCCATGAAAAAGTTGTGAAAGCAATGTCACCCCAGAGTCAGAAACGGCTGGTGCTTGCACAGGGGACCTTTCTTTTCCTTTAAAGAGCAGAATCCTATTCCAAAACATGACAAAGAGAACTTAAGGGGAACATAAAACAGAACTGTCTCTGATATTCAGTATTTTTTTCAAGTTAGTGAATATGATTTGCAAGGACGTGAAGTATGTGACATTTATTATTAATGTATTTAGTAAACTTTGTCGCCCACAAATCTGGCATTAACATGTGCTTAATGAATTGAACACATTTCTATTTGCATATTGGTAGTATTTTCATGCCAAAAGGAAACTATTTTCCCAGTATCAAGATTGGTCCCTATTCTGTTCTCACAGGGTGGGTAAGAGGATAAAATCACTTATGTTACACAGGGCTAGTTCCAGGTTTGGGGGACGGGGATAGAGAGACAGTGTCTGGGGCCCCTATGTGCCCACTACTAGGGATGGGTGTGAACCAGTTCACAAACCAAAATTTGGCACGAACTTTGTCTGGTTTGAAGTCCCTGAACCAGTGCCCTGAACCAGCTACCTTCTCTGAACTTTTGTCTGATGCGGCTGTTCGGGCCATTTATACCTGACAGCTGAGTGGCTCACCTGTTAGGTTTAAATTGCTGCAAGCCATTTCAGCACTCCATTTTGCTTCAAAGTAGGGGAACGTGAAATGGATGGGTTTAATGGCTGCCATCCATTTAAACCTAGCAGCTGATGGGCAGACCCACTGAGCTTTTAGGTTTAAATAGCTTCTAGCCTTTTCAGCAGTCTTTTACTTCCTCCTGCTTTGAAATGGGAGAGAGAGTAAAACAATGGGTTTAACAGCTCGCAGCCATTTAAAAACGTAACAGCTGATGGCAGACCTGCCTGCTATCAGGCTGAAATGACTGCCAACACAGCACCTTTCCAGCCTAAGGCAGAGAGGTCTGGATAGGCACCTAATAAGTGGGTGCTTTAAATGTAGAATCCAATAAATTATAGTTTCCTCCACAGCTGGTCCACTCTGAAATTTAATGCCTTTTAAAAATAATGGTACACATTGTTAAAATCAGTGATCCTTGTGATCAAAATTTCCTGTTCTGAGAACAAACTAAAATAGCCTCAAAATCAAATGTTTAAGAACATTAAATTGAGAAATCATGACTAGCTGAAGCTCAGCCAGTGAGCCAGTGGCTGAGTGCTGATCTGAACCCAGGTCTTCCTATCCTCAAACAAAATTCTAGGGGCACCTTAAAGACTAATAACATATTTAAAGGAATGAGCCAAGACTTACAAAGTTTATATTGAAATAAATCTTGTCTTTAAGGTGCTAAATGGACTTTTGTTTTATTTTGTTGTAACAGGCAAACCTTTTTGCAAGCTTCTTATTCTAGTCAGACACTGGCCAGAATAGCATGTTGGCTCTACTTGTTCTTTACAATTAGAGAATAAACCATTCTGTCAAAAATAAACCAGTGTCTAGTAGCACTTTAAAGGGTAACAGGTTTCTTTTAGCATAGCAGTCATTCATGCTTTTTAAAGGTGCCACGCTAATAGTTTTGCTGTAACAGGCTAACACAGCTATGTCCTATTCCCCAAGACATAAAAAACTGTAATTATGTGTGTGTGTTGCTTCTAAAGTCTGCAAATGCTGACTACATCAAAAATGTCACAGAAACCAAAAGTTCCATGTTGCCCATCAGTTCCTGAATCTTTGACCAATCACATTTACTAAATGTCAGCAGAATCTGACAGAATCTATGTTTGTAGATTTTATAACATTATTCAACAGGAAACAGAAGCAGAAATGTGTGATGTTTGCATCAAATAAAAAAGTACGCACAGTAGCAAAAAAATCAAGCATTTAATAGTTTTAATGTGACAATGAAAAGAGAATATCAACAAATCACTGAAGACAGAATTTTATAAATCAGGCATCACTGAAAAGCATTCCTGGTCACAACAGGCAAAGGCAATGGAATATTTCATTTTTTAAGAGACTGAAAGACATCTTGTCCCCCTCTCCCCCCATTTTAACCTGATAAACAGTTCAATGAATCTGCTGGATTTATTTTTTATTAACAATTTCATGCTGGAAACAGGAATGTAGAACCTTGATTGGATCCAAGGTCACTGAATCATCTCATGGATCACAGAAGAGTCAATTTCTCCCACTTTCAAACCAGCACATAGATTTTCAATAGTAGCTCTATTCCCAAAACGTTGTCTCCATAAAATAAATGAACTCACAATTTGTGCTTGGACATTGTAGGGATGATTGGCTTTACAATAGTATATGTCATTGTGTGTCAAGCCTAAATACAATATTATGTGTTCCCATTCAGGCCCAAGTCTTCTAGCAAGTTTGTTCAACTGCTGATCAGTTGGTAGATTCTTCAAAATGCATTGTGAAATTCCAACTATTTCATCCCCTAGGAGGAAAAAAGTACAAATATGTTAATATGAAAAATTATAGCACATTTATAGCACACATGAAGTATTTGAAGCTTTTACTACTAGAAGAAAGGGAGAGTTCAAAGAACACTGGATGCACCAGGGACACCTTACCAGCAAATCCTATCATAAGGCTCTGAAGAAATCAAGTACCTGAATTGGCACAGGGAACAAACTAAAGTCCATGACATTCTTTCCCAACCCCACAAAAAAGGTGTCATTTTTGTGCCTTTGTACATGGAGGCCCTATGAAGCACTTGATGGTAGTTTTTCAGTTATCTGGAGTATTTTTCCTACTTCTTCTGATATGAGGTGATAGAGAAACTCATTTGTCAATTATCAAGCAACCACCAAAATGCTCCATCCTCACTTGTAATGTAAGATCTCCAGCATGAAGAAAATACATCCCAGAGGGCTCCAAGAGAATGTGCAGGCAGCCTAATGAAGTTCCACTGCTATCATTCTCACCAAGCTCAAAAACAGTCTTCCTGAAGATTAATAATACAAAATATGAAATTGATAACTTGAGATTTCATCTAGATTCTATGACTCAATAATCTGGAACTGGTCCTTCCCTTCTTTTGTCTTGGAAATGGTGTCAAAATGGGAGATAAATACCATTCATTGTACCAATTATAACTGAATATGAATACTGAAAAATAGCTCTCTAAAAAACAAAAAAGGAACCCAACCTCATTGTGAAATATATGCTCCAGTATCATGTCCACAGTTTCCATCAATAGAGCATGATAGTTGTAATCAAAGTATGACTTCCTATTCAGCATCAAAAGAATGTTGAGGCACAGCAGTGTTCCCCCCATTCCTTTTTTGACAAATACAATCAAAGCAAAGCAGATGGTTGCACCATTCAGAGCAGATTGTATATGGAGACTCCAAAGAGTGTTTTAGAAGGAGGCAGCTGCTTTTAAGCACTTATCACAGCCTTTTCTGGACCTTCACTTTCAGCACCGTATATAAACAAATGGATGACTATGGAACAGAAGAGAAGAGCACACAGGCCTTAAGGCCATGCTGACAAAAAAAAGATAGAAAGAAAAAATGCTCAAGTGCAACATCAGGCATTAGTTCTAGAGGCCTAAAAGCTTCCCTACTGCTAGAACAATGGTCTCCAGAAACAGCAATACAGTTCCTACATTCAACACAGAGGAATCTTTCAAAGTTCTACTTGCTGATTTAGAGAGCTGCAAACAGCACAAAAAGCAACTATGAAGTGGCAGTGCAGGGGCTCGCTAAGGTTTGTCCAGTATAAGAGTACTGTTGAGAATGAAACTTGTATAGTAAATTTAGTTGCATAAAAATAGTTCTGCCTAAGGGAAAAATCCTTATGCTATTTCTGTGCTTTTTACATCTAGCTTCCTGCTTGTGACTAAGACAGCATTTCCATAAGCAAAGGCTGCTGGCTGCTGCGGTTATGCTCATACTGTAGCAACTGTTTATTAGTCCAGCACAGCGGGAATGTCTCCAGAGATTCCTGAAAGGCCATATGTTCCTCGAAGCACGGCAGTCATAGCAACTGCTCACCACTGGCTTTGTTTCCAGGAAAGCTGTTTCTCTGATGTTTCTGCTCATGCCTTTTTATGAGATGATAAACGCCTCTAGATAGGGATTGAACACTTGGCTCTGACATCATTCTTTCAGTTTTTATAGTTCCACATGGCTAGTAACATTGTTGTAAAAATCATGGGAATTAGGCTAAGTAAAAAAATGCTTCCTCTAAAGTGCTTTTCCCTCCATTTTCACAGTAATGATGGGAGTGTAAAAGAGTATTAAAAGGAATGTAATTAATACAGGAAAAATTATGGGAGTGCCTACACATACACTTCAGTGGAACAAAAGTATCGTATATGTTTCTGCAGGAAGAAATCTACTACTGTATATGACAAGATGATTTCTTATGCTGGAGAAATATTTGACAAATAAAATAGTATAGTATATTATGATGATAAAATTTTTCACATTTATTGTAAATGCCCTCATACAGGGAAAACAAATGTTCTACTACCTTGTCCAAATCTATACATAACAGAAACTATGATTAATACTTGCGCAAATAAAAAAAAAATCCTTTGTGTAATTTTTGAATGCTCTTGTTCAAAGACTATTTAATGTCTCTCTGTATGCTATGACAGAGCTGCATATCCATGAATTCAGCTTTTTCTATAATACAGAGATAATATAATAGACTCTGAGAGAATAACAGCTTTCATTTCCTTTAGCAGGATCTCATCAAAATCTATACTTCCTACATTGTGAGAAATCCATTCTGGAAACCCACAACTGGTCCTCACACCAGCAAAAATGGTAGGCTGTGTCTCTCCAAAAATAGGAATCTTTATGACAAAGCATAAAGTAAGTTCAAGCCCACTCCATAATAGAGATGTTGAAGGAAAACGATATGATGATCTACAAAAACAAAACTAAGTAAAGCAGCATCTGGAATCAGCTACATAAGCATCAAATATAAAGAGACTACGTTTTGCACACCCAAGTCAATCTTTCAAGAAATGCAGAGACAGAGAAGAAAGACAGACAGACTAACAAAGAGAAAAAAAGACGAGGTCATGAGATGATTAATGCTAAGTACGACTGACTGCATAAACAAAGGACTGCACTGAAATCCATTTTAAGCACTGATAAAGATTAGTGGGTTCATGCTAAGCCAGTCTTCAGAATAACTGTTCGTTTGCAGAGGTCTGCTTCCAAATACAAGTTGGTTTCATTACTCCATTGCAAGAAAAAACCTTATAAATATTGCTATACAGAACAGAAGAGGCATAATCAAAGACACTGATGCTTGGAATAAATCAGGCTCTATGAAAGCCAGGCAGCTTCTAAAACGGAATATTTCATGGGTACAGTTTCCCCAATTGTCTTTGGATTTCTGATTCAGGCACAGCCTGTCTGCAATGGGAGATAGGAGAATAAGGTCAGGGTCAGAAACCTTGCAGTACTTCACAGATGGAAATAGAAATGATTCTATTCATGAGTAAGTGGGTCTAGGAGGGGGCCCAGCAGCCCCGCGTGGAGGGCAATGATGGGGCCAATTAAATCCAGACTCAAAATGAACTCATGCTAAAATAAACACTGTTAGCTTTTAAGGTGCCACTGGACTTTCTATTTATTATCCCAAGACAAGTTAGTGAATCCATTGCAAGAAGAAATAAAGAACACAGTGAGTGTGCAACACACAGTGTTTTCATCTCACCACTGAGCAACTTTGACACACACAATTATAGCGTGCGTCTGAATCTGTGCCATGTGCCTTTCAAATAATACTAAGCATCTATAGCCTCTCTGCTTCCCATATGTTTAGAATTAAGCAGCAGAGCTCACAAAGTGATGGCACACACTAATAAAAGTCCTAGCATTTTTCTCCTTAGAAATTAAATGTGAGTTCTCAACTTAATTAAGGAAGAGCTTCCTACCCTCAGGCAGTACACATTCTGTAGTGTGCTCAAGTCTGGGATTAGCACATTCTTAATATGACTGCCCTTATGGATCTCCCCTTGAAATAAACTTTTGAATTCTGCTTCCACGTAAGATCTCACAAAACTTTATTGATAGAATGGTTAATTGTAAGGGAAGCAAGCCCCTGGGCCAATTTGGAATTCTAATTGGGGATATTCTTAAAGAAGAAAAGTATTCACAGACAGAACATTGCAGCTGTTAGTTTCATGGACTTTGAATTGCTGTTACAGCCATTTCATTCTTGCAACAATAAAAAATAGCTACCATTTACCAAAGAACATTATATAATGGGTTAATCTTGCATTTTACAGCAAACTGTTCCATTCAGATGTTTAAAAATGCTATTTCCTTACAGGCAACACTTGTATGAATGCATCTGTCTTACTATAGCAAATCCAGAGAGAACTGTGGTGTAGTGGTTAAGAGTGCTGGACTCAGGTTTGGAGAGACTAGGATTCAAATCTCCTTGGAGAGAGGGCTGGATAAAAATGTCCAGGTCCATCCCTCTGACTTACAACTGTGACAAGCTACAAGGAAGGCATGATCAAAGCCCTCCAGCTGTAGCTTGTTCCCAGCATCTAGCAGAGCGGCACTTCCTGGGCACCAAGACCTGGCCTCCAACGGGCCCACTGCTTTCCCCAACTCAGGGCAAAACCATCCAATTACTGGCAACAGTTAATGCAAATGAAACTGACCACTCACACAAATAAAGTACTTAGAATTTGCAGGATAGGGCTACAAATGACAAATCTGCATTTTTAATACACATATATACATTTACTATAATGGTGCAGCAATGCTGGTCTGAGTGACAACACCCACCTAAGACAATACTCACCTAAGAAATATTAAAGTACTTATGCCACTGCTTCTTTCCCCCTTCCCCTACAGTAAATAAAGAATCACATGTGACCATCCAGGAAGCCACATATTGCTTACTAACCATGGACTGTCATCTTGGCCTTACAAAGGAGCGATTAGTAACCAGCAGTTGTGCACTTGTCACTGGGCCACCAGACAGGAACCTTGTCAAGGCGCAGAAGAGAGAATGTGGATAATAATGTCACAGGGTGCAAAATAGCATTCACTTCCAGATAAAAGGTTAAAATCAAAAGGCAAGTCCTGAAAAGAAACAGAATCAGACATTTTAGGAGCTTCTGTTTAATGTCTGAGAGCTATAGTTACAGGAATGCACTACAAAGACACACTACATAAATTGCCAGGGCTTAAAAGAAAAGTGAATTAGAACTTTGACTGTCCAATTCTGATGCAGCGCACTGGAGGCAGAACAAGAAATAAAACCCTTGCTTTTCTACAACTCCTTCCCTCAGTCCTATGAAAATCTCACTTTTTGTCCAAGTAGCCTTGCTAGATACACAATTATTCCAGTTTACTGAAGGTCCTAAAAACTGCTCTGTAATATTAATTAGGTTGTTTTGCCTGCAATCTCACTAGGATTGCCAGCTCTGGGTTGGGAAATCAGGGTGGATAAAAATCAATGATTTTTTTTTAAAATTTAATATTTGATTTAAATTGGATTTTTAAAATTTTGATTGGATTTTTTTATTTAAATCAGATTTTTTAAAATAAAATGCCTTTTTGAGGAAAATATATTATTATCCAAAGGTCATTCCATCATGAAATAAGGATTAGTTTTTAATTCTGAAACATAAGGCTGTATATTCATGCAATGTTTAAATTTTTTGGTAATACTATTAATCCAATCACAATGTCATGCTCTTCCAGAGGTTTCTGTAAGATTACTGGGCAGTTTTTCTGTCTACAAGATATTATCACAGAACACAGACGCTTGGTTTTGCAGTTCTCAAAACCGTAATTTGTGTCTGCAGAGATCACATGCCTCTACATAGCAAAAATGTTACAAAATGAACAGAGCTGAGAAAAAGATCTTAATCTCATTGTTCTACAAACCTATGTACACAGAATCAGCCCCTTAAGTGCTAAGTTTCAAAAAGTTCAATGAATAGTAAAAGATTGCTTGGAGTGGAATAGAGCTGCACAAGAAGAAACTTAATTGTGAGGAGGGAGGGGCAAGCAGTAAAAATGAAAGTGAAACTTTTTGAGCAGAATACTCCACAAGACTTTGGATTTTTTGTGTGTATAACCCGAGGTTTATCATATTATTCTTTCCCTGGAGGAAAAAAACCTATAATGGCAGCAGGCTGTAAAAGAGACCCAGTTTGGGAATATTTTAATGAAGTTTCTCTACCTATTGATAAGGCAGGCCTGCATACAAATGCAAATGCAAACACTGTAACAAAGAAATGCAAGGCCTGTTGGGCCGAATGAGGCAACATCATGAGAAGTGCTATGAACATATGAAGCTGCCTTATACTGAATCAGACCCTTGGTCCATCAAAGTCAGTATTGTCTTCTCAGACTGCCAGCGGCTCTCCAGGGTTTCAAGCTGAGGTTTTTCACACCTATTTGCCTGGACCCTTTTTTGAAGATGCCAGGTATTGAACCTGGGACCTTCTGCTTCCCAAGCAGATGCTCTACCATAGAGCCACCGTCCCTCCCCTATGATGAAGATGACAACAGAAACATGTTTAAACAGGCAGGATCTTCAGGTTGGTAAACATTTTTATTTAATCATATTTCTTAAAGAGTGCCTTGAATTGTCATGTTTAAGCAAAATTATATTTCTTATTATTACTGCATGTTACTGTCATTTTGATACAGTTATGAAGAAAAGCAAATATTCCTTTTTGGGCAGTGCTGCATGGCAATGAATACAATAAGCAGAAATTGTATAAATAATAAAATAACAGCATTGATTTTGTTTTGTTTAGGGGAATTCATCATCAATACTAAGGATTCTGGAAACTATCCACCTTCAAGATCACCACCCTCCTATTCTACAGTTTCAGAGTTATCTATCCAGGAGGACAGTGTTTCAGTTGCACCATATACATCATCATCAGACACCCGCAGTATATCACCTAAAAGAAAGAAAAAACCCTTCTCTCCTGGAACCACCATAGATAAGCTTTCAATAAAAACCAGCAGATTAGAAAAAGAGTTAATTGATGACAAAAATGCCCAGTTTGTTTATGCAACAAACTCTTCTTTCCGCCTGACTGAGAACCCACACTTCATTAATTTGGTTCAATCACTGAGACCAGGATACAGTCCACCCAGCAGAGCAGATGTTGCAGGGAAACTGCTGGATAAAGTGTATCATAAAGAAATGGAGCAATGTGCAACAGCTCTGGGGGGTAAAACTGTCTTGATGGGTGGAGTAATGTCCACAATGATCCAGTTGTATGTGCTTGTATAACAACAGAAGAAGGCAAAGTCTTCCTTGCACAAACAATTGATACGTCAGGAAATGCACACACAGCAGAATACTTACAAGAAGTGGCAGCAAAAGCTATAATAACGTGAACAAAAATTCGAATGTCTAGTATGCAGTTTGGTCATAGACAATGCTGCAAATGTATCCAAGCTGAGAAGAAATTTAGAAGAACAGGAAGGGAATACAAAGCTAATAACATATAGTTCCATTGCTCATTTGCTGCACCTCCTAGCCAAAGACTTCAGTGTTCCAGACATAAAGACTAATGTTGTTGATATTGCTAAACACTTCCATAACAATAATTTTGCTGCAGCAGCTCTGAAAAGAATGGATGGAACCAAGCTAATGCTCCCACAACTGGAACTCTGTGGTGGACTGTTTTGAGCAGTATATCAAGAACTGGCATATTCTGATGACAATTTGTGAACAAAATCGAGATAAAATAGATGGCACTGTCATGGCCAAAATCCTCAACATTGGGCTTAAGAGAAACGTTGAACAAATGCTGAGCATCCTGAAACCCATTTCAGAAGCTTTAAACAAAATACAGAAAAATAGCTGTTTTATTGCTGATGCTGCTGAAATTTGGAAGGAACTGAATGAGCACTTAAAAACAGAACTACACATTGACAGAATTAAATTACAAACATTAAAAAACAAATGGGACAAGCACTATCTCCAGCTCATTTTCCGGCAAATATTGTCAATATCCGGTACCAGGGTCAAAACTTAAGTGCTGAGGAAGAGGAGTTAGCTATGACATGGGTATCCAGCAATCATCCATCTGTAATGCCAACTTTATTAAACTTCAGAGCTAAGGGGGAACCATTCAAGAAATATATGTTTGCTGAAGATGTTTTAAAGAAAGTCACACTAGTGAACTGGTGGAAGTCACTTAAGCACTTGGATTTAGAGATTATTCAAATAATGATTTCACTTTTAACAGCAGTAGCTTCTTCTGCAGGCGTAGAAAGAATATTCTCTTCCTTTGGACTCATTCAAAATTGAGAAATCGTTTGGGACCCAACAAAGCAGGAAAGCTTGCTTTTCTTTTCCAGATTGTGAACAAAGAAGAAGATGAAGATGACGAGTGAGCTAAAGAGGACAGTATTTAAGTTTTTCATGTGTAGGTTGGGCTAACAGTTTACGTTTTTTAAACGTAAATACATTTTGTTTAACCTCATCAACAAACATGGATGTTTAAGCAAACATATGCTATAATGTTATTGTTTTAGTTGCATAAAATGATTTAAATTATTATTTTTAAGGGGTTGGCCTTGCAATGGCTTTCCTCCTTCCTTGATGGTCGGGGACAAAGGGTGGCGATTGGGGGTGAACTGTCCTGGAGGCATGCACTTGACTGCGGGGTGCCTCGGGGCGGTGCTCTCCCTGATGTTCTTCAACATCTACATGTGCCCCCTTGCCCAGATTGCCCGGAGGTATGGGTTGGGTTGTCACCAGTACGCTGATGACACCCAGCTCTATCTACTGATGGATGGACGGCCTGACTGTGTCCCAGAAAATCTGGACCTGGCGCTACAAGCTTAGGCTGAGTAGGCTGAGCCCGCCTCGGTGGGGAGGGCGGGATATAAATCAAATAAATAAATAAATAGATTGACGCTCAATCCAGCGAAGACAGAGGTCCTTTGCTTGAGCCGTGGCGGTCTGGGAAGGGAAATTCCCCTACCAGCGTTTGACGGTGCACCACTGGCAATGGCGCACAAGGTCAAGAGCTTGGGGGTGCTACTGGAGCCTGCCTTGACAATGGAGGCCCAGATAGCAGCCACTGCTAAATCCACGTTTTTCCACCTTAGGCGGGCAAGGCAGTTGGTCCCCTTCCTAGAGCATGGCGACCTGGCAACAGTGATCCATGCAACGGTCACCTCGATCCATGCAACGGCTAGACTACTGTAATGCCCTCTGCATGGGGCTGCCCTTGTGCCGAACACGGAAGCTGCAGCTAGTGGAGAATGTGGCCGCCTGGCTGTTATAGGGATTCCACAGTTAGGAGCACATTCAGCCAGGACTGCAGGAACTGCACTGGTTGCCAATAGTATACTGGATTTGTTACAAGGTGCTGGTTATTACCTTTAAAGCCCTATATGGCCTAGGACCTGCCTACCTTAGCGACCGTCTCTCCCCACATGTTCCCCAGAAAGTACTTAGATCAGGAACACAAAATCTATTAGTAATCCCGGGCCGAAGGAGGCCTGACTGAAATTAACTAGAGACAGGATTTTTTCAATTGTAGCCTTCTGCTGGTGGAACCAACTGCCAGATGAAGTGAGGGCCTTGCAGAACTTTATGCAGTTCCTCAGGGCCTGCAAGATTGTCCTCTTCCAGCTGGCATTCAATTGACTTGGCACCAGTATTTAAGAGAAGTAGAAGAAGGCCGTCACCACCAGAATAGCACCAACTCACTATTCTGTTTTATTGTTTTAACTGTTTAAATCATTGTATATCTGTTTTATTATCGAATGTGTAATTTTAATACTCATTAATTTAATTTTATGTTGTGAGCCACCCTGAGCCTGCTTCGGTTGGGAGGGTGGGATATAAATAAAATAAATAAATAAAAATAAATGATTATTTTTCTCCTTCCAATAAAGTACAGCAGAAAAGTTGTCCAAATATGAATGATTAATCTATTAAACTGGAGATAATTCACCTCACAATAATTTCATAATTGCCTATCTATAATGTGTTTCTAATAGTATTAAAAATCTTTTTATATAACTGTAAAACGGATATGAACAGTTGTTATTCTAAAAATGAAAGCTTCATCTAATTGTGAATATTAAGGTTATACCAGCAAAAATGAGCCTTTATGTAGAAAACTATGATTTAAATCAAGTCTTACTAATGATTGAAATAATGATTTAAATCAATTTGATTTAAATCAATTTGATTTAAATCAAATCCACTCTGTGGGAAATACCTGGAGATTTTGGAGGTTGAGGCTGAGAGGACAGTGTTTGGAGAGGGAAGGGACTTCAGTGGGTAAGGAACTTTAGTGCCACATATTCTACCCTCCAAAGCAGCTATTTTCTCCAGGTAAAACAATCTCTGTTGCCTGGAGATCAGTTGTAATCCCAGGAGATCTGCAGGCACCACCAAGAGTTTGGCAACCCTAAATTCAACTGAAGTATAAACAATAGTTTTAGAAATACATTGTAATCATCTGAAGTGTAAATACAGACAGGGAAAGAACTTGTAGCTGCTCATAGGTGAAACTGATATTAACTGCTTCATCAAATTTATAGAGTAACAAGAAATCTTTAAAGAACAAGACTTGTAAGGTAAGTGGATAATTCTGTACACATGGCCTGGTGAAATTTCAGAAGTTCCATTCACCTGAGGACCTTTGGCTTGCCAAGCATTTGCACTGTGTTTACAAACTGCTAGACGTGCAGCAAGGTCATATTTTCTTTAATGCAAAAGGACAATCTCCCCCTGCTGTGGAAATGCTCTTACAGCACTCAGAGACTTTTAAGCAAAACAACCTTAAGTGAATGCAACTCACTGTAAGTCTAGTGTAGTATGATACTTAGAGGCTCTATACAGATTTCAAATGCAAATAGCACCAAAAAACAAAACCAATAATGGATTCAAAAGAAAATCTAAATTCTTTGGCCAGCTTTGCATTAAATTACACTGTGACAACACAACTGAGATAAATCACTCCCTCTAAAAATATGAATGGTGCCAATCAGAGCCTTTTTTCTTTTTTAAAAAAAAGCTGGCATGAACTCATTTGCATATTAGGCCACACCCCCTGGTGCTAGGTCATGTGGAACTGCATTCCTGCTCAAAAAAAGCCCTGGTGCCAATTGATATAAAAATTACTCCATTATTAAGCTGTGAACAATTTGATATTTAGCAATAACAGAATTTCCGCTATTACTGGATGGGGAAAAGCATAGTGCTGACAGTTCAGGGCGAGACAACTTTCCAAGGTGACCCTCTTGTTCAGGGCAGATCAAAGTAATTTTGGAGTAGCGGCGAACAAGGTTGCCAAACTGAGGTGGGAAAATTCCTGCATTCTGGGGGTGGAGCCTAAAAGGGTGAAGACTGAGGAGGACCCTCAGCAGGGTGTAATGCCATATAAAGTCCACTCTCCAAAGTAGCCATTTTCTTCAGGGGTACTGATTCCTGTCTTCTGGGGATCAGCTGAAATTCCCGGAGGCTGGCAACCCTAGTGATTAGATAGCGAACTTTGACTTGGGAGACTAGGGATCAAGTCCTCACATCAAGCTTACTAGGTCAACTTTAACCTACCTCATAGAACTGTTGTGAGGATAAAATGGGAAAGGGAACCCCATGTAGGCTACCCTGAGCTCCTCAGAAGGATGGGATAAACACACAATACTATGCAATATGCCCACATTCTCCCTTCAAACAATACTTTATAAGAGGATAAACATATCCTCTGCTGCTGCTTAAACATAACCCTCCTCTAAGAGATGGTTTCCATTTGCATGAGCAGACTGAGGAGAGCAAACGAACCTAGAGCAAGCCCAATTGAGTGGCCCTATGTGGCGTTAGAAGCCAGTTCTTAGCTTACTCCTTACACTCTTCCCCAAACTGGCAGCAGTGCAGGAGGACATGAGGAAGAGGGTGTGTGTGTGTTTTGTTTCCAGTGATCATCCCAATATGCTGTGTCCCTGTCATTTGAGACCGCAAGGACAGTGCCACACAAACACAGGGCTGTTGAGGAGCTACTAAATGGCAAGCTGCAGAAGAGGATGTCATTTGCTGGCATCAGGACTTTTTTGGTAGAAAATGCCCAGCAGGAACTCATTTGCATATTAAGCCACACCCTGACATCACCATTGTTTCATACAGAGCTTTTTTGATGAAAAAGTCCAGCAGGAGCTCGTTTGCATATTAAGCCACACCCCCTGATGCCAAGCCAGCCAGAACTGCGTTCCTGCTCAAAAAAAGCCCTGACTGGCATCATATTTTCCTATTTGCTAAGTAATAGCTGCATAACTGCACAGTGCCTCCATTGCTACTTCCTGAACTTTTCCAGCAAAGGCACCAAATCCCCACCCTTCCACCTTTACCAGTTCTCAGCGGCAATGACCATAGTCATCCCAGCAAGCTGCAATGGAAGACATCCCCAGTGAGTTCCCAAGGTGTCCCTCTTGTTCAGGGCAGATCAAAGTAATTTTGGAGTAGCGGAAGACATCCCCAGTGAGTTCCCTTTGCATACACAGTATGTTTTATGCCCCAACATCGTGGAACCTGCAGTAGTTCCTGACACCGCCAGCAGCAGCCATTTAGTCCTGCTGTGAGCAAATCTAGAGGAACAAGAATGCAGGGGCTTTGAAGAGCAATGACTTAGAGCAGGGGTGGGGAACCTTTTTTCTGCCAAGGGCATTTGGATATTTATAACACCATTCGCAGGCCATACAAAATTATCAACTTAAAAAACAGTTCTCCACCAAGGGAGAACGATTCAGGCTGGCAAAAAAATGCAAATAATTGTTTTTCTATTTGAAGTCATGTGGGGCGAGCCTAATTTGGCACACACACCCCTGCCAGCCGCCCTAGACAAATGCCTAGGTCCAGGCCTTTTTTTTGTAGAAAAAGCCCAGCAGGGATTCATTAGTGTACAGACCATATCCCCTAATATTAAATATTGGGTCACACACTCATTAGCATATTAGGCCACACCATCTGGGATAATCAAGTGCAAATTGAACTGGTGGTAGCTGGCTCCCCCCCCCCCTTCACGCAGAAACTGCAGCTGCTCCCAGCAGAACTTTAAAGGCACCCACATACCCCAGCAGCAGTCCTTCACAATGCCCACCACTCATGCTCCACAGAGAGAAAGAGAGAGAGGAAGAAAGGGAAATGAAATGGAGGGAAGCAAGGGTATTAAGGAAAATAAAGAAAGGGGGAAGAAATGGAAAGAAAGGGAAATAAAGGGGAGAAGAAATGAAAAGAAAGGGAAATAAAATGGGGGAAGAAGGGGTAGTAAAGGAAAATAAAGAAAGGGGGGAAGAAAGGGAACGAAAGGGAAATAAAGGGGGAAAGAAAGGGGAATTAAGGGAAACAAAGAAATGAGGGGAAGAAACAGAACGAACGGGAAATAAAGAAATGAGGGGGAAACTTACCTGAACTGTGACAGTGACTTTTTCAGGCCCCACAGTGATCCTGGCCAGCCAGCCAGGTCTCAGGGAGGTCGCTGTGCAGAGTGGCTGGGCCCCGCAATCCCTGCCGGCCAGCTGAGCCCTGGGGAGGCTGCTGCACAGCACAGCTGGGCCCCACGATCCTCACCAGCCAGCCAGGTCACGTGGCTCAGGGAAGCCGCCACGTGGCTCAGCTTGGGTCAGCAAGCCCTGAGGGCCAGACCAAGTGATCTCAAGGGCTATAAATGGGCCTGCGGCCTGACATTCCCCACCCCTGACTTAGAGGGTCACAGCTTAAACATCTGATCAGCAGCAGTCCTTTCCAAAAAGACCACATTTAACCATTTCCCTCTATCCGACCAGACAACTTTCTAACAACTAAAGCTGTTCTAGTAATCTTATTGTTCTTATTATGCACTATTTTTAATACAAGATTGCAATCAATTTGCATGAACTAATGAAGTGAAGGATACAATCCTGAGAGTGATAGATTTAGAAGTGTCCTGTTAAACTCAGTGGCACTGCCTTCCAATATACATATGATTAGATTGCAAAAATCTATAAGCAAGCTTTGAAGTGCCAAACTTAGAATCAGGAAATACATACAGTGTTATAATTTAATTAGCCTGTTTCTTTTGACAAGCTAGTGAGTGTATGCGTACCAGGGTGTTAATGGCTTTATCTTTTGATCCCACTTTCATGTCAATCTGACAGATTTGGTGCAAGGTTGACACTGAAAAACTGACAGTGAATTTTTGTGCTTGATGTGCTCCAGAGAACAAGTCTTCTTACTCACAAAGCATCTAAGAAAAACTGAATAAAGGAAGAGGACAATTGGGAAATTAAACTGAATACAGAATACAGGACCCTGGTTAAGATTTCCAGACAACTGGTCTATCTGCTATTATTTTAACACAGCACTATATTTTGTTGTTCAGTCGCACAGTCGAGTCCAGCTAGGTAGTGATGTGGCAGAGGTCGTTCTGACATGGACAAATGCCCAAACAAGAAAAATAAATGGAAGCCAGGGGTGGGGAAGAGGTGCATGGATAGAATTCTTGAGTTTGGGGAACTCAAAGATCAGAGTCCCAAATTAAGAAGGAATGTTAGAAGCAAATTCATCAAAATACGGTATACTGTGAGGGGGGGGGGACATTAATTAGAGGCTGATATCACTGGGACATCTTAAGTTGGAAAGGAACGTGGCAAAATAACATAGCACTGTGCACAGAGTACCTTGAAGTGCTTTGAACAATGTTTAAGAGCCTTCTGACAGAGCCAATTCTTTCTCTGGCCTTCCACTGTGTCAGGATTCTTCTCTGTGAGCTCACAGCACGCTCTACAACCTAGCCAGTGTGCCACCAGCACTATAATGTAGTTAGGCTGAATACTGTACCTGTTGTCTTGCCAACCTGGCTTCTTTTATTCTGTAAAGAGCTCCATAACTAGGTTTGCAAAGGCTCTTCTTGCACACAACTTTAGCTGGATCAGTGCTTTATCTCCTGCTGTTACCCAAAGAGGCAGTCTCCTAATCAGTTGGGGGAATTAGCTTTAAAGGAGACAAAGTAAAAGAGGTCACTTAGGATTCTCCGCCGATGTTTATGGGGATATTTTCACCTTAGAGAACTCCTGAAATAAATCAGGCTGGGTGAGGATGAGGTTAATCCAAAGTGAGGAGAAAATTTAGAAAAATGGGTCTCCCACTAAACTATGTGTTTCTCTAGGGTAGGGAGGAGATCGATAGCTGGCCAGCTGCTCTTACTCACACTTCTAAACCACATGTCCAGACTTGTCCCTGGCTGACATCCATTTGGTGTCATTTTAGGCCCAGCATTTATGATATCTGAGATATTGTATTGTTTATTGTATAAGAGACCAGGCAATGTATTCCATTTATGGTATTTGAGATATATTGTATGTTTACGGTTTTATAACTGCCACTTAGTGAGAAGAGGGATCTGATAGATAATAATGCCTCTTCCTGAAGAAGTTCATACATCTTTTTGCAAGAAACACATATAGAACCAACTCTGCATGACTGTGATGCCCCCCAGAAGCAGTCACCAGCAATACCCAGGCATCATTTCATTTTTGCAAAATGCCTTGTTCGCTGCCCACTCTCCTGGAAGAATTCTCAGGAAAAAGGAACAGTGCCAGCACAAGTAAAGGATTGTCTGGACTGCAGTGGAAGGAAGAGAAAAGCCGAATGCTGCCAGGTGTCAAGACCATGTATGGTTTTGGTGGAGGGTCTTCCCTGGAGAACAACACTGAAACTCTGAGCCTGGACATGTGCCCATAATCTCAATTCCAATCCCTTAAAGGAAGAACAGAAGGGCTAAAAAAATGTTCTGAGAAAACAGTAGAAGATAAGTCAGCAGAAGAAAGCAGTAATTAAATGGTATTATTACTCAGTCCACAGAACACAAACTCAACTTGTCATTGAAATTCACAGAAGTCAGATCTGGGCTTGAATGCAGTAAAGGATAGAAATATACATTGATCCAACTGAATTTCTGATTGGAAACTAGATTTCCAATGGAGATTTGCAGGCTAGTTCTGTGAAAATAGATTTTTTTAAGTTATAGCCTTGAGGATTTCCACATATATTACTAATATAATCTCGATACAGGAAACAGAAAAGGGGTGGGATCTTGTTTATGCTATTTGGCAGAAAGATTTTTAATTAAATTTATGGTGCATTCTGTTTTATGAGTACAGATAGCTAGAATAGTTTTGGTTTAGAAGGCGGACAGCTACAGCCACTTGCTCTAAAATAGTCCTATTAAAATAAAAACTTGGTCTACAAACTGGTTTGTGGGCTGCATCTATGAAAGCTCGCAAAAATGTTTTGGTTATACTACCACACTTACACAACTTACACAAACAGCATATTACATAATACAGTGCTCAAAATCAGGGCTTTTCTTGAGCAGGAACGCACAGGAATGCAGTTCCAGCTGGCATGGCATTGGAGGTGTGGCCTAATATGCAAATGAGCTCCTGCTGCGTTTTTTTCTACAAAAAAAGCCCTGCTCAAAATGATTTTTGAAATCCCTTAAAATTAATGTAAACAACCCCTCTCTAAAATTCTAAGCAAGAACATTCTCTGTTTTAGGATCCCTAGAAGGCAGTAAAAATGAGATGATCCCAATGGACACAATGACTGCTTGTTTGGCAAGACTAGCCCTTGTATGGAAAATGCAAATTTCAGAATCCTAAACACACTTATTTGAGAGTAACTTTTTAAAATCCCAGTGATATCTATTTACCTTTGTATATATAAACATGTGCAGATTGTTTTATGCTTCCTTCTAGCATAGGGGAAAAGTTTGTGACAACTTTTGCAGGAAAGAACATGGTTTACTTGGAACTGTAATTAACTGTACTGTAACTGTCATTGTACTGTACTATAATTTCACTGTCCAAAGAATATGCTGGTCCAAATAATCATAACAGTCTAATGGCCAATCTTTGGAAGGAAACTTCTTCAGTAAGTCACTAGAATGGATGTATTTCTTTCTTCATTGAAAGATAATGAAGCAGTGTGGTAGTTAAAGTTTCTGGCCAAGTGCTGGACCCAGTTCGAATTCCCATTCTGCATGGGAGGTTGCTGGGTGACCTTGAGCCACTCACACACTCACTGAAGCCTAATCTACTTCACAAGATTGTTTGTGAAGATAACACGTAAGAGAGATGAATGATATAAGCCATTTGGAAAGGCAGGATACAGATTAAATAAGTGCATTAATGAAATATACATTCACAATTATTTGAAAACAGATGTTCTGTAAATGAGTGGAGAAAATGCTATCAAATATTTCACAGATTAGAAGTGTGCACTGATATAACTATACTTGTCCATCAGAATGAACAAGACACAAACATAAAGTTCCCATAACTACCTTCCATAATTACTGATGAAGTAGAATGGAGACAAGTCTGTAGAATGTGCATGTGTGTGTGTGTGGGGGGGGGGAAATAGGATCATGATTTGTAGGGAAAGTAGGCAGAAGCAGGCGGATAAATTTGCAAGGTAGTTTATTATTAGTCACTTCATTTTATAGTCTGAGCCCAGATTTGATTGGAAAGGTGTAATCACAGGTAAGATTTAATGCTTCTAGATTTTATCTCTTTGCATTTTTCGAGCTGCTGCTGTGACCCCAGGGCCTCACCCATTTTCTAACCACAAGCTCCCATTCATTCATATCTGCCTTTAAAGAATCACTTTACAAAGCAAACTCATTTTTTTGTATGTAGAAAACAGAAAGGGCAACCCCAGAAAACAAATTTTTGTTGCTCTCAGTTTTTGTAAAGCAGTGAATTTCTTCTGAGTTATCTGTTGTAAACTAAACTGCTTCACAGTTCTGCAGCAGGCTGGATTTCTTAGAGATGGAATTCTGAGAAAGGGGTGGGGGAGGGTTCCTTAGAAGCATTAAATTAACACAAGGCTTTTGCAAACCAGACAGGAGAGCTTTGAAAGCCATGCCCTTTACTATTTCCTGACTTCTTGGAAAAAAATCTCACTATTGAACAGATTGAATTACACTACAGGACTGGCTGCTGCAGAAGAATTTTATTTTTCATTAGCAACTATGATGGCCCCTTAAAAATTGCTTTTACCCAACACTGCAGTCTTGGGGTAAGGTTATAAAGATCACACCATCCAGTATTTAAGATCGGCCACTTTTAAACACACTAATCCCATGGAAATCAGCAGGGCTTTCTTCTAAGTCAGGGGTGTCATACATGCAGCCTTGGGGCCGAATCAGGCCCCCAGAGGGCTCCTATAAGGTCTCCGGCTGTCATCTGATCCTTTTGCATAACAGCTTGCTTTGCAAGCATTGCTCAATCACACAGGAGCTACAGAGCAAAACCTCTATTTTCTCCATTGGCTGAGGCTCCTCCCTTGTGGAGGAAGGGTGGGGAGGCTGAGCTCTCTCAATTGCAGAGCTACTGAGCCAAGCCTCTCGTCCTTCTATTGGCTGAGCCTCCTCCCCCTGCTAGTTCCCTGGGGAAAGAAGGAAAGACAGATCTTCTTTTGCCCAGTTCCCTGGATCCCATGGGAGAAATACAAAGAAAGCACCTTTAAGTCCAATAAGTGCTAAAGTTTAAAGCATTCTAAAAGCTTAAAAAACCCTTGTGTTTTTCTGTATCCTTTGTAAAGTTTATATCTCTGCTCCCTAATCTTAAATAAGTACACACAACGCCTAGACCGACAAGGTCTCATTTATGTCTTCAATATTTTAGTTGGACTAAGTTGGACAATATTTTAGTTGGGGGGTTGGACTAGATGACTCTGGAGATCCCTTCCAACTCTATGATTCTATGTCAGATTCCAAAATGAGTTTGACTCTCCTGTTCTAAGTGCTGTAGCTATGTACAAATCTAATATAAAGTCTTCTGTAGCATCAACCTGCTGCTGTCAAAAGTTTTGTAAGAAAGGGGGAAAAATCAGTGAAAAATTAATACGATAATTGAACAGTATAATTACTGAACAGAGATAAGTTGTAATTCCAGAACTCCAGGCCCCATCTAGAGTCTGGCAACAATATGAGTGGTAGTACTGCAACTCTGGAATACCCCCATCTGAGCTATACATTTGGATCCTTCCCTTGAGTGTTCTAGGTGGCTTCTAAAGAAAATCTTTCAGTGACCTGTTGGGCTCATTTGACAACAGCAACACTTTTCTGCAGTATGGCAGCAATCCTAAGCAGGTCTACTCAGAAGTAAGTTTCATTTTTGTCAAGGGGTTTTCTCTTAGCGATTTACTCCCTTTTTTGGTTATTGTTTTGCTGTTTAAGTAATGATTGCTTCTCGTGTTGCTCTTCAATGTATTGTCACATTGCAACTTTATAGCTGTTTTAAGTTAAGCATCAATTTTTTCTCTTCTTTAAAGGTGAGAATAAATGTTTAAGTGAAATAAAAAACCAAGTGAAAGAATAGCAATCTAATTTGAGGGTCATTAGGCATGAGTATTGGGGGGGGGGGCATATTGCTCCACAAACTCAAAGTTGTATTTTTCCATATTATGAAGCGTGCATGCTTTTGGGTATAATTTAAAATTTCACTTCCCAAACCTAAAATAGTGCAGATTTTCAAAATTCTAAACATACTAGTAAAATCTTGCGATTAAACTCTTAAAACAGACCTGTTCCATTTTACCAGCCTAAAGGCTAAAAGTACCCATGTGCTCATTCATAGTACACAGCTTCAATTATTGCATATATGGCTTGCTTAAATACCACCTCCTCCCCTTGCAGGGGAGCATGATGCTTTTATGCAAGAATTATAATTATGGACTGTGTTGCCTGCAGTGATCCTGCTCTTTGGACTATCTAGAATCAACATGGAGATTATTACTAACCGTTTAATTTGCAGGAGTACCCAACATCCCCAAAAGCCTCCATCTGAAAGGAGAAAAAATAGCTGATGGTATCAATTTCATTGTTCATTATGAGGTTCAATAATCAATTTTAAAAGGTTAAAACCAGAAACTGGGGGAAGAGGATGGAAGGACGAGGAGAAGAGGAACAAAGATAGCAATCAGAACCACCAAAACTGAGGAGTTATAGATTCTGGATTGTAACCACATCTTCCATGTAACTGTTTCAAACAGAGAAGCTTCAGCAACATTCCTGATGTCATCCAGACTTTTTAGAAAAAGCAGCAATTCTTAATGAGGACACAGCACCTTTCCTGGAATTTAATCCTTAGTGAAAAACCTTTGAAGCTATTCTTCATTAAGGCAGCTTCTGCCCTTTGAACTTGAGAGTTTTATACTTAACTAACTCTTCATCACAAGGAACAGTTTTGTGATATCTACAAATATTTACACAAACACTGATTGTACTTTAACAAAACTGTATCTACCGGGATGGCAAGTTTGTGTTTTCCACATCAGTATATTCTCAAACACTTCTATTAATAAACAAAACAGCCTTAACACTGTACATGTTTACTCTGAAATACATTCCACTGTATTCGAGATGTATTTCACACCAAGAGTGCATAGTTTCACAGTCCTTTTTGCTGGCTTTTGAGATGTAGCTATTTAAACAGTTAGTGGCTAACCAAGCAAAAAGCTGTACTGAATGGGGCTTATTCCCAGGAAAGTGTTCTCCCATACTGCCACCCTAAACACATTGAAGACAGTAGTGCAATTCTGTTTAGAATTGAACTGTAAAGTTAGGATTGCTTTTCCATTTTAAAATGACACGTTTATAATCCCTTAACATTTTTTATGGTAGTCATACATTTGTTCTTAAATTGTTTACTTACATCCCAAATCCAAAATAAAATAACGTGTGCACATGCAGGAGTATATATGTTTATCTCAGAGTTTGAGTGTGTTTGTGTGCCTGAAAAACTCAAAGAAAGTGTATTTCGAAAAAATAAGTGGTCAATAAAAGGTTTGACTAAGCACTAGAATATACATTGTTTCAAGTTTCTTGCCCTTCCATGTCTCTTTGTGTACAATGCTCCACTTATCTATTTATGCTGGAAGAGACACTGAACGACAAGGGACAGTGTCACAGTGTCATTAGTCTGTACTAGAACACAGTTTTTTAAAAAGCCTTTCAAAAGACCATTTCTACCAGATTAAGCAGAGATGCAATTTCAGTTTTAGCATCAGAATTTCAGTTATATTGTCAGAAACAACACTGTAATTTCTGATAATTGGGTATTTTAATTAGATATCCCTAGTAATCTCGAAGGATGAGGTGAAAATCATGCCTTTTCTTTGTAAACATTCAAACATTTTAGCAGTGGAAACCAAAGTGTGGTAACATATGACATAAGTTTTTATATCATGATTAACAACAGCATTAATAATCTACTGAAACATTAATTTAAGCAATGCTTGAATCTAGATATAGAATAAAAACACAATTCTACCAGCTGTGACAACAGAACTGGTTTTAAAAACATTTTTTTTGGTCTGATACAGGGTTTGTTTTCAGAAAATTCAGGCACTAACAGCTCTTTCATTACTGTGCCACTAAAGAATTCAGAGGAATATTTAAAAATAAAATGGTTCATACAGCCATGCTGACTAAAAGTAAAATGTTTTAAAGTTTTTCACCCACCGACTTTCAGCCCTGGTTTAAGCAGCTTGCAATATACGGCTCCATGAGAGAGCAGTCTGTGCCCAATAAACTGATTCAGAAACAAACAAAAGACAAAAATAAAATCTGTTTCTCAGAAGAAGTCTGCTTTGAATACTGTCACTTGGAAGGAAGTGATAATTTATTAATTTGCAGTTCCAAAAGCTGATAAAAAGTTTATGGGATACAAAAAGCTGGAACACATTTTGCTAAAGTAGCATGAATGTATTTCACTACCTCAGGAGTCTAATAAAATAATTTTTAACAGAACATGTCCTTTGGTAAAGGACTGCAGCTGGTCGATGGGTTTCAATATATAATTCTGAAGGCCAAAGAAGGGCCAACTTTGAAGTTTGTGAAGACATCCGAAGTGGTTCTCTGCCATTTGGTCTCTGGGGCAACAAACACAGTTTTGGAGCATGACAATTTTAAATATTCCTGAAGCATTTTTCCAAAATGTGCTTGATACCTTTTAAATGTTCTTGTGTGAAATATTACAATATGCTTTTTAATAACAAAAAGGGAAAATATCAACACAGATAACACTGATTATGCAAAGAAATAAGAGTTCTGTGAAAAAAAAATGACTTTGGGTTCATAAAAGTTTCTAATTTTGCCCAACAGAGCAATACAATACTTTACACTGGAGCTATTTAAAAGAAATAATGTCACACGCTTACAATGCTCTGTTCATTGCAAAAGAAGCAGAGTTTAAATATTTCAGGATTAACAACAGTAGTAGTTGCTGAAGCAAGTTATGGCAGAGCAGCTAAATGAATCGGTATGGAATGGTTCTGATTTTACTTTCCTAGAAACATTTGGAGGCTGTTACTGATGCTCCAAAAGCTCTGAACTATTTCACAACGCATCTAATTGGACTCAAGTAAGGGAGATATTTCTCAGACACAAAGCTTAATTTCATAGGCAGTACTCAAGGGCTTTCTGGTAATCTACCAACAAGTTAGTGTTACCCAGCCTGACTTCCATTTTTTTACTAGTGTTTCATCGAAATTAAATTCCAGTTCTGTTAACATAATCACCATCACTTTTTAACTCTTTCGTGTGTCTTAGAAAGCCATTTGATGAACTATATGTTCTTGTATTTTCAAAGGGAGGTTGCAGTTTTTCCTTGTTGTTCCCGAAAGGCTAACAGTGAAAACTGACACCAGTGTCATCCAGCACTACCTAATCTAATCAACTGTGCAGATGCCAACAAGAGAACTTAAGATAACGGCTTGAAACACTCACTACTTTTGTTAGGACTGCAACCGGTGGAAGACCAGGGGGAGGGTAGTGACATGGAGGGGCACTGGTATGCCATCACTTTTGGGGAAACCTGGAAGTGATGTCATACGCCACAGAATCATAGAGTTGGAAGGGACCTCCAGGGTTATCTAATCCAATGCCCTGCACAATGCAGGAAACTCACAAATACCCACCCACTCCCAAATTCACATTTCTGGGATCCAAGATCATTGCAGATGGTGTCTGTAGCCATGAAATTAAAAGATGTTTGCTCCTTGGAACGACAGCTATGGTGAACCTAGGCAGTATAACAAAACGTAGAGACATCACCCTGCCAACAAAAGTCTGTATAGTAAAAGCGATGGTTTTCCCAGTAGTAATGTATGTCTGTGAGAGTTGAACCATAAGGAAGGCCGATCGCAGAAGAATAGATGCTTTCGAGCTGTGGTGCTGGAGAAGAATCTTGAGAGTCCCTTGGACTGCAAGAAGATCCAATCAGTCAGTCCTAAGGGAAATCAACCCAGACTGTTCCCTGGAAGATCAGATGCTGAAGCTGAAGCTCAAATATTTTGGCCACCAAATGAGAAGGGAGCACTCACTGGAGAAGTCCCTGATGCTGGGAAAGACAGAAGGCAAAAGAAGAAGGGGATGGCAAAAGATGAGATGGCTGGACAGCGTTACTGATGTAACTAACACGGATTTGAGCAGACTTTGGAGGAGGGCCTGGTGTGACTTTGTCCATGGGGTTGCAAAGAGTCGGACTCAACTGTGCGACTGAACAACAACAGCAAAATTCACAGGACCTTCATTGCTGTCAGATGGCCATCTAGCCTCTGTTTAAAAACCTCCAAGGAAGGAGAGCCCACCACCTCCCAAGGAAGCCTGTTCCACTGAGGAACTGCTCTAACAGTCAGGAAGTTCTTCTTAATGTTGAGCCGGAAACTCTTTTGAGTTAATTTCAACCCACTGGTTCTGGTCCTACCTTCTGGGACCACAGAAAACAATTCCACACCATCCTCTATAGAGGACAGCCCTTCAAGTACTTGAAGATGGTGATCATATCACTTCTCAGCCCTCTCCACTCCAGGCTGAACATGCCCAGCTTCTTCAACCTTTCCTCACATAACTTGGTCTCTGGACCCCTCACCATCTTCGTCACCCTCCTCTGGATCCGTTCCAGCTTGTCTATATCCTTCTTAAAATGTGGTGCCCAAATTGAACACACTACCCCAATGCTCATCCCAGGTTGGAACTTCATACCCTTATTATATGTTCTGTTTTTGCCATGTTGAACATCGTTTCCCTCAGAAGAGAAGTCTGAGGAAAAGTAGGAACTGAGCAGTTCCACCCTCTCTTCATTACCTGTTACAATTTCACTTTCCTGCCCTTGCAATGGGCCTACCATGTCCTTGCTCTTTTTCTTACTCTGAACATAAGAAAAGAACCCTTTTTTGTTGTTTTTAGTATCCTTGGCCAACCTAAGCACATACTGAGCTTTAGCTTTCCTAACTTTTTCTCTACAAGCACTGGTGATTTGTTTATATTCATAAAGCCCTCCTTCCAGTTCCTAAAGGAGTCTTTTTTGTTTCTCAAGTTTTTATAGAGCTGTTTATGGAGCCTTGGCTTCTTTAGGCTTTTTCCATTTTTTCTTCTCATAGGAATCATCTGTGATTGTGCTTTCAGTATTTCACTTTCAGGAAACTCCCACCTCTCTTGAACCCCCTTCTACCTAAGTATTTCTGACCATGCGATTTTACCCAGCATAGTTCTAAGTATCGAAGTTTGCCTTTCTGAAGTCTGTCAAGTTTGCCTTTCTGAACCTATAAGTCTGACTACGTACAGCTTTTCCCTTCCCTAAGACTGTAAATTCAAAAATCACATGGTCACTACCTCCCAGGGTGCCCACTATTTCTACTTCTTCAATCAATTCTTCCTTGTTGGTGAGAATCAGATCCCCTTGTTTCCTTCTTCACTTTCTGGAAAAGGAAGTTGTCAGCAAGACAAGTCAGGAATCTATTTGACCTTTCATTTTTAGCAGAGTTGGACTTCCAACAGATGTCCAGGTAACTGAAATCTCCCATGATCACTGTGTCCCTTCTGTTGGAGAACTTTGCAATCTGTTGTAGGAGTATCTGATCCAAGTCCTCTGCCTGGCTTGGTGGTCTATAGCAGACCCCCACCATAATATCACTGTTATTTCTTACTCCTTTTAATTTTACCCAGAGACTCTCAACTGAGCTGCCATGCTCAGATTCACATATATCCTCCTTCACATATACTGCTACGCCTCTGCACTTTCTCAATTGTCTGTCCCTTTTAAATAAGTTGTAACCCTGAATCCTAATATTTCAGTTGGGAGTGTCATCCCATCAAGTGTAAGCCAAAATGCCCTCAAAACGAGATTGGGGAATTGACAGGTGGGCATCTAGCTTAAAAAGGATCTTTGAATCTATGTATACAGGATACACGTCCAGAAATTATTGCTTAAAATTCACCAGGGACACTAATTAAGTAAAACAGTTAAAATTTATTATAGAAAAATATAGAACACACATACAAGACAATAAACTCATAAAACACGCATACAGTCCTAAGAAAAAATAGAGAGAGATTCAGAGATAACACAAGGATGGAAAAACAGGGTGATAATCACTGATTGTAGTCTTCAAGGAAGGCTCCAATGGTGACGAACGAGGACTAGGGGGAGGGGACCCTCAACTGATCAGGAATCGGGGATGTATCTAGACAGTGGAACTGGGTACTGCTAGATGCACACCTGTGGGGAGATAGGTCACAGGTTATAAGGACTACCTTGAGCCCTTAGGGGATGGGAGATACATGGGCGGATGACAGTGGTCAGCTGGTACATGGCCTCAGAAAAAGGGGAGGCTCTGCTGTGACCATAAGGGCTGGACTTATGCAGTAGCCAATAGCCAGTTAATTGGCAGTCCCTGATTGGATGCTCATAGCTAGCCAATGAGCAGACTTTGTCTTAGTTACCTGATTGGACTTCCAGGTAACAATGGGCCAAGGGGTAGGCTCTAGGATAACCATTAAGAGAAAGAATGGGGAAAATTGTTAAGGTGGGGGGTACTTAAGTCTATCAAACTTATCTAAAAAGATGGCAATAGAAGGCCAAATTGCTACCTAGGTAACACCCGGTCTATACAAAGAAACTTGCCTCTGGATGAAGATGTTCTTCCTCCTCTTCGATCTTCTACTGGCACCAGTCTTTGTCTTGAGTTCCGTTGGACAAAGGCTTAGGCAGTCTGACAGGATCCACGCCTAAGATAAGCTTGATGGCTCTATGCATAGGTGACATCTGTTGAGTACGTGAGCCTCCCGCTTCGCTGTTATGGAGTCTGGCACTGCAGGAAGATAGTTGCTGGTGGTGTTAGCCTCCCAAGATGGATTCTATGGTTGAGGCTGGAAACCGCTTGCCTGGACAGTTCTTGGCGGCGCACCTTCTTCTGCTGCTATGGCCAAGTTGGGGATCACACGGGGCGACTGGAAACCATCTGTTAGCACTCCTCCAGAGACAAGGAGTGCTGCTGCAATGTTGTGGCTGTTAGTACTCATAAGTCCCTTCCAGTCTGGTAGACAAAACTCATGTTCTCCTGGCAGATGTGTGTGAGTTGAGTCTCCAGGCACCCTGGCAATCAAGCGGGTGACTACGATGTTCTGGAATTAGGGGTATTTTTCTCACACAAGTTTCAGTAAGGCCTATTATGTCATAGTCTCCTTCCTGTATCAGGATTTCCAGTTCCTCCTGTTTGTTTCCCATACTCTGGAATCCATATTTTATGCATCCTGAGTGTTTAGTTTCCATACATACCTGCAAGTTAACATTACCTAGCATATGCACCACTCTCTTCAAATCTTTAGTGTTCTCATCTCCAGTTTCTAGCATCTTATGAGGCTTTGAATTATTGTCTCACTCCCTCATACAATTTAGTTTAAAGCCCTCCTTATTAGGTTAGCAAGGTTGTTACCAAACACCCTTTTTCCTACCGCTGTAAGGTGAAACTATCTCCCGATAGAAGACCACCATCTAAAAAGCGTAAGCCATGGTCCAGAAATCCGAATCTTTCCTGACAACTCCATCGACATAGCCAGTCGTTTATTTGAAGTATTCTTCTTTCTTGTCCTAAGCCACGGCCTTCAACAGGAAGAACTGATGAGAACACAACCTGTGTGCCCAGCTCCTTCATCTTCTGACCCAGAGCCACATAGTCTCTTCTAAATACATTCAGGGCTATGACGGGCAGTATCATCCGTTCCCACATGGATCAGCAAGAAAGGATAATAATCCATGGGCTTGATAAGTCTTCCAATCATTTCCGTCACATCCTGTATGTGTGCACCTGGCAGACAGCAGACCTTTCGGGATGACAAGTCCGGTTGACACACTTTGGGCTCCACCCCTCTGAGCAAGGAGTCTCCAATTACCACCACCTTTCTCTTCTTATATTGGGGAGCAGAGAGGGGCAGGACCCGGGAAGGGGGAAGGTTGGGTCGGGAAGCATAAAAGGAGGGAGGGAGGAGGTCGCTGAGGAAGCTGGCTGATGCTCAAAGAGGCTGCCTCGCGCGAGAGAGGGACAGGAGCCGCAGCACAGCCAGGAGGGGAACGGGGGCCTGCGGTGAAGTAACCCAGCGCCCACCCCCCTGTTTCTGAGACCTCCGGGGAACGCCCCAGAGTGCCCGGGAGGGGCAACAGCGACGCCAGGAGACCGGGAGGGGTACCGAAGACCCGACAATATCTTACTTTCTGTTTCTATATTCTTTCACTAGTGGCTCCATACAGCTTCTTCAGAAGCTCCATATAACTCTATACAACCTAATATTGGACTTTGTCATCTATTTTGCCCTCCTTGCAGAAATCTAATGTAGTACTAGTCAGGCGATGGACCTAGTGTCTTCCATGGCGACACTGGGACTCTCTCAACTTGTTGTAACCCCCACTCACCAGGCTGGTCACATGTTAGACCTGATCTTTGCGGCCGGGGTTGTTGTGAGCGATATAACCGCCAAGGCGGTGCCATGGTCGGATCACTTTGCCCTCAAGGCCCGTGTAGACTTGCCTCCCCAAACCTGTTTAGGCGAGGAGCCTATTATGGCTCGCCCGCGGAGCCAGATGGACCCGGAACGGTTCCAAATGGCTCTGCGGGATCCCTGGCCCTCTGGCACCTCTCTCGATGGCCTGGTTGAGTCCTGGAATAATCGGCTCTCCAGAGCCATCGAGGAGATTGCACCTCGGCGTCCTCTGCGGCCTCGGACTAAGCCGGCTCCGTGGTATACCCCGGAACTGCGCCGGCTGAAGCAAGGCCTTAGACGGCTAGAGAGGCAATGGCGGCGTACCCGCGACGAAGCGACTAGAACATCTTATAGGAAGTTTATGAAGACCTATGAGATGGCAATCAAGGCCACAAAGAAAACATACTTTGCGACCAAGATTGCATCTGCAAATTCGCGCCCAGCTCAATTGTTTAGAATAATTCGGAACCTTACTTCACTGCCACAGGGCAACCCAAAAGCTAAGGAATTGGAGATAGGCTGCGAGGCTTTTGCGAAGTTTTTTGCAGATAAGGTCCAATCGCTCCGCCACGACTGCCCCGCCAATTTAGACGCAGTAAGTGAACTTGAGGCCCAATGCGTGTCTTCGGATGTAACCTTGGACTGCTTCGACCCGCTCAGCTTGGAGGAAGTTGACAGAATTCTTGGCACTGCACGATCCACAACTTGTGATCTGGACCCATGTCCCTCCTGGTTAATTAAGGCCTGCCAGGAGGAATTGAAATGTCCTATACGGGACATTATAAATCGATCTCTTTCGGAGGGTGTTTTCCCAACATCTCTGAAAGAGGCAGTGGTCCGCCCTCTCTTGAAAAAAGCTACATCAGACCCGGCCGTATTGGCACATTATCGGCCGGTCTCAAATTTGCCCTTTTTGGGCAAAATTATAGAGAGGGCTGTGGCGTTGCAGTTACAGGATTTTCTGGAAGACGCTTCCACCTTGGACCCATGCCAGTCCGGCTTTCGCCCGGGCCATGGGACGGAAACAGTCTTGGTCGCCCTCATAGATGACCTCCGGCGGCAACTGGATCGGGGCGGCTCGGCGGTATTGCTGCTGCTCGACCTGTCGGCGGCGTTCGACATGGTCGACCACCGGCTGCTGACCCGCCGCCTCGCCGACGCAGGAATTCGGGGGCTAGCCTTACAATGGCTCTCCTCCTTCCTTGAAAATCGGGGACAAAGGGTGGCAATTGGGGGGAAGCTGTCTCAGAGACACCCGCTTCATTGTGGGGTGCCTCAGGGGGCAGTTCTCTCCCCGACATTGTTTAACATCTTTATGCGCCCCCTTGCCCAGCTTGCCCGGAGGTATGGGCTTGGTTGTCATCAGTACGCTGATGATACCCAGCTCTATCTATTGATGGAAGGCCGGACTGGTGATGTCCCTACAAATTTGGACCGGGCGTTACAGGCCGTGGCTGACTGGCTCAGGCTGAGCGGGCTGAAGTTGAATCCAACGAAGACTGAGGTCCTTTGCGTGGGTCGGGACGGACCGGGGGGGGAGATTACTCTGCCAGCTTTTGACGGTGCGCCACTGACACCAGTGCGCAGGGTCAAGAGCCTGGGGGTGCTACTGGAATCCTCGCTATCAATGGAGGCCCAGATAGCTACCACCGCAAGATCCGCCTTCTTCTATCTCAAGAGGGCGAGGCAGTTGGCTCCCTTCCTGGAACGCGACGACCTAGCAACTGTGATCCACGCAACGGTCACCTCAAGACTAGACTACTGCAATGCCCTCTACATGGGGCTGCCCTTGTGCCGAACGCGAAGACTTCAGGTAGTGCAGAACGCAGCGGCCAGGCTGTTGATGGGACTACCTAGGTGGGAACATGTGCGGCCGGTGCTGCGGGATCTGCATTGGCTACCGGTCGTCTACCGCGTTCGGTATAAGGTGCTGGTTATTACCTTTAAAGCCCTATATGGCCGAGGACCTGCCTACCTCAGGGACCGCCTCTCCCCATATATCCCCAGGAGAGCGTTAAGATCTAGCTCCCAAAACCTCCTACAAATCCCTGGGCCAAGAGAGGCTAGAATGAAGATAACTCGGGAGCAAGCCTTCTCATTAGTGGCCCCGCGCTGGTGGAATCAACTCCCAGAGGGGGTGCGAGCCCTGCGGGACCTGAACCAGTTCCGCAGGGCTTGCAAAACCTCTCTTTTCCAACTCGCATTTGAATTAGGACCAGACTAACTTGATAAAATCATTCTAACTCTAGCCATCTTATGTTGTAACTGAAGCTGATAATATGTAATTGTGACATCAGAAATTATAGCACCTATTTTTATGTATTTTAATCTATATATGTAATTGTATTGTATTCATAATGTTTATCTGCTTTTAATTGAATCATGACGTAGTCATGTCTGTGAGCCGCCCTGAGCCCGCCTTTTGGTGGGGGAGGGCGGGATATAAAAATAAAATTTATTTATTATTTATTTTATTTTTTGTAAGTCTTAACTTAGGTTCTCAAACACAAAAAGTATGAGTTTAATTTAATTTTAGCTTTTCAAGCTTGAAATCAGTTTTGCCCATGAGAGCACTGTACTCTCAAAAAGCAGAAACACTCTTTATCAAGAGTTAGCGATTCTCAACTTTACAGGCCAAATATGACAAATGCTAAATAGAACATTTTGCATAAAATCTAAAATATTTTACTTGAGGCAACTGAAAATACAGAATGATTCTTATTGGCTTGGTGAAATATTGAGTCCTCTTTGGGGTTTTTAAAATATAATTTATTGTTCTTTCTGTTGAATAAAATACCAGGAAAGAAGGCAGTTTGTACCTTATGTAGAAAAAGGCATAAAAAAATGTCCAAGCTGGTTGAGAGTCAGAAAGTAAAAAATCCACAGATCTGGATCTGTCAAATATGGCCTAATCTGCAAATATTTTAAATCTGTGGATCAAGTCCATGCTGACAGAAAACAGTTCAGCAACCTTGGTGGACTCCCCAGGTTTGCAGAAAAATCTGAAAAGGCAAAAAATGCACTTGGGGATTTAAATCTTCACCAAAATAAAAGTGTTGTCTGCACCTACCACCTTCTTAAGCATGTCAGCCTCCAAGTGGGGTCTGGGGACCAATCAGCTCATCTCCAGACTACAGAGATAGCTTCCATGGAGAAAATGGATGCTTTGGGGTGTGTGTGTGGGGGGGAAGGTGGAACTTTATGGCATTGTACCTCACAGAGGTCCCTGTCCTCCCCAGGTGCCACCCCCAAATCTCTAGTAGTTTCCTTACCATGAGATAGCAAACCTACCCCTGACCCCATGGAGGCCAGATGGCCTGTAAGGTTGCCAACCTTCAGATGGCACCTGCAGATCTCCTGATATTACATTTGATTTCCAGACAAGAAGGATCAGTTTCCTGGGGAAAAAATGGCTGCTTTGATGGGTGGACTCTATGGCATTATACCCTGCTGAGGTTCCACCCTTCCCAGGCTCTACCCACAAATTCTCCAGGTATTTCCCAACCCAGAGTTGACAACCCTAGGGATCTGACAATCCTACACTTCCTTGGATCACAGCAGTAATGATGGGGGGGCAGGGAGACATGGTGGGCCCAGCAGGACCTATGTGGGGCTTGCCAGTGGTGGGGGGTGGGGGAAGAAAGTCTCAGGGGGCTCAGCAGTGGAGATCAGGAGCCACATTGGGCTCACTGGTGGTGGCAGCAAGGGCAGTAAGTCTTGCTAAGCCTGCTTGGAGGGGTGGTGGTAAGAAAGATAAGAGGGGGAAGGGACCCCCATATGAGTATTATGCTTCAAAGTGCGGACAGAAATGACATGCCAATGCTGATCTGATTTCTATTTGTACACCTTTTAAATTCAACTTGAAGCCAAGTTTTCAAAATTTAGAATATTGCTTGGAAAGATCAGAAAGACAGCACATGGGGAGAAAACATGAATTCTCTATTTATCCAGAGAAGACTGGAGGCTGTTGTAAAGTAAATATTGCCTTGCAATTTCTTATGTAATTTTCATCAACAAGCTTTTCTGAATAAAAAAAACAACTCAATGTTCAGTTTTCTTCCTCTAAACAAACTGCTTTGTTACACTGTATCCCCTCCTTATAGATTTACTGTCCTAGGTTTCAGTTTAAGAACTCCAGTAATCATCCTCCTGATCTGGGGGCATCACATAAATACAGAGAAACCCAAACAAGTGTCTCTGCTTCTTTACAGCAGCCTTTGACAGGTGTAGGCTGAAGCCAATTATTTTGTTTGAAGTTCCCCAAGGATCCTCCCTCTGAGGGACAAGGGGAATGAAGCAGAAGGAACTTTTATCAACTAAAACAAAGGAAGGAGACCCACCATGCAAAACAAATCTTGTAGAGGCCTCAAAGCACTCTCAATCACAGCCAGCCCTTCCTGAGTGCACCATGCCAGTGGTCTGAAGTTGAAATTCTATGCACATTTGTATGTAAGTAAAACTCCACAGTGGCATGTGCAATGAATTATGATGGAAAAGGAGCCCAAAACATGATTCTTGATTACTCTATATTATCACAAATGATTTGATCATAGAAATTACAATGTAATTGTACAGTGCAATGTAAACAGAGCCAAAAGTATCAAAAGGCAACTGGACTTTTTCAACTTTGTGCATATTTACCGAGCCTCAGCAACTAGGATCACAATCCTGCATAACACCTCAGCAACACCATAACAGTGTACACTTAGTGCCAGTACTAAGGGGTGTGGGGGTTGCCAGGGGCATAACTGAATTTAGAGGGCATCCTATGCTTCCTCATCCTACTTCCTACCCCCAGTGTTGGCTTAATGTTAAGTAAAAACCTACACTGAATTAAATGGAGGCTAAAAAAACCCCCTTCCCCTCCTTGTCCCTTACTATGCCTCTGAACAAATGTAATAAACAAACAAACAGAACTCCAGAACTCTCTCACTGTTGCCCCTCAAGCATCAAGAATACAGAACATCACTGCCCCAGACAGAGTGATTCATCTATATTAGGGTTGTCAATCACCAGTTGGGGGCAGGGGATCCCTCGGTTTGGAGGCCCTTCCCCCACTTCAGGGTTATCAAAAAGCAGGGGGGGGAGGGAAATGTTTGCTGAGCACTCCATTATTCTCTATGAAGGGCGGTTCTCATAGGGTATAATGGAGAATCGATCAGTGGGTATCTGGGGCGTTAGGGGGCTGTTTTTTGAGGTAGAGGTGCCAAATTTTCAGCATAGCATCTGGTGCCTCTCCTTAAAAAACCTATGAGCCCCCAAAGAAGGTGCCCCCATCCTCCATTATTTCAAATGAAGGAAAGGCATTTAAAAGGAGTGCAGGCCCTTTAAATGTGATCACCAGAACTCCCTTTGGAGTTCAGTTGTGCTTGTCACAACCTGGCTTCTGGCTTCACCCCCAAAGTCTCCTGACTCCATCCCCAAAGTCCACAGATAGTTCTTGAGTTGCACCTGACAACCCTACTTGTGGCCAATAGCCATTGATCTTTATCCAATCCCCTTTTGAAGCTGATAATGCTTCTAGCTGCCACCACTTCCTGCTGCAGTGAATTCCAAGTGTTAATTATTCTTTGGGTAAAGAAGTACTTCTTTTTATATGTTCTAAGCTTACTGTTCATTAACTTCATTGAGTGCCACGAGTTCTTGCATTGTGAGAAAGGGAGAAAAGTACTTCTTTCTCTACCTTCTCCATCCCATGCATAATTCTGTAAACCTCTATCATGTCACCCATCAGTCATTGTTTCTCCAATCTAAAAGCCCCAACTTCTTTAACCTTTCTTCATAGGGAAGATGTTCCATCCCCTTAATAATGTTAGTTGCCCTTTTTTGCACCTTTCCAATTCTATAATATCTTTTTTGAGGCACAGTGACCAGAGCTTTATTCCAAATACAGATTTATAGAAGGGCATTCAAAAAACTCAACAGCAATGCTGTTCTAAGAGAACTGGCAACCTCATCCATCCAGTTTGCTTTTAGAACCTCACACCTGACACTGTTCAATTAGTATCTCATATTGTTTCACAGCTGTCTTTTAAAATGGGGTTTGGTCCATAAGGATTTATGCTCATCCTTACTCCTGACTACCCTAAGATAATGAGGCTGGCCCTGGGAGAAGGCTGAGAGGGTCCTCCAATGCCTGCACAAGTGCGTGCTCTGGCAAGGGGCAGGGTCTTTCAGGTTCACAGCTCCACCTGATGGAGCTACTTGTATGTTAACAAACTACTTGTATGTTAACAAACCATGATGGGGAAGACATTGGAGAACAAGGATTGCTGGGATGAATATGCAGATATTGGGAATATGCCTGATGAGCTCAGTGGAGGGAAGATCCTATGAGGAAATGTTGAGCAAAATTATTGGTGTCTGGAGCAGCCAATCAGCACAAGTAGCTAATCTCCAGAGACTTGGTCTGACAATACAACACTTGAGAATAATACATAATTTTCACTATAGGTAGTAGAAGCACAATATACTAGGTAGTTTCATTAAGCACTTTTCTATTAGCAATTTAGGCAACCGAGAGATGTGAGTGGAAGGAAAATGCCTGGTAGTTCTTTTTTGCATGGCTATAAATTTGACTGCAGTGCTCGAGCCTATACAAACAAAAGGAGATTTGGATTTAATTTTGCTTTTTTATGCAGTGGTCTAATAATTGCTCTAAGTATATTAACAATAATATTTATACCAAAAGCAATATTCTGAATACTACTGCTCTGTTGATCGCTTCAGAGGAGAATTCATCCTGCACAAACAATCCACATAGTGGCTTGGAGCAGTTAACACATTTAGGACATCAAAGAAGTGGCATAAAGTCCTCTGCATCAGAAGGAATCTTGTGAACACCAACTTAGACTGGGTAGTACAGTTCTTTGGATTGACTTTCCAAGATATTATCCCTCCCCAATTAAACTATGCAATCCTAAGGGCATGTTCCTGAGAGTAAACCCTACTGAACAGAATTCTGAGTAGACCTGCTTAGGATTGCTCTCAAAATGTATTATTTTCTTGCTAAAAGAAAGAGCAGAGATCTTCACTCAATATTGGGAAGCAAACATAAATAACATCAGCCACAGCAGCTGATGGACATGAGCCAACAGGCAATTCAAAAATAGCTGGAAATAAATACTGGCTACTATGAAGCAAAACATTCAGTTCCATGAAAGAAACCCCAGACAGTATTGGACTTAGCACTCCTGAAGCTCCTAAAAGGTTAAATATTAGTAGCATCTGTAGACAGTAATTTCTTCAGATCACTTCAAACTATTTGAAGAATTAACAATTAAGGATTAAAAATTAAGGATTTTCCTGAGCATTACATATCATTATTATTATTAGTCAAAACCTTTCGATCTCACCTGCTGCTTCTCAAACTGCTGGGAAGGATAGCGGCTGTGAATTTAAATTTTTTTTCTTGGAAAAGAGGGATCATTATCTTTGTACTGCATATTCAACAGTTTTCTGGACAAGTCCAGTGAAGGAAAAGAACAAAAAAACAAGCGTTCTGGCAGCAATTAACTACAGCTCTCTTTCCTCAAGGGCCACAGATGACTGTATGATGGATGTCAACTTAGATTTTGGCATGGATTTATTACCTCATGTTCGACTATTTGAATGAAAATTAGGAATATGCCAGTTTAGGAAACAAGGATTATACGGAAAAGTTACAAGGTACATAGTCTGTTCCAAGTTAAACACTTAATGTGGAAAAGATAGAAGGGAACACTTAAATGATTTGATCAAAAGATTCCACTGTTGCTGTTATAAGAATACAATAACCCCATTTGTATTTCCGAGCAAGTCACTCGCACTATCCAAATGCCAGACTGAAGGCTCTGGGCCAATGTTCACTGAATCCATGAGCTGTAGTAGCATCTCTACGTCACCAATGATCCAGAGAAGTCACCCAGATCAGAGGTCAAGGCTGACTATGGCACATTGTGCGTGGCTTTGTACTTGTTATCTCTTCTATCATGAGATGTTTTGGTCAAACTGACCTGTCCACCCCATCATCAAACTTACTCTACTATAAACCCCACCACCCACTACTCCTCCCCTTTGTTCATAGGTAACATTAGATCCTTTCTACTTGGCTTTGCAAAATACTTTAAGGTAGGAGAAGAAAGAAAATTTAGCTCCCAGTTTCTGGATGTTTAAAGTAAAAGAGCAAACACTGATGTAGCTTGCTGTTCTTAACTTTAAAATAGTAACTTTCTGACTAGACTTTGGCTACGATCCTCTTTCCTGGGAGTAAGCCCCACTGAATACATTGGGACGTCTTTTGAGCAGATATGTTTAGAATTGCTCCCTTTGTTGACTAACACAGCAATCTGATGCAGAGTTAAACCCTTCTGCAACTGTTAAACCTTGCACTGCACTGACCACAGATTCTTTGCCCAAACTAAATTTCCTAGCTAAAGAAAATCAGTGTTTATCACCAAAACATCATGCAAATTAAGGAAGTTGTCCAAATCTTTAAGACCAACTATTTTCATTTGGGAATATTTTGTCATGGAAAAGGGACCTAGGGTATTTCTTCTCAAAAGGTTTGTGTATTGGAAAAGGAATGGAGGAAATGAAGCGTGGGTACCTTGAAGTCTAAAGCTGGAATTTCTTGTGGTTCTAATACCCAAGATAAATTAGTAAAAACCTTTTACTGTCCCCCAAGAAAGATTTTCTTTGTTTACAACATACAACTCTTCGCAATGAAAAGGCTGGCCAGTCATCCTAGTATACAATTCTATTATGGTAATCTGCTTGGAATTGAAAAGGTCTATCCCAAGGCAACACAAAAGGCATTACAAGTATAGCACAAATGCAAGACCACTTAATGCCCCTCAAATTCAATTAAACAGCATTAGAACAATTCACATGTATGGGTAAACAGTGGGGGAGGATGTCTGTGTGCGTAACATGCTGCTTTATTATAGTATGTGAGGACATGACTACTGCTTTAGAAGAATACTCAGGTCAAGAACCTAGGAGTACAAAAGAGCCCAACAACTGATCACAGAAGGAAGGAGTCTTAAGCAGTGAAAGGACAAATCTTGTGAGTAATGCTCTCTTCCAACAAGAAATTACTGTCAATAAGCAGAAATTATGGGGCAAAAAACACAGCTGCAATTTAAAGAGTAGCCACTACTAGCTTTAAGTTTTCTATTGAGAGTATTTAATTTGCTCACTAGAAACTTAAAACCTTTGGCTGAACCATGCCCTATTAAAAATAGCAACTTAATTCCAGTCACTTCTGATAATTCCTTTCATAGGGTTGCCAATCCCCAGTTGGGGGCAGGGGATCCCCCAGTTTTCCAGGCTATCAGTAAGTGGGGGGGGGGGAGAATGTCTGCTGGGCACTCCAGTATATCCTATAGAGACCAGTTGCCTTGGGTATAAGGGTGCTCCTGTTTTTTGGAATAGAGGCACCAAATTTTCAGCATAGCATCTGGTGCCTCTCCCCAAAATACCCCCCTCCCCAAAATACCCCCCTCCCAAGTTTAAAAAGACTGGATCAGATGATCCAATTCTATGAACCCCCTAAGAAGGTGCCCCTGTCCTCCATTATTTCCAAATGGAGGGAAGGCATTTAAAAGGTGCATGGTTCCTTTAAATGTGATGGACAGAACTCCCTTTGGAGTTCAATTGTGCTTGTCACAACCTTGCTCCTGGCTACAGCCCCAAATCTTCAGATATTTCTTGAGTTGGGCGTGGCAACCCTATTCCTTTGAATCACAATTTCTTCCTCCCTCCAAATGAATAAGCAACAAAATGCAGAGGAGATGTAGTTTTAATCTGTAAACAGAAAAGTCTTACAGATGCTTAACAGGAAGATTGTATTCCCTATGCAAAGGGACCATTTGAAGATAAATGTTTTCAGGCAAACAACCAACAAAAGATACAGCACAACTATCTGAAGAATATATTCATATATGAAAAACCTAGATGGCACACAGTTCTCAGAAATAGTTGGTGAGGTGGTAGTCACTGTGCCCAGACTGCAGGGAAAAGCTCATTATGACTAGAATGCTTCACTATCAACACAAGCAGACAAACAACCCAAAGAAAACTGCAGGATGGAGAAAAGGCAAGGCTCCAGAACATCTGTTCTATTTAGGGATTTAAATTTTTTTGCCTGCTGGAACATTCAATCAGGGGAGGCCCCTTTTGCATTCTGAAATGGTACAAACCAGAGAGGTTTTGCTGTGTGGCTGCGATTTCCAAGAACCAGGCAGTTCCACATAAATATGCTTTGGAATCAGGTGTAAAACGAGGGGGAGAAATAAAGTGGGAAAATATTCCACAGAAAAATGCAGTTCCCTTCTACAGCATACATTTTCCACTTCGAGGAAACACACAGTGCAGCAGCTTGCTGTTCCTAGAAAGAACTGCTTTTTCCTGCCAACAGATACATTTCCTAAGAATCGTAAACACTATACAGAGGCTTTCAGCCTACTACGCCTTTTGACAGGATTGCTTGAATTCGAAATAATTCTCCTTTCGGGATGTAAAACCTACTGTGAAGTTGTTAATTCTTGGCACAACAATAGTTTTTACATTTATAGGGTAAGTGTAGCCACTAGGGGTTTATTAAAATGGCTCACAGGGTTGTCAACTCTGGATTGGAAAATTCCTGGAGATGGAGAATGGGGAGGGAAGAGGCTGCAGTGGGATTTAATGCCACACAGTCCACCCTCCAAAGCAGCTATTTTCTTCAGGGGAAATGATCAATGTAGTCTGGAGATCAGTTGTAGTTCCAAGAGATCTCCAGGCTCCACCTGGAGGCTGGTAACACTAGGTCTTTCCTTGTTTATCCACACGTAGAGACATATTAATTTACAGAGAAAATAGGATGAAAACTTCCAAAGGTACTGTAAAAATAAAATAAGATTTAAAACATTTATATGAGTTTTTTTAGGATATTTTTATTTTTAACTAGTCTCTGAAGAGAGAAATTCATTTAATTCCTATTGTTATATGAGCATATTATATATCTTACAAAAAGAATTACAAAGGGAAATATATGAAAGAAAAAAACAGTAAACTTAGCATGTGTTGGACAAATTAAACAAAAAAACCTGTACCATTTTGGGAAGTCTCCCTTCTTTGCATTTAAAACCTGGCATCTTTAACAAAAAAAACAACAACCCAAAACAAAACCCCAAACCTGTTGCAATGAAAATACTCCTGTGTGACAGGGGTGGAGGAGATCTATGACTTGAAATCAAGATTTGCATAGCCATCCATTTTTCCCCTCCACCACTTTTTGTTGTTTGGACAACTATTGTTGTGGGGAACCTAGTCATTTGCCCTAAGAAAGCACTTCAGGGATACTGCATCACCACCAAACACAAGATGCAGTACTTCTGTCACAGGAGAGGTGGATTCCCACTCCCCTCACAAATGAACTAGTGTTGCCACTGCAGTAGTAAACTCTGTGGAACATCATTGACAAATGACAGATACCTGGATGATGCCAACAATGCTGAAAAGTGACAAATTCTCTCCTCCCCTCGCAATGCTATCACCATTGATTTAGTCTATTTTAATCCAAGCACTCCCCAGCTGTAACACTCAAACACTGAGTGCTCAAGCCTTAAAACAAGGTGGTTGTTGTGTGTGTGTGTGTGTGGGGGGGAACACTAGTAACAATATTACACCCTCACTACCATTTCATGGTTTCTTTTTTGTGTTTGTTGGCTTGATGTTTAAGATGCTGCCAGCCCTGGACAAATTTATATATTTCCTATATTCTTCTCCAAATGAGTGAATGCCACCTTTCTCCCCCAGACTGTGAAAGGCAGAGCATGAGGCCAGCACAGCAGCATTCTTTTACTTGCTTACAGAAGATTATGTAAACAGGGCTGGATCCGTCATAAGGCCAACAGAACACTACCAGGGGGAAAAAAATCAAGGGGTGCGCATGTCATCTGGAAAGGCCTTTGGACAACGTTTGAGAAATACTGGCACAGATACAGTCAGGTTCTATGTACAAAACAATTAGCAGCAGCACCCTGTTTTTTGCAGCTGTAATATCTCCCTGCAGCTGTATATGCCACACAGCAGTCTGCTCCTGTTTTCCAAGAAAACAATTTAAAGACATTCCCTAGCATAAGATGATTCTGAACCTCACCATGAAGCTGTTTCTCCAACAATGTGTCTCCCTCAATTTCTGACAGCAAGAGTTCATTAAGAAACTGAGATAGCCAATTAGGTTTTATTATTCCATTCATATACATGGTTTTTAAAAAGGGATTCATAGAGGATTGATCTACTAACAGTTTTTTTCCAGGCTAACTAAATGGTGTCATCACGTTCAAAGGCAATGTATCTGTAGCATTAGCCAAACAATAGGAAAGACAAGTGGCCTTTGGTTCAGGATTTCCCAACTAAGAACATATAAGAAGCCATGTTGGATCAGGCCAATGGCCATCCAGCCCAACAATGGTTCAATGCTTTAAATGGTTTAATGCTTAAATTTAAATGCTTTATGCTTAACTCCTATTTATGTTAGATTCCTGTGTTGTAAGCCGCCCTGAGCCACTTGTTGGGAAGGGCGGTATAGAAGTCATAAAATAAATAAATAAATAAAACACTCTGTGTCACACAGTTGCCAAAAACACCCAGGTGCCACCAGGAGGTCTATCAGTGGGACCAGGATAGCAGAAGCTCCCTACTGGCTGAGGCTCCTCCTCCCTCCCCCTCCCTTGGGGAAGAACAAGACACTGCTTTGCTTGGCCACCTAAATCCCACAGGAGAAATACAAAAAGCACCTGTAAGACCAACAGAGTTTTATTCACATTAAGTAAGAGTTTTTCGCCTTACTTCTCTCTCACCACTATACATTGCAGACTCTCTATTCTTGCACTGCCTCATAGGAGCTGCAGTTATTTTTCTGGGGGAGGCTATAGCTTTGTAGATAAACACATAGCCCTCAGTCTGTGTCATAGTGCCTGCACATGTTCTTGACCAGCACACAATGCAACTTATGTACAAAAGCTCACAATGCCCAGCCATTTCATGTTTTTCCTTGGGTCCTAGGGCACAGAGCATTGACCATGAGATTTCTGTAATGAGTCAGTAAAACAAAAGTACTAAAGTAACCAAAAAGGGGGAGCACAGTATAGATATCTCAGATTCAACAAGCCCAAACAGCTGTGTTCAATGACGCTACAAAGATTATACAATGTACAAAGAAATATATTCAACAAATGCATACAATATTTGGTATACTGGCACAATCCTTGTTATAGAAATTCTTTTTGTAATAGTCCTTCCAGCCAAACAGTCTCTTAGTGATGCTCACAGTTGTCTTCAGATGAATATATATTCTTGAAAAGTAGTCTCAAAATATAATTCCACTACAGGATTTCCGGATTTTGAAGCGCGTTTCAGTCCATGGCCCTTCCTCAAGTAAGTTCTGTTTCCTTCAAGAGAAAATTCTGCTCATATACTCATTCCAAACACCTATAAAGACAAATTTGTGCATAGCTTCCTTTCGGGGTCCCAACTGACAACATTATTCAGCTGAGTAATATTGTTTATCAGGACCCGAAAAAGAAGCTATACACAAATTTTTCTATTTGGGTTTGTTTAATAAATTAAAACTAGGCTTGCAACTTACAGATATACACTTGAACAACATGTGAACAGCACATACATTGTTATCAGATTTTGATGGAATAATTCAAAGTAAGTGGTGTCAGTTATTCAAGGCCGTTAAATAAAATATTGCAAGAGGGCTAATGTTTTACGCATGTTTTAAGTTTTTATAAAAATCCTGAATTGTGTTTGTCTGTTCCCTTTATAAAGTTTAAATCTCCGCTATGTGGCATTACATTTTATGACACACAGGGCATAAGAATATAAGAAAACATAAGAGAAGCCATGTTGGATCAGGTCAATGGCCCATCCAGTTTAACACTCTGTCACACAGTGGCCAAAAAACCCAGGTGCCATCAGGAGGTCCATCAGTGGGGCCAGGACATCAGAAGCCCTCACCCTGTTGCTCCTCCCAAGCACCAAGAATACAGAGAATCTCTTGCCCCAGTCAGAGAGTTCCAACAATATGCTGTGGCTAATAGCCACTGATGGAAAGTGTTCCAACCCTTTAATCATTCTAGTTGCCCTTTGCTAGCATGGCCCTACAAGGTCTCATTTATGTCACATCCAGCCCTCATAACAAATGAGTTTGACACCCTGGTATATAGGGTTGTATCCTATCATTCCAATCACCTGGATGTGGAACCTACTAGAACCAGAAGGCTCCACACCTAGCAGGGAGTCTGACAGAATATAAATTACTACTCAGATTTCAGATGCTTTTTTGTTTTGTTTTACTCTAAAAGACCACAAAGAGATACTCTTCTGGAACCTCATCAATACTTTAACTACCAGAATATCATACCCATGACTGCATTCTACATTGCCCATGGTTTAAGTTAGCAAAGAGTATGGTGTAGCCAGAAAGGAAGAACTATTGCCTAAATAGCCTTGGGAAGGTCATCCAACCCAAACAAATAATCAAACACTGTGTTACCAGAAAGGCTGTATTCAGGACATGGGTACATGGAAATTGGACAACAGGAGAGTTCTTTAGCGTTACTATAAAAGTATGGCTTTTAATGATTTAAAGAAATAATTTTAAAATGTCATGCTAGCTATATTCCAGTGGACTTCCAGCACTGAATATCAAGGATTGTTAATCATGATAGATACAGTAAACAAAATCCTGTGTAAGAGACAATTTTGAGCATGACTGCAATCTCCCATGAGGCTTCAGTAGTGGACAGGCAATCATATTAAACGGGACAAGACTCACTGGACAAGACAACAATGCTAAGGAAAGTTGAAGGCACCAGGAAAAGAGGAAGAACCCAGCACAAGGCAGATTGACTGAATGAAGGAAGCCATGGCCTTCAGTTTGAAAGACCAGAGTAAGGCTTTTAATGATAAGTCATTTTGGAAATCATTAATTCATAGAGTTGCCATAAGTCAGAAGTGACTGGAGGGCACTTCACACGCACACACACTATAGTTGCAGGAGGGTAGCTGTGTTGGTCTGCAATAGAAGCGCTAGAATTGAGTCCAGTAGCACAGAGGCCGATCAGATTTTCAGGGGATGAAGGGTGTTTTTGCACAGGGCTTACCCCTGGAGCGACGTCCCAGCAAGTCAGCTTGTTTGGGAGAGAACTAGCCATGTCTGGGAATTATATCACTTAAAACAATGATTTCACCAGGGGTGGAATTCTAGCAGGAGCTCATTTGTATATTAAGCCACATACCCCTGATGTAGCTAATCCTCCAAGAGCTTAGAAGAAGAAGAAGAAGAAGAAGAATTGCAGATTTATATCCCGCCCTTCTCCCTGAATCAGAGACTCAGAGCGGCTTACAATCTCCTATGTCTTCTCCCCTCACAACAGACACCCTGTGAGGTGGGTGGGGCTGGAGAAGGCTCTCACAGCAGCTGCCCTTTCAAGGACAACCTCTGCCAGAGCTATGGCTGACCCAAGGCCATTCCAGCAGGTGCAAGTGGAGGAGTGGGGAATCAAACCTGGTTCTCCCAGATAAGAGTCCGCACACTTAACCACTACACCAAACTGGCTCTCTTACAAAAAAGAGCCTTGTAAGCTCAAGGAGGATTGGCTTCATCAGGGGTGTATGGCCTAATATGCAAAGGAACTCCTGCTAGAATTCCACCCCTGGATGTCACTATAGTTGGAAGGTGCGGCACAAAGGGCAGGGCCTCTAGTGTTGTTTTTAACACGTTGTAACATGTTGTTTTAGAGTAGATTGTCAAAGTACAGATTTCTAAACTCATTTAGGGCTTAATCAGGCAGTGAAAGAACAAGCAATTCATTGCTAGAGAGCTACTAGAATCATGATACTTAGCATTGTTTTGCTAAGTAGCTAAATAATTGCAGCAGGTTATTGTTATTGTCATTCATGGTAAATGTTGTAACAGACTGTATGTCTTCTTCTGTGTAGGCTTTGTCACTTACCTGTAGTACCTCCAACTTGTCTGAATTAAGCTTAAATGTGTTCACCCCCATCCTGTCCCTCACTGACCACAGGCCCTGGTTTTTCATTTCCACAGCCTTTCTACGACCTGATAGAAAGGGAAGTTGAGTGTTTTCTGAATCCTGGTGATGCTGCACCTCAGATCTTTACATGATCTCACATAGCCTCCGAGCTAGGAAATCTCAGTTATGTTGCACCCTTTTCACCTTACAGAGGTCATCTTATAGAGAGATCAAGGCTTTTTGATCCTGAAGGCACAATGAAAATAGGTTGAATCATGTTTTAGAGCACCTTGCTCAAGTATGGATGCAAAACTGTTCAAAAGTTATTAAAATGGGAAGCATTATGATTGACCCTGCTTTCACATGGAGGTTAAAGCTGAGTGCATGGTATGGAAAGGTTGAAGATCTCTGCTCTTAGTCATGAGGATTTCTCTGTCCCCCAAAGAGGCATTCAGGATCTCTGTCATCCAATAGTTAATCCTCCTCTGGTTGATCAATGCATCGATGAAGGGTGTATTCGTATGTGTACGCCTCTCCAAAGGTCTTCTCCACATATTCAGGCTGAAAAGTATCTGTTGAACAAGGGAACAGGATGTTCTAGGAACAGTTCAGTAGTCTAACTATACATAATGTTTAGATTCAAGTCTAGTAGCACCTTAGAGGCCAACAAGATTTTCAGAGTATGAGGTTTTGAGAGACAAAGCTCCATTTGTAAGAGACCTTGGGCATTTTCGCACAGGGCTTACCCTGGAGGGACGTCCCTCTTTACTGCGCAGCATCTGCGCGGATTTCACACCAACTGCTCCGCAGAACCCGGAAGAGTCGCAAAGTCCTGTGTCTTTTGCGTCGCAAATGTAAACTAGTTTTTGGCGGTTTACATTTGCGACGCAAAAGCCGCGGGACTATGCGGCTCTTCCGGGTTCTGCGGAGCAGTTGGTGCGAAATCCTCGCAGACGCTGCGCGGTGAAGAGGGACGTCCCTCCAGGGTAAGCCCTGTGCGAAAATGCCCAAGGTCTCTTACAAATGGAGCTTTGTCTCTCAAAACCTCATACTCTGAAAATCTTGTTGGCCTCTAAGGTGCTACTAGACTTGAATCTAAACATTATGTATAGTTAGACTACTGAACTGTTCCTAGAACATCCTGTTCCCTTGTTCAACAGATACTTTTCAGCCTGAATATGTGGAGAAGACCTTTGGAGAGGCGTACACATACGAATACACCCTTCATCGATGCATTGATCAACCAGAGGAGGATTAACTATTGGATGACAGAGATCCTGAATGCCTCTTTGGGGGACAGAGAAATCCTCATGACTAAGAGCAGAGATCTTCAACCTTTCCATACCATGCACTCAGCTTTAACCTCCATGTGAAAGCAGGGTCAATCATAATGCTTCCCATTTTAATAACTTTTGAACAGTTTTGCATCCATACTTGAGCAAGGTGCTCTAAAACATGATTCAACCTATTTTCATTGTGCCTTCAGGATCAAAAAGCCTTGATCTCTCTATAAGATGACCTCTGTAAGGTGAAAAGGGTGCAACATAACTGAGATTTCCTAGCTCGGAGGCTATGTGAGATCATGTAAAGATCTGAGGTGCAGCATCACCAGGATTCAGAAAACACTCAACTTCCCTTTCTATCAGGTCGTAGAAAGGCTGTGGAAATGAAAAACCAGGGCCTGTGGTCAGTGAGGGACAGGATGGGGGTGAACACATTTAAGCTTAATTCAGACAAGTTGGAGGTACTACAGGTAAGTGACAAAGCCTACACAGAAGAAGACATACAGTCTGTTACAACATTTACCATGAATGACAATAACAATAACCTGCTGCAATTATTTAGCTACTTAGCAAAACAATGCTAAGTATCATGATTCTAGTAGCTCTCTAGCAATGAATTGCTTGTTCTTTCACTGCCTGATTAAGCCCTAAATGAGTTTAGAAATCTGTACTTTGACAATCTACTCTAAAACAACATGTTACAACGTGTTAAAAACAACACTAGAGGCCCTGCCCTTTGTGCCGCACCTTCCAACTATAGTGACATCCAGGGGTGGAATTCTAGCAGGAGTTCCTTTGCATATTAGGCCATACACCCCTGATGAAGCCAATCCTCCTTGAGCTTACAAGGCTCTTTTTTGTAAGAGAGCCAGTTTGGTGTAGTGGTTAAGTGTGCGGACTCTTATCTGGGAGAACCAGGTTTGATTCCCCACTCCTCCACTTGCACCTGCTGGAATGGCCTTGGGTCAGCCATAGCTCTGGCAGAGGTTGTCCTTGAAAGGGCAGCTGCTGTGAGAGCCTTCTCCAGCCCCACCCACCTCACAGGGTGTCTGTTGTGAGGGGAGAAGACATAGGAGATTGTAAGCCGCTCTGAGTCTCTGATTCAGGGAGAAGGGCGGGATATAAATCTGCAATTCTTCTTCTTCTTCTTCTAAGCTCTTGGAGGATTAGCTACATCAGGGGTATGTGGCTTAATATACAAATGAGCTCCTGCTAGAATTCCACCCCTGGTGAAATCATTGTTTTAAGTGATATAATTCCCAGACATGGCTAGTTCTCTCCCAAACAAGCTGACTTGCTGGGACAGTCAACTAGAGGAGGGGCTACCAGGGCTTGGGTTTCTTCTAGTCACAAATGGAACTGGCAAAGCCAACAAGCATGTTCCCTGCCAGATCTGCACCTGCCAGACAACTAGCAGGGTCTGACAAAGTCTCTGAAGTGCTGAGGACATCTCTAACACTTCTCTAGGGCTTGACTTGAGAGCCACTCAACATACCCATTGTAAATTCCCAGAACCTGCCCTCTACTGCTGAACCAAAGGCAAGCCTCTGAACTGGCCCTGAATCCAGACATTAAACATAGTAAGAATGCTCCCATAGATTGGGACATGACACCTTTTACCACAGATTGGTAAGCCTCTGAGGTTTATATACTGAAACAATTATGTTATTCTCATTCAGTAGTCTACCACTCACAAGTGTGGTATGGTGACTTGATTAGAGGATAAGATCGCAGAAGCAAGAGATCTAAATACTGTATAATCTGGCAGTTATGTTCTCATTTTACTCTAACCATCATAGAGGCAACACTGAGTTAAATTCTTCCTTGGAAACTATCCAGTTCCATGTAGCCAAATAAAAGTTCTTATCTAATCATGGCCTTTTTTGTAAACTAAACAAATATTTGGCAACAAATTGATTAACACATTCCGGAGCCAAAAGCTTAATGTAAATTAGTAAATAAATAAACTTCTCTGTAAACAAACACTCTAACCAAATGTGGATGGTTTCAGCTCACTACCATGAGACTTCTGTTTTTGTTTTGTCATCCAGCTGATTAGGAAGGAGCAGTAAATCTATGTGCAGCTATGACTAATAGCAGCAGTGCACAGGTTGCAGACTGTTTACTGGGGAAACACTGAGGTAGCCAGGAAATGCCTAGGCATCCCAACAAGAGCCGAGGGAAGTGGTAGGGCTAGGCAGCTAGCATGCGAGGAAAAGTAAAGTAGAAAACATCCGGACAGTCTCCAGAGAGCCAATCCCGAGATGGGGTAAGGAGGGCCCTTTGGCCTAGGCCTCAAGGTCAAAGATGGCCTCAAATTTTAAAAAATTATTCACATCTCTATCAGACCAAAATGTGATACTGTTTACAGCTGCAAACTTAAGCAAATTAAATATTTTCATTAAGTGATATAGATTTTGATTTAAACAATTAACCATGTTTATAAATATTAATAAAAAAATTGGTTAATATGATTTGGGCCTCAACAGCTGGAAGTGGTCTGGCCTCAATGAACCACTAAGGTGGTCTGGTGAGTGGAGATGGTGAAAAATGGAAGAGAATTAACAGTAGGTGACAGAGATCCTTGTGGCTTGAACTTGTCCCCTTTTCTTCATGATGAGGGGGCACCAATGAGATCACCACAAGGAAGCTCTCCTAATTTCTTATGCAATCATATGGATGGCTTCAATTTATCTTTATTTGCTCTCATAAACCCCTTTCTAGTCCTTTTTTATACTCCTTCCTTGTAATTCCCCCAAGACATGAGGTTTTCATCTCTGTTTGCATCCTTCTCCCCTCCCCTCCCCTGAAGTTTTCCAATTTTGGTTTTAATTGCTTTTTCTTCTGTATCTTCATCCCTCCCTCATATGAAAGCATCCTTAGCCTCTCATTTTCTCCCTTGTTTTTCAATGAAATGGACAGATCATCTGGATCTTCATTTTTTCCCTTCTCAAGTGATCTCTGGCTCTCATTCTCATCTCTTTTTGTGCATTCACCTTGCCAACCTTTTCTCTGTTTTCATTTTGCGGGGGAGGGTCTTTTTTGCTTTGTACTGAGTAACTGTCTGTGTGAGAAGCCTGTGATTCAGCAGACAGGGATTTTTTTTTTGCTGTTCTTTATTTTAGAATGGTTTGTAAACTAATCAATAAAAGATAGCTAACTTTCCTCACAGAATGCATCAGATCCTGAAGTCAAGATATTCCAGCTACCTAACCCCTTATGTTTCACTAGATATTACTCACTATGGCTTTGATTTGTGTATGTGTCTCTCTCTCTCACTTCTATTTACTAAATTAGCATTAGACCCACTACATGAGAGACAACTTTGCTATCATTCATTTACAGGGACTGCCATTAAGTTTCAGTATTTTAAATCTTCAATGCAAATGATTTTTCTGTGGTTCTATTTTAGATAAAGCATATGCTCACAAATGCATGTAAAAGCCTCTTCTTTCCCTATCTGGCCTGCAGAATCTGATACCTGCTCATTTGTACACATGCTTTTGGCTTGCAATCTTCGTATATCCTACTATTCTACTTTGAACACCTCTAGATGCCTTTCTTACCTTACCGTACAGAGGCAACAGAGCTGCCGTTTCTCCACATATTAATCCCACACTATTCTTGTAACATCTTTATACAAGAATCTTATCCAAAGAAGGGAGCTGCAGAGTATGAGCCAATCATGAGGTTACAACCCTGCAGCAAACCTATCTCCAGAGCTACAGTTGCCTGAGGAGAAACCATGCCATCTACGTCATTACCAGAAAGATTCTTGTGGTGTACCAATGAATACTTAAACTATTCATTATCTACCTGCACACTACTCTCATTATCTGCTCTGAAGCAAATTGTCTACTAGGAACTGTAGCCTTTGGACCACCACTTTTAACAACACTACGATTTGTGCCCCAAAATAAGCCCTGCTTTCAACAGATACTTTTCAGCCTGAATATGTGGAGAAGACCTTTGGAGAGGCGTACACATACGAATACACCCTTCATCGATGCATTGATCAACCAGAGGAGGATTAACTATTGGATGACAGAGATCCTGAATGCCTCTTTGGGGGACAGAGAAATCCTCATGACTAAGAGCAGAGATCTTCAACCTTTCCATACCATACACTCAGCTTTAACCTCCATGTGAAAGCATGGCTATGGACTGGTTCCTACTCAGGTAGTAAACATCTATCTGGATGGAAGCATTTCCAGCTACAGGCAGGGGCTCACATGATTAAATGTTACCTCTTAGAAATATCCTATGTATGGAAAATTAAGGTATTTTTGTGAGAAGGTGCTTTCAGTCATATAGTCTTGTACCTGCAATCAGATACTGTACAAATTAGACATCATTTTACTACTTCATTAAGAACTAGACCCACAAACACTGCTCTTTATCAGCAAGAAAGAGATTCCTAAGCTACTAATAATCTGAGCTTACCTGCAGGCCCAGCTAGTATAATTTCATTACGCTTTGCCTCAAGTTTTTCTCTCACCCATGGGAACTCTTGTAAGGACTCTAGAAACGTCTCAAATGCCTTAGGCCCTCTTGTAGGCAGAATGTCAAGAAGCATCATGGTTTTCCTGTGGTTGGTGACTTGAGATCTTATTTCTTGTATGTGGTTCTCTGATAGAATCCCTTCTTGGTAAAGATACTGAATGACAAGGCCTTCTACCAGCAGTTCTGCACACAGCTCCAGGCGCAGAGAGCGAAGAACTTGTTTGTCTCTGGCATCCATCCTGAGAAAAAAGAGACAAAGCATATTTGAGAAGAAGCTAAAGCTCTTCACCTTTGTATTTTACAACTCAGATTCAACAATAAATTAAGAACAGACATCAGCTGCTTAATTTAGATCTGAAAATAAATCTTTTGAAGACTGAGGTTGGTTTGTTTTTCTGGAAGAGCCTTCATGAATCATCTTGTAACATGGTCACATTTTTGCACTGCATTCCATAGATACCTACCATAGATTGTATTTTGTTATACCAAAGACCCTTTGAGATCATTAAATTTTATTTTGTGATTACTCTACATACACACCCTCCAAAACGTGTATGTGCGAAGAACACAATATGGAACTGTGGCCACCTACAGGAATTTTCCAGCTTTTGTGATAACAGAATCATGCACTACTCCACAGTTAGCCATAAATGAATAGTTTTCTTTCATTTTGTTATATGGCAGCTGGTGTCCCTTATTTTAAGAAATACAGAATGGATGTTCAGTTCTTTATTATTACGGTCATTTGACCAAACATATAATCAGTTTTACATTTATATAATAAAACACAATTTAATAAAGATTTAAACCTGTTATAATAAAATTTCCATAGCCTAAGTATCAACACACAGAATTTGGCTACTTGGTATGTAATCCTAGGGTTCTTATCACATAAAAAGTAATCAAGAGGAGGAGGAGAAGCAAAAAAAGAGATTGAATTTACTACCTGAAGGAGTTTCAGAGAATGGCTTACAATCTCCTTTCCCTTCCCCTCCCCACAACAGACACCCTGTGAGGTAGGTGGAGCTGAGAGAGCTCTCCCAGAACTGCTCAAGAGGAACAGCTCTGTGAGAACTTGTAATTGACTCAAGGTCACATCAGCAGGTGGATGTGGAGGAGTGAGGAATCAAACCCAGTTCTCCCAGATAAGAGTCCACATACCTAACCACTACACCAAACTGGCTCTCTAGCTTTTTCAGTAAAACTGAGAATCTTATATAATAATGATTTCCTTATACACCACCTTATAATATGGGCAGCTAAAAACATATGCTTTTAATGAACATGCGCACAACCTTTCAGAATAAGGGATTTTCTTATATCTACCTTTCAATGCTGTGGAAGGAAGGGTAGATACAGAATGGATACCTTCTCAGACTGATTCTTGTTGGCGAAGTATGCAGGTTTTCAAACAAGAAAATGATGATATCTGATTTGTATAATTTGATAATTTTGGTTCATGTGGCTCAGAAGGGTATCTTTTTTAAAAGGACTGTACTAAATGATCCCATGCCTGCTTTGACTGGTAAAACACCACTGGGAGAAGCTGGGTCCATGCTAAACCAAACATTGACTCAGAGAGGGGGCAGAAAATCAGTTTCAGCTTTATGATTATCAAATCCCTGCTAGTTTTTTTAAAGAATGTTTTGTCATAGATTATGACATCAAAGACAATTGTTATCCTGTTTTCTTTGTTTCTAGGAATGTCAATTTTGTGGGTGGCAGTTCTCCAAGTGCAAGCACATCTAAAACGCTCTGACTATTGAGTAGCCCTCAAGACAGCTTTTAATAGGACATCTAGTTTATTCAGCTTGCAAGCTATACCTAGAGATCTATATGTGGATTCACATTCTATTAGATCATTTTGTTGCCTTTCATGTTGTTGATTGCGATGAGCCAACAGTAAAACAACAGCTCTATCCAAAGAGTTACCAGAACACTTATAAGTAGCTCTCCTTATTCATAGTAAAGTGGACCCAAACTTACATAGGGAACAAGGATTACTTCTACTAATAGAGACTGTTTTATAGTCCTATTCACTTACAGTTGCAGCAGTGAAATGATCATAGACTACAGGTTACACTGGTAGTCAGGTCACTTAAGAAACCACAATCTTTTTTCCTGGACTCATTTTCTACAACTTTCATGTATAAACTAGACCACTGTAATATATATCTTCTGAGGGGTGCCTTTAGTGACAGTTCACAAAAAGCTGAGAAAGCACATTCAAAATTCTGTTTAAGGGTTTCTGTTGAACATCTATAAAAGCTCACTTCTTTTTCTTTTTCTCACCATCACCTCTAAAACTGGCAATTGATCTCTTCAGGTTACCATCTACAAGCCACATCCAAACAGAAAAGACATGGGGAACTTCATTAACCTTTCTCTGCAAGATGAGCAAATGCAATACAAGACTGTTCTTCCAAACTTCTATGCATTTAACTCCTGAGAAGCAGAAATAACTTTGAGAGATGCAAAGACAGGGAGACATCTCATAGCATTACAGGAATGAAAAAGGCTGCGCTGCCAAGTTACCCATACTATATAAATATTACTTATACAAGAATTCACCTAGTTAATCTCCCACACTCAGCGAAGCTAAAACTTCATCCTAATACTTTTTTTAAAAAGTATTAAATTAATTTAAATTAATTTTCGATGAGGAAACAAGGTTTCAGCATTCATAACTACATACTTTATCATGTTTGATAACTTTGCATAGCTGGCTACAAATAAATACACTGGAGCAGCTACGCTATCTACATTTTTTTAAAGTCTGCGGGTTATGCAGAATGAAATACCTTACCTTCATCTCTAAGGCTGTCCTAGATTTTTTTAAAAAACCCTTAAAAGAACGGTAATTAAAACGGTAGAAAGCTTTCAAGAACTTACAAAATTAATTTCAAGTTGTCATTTACCGAGTTTCAATCCCCATCTTTCTGGAAGGCGAACTCTCAGAACAGGAAGTGCATTGCTTTCATATTTGTTAAGGGCAAAACTTCAGTACAAAGCAATGTAAGAGTCTTTTGGACCATGCTGGTAGCCATCTTTCTTGTGGGCACTCAACTCACAAAGGGAAGCAATTGAAACGACCAGGATCTTCCTAACCGCCGCAACGCCCTCCTTGCGCAGCCGAATGACAGTTAGATGAAAATGACTGACGTTTGCATTCGTTTTGGTAAAACAACTACAAAGATATTACAGTTTTTATTAGCCCTACTAATGGTTTTATGCATTGCAATTTTTCTGGAATGTAGTAAAAAGAATGACAAGAATGCCGATTAGGAACAATAGGAGATACCTGAAGGTTTATTAGATATAATAGGAATCAAGAATGCCAATTTACTTTTATGGAGTCCATTGAAATACATCACAGCGCACAAAAGTTGCAAAGAAATGTAGGACGGATTTGAAGAAACCAACTGTGGGCCAGGAATCACATTCCCCATATTATAATATCGGTCCCTGAGACTGGTATGTATAAATGCTCTGAATCTGGAATGATACCCTCCCAGTCTCTGGGAGCTATGTAAGCATTCTGTGATTGGAATGACAGCCTCCAGAGTTGAACAGCAGTCTCTAGGAGTAGCAAAAACGTTCAGGACAGAAATGATAGATCTCCATGTGGAGTAATGGACCCTGTGTCCAGGCAGTACCAGGTTGGGAAATTTCTGTGTATATGGTTGTGCAGCCCATTTATGACATGAGTTTGGGGAGAGAAGTGAGCCAGAGAAACTGATCTCAGTGATCTGGAGACCAGCGGTCCTACTTGGAGACTGGCAACTCTGTGTGTGAACAGTCTCTGTGGATGCAGCCTGCCGTGGTGAAGAGAGGTTTAGCCTCTCACTTTGTACACTTCAGGTTGGGGGGCCTCCCCCACTCCACCCCTCACCCTGCCAGGCTTCTGACAGGAAACTTTCACCACTACCATTCCCAACTCCACTAACCACTTTAGTGTAAGGGAGCAAGGCTTTGCTGCCTATCACCCTCCCCTCCCCCCCCCCAAATTCTTGTTGGCTCACAGTTTGTTGTCTCCACTTGACAAATAATTCAAAAAATTTCAAGGGGTGGAGGAGAAATGTATATCTTTTGTATGTTATAAACTATTACAAAACTGTACAAACAACAGAATGAGCTCTTCCTCTACAGTTTATTAACAATAATATAAAATATACTGTACAGCTGAGAGAGATCAATATTCCCATTAATATTCCTCTGAGCAATTAGTGTAACAGAAGTAACTAATTTGCTTTAACTGAAGGAATAAGACTTCCATCCAAAAATGCAGTCTGCATTTGAAGGTATGGCACCCAGTTTATTCAGCAGTTCCACTGTTCCCAAAGGGCATTTTTGTCGTTCATTTTAGTGCATCCCAGTTTCTCCTGTAATAAATAGTGAAGGCAGCTGGAATAGCAATTGAAATTGTGGGAGGAACACAGTAATCACAACAGTGATTTGACCAGTGTGGAGATTCAAACACTGGGAGGGGGGGGGGGAGAGAAATGGATACAATTTACTGACCCTGGTGGAGGCAGACCCAGAGAGTTGTCCCTTACAGGCCTCAGATTCAGTGGGAGCTCACAAGAGCACAGCTCCTGAATCTTTTTGAGAGGTCCACCTCCTCCTCCTGAGAGTTCCACTTCTTTGTCCATTGAATAGTATGTGCAGCTGCATATCAATCCCTGGATGAGCTCCACCACCTATTTTTCTACAAAATGACCTGGTCCCTTAGCATGGGTACTGTTTATGTCATTTCAGATTTTTTTTCTTTTGGGACAGTACAAGTTTGTATTCAGTGCAAAGAATTGACACTTGGGCCCTGGGAAGCACCTGTGTTAAATGTCACTCTTTACCTGTATTGACAGTGAATGGATAATCACACTCAATTTTCTTCTCGTCCCCTCCCAGCAGTCTCTTGACAAATGTGCAAGACTGTCAGACACTTGCTTGCTTTCAGGCAGGCTGCGATCATAGAGCTTAAACCACCTAATATGAGATAACTGTTTTCAAGTTGTTGCCCATCCTGACTCCCTGGGATACCACAGGGAAGAAGAGCAAGCCTGCATTTAGTCATAGGATGTTGGCCTTGGACTGTAGAAATCTCTGCCTTGGTTGTATTGAAAGTAAATGGCATACTGTCCTCCCCAGGGTTCACTTCCAGATCTACAGGAATTTCCCAACCAGCAACCGGCAATCCTAACCCCTCCCCCCATGACCTGTTTGGTACTGCAAGGTTTTCTTTTTGTTTCATACACTGATAAATATGAACAAGAGACTGCTGGGAGCAGTGTACTAACTTCTTAATAGAATGCATGAATGACCTGTTACCAGAGTAAATTTTAAAAGCTTTCTGTGTAAATAACAGACAGCCTAGAGGTAATGACTTTTACCTGGGGACCTCTTTTTGCATTACACTCATTTGCCCTTCCTTTAATTTCACAGAATTTTTTTTAACCATTATTCCTTTTCCATTCTCCTCCCTATTACATTTCCATGACTCTTCTACTATCCTTGTACTCTGTTTTCAAATTAATAATTTTCAGTTTCTGTTCCAATGGTTGGATCCAATGGAAATATTTGCAGACGGCATTGGTAGAGTGCCCTAACTCCCTTGCTGTTTATCCCAAAAAGTTTCTGACTGCAGATGGATCTTTAAGAACACTATAGTGGTGTGCATTAACAAACAGGGCAGTGGAAGTGAGTCTACCCAGTTCTCCTTCCTCTCTGCAGTGTCATGAATTCTGCTTACAAAAGTTACACTGCCATCAGAGATTATTTCTGTGACATACAGAAGGATGTTGGGTGAAAGGGAGCTAGAGAAAGAAAGATCCATTCCACCTATTCCTCCAGCAAATTGTTCCACTGGATCCAACCTTAAGTACTTCTAAAAATTTTTAGGTCCATCTAGTTTTTGTTGTAGTCAAGCCAGCAACATTAATTTGATTATTTAGGAAAACCATGGACCCAATGAATTGGCCATGACATTTTAAGAAAAATGTTCAGCATAGTGTAGAGGTTAGGCTGTCAAACTAGGTTTGAATTTCCACTCTGCCATGGAAACTTACAGGGTGATCTTAGGCCAGTCTCTCTAAGCCTCACCTACAGGGTTATTGTGAGGCTAAAATGAAGGAGCTGAGAGTAATGTAAACCACTTTGGATCTGCACTAGGGAGAAAAGGAGGGTATAAATATAGATTTTAATACCAGTTATTAAAGCTGTAGATTGTTATTAAAGCTGTAGATAGAAAGTGCTATCTTAAAAAGTGCATTCTACTTTCTCCTGTACATTGAAGGAAATTTTTAAGATGGTGCCTGCTGAAACATACTTATTTTAGGCTTTTTTCAGGTTTTACTTTAGCCATAAGCGGGTATATGCAGAAGTAACTAAGTAATCAATAGATCAAGAAAACTAATTTAAATCTCATGCAATAACTGAGTAAGAGGGACCTAATTGTAATGTATGTACATTACAATTATAGGGGACAGTGTCTTTGAATAATCCAGATCACCATCCTGCTCCAGTAAGACAGACCTGATGCCATGATGTAATACCCATGCAGATTCAACTGAATCATCTGGATGCATATTTGATGCTGGTGGGTACAGACCCCTGCATCTGAGATCAACAGGTGTGAAACATGTTCAGTTGCCCTAGACTACAGTGAGAGTAGTTCAGTCTTTGCAATTAAAATCATAACAAAATTAGACCTTAATTATATATGAAATGCAAAACTATGCCTATAAGATTGTAGGCTTTGAAAATCTTATGCCAGAGCAAAACTATATACATAATTGAATAGTTAACTATAAAAGTTTAAACTGCCATGTTTGGAAGAAGTGAGCAGTGACTCACAAAACTTCATAGCCTGCCACAGATGCTGTTAGTCTTTAAGGTGTTAATAGACTATTGCTCTTTTCTTCTGCTACAGACAAACTAACCTGACTACCCATTTTGATTTAATCAGGGTTTTTTTTTATTATTTGCTATGTCAGAAAGATACACTTTTTACACACCATCATAACTTACACTTGTACTAAACTACCCCTGCACAGAAGTGTTAATGCAAATAAATTTGGTGGAAACCTCAATAGATCTACTCAGGAGTAAATCCCACTTTCTTCCAAGAGGCCTACTAACAGGAAATTATTCATAATTTTTGCAATCTTCATCTAACTACCATGTCTCTCTTTTCAGACTTTGAAAACATATTCTGAACTTCCTGTCACAAATACCTTCTAGTCTTCTGCTATTTCCTGTCAACTGTTTCAACTGTTTTAGAGGCTTTAGAAGGGGAACATCTCATCTGATGCAGTGCTTGACGCTTTCACCTTTCATAAGGACGTATAGGGTTATTTTCAAAGGCCCTGCTTTGGGTACTGCCATCTGAAGATAATCATGAGGCAAACCAAGAAAGGGCCTTCCTGTTTGCGGGGCTGAAACTCTGGAACTCCCTCCCTGAGTTGATTCTCCCTCAGTTATTTTTACCAAATTGTCAGTTAGCACTGCAAGTCTGTACATACTTACTTTGGTTTAAGTCCCATTAGATAAAGTGGGGATTACTTCTGACCCGGCAAGTATAGTATTTTACTGTAAATGTTGCAGATCTAATTACATGAAAATTAAATGTTAGTTGAAGTACCAGGGATGGCAACTGAAAACAATGAGATGAAAGCAGACTCTATCCAGTTTGCACACTAGAAATGCATGAAAAATTGCCCTGGAGCTTCCCAGTGTCTATTTCATGAATTCACAAATGTTTCTGGTTCTCAAAATGTGGTTATAGTTATGACTGCATCCTTCTGCTACCCAATCCTTCATATTATCTTCCATTGGAAAAGGTAGCATTTAATAAATGGCAGAACTGTACTTCAGTGTGATTGAAAATGTTTTCTTTTTGTGACTCATCAGAGTTTGCTTCTAAACAAGTGTATCACATGTCAGAAATGTGTCAGTGTCATATTAGGCTCTTGCTTTAGCTGAATACATTTATGTTCCGAATACGCTTACAATTTTAGATCCTTGGAATTAGTGTATCCAGGAACTGTGGCACAGACAGAAAAATGGGCATGCCTCCATTACGTTGCCTTGCCTGAAAGGGTAAATACATCTACTACGATCTGGACTGCATTTTGCTTACTTCTCTTCTTAACAAAACCATGAAGATAGATATGTTACTGGAATTCAACCACTGATGTTTGTTGCATGCAAATTTCAATTAAAATTTCAACATATTCCTAGAAAACCCTTTCTGCCTTTGCCGTAATACTAGAACTCAGGGTTATGCAATGAAACTGGTAAATAGATTTAGGGCAGACAAATCCACCTCCCTCCCTCAGTCCCCATGTACATATAATAAACTTATGGAATTCACTTCCATGGGATACAGGATTGCTGACTTTAAGAGGAAACTAGAGAAATTATTTGATTATAGCAATGATGGCAAGATGAAACCTCAATATTTAGAGATAGTATATATTTGACATTAGTTGCTGGGGACAACAGCAGGGAAAGGCTGTTACTTCCTGTGGGTTAAAAACAACATCAACAACAAAACCCACAAACCACCCCAGGCGTCTGCAGTTGCAGCCATATGACATAAATGTTTATTTTGTACTCTGTGCATGCCCAGAGGCTAAGCTAAACCTAACTTCCCAGGCAGGCAAAAGATTTTAGGTGAGCAGGATGACAATTCAGACATTGATAAGAGGTAGACATCAGAATAAAACAATCTCTGTTCTTTGTGAGTTAGCGTGAGTTAGCTCACAGATTTTTAGCCTCCAGCTCACATTTTTGTCTCGGCTCAGGAAGGATGACCCCAGAGCACACTAATTGATGCAGTAGCTCACAACTTTAATGCCAGTAGCTCACCAAGTAAAATGTTTGCTCACAAGACTCTGCAGCTTAGAGGGAACATTGGTTCTGATCTGTTGGCCTTGTCTGGCCCCAACACAAAAAGATAGCCAAGCCCCAGACAAAAGAGGGGCCGGTATATCACACCAGTGTGTAGTGGCACAAAACCCACTCTGATCCTGCATAATCATATGGTCAGGATTAATCTGAGAGGATTGTTGCAAAGATGGATGAGCAAAGATTATAATTTTACAAAGGGAAACAAACAGAAATGCCCTATTAAAGGTAAAGGTCTGTGCAAGCACCAGTCATTTCCAACTCTGGGGTGATGTTTTCACAGTGTTTTCATGGCAGACTTGTTTGAGGTGGTTTGCCATTGCCTTCCCCAGTCATTTACACTTTACCCCCAGCAAGCTGGGTACTCATTTTACCGACCTCAGAAGGATGGAAGGCTGAGTCAACCATGAGCCAGCTACCTGAACCCAGCTTCAGTTTGTGAGCAGAGCTTGGACTGCAGTACTGCAGCTTTACCACTCTGCACCATGGGACTCCTGTGCCCTATTATCAAGCCACATTTCATTTTCACATGCTTGTCTGATGCTTTTAAGGATTCGGGAAAGGCCTTCTGTTTATTTTATTAGCTGTTTTTCTACTAAAACTTTCAAAGCAGCATAAGAAAACCAGATAACTGTAAATAAAAAACATTAACATTCATAAGCCAGCTGGCGCTCAGGCATGCTGGACAGCTTTAGGATAACAGACATGCTGCTTCCATGGAAGTAGTGCTATTCACACAGGAAGTCTTATGACCTAAACCAAATAGTCTACAACCTCTATTTTAAATACATTATAATGAAGAAAGTACCGCTGTAATCAATTGGATTCACTTCCACATTACATAATTTAGACAGTACATAATTTAGACTGGAAGACATGCACCCCATCCAACACAAATGCTACTCCTTTTTAAACATAAGCTAACTAGTGGTGTTGATGCCAGGCTTTGAACAGTAGCCACAGTTGTCTTCTATATTGTATTACAAAACTTAACACTACAGCTTAACCCATTATACATAGACATAGCTTTGTTAAAAGAAAACACAGCTGGCAAGCAGCATTAAATGTGTTTTCTAGTTGACAGCTTAAGCCAAAATGTGTTGCTGTAATTAAAAAAAAAACTGGTATGACTAGAATTAATGTTTGGTTAAGTTTTCATTTGGCAGTAGATTAATTTCCCAGTTTACAGGCTACAAAAAGTGAAATAAGAGTCAATGTTTTTTTAGAAACACATCTAATTTATCCAGTTTCTCATGACAACTTCTTTGTGTCCCTGTATAGTTTGAACAAATGTGAGTTATGGTCTCTCGTTATCACTGAGTCAAGTCAACAGGGAAATAAAACTACTGACAGGAGTGGGATTCATCAAAGAGAATGCTGAATGTCCCAACTCCTCTGTTGGAGAAGGGCTAGTGGGGAACATGAGGTTTAATCCTTTGGTTTCAGTGGAATCTTTTCTCAACTCTTTCCCCTTTCAGAGGCCTTTTTTTCTGAATCTGTTCCTCCTTCCACCCCACTGGAGATCCAGAGAAGAGGTGATGCAGTTTCTGCTCCTCTAGGGTGCTGTTATCACAGATGTTCACTCAAATGAGGAAGAAGAAGACTGCTAAACTAGTAAGCCCATGCATGCCACTATACTGCTTGTTTCTACAAACCAATGAAATTATTTCAATACACAAAGTAACATGGGACACAATCGTTTGTGTGTGTGGGTGTAGTAATCCAATATATCCAAGATCTTCCATCACTGAAGTGCTTAACGTGCTTTGGTTTTTGCACCATCTCCCTGGACATAATTACAAAGATGCCTATGCTGGAATAGAGCCCTTTACTAAACTTTGCAAGTCACACTGTGGTTATAGCCCAGGCTCCTAGATGTGAGCTTTGCTATTACATGCACATGCACACAGACACCAAAAAGGATCCAGGGGTCTTAGTAGAACATACACTGAACAGGAGTCAGCAGTGTGATGCAGTAGCTAAAAAGGCAAATGGGATTTTGGTCTGTATCAACAAAGGTATAGTGTCCGGATCATGCAAAGTGATGGTATCACTTTACTCTGCTCTAGTTAGACCTCACCTAGAGTATTGTGTTGTTTTGGGCACCCTAATTTAAGGATATAGACAAGCTGGATCATGCCAAGAGAAAGGCAACTAAGATGGTGTCAGTCCTTAGTTTTTGCAGTCCTTTTTTACAGGCCCACAGAACTGCTCATCACCCCTTTGGGGTCAGGAAACAATTTTCTTCAAGCCAATTTGTCCAGGTATCCTAGAGGGTAGGGTTTTTTGCTATCTTCTGGGCATGGAGCAGGGGTGACTGGGGGCATGAGGGAGAGAGGTATCTGTGGATTTCCTGTGTTGTGCAGAGGGTTGGACTAGCTGACCATGGAGGTATCTTCTAATTCTATGTTTCGATCTGCTTGCTTACTTCAAAAGTTTATAAAATTACTTCTGGAACTTAAAATGTAGAAAATAGCTCAAATTTTAAATACGACAGTAACAAATGTCAAGATCAGGCTCTTACAGGTTGTTTACATTTCCAAGAGGTACATATGTGTATGCAGTTGTGTAGGTGAATCCCAACAGTAATCAACACTTGGTATTTGCACATTCTGCTAACTGGCCCACCTATGTCCCCAGCCAGCCGCAAGAAGAAGTGACGGTGGCTCCTAGTCCTGTTCACTGAGGCAGTGGACTCCAGAAGGCATTCGTTCTATGGCTTATTTGGACTGCTGTCCATACTGACAAGCCAGTGTGTCCCTGAGAGATGTTAAAAGGTTCTCATTGATCCTTTTCCCCCCAAGAGACTATAAAGACCTGGATATGGTGCTGCCAAATATAATGTGTCAATCGAGTGATCACAGATATGGCCAAGACCAACTTCCTTGATGGCCTTCGTGACTTATTCTTGACAGCACATAACAGAAACTGCTGCTGGCCACACTCATAGTCACTGTGTGTGTGGCCCAGAATGTGCAATATGGCTTCTAACCTTTGTATATATACAGAAGTTTGGGAGAGAGATTGGTAAAATATTGTGCAATTTATTTAGCTCTGAAGATTTTTTTGTTGCCGTCTCATATTCAGATTTATCTCTACAAGCATAAAAAAGGAATAAATAAAATATTAGGATACCAATACTTCTGTCCCATAGCAAAGTCATAGTGAGTTCAACTTTCAAATGTTATTAGTTAATGCAGTGGCATTTCATTTATGGATTCAAGAGCATATATGATACATTTAAACTTTAGTGCTGTTGTGAGGATCAATATGACTTGCAAAGTACTTTGTAAATAAATTGCAGTGAATTACAAATTACAGTGACTAGTATATGATGTAATAACACTAGCCTTTACCAATAATTTACCAAAATTCAGGTCTTTATCAAACAAGATGAAAGGAGGGGGTGGTAACATTAACAAAAATATTGCTTTAATTCTACACGGTGCCTCTGAGCACGTCAAAATATCATTAAGGAACTACAGTTTCTGCAATTACATCCACTTTATTGAATATAATCTGAAATCAGACAGCTACAGCTGTGAACACACAATCTTTAAAACAGGCAAACTCACTTGCATTTCAAGGAAATAAGGAAAAAATTCTACATTGTAGAAAGTAGTCATAATTGCCCCTATCCACGTTCAGGCATGGAATGGTAACCACAACTGCAAGACTGCAGTCTAGGAATTTATATAGCCTCACTCAAGGGAGGCTTATTATAGGCAATAATTTGGACCTAGAATAAAGAGGATGCTTTTGGTACTCAAGCTAAATATGTTGATATATCATCCTAGTGTACAAAAGACCCACTGGGCCTTCATAAAAGATAGTGAAGTGCTTCTTTCTGCAACCCAGTTCTGAATTTCTTTTGGAACAAGATTCCTTTTACTGGATTACTATATGTAGTACAGTACTATGCATAGAAGGGAGATAATCATGGCTCAGTGTAAAGAGACCAAAGCTTGTTCATTCTCCAGTTCAATGTATCTAGATGTCTCACAACCTGATCCTAAACATATCTGCTTAGAAGTCAGCCACATGGATTGTCCAATGGGACAGCAATCTTAAACACACTTCTTAGTAAATATGAATAAGGGCCTACACTCAAACAGAGTTACTCAATGAAATTTTCAAAAAAGGACACTCTGAAACAATATTGTGAAATAAAGAACATCTTCTAAGGTGGCATGACGTTATACTATAAAGAAAAATGAGCTAGTTATATATCTGTTGAAAAATTGAAATACAAATTGAAAAATGCATCAAAAGAGAGCACCAAATATATCTAAAATCTAGCAGTCAGCCCATTCCCTAGCAACCATCAACAACCTCTCCTATGCTAGAATGTGTACTACCTGAAGATTCATGTCCTGAGATCTGTGGTCTGTTGTGATGCACAGAATTCAGATGCCTATCATCACCTATTTTTCTCTGTTTTAGTAAAACTGAAGAACACTGGATTTGCACACAGATATTGTACTTTCATGGTACTCAAAGCACGTTATCTAGCCACTGGACAAACATGCATTCTCCCTCCCATAGAATCATAGAGTTGGAAAGGACCTCCATCCAGCTACTGTAGTGGCTGCTTGTGTAATTTCTTCATAGAATACAACTGCACAACCCTTGTGGACTCATTAGAAAATGCCTCTTACATTACCAAAAATGAGTGGAAAGACCTGTTGCTTCCACCACTACAGCCACACAGAAGTGATCTTCAAGGGCAGCCACATCACTAACAAAACATTCCAACTTAGTCTTTGAACATGAAAATCTATTGGTACTGAGAATGCAAACCTATTTCAACTTGTCAAGTCCCAACTAAATTTGATTGTGGCAGGTTTGACTCAAGAACATGTTAAGTAGGGAGCAGAGGGCAGAAGGACCTATATTAAGAACAAAATAGGTGATATTCTCTGCCACAGCCTACTTTCCTGCAGTATGTCTTCCCAGGCAGTTTTCTCAACTGGCTCAGAGACTGATCTTTCTGAAGAAACACCAACATTACTGTGAACTTGTGCTTTGATTGTGGAACACTATGTGTTCTTCCCCTCTTCCATAGACTATCATAATTAGCATTTTGACAGCAACTTACATGACACTTTTCTGCCGCAGAATGCTCAGGGCTTTCATCAAAATCATAACATAGGTTTTCTGGTGACAGAGCAGAAGATATATTTATACCTGATATTGATAATCTTTCAAGTATTCTTTTAGTCTTGTTGGTAAGGGAAGTTCCTGGATCTCTTTTGTGTACCCGTTAATAGTTATTCTACAACGGTGCTGCAGAGAAGGGGCTGAATGGTAGAGGGGTTTATTCAAATAAAGATGAACTGTTCCATTACAAGGCATCTCTGTGGCAGTACTTCTGTCCTGGCACATAAGAACATAGTATTCAATCAGGTGGACCACACTGTTGAACTGTCGGAGCCTTGATCGGACACAGATGATAGAATCCAGTCTGAATTTCCCATCTTGAAATTCTATACGTAGATTGGTCGGTCCCGCTGATGTTTTGACTGAAATAGTAAGCAGATACTCTGAGTGTGAGCTGTCTCTGACCAAGAAAGTCCCTTCAGAAGTATCTTGTAATCTTTCTTTGGCTTCTGCAACACTCATGTTACCCCAGTACCATCCTGATACAGAGAGGAAAACAAAAGTTATTCAGGGATCTTTACAATTTTTTTTAACATGTGCAGATTATACCAGAAAAAGTAGAGTGAAACTGGTTGCATTGAAGAATTTTGGGGGTAAGTCACTGTGAGACTCCAGAGTTGAGTTCAAACCCCTGCTGAGTCATTTACTGGATAACCATGATCAACCCTGTTTCACAATGTGTGAGCTTCCTATCTATAAAATGGGAATAAAAGTGTCCTCTCTGAAGACAAAACACAATGATTTGCTATTTAAGACTCAGATCCTAAATAGTCATTTAAGAGCAAGCCCAATTAAATTCTGTGGAACTGTACAAATGCTATATGTTACAGCCCATCCCATACTTAAAAGTTTCTTATTTTAACCTACATTAATCACAAAGTATTCCAGCAAAGCTCTGACTCCTTTAAAACACCTTTAAAAAGCTGTTTTAGCAAGGTTTTACAGAGAAATACAAAAGTAATTATAGTGGGGTAGCTGTGTTCATCTACAGTAACAAAACAAAACAGCAATCAAAGCAACACCTTAAAAGACTAAACTACATTTAGTCTAGTTAAGAAACGATATGAGACAACTTTTTCAGATGCTACAAAGTAATTACCAGCCCAAGAAGATACTGGTGCTTTGATTATTTCATAGAAAACAAGTCACAGTAAATCACATTTACGTTTTGGCAACTTCAAATGTTTAAAATGACATTTCCTCCTACATCTGTAGCAAATTTTTCCACTTAATGGAAGACGTTTTGCTTTTCTAGTTAAAAGTAGATCTGTTTGTTTGTGAAGCTCACTCAATGCAATTACTACCGTGGTTGTAATAGCAAAATTCTAGCTACCAAGCACTGAACTAATTTCTTCCCAACGCAAAGCATCCCTTTGGAGCGCTATCCTGAGAAGAAGAAAAACAAACTGTTTCCAAAGCTCCGTTCTGTTTTCCTAGAAAGACTTCCGCAATTCTCGGTCTGAGAAGTCTGCCTCAAATTTCTAACCGTTTAATTTGAAACCATTTAAAGCCATCCCAGTCTATGATCAACACAGAGTTCCCCCCTCTCCATCTGAAGTTTCTAAGCCAGGCGCTGTTTCCATGTTGTATGTAAACCATGTAAGTTTACGGCTCGTCTGAATGGTTCGTTTTCATAAAGCGCCCAATTGGCTTTGTGCCTCTTTCCGTTCCTTTTTGAGGTCAAGAAATCCTCCTGACGTCCCGGAGCCCCTCCAAGGCAGGGCAGGGCAAGGCAAGGCACGAAGGTCGAGAAGGCGCCCGCGTCGAGCAGAGGACAGCTCCGCGGCGCCTGAGGGAATGCGGCTTCAGGTGCTGCTGCAACCGTGGGAGCTCCTCCGCGGGGTACTGTGGCCCGGCACCTCCGCCCAGCAGCCTCCCTTCCCTTCCCTTCCCTTCTCAGGGTGACCCTGGAGCGGCCGCCCTTCTCTTCCCGCTTCAGCCCCGCGCGCTAGGCGTCCTCCTCTCCGGCATCCGCGTCTTGAAGAAGAGTTTCTCTTCGAGCCGCCGGCAACCCAAAGCCTCCAGCGCTCGAGAGGCTTCTCCTTCCTTCCCCCGGCCCGGGGCTGGCTTACCTGAGCGTCTCAGCTCCCGCATGGCAGCGTCCAGGCGGTCCGCCTCGGCGGGCTCGGCCGCAGCCCCCCCAGTCCGCTCGGTTCCATCCGAGGATTGGGCCGAGGAGCGCAGGGTCATCGGGGGGCAGAGCCGGGAGCACCTTGTCCTTAGCGCAGGCCCTGGCGGCCGTCCCAGCCCATGGGGAGAGCCTGCCCGCAGCCGCCACCTGCAAGCCCACAGCGGGGGGGGGGGGGGGGGTCAGGCGAGCCTCGCGGGCGGCGCCGGGGTTACTTGCGGGGCATCCCCGCCGACGGCGCCAATCTCCGCTCCTTGCCCCGGGGAAGGAGTTTCGTCTCCTGCCCGCCCGCTCGCTCGCCACCTGGCCCGGCAGCAGCTGCAGCCCCAGCCGCTGCCTTGGTTGCCTGCAAGGGACGGCGCTTTCCGAGCGGGCGGGCGGGCGGGCGGGCTGCTGTCGGCGGGAGGGGGCCGTGCGCACCAGCCCCGCCACGCTTACCTTGGCCTCCCCCCTCCCCCCCCAGGGCTCCGAGGGACCGGGCGGGGCTGTGTCGCCTTGCCTTGGCGCTGGCTGGGCTGGGTTGCGAAGCCAAAAGAAGCAGGAAGCAGCGGCAGTCCGCCCGGCTCGCGCTCTTGCTCTCCGCACGAAAGACGATCTCAGGTTTATTATTCGATTACTCGTGAGGGCAGGAAATACTCATGTGACGCGGTGGCGCCGAACAAACAGAGCCAGCAAACAGTCCCGGCTGGCAGGCAGGAGCCACCGACTAGCGCTTGATGGAGCGGCGGGGGGCGGGGGGGGCGAGCGCCGCATGCTCTGGGGTAGCCCGCTTTGTTTTGCTTTGCACCGGAGCCGCTGCAGGAATGAATCCCGCAATTGCTGCTTGTTCGCCACAGGCGACCCATTGAATGGGCAGTGAGGGAGGGCGGGAGGAAGGAGGCTTCTGGAGCTATAAACGTGTCAAGGCGGGGGGGGGGGGGGGAAGAAACGCAAAGGCCGCTTTCCAAGAACTTTCCAGGAACCGCGTCACGTGACGCTCCGGTGCGGCAGCGCCTCGCCTTGAAATGGGGCCTGAGCGAGCAGCCGCTCCCGAGTGGCTCTTCTGCCCCCCCCCCCCCAGCCGCCGCCGCCGCCCCTTCTCTTTCTTCGCAAAAGGGGTGGAGGAGGGAGCTGGTGCGGTTGCAAAATAAACGGCCGCCGTCCTGAATCGGAGCCCAGGCTGCCCGCTTGCCTCCCTCCTTTCCGAAAAGCCTCCGGGAAGCAGCCTCGCCTAGCCTGCCCGGGCTTCTGCTTGGAGGTTGCCACTGCGAAGGAATTGCGGTCGTGGGGGGAGGGTTGTTCCCTTGTGTGTTGGAAGGTGGAGTGGGGGGGGGGGGAGAGGAGTGCTTTCTGTTTTGGGGCTCAATCTAATGGCAGTCGTGGCATGGTTTCGACTTAGTGGGAAATAATGTACAGCCAATATATAAGTCGCCACACACACACGTGTTGTTCGTGCACACACTTGCTGCTTTTTATTGTGTGCAGTTTTCCGTGTAAGCCATGATTGGTGGTGGGGTTATCTTTCCGGAGCGTGTGTGCAAATTGGACGTGCCAGATTTTTTAAATGTGCATTTGGCGTGTGTGCAAGATAATGATCGACAACTGAATTGTGTGAAGAGCTTTCCTTCCAGAAAAAGCAACCTGTGACGTGGTGGCATCACGCCGGTACACGTGGATGATTCTTGCCCTGGATATATTCTCTTTTGTCTCTCTTTCTGCCCTCCAGTTCAGATTTGCATATGGATATTATGCCAGCCTCCGGGTGGGACCTGGAACTGGCAACTGTAATGTGAAAGTCAGTGGCAAATTGACATTGGTGAGAGAAGAAGGGTGGGCTTGTGCTACCTAAAGCACTTTTTGGCATACTCGATTATCCTGGAAAGTCTTGTATTTGGGGAAACTGATTACCGTTTGTAGTGGTTAAAGCTGCATCTTAGGCACATTTGTGCATGGAATTGTGCTGAATAAGTGGAATGAGGTTGCAATCCTAGCAACACTTTCCTGGGGTTAAACTCCATCGACTAAAATGGACTTCAAAGTAGGCTTGTTTAGGATTGCTCCCTGATTATATCATCCACTTCCTTTCTTTGAACAAAATGAGTTTACCTTGTAACCAGCGTAAAAGGAGGGCAGGATGCACAGTCATGGCCTCTTTTAGGGGTGCACACACTACTTAATGTGTGTGGACTGGGAAACGTAGTTCCTACAAACTGACAAAGATTTTTTAAAAAAAAATAAAAGAAAAAAGGTTATACATTACATGGCAACAACTAATGGTTTGGATTTATGACAGTGTTAAAATAATGGTAGCGATAAGGTCACTTTCAAGTTATGGACATAATGGGATAGTGTGCATTGTTATTTTTAAAGGAAACGCATTTTGCTATTAAATAAACCTACATAACTCTGGATCAAAACAATGGGATCAAATTGGTTTCTGGAACGGATTGGATTTAATGTGGTCTAGTTGAAAAGGCTTTTATTTTTCCATCTGACCACCTGATTCATCCTGAAATAACTCTGCAGTGTATTCTGAGACAAAACAATCATTATTAAAGATTTGTCATATTAAAGTTATGCCTTTGTCTACTTTGCATATTAATGACTTTCCAATATAAACTGAATCTTCATGCTGCTGCAAAACTGGTTTCATAATTCTTTGTTTTTTTGTTTAAAAACAAAGCTTATATAATAGCTTTTTATTAGGACCAACCAGAATATAATATAGCTTTTTATTAGGACCAACCAGAATGACACAAAACATAAAGCTGGAAGCCGTAGACAATAAGGACTATTGCCCCTGTACTCTCAATTGCAGTGTTTTAACATAAGAACACAAGAGAAGCCATGTTGGATCAGGCCAATGGCCCATCCAGTCCAACACTGTCACACTGGCCAAAAAACCCAAGTGCCATCAAGAGGTCCAGCAGTGGGGCTAGAAGCCCTTCCACTGCTCCCCCCCCAAGCACAAGAATTTCTTCCCCATTTTTTTTTTGTACAAACATCCAGTGAAATGTAATTGCGCACCAATCTGTGATTTGAGGTGGGGGTGGGGTTAATGAAAGATGTTACATGTCTTGTATTTGGAACTTTTCTGCAGATTGACATGACTATAGCCTTTGTCTACATTTGGTTTTAATGAATAGCTCTAGCTACTGGCTTAGAAAATGATTATAGCATTAAACAGGATTAATACTTCAGATGGCAAACAGGGTTGCCAGATTCCAGGTGGGACAGCAACAAAAGTGAGAATCACAGATGAGATGGCAACAAAGGCAATGCCTCCGTGTACAAAAGGTCTCAATAAAATACAAATGTGGTTGTAGCAAAAAAAATCATATTTTATATCAAATAACAATAATAATTTACACTCAAAATGGCAAAAATCCAAAAACACTCTTAACATCCATGAAACAAGCACAGTATGGAATGAACACTCTCGACCTTCCAAATCCTCCAGGTAAGTTGTATATTGTGAAGCAGTCACTTGGTACTTGTGTCTAGATGGAAACTTCCATTCCAACCCATGTCAATGTCAACTCCACTTAGGACAGAGGTCCAGCTTCATCCAAATACTGCTTGGCTTGATCCCAGAAGCAGCTAACAAGTATCTCTGGCATATTAGGAACCCATTTCGCTGTATGCTGTGTCTGATAACCTTTGGGAAGAATACAGAGTTGAATGTTTCTGGTTGGGGAAATGTCTCCACTATGATGTTTTTGTTGGTATTTTCTGATTTAGCAGGATTGAGTGGCAGCGCTATAACTTACATGCTTGTGACTAGGACTAGAGTTTGAACATAGTGCACTATTAATTTTTTTATCTCTGCCTCTAACTTTTGGGCCCCTCTTAATCTGGTTGGGATACTCTGGAAGACTAATTGCATGTATAGAGGTGCACCCATGTGTTTGTGGGAAGCCAGTAGCTTTTCTGTTTAGGCTGAGGGGTCTCCAAAGGGCAGGTAGTGATAACAATGCCTAAACCAGCTGCTGGCAATGGAGGAGGAAACCTCTGCAGGATCCCCCTCCCTTTACTCTTCTTGAGGTTATGTCCTTATATCTCCCTTGAGGCAGTAGGCTCCACCTACCTCAGGATTCTATTCCACACTAGAATTTCATGCGCTCTGAATGGGTCCCTCCAGCCCCATACCTTAAGCTCTTGGAGCACTGTGAGTTTGAGGCTGGTGTCACTCAGCGTCGTTCTTTGTTTTCATGAGTAATTCATTCTTGAAAATTACAAAACCAAGGGGTTTTTTTGTGTGGAAAAGACTCCCCCCCCATCCCCTCTCTAAAGTTGTAAGTACTTTTAAGCATTTCAAAAAATGGATTATTATTTTTTTAAAAGCTTCTGTGGCCAGTACACTTTTGGTCCATTCTTGGACTATTAAGCATTTTACTATTAAAGTTTACATCAAATGTTGAAAAAGTAGAAAGAATATGGGGAGAGGAAAAATGGACGAAAGATCTAGCAGTGAGTCACAGATTTGCAAATAACAGGTTTAGAGCTCTCTTAGTAAGATGTACCTTCTTGTATTGGGAATAAAAACTTGTCCCAGTTCATTATGAAAATGAAGGCTCCGTGTAGCGTTTCATGTGATGCAATGGGAAATATGATAGGAATCCTTTTTGAAGCCAGTTTGGTGTTGTGAATAGCTCTTGTGTGCAAAACAGGTGCTCTACCAATGAGCCAAGGCCCATTCCCACTTGTTCTTAGGAAAGTTGCTTTCTTTTAGCCTAACTTGTTCCACAGGCTTGTGCAAGAAGAAAAATTAGAGTATTTCAAATTCACTCATTTGTAATGCTGCCTTGAGCTCTTGAAGCCTGGGCAGGATGCATATTTGATGCAAATATTTTCAGACTCTTCTTGAAATGCTGTGATTGTTTTTTTACTCATTCCTGAGAATTATGCCAAATTTATTGGCAGTAAATTCTGTGTTCTTCAGTTGTACTAAAACAGAGTGGACTTGGTCTTAGGGGCAGTGCAATACTTCATTGTTTGTGGGTATAGGCCAAGCTTTAGGGTTCCCAATGTCCAGGTGGGGAATTACAACTGATCTTCAGACCACAGTGATTATTTCCTCTGGAGTAAATGGCAGTATCAGAAGGTAGACTCTGTAGCATTGCACTTCCCCACTGAGTTTCCTCTGCTCCCCAAACTCTGCTCTCCAAAAGCAACACCCCCAAATCTCCAGGAACTTCCCAGGCTGGAGCTGGCCATCATAATACCACTTGGAGACCTGAGACTGCTAACATGAGTGCAACACAGTTTGCATCTAGCACTGGAAATGGATTTCTAAACACTCAAGATCGGGGGTTTCCTTAAGGTCTGAATCATAACTGAAGGATTGAGAGCTGCAGACATTTAGACAGGGAATTAAGTGTTGCTGGATGGGTGGGAGAGAGGGAGGAAAATGGCAGGAGACTCTGAAAAGTGGTGAGGGGATGAAGGAAGTACAGGGACGTGCAGGATCTAGGTGGAAGAAGGTGTGTGCTGTTGCATTGGGTGTGACTGGGTGAGTAGGTGAAAACAAATGGTATGGTGTGTAGGTAGCCGGGTGGATGTACCAAGTGAGGTTTCTAGGTGGGGCAGGGAAGACATAGGAAATTTAAATAGGTTAAAAAGAACATTAAATTTGAGGAGACTGGTGCAGTGTTTGCATGTGAGTTGTGCAGAAGTGGGCTGAAAATTCTTGGGTCTGAGTAAGCTGCATCTCCATAACCTCAGTTCCCCTACTTGTGAAATAAGACTCCTGCTGATAGGATACTACTAGAAACCAGGGGTTGTTTTGTAGAAAAATAGGTGGTGGAGCTTATTAGCATAACTAATTAGCATATGCCACCACCCCCCAGCCAAAAGCAACCCGATGCAAGAAAGGAGAGTGCCGGGCGAGCGAGGCCTGCTTGGGCAGGCTAGAGATCCAGCCAGCCCAAGCAGGCCTCGCTCACCTGGGGCTCTCCTTGGTCACTCCCTCCACAGTCAAAAGGCCATCAAGCCACTTGCCACCCAAAATCACATAAGAAGTAGACAAAAGGTGGTGTGGGCTTCTCCAGGGGTTAATGAGGGCTGCTCGGGGTGCGGCAAAGCTCCTGGTGACTGGCTGGCTGGCTGCTCTCCTAATCCAGGGATTGTTACGCAGCTGCATCTACTATTCAATGGACAAAGTAGGTGGGGAGGAAGAGGGGGAACCCTCAGAAAGGTTCAGGTGCTGTGCTCCTGTGAGCTCCTGCTGAATCTGAGGCCTGCTAGTAACATACCTTGCAGGCGTTTTATGATAATTGTAAACAAACGTGGCTTTTACATTAAAAGTTATCCTAATATAAAAAAAGAAAAACATAAATCAAGCCAAAACCTGGAACTTTGGGGGAAGGTGTGCATGTTCTTTCAAAATGTAGTTCAGGACACATTGTCAGGAGACTTTTTTGGGTATCTGTGGTTCCTAGAGGGAAGTGTTTTTGTTTTTAAATGAATGGAATTCTGAGAATTCAGATAATCTGAGTAATTCTTAGAATTCAGGATGTATGTAAACTGCCACTCCTCCAGTTTGAGCCAACACAGCCCCGAAGACTCAGATCCCAGCAGGTGTTGCATGGCAACTCCCATGCAGATCTAGGGCAGGCATTTCTCTGCTAGTGTAACATGCTATTCTGAGGGGGAGAGAAAGGGAGAAAGAAGCACTCCAGTCTGTCTTCTGACTGTTGTTTTCACTGCTTTGGGGGTAAGGGGAATAAAACACAGAAACCAGAATATGTTACACAGATTTCTGTCCCTGGACTTCCATTTGAAGGTAGCACAGGTAGACCCAGTCTAGTCTTTCCAGAGGATTTTGTTTTATTTAAATAATTAATGGTAATCATGGAAAAACATCAAGGATACACGGCAAATTCACACTGCTGATTTTCAGGTACCATTTATTTTTTGTTCATCTTGTGTTGCTCAGAATTAATGAGGGTAATAATGCTGGTAGCAGAAAGGTTGTCAAAAGATAGAGTGATCTTTTCATCATAAATAAATAAATAACATAAAATAAAATTGGATTTATATCCCGCCCTCCACTCCGAAGAGTCTCAGAGCGGCTCACAATCTCCTTTACCTTCCTCCCCCACAACAGACACCCTGTGAGGTGGGTGGGGCTGGAGAGGACTCTCACAGCAGCTGTCTTTTCAAGGACAACCTCTGCCAGGGCTATGGCTGACCCAAGGCCATGCTAGCAGGTACAAGTGGAGGAGTGGGGAGTCAAACCCGGTTCTCCCAGATAAGAGTCCGCACACTTAACCACTACACCAAACTGGCTCTCCATATCATATCATTGCCAGCTGCATATTGTCTTATTCTATATCTTATAATTGTCTCCTTGCATATATCGGGTCAGCAAGCTGCATTTAATCTCTGAGCCAGTTGTGTTTTTACTTTGTTTATGTGTTTTGTTTATGTGAAACGTGCTTTGTTTATGTGAAACATTAAAATAATTTTACTGCCGTTGCACACAACAATACACAACATTGCTGAAAGTCAGGATTGTGACAGAAAGACAGTTAAAGAATTATTTGCCAGGGTCGGATTACATCCTGAGCTGAACATAGAACCCAGTGCACCTGATTCCATCAGCCCGGGGTAAAATTGCATTAGCATAAAACCCAGATGCCATCCACATCTAAAACCAGAAGGTACAATCCCAAGGCAATTGTATAAAATTGAACGGGTTTCCACTCCACTGAATCTTCAAATGCAAAAATATTTAGAGGGCTTTCATCATATAGATTTCATGCTTCAAGAAGGTGCCTTGTGCATTTATAACCAAAGGTATCTTCCCTTTTTAAAAACCAGCTCAGGCTGTGTTGGACTAATCTTTTTCTGTCTCTAGAAGTGATAACCAGGTTGAGGAGTTTCTTCTCTCCCTTTCTTAGAATTGTGTTAGCTGACCCCGCCTTCTTTCTAGGTAGGGATTCGAAAGGGCACCTTTTGTTCTGTATCTGTTAAATGGCATCATAAAGGAATGTAAGTAGGTGGAAACCAAGAAGGAATTGCAGTGGGAGGAAAGCCAGCAAAGGGCTTGTTCATAAACAGTATTTCTCTTCCCTTTTCCCACGACAAATAGATCTTTGAAATAGAGATTGAGCTCTGAGATAACTCTGTTGGAAGCCAAATCTACCTTCCAATGATCAAATAGCTGAAGGAGGATGATAAGATTCAAAGATCCCCATGTAGTCACTCTGGGAGTGGCTGAGGAAAATTATTGATCACCTTGTGTTGGCCGTGCTCACATCCTGCTCAGCTCAAACAGTTTCCGTGCTAGGCCCAGAGTTGTCCCCTGAGTATGGACTTCTGCCACAGGGAATAGGTGTAGTACTGGCAAACTGCACTTGTTTTTATAAATTTGCCTGTAGTTAGTTTGGGGACTTCCAGTCACTGTGGCTTTTCTGTTCTCTTATGCCCCACTCATCTATTCAGGCCCTTAAGATATCCCACTTCAGACATATAGGGAGTAATGTGCGGGGTTAAGAACAACTTCTGTTGGAGCCTGCCTCTTCTGCCTGCCCTGTTACAGAGATCAGTTCTCTGCTAGGGATCTCAGCATCTCTCCCCTTCTACCCTACCCCCACTGCTGCACAAGGGAAAGGGTGGATTGTGTATTTTGGTTTGGAAGTCTGTAAATGTAAAATGAGGATCTGTTTTAGGAAGCAATGTTTTCTGCTTCTATTTCAACCCCCCACATCTATTCCCTAACAACTTCTTATTATTGTTTAAAGTTGTCCATCCCCCCATCCCCTGCAGCCTTTGAGGCTTGCTAACCAGTACAACAAACTCAGCCTTGCTAGCTAGGGTTGCCAGCCTCCAGGTGGGACAGCACACAAGAAAACACTGCATACAATACTTATACACTATATATTCATGCTTTACTTTTTAAATATATCTTTTCTAGCAAATATACTAGCTTGTAACATAAACTGCACTTGAAATAACAAATTGCTTATACCAGCTGCATACACTCCAAAACAAATATCTTAAAGGCTCAGTCCTTCAATAAACAGTCCTTCTAAGAGACAGCTACTCATCCAGTGTACTCTGGTTGATCCAATGGAAGAGAATGAAGCTGTCTTCTAAGTTAACACTGAGGTATTTTGAGCCAAAAGAAGAAAGCCTCTCAACTGGAGGTGCAGGAAATCCTTCAAAGGAGCAGCACACAGCTCTTCAGGTAGAGCACAATGGCAACATGCTGCCTAGGTTTACGTGCATGTTTCTTTTGAAGACACAATTATGTCCAGAAACTTGTGCTACAGCTACAGCTCTATCTGTTTTCAGTTGGCTATTTAATAGGGCTTTATAGAGTCCGTTCTTCCTAAGTTACATAAAGAAGGGTGGGGGAGAGCTGTTTAAAGTTTGAGACATGTGAAAGTTGCTGGAAATAAAGAGTGTCTTGTTATATCGCTTTTATAACAAGGACAGTGTATAATCACAGTTCATTTGTGCGGTTAGACCATGCTGGGTAACATAGGTATATTTTATGAGTCTGTTCCCTGTCTACCTAAAGAAGCTGTTATATAAACTTTTGTTACCTGTGCAGTATATTTTTATAAGTCCATTTCCTAAATCCATCTGCTTGCTAATTATTGCATGGATCTGATCTATGCTGTTAGCCTATTTGTAAACAATCTAGCTTCAAACTTGATTAACAGGTATATCAAGTTTAAACTTCATGCAGATTACAGGAAATAATTTTAGATATGCTTCAGAGAACAAGATTTTGAAGGAAACCTGTTACAGCTTCTGCTAAATTATCTGCAAGTTAGAGAAAGAACAACGGCTGATTGCTTTATTTTTCAATACTTCAAAGATCATGAGATTAATGTTCTGAATCTATTAAAGTTAAAAGTTAGTTTTGCTTGAGGACTGATTGCCTTCTGTTTTTATATATTAATTTCCTATTAAAGGACTGACACCGGTTATTGTTTCATTTTATCTGTTGAGTCATGGAGCCTTTGCCCGTCAGCTCAGTGACAAACTGTTTTGAATTAATGGAATTTATCCTCAAGTAAATGTAGATAGAATTACAGCCCACTTCTACTAAAAGTAAAGTATCTCTAAGGTCATGGAAATCCCTAGGTTTGGGCACAACTAGCCACAAAAGGCTTGGTTATGGTTTGTTGATATCATTCAAGAATATAGATATATTAAAGAATTGGGGTTTTTTCTTTTTGTAGCGCAAATTTGAACTGATCAGATAATGTTCCTATTAAATTGTAACATGATGCAAGCAGCATTTAAGTTGGTCTAATTAGATGCTCATTTATTTGTTTGGACTTTAAATATAAAATCCAAAATTTTGCCTGTTTTCTAATCCACAGGCACATGGTTTACACAGCGTTGTTTTTGTGTGTTACATAACACATACACATTTTTCATTAACAACCTGAACTCAGTGAATAAAGTTCTTGTGTTTCTCAAAAGGAAAGTTTATCTAGCACAAATGGAGACCATTATAATTTTACCTAGATTAGTATTGCTGGCTATATGTGGTAAACAGCAAACTTGGTGGTCCTGTCTCCCCACCCCCTCCTGAGTCAGTTGAATGTGCTTGTGGAGGAGGGCCAGTTTTCTCCGTCTTATCCTCATGGCTGTCGGTCCATGCTGCCCTTTGATGCCGCCTCCTTATCCACTGTTAGTCCATGCTGCTCCCACAACCTTGGCATTTAATTAGCACAACAAGATTGTCTAAAAGAGGGAGTGGGGGAGACCACAGCTTCTGGAGGTGAGATTGCTGTAGGAGGAGCACACTATGCAACTTGGACAGGGAGGAGGACAAATATCCCCTTGCTTGTAATGTTCGGTTCGTACTCAGGGATGGGCGGCTTTCTGCTCAGCTGTCAAGCATACTGGGCAATTGTGCTAGACTCTTTGTGGGCACAGCACAAAGCTTCCTCATGTAGCCCCAGAGATCAGCAACCTCACACTATTGTTCCAATGCCATACTACTGCATTAATAAACAGGAAGAAATCTGCAAACACTGTTTTTTCAGCACAAGACAGTTGATGACTTTCATCCAAAATACACTTTAAGAAATGTGTGTCTGAAGCAGGACTAGTTCTGCCAGCACTAGTGCTTAAATATCTATCTGGCTTGTGTTTACAAAAGTGAAATTTAACATGTCAGCTGCAATACAAGCCAAAGAGGAATGTGATCAGCTGCATGTCTCACTGATTTTGGGCCAGCCACTCAGTTTCTCTGCCTTGTCTCACAGGTTATTGAGAGAGAAAAGTGGAATACCCCCCTCCCCCCGCCACCCCAGTACTGGCAAGAATTTTAAGAAGGGCTGGATACAGATGTAGTTACTGTTCAACGTACAGCATGTTCTTCAAATCAGCAAGGTTATGCAGGGCTTTGGGGGTAGAAAAAGCCCAGCAGGAACTCATTTGCATATTAGGCCACACCTCCTGCTGCCAAGCCAGCCAGAACTGTGTTCCTGCAAGTTCCTGCTCAAAAAAACCTTTGAGGTTATGTGTTACCAAGTTATGGTTTGGCCTTTCATGCTTTGCTGTTATGACCTTCTTTTCGGTGTTTACCTATGTCATTTTTAGTATATATTGAGTAAAGGAACAGTGCTGGATCATGTTAAATACAAATTTTAAAAGCTGAAACAATAATTGCATGCACTGTTGTTATGCCTTCTCCACAAAGACTTGGGTTCTTTCCAGTGTAGTGGCCAGCTGCCCGCCCTGAACACAGTATTCGAGAATAATAGTTCCTAAGTGAAAAATCTGAAATATTTGCAGAGGCTTCTCACTAAAGAAAGCTGGGTTAAAAGATGGTGTCCTGCCCAAGGCTATTTACTGAATAAGGCAAAATTTGAATCTGGAAATTGCACTGTTGGCCTTAAGACACAGTGCAGTTGCTAAGAAGCTGCAGTTCTAGATATTTTTAACTAGAAAGCAAGTATCACTGGGACTTCTTTGCAACTGAATGCAGATTAAGGTGGAAGAATTCTGTCCACATGCTGTCTCCTCTCACCCCTTAGTAGCTGTCAGATGCCAAGGAAAGAATATGCAAGAGGAAGAACTAAATGCAAACAAGCCCTATTCTTTGGTGCAACAATGGACAGCCATCATAAACCAAAGGCATTCTCAATTTATGCCCAGTTCATAATTATTTTACAGAAGGATTATTGTGAATTTTAGATATAAATTCTAGTAGCCATGTTAATATGTGCGGCAGTAACCATAGCTAATGACTTGCAGTTCTAGGTTCTAATTCAAAACTTGTCATTTTTCCTCGTGTGCAGAACTTATGCTAACCCCCTCCTGTGCTGCTCAGTGTTATTCCACTACAGGTATTTGTAGAAGGTACACAGTGCAGTCATTGCTCTCAAGAAATCCACATCCCTGTTCAAACCTAACCTTCCTTTCTTTTACAGCCCCAAATCAATGTAATGGAAAACATTTAATATCAGTAATATATAGCTTATACCTTAGCTTCACTAAGGTCAACCAGTTTGATTTGATTTGCTTGCTCACAAATGCCAACATCCTAAACTTTTTTTAAAAGTATGTTTTCCAAATTGGTCCTGGTTTTAAGCAACCAAAGCTAAGTGCTTTGCTTGTGCAGCAGTGCCCCCTGGTGGTTCACACAATAATACATTGGCCACATATTTTCAAAAGTTGCTTTAACATTCACTTTACTTTCTAGAAGGCATATGTTCATCTGTCTTCACTTTGGCCATGAATATGGTGTTTGTTGGAGTAAAATTAACTAATCCAGTCTCAGCTCTTTCTTGTTGGTCAAGCAAATATAAAGTCTGGGTCATTAAAGCCTCAGGATTCAACATGAGCCTGGCATGTACAAATGTTGAGGTCTGACTGGAATCCCTTTGTCATATTGGGCTGTGGTCTTCATCCCATGGGTCAGGACCATAAGGTGGGGCACAGAGCCTTCTAAAGTTGCCACATATTTGCTGCTAGCTAAGATCAAGGCTTCCATTTCTCTTTGCACATACACAGCGGGGCAGCAGGTGACAAGTTGAGCTCATGAGGCAGGGTATGGCTTGTTGCTTGCAATGGTATGCCTCCTTGTGCACAGCTTGCATTGCCTGCCCTTTGGCTGTCTTGGTTTGCTCCCCCCACTCCTGCTCTTGACCCCAGTGAGATCATCACTCTTGCCATCATGGATGTCAAGTACTCCCAGATCCAGAAATGTTGTCAGGATCTCCTTCAGAAAGGATGAGTCACATGTTGAAGAGCAAGCACAATTATTTGATGTTCCTATTTTCCTGATAGAAATATAAAACTATTTTTTGTTGTTTGAATTACTTTTCCTAACTAGAATTAGTTTTGCTTTCTTCCTGGAAATATTAACAATTTTAAACAGCTTCACAATAATAAGATACATATTTTAAAACTAGAGGTCACCTCACCTTTTCAAAACCAAGTAACTGCTTAAAATGGGCAAACAGCTATAAACAGACAGGCCTATTGTACAGCCTGCTTTGTAAAACACACTATAGCAATATTGCAAGCACTTAAGGAACAAGTGTAAAAGATGTGAAATAATATTTATCACATTGAAATCTGAGATCCTGGAGAGCTGTTGCCAGATATTTACCTTAATGAACTAATGGCTTACTTAGTATAAGTATCTTCTTTGTGTGTGTGTGTGTGTGTGTGTATAGAACAAACACTCTTCTATACACATGCACCCTTTTGATTCTTATTTTTGTGAACCAGGAAAACTGGCTTAAATCCAAAGATCTGCTCAAGCGCATTTTGGGGGACTGTTGAATTCCTCAATGCAGTTAATATTATCTTTAGCAAATGGAGCTGCACAATCCAACCTATCTGTTCTCAGACTGAGTGGTTAGCAAGGCTGTCGGTCATTTGTTTTCATCCTGGCAAGCAGAAATCATGGTCTGAGATTGTTCCATGGAAGGAGGTGCTACTGAAAATGATGGTTGCCTTCTAAATTCATAAATATCTTAATTGTAATTTTCAGAAGTAAATCTTGGGTGTTTTTTCTTTTAACTGAAATTCTAAGGTGCACGTTGGTAGCACTCCACATTTTACCAACAATGATCCTCCAGGGAGTTGTACAGATCTTATACAGATCTCTATATATAAGGCTTGAGGATATCTTGTTTCAATGTATCTAAAGAAGTGCGCACACATGAAAGATTATAAACGGAATTAAACTGTTGGTTTTAAAGGTTCCACTGGACTCAAACTTTGTTATACAGATCTTGTTATTTTTAATAAACTGTTTTTATCTTCAATAAATTAAGCATTTCTTGTACCAAAACTAACAGCAGGGCTTTCCTGTGTGAACTCAACATTTGTCTCTGACAGTAAAAGGCTTAATTAATTGGTTGATTGGGGAATTTAGCATTTAGCAAGAATGGGTAACTTGGGACCATTTTCACTTTTGCATAGCACTACTAATTCCCTCAGAGAACTCTCAAAATGAATGAGACTGTTGCTTAACTTGGAAAGGTTATTTTATTAAAAAGAAAAATAGTAAAATAACAGAATAAATGCACACTGGAAACAAATACACAAGTTTAGCAGAAATACAGGGGCTTGGGGGAATTATAGCTTCCTATCTGGGAGAGGGGCAAGACATCCAGCATCTTGGGTGTGCAGTTTGGATCCAGAAAAACACACACAACTGTGGCCTGGTAGCTGTTTTTATAAGATTAGAGGTGGTGTTCTGAGGTGCATGATTATGGGTTTGATCAAAGGACTGAGAGGTTTCCCGAATTCTGATCAAAAAGGTGTGATGGAATCCTACTGGGTATTTCCTGGAGAATGCATGTCCTGTTGGTGGCTCATACTATCTAATACTTCAAAGTGAATTTCTTTTGGTAACCCAGAGGATTGCCCGGAAATAGGATTCCCAGAGAAATGGTTACACTTTAAAGGAAGTTTGGCCCAGGAAAAGCCCACAGAGGAAAGAGTAGGTGTTTTGAAGAGAAATGTCACTAAAGGAGATTTAGACTTCAAAGAGACAGCGACCATGCTAAAATACTGGGATGTGCTACAATGCCGAAAAGCTGATGCTTACCTGGCCGGACGGGGAGTGGGAAGTGACTTGCATGCTGAAGAGACAGATATCTTGCTTTTGCAACATCCAGGGTCCATGTTTTGTGCAAGCTCCCATGATTATTATGTGTGTTCCTTTCAGGGGACCCTGAGTTGGTTGTATATGTGGATGTAGCAAGCTACCCTCAGATGCAGGGTATAATGGTGGGGTCACACAGGCACACGAAGTTAATCTCAGTGCCTCACATTCTTAGAACAGCTGCTGCCTTACTATGAAAAGGAATGCCACAGGAGGGGCAGCAGTGATGTAATGCATGCAGGAGGCCACTTACTTTTCCAACAATAGAGTGGTTATGGGGTATGCAGGAAAGGAGTTTGGTAAACCATTTCAAGCTCATTCATAAGATAACTGTTTTGGTAGCCCATGCACACTGTATCTGAAACAGAACGTTCTAAAACAAGACTGTCACAAGGGATAGCCATCCCTCTCTCCATTGCCAGCTAAGCTACAATCAGCTCACTGTGTATCTCAGCAATATTACCTGCTCACATGAAACCTTTTCTACAGACCCCACCTGGGAACAACTGCTCATCAGTAAAAACCATGAGTAAATTCTTGGAAACGTGGCTTCACTAGCAGACAACACAAGGTGAACTGTGCAGGACACTGCCTGAAATCCTGACTGGCAGTAGCAGCTTAAATTTTTCTTCACACGCCTCTTCAAGGTCATCTGTGTGTCACTTATTTAATTTCAGTCTCCTAGGAAGTCTGAGGCATCCAGTTCTGTTAGCTGTGCATTTCCTTCTTGACCTCTGGCTCCTGCTTACATCTCACTGCAAAGATGCCTTGAATTTCAGCTCCAGTTTTAACACAACTATTCTGTCAGCTGCAGGATTTGCCCATGTTTTCCAAGAGATCTATTTTAATCAGCCTGCAACCTGTTTGCCCAAATTGTTATTTTCTAAATTAGGCATCAAGACAAATCAATCAACATTCTGCAAAGAATGAAGTCATATGGCAAGTTTTTAGATAGAAAAACATTTTAATGACCGTGTACACGTATAGTCCATCTATTCAGGAATTTTCTTCAATGACAGGAAAGATAAAGCAAGACACACACTCTCCTGTTCACCGATCTTTGGGAGTATTGGTTTTCTTGCGTCTATTATGGTACCTTGAAGGGGAGAAAAAACATTAAAATGAAGATGTCTTGGTATCCTGTCAGATATTAAGGATTTTGGTTTAAAATTGAGAATTTAGAATTATTTGAAACTTTTTACAATTCATCTTGTGCATGACTTTTTTGAACATGTTTTGAATGTTCTACAGATGCCTCCCACCTATTCCAAGAAGTCAAAGCAGAATTAAAGTTTTTTGTCGGTTGTCTCCCTACATGATCTGCTACACAAACCAGTTCATTTGCACCACAATGCCTTGCCTCACTTCAAGCATTTGTCTAGCTGGGGAAAACAATTCTTTTTTGGTCAAGGGCATCTTGAGATTTTCCCAGAAAGGTACTTCATTTGTTACATTTATAATATCACTATCAAAAGTAGAAGCATTCCATCTTAAACTGCACCACTTAAAATCCTTATTGGGTTGCTGAGTGAACCAAAACAGAATGCTCTGACCTGAATGGCCCTGGCTAGCACAATCTCATCTGATCTTGGAAGAAACAGAATCAGCCCTAGTTAGTAGTTGGATGGGAGACCACCAATGAAATCCAGGGTCACCAAACAGAGGCAGGGAATAGAAAACTACCTCTGAACATCTCTTGCCTTGAAAATCCTATGGAATTGCCATAAATCAGCTACAGCTTGATGGCACTTTCTATCACAATATCACTATAACAGTAAAGTATATTACGCCCCCATCTCTGCTGCACAAATAGAAACTTCTAAACAACCCAACATATCCCTGGTCACTCACATTCAGTCAAGACCACCCTGGAAGATGTGATGTAAGCTTGAGAACCCCTGTAATAAAGCACTTATTATACTGTACAGAGTACAAATAAAAATACTACACTTAGTATATTAAATTGTCTCTTCAACACTGTTTCACACATTATGTCTTAAGAAAGCACTTACTGCCCCACTGGATACCAGCGATGTTTTGTGGTATAAAACATTTTACTAAGTTCCTCAATTGTTGGACCTTGATTGTTCTTGAGATCTTCCACTTTAAACTTAGATTTCAGCACTTGATCATGTGTTTCTTCCTTAAAATCCACTGGATCTAGCCGTGGAATTGGCTGTCAAAAAATTACCAAATTCAAAGTTTTAAGAAGTCCACTATTATTCTTTGAAAAAGAAGCCATAAATCTCTACACTCATGGCTACCATGATGAGCAGGTCTGCAGGAATTTAAAACCAGATTGCAAAAAAATTATATACACAAACATGTGCACCAACTGAATCTTACTACCTGGGGACCTGCAAAGAAGCATTAAAACAACAAGTATCTGCTGAGTAAGATCAGAAGTCCAACTATTCTAGCATCAACAGTGAAAACTCCAATGCTTCCAGGAAGACCATGTGCATCTTGGCTACCATTTGCTCCCGCAAATTTGTGTTCAATGGCATACTGCCTCTGAACATACCATGGCTAATAGCTGCTGATATCCTTCTCTTCCTCCCTGAATCTGCCTAAACTTTTAATGCTATCTAAACCAGTGGCCACCCAAATCTAATGGTAATTAATTCATGGCATAAAATAGTTAATGTTCTTAAACTGACTGCCAGCTGATTTCATTGAGTTCTTGTATCTGGGAAAGGAGGAAAGTTCTATTCACATGTCACACAGTGTCCACATTCACAATCCTCTATCATGTTTCTCAGCCAGCTTTTTTTTTTTTGCCAAACGAAAAAAATAAATGTACCTTTATTTTCCAGCACAAGCCCATTTGATTCCTTTTATATAACTCATTCATGCAAAGGGCTAACTCCCAAGAATATATTGGAGAACTAAACTGAAATTAGATTCATTTTCTAGGTAGGATTTCACATACCCTTGTGTGTTCATATGGAATGTCCACTGAAGGGTGATAGCAAACTATAGTCTTTCCATCTGATGTCACACCAAGTTCCACTTTGCTAAAATGAAAGAAAAAAAGTTTCTACTCCTTTGAATGACATTTTCATAGATCTGCTGGATAAATACATTTGAAAAGATGCTGATTATTACATTTATGAAATAACAACCATGTAGATTTTATTGATTCAATATGATAGATAGATAGATGAATTTATTGTCATTGTTCTCAACAAAAAGAGAGCAACGAAATGAGGTGCTCTTCCACAAACATACCAACACATCAAACACACATATTCATAAACCATTTAAATACATCTGAAACCATTAAACCATTAAAACCATTTAAATACATCTAAAACGGATAAACATTCATAAAACCATTAAAACCATTTAAACCATTAAATAAACATTCATATTGATTCAATATACAAATCTTTCAAATAAACTGGAGTGTATATATGAATTCCATGAGTAGTGAAGGTAGAATAAAATGGACAACAGTGTGAGCTGTTTTGGGTACCCACTGGGGCAAAAGGTGGGATATAAATAAAGTAAATAGTAACAATATTCAATGCCAATACATATATTCAATAATAGTGAATGTCTGCAGGTGGATCACAATAGACAGGGCCAAAAGCTGAGAAACAGGCAGGCATGAATTGAGTCCATACAGTAACAGCTATTCTAGTGTTACCCTTGCTAATTGGCAGACGTTTGAACATTGAGTTAAGCCATTCTGATGCAATACATACCAGTTGTAGTCATCCGGAAGAGCTGAATATGTAGATTTATTGCAAGAACAATACATAACCAAGTCTGAGGGGTAAAACACAAGAGCTGAGTAAAGTGTATAAACTGTATAAGCACAGCAGAGTATTATGTGTACTTGTTTTCAATACAATGGGTATTATCAAATGATCATCATCTAACCGAGGGACTAGTGCACATGTTCACGCTGAAGCATTATCTCCCTTCTCAAAGTCACCCTTTCCACTGTGCTTTGAAAGAAAAACAGACAGAATGCACACAAATAATTGTAGAGATGACTGTGTCCTTATTCTGAAGGACAGTTAAGAACTACTTTTTGACTACTGGGCTACTACATAAGCGGGAAGTTGCTTGGGAAAAAAAACAAACTACCATTCATTGCTTCAGTAGTTCTCCCATGGTTGGCAGGGGGAGGCAGAGAGAGTGCTCCACAAAGCCTCATGAAGAGGAGTTAGTAAGGCTGTGGAAACATGCGAGCAGCTGGAGGGATCCTCACTGATAGTTCTTTGAACTCAGGGCAGCAGAGATGGAGAGGAAGGCTCCAGTCGGTGAGCCAGTTTGGTGTAGTGGTTAAGTGTGTGGACTCTTATCTGGGAGAACCGGGTTTGATTCCCCACTCCTCCACTTGCACCTGCTGGAATGGCCTTGGATCAGCCATAGCTCTGGCAGAGGTTGTCCCTGAAAGGGCAGCTGCTGTGAGAGCCCTCTCAGCCCCACCCACCTCACAAGGTGTCTGTTGTGGGGGAGGAAGGTAAAGGAGATTGTAAGCCGCTCTGAGACTCTTCGGAGTGGAGGGCGGGATAAAAATTCAATATCTTCTTCTTCTCCAACACATTACCACCAGCAGCTTATCCTTTGCTCCTCTACATTGTTTCTGCTCTCATACACAGTGCTCAGGCATTTACACCTTGTTGCAAAACTGAGAGAAGTATCTTTCTTTCACTGACTTTAGCAGCTGAACACAAACAGGGAGAGGTGTTTTTCTTCTTGGCAAGTGGGATGCAACTGATTTGCCTTGGCTGTAGCAACTCTAACCTAGTTGAGTTCACCTGTGGCCTAGAGACATTTCTCTCTGACTAAGTCAGGGGTGTCAACCTCATTTCTTATGAGGGCCGAATCTGACATAAACGAGACCTTGTCGGGCTGGGCCATGTGTACCATAAAATGTAATGTCAGGTAGCAGAGATATAAACTTTATAAAGGGCCCACACAAATACAATTAAAGATTTTTTTTACTTAAAACATGCTTAAAATATTTACAAACTTCCAATATTTTGTTTAACAGTCTGTGATAATTGACACGTCTTGCTCTGAATTATTGCATCAAAATCTGGAGTCAATATCTGTGCTGTAGCAATCAGGTGTTGTCCAGTGTTTATTTCTAAACTGGAAACCTACTTTTAATTTACTGACATTCATTACAGAAATCTCACACTCAGTGCCCTAAGACCCAGGGGAAAACATGAAATGGATTGGCATTGTGAGCTTTTGTACATAAGCTGCTTTGTGTGCTGTTCAAGAACATGAGAAGGAACCATGGCACAGGCTAAGGGCTATGTGTTTATCTACAAAGCTATAGCCTTTCCCAGAGAAATAATTGCAATTCCTATGAGGCAGGGCAAGAATAGACAGACGGGATCAGGAGGGCATGAATACAGTGCAAAAGAGATAACCCACACTGCTTTCCTACTGAGAAAGACTGGATTGGGGGAGGGAACCCAGCTGCACCCTGGCAAAACCAGCTTCACAACACACATACACAGAGTAGCAAGGCAAAAAGCTCTTACCTTGAGTAAAAGTTTATTTTATGGTGCTTTTTGTATTTCTCCCATGCTATGCAGCCAAGCAAAGGAGCCTCCTGCTCATTCCCTCTTCCCCAAGGGAGGGGGAGGGAGGAGGAGTCTCAGCCAATGGAGGAGCGTGGCTCTGTAGCTCTGCAGTATGATTGAGAGAGCCTGGCACAGCTTTAGCTTTGATTAAGAGAACTCTAGCTGTTCCAGACTCCCTCAATTGCACAGCAGAGCTACAGACTCCCTCAATAGCTGTTTCAGAATCCCTCAATTGCACAGCAGAGCTACAGAACCAAACCTCCATTGGCTGAGGCTCCTCCTCCCTCTCCCTCCCTTGAGGAAGAGGAAAAGAGAAAGAGGCTACTTTGCTGGGCTGCACTGCATGGGAAAAATATCAAAATGGCGAGGGAAGGAGGCAACAGAGGGAGACGGAAACAGATGATGGCCAGTTGCTGGCTGGCTTGATTAGAGCCCTCCAGGGGATGGATCAGGCCCATGGGCTGCACATTATTTATTTAGTTCTATTTATATCCCGCACTCCCTGCTGAAGCAGGCTCAAGGCAGCAAACAAGTCCAATGGCAAATCTGAATACATTAAAATCAATTAAATTGATTTTAAATTGTAAGTACAATTACAGCTCTAAAACATTTTAAACCGCAAAAATGGCAAGTGTTGAGTATTATGTTCATAACAGCAGTGTACCATTTGACACCTCTGGACCAGTGCTCCCTCCAAACTGAGTTATTGTGAGCTAGTTCTTTAGCCTCTGGCTCACACATTTTTTTTTAACTCAGGAAAAAGGGCCCCAGAACAATCTAATTTATGCAGTAGCTCACAATTTTGCTAGTAACTCACAAAGTAAAATTTTGGCTCACAAGACTCCACAGCTTAGAAGGAGTATTGCTCTGGACTAAGACAAGTTACCTAAAATGTGAGCCCCCCCACCCCCGCCAAAGTGGCAGCAGCTTACTCTATACACAGTGTATAGCCCCCATTGTATGAGAAGAGAAATCAGGAAGCCCTATATGCCATAGGATACTTGACTGTTTGGAACTTTTGGGAGCACCTCTGTGATATACAAGACCCACTCCCCTTGCCAAAACAAAAAACACATTGCTAGTGTCCTGACCTCAATAGCCCAGGCAAACCCACTCTTATCAGATCTCAGAAGCTAAGCAGGGTTGACTCTGGTAAATACTTGGATGGGAAACCTCCTGGGAACACCAGGAGTCAGGAGGTGGCGGCAGGCTTTATTCAGCCACCTCCCTAAATACCCTCCAGGCCCCCAGTAGGGGGTCAGTTACCAGAGGTCACCATGACTCCCAGATGTGCATGCATACACAAACTACCCCCAAAAAAGAATATTATGATTATCTAATAAAAGAATGTTTACAATCCTTACCGAATGCCAGAGATTGTCTAGTTATTGCTTTGAAACATGTTCCCAGAGTAGTGAACACAGCCTTTCTGCATGCCATAGCCATACCAGCAGATAAAACCAGTGGCACTTCAAGAAGTCGTTTGGAGGGCAGCTGCGAAGTTCAATCCGGGTTTCACCACTATTGGTAGTCAACAGTTTGTCAGTGCAGTAGTCAAGATCCAAACCTCAATCAATCTGTAACTTTTTAGGTAATAAAGATATTAGCTCTGAGTTCAGTGTATGTGTACTGATGGCACTATATCACCAAACCTTGACCAGTTTTCCCCAGAAGTTTCACGAAAATATTAAATAGCACATAATTCAAAATGGGAATTCAAAATTGGAGTCAAGAATATAATAAATGAAACATAGTGGTGGAGAGGTCTGCTAGCACCATTTTTGGAATTTTCCTGCAAGGTAGGTAAAATCCAACACAATGCTGTGCTTCTAATTCACAACCCAGATAAGTGATCCAGAAGGACATCCAGGGTGATTAATAGTTTCAATGACCACTAAAGATCCAGAAATACCAACAAGTCACCCTCATGATGTTCTGTCTGTGTCTCAGCATAACCAGCTAGGGAAACTAAGGCAACCTCTCCTAAACCTAGGGCATAAGCCAGTCTTGAAATTGTTTCAGATAGCCCATATTATCCAGAAATGTTTGGAGAACCATGCCCCACATAAGAGATAAATAAATGGCTGATAGCTAAACCAACCAGATCAGGCAACACTTTTTCAAGAGTGGTTTCACTGTCTTCTTTGTTCAAGGCAGCTAGGACCATTTCTTCTCATAACAAGGAATTCATCACCTTCTGGACACGACCCCTGGTTTCCTCTCAGCCACAACAAGCATACAAGTGGCAGGCAACACCTTTCCAAGGACTCTTCATGCTACAAAAATGGACGTTTATGGAAGTAATAGCTCAGAAATACCTGGCAATTGTACTACATCCAATGCGGTGGCCAAGTCAAAGTGAATAGCAAATTCTACAGAAAGTTCCTGAGGATTTCCCTCAATCACCCTATTTATTCAGAACGTAAGCTTTCGTATGCAGGCATACTTCTTCAGAGGAGGGGATAAGGTACAGTGGGCTGAGATACATGTAGCTGGTGGGTTAAGAGTACAAACTGATCCAAAGCTAGGATCACATGGGAAAACAGTGTAACAAAATAGGAGGCCATTTGGTCTGGATAGCCATAAAAGGTAATAAAAGTTGCCTGCCAATTGGTGTTGCTACATAAAAACATAAGAGAAGCCATGATGGATCAGGCCAATGGTCCATCCAGTCCAACACTCTGTGTCACACAGTGGCCAAAAAACACACCCAAGTCTAGGTAAAGGACATGTATTTCCTTGTTCTTGTCCACCAAATTTACTTCTCAGCATCATTCTATACATTGTAAACATCATTCTAGTATGCCATTAGAAAAAAAGAATACATAAAATGAAAATGGGTTAAGTATATGTAATGAGATAAACAGCCAATAAACTGCCCCGTGCTGCAGAGTGGTAAAGCTGCAGTCCTAAGCTTTGCTCACGACCTGAGTTTGATCCCAGTGGAAGCTGGGTTCAGGTAGCCGGCTCGAGGTTGACTCAGCCTTCCAAGGTCGGTAAAATGAGTACCCAGCTTGCTGGGGAGAAAGTGTAGATGACTGGGGAAGGCAATGGCAAACCACCCCGTAAAAAAATCTGCCGTGAAAATGTTGTGAAAGCAATGTCACCCCAGAGTTGGAAATGACTGGTGCTTGCACAGGGGACTACCGTTACTTTTTTTTTTTTTAAACAGCCAATATCCTTTATTTGAGTATGTCAATACAAAACACTGTTCTGATACACTATTATTAAAGAGAAATACATTGGAATACTGTGGATGTATAGCTATACTCACTGAGAGTGGGTTTAGCATACGTAATGAGATTTAAAAACAATATCTCTGTTCAGTCCTGGGGAGGTATTTGCTCCAAGTTTCATAATAATTTGTAATTCAGCAATTTCTCTCTCCATTCTGTTCTTGAAGTTCCTTTGCAGTAAAACAGCTACTTTGAGGTCACTCATTGAATACTCTGGAAGGTTAGTGTTCTTCCACAGGTTTCTCAGTTCTGTAATGCCTGATGTCAGATTTGTGTCCATTTATCCTCTGGTGTAGATAGAAGATGAAGAAGATATTGGATTTATATCCCGCCCTCCACTCCGAAGAGTCTCAGAGCGACTCACAATCTCCTTTACCTTCCTCCCCCACAACAGACACCCTGTGAGGTGGGTGAGGCTGGAGAGGGCTCTCACAGTAGCTGCCCTTTCAAGGACAATCTCTGCCAGAGCTATGGCGGACCCAAGGCCATGCTAGCAGGTGCAAGTGGAGGAGAGGGGAATCAAACCCGGTTCTCCCAGATAAGAGTCCGCACACTTAACCACTACACCAAACTGGCTCTCTCCTACACCAAACTGTTGTAGGGTTTGTCTTGTTTGTCCTATATAACAGGGGTGGCCAACGGTAGCTCTCCAGATGTTTTTTTGCCTACAACTCCCATCAGCCCCAGCCAGCATGGCCAATGGCTGGGGCTGATGGGAATTGTAGGCAAAAAACACCCCTGCTATATAGAGAACTGAAGGGCATTGTTGGCATTTAATGGCATATATAATGTTGGAAGATGAACAAGTGAATGAGCCTGAGATGGTATAGTTAATGCTGTTAGGTTCAGTGATTGTGTTGTCTGGGTGTATGTGGCAGCAAAGTTGGCACTTCGGTTTATTGCAAGCTCTGGTACCGGAGTCCATGCTCAGACAAGATGCTGTTTTGTTGTGGGTGAGGAGTTGTTTGAGATTAGGGGGCTGTCTGTGTGCAAGAAAAGGGTTACCCCCCAGTACTTTTGAAAGAGAGCTGTCACTGTCCAATAGAGGTTGTAAGTTGTTGATGATACATTGAACTGTTTTCAGTTGAGAGTTGTGTGTGACCACTAGTGGTGTTCTGTTATTGTCTTTTTTGGGGTCTGTCTTGTAACAGGTTTTCTTGGGGTATCATTCTGGCTTTGTTACTCTGTGTCCTGACTTCATAAGGTAGGTACTTTAGTTCCTAAAAGGTTTGTTGTAGATCAGCTTTATGTATTTCTCTTTAAAAACAGTGTATCAGAACAATGTTTTGTATTGACATACTCAAATAAGGGATATTGGCTGTTTATCTCATTACATATACTTAACCCATTTTCATTTGATGTATTCTTTTTTTCTAATGGCAAACTAGAATGATGTTTACAATGTATACAATGATGCTGAGAAGTAAATTAGGCGGACAAGAACAAGGAAATAATGTCCTTTTGTTTTACCTAGACTTGCGGCAACACCGATTGGCTGGCAACTTTTATTACCTTTTATGGCTATCCAGACCAAATGGCCTTTTAATTTGTTACACTGTTTTGCCATGTGATCCTAGCTTTGTATCAGTTTGTACTCTTAACCCACCAACTACATGTATTTCAGCCCACTGTACCTTATCCCCTCCTCTGAAGAAGTATGCCTGCATACGAAAGCTTATGTTCTGAATAAAACTTTGTTGGTCTTAAAGGAGCTACTTGACTCCTACTTTGTTCTACTGCTTCAGACCAACACGGCTGCCCACTTGGATCTTCCTAGGCCAAAGAGTTTAGCAAATCTCTTACCACTTTGGAAATGTTTCACAGCATGGCACAGTGGATGCAATGGTGTCAGAGATGTAATTATTTTGAAAGTATTGCAAATGTTTGGACATTTTTAAAAAATAGTTACCGCTCCATTATTGCTATAAAACAGGTTTCAAAATTGTGCTCCAGCTCCTTCCCTCAGACCAATATAAAACAGAAGTTAAAAACTACTCTTTTTGGTCTTGGCTTTCACAGCCAACAACACATGATTTTCATGCCAAAGATTATACACAGGCCTCCACCTTTGTTTCAGTTAATCAGAATGTAATAAAAAGCTATGTAGGTTGCAGAATCCAGCCTACATATAACCCAGGCTTGTAAAAAACAATCACTTGCCTCTGGCAGTAAGAACTGTATCCAAGTGAAGATGTACAAAGGCTTTTTATAAGGCAGGCTAAATGTTTTTTCAGTCTGCTGTGTGGCACAAGCTATTTACAATGTCACACTTGATGAGGTAGACTATTTTTTTTTAAATGCATGAATTCATTTACAATGCTATCATAACTATGCTTGAGGAAGCCAAGAATCTTTAAAATAAGTTTTTCAATAAGGGAAATGAGAATATAATTAGCATGCTTCCGAGCCACAATCAGTGGGCCTTACACTTTCACTTGCTATCAGTATAGCTAGGGCTCAATTTAAACATGACAACAATGGAACAGAAATATGCACCCAGATTCTCATTTCAGCTGGGCCTTCACAGCCATGCAATACTAGCATCTGTGGTCCAAGTCAACATTATATTGTCAGGACTGGCTGTGCAATAGCCAGCCCTGCTTATGACAACTGATGGGAGCATGCAGCCACACACGAGTACATTAATATGCTCCACCAGCATCAGGTTCCAACCAGGCCACATGTGTACAAAAGAATGCTCTTCTCTAATAGATCAGCACTTTACCCAGAGGAGGACATAACCAGCCTCCTCAGCCTACAGCAACTGACATAGTATTTATATTACCACCAAAGTGAACACAGATTCCTTTATAGAGTCACTCTGCCAAAGGTTCCAAATTTCTTTGAAGACAGGGTGTGTCACTTTGACATGGTGCCTGCTCAGAGTTTTTAGCAGAAGCCTTAAAGGCATTTCTTTATAGTTCAATAAGAATGCCAATTTGGCCATTGCATTCCAAGCACCGCATAGCCACAAGCAGCACATTATGGTTTAAAATCTCCTTCTTTAAAGGGTCACCGTTTATCCATTTTTATCTCACCCTACCTCTGACGAGGTCAGAACAGCATATGCGGTCCTCCTCTTCCCCCATTTTATCCTCAACAACTCTTTGAAGGTGATGCTGAGAGAGAGAGCGCGCGCAACGGACGCGACTCAAGATCATCTAGCGAGTGGCAAAGACGAGTCGGAATCTGAACTCGGGCTGTTCCAGTCCTAGTCCAACTGGGACCATTGTATGATACTGGCCGTCTTCTAAATCCCTTACGTAGGAGACAACCCTCCCCAATGGCAGCAATCCCATGAGTCGCGGTAACATCGCACACTCTGGTAGGCCAAGGCAGCGTATTCCAATTAAACCGGCCTGACCAGGAAGCAACGCTTTAGCAACCCGCCCGAAGGACTAGGGGCAGGGCGCCACTTTTAGGGGTAGGCGAAGGGTCTTCCTACCGCCAAACGACTGGCTCTGCACAGCACGGGGGGCGGGCTGTTCCCTTGCGTCCTCTCTCTTTCCGATCTTCTCAGCCCCAACTCCGGTCACTAAAACTGGCCGGAGGCGGACAGGCGAGAACCCTGCAGGAAAGGTAAAAACAGAAGAGAACCTCTACCTGAAACGACCGAGCCAACAGCACAGCCATCTTGTTCCAAAATGCTTTCCTTTGCTCTAAAAACTAAACATCCGGCAGTGCCTGAAGAATGCTGGGAAATGTAGTCCACCTAAGAACTCTTACAAATACAATAGACTGACAGTCTGATCCTTAGCCGGATCGCAGTGCACGAATGATCTACCCAGTCTGACGCATTCAACTGGGATTGCTTTGTCTAGCACAGGGATGGAAGTGGTGGTAGTGAGGAAAGCTTTAATGAATAACTTCCTGTGCGTCAGTGATTAAAGAATCAAGAGGACTACTTCGAGGGAAACAAAGGATCCACGAGGATTGGTTGTTTATATGCCTTTTCTGTCTAGTGGGCACATGTTGAGCTGAACAGAAACATGTATACTTCAGTGGAGCTTGCTCCCTAATAAGTGTTTGGGATTACAACGAGACAGGGATCTACGGTTGTCAGCCTCCAAGTGGTGGCTGGAGATCTGCTGTTACAACTGATCTCCAACCAAAATGCAATTTAGAAATCTAATTGTTGCAGATGAGTTTTCTATCTTAGCTTGAATAGTCAACAAGTAATACATGCAAAGCTTTCAGAATAAAAAACCTAGGTTTATGCTGCTGTGAATTTATCTGTACATTATATTACACGTGACAGCAGAATCACAGTATGTACATATTAACTCAGTGCTCACTTTCCTACTAAAGTATATTCTGCAGTACCATATTTTTCCTTTCTCCATTATACTCACCAATGTTTTTTTGCTACTGGGGATAGTTTAACTTTGCTAGGACATGAAGGGTATGCTTTGGTGTGTAGAAGGAAGATGGCTATGCCATTGTGTACTAATTTGTTGATATTTCTGGTATAGTCTGAATCTGAGTGCATCTAGCAATGCCATATTGTGCAGTCAAACTGTTTTTAGGTCATGTGTTGTATTGTTATGTGCACCATAGGCAGGTGATAGTGGAAGCGGCTTTCCCTCTAAGCTGAGTCAGCATGAGATAAACACCCAGCTCACACAGGTTTGTCTCAGCTCAGGAAAAATGGCCCCAGACCAAGCTAATTTATGTAGTGGCTCACAACTTTAATGCCAGTAGCTCACAAAGTAGAATTTTTGCTCACAAGACTCCACAGTTTAGTATTGATTGAAAGCAAGCGTGGTAGCATTCCTGTCTCCAAAGTTATTTTTTTTAATCCTATAAAAAAATCTCTACAGTTCTCATGAATTACAATTGAAATTCATAACAACAGAAAAATAACATACACAAAATTTCAGTAAAACAAACAGCTTGTTTGCACTCAACAATAAATTCCTCTCAGTTCTGATTGCCAGTTTCTGGCAACTCCTAAAGATTTCTGTGTGGGGGCTGGGGCCTTGAATGTTGGAGTTGGATGCATGGAATATACTCAGACAATACAGATTAGCAGTAATCTAATTACGTAGGTTCCCAGCTCCCCTGCCTCACTATCCCAAAATTTCTGGCAATGGGCCTGTTACCAAGCAGCAGGTGTGGACTGGATTAAAAACCCAAGAAAAAGAAAAGTGAAATTAGAATCAGCAGATCTTGATGAAGGCCTATATAATTACTTATGGATTAAGAAACAACTAAAAAGATAATAATACAAGAGGAAGAAGACTGCAGATTTATTCCCCACCCTTCTCTCTAAATCAGAGACTCAGAGCGGCTTACAATCTCCTATATCTTCTCCCCCCACAACAGACACCCTGTGAGGTGGGTGGGGCTGAGAGGGCTCTCACAGCAGCTGCCCTTTCAAGGACAACTCCTGTGATAGCTATGGCTAACCCAAGGCCATTCCAGCAGGTGCAAGAAGAGGAGTGGGGAATCAAACCCAGTTCTCCCAGATAAGAGTCTGCATACTTAACCACTACACCAAACTGGCTCTTATGTAGAAGTCATGTAATCAGAGATGGACTTCTGAGAATATAGTTTACATTCCAGAATTTATTGTGCCCCTCAAACTCTTTGCTTATGTCCCCAATAAAAACTCCTTATGATAAGAATATGAGAAATAAAAATGATGTTTAACTTATGGCATGATGATAAACACTCTGGGGAAAATCAAGTCTTGGTGAGATATTAAAGAAGGTGTAAACATTCAGGGACTGATATATTATCAATTAGTCTCAAGACTAAAGGAGATCATGAGTATTGAAAGTGGTGTTCTAAGACAGGGATGGCCAATGGCAGCTCTCCAGATGTTTTTTGCCTACAACTCCCATCAGCCCCAGTCATTGGCCATACTGGCAGGGGCTGATGGGAGCTGTAGGCAAAAAACATCTGGAGAGCTACCGTTGGCCACCCCTGCTCTAAGAGATGCCAGTGAATTTGAGCAGCTGATTATAGAACAAAAAAAGCATTTACTACTATTGATATTTTACTCCAGCTAGAAATGGAAGATCAACAAGTTCAAATGTATGATTAAGTGGATACAAAATCATAAATAACAGATGTCTATGCAACAATGAGAACAATTATGGGAAAAATTTACAAAATGTTTTTCAGATGACATATAACTCCAAAGGCTATTGAGAAATTGCATGAATACTACAAAGGAAAATGCTGTAAATGTCAAGACATAGATGGAATCTTCGCTGTATAGGCTTTTCTATAAAAGAATTTTAATATCTTTCTAAAACATGTGAATGACCCATCCAAATGAGCTTTCTTGGATAGAGGATCACTTTTCCCTCGTTCTGATCAGACTAAAGAGACAGTTGAAGTAGCACCACTTTGGAGATGTTAAGGCATCAGAGAACAAGAAACACATATTTTCGATTAAATATTTAAAATGTGATCTGTCCTAATAGACACATGGATGAGCCAGTGTGGTTGTATGTTATCAGGGTGGTGGTTGGAAAACTGGGGACTGCCTCATGTTTTCACTCAGCCATTAATCTCATTGGGTGACCTTTACTCAGTCATTTTTCTGCCAGCCTAACTGGCCTCGCTGTCTTGTTATGAGGATGAAGTGCAAGAAGGTAGAACCACAGAGAAAGACCTTCCTTCGAGAAAGACCTGAAGACACGCGCGATAGAGAAGGAGGGGCCATGAGCCTGTGCCAGGCACATTTGAGTTAACGGTGCACTTTCCAGGTAGCCTTGAGCTGATTTTAAAACGACAGCGCGTTCTTTTCCCAGTCCTGCTTTGCTGTCGGCCTTATCTGGACTACAGTTTCCAGTTCGCATTGGGGAACACTCCAAGTGACGTTGCAGGAAGTGAAGCGTGGATCTCTTCCGGTAGTGCGTAAGCCCGAGAGGAGCCGAGACCCAGCGGAGCCTGAATCCCGATAAGACAAGATGGCCGGGCTGCCCCGCAGGATCATCAAGGTATCCGCTTTCCTCCTCACGCCGCCTGTCCCCTTCCTTCCCTCCTTCCTCTTGGCAGCTAGAGACGGGTCTCCTGGGTAGGCCGCGCCAGCCCTGCACAAGGGCCTGGGGAGGGAGGAAGCGCTGCGCTTCCGGTGAGCGGGGGGTTCGGGCAGCTTCCCTTCTTGGCGGCTGCAGAGCGCGCGGAGGGAGAGGGTGGCTGGAGATGGCAGCTACCGCCATTTGTGGCAGGCGGGTGGGCGGGAGCGGCCGGCGGGAGGGACTGGGGGCGGCGGGGCCTCCGAACATTGCCTTGCTGTGAATGAATGGGCTAGAAGGCCCTTTCCGGGCCTGGGTTCTGAGCCTCTCCTTGCTGCGCGAGGCTCAGCGCTGGCTCTGTCCCTTCGCCGCAGCCGGCGCCCCTCGACTCACGGCGGGGAGAGATGGGCGGCGGCGGCGGCGGTGACAGGGCGCGCGCGCTCTCGCGGGGCGGGTGTGTTGCGACCTGGCGACTGTCCCTGCAGGCGGCTCGAAGCGGCAAGCGAAATCTCGTGGAAAAGCAGCGGCTCAGTAGCCTTCCGTCGCTACTCCCTTCTTTAGAGCTAGAGAAGAACTGGTGGCCTGCCTACTCTAGAGTAATGCAGCTCTTTCCTTCTTTCTCCTTCTGCGACGGGGTTAGAGAGGCTTTTCTTAATTTCTGCCGTGACTCAGGAACCCTTGCATAAGACAGTCCGCTCACACCGTTTACACGGTACATACGCTAGGTCTTTCCTTTCCTTTTCTTGAATGTTACCCTGCTTGACTGACTTTGGCTTCTGTGCCGCTCTAATGTACAAGCTGAAGGTGACCAACAACTTATCAGTATAAAAGAATTTGCAGTACAGTGTATGTATCATGTTAATTTATAATCCTGTGTAGCGTGAATACTTAGAAGTATGCATTTCAGTAAAAGGTAACGGTAGTCCCCTGTGCAAGCACCAGTCGTTTCTGATTCTGGGGTGACATTGCATCATGGTAGACTTTTTATGGGGTGATTTGCCATTGCCTTCCCTAGTCCTCTACACTTTACCCCCAGCAAGCTGGGTACTCATTTTACGAACCTTGGAAGTTTGGAAGGCTGAGTCAACCTTGCGCCTGCTGTCTAAACTCAGCTTCTGGTGGGATCAAACTCAGGTCGTGAGCAGAGTTTGGACTGCAGTATGGCAGCTTACCACTCTGCACTGTGGGGCTCCTTGTACTTCAGTACCATGTACCATATCTTTATGTTCAGCCAAACTGGGCTATGGTTAACATGGATCACCATTTTAGTTTAAGGTAGTTGATGAGATGTACAGGTCCATTTTTGGCTTTTCACAGAATAAAGGAGCTTCACCAAATTCCATAGTAAGATGATGAATTAAAGTTCATCATGAAGTTTGGCTGGTTCATAGTTTGCAAAGCAGTGTTCATGAACTGAAGAACCACCATGAACTTCCATGAATTTTGGTGCAGTTTGTTGTGATTCATGAAGAACAGAATCACTGCTTTCTGCTCCCTGTGAAAAGCTGCAGAAAGCAGGGGTTTCTAAACCGCTGAGTGGCAGAGACTGCTGCTTGTTTGGCTTAAACGGTTTTGAGCCATTTAAACCCTGTTTTCTGGTCCCCACTGCTCAGTGTTTGGAAACCTGCTTTCTACTCCCTGTGGCTTTTCAGAACCATTTAAACTAAACAGCTGAGTAGTGATCCCTTCTATTCAACTGTTTTAAAACTTTTGCTTCCTGCAAAATGCTGCAGGGAGCAGAAAGCAGGGGTTTAAACATCAAATGGCATACAAACCAATTGGGTTCATGAGCTAGTGTATTGGTTTGTTGTTAAGTTACTAACTAGACTGCACCAATGCAGTTTGTGCCCATCCCTCGTAAAGACATGGGAAATGGAACTGTCAAGTTGGAGTATGAGGGTCCTAATGTTAGTCCTGATGTTGATACCTTGCAGCTACTGGTTGCTTACAGCTCAGCTCCATGATGTCCCTGATTCAGAAAGTCATTCTGGCAACATGGCCTTCCAAAATAATCTTGCCAGCACAAGATGACCTTCCTGCTAAGGAGAATAGCTGTTAAGGTCTATATTAGTTTGTTGCAACTGAAATTTATGCACTGGCTGCCCATTGAGTACCGGATTCGCTTCAAGGTTTTAGTTCTAACATTTAAAGCCTTATGCGGCCTGGGACCAACATACCTGCAGGACCGTCTCCTTCCATATATGCCTAGGAGGTCGTTACGTTCGGCCTCCCAACATCTGTTGGCCATTCCTCACCTTACCTCGGACCAGGGCTTTTTCAGTCCTGGCCCTGACCTGATGGAATCAGCTCCCTATTGAGTTCCGGCCCCTACCTGGCTTATTAGCCTTCTGTAGGGTCTGTAAAATAGAGCTGTTCCGCCAGGCTTTTAGCTGAGGCTGCGGGTGTCTATTCTTGATCAGGTTGGCCTCCCTGGCCAGCACTGTCATCTGTGCTAGGAAATGGAATAAAAACTGCCATCTCTATGAGATATCGTGATGTAAGATGACTAGACTGGGCAATATGTGATGATATGGTAATCTGATTGCTGTTGAGTTGTCTGTTTATAGAATGTTTTTATTGTATTTTATTGTTTTATCATATGTTGTACTCTGCCCTGAGTCCTACAGGGAATAGGCGGAATAGAAATGTACTAAAATAAATAAATATCTAATTCTGAGTTCTCAGACTACAATGTATTTTGGTTGTTTGTATGATTCACCTGGTGCATCTTTATTTATGTGGGTTTCTATCCTACCCTCCCCATAAATGGGCTCAGGGCTGGTAACAACAAAGTAAAGACAGTAAAAACTAGTTTTGTCTTAAAAACAGCCATGCAATCTAAATTCACTAAAAATGGCAAAAGACAAATAACAATCAGACGTAAGCCCTTGAGCTGGGCAGATAAAATGGTGAGTGGGACTGGAGGTGGGTTCAGATTTAATTGTTCCATGGTTTTCTTCAATGACTTTTCTATCAGTTGTTTTGGATTCCTCTTGCAGCAAAGATTTGTTGGACTGAACCTGTATGCTGAGCTCTTGGGATGAAACTTTCCTTGTACTGAAGTTTTCTCCAGCTGTGCAAAGTAGATAAGCATTACATAGTGCTTTCAGTATTCAGTCTGCTTATATTATCCCAGTAACAGTAGCCCCATAAGATATACTGTTTTTATCCCCATATTACAGTTGGCGGCTGAAGGTGAGAGTATGGTTTTGGACCTGAGGCTTTGGGGTGAATTTATGGCTCCTGTGGGCTCTGAGCTGGTACTTTTTGGCTCACAGCTCATTCTCTCCGTGTACTATACCAGTTTCTCCTGCGAAAATTCCAACTAGTGTTACAGTCGTACACATAATTCCAAATGGCTAGTTTTGGTAGACTGTGGGACAAAATACAACAAGTCCAGTGACACTTTCAAGAATTACAGAAGTGCTTATGTTGGAACAAATTCTAAATATAATGCAAGGCTTGAGATATATATATCAAAGGCTTTGTGTGTGTGAGAGAGTGAGAGAGAGAGAATAGTGCTGGTAATAGAATCATAGAGTTGGAAGGGGCCTCCAGAGTAATTTAGTCCAACCCCATGCACAATGCAGGAACTACCTCACCACCACGCCCCCAGTGACCCCCAATGACCCCTGTTCTATGTCCAGAAGATGGCAGTCTTTAAAGCATAGAACACTGTCCTAAATATTGCTATGACAGTTAAAATGAGAGGCTGTTTTATTTATCTCGGCTTTAAAGCAGCTGACTGTCAACAGTTTTATCATTTTAAAATATTTAACAAGTGTAGTCTATTTAGCACATATGAATTTTTAATGTATCAGCTCTATACTTTAGAAAAATTAACACATGAACAGGCTCTGGAGTCCATTTTGTGCACAGATGACTAACTGGGATGCCAGCATTAGAAAATATACACTCTGCAGGTACAGACAATCCTGGAATGATCAGGTATCCTTAGCCAGTTTTCAAAACTTTGGGAAATGTTTAAATGTTTGAAGCAATGTATTCATGATAAACTTACAATTCTTAATATGTAATATTTTATGCTCCTCACTGTCAGTTATGACTAGGATTGCAGCCTTCACACGAAGATGCTGTGCAGTATATCGAAACCAAGTCTCAGACTAGAGGGGCTTTCAATATCCCCCCCCTTTTTTTTGAGATTTCACCAAACATTTTTGTGCAACATCAATCAAAAACTGAAAATGAAACTTGATATCCTTTTTGGCAGTCAGTTATGACCTAATAAGAGCCCCATGGCGCACAGTGTTAAAGCTGCAGTACTGCAGTCCTAAGCTCTGCTCACGAATTGAGTTCGATCTGCGGTGAAAGCTGGGTTTTCAGGTAGCTGGCTCGAGGTCGCCTCAGCCTTCCATCCTTCCAAGGTTAGTAAAATGAGTACCCAGCTTGCTGGGGGGGAAGTGTAGATGACTGGGGAAGGCCATAGCAAACCATCCCATAAAAAGTCTGCTGTGAAAACGTTGTGACAGCAACGTTACCCCAGAGTCAGAAACGACTGGTGCTTGCACAGGGGACCTTTTCTTTCCTTTTCCTATGACCTAATATTGAATATATTTATACCAACCTCAGATTTAATTTCTGGTAGCAAATTCCATATCTCTCTGTACTTATGTCAAACTGTAGAAAAACCTAAACTCCCAAGCAGATGAATCTTTACCAAAACAGAGCTGAAAAAAAAAATCTCTGGAGTCTAAAATTTGGATGCTGGTAAAAGATAAAGATAGTCCCCTGTGCAAGCAGCAGTCATTTTCGACTCTGGGGTTATGTTGTTTTCACAATGTTTTCACAGCAGACTTTTTATGGGGTGGTTTACCATTGCCTTCCTCAGTCACTTACACTTTCTCCCCAGCAAACTGGGTACTCATTTTACCGACCTCGGAAGGATGGAAGGCTGAGTCAAGCTGGAGCCGGCTACCTGAACCAGCTTCTGCTGGAATCGAACTCAGGTCGTGAGCAGAGGGCTCCGACTGCAGTACTGCAGCTTTACCACTCTGTGCCATGGGGCTCATGGATGCTGGTACCTAGAGATAAATGACACTTTCTAAGTTGCCACATCTTTTTGAGAGGTTACAGTTTTCTTCTTCCATGTGATTTTAGCGAAGTTAGTGGTGATAACCATTCTTGCCGTTACAGAAAGCCTTTTAAACCCCCCCCCTACAGTTCCAATGTATAGAGTCTTTGCTTTTCTCTGTTTGGATATTGTAGATAGGAAGTTAAAGAAATGAACAGGAATGCATATGAAGCTGCCTTATACTGAGTCAGCAGAACAAAGTTCGAGTCCTGTGGCACCTTTAAGACCAACAAAGTTTTGGTCGTCTTATTGTTGATCTTCATGTGAAAAACCCAAAAATCCAAGGTGTCATATGTAATATGTGACAATATCCAAAACTCACTATACATACATGAAGATTACAGAAATCACATAAAATGAGCTCCTGGGTACTACTCATTTAGAAAAATGATTTTCAGTGAGTTCTAAAGCTTTCCATTAATTGGTTCTGTTTTGCCACATAAATCTTAATAAGGGTTTAACTTTTGTTCCTACCTCCAAGTACAATGCTTTCCAAACTAGAAAAGATCTTTTAAAATTAACTACCGTATTTTTCGCTCCATAAGACGCACCTGAACATAAGACGCACCTAGTTTTTAGAGCCGTTTGTGTGAATTTAGAAGCATTTGTGTGAATTTTTTGCAGTATTCGCTCCTTAAGACGCACACACTTTTCCCTCCACTTTTTTGGGGGGGAAAAGTGAGTCTTATGGTGCAAAAAATACTGTAGATTGATTAAATTAAGAGAGTTTTCCTCTAACACTACCGATAGACATTTTAAATGCAAATCTAGATAACCCCCTGTGTCCAACAATCCAAATATTTTTACTTTTGAGAAAATGATATTGGGAGATACAGAAAGATAATAATAATAGTAATTTTTAATTTATATCCTGCCCTCCCCACCAAAGCAGGCTCAGGGCGGCTTACATAGCATAAAATACAACATTACAATAGTACAATTAAAAAATACCCCAATTACATAACAGTTATGTTCCTTAGTTAAATATACAATTACATTAAAAACAGCAATTAAACTAACAATTTAAAACCATACTTTAATTTGGTGCTTCGATCTTGATATAACACAGTTTGAAAACTGTGGGCATAGACATTGGCAGAATCTTTATCTGAAAAAAATAGTGTTAGATGAATTACTTAAAACTACACTAATTACCCAGGGATACCAGGGATTGACCCTGAGACCTCCTGTGTGTAAAGCAGATGTTCTATCACTGAGCTATAGCTCCTTCCCAAAGCTAAACAGAGATCACAAATGATTTAGTCTCTGAACTGCATCATGCATTTCAGTGTCCTTGTGTTTGGTGGATGGTATGAGGAATTTGCATCAGATGCTCAGTGGGAGTATTTTGCTTCCAAGATTCGCACATGCCCTTTTCTCCCTGCAGCTGTGGTTCATGGTTAGAAGCAGCTTCAGCCTTCTCCCTACCAATCCTGTTTCCTATGGAGATGCTTTTGACTCTGCAAAACCCACAGGGTTGTTAAAGGAAATGAAAAAGACATGAGGAAGATTGGAGCTGCTTCTACCCATTCATGGTTGTCACAAGAAGGGAAGAACATGTGTGAATCTCAGAAGTGCAAAACTCTCATTGAGCATCCAGTCCAAAGTCTCTCTGTTCTTCGCCAATGAACTCCAGGACACTGTATCGTACAAAGTGAATGCTTTATGTTTTGGTTGGATGTGAAACAAGAATCAGCCCCTGTGCTGCTTGGGCATGTGGCAAAGAACTCTTTGCAAGAGCTGTGTAGCAACAATAACAAAAATAGCAGACTATAAGTGAAGGCAGAATGTGTGTATCTCTGTTAAATGGGATGTGTATGAAGTTGAGACATTGGGTTGGAACTAGACTAAATTTTCCCATGGCAGAATGGAACAGTTCTGCATGGACTCTTATCTGGGGAAATGAGGTTTGATTCCCCACTCCTCCACCTACAGCTGCTGAAATGGCTTTGGGTCAGCCATAGCTCCCGCAGAGTTATCCTTGAAAGGGCAGTGTCTATGAGAGCTCTCTCAGCCCCACCTACCTCATAGGGTGTCCGTTGTGGGGCAGGAAGATTAAGGATGTTGTAAGCCACTTTGAGATTCAGAGTGGATGGTGGGGTATCTTCTGATCCCCACAAAATGCTGTCCCTGGGGGATAGGGGAGCCTGCAGGATGATGTATTGGGGGGAGATCTACAGCAGGAAAGGGGAGTGGCTGCAACTGCCAATTTAATCTGGATCCAACCCCTTGTATTGAGTCTGTTTTGAAGATCTGCTTCATCTTCTGTATCAGATGTTCAGCTATCAGGTATTCAGCTCACAATCTTGATCTGGCTCTGTGATAATTTTGTGACTATACAGCATAATGTGTTATGCATTTGGAGAATTGTGTTTAGACTCTTCAAGGAATGTCCCAGCTCTTGTGCTGTATTTTGTATGCAATGCAGAACAAGTGTTGGCCCTTTGATAACAATTTTTATTAAATTGTTTGCTCCTTTAATGGAAGGTCTAGAAAATACAGTGGGTTGAGAATGAGTTGCAGGAATTGCCCTACAGAGGAGGAGTTGTAGGA